>NC_079290.1:75668216-76868216 GCF_023638135.1 Falco biarmicus
CAGCTGTCATGCAGATGTCCAAGCTAATGGCATTTTTAGTGGCCCAGTAGAGTCTTCTCCACAGACTGTCACATGTGGTCCTGTCTACACTTAAGATTCAGGGACCACTCTAGGTTGCCCTTGCCCAGCCCGGTTCCCATTGCACACAGTCTCCCTGACAAAGCCAGCCTCACGCTGCCGTGGATATGTGAAGTTCACCTCCTTGAGCGAATGGACATGTCTTGCCCTCCGGTTTTACTCCGGCTAGTGAGGGCAGGCATGGGCCAAGGCAGCAGGAGGAAGGGAAGCTGGCAGGAGGTGAAGATCAGGTTTTCCTTGACTATCTTGCTCCTGCCAGTTTTGCCTCAGCTCCATCACTGCCGCTCAGCAAGGGCAGAGATAGAGCAGCAAGGCCCACCCTCCTCAATGAGAAATGGGGGATTAAGTGGTGTCTGCTTTTCCTGATCACTCCCCACTGCATGGGACTGCTCCTTTAGTTTGTAGGCATCTCCCACTGCAATGTCCTCCAGCAGTCTCTCCTATCTGTCTCCCCCAAGGGCTCCCTTTTCCCTTGCCTGAACTGGAGCGCCCTCAGAGCAGCTCCTAGCCTTCTGGTTGCCCGTCCCTTCTGCCGAGGCTGCAGCTGGGTCATGGCAGTCACTGCGATCCCGTGCAGCCAGAGGAGTAAGTGGTCTGTTCATTCATCCTTTCTGGGCTGGGCAAAGGACTTAGACATCCAGTACTCTCAACTTCAGTAAATCCAAAAGCATAAAGTCAATTCCATTCAGAATCAGGATGATTTTCTAGAAAAAAAACCCAATCACATTTTTGTAGCCTGTCTTGTGCCTTATTAACTTCCCTTCCTTCAGCCACTGTATGCAAAACTGCAATAACTTCAGACTGAAAAGTTAGCTTTGAATGCATTTAAAATGTGCATGTTTCCTTTGCTGTTTATGTGGACACCACACTGACTCTGCTCACATCTATAAGGAAACATGCATTTCCTCTCACTGGTCTGATTTCTTCCCACTTTCTCAAACTGACCCTCATGTACCTGCATTCCCACCAGTCCTTTTCTCCTTTTACTGTCCCCAGAAGAGAATAAAAACACAGCTAGAAAAATGAACAATGAACATCCATAATCCAGTAATTACAGATCCCATCTGTTAGGTTTTCAAATGATTTTTCAATAGAGATTTATCAGCTGCCTTGCCAGTGGACAGTAAAGCACTCAACCAAACAGACCTTCTTTAGCTTACCACTTTAATGATACTTAAAATTCTTAAATAAAACAGAAAGACTTCTCAGTCATTCAAAGTACGTAAGTTTTACACGGCTTCCTTCTTTTGCAGTTACCTCCAACTATAAAAATATAGACATCAAAGAAATTTTGTTTATTGCTCAAAAAAATACACTCAGTAATATACTGCTTAGTAAATCGTTTTTATTAAAGAAAACATCATGACAACAGAATTATCCAAGTACCTAAAATAATTAATTTCAGATTTTTTCCATGTCTGGAACCATAAAAGCACTTCCACCAATCTGATCCTTCACCATGTCTTTGGACAAGACCCCAGGAACAACAGAAATCTCTCATCCCTGCTTAAGCTGTCACATCTTGCCCTAAGCAAAAAGAGAAGAGCATCTCACATTATTGAAGGAACCCTTCCCAGTATTCCTGCAGAAACAGCAAGGCGTTTGATTTTCACTTCCATTTTAATCTAGATACGACTTCCCTCACTGTCTAGACATAACCTCAGCATCAGGCAGTGTTGACTGTTTCAAGGTGTCTAGCCCAGACACGAAGCAACTAAAGATATGGCTGAAATGCCCGCAAGGCTGCAGCCTATGTAAGAACTGCAAAAATTTCAAGTAGATTCTAGTAGTCTGATATTTGGGAAGGGAAATATTTCAGGTATACCTGAGAGGGTCAGTCCCACAACAGGATTGCACTCAGATGCAAAGCTGAGCTGTTTATTTTATATTTAACAACCTTGCTGACATTTGTATACTCTGCAGAGCAAGGAGGCAGATAAGATTTCAGGTCAAGCCAGGCACTCAGCTACTTAAGGGTATGTCCAAGGTGACAAAGAGGGTTGAATTTTTGCATCCTTTCTTTTGAAGACCTGGTCAACAAAGACAAAGAAGCAAATACAGACCAATCATTTGAGTAAGAACAGCCGTGTCAGACCCAAAGAAAAAAGCTATTGTTCTTTGCATTTCCTTGCCCTAAGATCTTCAGCGACATGTTGTCAGCAAGTAGGACTCTATTGATGCAATCCTCCTCCCACCAGCAAAGAACGAACCAGGTTCCTCAAAGCAAATTTTAATACTAAAACGTGTTCAGAGAGAGCCTTTTTCCAGGTTATCACTGAAAGTCTTGCTTGGCTTTATGGCTTGTCACAGCTGACATAATTCTTAATCAGTGCTCTTTTAAAAACACAGTGAATAGATAATAATATCTGGAAAACTAGGACATTAAAATTTTGATTAGCATAGCACATCTCTAGTCTTATCATACATTATGCATAGCTGTACTATATTTTGAAGGAAACCGCTGTGACGTGTTTTCAGTGGGAGATAGACGCATGACTACAGAGTCTACAGCATATATAAGAAAAAGGATTCCAATCTGTGGAAGGTGTTCAGATAATTAGGCAAAACTGCAAAACAGAAACATTTTGCCCCAGACCAGAAATATTTTGGATCGATAAAGAAACACTTGGATTCCATATTACCTTGAAGGTAACTCATGGGAGTTATAGTTTAGATGCCTCAGCAGCCCAACATCAAGAATATTTAGTTTCCCTAGAACTCCAGTTTGCCATGTGAAGACTATGTTATTGGAAATATTCATACTCCAGTTGACATACAATAAAGTCCCATAGCTGCCTATTTTTATGATGTTAGTTTTGCTTTTTAAAGCAACGGTAATTATTAACAAATTGGTATTGACTCTGATCTTTTTAACTGTTATGTAGATTAATTTTCATCCTTATCATTTACTTGACAGTGCTAACATCATATCCCCACTTTAATAATGTGACTGAATTTAAAGATTCATAAATTCATTACTACAGAACATATCAAGGTTAAAAGAGAGAGAATTTCTTTATCAGTATGAAGGACTTGTACAGTTTGCAACAATCCTAGATGAAATTACCCTTTTGTCTTTCAATAAGCAGAAATCTTCTGCAGTGGCAAATGTTCATAATGGACTGTTTCATCTTGGAAATCATCTGGAAAAGCATCTAATTTAATTAAAGCTTTAGGACAAAGTGATCTCTCCTTTAACAATTAAATATTTATGTTAACACACATATCACTTAATGGGCATAACACATGAAAGTGTATTAATTGATTTTACAGTGTGTAAGGACTGGGAAAAAAGTCTAGCAGAGGTTTAAAAGTCTTTTCTGTATTAAGCATGAAATAAAAAAAATGCCAGGCAGAGAAAGGGCATCAAAGATACAGTAATAAGCAAGAATTAAGACAGCTGAGATTTTTTTGATCATTAGCTCTATGCTACAGCTATGCTAACGGCTGGCAGTATAAGCTGTATGACAGGTCATCAGAAACGCTGTATTCACAGAACCCACATTAACTAACGGTGGAATTGAGAGAAAGAATAGGAGCAGAGATTAGAGAGATCCTAGACTCAACAGTAGGTCTGTGTATTCTTGGCCATTAATCACTGCTGAACACTTGATTCCAGAGCTCTGCCAAAGAAGCTATAAGTGGCATAATACTATCTATGTCAACATGAACTGTATAATGAAACAATATCTACAGCCTACATCATCTCAACAAAGATCAAAAGAATGTATCACATTTTATTCAATTATCTGGCAGAGAGAGACAGAATTTAAATATGTGAAAGCCACACTAATTGGAAACATCCTTTTCAGGCTTTTTTCTGCCTTTTTCTTAGAGAATTAGAACATATTGGTGAAGGGGAGGAGGTGAGAATGTGTCTGAATAGTTGCTAAAATTAACTTAAATGTGCAGTTACAGGCCATCTCTTCAGCTAACAAGCGCTTACTGATACCATTTCATTTAGTAAGAAGCTGATATCTACACTAACAAGTAGCTCAAAAGGGAACATTCAAGAAACTTCATGGGGGAAAAATCAGAAATTAACCTCTTATCTACTACTTTTTGAGGTCTTGCTGGCTTTACTGTTAAAGCCACACTTTTATTTCCCTATCAAAGGCTGGATATAAAGAAAACCAAAAATTAACAGGTTTACGCATTCAATACCAATTCAAGGGACTAGTTCTCATGTAGATATGTGTGATTACCCTGTTCTACAGCCATTTGGAAGTGTAAAAGCTGCTCAATGAAGTTGCAAATACTAGCAAATAAAGCCTGTTTAAGCTGTAGTGCTAACACTTTAAGCTGGCATGAACAGATGCTGCTACCAAATGTAGTCCTGGATCTCTGTTAATGTTGCTGTCTTTGTGGGTTTAACCCAGGCCATCTCCCTCTCCAGAAATACTTGCAGTAACATCAGGGAGAACACAGGCAAAGGAATAAAGCAGTGGAGTGGAAGGAGGACAGGATGACTCCCTTCAGTGGCAGCAGAATTTTAAAGTGCTTGATCTCATCTCTGCCCTCTTTCCTAAAAGCAGAAAAAGGAAGCAGGAGCAAGAGAATATCTCAACCACAAACCAGGACTCTTCACTCTACATCCCAGAACTAGCTGCAACACCGAACCAAGGGCGTACTTCCATTATTTGCTAGTGAAAGAAGAAAATATGAAAACTTGCTGGAAATTCTAGCAACAAAAAATTTATAACTGATGCCCTCCTAATAGGAAACCATACCAAAGGATGAGAAACAAATATTTGGCAAATAAAGAGAATTATACCTGGGAACAGACAAGTGAATTTTAAAAATGGAGTGGTGTTTTGTGTAAACAAAAAAGGGAAACACAGGGTGTAAATTTGCTAGTTGTAAAATACCAAAAATAAGACATAAAGTCATGTAAGCATCACTGTTTTTGTTGTTTTGGTTTTTTGGGTTTTTTTTTTTTTTCCAGCCATATACTGCTCAGAAATAGCAGTCTGTGGAGTCTCCCCAGCATTAATTTTTTAAAAAAATTATGTTGATATCTAATCTTCATCTTAAATTTCAGTGACTTTGGAAAAGCTTTCTGCTTACACATATCCTGATCACTACTGTACTTCAAAGCACTTGTACAGGAGCAGTTGTTTATGAATTTTCCAACACAGTTCTGTGCATTCATTTGGCTATTTGCAATGAACACTCTCTCCGATAATAATTATAACATCCTGCATCTGTGCAGGCCAGGGACTGACTGGATCAGGTGTACATCCTTGCAGCAATGAAACCAACCTGGGGCTTTGACTCCATCAGCCAAAGTAAAACAAACAGATAACAGATTGTTACCACTTCTTTTGGCATTTGTTAGGTTGAACTTGGAATAATATGTTCAGTTTTGGACTGTCATTTCAAAGGAGACATTGAAATATTGGACATGGTCCAGCGAAGGGCCACCAAGCTGATTAGAGTGTTGGAGACCTTGATGCATGTGGAAAGGTCAAAGGAATTAAGTTTGCTCAGCCTAAAGAAGAGAAGGGGCAGAGGGGAGTCTAATTGCATTCTCTCAATACCTAAAAGGTAGTTATAGAGAAGATGGAGGTACTATTTTCACAGGAACACAGTGACAGGACAAGAAGCAATGGGCATCAGTTCCTTCAAAAGGAAATCTCATCCGTCTGTATGATGAAGTTCTTCACTGTGAGAACCAAATATTGCAACAGGCTGTCCAGAGAAATGACAGAATCCCCCTTGCTGGAAGTAATTGAGGATTTATCTTGTTGAGCCAATGAACAACCTTATCCGACCCCCTGCTGTGAGCTGTAGGTCGGCTTATATGATTTCCAGAGGTCCTTTCCAGTTTAGGGTTTTCCCTGCTTTTACACAGGAGGGCTGCAGGCACAATGAAATTTCTGAAACAGCTTCCACAGTGGACAAGAAGCAGCAGGCTAGTGCTCTTTAACAATGAAAAAGAAATTATAGAGGACAGAGAGGGGGAAGACAGAGGTTTACAGCATCATAAAAGACCCAGAAAAGGTAAGTATGGAAGAGATATCCAATGTTTTTCACAGTACAGAAAGGAGGGGATATAAAATGAAACTTTCAAAGGGAAGACTTGAAAGACACCAAAGTACTTTTACCAACAAAACTGACCTGTGAAACTCACTGACTTATTTTTTCTGAGTAGCAAAAGAATAAAGGGGATCAAAAGGACATGCTGAAATGAGTCCATCAAGGGCTGTGAATAGAAGAGATGCAGAATCAAACTGGACAGAGAGTCACCAAGCACCGAGCTGACCAAACACAGGAGAGTATATCACAGCAAGGATCATGGTATACACTCCTGTTTTTTCTAGAAGGGTTTTCCATATCTGGAAAACGAGAGTTCACGGGAGAATGAGAATGTTTTACTGAAAAAAAAAAATCTCAAAAAAAGATCTGATGGCTTTACTGCCATGTAATAATGGTCAAACTTGATGATCTCAGAGGTCTTCTCCTACCTAAATGGTTCTATGATTCTATGTCCGAATCAGGAAAACATTCACCAGCTCAGTGGCTCATCACTTCTTTTTTTTTTTTTTAATTTTAAGATTTCCACTAAAAAGCTTAATTCTTTTCCTGAGGGCAAAATTAAATCCTGCAAAATTTACCAATTTCCTAAGCTTTTGGATAACTGACTACATAACAACCAACATTTGGCCTATTTTTCTTTTTTAACTGATGCTGGGAGCACTGAGATGGAAGAAGGATCATGCATATGATTATAGCATCAGTGGGAATTCTCCTGGCTTTACAAATGAGAACCATGGCTTACCACAGGGAAGCCACAGAATGCCTTAAGGCCCCAACTGTAGCAGCCTGTCTAAACCTGCTGTGCAGCAGGATTTGTTTCTTAAAATTCACAATTTACATCCTTTTGCTAGAAGGGAGGTTGCACATTCTCCTATTAAAAAGAAGAAGAAAAAGTGTAGATTTTATCGGTAGCCTTTGGTAAGTATTTATTTCTTTCTTTTAACTGAAAAGCTCCAAGGGAAACCTGACTCATTTAAAAGTGAAAGATGAGCTTGCCATGCATTTTCTCAGTAGCATCCTCAAAGCATGTTGCTGCAATGCTGCCCGTCAGAGCAGAGCTCTGGTTAGTTCATTTTACCTGGCACATGAGCCCAGAGGTAGCCAAGGGTAGCTGAGTTGCCCAGCCACATCAAGAGGGGTACAGGACAGGGACAGCCATAACATATATCTCCATTGCAATCAATGTCAGCATGCCGCCTGGTTTCATTTCAGTCATAATCCCCTATTCTGTGTGTTTATATGGACTAATGCAGGGTAGACATAATGACATCAGAATTTCTTTAAGATTTTACACATTACTAACATTAAAGGACTGAGCACTAAAACTGTTACTTCTTCAAACAAAATCTTTTTCCGATCCAAATTTCACTGCTGCTTTTTGCTGTGATCAAGTACCAAAACCAAATGGCAGTATCCTACAATGATACAGATCTTTGAGCTATATTCACAGGCATCCTGGCCCACCATTTAAACTGATTTAAAGGCTGTGTATTACTTCCATTCTGTCAAAATATTGATAAGAAATTCAAACATCCAGATTTGAGTCACTTAAAGCACATGGCTCAAACGCTTCTCAAAATAAACAGCAGAGCATGGTTTTTCTTCTGCCTACTTTGCTTTTTGAAAGTTATTAAAAAATCAAAGGTAAATCAGTGAGCCTGTTCATACACGAATATCTCATTTATAGATCCATTATGAAGTATCTTTTTATTCTTTTATGATCAAATGCAGATTCTTGAAAGGATTAAATTATCTTTATATAAAAACATATACATTCAATGACAAAGAAACAAAATTTTCTTTTGCAGATGGTGCTAAGCAATTGTCCAAAAGTGCTGAAATCTGCTTTATTACAAGCCACTCTTAATTCCCTATTGCAGTGATTTGCAAACTGTAATTTATCAATTTGTTTTCATTTTTGACAGTCAACTGTGTTCAGCAAAGACATTCTCTGGGTTGCTTTGGTTTCACCATAGAAAGGATACGTTCCTGTTTTCTGGTATGTTTGGACAGATTAGAAGGCCAAGGAACTGGAATGAGAATACCCAGCAGATTATTTGGATTTTAAATACAAAGAAAAAAAGAAAGCCATCAAATCCCACCCACTTGAATAACGATGTTATTCTGTAAGATTTAATGAGGAAGCAGTAAATGTCAAGTTATGTGAATGACCGTGAAAGACTGGTGTGGGGCAATGGATTTTTACAAGAGTAAAAAAAAAATCTAGGAGAGAAAACCTTCGACTCAGTAGATTAAATAACGTTAATAGAATTCATGCACTGTTTTAAGATGTTCCTCTCATTTACGAGAAAAAGCAAACAAAACTATGAGGCAATGCTAGAACCCCCATAAAATATACTTTTTAGACCAGTGAAGAGAACAATTCATTTAATCTAAAATCAGGATTTATTTAAATGGATCACAACTCACTCTTTAAATAATTCTTTTTTTCAGAATAAATAAACCACATTATCATTATTCTAACTGAATTTCAAATATCTCTGGCCCCATTTTGTTGCTATTTGGAACACACTCAACAAAGTGGAAAAGCTTTGTTGGTCTGTTCCATCGAGATGATGAGCTATTATAAGCAGATAATCAATGAGTTTCAGATATGGTTGTCAGCTTCTTAAACAGAAACAAAAAAATCAAACTTTCCAGAAGAACAGAACTGATGTTATTATCCTGTGACCCTAACTGAAGTTGATTTTTCAATCACTATGAATATAAAAAATACAAAATAAAACTGAGTGCTCTACAGCTACTGCATTTAAAATACCCCAAGGTCCATCTTTTTTCAAAAGGCTTTTAAAATCCATCTACACTGCAGTAATGGAAGCATGCAGCAATTAATCACAAGTTAATTTTTTAAATGGAAGGCCTAGAGGATAAAATACTGACTCCGTCATTGACATAAGCCCCACATACATATTAGCAAGTGGCATCCACAAAATCCAAAAGCTACAGAATGTTACAGTCTCTCATTGTTTTCTCCTAGGTGGTAATCTATGCAAAACACAAGCACTTATGAGTCAGCAGTTCATTCGCATGTTACCCCAGAAGATGAGAAAATTGTTATTTTTGTTTGGGTTTAGGGTTGTTTTTAAAGAGACTAAAATGGGGAAATTATAATCAGGCTTGATTACTCTAAAACAACGGGTGCATTCAGATCATACACAGATCAGTTTATCAGACCTGAATTGAAAGCATATAAAAATGTATGCATGGTTAATGTGCAAGATTTCTAGGTATTTTACTTTCACAAATCACCTAGGACACTATATTGTGCATTTTGAAAGGTTTCTATATTCACAATTGCAATATCAAGTCAAGAAAATTCCGATCAGTGTAAATTAAAAGCCCTAACACATATATTAGGTCTGTTCCTTTATCCAATGTAACTGGAGGAACTAATCTCTGTTCAGGGCAGGTCCTACCTGCTCATGGATAGAAATCTACAGCATCTAAAATCTAACTTCAAACTGGCCTGTTTGTAACTCAGTATCCTGACACGTCTTATGGGATTTCAGGTTTTCAAACATGATAAGGTCAATCCCCCACTACATCCATAAATCAGGAGAACAGATGAAGTAAATAGCCTAAATGGGAGCATTCTTAGCTTTCCCGATTCCTGTGCAGTTTCTAGCACAATTTAATCCAACCTTGCTGCACAGCAAGAAATGACCATATGAAATAAAACAATGGTACGCTGGCTGGGAGTGCAACATTTCTCCAAACCTGGAAGAGAAAATTGCTCAGTTCCCCAGATCTCCCAGGCCAGAAACCATTAGCTGCTTGACTGTGCTTTTTCTTCAGCACTTGCCTTCTCTGGTGATCTGAGGTTGAAGTAAGACAACAGGCTAACCTGGTCACCACTATTAAAAATCATGACTGGACTCAGGATACTGCCTAAGAGATTAATAAATTGTTCTGGTCAGATTTGCCTGTCTGCTAGCCCTTACTGTGTTTTCATACCACAGAGTAACACTATATTCCAGCTACAAATGCTTTTTTTCATTACCAATCCTTATAACAATAACACAGTGCCCTGGATGTAAACCCTTGCTTTTGCTCACCCCAAGTCATGTCATGCTCTTTAAGATAATGCCTGACTTTTGCCTCAAATTGAGTTCTGCCCTTCTTACATGTGCTGCACTTATTCCCTCCTCCTGGAACTGAGGGAGAGAAGCAGCACAGAAATGTTCCTTTTCTTCCTTTCTGCATTAAGGCACAGAAAGGAGAGCAGGGCAGAGGCCACCTCTGGTCCCAGGGTGTGGGAAACCACAGCAGAGTGGTGCCAGGCCAAACACAGCCTTCAGCTTCCCTTCCCTTGAAATATGTTTTGCTGCTCAAAGGCAGAATAACCATCAATGTGATTTAGATAAATGACTCTAAATACGGTTTTGTAACACCATTTCACAGCAATTCTGAGCTCTTATTCCAAAGAAAGAGGTGATCCTCACCAGTGTTAACCACCACACCATGCAGATTTACATGCTAAAGTCTGTGATCTCCTGCTTGCCACACAGAGACCACCCTTCTCTCTTCTTTGTCTGTTGACAATTTGTCATTAATACTTAGAATTATTTTAGTTCTACATTAGGCAGTTATCACACCTTTTAAAAAGAAAAATATGTTTTAGAATAACTCAATCTATAGAAAACAGTTTGACAAATTTTAATAATACCATTTATCTTTATCAAGCACCTCATAGTCTACTAAGAGGTTCTCTTTTATATTAATGAGGAGGAGGAAGAGGGCTTTGTCTTCCTTTGAAGACATTTATAAGTAGATTTACTTTTCCCCAAACAAACAAGCAACACATTGAACAGGGAGACCTGCTTCTGATAAGGTTACTGCCTGCATCACCTTCCTCTGTCCTAAAACTAGCTAAAGCAAGAGCCAGTGTCACCACTGAGATGAATTCATCTTTAAAAGAAACAAAAACTGGACTATATGAAGCTAAAAGCAATGGTGGACCACAAAAACTGACTGCCCTGCAGACATTGATGCAAAAATATGAAAAATGATAAAGGTGGAATTGTCTGGTTTTCAACATTATGCACCCACTGGCCAAATCCTGTCTGTTGCTCATCATTAAAGTTGATGAGATGGATCAAATAAGTAGAGTTTGGCCATATATATTCCATTCCAAAATGGTAAAAAAGGAACAACACTTATCATATGTATTTCAAAAGTCAATAACCATAACTTGACTTAACAGAATATTCAGAATTATGCTTCTAAGATCTGAACACTAAAATGTGAGTGTCCTGAAACTCCCTCAAACTGTATGTGAATTATCCCTGAGCTAAAACCTCACTGAGGTTTTAAGATGGAAGGATGGCAAGTCAAGATGTCAGGATTGAGCCCCTGCAGATGTATTTAAAAGGATATGGTGAAGTCAGTATTTCTATCAATAATTGCAATTAAATTATAAAAAAGAAAATACAGAGAATAATACTTACTCATTTTCCAGTGGCAGTAACACAGACAGGAGTTTTGCTTGAGTAAATAGTATTCTTGATTTTGCATACAAGATAGTACTGCAACTTTAAGGCTTCGTATTTACCGGGACATGTGGGGGTTTTATTAGTGACATGAAAAGTGTTGGGATTTTGTGCTGTTTAAAAATCTTATTTCAATTTGGATTTTATTTGCTGCTAGTAAATCCAGAATAACACTTTTATGTTGTTTGACAAAACTATAAAAGTGCTTGCACATATATCAACTGCTCCTCATTAAGAGGGGCTTTCACATCAGCATTCTTCTGCCCCCATAGAACAGATGTCATGCCATTTTACAATATATAATTCTAATTTATCAACATCAGTAATACCGAGTTACAAAAAAAAGTAATTGTTGGCAGACAATATAAACAATTCATTTAAAGCATTTTCCCACTGCTATACCTCTAATTCCTGCCTCAAAAAAACACTTAATCTGTAATTGAGTCTCCAAACCATGGATTCAAAATCAATGTGTTAGTCCATTTAGGGAACAGGAGGAGAACAAATATTGCTCTTGGACGGTCATTTGATTTTAACATTTTAAGGAATTCAGGTCTCAGGGCTGCTTCCACTCGTCATTGGGAGTTCCAATTCCACTGAAGTCATTAGGAGTTCCAACAAAGTCTCTGGTAGGAGAAAAAACTGATTATATATGATTGAGATGGGATGGGTTCAGATTTCCAGACTTAGATTCTTTACTCCTGATGAATACAGTAGAAAGAGGTCAGCTCCTCAGAGCACTTCCATCGCACAGCAACATATAAAGACATGCACATATGTGCTGGTTTTGGCTGGGATAGGGTTAATTTTCTTCATAGCAGCTAGTATGGGGCTGTGTTTTAGGATCTGTGCTGGAAACAGTGTTGATCGTTCAGGGATGTTTTAGTTACTGCTGAGCAGCTCACACAGAGCCAAGGCCTTTCCTGCTCCTCACCCACCCACCAGCGAGCAGGCTGGGGGGCATGAGAAGCTGGGGGGGACACAGCCGGGACAGCTGACCCCAGCTGACCAAAGGGATATCCCGTACCACATGGTGTCATGCTCAGCATATGAAGCTGGGGGAAGAAGGAAGGGGGTGGGGGGGACACGACACACATTTGGAGTGATGGTGTTTGTCTTCCCAAGTCACTGTTAGGTGTGATGGAGCCCGGCTTTCCTGGGGATGGCTGAACACCTGCCTGCCCATGGGAAGTGGTGAATGAATTCCTTGTTTTGCTTTACCTATTAAACCATCTGTATCTCAGCCCTTGAGTTTTCTCACTTTTGCTCTTCCAATTCTCTCCCCCACCCCACTGGCAGAGGGAGGGAGGGAGAGCAGTGTGGGGCTCAGTTACCAGCTGGGGTTTAACCACAAAAACGTCCTAAGATCAGAGCTAGTTATGAGCAGAAAAAGATTAAATATTTATTTATATTAATATCTCTACAGTCTTTTTCTCCCAGCAGCTTTTTTTCAGAGACAAAGTGACAAAGTGTCACTTAGTTTCTGTTTTGGAAAGGAAAATATTGGAGTCATAGTTTTTGGGGAAATGGAAATTACAATTTCTGAAGAGTTCTAGCAAGGAATAACTACCGTGCAGGCTTTGTCTTGGACTGTTAATGCCAGTCACGCTGAGAAAAGAACTTCTTAGCTTTCTTAGAGAGGAAGAATTTCATATAGAAACCACACCAAAACCTTCATCTGAAAACAAACCATCATTTTTATCCACAAGTAGGCAGTCTGGTTGCCCATTCATCATCAAGCTTGAAAGCGAGATTCCTCTTTCTTTTTTTGCCAGACTCTGGATGACTTTCATATACAGTACAAAAGAGGCCAGCAGTCACTGCGCAGTCTAATAGTATTTGGTACCTGTTCCCCCAGACCCTTTGCTTAAATTCATTCACTATATCAAGGACAGTTTAAAAAGTATGGCCTGGGAATCCGTCTCTAAGTTCTAGTGCTACCATTTTATTTTTTTGTTTGAGACTCATTACTCCATATACTGTCTTTAACTACTCATATAAAAAAGGCAACAACATTCTCTGCCTCATACTTTGGTGCAAGTATGTGCTTTCTGAATAGCTCCAGGAGGGCTCATCAGCTGCTCTGCTAGCACTTCTGAACCACAACAACAAGAGGACAAGTGCTTCACTGGCTGCTGCTTCTCCAAGGCTCTTCACAGATGCAGGAGAAAGAACTAGATTTTGCCACATAGCATCCCATAGCTGCAAAAAAGTAGAAACACTGATTTGGAATGCTACAGAACACATGGCTCAGCCCAGCCCATACCTCTGATACATAAGGCAGGGCGAATCAAGGACATCCTGCAGTGCTCTTTTGATCTAAATGCTGAAGTGATTTATAAGTAACTATACAGTAAATGTTTTTCACAAACGTTTCCATAAATGTTTTTTGTACTGAAATTAACACATTGTACTATTTAGTAATGTGACTTCTGATGCTACAAATATATTGGGAGAAATGTAGTTGGACAGTTTTGATGTGAGATGTGTTATTGATTAAATACACAGGCATTTATATTAATTTCAAAATGCATAGACACTTGTACAGCTGTATATGCATTAAAACTTATTTTTATATCCTCCATGGATTACTGATAACTATGCAGATAATTAACATTATTGTAATATATTTGTTTTGTCTTTTGATTGCAATCGTTTATTTTTTTCACTGTCTGTTGGAGCAGCACATACTAGACCTATTAAACGTTTCCATCCAGTAACAGGCAACATCTACTGTAGGTAGATTTAATTTGTGCTGTCAGAAGCAATACTGCACCAAATGAAAGATCCCTCCATGCATTTTTGAAGCATGATAATGAATGCTATGCAGCTGAGATTAAGAACAAGCTCTCTACATAACACTTCTTCAATTGGCTCTTTTAATTGCACAAGAAATACTTTAGGTTTTAAGGACTTAAAGTATGAATAATTTGCTTTACATTTGCTAATGGGAATGCTACCATTAACATACAGAAGACTATATGGTAAGCGATACATCGAGGAAAAAGATTTACAGAACTTGAAACCATGATTTGCCTATTTGGCGTATTTATATGCCTCCCATTTACAGGGGACATATTTTTCTGAGGCTTGCATGCTCGTCTGCAACATTTACTTTTGATTTTTCATTCTTCCAGACAGAATTAATTGCATAACATTAATTAAATACTTGATCAAATATCTTTCCTATCTTTGAAGAACCATTCTGATTTTTTTTCTTTTCACATCTAGATAGTTTTTAAGTTCCTAACTTAGCAGGGGGTACAACTTCAGACCTGTGATGTGCATAAATAAATTTGGAAACAGTTGTAGATCTCAGCTCTCAGATAACAGTAGAGCAAACCTGGCTTTCTTCCTCAGTGAAAGTGGAAGACTATTTCAGTAAGTAGGTTGCAACTATCTGCAGCACTGACTGGCACCACAGGCTTCTCCACATAGGTAGCACACAGGCACATTTTTATGTCCTTGGGCTAGGCTTCTTCAGGTGTTAGCCCATGAGCCAGACTTGGTCCATGAGACAGTGCCATTGAATAAGATCACTGTTCACACCCAGCCAAAGTTGGCAGAACCTATAGAGATACTCATTGAACAGCCAAACATTTCAAGGCTCATCCTTTGGCCTACATAGTGCATATTTTCTTTCCCATCTGTCTGTCTTCCAAAAACAGTAAAAGTCCTGCACTATGCTCTGTATTTCTCTTTTTGCAAGCCAGCTTTCCTGTTTCAGCCCTGTTCTTCAACCATTTTGCTATGCAAGTGATACCACCTTAGACTCCAGCACGAACACAAGAGAGTGTTGCTTACTCCCTCTGTCCGCTCCCATTTATGTCACATCTGAATTGGACCAATTGTATCTGTTAAGCTCTACATACTATTTTGGAAACATCTCCTACTTTGCTGAGTTCAAGAAGCCTGCTGTAAAGTATTCACTGTAGAGAATGCTTCATTCACTTTTCAAGCAGACCCCTCCCACCACCTCTTTATTAACACATTTTGTAGTTGTCTCTATAATACATGATTTTTGACAAAGCGAGTTCTTACCTTTACAGGTAACTAAAAGAAGATCTAAAGGGCAGAAAAAATCAGTTTTGCCATGTCATCCATGAAGATAACAGTGTGTAATAAAGCACTGAGAATTTCTACAAGTGCCTGACCTAGCCACCATAGAGGAAGAAGTAGTCCATGGGAAACGCATGGCCAAATCCTGTTGAACTAGTCCTGCTTCACACAACTCTCTTCTGTATGAATATGAGTCTCCAGCTTTGAAAGTACAACATGTGGAATTAATGAATCATCTACTGTAAGACTTCATCTACCATCCTTTTGTCCTCTGACGTTACTACATGCTATGCTGAGAGGCAAGGGAAGTATTTCTTTCCTGGAACACTATTTTTAATGACTGGTGTGTTTGTGGTTTAACAGTGTTTTGGCTAATTGATTCAACAGGAGAAGGTTTCAGGTTTGAATATATTATATTCAATCATTATTCAACCATAACAAGTCAGGTTTTTTATTTTTTTTTCTCCAATTCCATGTGTCTACTCATCAATTTTATATTTGACAGCTTCATTTTGTTCTCATTTTGACAGCTGTTGTGTTTATCTATGTGTGTGTACGTATGTGTGTCTGTGTGTATGCATTTATATATAGAAATATATACTGTTCTTAATACTTGTGTCATTAGCCTAGATTACCAACGTATGATTTTTCATATCGTAGTATCTCAGGTGTTTAGAATTATTTTCTTGAATAGAAATCTTAGTCACAATGGTGGCATTTTTCTAGCTCTATTAGTCTTGGCACTTGTGTAAAGGGACAGTATTGTCTTTAATATGTCCCTTGGAGGAGGGATTTACTATTTATTAGTAGGTATTTGATAAAAACAGTCAGACTTTTTCCTAAGTCATACTTTTACATATTTTAAATCTGTAGAAGCCAAATACAGACTTATTAGAACACCATTTAATGAAAAGTATTTTACGTGTACAACTACATGTAGTGAGCATTTTATATGACCATACACAATGAGAAATGGTTTCTGCTGCTGTCCACAAAGGCTTTTGGGGTTACTGTTTATCCTGTGGAGGAACTTTGTTCCACCAAAAGATGCTTCTTAATTTTCACTGATTTATGATTACCAAGATCATAGCAATTACGAGACTCAGTCACTTGCCTTCCTTATACTGAAGGGGAAGAATGACAAGCAGGTTAATTGCACGTGAGTCTGAGTGCTTTGATGTGTAAGGATAAAGCTTAGGTTCTTTGTTCATTCATTCTTGGGAAAAATGTCATCAAGTTTTTAATGGTTGGAACAGGTATAAAATGCAGCTATTTGTTTCACAAAATGGTGAGATAGTACATGTCAGGTGCTTTGATCCTGTGGCTCACTGAGGTCACCCACTCAATCATTTTAAGCCTTTTTCAGATACCTTAGTTTCCCCTTGAAGATCTCTTGTGCAAGCTGTAGTGAAATCTGATCTTGTAGAGTTAGTAGCAGGTTCACAGCCCAAGGTCACATTTTATGTTTGAAGGCTAAGATATAGATGGATAATGAGACATTACATTTAATGAGATGGGCCCAGTAGGGCAATTAGGAGTTGACTATAGAGCACATATTTCCTCCAGGTTCACATGAGTGTTTCTATAGAGGTTTGAAAAGTAGCAGTGCAGGGAAATGGATGCACAAAGAATGAAAAGAATCATGTGGAAGATTTTCAAAGACTTAGAGGAGACTCTGGAGCCTATTCACTGGAAACATCAAGTCAGTGAAAATCAGAGACAGAGGCCTAATTCATCTGTCTTTGAAAACCACCAATGATAATGCAAAAAACCCCCTGAAATTTCAGAATACTCACTACTTATTTGAATGAAATAATTACTCTTGGGAGAAAGAAAATAATTCTCTGGAATTTGTCAGTAATTTGCTATGGGAAATATTTTTGATTCACAACAATAAGAATAATGTCTGGCCTTATTTTGTATAAAATAAAATTGCCTATGACAACACTTTCTGAAAACTGTAAGAGGAAATGCCTGTAGTCACACTGGCTAGAGAACAGACCGCAGCTGGGCTACTTCAAAAGGCAGGTTTTAAGTGGCATGTGAAGAGTTATGGAAAAGCATTGCATTATTCCATTTTAGCAAAGAACCTGCCTTTCAAAGATTTTCAGTGATTATCTTCTGGTGCATAACTAAACCACTCTCTTCCAGAAGTGATACTAACTTTAGACAGAAATACAATCTTAAAAAATAACAATTTATAAGAAATGCCATGTATCAAGCAAACATATTGAGAGCATCAACAGGCAAGTCACACAGGCAAAGAAGTCTGCTGGGAAGGATTTCAACACAGAATTGCTCCTGCCACAAGAATTTCTTGTGGCCTCTGTGTTCCAGATTAAGCTTATTATAAGAATACCTGAATCCAAATCCTTGCCACTGGCTTACATTTAGAGTGGGATCGTTTCACATTCCTAAATTACTATCTAGGTGGACAGAATGACTGTTCTGAATGAGTAACTCCATGCCTCAAAATCTTGGGAATTGTGACATTTCAAAAGCAGTTTTCACTGCATGATGCCCTTTTCACTGCATGATACTCCCCCCCTGCCGCCCCCCCCCCCCCCCCCCCCAGCATTTATTTGAGAAGCACAGGTAGTGTGACAGTCAGATTCTCTGAACCAAAGCATCCCGTTGCAGCAAAGCTTACTTTAAGAAGATGAACTCGATCAAGACTTCTGCTTAGGCTTACCTTGTTTGGAATTGCTGGCAGGGGACCTCAGCTACTATGAAGAAACAGCTCCAAAAGTTCATGAGCGAATTTTGATGGGAAAATGACTGCTCTGCTCTCTGGAGTTAATTAGATGGTGCATTATGTGCTGGAAGAATGTATATTAAGTGGAACAAATTATACAAAGACAAACACATAAACAATATACATTCCAGATGGAAATATACAGAGACGACTTTTGACTTTCGAGAGTCTTTTTTTCAGGGACATCCAACAAGGTGCGGGAGCTCGAGATTACCTTTTCTTTGACATGTGGCGGAAAAAAGAATGGCTGTTACTAACAGGAACTGAGTATTCTCACTGAATTCACTCGTTGAATGAGAGCATGACTGAATTACTGGCTGTTCCCTAACCAAGAAATTTTGGAGGGAGAACAGACTGGCCACCCTTTCACTGGGCATGTGACGCAAGGTCTACTCAGGCAATACATGTAGCCCCATGACTGGTAACTACCTCAAGAGTACTATTATCCCTTTATGAGGCTAAAGTCTCAGTAACATATCGGATACTTCTAGGAGAAAGGGGGAGAGGTGTTATCACAGTGTGCAAAGCATCAAAGGTAAGACAATAGGAAAAGTTCTTGGCTCTGTCGATTGTGCAGGGATTTGTTAGCTGACACATACTTGACTTGCAAGACCTTTTCCTTGCTAAACCCTGCGGGCTTTGGAAAGCTGAAATTGCTCCATACTTTTGAATGGAGAAAGCTGGAGTGAATCCTCTTTGTTTTGTGACACTTGGCACTTGGGTAGCTAGAGAGCAGCTGTCACAATTCCCTGTGATTTTGAACAATTATTTATATGTTCCTATTGCTTTCTCCCAAAGCGATTACAGGCAGTGGCATATCATTGTTGAGGGCTGAAGGCTACCTAAAAGACCTGACAATAGACATGAATACAGGTGATGGGTTTGTTGTACTGTCACCCATAAGAGAGGGATTGGTCCTTTCCATCTCATTTGCATTCCGGGAAAAAAAATATTTCAACTGTGATTAAATTCTTAATGGTAAATCAGCCACCTTTTTTCTGTGTAATTCAACATGGTTGTTTTATAAAATGAGACCTTAGATATTACTCTGAAGAAAAATACATCCTTTGGTTGACAGTCCCTTGTAGATCAAATAAAGTGTTCTTCTAAGTCCTGGACTTCTCAGGTGATAAACACTGCACAATGAGATCTGTAAGTAACAAATGCTATACACCACAACAAAGGTACAAATCACTTAGCCGTGTAAAGAGGCAAAAGGGGAAGTGAATATTGATCAAGCATTCCCAGAACTGTTCTTAAACAAAGAAGCATTGATTTGGCTCCCAGTTACAATGGTCTGGCAGGAACAAAACTACTGAATTTGAGTCCTCAGCTACCCCAGAGGAACATGACAAAAGTTCTCCCAGCTTACAAGCACTGTCCTTGAGCTATTCATTTTCTCTACCTGCCCTTCAAGGCACCAGTTCTACTCAATACAAATATATGCTGTCTTTTCAGACTGTCCTCAGTCCAGCCCTATTGGATCAGCACATCTATTGGTGGGTATTTCTCTGTTTTAGCTCCTGTTTCCAAACAAACAAACAAAAAAAAATGCTTCCGTTTTCCCAAGCAGTCACAACACCCAAATAGGCCAGTCACCAATGGTTACCCTGGCAGGATTTAAAGCAGTCTTTTGCCATCTTTTGCCAGTTTGCCAGTTACTTTATCACATCATTTCATGCCGAGGTCCACAGGGTGGAAAAAGCATACCTTCCTGAGCAACACCAATCTGCAGGGCCACAAGCTGCTATTTAACAAGCACATACCTCCGAGTATTTTCCTCTGATGCACTCTGTTATCTGTGTATTCCTTTCAAAGTTGAGCACAATACACAGCACAGATCTACAATTATTCAGCAAGATTAAAGAATATCTTTAAGGCACTTAGAGTTACAAACAAACATTGGCTCCTTAAAAGTTTTCTACTTTGGACCAAAGGCTAGCTGATATACACTCACTGGGCAGCATATTTCTCTAAATTCAGTGAGATTATTTGTAAAATAATGCTTTTCAAATGGAATAAAGTTTTCCAAATGCAGCCCCTGGGTATTAGCTATTGTATAGACCTTACTGTTCCTCAGAGACTGGCTCCTAGAAGAAAGGACCGGTTTCATTTTCTGCAATAGAAGTCTCATGTCATTCAATGTAGGCTATTCAGATCGACCATAGCAGAGATTTTCACAGATGTGCAGTGGTGGCAGAATTATTGTCATTGCATTGTTGGTTTCCTGGCTTGAACATTACCCAAAACCGAGGCCCTTATAATGTTTCTTCTAAAGTAAGAAACAGATTATAAGGATTTTGGTTAAGTGTAATGCTGCTTACACATACATACACAAAGGGACAAAAAAAAAAAAAAAAAAAAAAGGCAACAAATTCTGTTTCCCTGAATGCAGCAGAGAGAAAAGAAGAAAACCAAGCAGTTTTTCTTCTGATCAAGTGTTCTGTTACAACAAACCCTGTGCCCAAGAAGTCCTCCCTCTTCCTTTTTTTTCAGGGTCACGCTCACAGATCCCCAGACTGGCTTCTTCTACACCCTGCAGTTGCCATTTCTGCTACCAAGCACAAGCCACAGTCTCGGTAGTTTCTGTCTAACATTTCAAAGCCTCAGATCAAGCCTTCAGAAGTACTGTTTAGCTGCATGCAGGGGCTGTTTATTCCTGCTTCCACTGAAAAAGTCAGTTTGTACATCCACGGACTAGTGTATAGGTGCACTAGTGCCCTTGGACTTGAGATTGCCTGCCTAATGGCTGGCGCAGGGCCATGAATTCCCTCCAAGGTTACCCTCTAGCTGCCCACATCTTCTTGGATCACCTGTGTAATCCTGAAGGAACTAGTCTGAACAAGATGAAGTGCCTGCTTTTGAAACAAATGCTTGGTCACCTTTGTGCACTCTTGAAAGAAAGAACGTTCCCTGGTTTCTAAGACACTTCTGGTTTCGTTTATCTTAGCAACTCTTCACATTTTCTGTTCATTCTTTCTTCTTGTTGCATAACCCAGCTGACTGTTGCAATCCAGTTTTATAGGCATAATGCTGTTATTAATTTTCTTATTTTACAAAAGATTTTACCATATGTACTTATAATGTTTACTGCCCAAATGAATACTTCATTCTTTGGTTTTAGCATGTTTCTCTTCAGTATGCATGTGCTTATTTTTCATGTCTCACAAAAGACACTTGGTATCCTGCAAAATTCCATGTATATTTTTGTTACCAGTTTCCACCTTGTCATTTTCACATACAGAGACAAAGAATAACCTAAAATTATCAATTAAATTATTTTAAATTAAATGTTCTCAATTGTCACAAGAATAATATAGCCTATATATCTCTCATAGAAAAATATTTGTGGAAACAGTTCATGGGCCTACACCTTCTAGGGGATGTTACAAATCCATACAATGCTCCCAAACATCCAAATGTCTATAGGAGTTGAAGGATGCATAAAACTGCTTACCATCAAATGCACACATCAATAAGGACATCCGTGTAAATTGTTTATTCACATAGTGAAAGAACTACAATATGTGAAAACCCAACTGAAATACTAGGGGGAAAGACAAGCCTTCACACACATAAAAAAAACATGTCTACCAGCCAGGAGCAAAGCCCCAGCCCCAAACCTACAGGAAATGTAGACAATGCAAAAGAAAACCATGATCTGCACTTCTATACATACTTTCTAATGCCTTTTCTGAGAGCAAGATGACATTCAGATATGCAGGTTTTTTATGTCTAGTTTCCATCAAGCGATCTTGCATGCATTTGAAGATATTATTTCTTACACTTAGAAAAAAAATGTTAGAGTTTAGTTTCACTATTAACACATGTTGTACTACATTATTTAACAATTGATAGCAATGACAATTGCTAAAAACACTGGAACTAATTGCCTAGAGAGGTTTTGGGGTCTCAGACTGTGGAGGTATTCAAAACCCAACCAGACAGGGTCTGGGGCAACCTGCTCTAGCTGAGCCTGCTTGAGCAGGATGGCTGAACTGGATGATCCAAAGATGTTTCTTCCAACCTCAATGATTCAGTGATTCTGTGAAATAAAAATATGTACACTTACTGCTGTAAGCCAGGTAAGTCCTTCAGTACTCCTTTTTTTTTTTTTTAATGACATAAGCAAAACACAAGACTGCTTCTGCACTTAAAACTAGACAATTGATTAAACAATTTGATATATCCTCCTATCTCATTTCAGTGGAGAGATTTAACCTGTTTCATTTTGCTGATGCATGGAAAAATCCCAAACTATAAAAGTCCCTTCAAAAATAAACCTTGTTAGCTGCACATTAAACATGATCAAATATTAAAATACAGAAAACTTTATTCTGAAATTCACCAATAATCTGCGAATGCCTATATATAGATACAAGCCGAGATAACCACCTACTTGTAAACATACACATATTGTGTCATACTGCACTGTGTGGCTGCAATGCACAGAAAGCAAAAAATATTAATTTGGAGAGAATTTAAACAGCTTAGACTAGACACTAAAAGTTGGGTGAGATAAACCCAAAATTGACATAATGCATTCAGATAGTCCTGAGCATTTACAGAATGGGCTGGGCTGTGTAACTCATATATTGTGCTGTAGCTGTGCAACAAGACCCATTTCACATGAGAAGCTTGCCTGTGTAAATAAAGGCAATTCAGATAGTTTGTAGGGGCCCCAGAATCCTGCCTCCTTCCCGGAGCTGTCCAAATGCAAAAAAAATACGCACTGTAGAGCTTAGTGGAAAATGCCTTCTGGCTCATATGGATTACCACAAGAGTCAAATAATTCGGCTATCTAGCAGCATAAAAGTGGGAGGACACAGTAATATAAATTATCTTTGGATTATTGCTTGTACTGTAATTACTGAGGCTCTTGTTGGCTTCTTATTTTATTAGTAGAAAACCAGCATTGTTACAGTGTTAAAAAAAAAGTCTTCCCTAAATGGAAAGGCTTTCAAGCAGTAAACCTAGTATCTTCATCAGTGCCAGAGGTATAAATACCAGAAAGAGTGACAGCTAATCTACATGCACTCAGAAGCAAAAATGAAAAGGCCAGCTAACACGCTTGTCAGTGCTAGTCTTACCCACACCTACTATCTTGCAAGATCTTCAGACAACCAGTCAGTAATGAAATGATTAGGGGGAGGAGAAGAACAGAGGAACAGGACAGCAAAGAGACAGAACATCAGCAAAACATCAAAGCAGATTAATGTAAAGAGGAACAGGGCATTTTAAGTGGAGCTTTACAAGGTGGCTTAAATAATCTGACTAAATATCTCTCTGTACTGTATCAGCTTCTCAGGATCAATGTTTTTGGGGTTTTTGTAACCTCCTGTCTCCTTTTCCACCTCCCCTTTCCTATTCCCCATCATTGTCAGCATTTCTGTCTTGGCAACATCAGAGCAAACAGAGAAGCGAGTGAAACAAGAGAATCGCATAGAAGAGATTGTTTTGGCAAGGCTGTGCAGGCCTGCTTTACTAATCCAGCATACGCAAGGTATTACTGACTTGTATTCTATTAAAAAATATTAGCAGAGTGAAAAAGCATCCTGTGCCAAATCCAAGGGCTGCTGAGCTCCAAGTGAAGCTCTCTCTTAGAGCCTTCACCTTTCACTTTCATGCTGCAAATGAGATAAAAAAGGAGAGGCTTTAATTTTTGCTTGCCTAATAACAACTTTAAAAAAGGCCATATGCATATGGAGCTAGTGTGCTCAGTAATTTGATCAGCCATGCTTGACTGACATGTGTTCCCCCAAACTGTGATTTAAGTTACAGGGCATCTATGCATCAAAGGGGAGCTTTGCTATCTTTTCTAACAGCTGTGGGATGAAAGTACTGATTGACAATGCAATTTTACACAGATATATAAACAAGGCACTTAATTCCTTTAGGCTCCTTGAAAAATCCCATCTGAACATACTCCTATGGCGGAATCTTTCCATGATTACATGTGAGGGATCCACTGATTTTTCCATTGAGGTTTCTGAGTTCACACAAAGCAGAAAATACGGCCCTGAAGCTTTGCAGTCACAAAGCTTGGCAGTGTTTCAGAAGCACCATTTTCACAAACTTTGTCATTATGACAATATCCATGAGCAAAGATCAACATGTGGTATTTGCAAAATGAAAAAAAAAAAAATACCCTGTCTTTGGTGAATTTGTCACTGAAAGCATCATTGCATTATCATTTTGCTCAAGCAGGCTATTATTTGGTAAATCTGAAGGCTAATGTAAGACTTCCAAAACTGATCTTCAAATCTTCACACATTTATTGAGTACTGCCATACAGGTAAGATGGAAATTTAAGGAAATATTTCAGTAAAGCCATATTGTATCATTAACATCTGACACTGTATAAAAATATAAACTGCTCAGTAGTACATATATGCTGGATATAATGCTTGGACTGACAGATAGTGGGAGAACAGAAATGTCAATTGTCACCTTATTCATCTTTATCCTTTAAATTCCCATCTTAAAGCACGACGGACACACAAATTTTCTATTGTAAAAGGTCTGTTAAAGTTGCTTTATTAAACATTTTTCAGATTTCTGGGGATTATCCTTCTGCATAGATGTTACAGCCTTTTCTGTTATTCCTGGTAAGCGTATTCTGCAGCCTTAAAGAAGACGGTACTCCTCAAGCTATTTATGAAGACTAAACAAAAGATTCTTATGGGATTAAATTCATTCACCAAACAAGCAGAAGTCACAATAGCCCAAAAACTGTTAATCAGCCTTTCCTGCACAGAAACAACAAAAACCTATAAATGAGGGGGCGGAAGAAAAAAAACCCAGAAAACACAAAAGGACATCAGTTGTGCAACTAAATTTCAGCACCATGCTTATTCTACTCTTGGCCTTTTACCAATGTCTCAGGAAGAGATGAACAACAGAGATTTAAGATGCAACCATCAACGGGTTGAACCCTCTCTTTCCCCACTTCTCCTGGGCATTAATCTTCCTGTAGCAAAGCTGCCTGCTCTTTAGAAGCTGCAGCTCACACCCTGGCGTATTAATGCAACGGCAGTTGAAGCAGATACGTTGGACTGTGATTTGCAGTTGCTGAGAGGCTGATACATGCTCGCTTCTGTTATTTCTGTGCCAGGGCCCTTGTCCACTGGAGGATGGAGGGCTCAGACCACAGGACACTAGTAACATTTTACACTACTGGAGCAATATTCAGCAAAACTTGATCTAGTTGTGACCTTATAATTTGTCATTTTATGCATTAAAACCTACAGCTGGACAAATTATATCTAGCTGTTTGTGATGGTACCCTCCAAAGAGACGAAAAGCCCCCCACACTGAGGAAGCCACCATCTGTTGGCAAAGGTTTGAGCAAGTACTCACAAATAGGTTGCACTTTGCTCTCTACCAACTTCTTGAGGAGTGTGTTTGCCTGAACATGATATAGTTTGCTGCTGGCACAGATCAGCGTGAAATGACTCCTCAGAAAGCAAAAAAAGAAGTACAAGGTGAACTAAGCTGACAGGACACATCAAATTCACACTGTCTGAAATTTCTCCCAGTCTCTGCCAAACACACTGACCCGCTGACAACACCAACACCAACTAGTCTTAAGCTCTTAGCATCCTCTTCTCATCAGTCATCCAACCTTTTCCTTTAATTTTAAAGAGGTATTTGGCCTGATTTGTTTCTTACCTATGTCACACTAAAGCCTATTCACATTTAGTGAAACAAAACACCCCCCACCCCCCCAAATACTATAAACACAAGGCAGGCTGTGTGAATATAAATGTTTTATTTTACTGCTAGACAGAATGAAAGACCAGCCCACCAAGGAAAATGAAAGATATTCCTAAAAATGTCACAGTGATTTTTCCAAGATACTTTTTTCAATGCAATGTATGAGAAATGTGTGTTGGTTAACTGCTGTACAGGGTAAAAAAGAAAAAGAAGAAATTTGTTTTTTTAATATGATTTGATTAGTCTCAGTGGCCCATGTGAGGACATCACATTAGAAAGACATTCGCTTTTTTTTACAACATGAAACAAATGCCGTGTTGCAAAAATAGTCAGCATCTTTAAGTTATGCTGCAGAGCAATCTATGGTAGTATGGCCATTTGTTTTAATTGAAAGGTACTGTTGGGTACTGCACTGCACTGAGAATTCACGGAACAACTGAATATATTGAAAAGAAAAAAATGAGTCAAAGGACAGTAACAAAAAGCTCATACGTTTTGTGAAAACTTTTACCCTCTTTGGGATACCACGTCCTACTGGTTAAATAGCGCTGCAACCTTTCTTCATGACATTCTAACAATTAGTTTCTTTTTGGCTGATTTTTCTGCAAGTCAGCAGGAATAAGGGCATTTGTCATTCAGTACTTTTTTTTTCTGTCTGTCTCCAAGGTGGTTCAATGCCCATGTAGCTGTGCCACTCATGAAAACTCAAGAAACAAAACAGAAATCTGCTTGCCTAATTTAGTGGCTCAGAGAATATTTTGATGTTTGATTCAAAAAGGAAAACAGATCCATAGTTCATCTTCTACTTTCTTCTAAATAATACAATTTTTCAAGCATTATATTCCACTCGTTTGCTGTAATCCATTCATTTACTTTTCTTATTTTTATTGCTTATGAATGGTATGATCATGAAATAAGCCCCAGTGAATAAAACTCACTACTTGGGTTTTGTATCAGTGTTTGGTGCAACATCCTCTTTTCAACCCTGCTGGACATCAAGGGCAACCACAGCAACAGACTGCTCTATCCCTGTGACCAGGAGAAATCCAGCAAGAACTGAATCTGTTTCAATTGTGTCTTTTGCCTTTCAGCATAGTTTACTAAACAATGTACCATTTATGTATGCAAACCAATGATAAATTCTTTCTAATTATTCTTTTTACAGCCATTTGCTAGCACAGATATAAACACTTTGGCCAGATATCAGACAATCAGGGAACACCAAAGCAAAGGGGAATCAGGCTGCCGTCTCTGAGCACAACAGAAAATTCAGACCTGTAGTACACGGGATGCTCACAGGATGCTCACAGGTCCTAGCAAGAAGGCTAGCAAGGGAACTAATTAGTACTAGGCAGAATCCCTCTTCTGTGGCCTGGGTATCTCTGTGTTAGGAACAGGAAGAACTGTGTCACATCCCACAGGTCCATTTTTCAGAAAAGCTCAGCACCTTGCATTTCGTGCTTCTGAAGTCCAAAGCAAGTTCATCTTTCTGACCATGTGACTGTGTGAAGAACACTTTCATGTAAGCAAAGCACCTCACTCTGCTTCCATTACAGCCCCTGTACACCCACTGAAACTTACTCCCCTCATCTGAGGGGAGAACAAAGCTTGCTTGCTCATGTTTCATCTCAAAAATATTATTTTTCCTTAGGTACACAATACATTTTCAAGGGTTGAGGGCAGCTGTGACATTGATCCAGGGTTGTACTGAAGAAATGAAAACCTAATCCTCATCTAGTGATGAGGAGGTGCATGCCACAGCAGGCAGTGTTAACAGGAAGCATGGATGGTGTATGTCCAGCCCAGGCACAGCAGTGGAAAGGTTAACGTTTTCAGCTATCAGACCCTTCACCTTCACCAAAACATTTTTACAAGCCCACGATCTATGTTAAATAAGAAAGGCATGTGCTCCTCAGCATTTTGCCAACGTGACCAGCAGTTTGATATCTGCCAGTCTATCTATGAATTGTTGCTTTTCACTTTTGTTTAGAGAAAAAATATGAATTCCTTTTCTAATTTGATTTTTAAAATCAAAGATTTTGTGCAGCATTACTCTACTCCAACAATGTCTTAATTGCAAGTCTTTTGATGCAGTATAATCTTTCTGAGAGAGAGTACCTTAAAATGTAAAAGGTGAAAAATCTCTAGTAGTTTCTAAGAACTAGAAGTCCATGGTGCCTAGCTCTGGTGCAGGGTTTCCATTAACACCTGATAGATGAACGGAGTTTCAAAGTCTTCATTACTCTGATCAGAGGACACATCATGTTTACATTCAGATAATCCTGAATGGGAAGCTTAATTGCACAGAAAAACAATCTGGGTCATCACAGTTAGCTGTCTGCTTGCAATTTATATCCCCTAGTGAACATAAATAATGCTCACAATATATTCAGGAGAGGTACCCTAGAAAGAAACACAGTGGAGGACAGAAGAAAAAGCAATGTAACCATTAAAGATGATACAACCAACACTTTCCCTCCAATTAAGTCTGAGAATGAAAAAGGGTATGGCTTCCAGAGGGCTGAGAGTCCTCTTACCAGTGTTACAGATCTCACCTTATCCTGATAATGTAAGAGGTAACCTCATCTTGGTAGATGGCTTGATGTATCTTGTAAACTGAGACCCTGACTGACCGAAGATACTGGGTACCTGGTAAGGTCACTGCACTTACTCATGGAGCTGGAGTGAATCAATATCCTCGTAGGAATACACAGTGGGGCAGCAGGAAACTCCTGTCCTGGTGATCTAATACAGACTATGAAAGGAGTAAATCAGGAGTGAGAAATGGCTGGCAGGAAAATCACCAGTCTTAGAGAGCACCAAAGTGGTTTTGGAAATTGTTGCACAAGGGACAATTCAAGTAGTAGCAAACTAACGCAAATTGTTACATCTCCTGCAGTTGGCATTACTTGTCATGTCCAAAAAGAAGCAGCTTTTACAGATGTGCAGGCCAGGACCTCACTGCAATGAGCACTCCATGAAAGAACTATATCTTGGTGACGATGATTTTCATGTGTACATAAAAGCAGGACTCCAAAGGTGATTTAGGACTCTAAAGATGCACATAGATGCATGCACAGTTTTATGCCACTCAAATCTGCCAACTTTTTCTTCCCTGCACATGCAGTGTGGAAGCTTAATTTAAAATAAATTTGCATTAATGGAAGCTCTTTAATTAACTCAAGATGGGGGAAAGATTTCACATCTCAGCTGAGCAAGACATGAGAGGGAAGTACAAATCCAGGGATCTGATTTCAAGCCCAGTGACTCAGTGAGTTACAACACAATGAGAATAAGGATTTACTTCCTCTCACATGCTTTCATCTTTGCTTTTTTTTTTTTTTTTTCTTCCCCTTCATCCCTATATCCAAGGTAATCTGGACACATCATTACCAGCACTGGCATTAACAGCATGTTGAAAATTCTGGCAAATGAAATGATAGACAGGGGGATACTTGGTGCACCCTGGCGAAATAAAACACTGTTATTATCCATACATGAATAACTCGTCTTTCCAAGGTGTACTTGAACCCTTATGTCCCTCAGTGCTGCCTTACAAATAAATGACGTCCTAAAAGCAAGTGCCAGATAGGATATATGGGAACCAAATGATATCCTACACAAGATCTATTATGTCTCTAAACTTTCAAGATGATGTGTGCTCAGGTGTCTTGAGAAGCCTTATAAAACTAGCTCCCATACTTCCTGTAGATACGGCAATACAGCAGGTCCCAAACACTTAAGTCATTTTTGTTTATTCATGATGAAGCCATGGACTAAATTGTCAATATTGCACTTCTTTTCTACCCTGTTTGATTCCTAAGAATTCATGTATAATGAAGAAGCCTTTTAAGAATGGATGTTTAAAATAGAGGAGAGCTCAAAATGTTACATACCTGTTATATTAAGCATCTAAAATTATCAAGAGTGGGTAAGTAAATAACATGAATTGCTCTTTGTGTTTGGCATCCTGGGAGCACACCTCTCCTGTGTCTGCAGAACTTTCACATACTGGTATGAGAGGACTTCCTTGTCCGTATCTGTCATCAGAAGCCACCATTCTTCCATAGCAGTGGAATTACAGTCTCAGTCGGCACTTACAGTCTGCAATTATGTCTCAGAAGTAGCAAGGTTAGTTTTCTCCAAAATTCATCCCTAAAGAAATGCTGTAGACATTGGACTGTCCAAGCCAGTCCATATTCTGGATCCTGCACACTCTGGAGACAATATTCCTTAGGAAATATCTAGGACCTTGTCTAAAAGATCACCATTTATCTGGATTGACAACAATTTGGCAATACTGTGTGCTGACTCAGGGCAACTTTCAAAAGACTGTTTAGGCATATATATTTTTCTTCACAAGACATAATGAACATGCACAGTAATTCAGTAGCAAGTGCAATTCCAACACTTCTCGTACAGAAGCAATCTTACTTGTAGGCTAAGATATAAAGTATCTATTAAGAGTTGAATGCAATTTTAGAGTCTGGTTTGTCTGTTTCTGGGATGCCTGTTGCAAGATGAGACCCCATTCAGTAAGCATATTCCAGCAAAAAGGAACCATGTCTAACAAAAGAACTGGACAATAAATAGGTCTTTTGATTTGTGCTCTCCATTTTATGTGGGTTAAGGTTGCCAATGCAAGCAAGGACTAATGAAATAGAAGATTTCACATTTAATTAATTGGAACCATGTAGTAATTCTGTTAATGAAATGCTGAGCTCAAGCTTAGTCGGGAAAAAAAAAAATCAAAACAATCTATCTACTCACCCATCTATAGAAATGCAATACTAATTCCTTGGGTACAATTCCCTGATTTCAACAACATTGTGATACCCTGTGCATTTGTCTCCACAAGGAAGTCACATCTCTATAGAGCAGCCCCAACTCCAGCTCTGTCTTGACAACACACTTGCTGAAACACCATCTGAGAGCTGTCCCCATAGCTAAGGTAGCTGGCAGAGCAGAAGCTTAAAGAAGCTATAGAGACATACCATATAAAACAGTGTATGTCTAGAAGGAATACATAATGGACGAACTTCAGATTTTTATTGTTGCAGAAGTAGTTCAATATACATTAACAATAGACACAGAAAACCCAAACAATTCTTGACCTGAAGATAAAACTAGGAGAAAAACTAGCCCGCGGTGAAAGCCCAGGGGACTATTTTGAAGCCTGATGTAAAATATATAAATTTTCTAACAATCCAGAGTCAACTGGAATATTCTTCTGTACATATTGTGCTAATAAATATTCTGATTGATCTTTTTAATGCAAACACTGTGCTAATAGAGAAAGAACATGCTGTTACTTCAGTCTGGAGCACTTTCCATTACCTATCTGATCATGGGTGGAGAATTTATTGAATAATAAATTGCCTACTAGAAATAGGCTTGCAAAAGCTCAATATGTCCTTATTAGTGTCTCAGAATTCTGCAATATAATAATAAGGCTCTGAGTGGAACAGAGACTTTTTTCTGTATTTGCCAAGTGTTGACTAACAATTTTAAGATGTTCTGGATGTTCTCAGTTGCAATATATTTGTATTTGTTAAGATCCATAGGATTAACACATGCAAGTTTTGATGAGTCAAAAATGTCCTCTATGGGAAATTTTGACGGAGTAGAGCATGCAGAATTCAAGCTGTACGCAGTGTATTACAGTGAATATTATTCATTCAATACATAATATAAACAAACAAAAGCTTCTCTATAAAAATGTAGGATACCTCAAACAGTCTCTTAAAATTATAGTATTTCTCTATGTCTGTCTGCCAGGGAATAGAACGACACGTTACATGGAGCTTGCATAAGCTGAACAGTCTGAAAAAAAAATTATTGATTATCCAACAGAGTGAATGTGGACCATAAATCCCATTTCCAGCTACCTCACAATTTTCAGTTAGTGGTTCTCTCAAAAGGGAAAACCTGTACTTTAGGTTGGAGGTGTAAATAAATTCAGCACACAAAAGAAACCATTCCAGTATTTACAAGCAAAAAACATAAAGCCCAATTTAGTTCCAAAGTACTTTTGCATAGTCAAGCTACAGATTACTTCAGCTTCCTCAAGGCTTTATTTTGGAAACGCTGGTAGATGCTGAAATGATGTATAAGGACAAGCCATAGCTGATTTAAGCAAGAGCACATTACCTCTTCCTGTAAAGATATGAAGAGCATCCATAAGCATATCCTGACTCAGATTGTCTTTCTTCTGGCATAACACAAAACTAAATAATTAAGAATTAAGAGTCAGCCAGTACTTAATTGATTTTTAGGGTGTGGAAAACCACCTCCAGTTCCAACATCAGGCAGAAGAGAATAGCGACTGGTGATGGGAAGACAATTCCTACAAGACTCTTGCTCATTCCTCACGTCACCATGCAGTGATACTGCAAAGGCTGTGGTCACTTCTACCTGAGGTGCACTACCACTCTTGTGAGAAACACTCCACTCTGTTCCTGGCTGTTACAAGTAGCCACAACTAGAGTCATCAGTCCACAATTTTAATCAAAATTCTATGCATGCTGACACCACGTCCATCCCAAACTAATCCGCCCTGATTCTGTACCTCCATCAAATCATTTGTGAACTAGTAAAGGCTAAGGGAGTGTGCATCTCTGTCCCTGAAAACTGAACTCTATAGCATACCAAATACACACATACACACACACACACACACACAGAGGCATGTGGTTCTCGTTCAGATGATTTTCTTTCCTGAACCTTCCTCTCTCCCCTAGATTTTCACTGTTATTGTAAGGATACCATGTAATATTTACATAGCATGACTGAGCAGGCAGTGTATGCAAATAAAAAGACCTGCAATCTCGTGCTGCCTTTGACCTCCACATCATGCAACTTTTTTAAGCCTTATTTTTCTCTAAAGATAAAATGTTGTTCTTAGTAAACTGGTGTGACAGCTACCGATGAATCACGCTCTTTAAAAAGCAAAACACAAGGAATAAGCTGTAGAAACATGAACAATACAGGAAAACAACGAGCATGACACACAATCTGAATAAACTACTGCAAGATCAGAGTAATTGGGCAAAACTGGTTGGTATCCAATACAACTGGGGTTGCAGGACAACCAGGGAAAGGACAGAAGGTGTTGTTATGGATGGTTTTATTTACAGAGGTGAAACTGTAATTGTGACTTGGTAAAAAGCCAATTCTGATATGAAGAGAAAAAAGCTAATCTTATAAAATACATGCCATGCTGCCTAAATGTAAGTCAATCCTGAGGCAACGAACACTATGAAGCCATTCTTTCCAGCTTTATCATTTCCCTTTTTATCAAAACCAGGTCAAATAGACTATGCACTACATGTCTATATCCGTAAGAAAAGGATCTGAATTACCATTTATAACAAATGCTCTGGCTTGCTTTTAACACAAAATTGTTTTCTAACTGTTCTCGTTCCAACTTTAAAGCCTTAAAATAGGTAGGGTAATAGTAGTCTGTGGAACACCTACAGCATTAACTTCTACCCATTTATCCATTAAATAGCATATTTATAGACTTGCTCTAAAGTGCAGTTTCTGGGAGAGTACATGAATAACCACCAGGAGGAGTCCAGTCCAGCAGATACCCCACAGAAATAAAAGCTCTGGTTTCTTCAAAGGCATTAAGACCCAGCAGTGGCAATGTGTTTTGAAAAAATCACGATTTTTCCTTGTATTTGACACCAGTGCAGTATGGTACATAACCAATATGCATTGTCCACTACCTGGGAGGCAAAAAGCAAATGCCAAATCCTAATCCATCACATTTTAAGGAACCAAACTACAACCAAGGCTGGGTGTGCAAGGCAGGCGGTGAAGTTTTCTGCAAAACTTTTAAAATTGGATTCAAAGTCATTCTGGATGCCGTCTAATAGATAAAGACCTGCCTGTAAAGGGGACCAGCAAAGAGCACAGAACCAGGCTAGCATTTCGTCCTGTTTCTTTGCCTTGTGTGAAAAATCAGAGGATGATTTTTTTTTTTATTTTTTTATTTTTTATTAGGAAGAATGAGCTCTACTTTCCTACTTTTTTCCACTAAATTCAAAGTTTGTTTACATTACTAAACTACACTGACAAGGCCACTCATGAAAAAAGGACAGTATGAAAACCAGGAAACAAAACTTGGGTAAATAAAATAATTCTTTGTTGTTGTTCTTAAGCACACAAACTCTTTGTTTTTTTAAAAAAAGTCTGCAACTTCAATGATTGACATTTTGGAGAAGAGATTTTTTCTTAACACTTTTGTCTCTCAGCTTAAAGTGTGAGAACTTGCAATATACATCTCTAAGATTTCCAGTAAGTATTCCAAAAATAAGAATCAGAACAAGTGTTTCTGACATTTCTTATTTTTAAATAGTGGGGGAAAATTCAGTATTTCTAAGAACCTTTCCGATCTGTGAGTAACACTGCAAGAGAACAAAGAGTTCAAATGGTTAAAAGTCACCTGACGGTCATCTTGTATTGAACGAGCATTTACAGAGACAGTAAATGCATTTTTTCTGCTATCCTGGAAATGGATTTCCAGCAATATGTATGGAAGACCTTGAATTGCATCTGACTTCTGGTCCTAGAGTAACATAGCTACAGCAGAATTAGACTCTAAAGTGTAATTGTCAATGTCTGAATATTCTGTGAAATAAAATAGTAACAGCAGGCTCTTTTAAAAGAGGTGATATTTAAAGTGGAAATATAAGCAACTAAGCCAATTGATCCTGTTCATAACTCATTTCTAATGTTATATGAACTAATACTTGAAAACAGGTAGAAGTAGTGCTTGAAGTTATTAAGATGCCCATCAATCCATATGAAACATCTGAAGTCTTGCTTTCTATAATGGCTTATTCCAAAAGTGGTGTTAACAAACATGCTGATGTACACACATGACCACATAAGCTGACCGTGCTTATCAATGGTGTATCTTACCTTTGCTCTGCATAACAGAATTTTGCCAAGTTCCCAGGCTATCCCCAAGCAATAAGCAGTACATCTTAGCCACCTCCAAAAAGTGCCGAGGTTCTTGCCTGTGGTGATCAAATTAAGTTCTTACACCTACCACTCTCTAATGTGAATCTAATGTTTCCCTTATGATGCTTTATGTCAGGCCAAGGAAAACACGTGCCTATGGCTTTATTTGTTCTGATAATGTTGTCAAAGTGTATCAATTCTTCCACACATGGTTGTGACATTTTCCAGTAAAGTGTTTCAGGTATCTATGCCATATTTAAAGGACAACTGACCTTAAAAAAGGCCTTCTGGAAGAATTAGTGGCAATTCTTTAAAACCAGGAAGTTGGTGTAGGCTTTGGCACGGACTTGAAAAAATTCAGGACTATCCATATAAAGCTTCATTATTTAACTCTGAATACAGATTTGTATGCCAAAATGCAGGCTGAAGTAACTCCCAAAAATCATTGTTATACTGAAGCTACTGAGTCATTGTTGATTCAACTGAGAAGCAAGCAAACCAGACAAAATTAATTAGATATTCAGTCTTTGTTTGCTCAAAATGATACCATCACCCACTGCCGCCACCACAAGCCAGTACAAATGTTCAGCAGATTTGGTTTGTGGCCATTTCCATGGCAAAATGCCAAGCTATGTATTAAGGCAGCCTCTTGGTTCTGTAACGCGTGTACTATCATCCCACCCAAATCAGATGGAAGAAAAATATGATCAGCAATTTTCAGTCTGATGATCTGCTAGGGGAAAGGAACTGCAGGCATTTCTAGAGTCACTGTGGTGCTGAAGCCAGCTTCACAGTGACTCATTGAAGACCAATGAACAGGGCCTGGGAAAAAAACCAAATTGAAATCCCTTATTCAGTAGAAAGTACTTATTTTAAAAGGCTTGGACAACAACCTTGGATTATTATATTCCAGCTGAATGACTGAAAATATGAAAAGTCATTGGACGTTTCTTCACTTTTGCTTTCTTTTATTACCTTGATCTTCTCTGATAAAACAAAAAGACATAGTAAAAGGGAAAGAAAAGTTAACAAAAGCCATCATCATTATATCTAATTGAAAAAGTGAAGAATTTTAAGGACCTGAAAGTTTAAAACAAATACATGAGTATGCACTGCAAATCCAACTTGCCAGTTTATTAACTGCTCACAACCATGAGTGAAAAATTCACCATCTAGCACCCATACTGATAATATACAGCAACTGCAATTAAACTTGACACTTGGCTATAGTCCCACATGTTGAAAAAATGACTGGCAATGTGATATGTTTGAAATGCCTAGCTGTGAGCACTATTTTTGTCTGCAGGTTATTCTTCCATATCCAGCTATAATAGTTTCATCTATAAATTTAAGCCTTGCAGGCTACATATTCATAACCTTTAAAGATCTCTTTGCCCTAAAAGTAGTTTTCTCTAAAGCCTCTCCTTCATCACAAAGGAAGATGTTAGGGTTGTATGCGTCAGGTCTGAGATGCCTAGAATAAGTAAAATCAGAGCTTTTCATCCTACCAGCTTACTACAGATGAAACAGATTACATGTAGCCTGCTCATGTGTGAAGGCATCCATATGTATTTAAAACTGCATTTCTTGCTTGTTCTGCAGCATTTTTCTTTAGAGGTTTATGTCAATATCTTTGGCAAGATTCCCCCTCCTTCCCACTGTTTTGCAGTATGCTATGAAACTGTTACCTACTGCCCATCTGTAAGGCGGCTGAATTTGTGCAAACTTGTAAGCAATGTAAAGAAATGAGTGTGCCAGAAATGTGCAAAATGGTATTTAAATTAATGGTATTATTCTGCATTTTCATTTACTAAGTCACACAATCCTATTTCAGCCACTCGAAGAGCTTAAGCTTGCTTTATGACAACTATGTGTAATTTGGTATTCATTACTTCTTTATCCTGCTGATCCTCCACATTTACTTTGCTCTTCAGATCTGATTGAGAACATCTCCAAGTCAAATCTTCTGTTGCCTTCTGGCACATATAATTTTTTTTCCTATATGTCATCTATCTTCAGTTCCCTATCCACAATACTAGAAATCTGTTATGTAGCTGAAAAGTCTTACAGACAAAAGATAGAACAAGATCTGTAATTTGTGAGCTGAGTTAATCAAATGTAAATATTTCAAACAGAGGTTCCCAAGCCATACTCAAACTTCAACTCTTAAAAGTTATTTTTTTTGTTGTTTTCTTTTTTCCAGGTGCAACAGGCAGAGATTTTCAGTGACTACAAGGAACAAAGGAACACTGAATATATTGCAGATGATAGTGCAAGAACTGACCTTGAAAATAAGCCTTGTGCAACCTTAACAAACAGGCTGCTGCATGAAACTTTGTGTGGTAGAGACTATCTTTCCACAGCCTCCTACAAATCTGACCCCAGTTCTGTCTGATCTATACCTGTCTGAAAATATCAACCATTCACGCAAAAGTGCTCAAGGCCACATTATTAATTACTAAGAACACCTAGTGCTGTTTGAAATCTCCGGGTTTTCATAGCATTATCTACACATTATAGGTAATAACTTGATCCAGATCCTGCATCAGAGAAGAAAATGTTGTTAGGGAATTATTCCCAGGGAATAATTTTGCTCCCTTCAAGGCATTTAGTATTGGATTTTTCCCTTGATTCCAGTGGCTAGGATTTCACCTGTAAGAGTGTAATGATTGCAATGATTAGAATACAATGAAATTTGGGTTTAATAATTAGTACTATTAGCCTCCGGTCAGTTGCTCTGCATATTTTAAATGAGAAAAAAAAAAGAAAAAGCTCCTACTTTTGCATATAAGATCATGGCTTCAGACTGCAATTAATTTGTTTTGGTTTTATCTCTTCAGTATCACCTCTTTTGCCTGTGTTTTGTTTGCAATTAGAGTATAATACAGTTACAAGTATCTACATCCCCCACCCCCTGAAAAAAGAGAGAAATGAACTTTCTTTGATATCAAAATTCCTAGTGGAACTCTTTAAATCTTGGTAAGATTTTGTTTCCATGGAAGAATATGAATTGGAGATTTTCCAAGGTGCAATGATCATTTCACTCGCATGAAGAAAATGGAATCTACCCATATCATTCCTTGTGACAGTACTTCAACATTTATTTTAGGAAAATTAACAACAGAGAACCATGTCCCTGATGCAGTAACAGATGCACTACATACAAATTAGGGAAGGTTAAACGAATGTATATATAAATAAACAGTATTATCCCCTACTGTAGGAACATGGTAAATTTTATGGCATGGAAACCTAACGGATTACCGATTCCACTAAATATTTTGGCAACAGAAGGATCCTGCCCAGCAATAAAGTAAAACAGAATGTGGTTCGTAGCTTAAGCAACTTTAACACAGTAACTGCTATATTGTACGTCAGATTTGTTTAGTTTAGTAGTAAACATCTTTATAGAAAACACCTCCTAGAATTGCTTTCAGTTTAGCTTTCCCCTGGGTTCCTCTATAAGAATAACGCTACTAAAAGGATAAATTGTATAAACCAATGTTTCCTTATTGGATTTGGATGGTAACGTGTCCTGAATTAAAGCTTTCTGTTGAATGCAACCTGCAAAATTCCCTGTTTATTTTCTTGAAGGACACGTACCCTACGTATGCATGTGAGCCTCATTCCATCTGCATTAATTCCCATTAAAGTGTAATATCCACAACTGCAGAACTGCTGGGGGACGGCACCAGCTGCCCTTTGGGCTCAGGGTCCCGGGGGGACCTATCACCGAAAGCCTGGCGCTGTTCTCCAGCAAGCTCCTGTCGTGGTAGTCAGCACTGGGCACCAGTGCAAACCCACACGGCAGATGGATGGCCAAGAGCCTGTGAAAGACCTGCCCGAGACCACCCAGATTCCAGGCCAGATTTGACCCCTGTGTGTGTGTCCCACCCCGCCCCCCCCCCCATCTCTCTGACCTCATGGTCTTCAGCAGAGGGGGCTGGGACAGTCTGAAGCGAACATGCACACTGGCTACACACATGCACCCCTGGCTATGGTGATCCTGAGATAAGAGTGTATACTTATGTAAACACTATCTTCTTAAATTTTTGTCCTTCCCCCGTAAATATAAAAGTTTGGAAAGGAACTGCTCCTTCGTGAGTAAAAACTATCAGCTCTGTATTTCACAAATTCACGCGTAAACACTACTTACAATGCGCAAATTCATTTTGGAGAGTAAAAGTGCATGGCACAGAATGGGGTGAAAATGGGCATGCTTGAAAATTACTTCACATGTTTCTTTGGCTATTCATCATGCCATTGCATTTATTCTCCACAAACTTGTAGTCATCCTTTGTCATTCTACGCTGCTCACAGATGTCACAATTTATTTAACATTCTACAATGATTTTGACAGTGCACATACACATCTGACAATTTCAATATGAATACTGAGGAAATATAATAATGCATTCCATAGACCAATATAAAATTTAAAACAAATACTTCATTTTCATCTAATTAAAAAAAGTATTCAAGCTAAAGTATTACTGTTATACTCACAAAGTACAGCAAAAGGGCCAAATGAAAAGTGCAGGTTGCAAAAGTAATCAAAACAGATGCAATGAATTACAGTAATTGGAGAAGGAAAAAAAGGGATTCTAAAGATAATTTAAACATATAGTTATTAGTACCATTTCTTCTTTCTGGTAATCGGATCATTTAAAATCACTGAATAGTGCTAGATTACAGTTCTTAAGAAAAACACACCACCCTCGGCAAGGTTTTTCCATCTGTTTCCAGCTTCTGGTCTTTTCGGTGCCAATTTCTAATACTTCGTATCTCCAACTCCAGTCATTATTCAGTAGCACCACTAATATAGCCAGTGATAAAACTGATCAGAAAAAGTGGGCAGGGTTGGTAAATACATTAGGAGTGAATGAGGGAAGCCACGGGAAACCAAGTTGCTTTTGTTATACATGCCATGGAAGCTAGGACCATCCACCAGGGAGGATCTTAGCTAGCCAGCTCACATTAATGCAGCACTAGTGGCTAATGGACATGGAACAGGATTAAATCCATATGGTAATAGCACTGAAAAGGGAAAGAGGGAGTAATAAGAAAAGAAAAATCATAAAAAGAAACAGTCATGTCCTCTCAAACTATTTTAAACCTCAATCCATCTTCTGATGAAGTAGACCGATTTGCCATTGTTTTTTCTGAGAGTAGCACTGGCCTCGCTATTGACGTCTGGAATATTTACAATATATTACATAACCCTCCATAATGTGCTCCCAGAAAAAGTGACTACCCCCAAAAAAAACTCAAGCCCCCCAAAAATCCACTAAAGGAAGGGCTTCTGTCAGTGCCTAGCATACAAAATCCATCTCAGTTTTTATGTTATCTAAAAGGCAATGGTCAGGGGCCTTGGTCCAGCAGCTGAGCTCTCCTTTCCATTCCTCCTTTCAACAACAAATGCTTAGGATACCATCACATCTATGGAGGCTCCTGCTAAGTGAAAAGAAATATTAACAGAACCCTCACCATGGCACTTCTGTGGTCACTTAAGTGCTCACTCAGGCTTGATGCTCCAATACTTTCCAATATAATTAATGTTAATCAAGAAAATTCCTCTGGCTGGCTGAACATGACTACTACTAAGCTTAAAAGTTTAATAAATGTAGAATTATTGGTAGGACCAAGACAGTTCAGACTCCTCCTCTTCTCCTCCTTGGTCAAAAAGTTAATTTTCCCATTTTCTCAGAAATTGTGATCTGCCAGAATAGAGTTGTAGTGCATGGAATTTACAGGGTAATTTCTAAAGTGATTTCAAAATGTAAGGAAGGAGAAGTGCATTTTCAGTGTATTCCCAGTGAGCACAAGAGCTACTATTTACAACAACACTGAAGACTGGAAGTGCCTGATATTTTATTTCCACAGCCCAGTAAAATATCTGAGTGCCACCAACAAACAATTAGGACCTTGAATCGGCTGCTCTACCTTAGGAAAATTCGGAGGTGCAGCATTTATGACTACAGTTTCACATCATCACCCTGAAAACCCACAGATAATCTTGTACTATTTCTAAAGGGAGTGATGTAATGGCATTAAAAGGAACAAGGGCATGCCTTTTCCGGTAGCATTGCATAAAATGTAATATTGAAACAGAGGGGATAGGAACAGGAGACATTTCTGCTGGGATGGAGGAGCACTGCTGCTTTGAGTTATGAAGAGCTCTCTTTTCAGCCAAGGGTTTTTGCTGAGCTCACTGTTGCTCCCACATAACTAATCCCCTCTCCTGACAGAATGACAGACAGTAAGGTCTTCTTTTTTAATGCAGCTGCCAAAAACCTGATGGGTCACTTCCCCTAAAGGCTTGAGAAGGGAAGGGACAAAAAGAACTCTTAGTCCTGGGCAGGGAAGCACCTTATGACACTGAAATAGTGGCACACAGCCCCATGGTTCTTCTCTTCCCCTAGGACTAGGAGCCTGCTTGTGCTGTTAAGCCCCACAGATGTCTGAAAAAGCCCGTGTGGCTCACATAAGAGAACCACAAAGTCAAAGTAGAAAAACAAGCCCCAAATGAAATATCTGAATCTCAATTATTCCACAACTCAAAAACATTTGGAGCCAGGACTTCTATTCACATCTGCCCATACTGAAGAAGCCATGTGAAACTTCTTGTATTCAAGGGGATGGCAAGTTTACTGGACAGAAATCTGCTTTTGGCTTAGAGGTTTATAATGACTGACATAGTGAAATGCACACACTAGTCATTAAGTAAGCACAAAGAATCCAAAACTTCAAGCAATGATTAGAGAAGATCACAGAACAAGTGTGACAGGACACCTAAAAGTTGGAAGCATCAGGGACTTGTTACACGGTTGAATATTGGCACTGATTTATGACTATCAGATAACAAAGTTGCTAGCTCCAAACGCTATGCAGACTGGGAAAGCTCTTATTTTGGGAAGGTTGATGCAGAAAGAGCAGCAGGTTATGCACAGTGTTGTCTTCCTGACCTGAAGCTGTACCTCTGGCCAGGGTACAGAAGCACATGGCTACCTCCACTGATACGGCTGGACTCTGAGATGTACCAGGGACGATAAATCTATGGCTTCTATAAATACACACACCACTCTTTTCTCCTGTCCTGTCCTGCCCAGTCTATTTTACTGCTAAATCTTTCCCTTTTTACTCTCTTAACGAGTGCCCAGTTTGGCACACCCTGAGAAAGGCGTCCTTGCTTTGCTTTTCTGATAAAAAGGCAAGTGAAAACCAACACTTCCATCTGATTCTCAGACACAGAGACAGTGTTAAATCTTCTTCAGCTGAAACTCACACTTCCTATACTGCCATCATACCCACCATATTCTGAGACCTCCTGCCAAAATGCAACTCTGACTCACAAGACCAGAACATAAATATTTCTGTTCTTTTTATTTTCACACTTAAAATGTTTTGCTTTGTTGTTTTTTTCTTTTTTTTTTTCTTTCTAGATACAGTTCCATGGCCTGTTAAAGAAGCAAAAGTTTGATCTATCACACTAAAAACATCACCACTTGGGCTAGATTTATGAGTAGCCTATTCAGCCATTCTGTGGGAACAGAGAACTGCAGGAAAGGACACTCTCCCTCCCCAAACTGCTGTATTTGGAGAGGCTCCTTGGATGGCTATCAGCTGCTCCCTCTTTGGAGAATGGTGTCAGCAGTTGTGACACCAAATTCTGTAACAAGATCTGGTGCAGCTACACTTTTGCTTGAAATAAGCTTTTTGAGTATCAGAAAAATTTGTATTAAGCAGCACGAACACCACACATGCTAAAAACTGAGTTATGACCCTGAAGTGAGCTCTCTGCTTTTGTGACGAGACTGCATTGACTATTCAAGCTAACTATTTAAAATTCACTCTGGTATCTCTACACAACACTAAAAACTATAGCACAGATGTGTACTCCGGTCTTCACAGAGATCAAGCTCTTCCTTACAGGTAAACCTCCTCAACAGAAACCAATTTTTTTGCACCTGTGAGTAAATAACTATTTAAAATAATTTTTAAAAGCATGTATTTTTTATACATGTATTCTGCTTGCTTTATACAGGAAGGACTCCCAAATGAAGTAAACAAGGGACATCAGTCTTCCTTGCTGTTGAAGGCAGCCCAGAAAATCTGAAAAAAACCCATGGTAGGGACTTGCATGATTTACTCAGCAATAAACATTTTTTTTTAATTATGACACAGGGAAAACTAAGCACACCAGGCAAGATTTTCCATCACCCTTCAGGTTATGTTACTGTAACGCTGGAAACAAGTGAGTTACTCCTGAGCTATGTTGCTGTGATTGATGAGCTCAGCATCAGGTGCTTATAAATTAAAGACATCTATGCTCTCCAATTAAAATAAGAGAATGTAGTAGTATTAAGATTTAAATAATAAAACAACAAACCACCCTTGTTTCAACAGTATGCAATACATACTTTAGCAGGTGAGCACATTTTAAATATTAAGTGGTGACATACTCACTAACAAATAAAGCGAACAAAATTAGACCATTACAGAACCACAGACTCACAAGCATGGCTGAGATTGGAAGCTACTTCTGGAGGTCATCTGGCCCAACCCGCTGCTCAAGCAGGTCCACCCAGAGCAGGTTGCCCAGGAGTAATCTAGATGGCCGTTGAAGATCTTCATTAACAGCTTAATAGATGTTACACTGTTTTATTCTGTAACACATGCATAGCATTTTGCTAACTGACAGAAAAGAGGAAAATTATCTCTGAACCTCCTAAGGAAGTACTTGCTTATTATAATTATCACTGTTTGGGTGGTTATCTTAAATTATACCTCTGAATGAATATTGGAATCTGCAAAACTGTCTAAAACAGAATGACAAAGTTTATCCAACAGACAATTTGGATACTGCTGCTCATTTTTAAACCACATCTCAACTGAGCAAATTGACTATTCTAGAAGCGTTTGCTAACCTAGCCAAGAAATTTATAATTTGAAAAAAAAGGGAAAAAATGCTGGTAGGAAGTTGGTTGAACAAAAAAGTTCAATGCCCACTTATTTTAATAAGCAATATTTAAACAGACCTTCAAGTCCACTACAGTGAGAAGCCATAATTAAAAAAAAAAAACCAAACCGAAAAACACAAGCAAAACCAAGTGTGAGTGGGGCAAGACTTCCCAGTAAAACTACATATTAAAGGCATGAATAGTCAGTATTGAACCTTTCTGTCTTGTCTGATAGTTACTTTAATACACACTGCTTAATACATGAGATGATGTGTTTTAAAACATTACTGATTTTTCTATAATCTAAACATAAAATCAAAGTCTGACCATGGAAAAGGATGTCTCTAGCTGTCATCACTCTTCATCAGCTGCAGCTCTGATGTTTATACTTCTATACGGTACTTCTTTAAATGGTCTACTCCAGCATAGGAAGGAATTACAGACACTAATGACAGCTTCCTCTGCAGGATCTGCACGTGTATAAAAGATAGCCTGGAAAGGAGCTGGGGCTGAGATAAGACTGCAACCAGATTGCTCACTGCTCCACCAATGTGCTGCCGTATGTTGTACCCTCCTCTCAGAAATCGCACTGGATCTTATAAATCCTGCTGGAAGTACTTCATGCCATCATCTATGTAAAACTAGGTGATCCCTTCATGATTTTTGCCTTTGAAAGTATACATGTCTAGTAAAATGTTGAATTCCTCTTGCCTGGCCTGTGAACAAATACCTATAGCAAAGCTTTTGTTTTCTGTGCCCCTGGGGTATGTGGTGTATGTGCAGACAGATGACAGTGCCTGGGCGGTGAAAGAGCAAAGAATGAAGACCATTTCCTGAATGCACTATTTTTGTTAAGACATGTATTTATAGTTGTCTAAAGACTGAGTTGAATCACAAATTATTTAATGTATGCAGGACTTCATGACATGGAGCTGCAGTACCATCTCCTGAGATTAATAGTGGGGCACAGACCTGTTTCTCAGCATGGATGCTGCAGTTGCTCTGAGAAAGAAAATATCTCCTTTTCCCAAGCCTTTGCATTTCAATGCTGTCTTGTCCCAGTTACACTCAAATGTGTTAGGCACGTAATAAGAAATATGGAGTTGTTGAAACTTTTATTTTGAGATGGGCAGGATGGCAATTTGAAGTCAGGTTTAAAATAGAAAGCACGCTGATTCCTTCAGTGTGGAAGCATTCCTGTGACTGTAACAGAGATCGCTGTTATGTGAACAAACCTTACTGCTAAAGAGCCAAATTATGCCATTGGTTTAAAGCAGACTCCCCGGCGAGATCAGTGGAGAGGTCTGCTTAAAAGCCACTGGTACAACACGGCAAAGATATTTAACAGAATGAATTTCCCATCTCAGCAGCAAATCCCCTAACAGGGTGTTTCTGGAAAGGTACCGGTAGTTTGAAATCAATGAGGTGGAGTGCAGAGGAAGAAGGGGAAGATGCTCGGGAAGCAAGTTGCTTCCAAGCAGCGGTGCAATCGCCTTCCAGCTGTGCAGTGGCACTGCCAGCCTCACCGTCCTCGCGCCCGGACAGGAGATCGTTTGCAAGTGGTGGTCTGTGGTAGCTGTTGAGTATAGATACAGTGGCTGTGGTTTGAATAAAAAGAAACAGCACTGTGCCGGATCATTTGCTGTTTTGAAAATAAAATTTGTGGTTTGAAGTGACTCCAAAGTCCTGAGTACTCTAATTAGTTCTGAGGAAGATGAACTGGTAATACAGGAACAGATGAGCTGGCGATAGTAAAAAAATAGAGGCTGTTCAATAGGTCTGTAATTCATCACCTGGATGAGCACCAACTTCCAATGTGTGCAAGGCACCACACAAGAGATGAGGGAGAAGGAAGGGAGGGAGGGCGGGAGGGAGGATGAGGGTAGTATCCAACACACCCAAGCTTAAGGTGGCTGTTCTCTTTCATCTGTCACCCACAGCTAATGGAGACAGACACATTTCTCTGAAGGACTGTGATGGCCACCCAGTTGAGTTTCCACTCTACACAACAACCCAGAAGCACGGAGCAGTGCCATTTAAGCAGTGTAAAATACTCTGTCCTAATTTCTTTTTCTGCCAAAGAGAGGGGAAGGGAGTGAGACATAGCCTTTCACACTTTCATTAGAAACTCTGCTCTGTTCAACATAGTCATTATGGAAAACAGTAACTAAAACACCCCACCAGTTTATTACTATGAATGCAGCTTCTGAAAAGAACTCTGGTATATTTCCTGGACTATATGCCACTCTAGACTATTGCTACAACTACACAGCACCAGTAAATCACAAAATAAGACAGGAATGTCATGGACCTTTATCTTTTTAGATACAGCAGTAATATTACTGTGTTTCACACATTATTCACCGTGACACCACATAACACTTCCAAAATAGCAAAAAGACAAAGAAAAGGAGATAATGTTTTGACTTGTAAAAGGCATTTTCTACTTCCTAAAGTAACATTAAAAATATCTAATAAGTGTTTTTGTAGTAATTTTAAAAAATATGTGTGGAATCAGTTTTCCAGTTTTTTTTCTGTAACAGGGATGGCTAGAAATGTGTTTTTCTAAAGAAAGCTGAGGTTACAACGGGCATCAGACTAAAAATCATGAAACGCGGCAAGACTATGTCAGTTTACAGGACTTAAACACCAATGTTGTCAACAGGAGAAAAAACAATGCAGTACCTTTACAGAAGCTGCAGAAAGGAAAATGTTAACACAGAAAGAATAAGGAAAAAAAATAATCAGAATATAACAGACAAAATAAGCTGTTTGGCATGGGATGAATATATTCAAACACACAATTTGGTTCAGTTTGATTAAACAAAATGTTTTGAATTAAAATGAAATTATTTTCTTCTTCCCATTATGTCAACTGCGGTTTGAAAAAAGAACAGAAAACAAAGCAATTTCTGGTTGAGCTGAGGTGATGTTTTGCCTTTGAAATTTTGTGGCTGGAAACAGAACTCAAAAGAAAATCTCTCTTACCATAGCTTTCTAGTCGATGGCCATGAACGAGACCTCAAAGGTAGCTTCTCTTGACCCTTATCTTAGGCTCTTCAGTGCATACAGCAAAGAAAGTGTTCAGTATTCAGCCCTTACACTGTTAGAAAAGATGCCTTCTTACTTCAGGATACGGAATTTAATTTATGTCATTATTCTCAGTGTTTCTTTTACAAGATAATCTAATGATTCAGCAAGTAAGAGAATCTGTTCCACTATATGTCACAAAGAGTAATATTAGCTATTATTGTTCATGATACGTTAGGACGTTATCTTACTGAATGTACCTAATTCAACATCAGGCTGCTGCCTCTCAGGAATTCTGCAGATCTCTTCTAAAGATAACAAAATAAACATAACAAAACATAATAAAATACTTCCTAAATCAGCATCAAACCAGTAGAGCATACATCTGAGGCTTAGGCTATCTTTGGTAACTTTTTCACTTGCTTTTCATTTTATCTTTCTATCTTACAACTTGGGAGTATGAAAAAATTAGCTTTCTTAAACACATAATGAAACATACAGTTTACGACAAAGCTTTTTTCAGTTATTCCGGAAAGCAAATATGCTTCTCACTATTATGGAGGCATGTGAGTGAGGGACTAGCTGAAGTGCAGATAGGTCTCTTTGCTCCATGGTTTTGAAAAAAAACCAAACACACACACACCTCCCCGAAAAAATAACCAACCACCGCAATATTAAATAAATTTTAAACCATACCCTGAGATGCTAGTGTAGTGATGACTATCTGAATTTGCAGAAATTTTGGAACAGTTGCTTTGAAGTCTGAATGTGCTACATTCTCTTAATAGATGCTAACTTAAATGTTACTGATGCAAAGCAACCTTCACACTTTTTTATTTTTTTTTCCATCTGGGACTTGCACAATGAGGGTCCAAGAAAAACAAGAACGGCAAGTATTCATAATCATACATAGAGCACTGACTTATCTTTTCTTTAGATGCATCTTTTTGCAAACTACCAATAGCATGCTTTTTAGTACTGCAATTATTATTATTTCTCTGTATTTTCCTCATTACTCATGTAGGTGATTTTGGATTGTGGCTTTATCATCATAACAATGTTTTGTAAAATAATCACCTTCTCTCTGTCCCAGTTTGTTCACACCTGCAGGGGTTAAAACTCCCAAAAGAATGAGATTAACCCTTATTACTAGAGTTTTTAACAGAAAAGTTTCAAAATTTGAGTCCTCCTTGTGAAATCCTTGTTCACCTGTGCACCACAGTATCTAAAACATAACACAACTATAACATATTTCATTCCCCTTCTGAGGTAGCTTTAAGTGAATTTGAAATAATCTTCTTGGGTCGTATAAAGTCTTTTTGATCTACCAACAGTACTTGAAAGCTGGCTCATATCAACAAAGTCTTTTTACTTCTCAGAAGGTAGTCAAAAACTGGGGTATACAGCATGGAATACCATTGGGTTAAGATAGCTCCTGAGCAAGTATTTATTTACTTCCAGCATCTAAATAAAAGAGATATAATAACAAGGCATCCAGGAAGATGGAAGAGAAGAGAAAATCCACAGGTGAAAAAAGAGAAAATCCACAAAATTTTATTGGGTGGCAGAGGGAAATATTTTAGAAACTGTATCCAACAACCAACTACAAGGCAAATGACCAAGCAAAATCCAAACCATGACACAGCAATAACCAGATAAAATGATCTGATGGATTTCATAACAACTTTTAGCTGATGAACTGAGTAACTTCTTTGTGTTGCACCTAACATAACAGGGCTCCTGCCAGTGGTACTTCAGGCATGCCCAACATCAGGTTGTTTCTTCAGTAGAAACAACTGAGCAATGACTGGACTGACAGTGACTAACATACTTACAGACAGACCACAGGTGGGACATGCCAGTAGAACACACTAAGGAAGCCCAAATTACATTCATAATTTTCCTGGGAACTTCACAGATGGTGATCATGCAACATGCAAGTATAAACTTTCAGATCAGTAGTCCTAAATCAATTCTATAAATACAGATTCTAGTGATGAGTGTGTACACAGACATTCACCAAATTCAGAAATACTCACTCCTCTTTAAAATTGCAATACCAAAATTTAATTTTACACACTCAGAAGTTTCTTAAAAAAATACACTCCCTGAAATTTGTCACACATTATGATTGTGCACGTTGCCTTCAAGATAATAACAGTAATAATAATAATAATAGTAATAACAACAGCAATAATAATACACCTCCACAAACAGAAAAAGGCTATCCATTTTTTGAAAATTAAGATGGGTTAGTGTTTAAGGAGAATTTTGCTAAGAACTGATTTTATTAAGATACTTTAGAGCCTATGGTATAGTACAAAAAGTATTAAAAAGGCCTCAAGAATTAAAAACTTTGAAGACCACTTATCTTTCCCATCTTGGGATATCAGATCCACCCAGTAACAACAGATCAAGCCTTATACAAACACCACAACCTTCATGTTAAAACTATCTGGGATTTTTTCTGCTCATATTGGAAGGCTTCTGCAATAACCCATTCCTCTGATAGCTAATAATCTTTAAATTTATTTGTGGTTCATACCTACTTTTTCTTTGTGCCAATGCAGTCCCCTAGTTCATTCATCTCAAATGTTTACCTTCTTGATGCTATAACAGAGAATAATAATGTCTGCTCTCAGCCTTTGTTTTTCCAGACTAAGAAGCCAGGCTCTTTAAATCTCTCCATAGAAAATAACTAGTTTCTCCTGCCATTTAACCTAATACCTCTTCCAGACAAATTCAGATCTTCTTATCATGCCCTAAATGCATAACCTTGCAATTCTTACTATTAAATTCCATTCCACTGATATTACTTCACCCCGTAAGGTGATCCCATTTTCCTCCTATATTGTGATCTTTTTTTGTCATTGTTAATCTCTGCAAATTTAGAGTACCACCACCCCGCCCCATGCGGTAGGATAGATGTTTAGAACATTCCTTAGTAGTTTCTAACATGATTTTAAGAGGTATTTATTTCTACAAAAAGAAGCGTGCGAGTGCTTACTAGAATTTTTAGCAGCACTTAAATACTTTACTTGGATTACATTCTGTGACTATTGTACTTTTGGATTCCCATTATGGGCCTACCAGTTTCTTTAGGCACTTCACACGTCCTTACAGTCTGGCTGGTTGCAACTTGAAGTTCCTTTACAAATAAATTTTTGAAGGTTGATCTACCACAGATCTAAACCGTGCAAAATCAGTAATCAACAAATTATCTGAAAATCTGATCCTGAACATCCGGAAAACCTTCTTTGTCTGAATATTTTCTGAAATGCTCTTTTTAAAAAAAATGCTTTGAAATACACTATAGCAACTTGCCCTGTCACTAGTGCGTTTCATAACCTGGTCATCCAAGACTTAATATGAATAACTTTCAAGTGATTAGCCTGTCACATGCAGCAACCAGAAACACAAAAATTAGTTCTCTCTCCAACAACATATGTGTTCTGAAAGGCAAAACCTCCCTTAAAGACTGCAGTGTGCAGATGGTGTGGCTACCACAGCTACTACTCAGAAGCAAAGGGAGCCCTGATCCCACAGGGCCAGAGCAGAAATGACAGCATCTCTTCCACAACTGAAAGAATAACTTCTTTCCTCCTCTACATTCTTGGGATTTTTCTGTGAAACTACACATTAAGTCCGCTTGCTTTTAGGCATCAGAGTGGTATATCAGTCTTTGACTTGCTAAATGGATTCTAGATTTAATGTGGAAGGCAACTAACTTTTTTACCCAGCAAATTCCCCTCAATAGGCATATAATTAAACTTTCCAAAACCCAAAGGGAAAACAAAGACTGAAATACGAGAGCTTCATTCCTATCAATACTTTTCTTGTTAGCATTATTGTTACCCTGATGGTCATATTTCCATAAATGCTCAAGTAAGTCTTCCGTGAAGACTGCCACAGCCCAAGCTGCCACCAAAACCTGCAACTGTGATAAAGTACTGGTTTTTCACCTGCTTTGAATCTGCCACATGACAATTGTTTAATACATTTTCATTCATCATCTGCTCTCCACTTAAAGACCCATGTGACAGTGACAGACTTTCAAAATTTAATGAATTTTCATATAGTATTATTCTTCTCTTTCCTGTTTGTGCCAAAGTGCACTTAGCAGTGATGCTGAAAAATTGCACTCTTGGAATTATGCCAGCTTTGAGTTTACAGGATATTTTTCTTTAAAGGCTCTCTAAGAGATAGGTAACATGAGGGGGTTAGGCGGCTACTCTTCTTTTTGGCAAAATAATTTTGTTTGGCTTTTCACCTGGCTGATAAACCAAAACGGTTTGGAGCCAGTTAATTCTTGGGCAGGAAGAGCTGTTACAAGGACCCTTGTGCCTGTATTACAGTCATGGCATTCGTCTTTCATAACAAGCCTTCAGCACCCTTCAAGGCAGGAATGAAGAATGTTTCTTCTATTTAATCCTACCTCTGAGTTATTTTGTTGGCAGTGGCTTTGACTGATAGGAATTTGGCAGTGGTGGGAGGGGAAGAAACATATGAAGGGAGGGTCTATTTGTTCTCATTTTCCAGTCTGTCTTGACTATATTTGGTCTGCCACCTTATTCGGATGCTTGTAATTTTGTTTGTAAAACAGTGATAAATCCACAAAATGCCTCAGATATGAAGCAGCAAGAAGGCAAAAAGTATATTACAAAAATTTCTTATTTTCTTGTACAGTTTCTAAGGAAAATTTACTCATACACGGTGTTTATGGTTTGGGTTTTTTTCCCTCTCCTTAAAATCCAGTGTCAGTGCTCTGTAAAGTTATGTACTTGACCTGGACTTTATTCCTCCTTCTGTTGTGTCACCCCCCAGAGTAATACAGTTTAAAAAAAATAAAATAACCAGTACCAACCAAGCATAACAAACCGATCTAGGCTTTAATCTTTTCAGCTCACACAAGCAAGGGGAGGCTGTGTCTGACCAGAGCCTCAACAGAGGCCCTCAAAGGAGAAAAAGAAAGGAGATGTACATACTATCATTATGCATCCCAAAGGAGATGTTCTTTGCTCTGCAGCTTCTTCCTGCAGTTTTGACAAAACTGTTTTTTCTTTGACTCTGTTTCCTCATTAAAAAATATAAACCTGGTTTGAAGCTCCTTCCTTCAATTTCAGGGAAAAATGAATAGATTACATAAGTAGCACACATACAACAGTCAGTTAAAAATGTCTACAGTAACTCTGACTTGGCCACAGTGGAGAATTGCTGCATAAACTTCAGATACGTAGTTTAGATTGATAAATGAGGTTCCCCCCTGTGGCCAGTGGAAATACATAGGCTCCTCCAGAAGATTCAGAACATTTTGCATGGAGCTTCTCTCCCTCTTTTTTTCCCCGTGACTGAAGAGATAACCTAAATGTCAACAGTAGCAATGCGCTTCTGTCTGTGTATGTATCACAACAGCGCTCTCCTTATCAGCCAGTTCCCACTGGTCATCACCAGTCTTGTAGGGTAGCTTTCACAAAGGACATCATGCCCTGGTGATCGAGGAGGCTCCCTCCAGAATGTCAACAAGGCAACTCCAGAAAGGCAACTGGTCTTTAATATTGCTGAAAGGAAAAGGATACCGGCCTGCCACCAGCCTGCCCCTACTACACAATATAAAACAGAAGCAAACTAGAAAGTCCCAGGCTCAATCAGTCTGTTTATGCCTCAAGCTCAAAGGAGCCTGCAGCTTGGGGGAAGTTGGAAAGTTAAGACGAACATCTGATTACAGTTGCAGAAAACATAAGCTGGTGCCTCATTTTAAGATCAGTATATCTCAAGCAAATAAGGGAACTTGAGGGAGCCCAGCATCTTTGTAAATAGAGCCATTAATTTAGATGCTTAAATATGAATTTGAAGTGTACCATGGACACAGGGTTCCAGATCTGCTGGACTGCAAACTGCTTCAGCAGTTCTAATTCCTTTTCTAGGGCTCTGTAAGTGTGTGCAGAAGTGGGTGACATAACAGTTATGTTATTCAAACAAAATACTGCACACATGTAAATGAGCTCTGCCAGGACAGTAGGCAGACATTTGGAAATCTGGAGCTTAAAATGTAACAGCATGACTCTGTCGTTTATAAAAGGAATTTTCATTTGCTATCATTATCCATGGTTACTTGCCAAGAGTCACTTGATAAAAATCTGAGGTACTAATGTATACATAGCTTGATTTAGAAAATCTAGCAAGTCATTAACCTTAAGCAATATATGCTTATCTTTGCTGGTGATGCTGTCAATGTTTAATTTCCTGTAGATCATAAATTCAATACCGAGTTGACAGTGCTGCCTGGAGTAAGTAGTGAAAAAATTCCCTTTTTAATATTTCATCCTATTGATCATTTTCTTTACTAGTGAAGCTGTCTGTAAGCCATTTGGACAGTAAGATCATTCCTGAAATTGTCAAGAGGCATATGATTCATTGCATCTCTTTGGTCAAAATAAATGGGGGAAGGGAAGGAAATGGGTTTTCTTTTCTGTTACCCCCCTTTCTTAGATTCCTTGAGTTTTCCAGTATTTTTTTTTATGAGCAAGTCCTACATTTTTCTGAAGGATTTATCTGTTTAGGAAATGCTTTCCTCTGAAAAATCAGCTTACTAACATAATTTCTCCTTCACTACCGCGAATTTAATGCAATATTTTTGGTTCTTTGTTTTACTCAGACTGTTATCCAAACAATCACTCCTACTCTGCATATTTTAATGGCCCCTTAGATAAACTACAAGATTATGTAAGATCTGATCCTGTTCTCAAATAATCAGATGTCTACCACCAACATGGGGAACAACCCAGACAGATGGTCCCTCAACAAAAGTCTATGAAGGTGAACAGAAGTCACTTCATTGACTCAGCCCCCAGGAGGCATGAGCTACAGCCTCCTATCAAACATGTGCTCCACTGAAATATTAGCGAACGGTCCATATGTCTAATGCTCTTGTGCAGGAGATCTTGAAATTGGCATATGGCTCAACTTGGAGAGTGGATTCAAGTTTCCCACAAAGCTATTTATGTATTTCATGTAAAGTCTGGCAACTTCAGAGCAAATAGCTTCAGAGTAACTTCAGACTTTTAGACTAAGAAATGTGCATTAGTCCTCTCAAATTCATATTCAACTGGGAACTGTATGGATACTTTTGAGTTGATATATCTGTCAACTGAAAAGAAACATCAAAGAAAAAAATACTGTGCTGTGTTCAGAGACATCAGAAGTATTGTCACATTCTTACGGGGCTATGTTCATAAACCTATGGAGTTTTTATTTAGCAACATATGTAGTTTTAAAATGTATATAAAACAGCACTACTGCCGCAGTCTACTTCAGTATTCAGTACCGTACAGCAAAGATCTCACAGATATTGGAGGGGCTCTGTTATTCTAAGACTTAGCATCTCCAAGGTTCAAAGGTTGGCAGTTAAAGCAAAACTCTGTCTGGATGGCAACAGTCAGCTGTTCTCCATGGGCAAGGTAGCGCCATGTAGCTTTATTACTTACGTTCTATATTCTTTGTGTTGTGTGAAATGAAAATCTCAGTAGAAATTCATTGAGAGGAAGTTTGGATCACTTTGCCATTTGCTACAAAAGCCTACAGTCCAATTATGCTCCTGGGGAGAAAAACGTGTATTATAGGCTTCAGCAGCAGGAAAGCAGTGTTTAACCAAGAGCAGTTCTTACTGCATCATCCCGGTGTGATTAGTAGTTACAAAAATTTCAGACAGGACTGAGATTTTCACTGTAGGAGCAGAACTACTATAATGATCCAACCTAAGGATAATATCCTGCAGGGAACCCCAGATCTGCCTCCAGAGCTATGTTTATTGTGTACTCTGTCTTTGAGTAGAACCAGAGTCATCAAAACACCTTTTTCACATGAGTGAGCACCATACCATGACTATGTTTTGTATACAAAATAACTGGTTCTTGCAACTTCAGAGCAATCACAGGATGCCTGTTGCAAACGTTGTAAGCAATGTCCTGGGTAGGTATGCACCGATCTTCTACCAGTTTGGGCATTCCGGTTCTGCAACTGGTATACATTGACTAACCATACTGATTAGAAAATGCTGACAAGTATTATCCACGTGTGCAGCTAAGATTACATAATTTATTTTTTTTTCCTATCAGAATTCATAAAGCAAATGTGCAACTGATCCGCAGGAACCTGAGGATCAGACAGTCAGGAGGAAAAAAACCTCCTTGCAAGAAGACATATTGGGAGGTCTTCAGAATGTGTTGGGTTTTTTTTTTTCCTCAAAAAAAAATTACTTCAACAAGAGTTATGCTTTTTTTAAAAAAGAGAAGGATTCAGCAGTCAGTCTAAAAAGGAAGCCTAAAAGCTCTTAAAGTAAAAAGGGCAAAGACAATTTATGTTATTTAGCTGCTGGAGTCAGGAAATGAGGATCATAAACCTCATTGCTGCTACAGCTGGGCAGTGGGGGAATCATCACATTTCGAAATGCTCCTTGTAAACAAGTGTATGCTTGTTTAGGCACTCCAGATCTAGGGTTGCTGCTTTCAAAGGAACAGTAGAGCAAAGGGACTATGCTCTGTGGGAACGCTCCAGCTTGGAAACGGTTGTGAAGCTGCCTGGAAATGAAGGACAGGGTATGTCAGCCAGGGAAATGTCTTTCTCTAAGGACTCTTCAATAACAAAAACCCTACCATACAGGACTGAAAAAAAATTGATTGTGCAATCCCTATTCACCATTACTCCTATTCATCCACCCATGAAGATGGTGGATTGTGTGTATTGCCCTCCTCAGTGACTCGTCACAGATGGCCAGTTATGAAAGAGCTCTGTTCACTGCTGCAAGCCCACTGTCCTCTGAATCATGAATAAAAACAACAAGCGTCAAAATCCCAGAAGCTAGAGGAGATAACCTGTAGCACGACAGATCACAAGGGCAAAGATTTACTGCCACAGCAACAGAAACATGTGCAAAAAGAGTGATAAAAATTAAGGTAGGAGCGATGCTGCCCCTTGGTTTGTAAGAAAAGTCATATCCTTCATTTTTTAAACTGATTGGTTAGGATATATCTTGCTGTACGGCAATTTGTTTTGTTTGAGGGTGATTTTTTTTCTCCTGCTGTTTTTAAGATGGTAAAGTATGAAAAATGGAAGTTATGTAAGGAAAAGCATCTTATCATGGCTCCTACAGCATTTCCGACAAACAGATTTTGGAGCCTAAAGCAGTGCTGAAAATCTAGAAGGGCCCATCTACATCAATACAGAACAAATTAATATCTCCTGTCAAAAGCTGCAAATCCGTCATGAGCTGTAACAGATGCTTTTAGGACAGCAAACCTAGCTGACCTTAACTGAAGAAAACAGCACCCTGTCACACCCATGATATATAGTTGGTCAGGGTTACAGTGTTCTCCTATTATCTGGCCATTCTGTACTTCTTTTAATCCAGCCTATGGAAAAGGTCACCAATACTCTACCGTGCTCCTTACATACAACCAGTTTGCAGATTCTGTGAATGATGCAAGCTGAAATAAGTAAACATAATAATAAACCCACGAATAGCTGTAGACAAGAGTAAACCGCTGTACTTTAACAGAATCTGTGTGCAACGTGTTCTCTGCTTGGTGACATGTGCATCCACTTCTTTTACTTGTATAATTTCCAAAACTGACACTTCTGTGTGTAAAAACCACAAGAATTCTCCTTACTCTGTAAAGAATAGTTGCCTCTTCATAAAACCGAAGCAAACTCATGGATCTCATATAATTGTTATTAATTTTTATAAGTGGTTTTGGTACATCAGCGAGTGTTTTTTGGTCACAGATTTTAAATAAATTTAATTTTAATCTTATGATTTTTTTGCTAATACAATGGTAACTGGTTATACCTTATTTCTTTTGAAAGCATCTATTGCCAAAAGCAATTGTTTGAACTACCCACTTCTTTTATGTGTCCAGAAGTTTTAGGATCAAGAAGTTATTTTAGTAATGGTCTCATCTACAAAATAATTAATCCTTTAAGAAAAAAATGTTCTGAACTAGTAGTTAAACAGCTAAACAGTCCAGAAATCAGAACACACATGAGTCTCATCCAGCTATCAACAAAAATAATCTGACCCACTACTGCTTTATGCACTTCTGGTAAAACTATAACTCAGGACGTCTAGCGTTTTCTTTGCTCCATAATCACCAAGAAACAAGTGAAAGAGGAACTGAATTTCATCCTGTCCAAGGGATGGCAAGTTCATCCTTTAATTAAATCAATAATTGTCTTTGTTAATTGAATTTGAAAAAAAAAAAGGTTACTCTTCCTATGAAGAATGCTGACTCTTCATCCCACTAATGATTAAGTTTACTTAATTCAGAAAACTGTAGCCCTGTCAACCCATCAACTGATTAGCATTGATTCATGGACGCCACTGAACATAAGCTAAAAATACTATATTCAAACATTAAAACATCAGCAAAGTTTATTACTATTATTGTGATATTTAAATTTTTAAAGTCGCACAAGCTATCCAACCACCCACACCCGCCCTGCCCTACGGCTCTCTCTTTCACCATGCATGAGGCCTTAAGTATGTCTGTAGCTTACGTACAAACAGCAATAAAGATGATGTTATGGGATATGTTCCCTGGGAGTAGATACTTGTACCACTTGTATAGATTCCAGTAAGTCTGTTTTAATACTCTCCTACTCTCCAAGGTGGGCCACTGAACTGGAATGTCCCTGACAGAAATGTGGGTTTTTGTCCGTATGATTAGCTAAATAAATGTATTGAAATGTAAATAGTATTCTTCTGTATGGTTTGAAGAAAAGGGGGAAAAAAGAAAATCAATACATTCTGAACACTCCCTTTTAAGGCCTCTTTAGTACAAAAATAGCAGTGAAAGACAGTAAGGCTTTGAGGAGGAATGCTGCTCACTGAGCGCCACGGCTCTGGCTTGTCTAGGGGTACTGAAAAGAGACAAGATACTGCAGAAATCTTTGACAGACTCAGGGGCAAGCCAAGGTTTTTAACAGAGCAGTCAGTATCTCTATTATTATAACCTCTCAGCATGCTCCCTCTGCTTATCCATGGGCTTCAGGACTGCTGCACAGCTTCAGCTTACTCCACAAAGGCTTGTGTGAGGCAGCAATTAGGTGACTCATGGAAAAGTTCAGCAAAAGATAAAGAAGATAGAGGTTAAAAAATGAAAATCCTCAATCACTAAGAGAACACATCTTTTTCTACGTCCTCTACAAGGTCAAAATGCCATGAACTAAGTGCTTTTTTAAATGTTTGAGAAGACCTGAATTAAGTATTTATCTCTACCTTCACATTGTACTTTGCAGTGTACGTGTTTGCAGGCCTGTGGTTGTCTATGGCGAGACTACACCTGAGTAAGTACAGCACTTTGCTCGGAAGGCCAGAGCAATAGGGAGCGATGCATTTGCAGCCCATTTGCCGGAAAGAAGATGTGGCCTCTGCCTACCTGAGGCTCGTGTTTGATGGAGTTACCAAAATGCATCTTGAGAAAAAGCTATGATCTTTCAGGAACAGTGTTATTTGGAGTAACTTGGACCTGCTCCATGAAGGGTTTTTAGATCAGGACCGATTAGTACTAGAAGACCAACGGCTACAACCTCTGTGTATTACCCAGCAGCCCTGGACCTTGTCACCCTGAGAGACCAGCACAGCCAGCTCCCAGGTCTGTGGTCAGCCAGGACAGTCAGCTAGCAGTGGGCCTTCCCAGCATCACATTGCCAAGAAACAGTCCTCCTCACCACAGATGGCAACCTTCAGGACAGCTAACTGTCTGTTTAACACCCTACTGATCAGAAGGCGGCTGAGGCTGAAGCACCTGTCTCCATCACTTTGAAGCGCCTTCCTCACGGCCATGCTTGATGAACCTCAATTGTCTGGCTTATTTGTTTTAGAGGGGCTCATCTGCACCTCACAGAGACATTTTTATAAGCTAAGCAGTGAACTGGAGCTCCTAGGATCTTACTGGAGCTTTTCTACATATATTTTGCAAATTTGACATTTACATATTAAAAAAGAGCATTTTCTCTCACGAATGCAAAAGCATCACAACAGGAACACATATTGCTTCCTGCTGCTCTATGAAATCTCTCCTTAAGCACTTTAAAATACATTTGGTCTAGCCATTTAATGACAACTTTATGAAATCATTATAAAGGACTACTTTTCACAGGAGAGATTTGAAAGCAAATGAGCTCTGGATTGTACATATTTCATAAATAAACCATGTATTTTTAAAAATAATTCTGGCTGATATTTTTAGACAAATTTAATAAACTTTAACGGCCCTCATCTTGGCGTTACAGTGGTCTCAGTCCTAAATGAAGCTGAGTTCATAACCTGGTTTTGGTTATCTGTTGGCATAGATTTCCAGCTCCTTCTTCACATCTACTATTAGAAATTATCTTTGTCATGCACAAAGAGCTAAAGTTTGACAAAATTTAGCTTATATGATGCACCTAAGCAATCCACTCAGGAAATACTACATAAAGATATTAGATGTTTTCTGTACATCATGCTTTTTATTTCATATCCAGCTAAATCTCAGTCCTTTTCATTAACAACAAAGAATAGAAAAAAATATTTTCTGAACTTCTCAATGTCTCACTTTGAAGACACCTCTACTTGCTGTCCTATTTGCAGCTGTAGTTCTAATTGTGATTTTGGTTGTAATGTGGCCTGTAACTTCTGCAAATTGCCACGTTATGTATGCTAATTACCTGTTAAAGACACAGTCGCCCTTAAGTACCTTCACTGCATAGGTATAGAAATGATAAATCTTTCTTTTCCTTCCCCACCCCCAAGTAATTTATTTGAATTTTAAAAGGACTTTATAATTTAAAACGCTTAACCCCACTAATACAATAGAATATTCTCTTTATGGTTTATGATGAAAACCATTTCTTTGAAATACGGTGAATCCCAGTTAAAGTGGTACAAAGTACAAAGCACAACCATACAATTTTTCCCTAGATAGTATCTTAAAAAGGCATTTCTGTTCTAAGACTCACCAGTCTCCATTTCACACAGTACAAGAACTCCAAAGACTTTCTGAGCATCCTCCCTCAGCTGTCACGCAGACTGGGGTGGAATTACCTATTGTGCAGAGCAAAGTTGGTTTCACAGAGAACCAAACACAAGAACTAAGGGTTTTAACAGGGACAACTTTACCTTCCTTTCTAACAAGGAATCTGTTGAAAAGATAGCTGGGTAGAGGACCTAGCTCCTCCATTCCCCAAAGTAAACTGGCCACTGATTTTGAAAGCACACAATGCTCTTGAGTAGCACTTCAAAATGCCATATATGATGTCTTTAAACCATAAAGCAATTTGTATTTGCAAGTTTAAAGGTCACTATGTCTAAAAAAGACAACTCAAATTAGTTTTTAAAACCACTGCTAAGTTTACTGCAGTTCTGTGAAGCAGCGTCTCTTTGCAAGCACTTCAGAAGTCTTCTTCCCATGCTACCCATGCTAAACCAATTAGCCACAGCAGGAGCGATGTGCATGCCTGAAAGGAAAAAAGTCCCTGAATATGGATTTCACAGTAAGGCCAGCACTACAGCAAAGTGGGCAGAAAGGTGCTGAATGGATCATGCTAAATTTCTTGTACCAGCCAAATTCAAAGGTTGCTTTGCAAGACCAGAACGAGGCTGAAAATTACAAGTCTTTTTTCTTAAGCTTTCATGCTCAGTTCAAAAGCTCATTCAATCGTTTGACTTCTAAACAAGGTCCTAACTGTGGGTTTCTTTAAATGTCCTAGGCACCAGACACAGTGAAAGACAATGGAATTTGTCTGTTAAAAACCCAAACCCACTTACTGTAATGCAAAAGGTTTATCATAGACTGTGTTAAGTATACAGTGACAGCAACCATTTTTCCAAGACACTTTTCCTGTGAATCCCTACAGGAACAATAACTTCTTCAGCACTCAATGACACCTTAAACACTCGAACACCAGATTGTATCACAGAACCCTTCACATACAAACACCGTGGCATAAACCAATTAGGTAATAGCCAGTAGCAGAACCGAGCTGTTTCTTGGAAGACATACCAGTAATCACTTATTCCAGTCACCTGGTAATAGATCTTGCAGAAAAAGGCAGGCAGAGAAAGAAAAGCTCTACTAAATCTCTAATGTAGCCCCCGGAAAGCGTCAATACAAAAGTCTTCCCTTACAATTGTTTTGATCCTGAAAGAGATTAGGTGCACCATGCAGAGGGAAAAAGAACAAAGCTTCCACCTGTCAGTGCAGCATGACAGAAGTGGTGCCACTACAGCTGGACACCAGGCGTAGCGGGGTGTTGAAACCGCTTACACATTCAGTCCCTTGCAATCCAGAGTGCAAAGCAAATGAGCTGTAGTACGCCTACTGGCAATTAGTGGTTCTTCTGCATCTCAAGAGATACTAGCTGTAGTGTGATTCAGAACAGAAGTCCTTCTCAGGCCCCCTGGGAACTGAACGGATGATAGCAATTTCCAAGGATTTTATACTCTGGCTTTGCTCCAAATTACAGCAGAACTGAAACAGTTCAAATAATCTTGGAAGTAACAATCCATGGCTCTTTTGTTTGTTTGTTTATTGTTTGCACTTATTTCTAAAGAAATCAAAATAGATAAAAAATAAATTGAAAGAATCACTTAAAACTAAGAATTAAAAAAGATGTATTCCAAAACATTAAAATGTGTTCTGTCTGACAGCCTTTTTTATTTTTTTAAAACAAAAGTCTACTGCAGTTGACCTGCTTTTGTGAAGTATTTTGATTTCAACAGAGCTGCATTTTCCAGGAGAGCTTTCACACCCCCAAAATTTGTAGATTTCTTCCATCTGTCTCTCACTTAGTCAAGATATGCATTTAAATTTTATTCATTTTTTATCTTCAGCTCATTAAACAACCTTCGTCATTCCCCAACTGACTCTAATTTTTCCATTACCCACAACCAATCTATTTATCCATTGCCATGTGAAAGTGCATGAGGCTGTTTCAGTGGGATACCGCACCTCTGCCCAACAAAAACAGCAATGCATGTAGCACATACACAGTTCTGAAAACCTCCTTATAAACAAATATCAAGGGTCCAGGTCACACCTAACCATTCTCAAAGAACTCCACTGGTTTGTCAACACTGCAGCTGGCATAATACAAGACAAACCCCACTGAATTACATTCCATGTGTACCGTCAACTGCTACCCCCTGCTCTCCAGTCAGGTAATTTCTTCCTCCCTGCTATTTATCCATCCGATCAAACTCTACCCTCACAGATCTATGCACAAAATGTGATGCTCTCCATACAACCACAGAAATTGATCTGAGGGCAAAATTTCTCAGGTCTCTCCCATCACTGTGAGTGTGCAAAGATTCTTCCCTGGGGGTAAGATCGGGCACCAACTACAGAAGCAGTCAGATTTTTACTAGCTGCACATGCCAGCTGAACACTGCGTTCCCTGCCACTAACAGGAATTTCTGTCTCTTGAGTATCTCAGGCTGCTGTTGAGCAGCAGAAAATTACTTCCCCCACCATCACAAGAAGTCTCAGGAAGCATATAAAGTTAAGGACACCTTTGATACACAGAAAATTATTGGATAATACACAATGAATCATAGAAATGATGGCTGGAAAAAACCTCTGGAGGTCATCTAGTCTAACCTCCCACTCAAAGCAAGGACTATCACTAACAGGAGATGTCAGCTGTGATTACACTTAGTTAACTGTGGAAAACTTTCCAGGGACCAGCAAAAAAACCAAAACCAAAACAAAGCCAGACAACAAAACCATCAGACAATTCAGAGTTTAAGAAAGGGCAAAATATAGAAAACATAATAATGTACATTTATAATAAATATCATACAATCACATTTCAAACAGCACTGCCAACATTTAAAATTAGGCTACTTGATCACCAGCACACTTGAAACCCAGTCATGATAAAACCAACATGCCTCTAAAACGTCTAAAACCAGAAGATGTCATGGAGGAGGCAGACCATAAGAAAGTAACGAAAGCAATGAAAAGGAGACCGGGTGGCTTAGGTATTGCAAGAGGATACGTACCTCTTTTCATCTGGGTCACCAGTTTAAAACAGTAAGAGTATAAACACATTCCTCACTGTGGAATAAAGATGTGATAAAACAATCCTGAAATAGGGTGAGCAGACCTTCCTTTCTTTTCGCCTACCTTCAGAAATAATCTGCTTCATGGAATTCACTCTGACATGCCTACACCAGCACTTTGTGCATGCAACCAGGATACCAAAAAGTTTAGTCAGGAGTTACATCTTCCTTAAGTCCCACTGGAAAATACTTTTCCTGGAAATAAAAGGAACTCTCTATCTCTATCTCAATGCACAGAAACTGATCCAGATGGAAGAAGGAAAGAGACCATGAGCAGGATTTCTAGTTTGTCACGTGTCTTCTCTTTGCAGCAAGATCACGCATGTGCAATTGTTCTTATGCACAATTCTCAATTCAGATGCTCATTGCATTTCAGAGATGTTTTATTTGTCTACAGGTTTATCTGTAGGAGGGCAGCAAGCAAAGGAAACCAAGAAGTGAGCTGTCTGGTGGCTACAGACACTTGTAGAAAAACTCTATAGATGGTGGACATACATTTGACAGTGTAGATTCAGTGTAGAAAAACACTTCATGAGACGGTGCATAAAGGAGTTTTGAAGATAGCAAAAAAATGGCACTTATTAGAAAAGTTTAAAACATATTACCGATATATTTTCATATTTACAGAAGGATCTAAGTGTTGCATCTTGCAAAAGAAGATGTGAACTAGAGCTTTATGCACATGTAAGGAGACTGGAGGATCTCAAGCACCCAGCAGCCAAAACCGATTGCAATTGGGCACTGTAGTTTGCAGGATCCGCTCCATTCCGAAGCCTTCAAAACTACTTTTATTTAATTCCATTCCTCCTGTTTGGTTCAAACTACTGATGAGAAACACTCAAATCTTCACATCAGCCTTCCTCCTAGAATTCCAGTGCATTAGCCATATTAAAAAAGAATTGCTGGTGACCCCATTTCCTAAGAGGCAAGTTTGGTGTTACACAGCCTTTAGGTTTATGGTTTATTCAGAGCATAAGCCTTGTGAGCAAACAGTGACAGACCCGCTGGGCTGCAAGGACCATCTCTCTCAGTTAGGGCCATGAGGCCTCAGCAAGGCATGTCTGGGTGAAAGCTCATAAGGCAGCTAACTGGTGAGCCTGTCCTATCAATAGATCAAAGATCTCTGCTTTCACAGGAAAAAACCCCAACAAACAAAACAGCATGTTTTTTATCAAAAGCATGTATTTTAAACATAGCAAATAGAACAAACTTTCAAATAACAAAACAGAACCTAATAACATCATGACCAATTGTCTTGAATGTGTTAGCAGATATGGTATTCTGTTATTTTTTCACAGCATTTTAAAAGCATTCCATTTCCTTCTGGTTAGAATAGAAATCTTAATCACAGAGCTGGGAAGCGCTGATTGTATGATATCTGCACAACTGCAGCCATGCTCTTCTGAATAATCTCTCAGTTAAAAAAAAAAAAAAGCTTTCAAATTTATATTAGATCATCCTTAAGAAATGCTAATGTTAACCGATGTAAATGAAGAACTGCCCTGAATACACCGAATTGTAATGACATTTCATTTACATCTACAAATGAAATGCTTTTCTCCTCTCTAAGCTTAAGTGTTATTATGCCTGATTACATTTTCAGATTTCCCCCCCCCTCTTTTGTTCCTCCATTGGACTGTCTGTTTTACAAACAGGTTTAAGCAAAAACGGTTAACATTTCCATCACGTGGACACTCATCTCACTTAATTGTGTAGAGTTCAAACATTTCTGGGATGACGAAAATGTATATGGCTTTGCTTAGCAATGCAAACTTCCTTGATCTGCTTGAGCACAGCCTAAGACACAATAGTGGTTTTGTTCTGTGCTTTTAACGAAGACAAAAAAATTAGACGGATTTAGGTCAAAGGAAAAAGAGCATGCTAAAATGCTGTAGAGTTAAAATTCAGCTGCAACGGTAACAACATATCCTAATTAATTATAAACTTCATGAATACTAACTCAAAGATAATGCCAGCTATCACAGCATTTGCAACATTTTTCTTCAAAATAGTACCTCGCTATTTTTGGTGCCTAACATTGAAGTGAAATATCCTGTTTATTTTACCTCCTAAAATTTTTCCTTTCCTTCTTGTCACAGTGAGAAGTGAAATTATCATTGTGGTGCTGTCAGGATGTCCCATTTTCTGCTAGTAACAATGAGGTTGACTTCAAACATCAGGGGCTATACATTGAAAATATTCATCCACTTCCTGTTCCACTACTTTACTGTCAACATGCAGTTATTTTCCAAAGTATTTTAACAACAAAGAATCACTGCACATGCTAGCTTTCATACTGGTTCTCTCACAGAACTTTTTCTTTCAAAATCTGTTAGTCAATGACAAGTCCACACATACCATCATATAAACATGTAACCTTAGAAATGATGGTGACATAAAATACTTTACCGACCTTTGGATTTGGGATTTGTTTGTGAGGGAAAGGAGATATATTATTAAAAAGGGAAGGAAAAAAAAAAAAAAAAGGAAGAAGCAAAAGAACACTGATCTCAGCTAATGTTCATACTTTGCTGAAAAGTCTATTTCCAAATCAAACCAAAGTAGGAGGAAACGTGTTTATTCAGAAGCTCTTTCTGGAAAATATAAGCAGTATTGTTTTCAAAAAGAAAAGCAAAAAGACATTATGGGAGTGGAAAATAGCTTAATGATCTGTGCAATACCTGTAAATTGTACATCCTCCAGACATGTCTCTGGGCAGACAGGTTGCCAGCAAGTGGCACACGAAATGGAACAGGAGTTAATAAGCTGCATGGCTTATCAGCTTAGGAGCCAGGCTGGGGTTACTGCCCTGCCGTGGCCAGAGGCAGGCAGCTGGAGAGGCAGGAGGCAGAACACACCAAAGCAAGAGGAGCCAGCGGCAAGGCTTCAGCTCCAGGGGAACCTGCAGAGGAGAGGAGCTACCCGTGTAACATGTGGTAGGAGGCACTACCTTCATCAGGGCAATGTGCTGCAGAGGAGACCCTTTCTCCCTGCAACTTGTGAGATGGTGAGTGCTGCAAAACCAAAACTCATTTCTTGCCCCCGTTGCCCAAATGCACTGATTGATGGGCCAGCCTTGGTCCAACCAGCCAGTGAAAACATGACCAGTGTAATGGTCTGGTCATAGCATAAATTGTACCCAACCTGTAATTCCATGTTCTAGCAAAGGAAATACATAGAAACTCAAAATATGCTTTAGTTAAATACACAACATTTAGAGACAGAGGAAAAAAAACCTCACGGCTGTTCCTCTCCCTCTCCTGAGATACTCCTCAGATCTCCAAAGACAGATTCACACGTGGATCTCACATGTGACATCAAGGACTGCAGCATACTCCTAATCAATCCAGCTGGCAACGTTAACTCCTGGACAAATCAAAAGGCAGACAAATTTCATGTTATGCTATACACCTAGGAATTACGCTGCTAGTGGTTACAGTAAAGTACTAAATCCGTGAGATAGGAAGGTGTTGTCATTAACTATACTGCACTGTGATGCTCCTGAGTTTCGAAAGTGTCACTGAGGAGTTAAAACTTCCCCAGAATGGAAGATGAAGAAGTGTTCCAAACGTCAGCAAAAAGCATCAGCAAGCAAAGAGATACGTGATGAAGGATTAAAAGGGGGCTATGCTTAACAGTCATTCTTTCTTTTCAGTGGATGGCTAACGTTTCAGAGAAAGGATGGAACTGAAAGACCTAAATCAGTCAACAACTCTACCCAACAATACATCTCACAGAGGCTTCCTTCAAGAAAAGTCTATGCTTTCTATGTCATTTAAAGCACAGGACATCAGTAATAACTTGAGCACAGTGGGCAGGAAGGATGAGTTTAACAAAGCTTGTGTCAGAGGTTCAATCAACCATTTAATGGTTAACTATTTTTTGTATTCTTGACAAAAAGGATACCAACTTCCTCTTTTAAGTCTTGGAACCACTATATAATTTTCAGTTTCTTACAAGAAAATGAAAAAAGGAAGAAAATCAAACCAAAAATACATGAAAGTAGTAACCCTATCTGGCTGCATTCACCAAGGGAGTCAATGCAGCCCAACACAGAGGTATTACTTGCTAGCCGCATGAACAAGGTTAGTGAATGAGCTCATTTATCATTACATTGTTCTAGCCTCTGGTTCACCTAAAATAATGTTTTCCAGGATGAATCACTCGACCTAAACTACCACTTCAAAGCACTCAGATGGATCATAACTCTGCACTACAGCAAAACCTGATTCTTAACCAACAAACCCACCCCAGGTATCTGATACTGTCACTACACCAAATAAAACAATAAAACCATTATTACAGATAAAAGTAACCAAGAAAAAACTTTAAAAATAAAGATACTCTAGGTTTTTACACTTTACACTTTATCTCAAACATCATACTTGGACCTGATCTCTTGCTACATTAATCTGCTGTACACTGAAAAGCTTTGAAGTCACTGAAATGGCATCTGATAGCACAAGAGTAGGAAGACAGGTTGCAAAACCTCAGATGAGGTACCTGACCAGAAGTTAAATAAAACTGAATGAGAACAAGAACCCTAAAAGCCAAATCTAACAGCTCTTCTTGAACTGCCAGTGAAATCTACAGCCTCAGCATCACTATCACTGAATTGTGCTACTGAGCCAAATGTACACTGAAAGCAAGCATGCTGGCATGAATTATTCATAGTCAAAGTGCTGTCCTAATATACTCTGTAACCATTACACTGCCTAAAGATTTGGAATAGTGTAGGAATATGGAGAACAAATATTTCTCCTTTGAACAGAGGTTGAACATAAATTCAGGACAGAATAATATCTAGTCAGGTACACCAGGAGAAAGTCACTGTTATTAAGAAAGGAAGAGCAGTAACAGTAGTGTGGAAGATGGAATAAAAAGCCCTTGGTGCAGAATTGCAGAAGGGTTAGTTTGGAAAGGGAAATAACAACTTAAATTTATATTCATTCAAATTAGACTCTTCTCAAGATGTTAAAAATGAGAAGTATATGAAAAGAAAAAATGTTATTCAAGCCAATGAACCATTTTGAAATGTTTTTAGCAAAAAAAAATAAAATATGATTCCCATCACCACCTTTGTTCTGATAGAAACAGTCAACAGGACACATACTTATCAGCTTGACTGACAGTTCAGGACTGGACATGCAGCTTCAGTGCATCACAAACATGAGCTATCTCAACTATACAGGACTGAGCATGCAAAAGAGTAACATTCTGATGTAAAGCAAAAAAACCCACAAAAACCCCAAAAAAAGAAACCAAACCAAAAAACACCCCACCACAAAACAACTTAAACAAAACATCAAAAAAATCTAGATCTATATATCACCTCTGAACATATTTAACCAGATGTTTGCCTTTCAGAGGACACACTAGATCCCAACCAGAGTAGGGTTTACACAAGAACAGGTAGTGTCTGGTGCATTCATCAATCAAAACGTTGGCACACTCCTGATGTCACCGGAAAGCTTGGAATTGCTGCCATAAATGCTGAAGAACAGCAGTCCTGATTTTGCCTTGAACCCGAACATGAAACTCCTTGCCTATGTAGGGTTCATCATGCAGCAGAGACACCAACTATATTTTCTTTCCTGCCAGCACTTCAGTGTAGTGGCACAGTTTTCCAAACATTTTTTTAGGTTTAGCATAGATAATTGGAGAATCATCTCACAAGTAGGGAGATTGCAGAAACTTTCTGGAGGAACAACAACTGACTGCAAAGAGGTCACATCTTATAATTTGCAGACATAGGGACAGAGAAGAGGTGACCCACATGAGCTCTGACTTTACTGTTCTCTTTTTTTTTCTAGCATTACATATTGATAGTCAAAGAGAGGTCTCTTAGAAATGAGAAGGCAAACTGGCCAAGAACAGTTCACTGATTTAATAGCTTATAGAAACCACTTCCACGGAAATCTAATGGGTTGCTAAAGTGCCACCCTAGAGGGAAGTATCTGCTTCCTAAAGGTTTTCCTGGGTCTGTTTCTGCAGAATCAATCTATGGAACATGCTTTCATACCACTTGAGACCCCAGTTTGACTGCTTACTTTGATGTCCAGCTTTTTATAATAGCTCACCAGAGTGAGCCCTGATCTTAGTCTGTGACACATTAAGAGGTTTTAGGTCTTGAGCTTGTTTGAAAAAACTGACCATGTGCACTTAAACCCTGCCACACATCCACACCCACTCCTCAACAAATTAATGACTTGCTCAAAATTCAAGCCTACTGACTACTCCTATGGCAAAAGGGAAGGAGGAAAAAGTCACCAGCAAAATGACAAATCTCTCTGTCATTTCCAGTTTTAAGAAAATGCAGGGGGGTTTGCATCACTTTCCTTACCTCCGTTAAGTTTCACTGCTCATACATAGTGTGGTTTTACTCTAAGAAGTGATTTTATTGAGGAAGTCAGAGTAGTTGATCAACGTTTAAGGGAAGAGATTAACCTGAAGAGAAGCCATTCCAAATGACCAATCTCATCTTCCTCTGCATACTTTTGCTCACGTAATTAATATGGTTTTATAAAAAACTGTAAGACTACTCCATGGTGTTTGGTTATTATCAGATTACCATACCACAAGAGCACTTCATAGAAAAGGCAATCTGGTCTTTTGGCATAATTTGAATGGCATATCCACGTATTATGAAGACAAGATATGAATTTGAAGGTCCCCATTTATTTCTGTACAACTAAACAGCCATTTAAATACGAACCATACATAAAGCCTGATTCATATTACAATATCAAACACTTCCCATTTTCCAGTTATTAGACATTTGACCTCTTAACACAACTGCAATTTCATCAAAAATTGGGGGGGGGGAGGGACACGGGGGGACGGGACGAAAAGAAAAATCACACACCTTTTCAAACTTAGTGCTTGCCGTACTCAAACACTGGAGATGCTACATCTGGGCATGCTACCCTGCTGTGCACCTAAAAAAAAGGCCCATGGACATGCCCTAGCAAAATTCAGCCTGAATTCAGTACAAAAGCTTGGCTTTTTTGGTCTGTATATGAAAAGGAATCTAGACAGTTGTAAATTAACCATTCTAATCATTGTTTCTGGGTAAAACTAGCTGTATTTCTATCATATTTTTATCTATAAACCCACCTGTATTTCCATTGAAAAGTTTAAAACCCAAAATGATGCATTAGCACAATTTTCACTTCAGGTTAAACTAAATGTTGTGAATCCGTGTTCCTCTCTGAGAGTGTGCCCTCAAAACAAACCTCCTGCAACACCTGTTTAAATGTTCCTGTTGCTTTCACTGGCTGTGGTCTTCTGAGTTGAGCTGCTTCTGTGTCTTTACATAGCTTTCTACTAGTATTCGTTACCATCAGTGTGAATAGAATGAGCTCAAAGAATCAATCTCTTGAAAGGTTTCACTCTTCAGATGCCACAGACAGTCATATGGACAACTGCAGGACTTCACACCCCCCATTCCTCTCTTACAAATACATGACTGGAGGAACTGACTCAGAAGCACAGACCTGCTTCAGGACATTTGGTTTTAGGCGAAATGCAGCTTAAGTTTGCCCTGTGAAAAGGCAGTCACACGGGAAATGCAGCTCCCAGGAGGAAGCAGTATAAGATCATTATCATTTCTAGACGTGTCAACAGAACACCTTATGATTTTGAGATATTTAAGGAATATCCTTTCTTGCATCATAACTTAGCATGTTTCCTCAACTGCTAATATCATTTGGCTCTGATGCAGCAGCTCTGTGTTTTTCAATGTTTTTCTGGTCACATTCCCCAATAACTTTCTGATGAGTTCCTGGATCCCTAGATAACAAAATAAAATTTTCTATCAATGCGTTGCTATTGTTAATTACCTTTCACACATCTCTCAGGATGCCTGGGGGTTTGTAAGATACTATCTGAAAACTGTTGTGATCCATGTAACAATTATTATTTATGCTCCCACAGAAATGTTTCTTAAGTCTTTGCAGGTCAAATTAAAACATTTCATTTACCAGGAGGCTATCACCCTCTTAAAACTCAGAGTAATTCAATCCGTTTAATAACTGAATGCCCTGCTGGAAGTTCCCAGCTCTCTACATTGACTAAGAGATGTGCTGAAGGCATCTGCTCAAGAGCTTAAGGAAGGGAAACACATGATATTTGTAATCAACAGTCGGCTGAAGAGGCTTCCCACCTTATGTTGCATATCTCATTGATGCTAGAAGAAGCCTTATTGTGATAGGTGTTGGCTCGCAAAATAGTATTTCAGTGCAATGGTTGCTTCAAAGCTTAGGTGCATCAGTTCAAGTTGGGTTATCAAAAAGGCAAGACTGAGATCCTCAAAGTAATAAAAGTGAAGGATCAGAAAATCTTGTTGGAGTTTGGTGCCTTTGAGAGCTTGAGTCCTGTACGCAACTCTTTAGGTCACTCTAAATGGGCAAAAATCTGCATTTCTCACATGGGTTACGTTCAGCACTGATTCCTACACAGATTTCTGTAGGCATCATGTTAATCAAAACAAGCAGTTTATTTTGTATCTGAAGGTTCAAAATTAATGAATATTGACGGTTGGACATCAGTCTCTTAAGAGAACTAGCTACTTGACTGCTCATGGCACATCATCTGTGAAAACACTACTAGGAACTCTGCTTTTACCTGGGAAGAGTGCAGAGCAACAGCAAGGGTATGAAAGGCTATATGGCCTTATCAGTGGCCCATGTCTCAAACTATTCATGCTTAAGGTCTTAAGTTTGGGTTGTCTGGGTTTTTCACATTTGTTTTTTAAAAAAGGGAGCCAAGCACTCTCTTTCTGTGTTTTCTCCCCCTAACTCCCTCAGGTGCTGAGCACCAATACATAGCAGGAAATGGATGCTGAGCAATACAAAGCAAAGACTCTGGAAAGGATACTGAGAGGGTTTGAACCAGTAGTTATTAGTAAGTCTGCTTTATGTATATATATATATATATATTGGTTAGACATTTAATTGCAAATATTGTTTTAAAATGGGAATGAGAAGCTACACCTACATATACTGCAGCAAGGCAAACCTTGCCCAGGGTTTGTCAGCTCGGTAAGTATTTTCTTGTGGAGCTAACAGAATGTGCTTTGGAGTGCTAACATGCTCTCTCAATTGCTTTTCTTCCTTCTAGCTCTATTGACAGTAAGATTTGTGTAGTACTGCTGTACCCCAAATGCCATTACTTGAAACATTTTTATGTAGCCCCTACATTCAAAAATAGAAAGTTATCTCAAATAATATATGCTAATGCAGCTTCTTTGCTAGCTATTGTGCCACAAATAAAAAACAATTAAAAAGTAAAACAAACAAACAAACAAAAAAACCCAGATGGAACTGATTTTTCACTGCGATTACATTTTGCTTATATCCATACAAGTATTTGCAATGAAAATGACCACAACAAGGTTACATAACCTAGCAGCACTTCTCACATATGACCCCTTGGCTTCTTGAAGGATTAGTTGCCAGAAATAACGCAAACAGAAATGTAGTCTCTTAACTTCAATATTTATACAACCATTGCATTATTCACACAGAGACCGGATTGGTAATTGTTGAAAGTTGTTATTTTAGATTTCTTGCATTCCTATGAATTTGACAGAGATTTGGGCTGGGAAGGCTTCCAGGATTATGAAGACAATTATGGAGAGACAATACCTTCATCTTCACCAAGACGGCTAGCAAGGTGTTGTTTATAGCAAAATTGACACTTTCAGTGACCAAAGAAACTGCAGTACATTAAACTACAAAAGAGCTATGAAAAGTTGAGCCTTCTTTACATCCAACACAATCCAAAAGGAAAGACGTAAGACTCAGATTCTGACTAAATAAATAGCATAGCAAGAACATTCTCTCCTAGCTATGGACTAAAAGGCAAGTAAAATTGCCACCACTGCACCTCTGAGGACATGCTTGCACAACTAGAGTTGGGCTGCTGCCCAACACAAAGCCTGCAGTTGAGACACACGGGCACTGAAGGTGAATATGCCTTCTTCATGATGATGATGAAACAGGAAGGCATGAAAGCTTGGCCGAGGAAAGAGAGAGCTAGAAGCAGATGCCCTGCTGCATAGCTTCAAAAATAAATACGGAAGGAAAAACAAGAAAGTAGTGGCCCCGAGCAGGATGTCTTGAGTGCCTTCTTGCAAGCCTGAAATACTGGGATTCACTAATCTATGAAAAACCTTCTGACAACAAGCCTTGAGACGGCATTCTCTGTGTAGGCGTGACTGTAGGAGTTACTGGGGAACCCTATGAATGAGCTTCCAGGGCTCACAGGATGAAAACTCTTATTTGGCATGGAGCACTGTGTGAGACTCTCCGGAAGGCTGTAGGAGGAGGACAAGTGCAGACACAAGAATACTTGTTTCCCTTTGATTTCCCATTCCCCCCTTGCTCTTTTCTGCATTTGTCATACTTGTGACAAAAATGGGAGATGTTATTGGGTTACGTGAATTGCTGTGTTCACTCTCCCCGAGTTTCTTTCCACAACCTCTTAGGAAAACTCAATGCAACAAAGATAATCTGTTCCTTCAAGTTGTTTCATCAAGTCTGCAATTCATGAAGCCTGAGGCAGAGAACACCTGCCCAGCAAAGCTGAAATGTTGCTGCCTGGTTATATTGTACAACTGGTGGAACCCATCAACTCTCATCTGAAAGTACTTGAAAGAAGATAAGATGGTAAGTCAGATGTGTCTTTCCACACCTCACTAAATAATGGAGGAGGAGTGAGACACACAGTGCTTACAATGCAGAAATAAAATATGCAGACCCAAAAATTCAGCATCTCCAGCTTTGATGCGATTTTTTTCTGTAGTAATCAAGCAAATATTTGGGACAGTAGCAGTTTTCCTGAATTATGAAGCTGAGGGTTCGGTCCACTGGTTTCAGGAGGAATTGGTGGCAGCTGAGCAATGTTCAGCAATCTACAAAAGTGAGCTTTCAGAGAAGTGTTGAAATCACACCAGTGAGGCTGATTTTTCACGTTACCAAGTATCCTCTACCTGTAATCTTTGCAAGCCTGAGGCTGTTCTCATTCTGGTTACAGAAGCGTTTTCCAACTGGCTGGAGTTTGTAAGTCAGGTTCACAGGAAGTGGAGTGAGGGCTGGTCACCGAGCCACAAATGTGCCTTCTAGGAATCAAATCCCACAGCTTGAGCCCAAGGTTTAAAATGCAGTTTTTCCATGGAAAATTAGCTTTAAGGTCTTTTTATGAAAAGCACTTCCACTGGATCAAAGCATGGGACCCTTCCTGGTTCTAACTCAGCCTCTGTTCCTAATTCCTTGACATACTGAAAACGGGTATCTTAAGCCAAGTGGGCCCTGCAAAATCCAGTGCTTTCTAAAGAGCAATAACACTTATGCTTAATCTGAAGTTACATTAAAAAATTTGAGTATACAGCTGTAAGAGATGCATCAAGAACAGCTATACATATCTAACAGCACCAAATGCTTTGATGACTTTAACTCGAATCTGCATGTAAATTTTACATAGCTTGTTCATAAACAGCCATCTGTAGTCATTTTTGAGGATGGCTTTCTTAAATAACAAAACAAATACCATCCAAACCAGAATACCCCAAACAGACTGCAGTTAGCTGCTGGGATTAAACAGCCACTTTATGAAACAAGAACATAGTTTTTAGGAAGGTACAGTATTTTGTTTCCTTAAAGACATTTGTTCAACAAAAATGCTATCACTTTTGAGTTAACTAACAAAACCAGTGAGGTAAAAAATCAGTTATTTATACACTGAAACTGAAAACTAAAGGGTTTCTAGTGTGCTGAACAGCAGAATATAGGTCTTTTTTATAAACAAACCCTACTGAAAAAATGACAGCTCTGGCACAACTCACAGTAGGAAGTGGGAGAGGCAAGACATTTTTCTGTTGTGGAGAAATGTAGTCTTGCTTTGAAGAATGCATGTCAGAGAGATCATCCTTTGAACTTCTTCTAACAGCCATTTAAAATATTTCTGTGCAGCGAGAAACTTTGTAGTAGAATATGTTAAGTGTTCAAAATGGTGAAAAAAATAAGAGGGATTTCAACACTGAGCTTACCCACACAGTTCAGCCTGGAGAAGAGAAGGCTCTGAGGACACCTTATAGCCATCTACCAGTACCTAAAGGGGGCCTACAAGAAAGCTGGAGAGGGACTTCTTACGAGGGCATGTAGAGACAGGACAGGGGGCAATGGTAAACTAAAAGAAGGTAGATTTAAATTAGATATTAAGATGAAATTCTTTACCGTGAGGGTGGCAAGACACTAGAACAGGTTACCCAGAGAAGCTCTGGATGCCCCATCCCTGGCAGTGTTCAAGGCCAGGTTGGATGGGGCTTTGAGCAAATTGGTCTAGTGGAAGGTGCCCCTACCCATGGCGGTGGGGTTGGAATTGGACGATCTTTAAAGGTCCCTTCCAACCCAAACCATCCTATGAAAAATCTCACTGCTTGTGCACATTAGCTACTAGGGTGGACTCCAAAGCAACTATACCAGCTAATGGCAAGATCTTAGTAATGCTTTACATTTTATCCCACTGGTTAAAATTTCAGTACAAAGTAAACCCAACATTACTTTGAAGTTTACAGATGAGATTATGCAGAAATAGTTGAGACTGGCAGTCTACCATGACTCTTAATAAAATCCCAGTAAAACTTTCTGTGAGAAGTTCTACAATAAAAATCAAAACCACAGAAGACTAATAACTATATAGGGGTTCGGATAGGGAAATTGAAACCTGATTCTCTACACAGAATATACCAGTGCATTTTCATGCAATATCATTGCAGAGTAATAAAGTACACAGTGCCTACAAAGTGCACGTATGCGCATTTCTCAAGCTTGAGTCTTATGAAAACTGTGAATATCTAGGCAGATAGCAGATTGAAAACAATCTCAGTTGTAACTGAGCAATTACTAAATACTGGCCTGGATTATTCTTCCTCATAATAAATCTCATAAGACTGAGCTCAGGAGGAAGAATTTTCTTTAAGCATTTATATGAGGCACTCTTATTCATTAAGTCCCCAAGTCATATAAATTTGACTACCCAACCTAGTTTCCAGCCAGCAGAAAATATGCTTCAACTATTAGAAGGAATCTCTAGCAGCTCAGGCAGGATGGCAGCGCTCCTTGAAAGAAATGCTAATTAAAATAAATTGAAGTGACTCCTACACTCTCCCATACCCAACTGTATTCTTATACTAAAAAAGGAGGGACATTGCAGATAACGTTGCTTATCACACAACAAATATTTGAGACCAGGGTGTTTCACTATCTGTTCTCCCAGCCCCAGTATAGGTGTAAGTTGCATCAGCAGGTGTAAATAATGGCATGCAACTAGATTTTTTGAGTGGTCCCTCATTTTCTGCATTTCCTTCTAGTATTTCTGTTTGAGAGCTACTTATTAAGAATGAGATCTTAACCATTTTCTCACTGCTTATTCCAGTTTGTAGTCCAGCTCTTTAGCCTGCAATAAACTGCACTGCAACAAAGGGACAGAGTTTTAACACAGAACTGTACATTTGGCGTCTTCAAACAATTATCAAAAATCAGTACCTTCAAAACTGGTACTGGATGAGAAAGTGTACCTATAAACCAGTTACTTTATGATCATTTCAGAGGCACCTGCCTGGCCTTTTTAGTTTTTCTTCAGCCAACCTTTAGGTCATGTGACATAAAAAATAATTAACAAGTGCTGTCCTCTTTTCCAGTAAGACCACCACATAAATCCCAAACTCTTGTATTCTATTTTTTCATATATACACCTGTATGAACACATATATAGTAGCTTAATGAGGGATCATATTCTGTGAACCCCTGCTACCTGCTGGCATATAGTTCTATTACACTCAAAATACTTAGTCATTGTTCTCATTATTGTTCTCAAGTATTGCACTACATTTAGCTCTCTGTGTTGAAGTTACAGATAAGATCCAAGGAACCTTCTGTGTCTACTAACAAGTGCCCAAAAAGATGTGTAACTGAGGTTTTGATCGCTCATCTTTCTCATGCTGCTCATGTGGTGCTATGGCACAAGGGCTAGATTGAACATTTTGTATCAGGAATTCATTTCAACAGAAATATACTTTGGTGATAATACTCCCTGCACATCACCTGCCTTTTTCACCCCACTCTGGCAGAAAAACTTGTCTCCTGTGAAAAGTCTGACAGAAAAGCTTTTCCAATGTTGGTCAAAGCTGGAACACTTGCACTTGAAAGTAACAGTGTTTCTTGCATGTGGTTTGACAAATATATATATTCCCATTCCTTTCCCTGACTTGACTAGGTCTTCCATGATGCCATTGGCCATCAGGTTCCCATGATCCACTAAAAAAATGGATAAGGCTGCTCCTTATACCAGGGGACACTGGTTTGTCAGAAGTCAAGTTCATAGAAAAACATAAGTCCCCTGAACTTCACGCCATGGAAACATCTCCAAGCTGCCACATTGTAGGGTTCAGGCATATTTGCACTTTTTGACCATCAGCTTCTGATTTTCAGTTCTTTTTTGAAAAGTGATCATTTCTGAAATGGCTGAATGAACTTGAGCATAAATACTGGCTCCTGTTGCACTTTTGGTCTTGTACCATTGTCTCGGGATTTGAGAAGGGCAGAAAAGAAATTGCCTGTCTATATGGTCTTTTGTGCTGATGATGCAAGCAGGACAAACGAGAATGGAAGGCATCTTTGCTGAAGATGGAATATCCTTCTATAATAATTAAATTTCACTTGTGTATCAAAAGTGAGTTTAAAAGGATATGCAAAAAGTCTTGGTATATGCCCAACATGAATAAGCATACAAAGTACCAGTGCATTGAAAACTATGTTCTTCATTCTTTCTAATGTTCTTCAGGACAGTGAAACTTCATCAATGAAACTTGAATCCCAATCACAACATGAACAATATCTATGTCAAAAGTTTGTCTACAAATGAACATACCATACTACGTAAAGCTAGTGACCCACTGAGAAGCAGAATCATTTAGAAGGCTAAGAAAGGAATTTTATACAGTCCTTCCTTATGAGATCCTCCCTAGAACCATATTTTTCAGTTCAGTGGAAATTAAAAAACCCTCAGATAGCCATAAATAGAACCTTTTAAGTACACCTTACAGGTAAAATAAACAACATCAACACCAGGTGATCTAAAGTCTCTCATCATTCTAACCAGATTTCTTTGATTTTTAGGCGTTTGCTGCTGGGGGAACAAATAAAGGACAACAAATTGTGGCTTCCTCTCCTCCTCTCCTTTCTAATTCCCACACACACACATATCCTGGCACAAAACCACTATCTTTTCATTATTTAGAACACTTCTGATATTTCATGGAAATAAGATAAAGACTTTATGCTATTCATCCACAAATTTATTAATGTATACATATTCTAGATACCATTCTACCGTCATCATTTGTGGCCTTGAAAAAAAGATAAATACTTTAATAGTTATACTGACCATAGAGTTAACCACATACTTAAGTACTTACATTAGCTAAAGCCTAAAACTGTAAAATAAACTCAAATCCAGCTGTACGTCAGGCAGGATACTTTATAAATGCATGAGATCCCTCAGCATCATACTGGTTTGCCCCTTCTGACTCTTTGTAAAGATATCGATAAAGAAAATTCAAAAGAACAGATATTCAGAAGTACACCTTCATTTCAGGTTACTACATTTTTCTGATACCTGATTTTGCCCGTATAAACATTTCATTAGCATATCTGAAAAGCTGCTTTGCCTCTTTGCTGTTCCACAGTACCATAGTATGAACAGATAATTTGACATATAAAATAGAGTTGTATCTCCCGTAATACCTGTACTTGCCTTTAAGATATTTATCTACTCTCTGAACCACTCAGATTAGTTGATAACAGCAAATTTCATGTGGCTGATCACATTTCATGTTCTCCAAGGCATAAACATTTCTGGCATAATTCTTTTCCTTTAAATCAAACTCTACTTTGCTTTATTTCCAGTGCCCTTAAAGTGCCTTGTACTGGAATTATTAACTTAAATGAGGTCTAAGAAGAACAGGACCTGGCTGTCTATACTCTCCACCAAACCTACCAGGTTTCTCCAGAAAGTTGCAATAAATTATAGTTCCATGACAACAAACTCCTGCTGTGTGTTTAAAAACAGGCATTTGTTGAAACTGATACATTCCCAGGAAATATTCGGTGAATTGGTAAATTAAAGTCCACAAGCAAGCAAAAGCCACTCTTTACTTGTATACTTCTGATTAATTCTCCCCCTAACCACAGCTATTTATTTTGACCTGAATGATGTTCAACTGGATGAGATACAGCTGCTTTGGTAAGAAGGGCTTGGTTTCAAGTGCTGTATGCACCCTGATTAGATGAGATGCTCTTGATCATCATCCCACAGCAACTGCTTTCAGCCCTAGGTTAACAAGTTTCCCCCAGAAAATGTGTGGCTGTCACTGGACTACCAAAACTTCTTTTATGCTGTTACCCCTGATTTTCACTGCCTATGTAAAAAAGCAGAAATTGAAAGCCCATCTGGAGTAAAGTGACACAGCACCAACAAACCGCAATTGCTGACTTGTTCTCTGTGGCTGAAGCGACTCAAGAGCCTGTTAGCAGACTTCTGTAGGACACAACAGCAATGGTCTTTTCACCACAGGCCAACGCATTTGCGGGCCCTAAATCTAGCATAGAACAGTGCCATTTCCAAGCTGGCAGCCCATGCAGGTAAGGCCAACAGAGCACTGCTTGTATAAATTTTGTTGAAATGTCATCTGAGTGTTCCAGAAGAAGTTAAAGCATTAACCAGAAATTGTGTATAAATCACATTTTGCAGGAATCACTCTGTTACAACAGATTGTGCAGCACTATTCTTTGCCACTCTTTCTGAAACAAGCACCCTAGGCAAACTTTCTAATTAGAGCAGCAGATGTATGCAGTACCATGTCTCTGTGAAGTTATTATGCCCAAACCAAATTTTGTCACTAGCAGCCAATAATTCGTTTGTCTACTAAGGGCCTGAAGTGGCCGTATCAATTATTTAAAAACATACTAAGAAGAGGAATCCATTTAAAATCTTCTGGGAAGCCCAGTTATAAAACAGTGCATGTTCAGATTTCATTCACAATATTGTCTTTAAAAATACAATATTACTAATTAAGGCTTAGTGCATTAGGCCATTAGAACTTGAGTGATTCATGACAGCATAACGATCTTGCTTATCATTTGTGCTTTAATTTATGGGGTAGTAAGAAAAAACAAAGGAAAAAAACCCTATGCAATTTGCAAAACTGAAACTCATCCAGAAATTGCTTGCTGTAATTTCTCCTGAAAAGTGATTTCACTGTGTTTTAAGTGCTATGCTAGTAAGAAAATGCTTCCTATCAATAATTAAAGTATAATGAAAGTTTCATGTGTCAGAAGACACCCTCAAAACAGGGCTACAAAGAACAACGTTGCTTTTCATTCAGACCTTCCACATTTTAAATCTCACAATAGCACTCTTCTCAAAGAGGCATTTTAAATAAACTATTTAGTGAAATATATGTCTATTCAAAATGCACCAACATCCGTAACAACAGTGAAAATTAACACAATTCCAACAAAAGTTGCAGTAGAAAACAAAGGTCTGCGTAGTGCCAAGCACCCCTAAATGCCAAGAGTAGCCATGAGAGATGTGGGTAGTTATCATATGTCAGGGTTATGAACAAAAGCATTAGAGAGAGGGCATGAAAGAAGCCTCATTTTCTACAAATGTGTGTTGATTTCAAGTACCTTAGTTGTCTAAGAAGGTCCAGCCACTGACCGACTGCTGCGGTTGGAGTGTGACAAAGGCACGCTTGGAGCCCACCACAGGCAACCTGTGGCATCCTCCTTGGCGCCAGCGGCCTCCTCATCTGCCCGGGCACGTATTTGGATGAAACATCTAGGAACTGGCTTGAATTCTGAGCTTTTCAGCCCCACGGCAGATGTGGTTGATATCAGCAGACAGACACAAGAGTTACCGGAGACAAGAGGGGGAAGGCAAGAAGCAGACTGCCACCAGCCTTTCAGAAAAAGTCTAAATATCACAGTAATTCTGCACAGTGATTTAAAATATCCACGTCTAACACCAACAAAGACAGAAGGTTAGCAGGATTTTCAGAGAGGTCCCTGGCATAAAATCCTCTTTAATATTGACAGAAACATGTTAGAGGGGGATTTTCCAGGAGGCCTAAGTTTTCAGCCAGCTGATCCCCCTGCCTCCTCACTCCAGTTATTATTGCACTCCACTGTCTTCACACTATGTGAAAGCACTTCTGCTAGCAGGCGGGAGGACCATCCAAATGCAGGACAGCCAGGATTGCTGGCCTTCAGCAGCATCCCTCAGGAGGAATACAGTCCCTCTTTTGCCAAGGAGGCACCTTCACTGTGACTTTGCTGTTTGGGAAGTTTGCAAACCAGCCTGCAAGTGAAATATGGTACATTGGATCAAAACATTAAGCAGGCTAAACAGCAGAAAGCTTACTCTTGAAACACGTAGGTCAGTCTGAACAACAAGGTTACTGTAAGCAAACCGCAGCCAGGACATTTGAAGGCAAGCCTGCCACATTGCTAAAACACTGGAAACACTATTGCAATGCAAACTCTGCAGGATTCCAAAGGGATGCTGGGCTCGGCATGAGGCCACTGACTTTGCAGCTGAGGAGCTGCCTGCTTCAAAAATAACTGAAGTCATTGTAACCTGAAGAATTAAGTAAACCTCTGACTAAACATTTTTTGATACTTCCCATTTTAAATGGTTTAATATTATAGAGCTACTCTTCTACATGGCATTTAGTTGACAGTTTAGAACAAGCAACATCTGGATCGATGAGACCATTTATATAAAAAAAAAAACCCTCAAGTTTGTGGTGAGAAACATTAAATTTGCACTAAACTCTCTTGGCTGATCTCCCTAGTGCTGGCTATCTAATGGACAGAGGTCAGGCTGGAGTCTCCTGCGTTCAAAGCCTGTAACTCGGGAAAGGACCAGCAGTCATCTGAAAATTGTTCCCCCACCATCCTGCTGCAGGAATGGGAGTTAGCCTTGTCGTGTGGCAAACCCACTCTCTTCTAACACTGAATAAGGACTCTCTTTGATGTCTCAATCTTCCAGCAGACCCACTGCCTGTCATCTCCTGTGGCTTCAGCTACTTGGGCAAACTTGTAGCCTCCAATCCCCTCTCCACCTCTTCTCATGCATATAATCAATCTGTAACTACAGCTACTATTGAAAAAGTGTACCAAGTAGAGCTTCATCTCATGTGATAAGCTTAGCTTACCACATTTTGAAACATAGGTCACTTCTGCTCAGTAAATTCAAAACTCTCTTCAACAGGATCCCTGTTTAGCAGGCTGTGGTACACAAGTACTCTTGGTAATGGAGTTGCAGCAATTAGGTCTGGAACCATCTGAAGAGGCCACCTGTTTTTCAAGACTCCAATATTTTGATCAGTCTTTACCATGTAGGAGCTTGGCATGCCATTACAGGCCACAGCTGGTATTTCCAAGTTTTTGTACTCATCCCATTTTTATCATGACTCGATTCCTAAAAGTTTAAGTGAATAAACCTTGGGCTACATTCTCTCTCCCTGTCCCCTTGCAAAAGCTGGAAATCTCTAATTATGCTTTTCTTAGCTTCATTGCCATTACGCCATCACATTCACTTCCGTCTCTTTTCTTTATATTTTCCCTCCTGATTTATGGAACATGTAAAATTTTCTAAGGGAGGTGAGAATTTGTTCTTAATTAATACAACCTTATTGATAAAAAGGTTGCCTTTCATGATTTCTTTTGTCCATGCAGAAGTAGACCATGAATAACAAGAGAGATGTCACCCACAGTTTGAAAACTTTTTTGACAGGGCTTTAGTAGAATTAACAAAATGCAAAGCTCTAACAGGTTATTTGTTATGATCTTATTTGTTATGATCCCTCTCCCTGATGTGCTGATTCTTACCATAGCAACAGTGTGGAAAAATAATTGGAAAAATCAAAAAAGCACATAAAGCATCCTAGCAAAACAGGCCACACGCCGCCATGACATATCTTTTTTTTTCTTTTTTGCCAGATCAATAGTTCAATTTGTAAATAAAAAAAGTGTTGCTGATTTTTGTAAATAAGACCAACATAAACAACATTTCTGCGTGCATTGCTGCATTCTTCTCAGCCACCATAAACATTCTAGTTTTCTGAATAGAGTTAGTGCAAAGGATTCCAGGATGTTGCAGCACTCTCCAACTGGCCAGCTGCAACAAGGTCTTTTACCACCACATACCACCCTACTTTTCATGCCAGTCCCTCTGCTACCTTCTCCTCGCCTGCCTCATCTGGGGCATGTGTTCTCTCTCTCCCTCCCTCCCTCTCCTTCTCCCTCCCCTTCTCCCTCCCCCTCTCTCCCTCTCTGCTTCTTCCTCAGCTGCTCCCTCTTCCTTGGCTGCCCAACCCCTTAACAGAACCAGCCACAGCTGCACCTTATCTACATCAGGCAACCCGCCACCCCTGAAGCCAGCCCACAGTTGTGTATTATCAATGCTAACTAACCCAGCTTCATTCCTCTACACCAGGATTCTCCCCAGCCCCATCCTTTGTGCATGCACACACTGGCAGCCTATTACCCTACATAGATACTGAATCCACCAGCTTTGTTGACCTCCTCTGGATGCATTTGAGTACTTTAACACCCTGCTTTAATTGTGAGGCCCAGAACTGCACACATTACTCAAGGTGAGGCCACATCTATGTTGATGCCCTTCATTTTTCAAAATAAAGCCGTTTCAAATAAATTCTTGAAACATAAAAAGGCCTGTCACTTGTATGTCCTGTCCTCTGCTTACATTATACTTCAAGGAACAAAAATTAAATGTACGTGTTCCTTTTCCAAATAATTTTAAAATTAGAAAATGACTCCAGAATCCAAACTTACTAATTTCCAGCTTCCCAAATGACATACAAGTGGTAATTCCAAATGAAATCCAATGCATTCCTGATTAGGACTGTGAGGTAGCCTGATTTGAAAATATTTTTGCTTAGAACATAATGTCTACCTCCTATTTGAAAGATTAACACTTAGAATATTTTATCTGTTTAAACGTTAATCTCTCACTAACTGAAATTTAAAGCAAAGGAGAAACAGGATTATTTTTTTTTTCCAAACTATAAACAAAGGTTCCTTATGTCTTACTGTAACTATTTATAGTAAGGAACCAGAACTAAGCCAAATGAGAATGAGTCTGCAAATACCCCACAGAACACTATGCGCTGGAAGATTAAACCTACTCCCAAACAGAAATGTGGGTAAGGCACTGGACACATTGCTCACTCTCTGAAGGTCAATACTGAAGACTGCTTTAAGATTTCTCATCACATGAATGAGAAGCATGACCAGAACCCTATTGTGTCTAACTTTACACCATTGTTTATCCTCCACAAGAATTCAGGAGTCCTCACCAGAGCTGAACTCTGTCACACAAGAACTTTGCTTTTTAAGCCTAGCACAGGAAGACAGCGAGCAGGCGCTCCATACTTTGGGGCAGTAAACACTGTACAGAAAAGGCCGCTGAAGCTCAAATACAAGATTAGACCAAGAGCAATGTAATATAAGTGAGCCACAAACATATTTAAGGGGAAAAGAAACCAGAATACTGAGACAGCCTCCAAATGGTATGGGAAATAAGAAAATCTCTAAACAGTTGTAAGAAGGCGTTTCATTAGTACATGAAATGAATTATATGATATCTCTAGCTGCAAGAGCAAGGGACTGAACTGGGTAACGCAGAAGAATCAGTCATACCTTCTTGCGAGTACATGATTCTCTATAGGTATGCTTAAAGAAAGAAAAAGCAGCATTTTAAAAGTATGTTATGAAAAGACACCAGAACCCATAGAACATGATCAAAGTAAAATCTAAGGCCATCAGCTAGCACTGTGATTCCTTAGAATTTTAAAATATTTATTTAAATAAGTTAGCTAAGATTTTTAAAAATACATCTTTTATTCTAGTCTAGACAGTGTGACATCATCTGCCAGCATCTTATTTCTCACAGTGCTGGGTAAACTGTTCTTTTTCAACCCTTCCCTTCAAAGAGTGGAATCCATAATGCAGTTTTGCATGCGTGTGTGTGTATTTGTGCATTATCTAATATTTTTTAAAAATCATTTAAAATATAGCCAATAAGACCTAAGTGCTTTATATTTCATTTATTACAAAACATATTCTAACCTTTGCCTCCTTTTCTCTGAAGGCATTTTATTCTGAATTTCTTTTTATTTTTCTATATTGTTTCTTATTCCAAGAGAAACCTGAAGCATGTATTACCATTTAAAAGTAAGCTTAACACATGCTGCACATGTATAGCACATTGCAGGTGCAGCTATGAGGCAAAAAGAGGCAGAAAGATGTTTTCTTTGGGATCCATAAATACCGGATTAATAAACAGCAGTACAGGTCAGTATGAAATATGCTGGCGCCCATGAAGGAGATGCACAGGAAGGGTGTGAGAGGGAAGCGTGAAGCTACTGGTGGGACTGCTGAGAGCTGGATTTTGTCATTCATGATCCAATGAGGTGAAATAAGCCCCAAGTCACAGGCACTGCTCTGTTCAACAGGGATCACGAGGGACAGGGTAGGTACTTGGGAGGGGTATAGTACTGCTGGAGCCTCTGCCCCCCTACCTTTCTGCAAGCTGTCCTGAGGGAAAAAAGCCCCACTTGATCACATAATTAAAGACTGCATCAGCAGGCATGACTACGGATGCTGAATTAAATGCACAGGCAAGATAAATACCAGCTTTCTGTAACTTTTAAATGCTTGATTTTGCCTAAGTGTTTTGAGCATCTTTTTTCCTTTGCATTCAGCCGTCTAAGCTGCTTGCTATAAATACTGTCCCAGGTGGCTTCTTCCTTTCTTTGTCTAACTACTCCAAGTCTTCCTAGCCAGCCTCTCTTCTAAATAATTTCTAACTCAGAACCTCACCAGGACTTTCTGACCAAGAGCACATATCTGTCATCAGTGTAAGTCAATTTTATGCTGCCCTTTCCTATGCCCTCCCCCCTACCTCTTTGCCTTGAGGCAGCAGTGGCGTTAATATGAGCAGTTAGTCAGCTGGATCAAGGATTGGATTGGGATGATTTTTTCTTTTTTCATATTAGCAGTTGCAGCACATAATTTGGAGGAATGAAGGAGTGTTCAGGACTCCTTTTGCAGAAGCAGCTGGAATTTTGCTCAACTGAAGCTGATCTTGAAACTACACTTTAAATTGATAGTGTATACAGCTCCCTTTTAGCCTGTCTTTTTGCCTTCTACCATTAGTTGTGCTGTTTTTCTCCCAATCCAGCCTCCATCTCTGACATCTGTCTTGTGCTTTTTCTCTCTCACATTTTGTTAAATCTTATTAATTCCACCTCTGTGCAATACCTTTCCCTCTTCCATCCTCTCTCTTAAGGACTCCCCCACACTTAACCTTTTCACATTTTTGCTTATAAATGGCCTTTGTTACCCTTTTGCTAAATCCTTTCCTTGATTCCAGCTTCTTTACTATCCCTGATTCCACCTGCCATTGCTTACGTCTCTAGGGTGCACATACAGGTGCTACAAACAAGCAAAATCTGAGTGAGACTGCAAATTTAGGAGTTGCTTTTAAGATTTTGGCCTTCAAGATCTAGCCTCAGCTTGTCTTTGCAATACACACTGGAAAGATCTCAGAGGAGTGGATGATCTGATATTATCCATATGGCGCTGCAGATTTTACCTTCAGACTTGAAAGAATCACAGAATTCTCCCCTTCCCAGATTCTTCCGTACTGCCAGGCAGGGGACTCCTGCCAATCCCAAATGCTAATACTAACACTGATGCCCACTCAAAAAGAATAAGGAGTCTTAAAACTAAGCTGGTGGCTAGGAAAAGTCAGAGCTACAATTCTTTTCTAGTTACTACCCCACATTACCACTGAAAGCCAACTATAAAAAGAGAAGGAAAATAAATTATCCTCTCCTGGTCTCTTATTTTACTATTACTGCTGCTTAAAAAATTTAGCTATGTACTACAAAACCCAAGGTGGGGTTGCTTTGATGGCTAATTAGTTGATGTCTATAGCATAGAATCATAGACTGATTTGGGTTGGAAGGGACCTTTAAAGATCGTCCAGTTCCAACCCCACTGCCACAGGCAGGCGCACCTTCCACTAGACCAGGTTGCTCAAAGCCCCATCCAGCCTGGCCTTGAACACTGCCAGGGATGGGGCAGCCACAGCTTCTCTGGGAAACCTGTTCCAGTGTCTCAGCATTGTCTCATATCTGACATGCAAAGAATTACCTATGAAATATTTATCTGCTTCTAGAATTCAAAAAGTATTTTTAAATCAGATAAAAATCCAAATATAGACAAAATAATTTCTTGCACGTAGATGGACATCCAGAAACATACAGCTAAAACATTATATTTAAACTACTGTATACAATTAATATATTTTAAATGTTCCTATATTTAACAGTTCTTTATTTAGATCTCAGATTTTAGAAAGGACTTTTAATTTATTTCATCCTGTCACAGAATCAAGCAGTGATGCGTTGCTGAAATGAAGTGAAAGTGCCAAGGAATTTTGGTCTAGGGATGCAGACTGCCTGGAACATGAGCCAACACATACAAGATAAGCTTCTCTGAGATAATAGTAATGATGATGATACTTCACACCTTCCCTGTTGTCACTGTTCTAGGAGCCTGTTTCTGAGTCTCTTGCTTAGGCAAGCAATCCCACTGAAGTCAAGGAACTATTTAATGCCAATAGAAATTGCTGAATTTAGCCTTAACTATACTATCCCATTTTACAGTTAGGGAAAGCATCACACAAACCCCACATTCAGTGCCACTTAGGCAGAGCTGCACCATGTCTCTGTAATGGTTAAGTGCAAGATAAATCTTAACTTTGAATTTCCACATTTTTCTAGTCTAAATCATTCCCCATTCATTACTGTAAGTCAAAATGTATAAAACTTTTCAAAAGGTACGTAAATGAAACAGAACATACTTCTCCATTGGTTTCACAACAGGAGAAGGAACCATTCACATTCTTATCTAAATATAAGTACTACACTTGTGAAGTTCTCCCTTTCTGCTCCTGTTACAGCCTCTGCAGGATTATATACATTTCATTAGGATTCTGAACTGCTGGTAAACCACTGGGATTTTGTCATGTGTAGAAACAGCCCTGAACTCCAAGGAAACTTAGAAGTACATCACGGCCACGTGCAGACTTCTCCTCCAGAAAGAGATATTTTGTGTTTTTCTTGAGGGATTTTCTAAGCCCACCTCAGGGCCCTATTTACTTCCCAGCTGGTGCTCCCTGTCTTTCACCATGTTGTCACTGAGTACTGGTGTATCTCTACCCAGACCGCCAAAGTAGCATCATAACCTTAAGGCATTGCCCCAAACTGGGGCTGGCCTGTAGCTGTTTTATACTGAGCTCGCCCAGATGAAAAGATGGCAACAGTGTGACTGATAAGGGAACTATACATTCCTGGCTGTTCTATTCTACCGGAGCTCAAATAACTCTACCACTTTGATTTGCTTAAAATTTTCATACTTTCACTGCAGATCAAAAAAACCCCAAACCAATCTTTACGGGAGTTCCAGATGACTCATTATAAAAGACACTGTTGTAATGCAAAGTGCCAGTAAGTTTCAAAAAGACCTTGACACTACAGAAGTCATTTATATTAATGAAAGTATTGTAACAAGCAGTCATTAAGAGGGATAAGTTCTCATCACACCTCAGTGGCCTATCCTAAAATCTTGTTATGAAACTAAACATTTTTTTTAAAATGCATGAAGAAGAGAATGCCCAAAATCAACAATAATAAATCCTTTTGTAAGTACTTTTAAGAAAACCGAGACAAATTTTAATCACAGAAGGTGTCATGCTGAACCATCCACACCCCCCAAAAACAATTAAAAGAACAAATTAAGGACTTTATCATCATTTACAAAAGATAAGCATTTTGCTTCCTTATAGCCTATGAAGTGTCTACAGCCTTTAAATATATCTAACACACAGATGAGAAAGTCATGGATGTTGCAAGGTAAAGAGATTCATAATCAAAATCACTGGATACACACACACACCCCCTGTTAAAAGCATTGCCCATTAGCAGAAATCAATAGCGTGTTATATATTTTGCCCTATAAACAATGCTTATATTTTGTTACTGATACCACTACAGCACTGGAATAGGTACCTAGTTACAAGCATTCAGTTACAGTACTGGATCGAATGGAAGAAACTGGCCCCACCAAGAATTAACTGGGCTGCTCCAAACAGATCCGGCAGGACAGAAGTGGTCATGGACACTTACTGAAACTGAGTCCCATTCTGAGAAGAGCATTGCATTTGAATTCCATTCAAAAATGTGTCTCCTCTCATGAAGTATGAAATCTCGTGTTTGCATCAAGCAATTTCTGAATATTCTATCTACAACACCACAACTATTCTTGTATTTGGTTGGAGTTGGTGGAGCTGTTACGTTGTGTTGTCCAACATTAAAAATAACATTCTTTTTCCCCTTCCTACAAACACTTTCTCCACACAAAGCAGCCTCCAGCCTACACAGGCAAGTAGGGTATAATAGCTGGATGTAAATCCAGGGAAAACTGGTGCAAAAAAAAAATGTACCAAAAAGAAGAATCTCTGTCGCTGGAGACTCCTATCCACAACGATTTTCCATTTGACCTCTTACAAACAGTTGTCATCAGAGAGGTGTGTCAGCACTATCAGACTGTAATTAAGTCTTCCATATCTGCTCTAATACAAAGGGAAAACCAAGCAGATGACTGCATGCAAACTGCAAGATAGAAAAGTTTAACACCGTTAAAGGTGAGAAAGTAACTTGCTACTTTAGCCCTGAAGCACACAGCTGCTCCAGCACCAGATAGTTAGATACTTTGCTTTCACAAGAGCCATGTTCTCCCCCTCCCTGCCATGCCCAAGCACTTGTTACCACCGACAATCATCCACATTCACCAAGACTGGGACAACAACTGCTTGTAGCTCTCTGTTCAGCACCTGGCTCTGAAGAGTTAGTTACACATGGTCCTCAGGAGGAAATACTGATTTTCTTCTATGTGTGAGCAAGTACAGCAGAAAAAAAAATAATCTATTTTATTACAAAAAGTATATTTCTAGAAGTCAAAAAGCAAATAAAAGTCAGCTTTGCATAAAGTAACCCATTCATCGAAACACTTTAAAATTACAAATATATTCTCAGATTGAAGCCCACACAGACTACCATTTAGGACTAGTAAAGAAAGACAGATTTACATAGAAAAATTGATTCATTTGTTTTCCAATGGATTATACTACTGCTTTTTAATGTATATTGTGATTGCATTCTGCAAGGATATAGATAGCACCCCATCCACAAAAACCCCAGGCAACACTGTGAAAAGTTTTTGTTTTCTTTGTTTAAAAATTAAGAAAATCCAGGACCAATATAGCTTCCTCCAAATGAAACAGCAATTTTACCCTGCAACAAAACACTACCAAAACTGATGGGTAATTGTAGTTTAGGAGAATGCAAATTACACATGTCCTTCATCTGTGGAAACACCACATCCACAGAATAAAAATTCCTCGGACAAAGTATTTTAGATTGATATTGCAGAATAATAAAGTCCAATAATACAAGAAAATCATTTCAGCTGGCTAACAGTAGAGAGAAATCCCACCTTACTTTTACAGCAATAAGCTCCACAAAGAGTGACTTCTGAACTCACTCTCCATTACTCTGTTTATAGCAGTTCACAGCTTTGTAAGGCTTGTTTCAAAAGGAAAAAAAAAAGGCTTTAGAGGTGAATAAATCCAAGGTTTGAGGTTTTATCCAAGCCTAAATTAAATGTACCTTTAATCTAGGTTAGTACATTATAGAATAACCTAAGTATTGGTGTGCTGCCATTTGTGTCAATAGGAACGATCACCAGATCAAACTCAACATTAACCTTGTTTCAGCATTTTCATATCCAGCTGAAAGCACTCTAGTCTGTCAGTTGTTACAATAAAAAAACCACAACTTGCTTTTTTTTTTTTTTTTTGTACAAATATTCCATCTGTGGAGGTTTTTTTCCTTCCACAATGTCAACATCTAATCAACTGGTGTAAGGAACTTGGTGCACAGACTTGTGAACGCTGCTCTTTCACAAACAGCTAAAGGATACCAAGAGAATTCTCTTTAAAAGCCCATGAGAACAACAATGCTAAAAGTTTTCAATTTCCCGACATATTTTAGTGTTGCTGTGTAAAAGAAAATATTTAATTGTAAACATATAGTATGCACCCAATGTAAAATCTAAACAAATGAGACATTACAGATCTGTCGGCAATTGTATCCTTTGGAAATGTCATAAATCTGACATGATGAGGTAAAAAATCCTGATGAGTGCTGAATACAAGTAACACCTAGTGACTTCAGTAGGACTTGGGATATTTCAGCCTTCTCTGGATTAAAACAAGAAGGCATGATTTTTGCCAGCAGAACAAGAGCTCTCCTGTGCCACATGTGATTTTAACAGCAAACTATCAAATCAGAAAAAATGTATCACATCGCAGTGCTTACCAAGGAAATGTGTTTAACCAGTAGTCAGGGTTGAGCAGAACAGCAGCTGACAAGCTTAACATGCATCACCCTTATTTATTTATTTAAACTGCTAGTGCACTGGTTTTCCAGCTCTTTTTCTCAGTCCTGCATACCTTCAGGGATGCTGTACAAAGTACATCAGGTGTTTCTCCCCTCACTGCTATCAAGCATTAGGAAGAGCACAACTCACTCAAGGCATGCTTCCTGCTTTCACAACATCAATCAGCAACAGCAGAAAAAGAATCCCAAGGCAAACTTGTGTAAAATATTTTAATTTAGGCTAACAAGAAGAAGAAATGATGAAATGACTCTTGATAGCGCAAGACTACTTCCATTACTGCTCATTTTTGTTGAACGTCATCTACGCAGCATGTGGAAAGATAGGTTAATTTTGAATTGCATTAACTAGACAGGCAACATTAATGTTCCTGTATCCGTACAGCATGAAGGCCTCCAAACACAGATGATCACAACCTTTTTAGTGCATTTGTAAACTTTTAGATGCAAAAATGATTCAACCTGTTAGAAAAGTATGTATACAAAGTACTCTTTCATGTACTTTGGATCCCCTAGATTTCATAAACAAATTCAAGTTTCACCGTCAGACAAGTGTAATAATTTTCAGCTCTGAATATTTGAAACCGTGTATCATTACAAAGCCACTTCTCCTTCCAAGTTCTTAAGCAAGATCACTAGCTTGTTTTGAAACAAGGAAGATGAGAAAAATCCATGGAAAAGAGCTAGGGGCTGTTATTTTGCTTTATATTAAGTGACACTTTGCAAATGGCACCCTGGAAGTTACGCCTTAACTCCTTGTTAAAATGCAACTAAAATCTATATAACCTCACACACAGGTAAAATACATAGTTGAAAGCACATTAAAAGACTGGGGTGAAATCCGTGAAACAGATACATTACTTGATTGCCTCTGAATAATAAAACGTTTCCCAGAAGATTTTATAATAGACTGTTTTACTGTAGAAACACATTTCTGTCATCAACGGGAACAGTTAGCTGAAAGGCTGAATAAAGAAAAACAGTCTAAAACAACTTTGGAATTGGGAAGCAAACCGGGCTGCAACAATTCTGCTGGCTGGCCAATCTAATAATGTCTCATCTCTCTTTTTCTCACTGAACACTAATATGTGACAGCAAATGATCCATTTGCTCTGGATCACAATGCAATTTTCCCCACTTATCCCTGGAATAACACTGTCTCAGGCTGCTGGAGGAAAAGAAACGTTATCAATTCACGTTAGCCCTAAAGTTTTCCCTCTCAGCATTCCTCTACTAAGAAGCCAGGAGAGGAATGAGAGCCATCACCATGAAGGTGCCAGTAATGATCTATGGAAAGATGTCCTGGAGCACAAGGGACCGAACTCTGTGAAGAGGTCTGTAGCCTTCCTGCATCCCTGACCGATTTCTCCATCAGCAGCTTCTGCCATGCTCCTCGCTCTACATACAGTGGCTCTTTGGAAGCTTTATCACTCATCATCCCATAAACACAAAACACAAATGCACTTCACACATACATACGAGTGTACACACACTCAAGACACACGTGCACGCACACACACGCGCTCCCCCGACATCACATGCAATTCTTTCCAGTCCCCCGTGTATTGCTTAAAAACAGAAACCAAGCACACACACACAAAAAAAACCAAAAACCAAAAAAAACCCAAAACCAAACCAAAACACACACACACCCCAAAAAAACCAAAACAAAACACCCACCCAACCAAAAACCACCCCACAAAAAAAACAAAAAAAAAACCAACAAAAAACCGCCAACAAAACACAGAAGGGGGGCCGAGAGGGTGGGGGGGGGCAAAGGGAAAAGGAGCTTGTTTTTTTCCTGCTGTTGCTGTGGCTCCCAAGCATGCAGAGCTAAGGAAGAGTAGTTCCCCACTTTCATCAGCTAGCTACATCCTTGGGATAAAAGGGAGCAGTCCGGAATGATGCTGAGGCTGCAGAAGGGAAAATAAGGCTTTGCAAACATGCCTGACTCCCCACGAAATTCTCTCCTCCACATCCCCTCCTCCCTAAAGCCTGCCTTCAAGGGGGGGAAAGAAAAAAACAAAACCAAAAAACCAACACACAAGGAAAAAAGTGATGAAAAGACACAACTCACCTTAACAAGGGGTGTTGGATGGGGTCAGAGAGGAGGAAGGGTATATAAAAAGATCTATTTTTAGCGGAGGTTGTGATAGTATTGAAACAGACAGACAGAGGGTTTGAAAGCAGGGAGAAGAGTATAAAAAAACGAGGGGAAGAGAAATTATCAAGAAGGTGCAAGTCAGTCTGGCAGGAGAGAGGAGAATCCCCAAGAAAAAAATAAAAAAAGAAAAAAAAAGAAAAAAAAAAAAAAAAACCACCACCAAATGCCAAGCGGAGAAGGAGGGAGAGCGTGGCGGTCCCGGGGTTTTGTTTTGTTTCTCTTCGCTGGGGGCGGGCGGAGGCGGCGGGGCGGGGGGGTCGCGTTTCGCCGAGGGGCCGTGGCTGCCTCCCCGCGGGGCTGCCGCGGCCGCGACCCTCTGCCGGCGGCTCCGGGCGGCCGGGCTGCTCCTCGCCCGGCTCCGGCGGCTGCGGCGGGCGCGGCGCTCCCGCTCCCGCGGCTCGCTGGGGCTCTGCAGCCGCGTTCACGCCGCCGCCGCTCCTCGGCCACCCCCGCGCCCGCGCTCCCGCCGCCGCCCGCGGGCGCCCCCCGCCGCCCGCCGCTGCGGGCCGGGGCGCGGGGCCGCTCCGGGGCAGGGGCGGGACGGCAGCGGCGGGGAGCCGCGCCCGCGGGCAGCACTCCCGCCGGGGCGGGGGGGGGGGGCAGCGGCGGCACCGGCGGGGGGCGGCCGGCTGCCGAACGGGCCGCGGAGCGGGACCCGCGGGCTGCGCGGGAGGGGTGCCGGCGCGGGCTCCCGGGGACGCGGGCGGCACCGGCGGCGGGACGCGGGCGGCCCTGCTGGCTGCCGTGCCCCCGCCTGCGCGCCGCCCCCCGGCACCCGGGCAGGGGGCTCGGTCGGGGGAGCCGTACTGGGGCACTGCTGAAAGGCGGCCGGCGGGTGTGCGCGGGGCGTGCTGCCTGCCCGCGGCACCCGTGTCGCTCGGTGTCATTGAGGAAAGCGGCAGCAGCAAGCGGGGGGGGCTGAGGACGGCGCTTATTTTCACTAAAAGTAGTAAAACTGCACCCAGCCTCGCCTGTCACGCAGCAGCGAGCGGCGCCGGCGGGTGATGTTCCTTTGCGATCCGAATGGAAGCCACTCGCAGCGTGCTATAGTTGAGAACTATCGAGGGTCACATTTGTCTCAAACAGCTGACAATCCAGCAAACGTTTAGATGTTACGGAAGCAAGCTCTTACCTGACTTATCACCCCCAGAAATACTCTGCAACTAAAAATAAATCCTGCAAAAGTTGTTTTTAAGCAGATAAATAGGAAAACTTTGGACACCCTTTTACATTCTCATTGTCTAGACTGAAAGAAGTCACAAAGTGGACAATTTAAGTGCAGAGAAATAAATGACCTTTTAAAAAATATTTTGTTTCTATCTACAGTGCTATTAACAATTGTAAGTAAACACGTCTATGACTTGTGATTTTGAATTGGCATTGTCCCATGAATGATGAGAGCAAACGCAGGCCAAGCTGTTGGATCCACAGCTTGCCAGTGGTATACAAGCTGTGCTTCAGCATCACTGTTGCACTGAGATAAGCCAGAGTACATATAGTAAATAGTAGAAGGATATGCTCCATTATGTACACCGATGCTGAGAAAGGCACTTAAACTAGTATCATTTACTGATAAACTGGCTGTAGATGAAGTTCTATCTGGAATGAGAATTGTGGAGGTACCAAGGTACATAATGTTTGGTCTAAATACTGGTCTTGGTACGCACAGGGAGGACGGTGCAGGAACCAGCAGCCTACGTGGGGACTGCAGGCAGCCCAGCTGAACACGTCATGGTGGCCCAAGTGCCTGATACCGTACCATGGGTGTAATACGGCAAGGGGTGTTCATTCTCCAGTTAAAGAGTAGCTCTGGTTTTGCAGCCACCTCTGGAGCCCTCCCACTTGGGCTCTCAAGAACATGCCGGTTATCTCTGTGCTCTGGCTTCCCAGTCACTCTGAAATAGAGTGGGTAAAATAATTTGCACCCAAGTGTTGATTGGAACTGGAACATCTTTGCTAAATTATTCATTCATTAAATAGAAAAAAGACATTCTCAGAACCAAACAACAATTTCATTATCCTGTTTTTTAACTCCTTTTCCTCTTCCAGAGGAAGAGGTGCTTCCTACGGGTTTACAGCAGAGGAACTGGAGGAATGATGAGCTTTCCAAACCTGTCATATGAAGCAGAAATAAAATAAGAAGTAGTTCCTTTAGTGAGCTTCTCACAGGAGTCAGAGGAAGAAGATCCTTTTCTGTCCTGTGGCAGGCTCAGCTTCTGCCTGTCTTCTCTGGTTTCTTCTGTGAAGCAAATTGTTCAGCAGTCCAATGACTGAACCCAAGAGTTTAGATCACGTCTGTTTTTTAAAAATCAAATATATACAAAATTATTCAAAGCCACACAAAGGGGAGTAAGGACATTGGAAATAAACTCTGTGCTGCTTAGAGCTGTGATTTCTGCAAAAACTAAGTTATGGAAATGTTTTATACATTGAAGTCAGGGTAATGTTTTATACATTATGTTAGCAATTATTTTCTTTAATTTCAGTTCATTTTCAAGAAACTGCATCTCAGTTAACATGTATTTACATGAACTGTCATTGGTTTCTGATAGTTACGAATCATTTTGCACTGTTACAAAACTGCCAATTTACTGTAAAATACAGGTCCATCCAGCACACAGTGCGAGGCTGTGACCATTACCAGTTCCCACCAGTACCACCATTGCCACTCTCTACCCAGCAATAGCAGGGCAGTTTTTACTGTCAGTTAGAATTCTGTGGCCCTATTGACTTTCCCAAATTTGCACAGATCTATTATTTTTAAATCCACTTCTCCAGTAAAAAAAAAAAGCCCTTTGATGAATGGCTTTACAGTTGGATTATGAAAAGCACACACACTGGTGGTATTCAGGAACACCTCAACACAAAATGCTTAAACGCCAGCATATCTTTTTTAAATGTACATTTCAGTTGCCGTGTCACAGGATCTGCATATTTGATATCTGATTTACAAGCAGAACTTGGCACTCAAGTCATTTGCATGCTGGGAAACAGTCCGTTTTACAGCTTGAACATACATTTAAATGGAAGGAAATAATGACAAGGGTTAAAATCAGAGATATTTATTATGTAAAAAGCACCTGTATAAATCCTTTTTTCCAGAAAACAGTATACATACATTATAGATAATTGTCTAAATTGCTCAAAACCCAAAGGCAGTCGGAAAGGTTACCGAGAGAACAAGACAGAGCATCTAAACTAACGTAAACAAAACCACTCCTCACAGGTCAGTATATTGCTTCAGGGTGTCACTGTTGCTGCAAACAACTAATGCTGGGCAGCTTTTCTCCAGTTTTCATTCAGGCAGTTCAAAGGAAGACATATTTTGTGTTCAGTTCACTATGAAACACGCAAATCATGTAGGCTGACAGAGTAGCAAAGTAATCTTTGAGGCGGAGATATAAAAATTTTGGTTTGGGTAATGCATTCAGTTTCCTTATACTGTTGAAAGGTATGAACCAGGTCACCATGAAGCCTTGTCTGCCAGTGATATCTCTAAAATTCCTGTTCCAGAGTAGACTCAGCTGAAGAAGACCAACTTGCTTCCCTCTCAGCCCAACAGAGATGTCTGCAGATCTCCATTGCTGCTTAGTACCGTTCCCCCGAAGCCATGCTGTAGCCAACTTGAGGTGAACCTTTGGTGTGGCCTCACCTTGAGCACCGTGTGCAGTTCTGGGCCCCACCATTTAAGAAGGGTGTTAAAGTACCCGAATGCACCCAGAGGAGGGCAACAAAGCTGGTGAAAGGGCTGGAAGGCATGTCCTGTGAGGAGCAGCTGAGGACTCTGAGCTTGTCTAGTTTGGAGAAAAGGCAGCTGAGGGGTGACCTCATTGTTCTCTGTCCCCTGAGGAGGGTATGTGGAGAGGGAGATGCTGAGCTCTTCTCCCTGGGATCCAGTGGGAGAACACGGGGGAATGGTTCCAAGGTGCATCAGGGGAGGTTCAGACTAGGTATGAGGAAGCATTTCTTCATGGAGAGAGTGTTCAAACATTGGACCAGGCTTCCTAGAGATGCAATCGATGCCCCAAGCCTGTCAGTGTTTAAGAGGCATTTGGACACTGCCCTTAATATCATACTTTTAACTTCTGGTCAGCCCTGAATTGCTCAGACAGTTGGACTAGATCATTGTCGGTCCCTTCCAACTGAAATATTCTGTTTTCTCTTCTCTTCTTTGTCATTACCTGTGTAGGGACATAATGAAGAAAGTCTTTCTGAATCACCAAGTATCAATTGAATGGTGCATGTTCACGATATGTCTGAAAGAGGCATGATGCCAGTCTTTCTGTCCTTGCTAGCAATACACACAGATGTTGTTTTTATTAGTGTGACTTAGAAAGTTAATTTCAGTCAAATAAGCAGATTTTTAAAATAATATTATTTCACACAAATTCAAATATATTTATTCTTTTTTTCCATTTGAGATCCTTTGGCTGACCCTCTCACCTAGGCTTTTGTCTGCTTCACCTGAGAATGGTAAAGTCCATGAGTCATGCCCAGGTGTGATGGGCACTTCACAGTTTATGAACATTCTTGGAAACTTTTCACAGAGCCTGTCAAAACACTCATTTAATATACACTCTCAAATTTAGTACAGATGTGCAAACAATAAATAGCACTTCAGGATGGTTTGGAAGTCCCCAGAGATTACAGATATGCCAATTACTTCACACTATGCCTTTTAAGAAATGATCTCTTGGTATACCTATTATTGTGTAAGAGGTGTAACCTTGTAACTTTTTCTATTGTACCACATGATAGAGACATGTGTACCATGGATTTTAATAGTATGATTTACTGCATTTGTGAAAGAAGGTATTTCACAATTGTGTGATGTCAGAATTCCAAAAACGTAACTAGGAAATAAAAGATGAAAAACGTTTTTTTGAATTGAAAAATTATCAAACAACACTGCAGTGAAACACTTCAGTCTAGATAACCAACCTGAATTGTCTCATGATTGTATATATTACAATCTTGATAGTTTTGTTAATATTTGTAGGTGTTTTGCCAATTATTATCAAAGGTTTCTTTTAAAATGTTTGTATTACACTAGCCTACATGTCTTTAAAATGCTGAACATTCCTAATACTGTGTGATGTTGAATGAGTTGTGCTTGCCATTTGATTGCAGTTTGATGCAACTGTCAGCTATTTTAAATATCTAACTACATATTAATAGAAATATGATGTCCATTATCATATTTTCCCTCTAAAATTACTAGAATTGTGATAGATCTGGATACAATTTTACATACCAATTTGAATTAACATAAACCAGGCTAATAATGTGCGCTTGTGAACAAATCTTTTGTTCCAAACTGAGGCAGAGCAGCTAAGCTGGAAACCAGGCAGACAAGTGATGGAGTTATGGAGGGAAATCCCTTCTCCTTCAGCACGGAAGTAGCTGTTATCTTAAGTTCCCTATTAATATGAAAGTTTCTACCCTCTGTCAGAAGAAGTGCCTATTGTGATCACTCCTCCAGAGTCACAGCTGTATTTAAGTGACTGCTTCCTGTCAAAACTGCTCAAAGTATTAAGGATTGCTTGTGATACCTCGGCTTGTAAGAGGTTTTGTGGAGAAATGTCATACCAAACTTTGTCAACATTCATTTATACTGCAGCCACTTGAGTCATGAACAGTCCTTTCTGGGATAAATATGTATCTCTAGATGACAGTCATGAGCGGACACACACACCTCCTGCCGCACCTGCCCCCCCCCCCCCCCCTTCCCCCAATTAATTGCTTTGTGTTTTTGAGTAACATCATCAATTTCCTGCATCCTTCCAAGGATGTCACACAGGCCAGGACTGTTGGACTTTTGTGAAAGCCATATTACTCCAGTTCACTTACTACATTTCAATGGCCAGAAGCTATGCAAAGTGACTTGTCTCCTGTCACTGAACTTCTTCCAGAAAACAATCAACAAGTTCTCAAAATTACATTCCACTTCAATGATTTCTGAAATCACAATTAAATTTTAAAAAGTGAGCATGCTTCTTGTTTTGGCACCTGGCACCCAACATACAAGGCTGACTGACCTCTACAAGCTCTTTCCAATGCATCAGAATGACACTAGCTCTTCCCCCATACTATTAGTTTATTTATTAAACTTTGGTAGGCTATCTGTTCAGACTTATTGATAATTCTTATCTGTCCAAGAATATTACTGACAGGTTCATCCATTTTAAAAGGAGACTAGAATGGATTTCTCATTTGGCTGTCAGTCCATGTTCTTCATTTGTCAGAAAAAAGTCAAAGCTCGCTCTTCATTTGTCAAGTCTGTCTTTCCCATCATATACAGTGGGTCAAAGATTACAACTCATCTCAAGTACTTATAGAAAATATGTTGTGGACAATAAGAATAGGATTGCTTGACTTTGGAAGACATGTACAGTAGCTCATAATGAGTGCTCCAGGACACTATTGGCAGGATCAAGCCAATAAAATAGAACAGCAAAATGTAGCAGACTCCTGCTCCACTCACAGGTACACAGACTTTCTCTGGTTTTGCTTTGTCTCCAATGCTTGTGACAGACAGACATGAGGTTTCCCCTGTTCTGACATTGTGCATGTGAAATACTATCAGCAGGATTTTCTTAAGGAAGCAGTTGTTCCTTTTTTGAAATTCTGGTGAGCTTTTAAAATTTTTGCAACCCAAGGATATTATTTAGTCATAAAACTACTATTTTTTTCTTTTTTTTTTTTAATGGAAGCAATTTCTTAACTTCTAGGATAAAGCTAGATTTTGTAGAGGGTAAGAAATGTCCTAAAACTCAACAGACAGGTGTTAAGGAACAGCAAGGACCACCACCTCCCTCAAGGACATGGAACAATGAACCCCTTCCAACATCACAGCACTCATCCCTGTTTGTGAGGTGAACAAAAGAGGCCTAGAAACCACGGTCAAGTTCAAGCAAGATTCCAGATCATCAGGCAAGTTTGCAGTGAAATCACCCATCAAGTCAAGGACAAGATCAAACCCAGTGACTGCTGGGCAGGTCCATCATAACAGAGCATGTCTGCAATTAAGCTGGAAAATCAGACAGGAGATCAGAACCATCCATGTCTAGGCATAACTGTGGCTAAGCTCAAGACCAGCACTCCTACAGCATAGCCAGAAAAGAGATGAGGCCACTGGGCTTAGCTTAAAAAAGCTTCTTTGTCGATGGGCAGTGGTGTGGGTTGAGTCCCAGGTGAGGCTGGTTAGTGCCAGGCTAATTGCATTCAGAGCCAAGAGATGGTAGTGATGTGAAAGCGGAATTAACAAAATAGTTCTGCTTCCTGCTTTGTGCGGTTTGGTGCTAGCAGGAGGGGCCAAACAAAAAAGAGAGGAGATGCAAACTAGGTGTGTAGCAGGAAGCCAGGCTAGAAATAAGAAAAAGTGGGGGAGCAGGAAGGGTGATTACAAACTGGAGAACAAGAACACAAAAATAAACAGAGTGTGAGAACTGGAAGGAGAAAAGAAAGGATGACACAAGAAAGGAATGTAAGGACAAAAAAATGGGATTCCCATGAGAACAATGTAGTTACAGAATACTAAGGCTTTTATGGAAATAAGGGGAGAAGCTGGAGTACATGCGTTTATTTTACCTGGTTTTGCCATTATGACTGTGCCAAAAAGGGAAAAGCAGATTTTATTAAGTCATTATATTCCATGTCTTTGTTTTCTGAAGTTACCTTAATTTTTTCTATTACTTATTATTCTTCTCTGTGGTGCAAAGGTCTCTGCTTCCCGTGGGTGTCTGTAGAGTTTCGTATGAAGAAGGCTATTTTTTCTTTTGTTTCTACCTTCTGTTTTCCAACTTCTGTGCCCTGAGCTGTGCCAAGAATTTCCTATGGCCAAAGTAGGATCAGGTCCATAGCTGACTGCCTTTTGCCTTCTCCTTACTTAGATATGTATTTGGCTCACTGTTTACTCTGTTAGGAAGGGGCTACTGAATTACAGTGGATTAGACTTTGAACTTACTTGCAGTGATGTGAGTGTGGTTTTACACCACGAGAGCTTAGATCAGATCATTGTTAATTGTCTCTAGTAATTTTGCAATCCATGTACTCAACTTAAAATGCTTCTTTTGTCTTAATGATGCCACTTCCCATTTCATGCATCTTCAGCCCTTCCATCATCAGTTCTTCTCATGTTTTTCTGTCAACTCAGATTTTCTTTCTGTCATTTTCCTCCTGCTTCCTAATCGCAGTTTTAAGCACAATTCTCATTGTCCTTGACAACCTTGGACCAGTGAGCAATTTCACAAAATGAGAATCAATTGCAATATCATTTTATATTCACACATTCAGAAATATATTTTAAGATAAATGTAAATTCTTATCACCTTGTTGTGTTAAAATATCTAACAGCACCTTATTATTTCACACCATTGTACCTTTTTAGTATTTCATGATCTAAATCCAATTAATAAACAGAATATTAGGAAAAAATAGAAAACTTACCTTGTCCTTTACAACAGAACAAATTATTTCTAGCCCTGATTTCAGATTCTTTTTGCACTGGATTTAACATCCTGCTTTCAAAATAATTGAACCACAGCATGAACAAAAATGTAACTTACTAGGAGAAGTGAAGTGAAAATATGAAACAGAATAAAAATATCTCAGTGGAACACCCATATTACTTAATGGTTGCATACTTATATCGTGTCCACTGCATGGACAGTCACTTCTGACTGTATTCAAAAAGAGATAGCTATCTGTGAACTAATCAGAGTCAAATTCTGCTGTATTAAGTGTAGTTTACCCTTATGCTCAAAAATCTGACCCATAATCTAATTTACTCCCACTCCTATATTTAAATTCATGCATGATCTGGCAGATTTTATTATCTAGGTTACCATAATGAATTTCTCCATTCAGAAAATAATGTATGAAGCATTGGATTCCTGGAATTGACCTAAAAAGTTTAAATCAAGTCTCACATAAAAATTGTCAGGAAAAACACATCTTTTTATTTTTAAACTGTCATGTAGAAGGTGTGTTACTATTTCTGGTATGTGATAACAAGAACAGACAGGATGTAGTCCTTTAGTATGGAAATAGGAGGCACATACTCAAGGTACTTTGTTTTTAACAGTAAGAAATTATATTTATTATTTGAAATAGTTAAATATTGAGTGTTGCATAGGGAATTTTCCAAACGGATTGAATTAGTGTATTTGTTTGTATTATTTGATTATGTCAAAAAGGAAGGAGTAGATTCATTCTGTGACTAATTTGAATCTTTTGTATTTTTGCTTCAACCAACAATGAAAATCGTTGGGTTTTTTTTCCACCTGACATACCAAATTCTATCAATATTTCAGGAGTCTTTCCATCCTAAGCCCCATTCCACAAGAACTTTTATCCACCAATTTGACCTTCTTCAGAAGGTTTTTGCTGGCACTCAGTGCCGATTGTTTTCACCTGTGACTCCTCAGCACAAACATACCTCTGGCAGATGAATCAAAAGCCCTTTAAATAAAACGTCCTTTAAAACAGGGACTGTCCTGGATCACCTTAAAAGTGTTTTTCTACCTAAATGTTTCTATAATTTAGGAATATTTCCAAAAGTCTTCATTGTACTAGGGCTTCTGAGTCTGCCCTGTGAGATTTCAACACCCAGATCGAGATATGGGAAGCAAATATAGGCTTCCAAACATGTCCCAAACTTCTTCCATTGTGGCCCTTAACTGGTGGCCTCTCCCAGTCCCAGGATGCTAGGAGACAGGGTGGGGACAGCAGGCACCACCAGTGGGGGTGAGCACTCCCTAATGTGCTTCAGGTAAGATCAGCTGGGTTAGTGTAAACAGTTTAAATGCATTTTCCCTCTGCAGAGGTAGAGCATGCTCTTATGAGCTTTTCCACCTGCAGATTACTAGCTGTAGGAACATCTGACTGGGAGGCATTGCTACAATGGGGGTTAATGAGGAGCAGTTCCCTCCTTCCCTGTCAAAGAGGGATCTAAAGATGGAGGTTACTTGTGAGTGAAGTGAATGCACATTAGTGCAGTGCAGTTGTGGGTAGGACAGCATGACTCCTACTCACCTTAGATTGTACTAGGGCTTTTAAGGCTCCTGAGTCTTCCCTGTGAGATTTTGACACCCAGATTGAAAGATGTAGTAAGCAGCAGGAAGCTCAACACAGCTTCGAAATCACTGCAGATAAAGATAAACCATAGTCAGCATTTCATCTGCTGAATTTGATAAAACTTTGAAAATTTAATTGCGTTCTAGCTTACCTTTAGCCCTTGCTCAACAAATTGTAGGGGTATTCTTTTTCCCTTCTTCTGTGTAGGGTAATAAGCAAGAGATGTTAGCTATCTCCTTTCTTTGGGAAAGTCAGTGGTGGGAAAACATAAAAAGCTCCTGAGAACACATGACGCCTCAAACCTGGATGGCATAGACTGTGACAATTTCTTATCTGGGAGAACCTTTGTGAGTTTCTGAATATATACATGAAAGCTATTACGTGGGGGGTGGGAAGTCATAAGGAAGCAATAGTGAAAAATTGATTTGAAGGTTTTCTTAAGACACAATTTTTCTGTGAAGTTTCCATGCCTTTCCATTTCCCATGGGAAATGTATTAATGTTATATGTGGAAAGAGTAGTATTTGAGGTGAAGCTATTTTACTGCTTTAAAACCACCACCATCAAACAGCATAGAGACCTATTCAGAATAGTTTCAGAAAAAAATGTAATAAAAATGCAGCAGCTCTACTATTACAGAGCTTGTAGGAGCAGTAGAAGTTTCTTGTGTGAACTGGTGAACAGGTTATTGTTTTATGTAGAAACCCATAATATACTGTGCTGGTCTGTTGGAGCTTGGATGTGGTAAGAAACATTGTTTTGTTAAAATCCTTGGCTCAGTGATTGATGGACAGCATGTGGTGCCAGAGATAAAGGAGATTTGTAAAAAATGCCTACCAGTAGTGAAACTCTGGAGAACAGCACTTCATTCTGTATCTGTAAGTAGGGGCTGTAAGGAAGAAGGCAGGTGGAAGTAACTCCACTTGCAATAATAGATTCTGAAGCAGCAGATTTTTTTTCATAGTTTTCAGATATCGCAGACAGAGGAGACTGACTCTGAAACTGTATTCCAGAATTCTGAGGAGTATTGTTTTCCATCTGAAAATGTATGAATACATACATAGAGAGATGCATTTTAGCAGAGATTACAAAAAGGAGAGAAAAACAGAGGACTTTTTGACTGCTGTAAGACTGAAGAGCTAGGCTTGCAATTTTGAGTACCTGTATCTTAGATAAGAGAACAGAGCTTGAAAAGAACAGGCACAGAATTAAGCTATGATTAAAGCAAAACAGTATTTACCAAGCAAAAGAAATAATGTAATACAAGCCTTTAATTTGTGGATGATGTGCAGTCTGGACATGACAGAAAATCCAAAACATTAAAGGAATGGAGAGTTTAGCTAGAAAGGCATGAAAAGCTGAAAGAGAAAGTTCACAAATAAATGCTGCAAGAGCAGCACAAGCTGAAAGTAAATGGGACATTTCTTATTCCTAACTGCAATAATACAGGAGAGCAATTAATGAGCTGTCAGAAACAGTTACTTCCCAAGTGAAAGAAAAGCCATATGTAGTAGAAGGTAAGGAAGTGAAAGTCAAGGCTTAGGGAAGGAGAATTACCCCAGTAAGTGAATTTGTTTTCTGAACATGTGGGTAAAGGAATTCATGAGGATACAGATTTTAATAGCACAAGGGAAACTTAATATGCCTTCCTGTATTAAAAAGAGCTGATCCCTCAACCAACACATGAGCTAGTTCTGAGCAAGGTATCTCACATGCCCTGCAGTGTCTTTGTACAGCAGAAAACTGCTTTTTTTCTTTTTTTTTTTTTTTTCGTTTTCTTTCAGCAGTAAAGCAGCTCAAGGCCTGTGTTCCTGAACTGCTTAGATATGGGCTGGTCATCTTTGGCATAAGCTTGGGAGTCACTGGATAATTACTGAAATTGGGGTATGATTGTTCCTGCCTTGGCAAGTATGAGGCCCAAGGAGGCGGCACAGGGCTGGGCAGTGGGAAGTACAAATTGAGGCCAGGAGCCGAGTAAGGTCATTGCAAAGGAAGCTTTTGCACCTTCTTCCACCTCCACATCAGTAGCTTTACCTGGATGCCTTTCCTGGGGCCACAGACACAACCAAGGCTGCTTTTCCCCTCCTGAACATCTATAGCATGCTCCCTTCTTCCTCTGAGTTTCAAAAGGAACAGAGACCTAGAAACAGGGGTTATTTACAGCTACTCTGATATACAGGCAATAGCATTCTTCTTAGTCAGAGAGTCATTGTTTTCTTTTGCAGAATTAGTGTTCTTTATGCCTTTTAATGCAGTTTTCCAAGTGTTTTACAAATAAATACATTAATTGGGAACAGGATTTTATAGAAGTGGGATAACAAAATCCATGAAGAATTCAAAACAGCACAAATTATTTTTTGATGCAATCTGAAATCAGGCTTCAAACTTATGGCCACCACAGAAGGAGTCAATGCCAGAGTAATACAAAGATGGGAGTGAAGGTGTGTATGGGTGTCAGCTACCTAGTGCTAATCTGAATCTTCCAGCCTCTGTCGCTGCCACAGGATGGAGTTGATACCTAAGCAGATACCTGAGAGTACCACACTGGTTTGGAGAACATGCAATAGTCTCAGGTCAGGAGAGAACAGACATTCCTCAGGCAGTGGAGTGATCTGTATGAAGGTGGGATGCAGGCCACAGGCCTTCCAGTTACAAACGGGCCAGTGGAAACTCTGCAGACTTGTCCTGCAACCTGCCTGTGTCAGACGTGAGACAGTCCTGTGGTCAATGTTCTAGCAAGTCAATGGAAGACACAGCCATGGAGCTGAGGACCCCAGAGGCAGCACATGCTTAGCTGGCAAGCATCATTGCTGAACAATTCATAGCAAACTAAAGCAGTCAGAGGCAATGTTGTGGGAAGCACAACTTGCAGTGGTTAGGACCATCTCAGGTTGTTAACCTTAAAAAATGGCTTTAGGTAGTAATTCTGTGCTGATTTCATTTAGAAAAATACCAGAAGTGCCCAAGCACCAAGCAAGCAAACTTGCACTGTTGCCTTGAAAAAATCCTGAAATCTTGTTACGCTTCCTGAGGAAGACAGAGATCAAAGCAGAAAGCAGGTATCCCATTGCACAGAGTAGTACATACCTGGGATATTGACCTAAAATAATGAACTGGCTATCTGCATAAGAAAGGCAATCCAAACTCCAGTTCTGACTCGTTATTCTCAATTCATATTTAGCATAGTTGCAACTTGAGGCATTTTTAAGAGCTCTTTTTATCATTTGCATTCTCACTGTTGATTGGAGGCTGAGGTCCCACTGTCCTCAAGGTCCCCTTGCCTTATTCCAGGACAAAAGGCAAAGGGCACAGATGGAAACACATGAAAATCCTCCTCAACATCAGAAAACACTTTTTTTTTTTTTTTCTGTGAGGGTGGATGAACACTGGAACATGGTGCCCAAAGAAGCTGTGGTGTCTCTGTCCTTGGAGGTAGTCAAAAGCCATCTGGACACAGTCCTGGGCAACCATCTCCAGATGGTCCTGTTTAAGCAGGAGTCTTGGACTAGATGACTTCCACAGGGCCCCTCCAACCTCAACCATTCTGTGATTCTGTGTTTTTTTCCCTTGGAGCTTTCTTTTCTAGATGACTGTTTATGTATGTGAAACGCACAAACTTTATTTCCAAGTTGTTTACATTTCTGTCAGATTTGATTGCTACTGGTTGGTGCCTTCAAAAGTTACTAAGACAAGCCACAGGACGTTGCTGTGGAGGAGACAACCATAACAGAGTAAGATTATGTAAAGTGACAACACTTAGGAAACCAGGGTAGTAGACAACCAAAGAAAGAGTCTGCTTTAATCCAAACAGTGTTTGAACTACTGATTTCCCCTCCTTATGCCCTTGTCTGGTCACCTCTGTCTAACATGAGTCAGAAAGCTTGAGGTCACATTAGAAATGGGGCAGATATCTCCAAAGTTCATGGTGGGAGAAGTGCTTCTTCCACCACTGCTGTGCCACTGCTATAAACCATGGGGGTTTTAAAATAACTTGTATTCAGACTCCAGATAATTATCTTATAGCTGCAACTGTTTGTTGTTTTTTTTCAGAATGATGATTCAAGCATTTTGCAACCCACATATATATTTTCCCACAACTAACTCAGCTCCTTCAGTTTATACACCTCAGTCAAGTGTAAAATTAAACAAAACCAGGAAGAAAATTATGCTCAAAGAAACAAAAACACATCTGGAAAAATAAATCATTGTATTGTCTTAATGCATTGTAGTCAAAGGCTGAGAAGTGGAAAATAGAAATCACATTCCGTTTTGTGAAAGCTCACTGCTAGCAAAGCTGAAACTAATAAGGCTGGTAAATCTTTATGATAAATATTTAATAAAGCTTCATAGGTGTATGATTTACTGCATTATCATTCCTTGAAGAAAGGAAATAACTAAGACCTTATATTTGCAAAGACTATGCATTTCTTTTAATATTGCAAACCACAAACGTCCTCACTGGTCACAATTTTGTGGGTGTAATATGGAATTTTCCTTTTTTTTTTTTTTTTTTTTTTTTTTTGTTGGCTGTAACACATACCAGACCAGTACTTCCTAATCTAAAATGATGAAAGTGATGAAAATTTCCCCAATTAGAAAGAAAACAAACAAAAAAAAATTCTGAAGAGTGTAGATGTAAGGAAGTTTCTTGATGGAGAGGACAGCTCACTTGTAAGTCATAAATCCCATTGCTCCTCTCAGAGCAGAGTTGATGGAGTCAGCATAGGGCCTCATTTCTATTTTAATAGATCTTTCCCATGTGCTATAATGTAATTTGCTTAGATAACATCACTTTATTAATTCGAGGTGTATATAAACCTATACACTTTTTTGCATGTAATTAAAGAAATCAGTGAGTATATTTATTAAAAAAGCCTACAAAATACTATATCTCCAAGTAAAGACGTTAGCAGTTGCTGTTTTGAGCTTCATTAAGATTTTTATGAAAAAGTGCTTCTGGCATTATACAGTTCCACAGAAAAACTTTGATATGCATGTTAGCATCAATTTATGGGTAGGCTTTAGGTGTCTGCATATTTAAAGGAATATTTCATATGCTTTTTTGGAAAGGAGAGTCTATTTAAGAGATTAACAGAGAATTTTGCATGGAAGGAAGGATCATTTGGTACCTTCGCAAGATTGTCTAAAAGAGACAGCTCTCACCAGTGATTAAGCGCATGAATTTGCCGAAAGTGTGGCAATTTGTGGAAACGGCTTGTATTGCTTTTTTACTATACCACTCATTTCCATGGATTGATTTATTGATGGTTTTGAGCCCATTAATAACTATATTTGAAAACCACTGCCTTGTGTGTATTCACGTTGTATGTCTTAAACAGGGCTAAACGCACACAAAAAAGCATCCTCTAGTTACTTCCCAGCAAGATAGGGCTTGTCACATTCCTGAACAGCCAGAATGTTGTGGGGAAAGTAAAAAGTAGCACAGAAAAAGAATAACTGCAACTTATTGTTTTGTTTTTTTTTTATCACAGTGTTGATAGGGCACAAGTCTCTGTGTTCTGCTACAACCTTGAGATACTGTGAGAGAAAAATATGGGAATGATAAAAATAACGCGAAGTGACATTTTCTCCCAACGTTCACAATAAATATACTAGTTGTGCAGTAAATATACTGGTTGCAGAATAGCTAGGTGAGACAAGAACATGTACAGTACTCATCTGCTGTTAGAGAAAAGCCCATTTTTGTCCCACAAAATGGAGAAACTGTACAAGAATAGTTCATCTATGTGAAAATATGACTTAGGAAGGCCTACCAAGCAGTACATCCTATAATGATTCGTTAAATAAATTCAGCCCCAGGGAGGCTAAAGTGTTGACAGTCACTTTAGTGAGCACATCAGATCTCTTTGCTCAAGCTTATCAAAACAGCATAGGATGGCACAGGGCATGAGTAAGCAGCAAGTCCTTTCCCCGTGTTTAACTGGAGGGGACAGCACCCCTACTATCCTATTCCAGACAGTTCTGCATTACATACTGGCACATAGAAGGAAACAGAAAAGATGTAAAAGAAATCTTCCAGAAACTTTTCCTAGTTAAATATGTTGAAAATTGAGGCCTAGGTTTTTAGGAGAATACCAGATTAGTTGGACTCTTGACTGCTCTTTTCCCCTTTCCCTGAAGTTTCTGTCAGAAAAATGTGTTCCTTTTGCTCCCATATGGATTTTGCTTCGGCTGTTAAAAGTCGCATCCTAAGCTTCAAAATAAATGTCAGTCTATGCTGGCATTTGCAACGAGGCAGCAGGTTTGGAACAATGATCCATAAAGCTCCTTTTAGCATTCTTTTCCTATTTTAAAGCAAACCTTCCCCAAGAATTATGATGAACAAGTGGAGAGCTGCATTCAGCAGCAGGGAGTCACTCAGGGAGTCGCTAATGACCATTTCTGTCCTCACCAGTAAATAGCACAGCAGTTAATGGAAATTACTTTTTAGTATTTCTCAGGACAGCTGAATGAAGAAACCAGACAAAGACACATTTAAATCTCCTCTCCCTCAATTAACATGCATCTGGCAAATATATAACACTGTAAATACTGTATTATCTCTGATACTGTAAAAGAAGAACAGTGAGTGGATTGATACTGATACAGATGGGGAGATAAATTAGCTTGATAAATGGTCTCCTGGTGTTTGTCACTCCCAACCACTGTAATTACAACTACATTTGAATACTCAGCAGTATGCAAATCACAAATTAAATAGTTTAAAATACACGTGCCTGAAGTAACTGTTCAAACAACATATTCCAAGAGAGTCAGAGAAAGGAAAAGAGAGATTTTATGCACTCATCATAAATAAATTTGTTTTAAAAAACAGGTTAAAAAAATTACTGTGGGGAAAGCAATGAGACAGTGCTGCAAAATTTTTGCTCCCTCTTCCTTTTTTCATTTGCCCCTTTTTCAAAATTATTTTTAACCGTATTTTTCTTTCTGTAAGAGTTGATTTCTAAGGCAGATCCTCTGTACTTTCAGAGCAAATGAATTCTTTATAGCCTTTTTGATTAAGCACACATAAAAATGAAACCTCAAAAATCACAACACTTTTGGAAACACAGGCTTATGACTGCTTAACATAAAAGACCTTCAGACGTGACCTTCAATGCAGTGTAAAACTGCATTGATTTTCCAATCCAACATTGCTGAAATGCCCTGGGCTTTAAGAGAATTAAGTATGCCACAAAGTAAATCTGGGATGGTGCCATTTTTGGAAGACTGTACTGTGGGTTTTAGTCCAGGCATGTTGTGAGGAACTGAGCTGGAAACTTACCGCTGGCATGAGACTCACAGCAGTGTGACGATCAACTCCGTGTGGTAGGAAGTCCTGAGAAAAGGAGGGACTTGAAAAAGTGCTGAGCATTCCCAAATCACATGAAACGCTACCTATAGATGGGCGTAGATGGACATTGCACTAAGGTACTAAAACGACAGAGCAAGACTATATGTAACCCTGATCAACAATGCACTGTTTAGAAGAAGGAACAGATTACATGCAAGTCATTTTGGAAAGTCCTGTGCTCTTTCTGGACCAGAAAGGGCATAAAAAATAATTAGCTTCCATTCGGTGGTTGTTCAAAAACTATTTTTATTGTGTCTGCCAAACTGCTCTGGGCAGAGAAATCCTTCTACCCTCTATGTATGTGTAGTGTCATTCAAAATGGAAGCAAGATCTCAAGACCTTGGTATTGTGGGACTGAAGGTAGGTCTGAAGAGCATGTTGGTAGGTACAAGGTGATGACAGAGACTGAGATGGATGTAAGACCTGCTCCCAAGCCTCTGTTCAGGGATTCCCAGCAGTGCCTTTCTCCGACTACAGATCCTACAGAAACCCGACTGACTTCCCCTTTCTACTGCCATGCTATAAATGCCTTGGTATCCCTACACAAACAATGCTGCCATACTGATGATCCAACAGTTGACCTCCAAACCTCTGCCTGACCAAGTCACTGTCTGGGTCATAGTGGCATTGGATGAGTGTATGAACATCTTTAGGTGCCCCTGTTTCTGGGACTAGCAATAATATTCCCGTTGTATTTTCTCATTTGCAATTACACTCTCCTGATGATGTGCACTTTTCTTCTACCTTACACCACCTAAAACTTCTGTGTGTCCTGTGCTGGGATTTTTTTCTCCTTCTCCTCAATACAGAAGCTAGCGCTTCAGTCATGTCCATTAAAATAACCGTCTCCTAGGCTACCTGTTTCTCTAGATGATGTCAGGACCTGTGTAGATAGTTTTTTTCACATGGTATTTGCAATGCATTCACTTTTGAGTATGCAATCAAGCCCCAACAGATCAAGAAATCCTCTTGGAAAGGGAAAGGCCAAGGACCGTGACTCTGGGGCAATTCATGTGACTCTCTGACCCATAACTGAAGACCCTGTGGCCCTTGGTGTTCCTAACCCTTAGCAACCTTCCTGTCTTGTTTCCCCAGATTCACATGGGAGTTGGAATAGCTAAGTGCTAAGGAGCTGGGCACGCAGCAGTCTGCAGGTCAGTACTCTTTAAACTTCCAGGTTTCTGGCTGTCCACCATTTTGGTGAAAGGTTAAGAAGGCAGCTCTTCTCCAGCTGTCCGGCTGGCACACTATAGGTGAGATGGGAGTGCAAGACCTTACAGAGCTGCTCTCCACACAACCTGCCAGGAAGCCTTCAGAGAAAACAAATGAAAACTTGAGACCTAGCTCCCAGTAGGAAGCTCAAAACAACAAAAATCAGCGCATGTCTAAAATACAAGTTATGTGGACATGCTCCTTTAAAAACAGCTCGCTTAAGGAAGAGTTAAGCAGCTGTAAGACCAGAGTACTGGTAGTGTGGGAACTATCGCAGCACCATCATCACCACAGGGTTTAGCTGCATCATCCCACTGCTGGAAAACCACATTTCTGATGGACCACTTTGCCTTTCCTGCATTAAGCAGGATAAGCCTACCACCTCCATCTGCGCTGAGTCTGCATCGTTGTTGCAGTGTAATTCTGAGTTGAGCCCAGACACAGGAGAACAGAATTCCTATCTAAAAAGCAATGGACTGACACTGTTTCCAGCATTCCTTTTGTTCCTAGTTTACTTAAAAGTCTCATTTACATTGTTTTTAACTCTGCTGACTAGAGGTTTTTCATCATGTTCTTTTTTCCTCCTTTTATATATTTTCTATAGCTATTAGTTTCTAACTTATATTCTTTATATTAATTTCATTCTGGTCATAGAACCACACTGCTTCACTTAAAGGCTTACTTTTGGCAAGTGAATGCTTATTTAATAAATATTAAACAGAGGAATGAACAATATTCTCATCAAAATCTTATTATGAGCACTATGTTGAGAGTTTACCCCATGTTTATACACATTTTAAAATAATGAGCTGCAGTCAGAACACTTTGAGTAGTTACGGATGTATTCCCTCTGTTCCATTTTTAATATATATATTCATATGTATATAAAATGAATATAATGTTGTACCTGCCTTTTTCCCTTACTAAGTCGCTTTTTAGTCATTGTGGATATTATTCCACTTCTTTGGACTGTGGATGTTGAATATAATGTAAAATAGTTCCAGTCATCTCTCAGATGCTTCTGTTTATATTTTTTCTCTTGACATACAATTCATAATTATTTTCAGCATTTCTAAGTTGGCCTCATTAAAGCACCAAGTCTAGAACATACCGGTTACACAGTTACATATTTGATTTTGTTTCCACATAAGAAATGTAAATTAGACTCCATGTCTTCCATTGAATTAGGCACCACTAGCCTGATAATCAAGCACTTTCTGTGGTACACAATGCCCCCAGGTCGAAGACACTTACAGGTCAGAAAATACTCATCTATAGTTTTACCAGTTCTAGAGGCAGAAGCAGTTTTTTTCTGAAACATCTGCCAGTCAGAGAGAAAGGCCCAATGTTAATTTCCCCCCCGCCTCTGCACATTATTAAAGAGTACTTTTGGAGATCACTCTACACTCAGATTTGATGGAAGGAAGAACATGCCTGCTGTATCCATATTGTGATTTTTCTGTTGGAATGGTGGTGCATGATGATTTAAGACCTTTTGGTCCCAGGCAATCAATGTCTTGGGAGTGGTGAATGCACAAGAACACCCTTCCTCCATTGTTTTTGCTGTTTCATTCCTTCTAATATATAAAGTTTTTAAACATTTAATTAATATGCCCCCTTCATGCCTCTCTATGCCCACTTCAGTGAATAAGTGAAATGTGTGCTCATAAATATGCCGTCGGAGTATCTCCTGCCTGTTGCCTGTACATCAGCATATAAAAAGTCTTTCTTTCTTTTGGTATTTTGATTCATTTTGTTCTCAACATTTAGATTTTGAACTGAACAGGAGCTGATCTTTTCTGTCTCCTTTTGTCGCCCATTCACTGTGACTGGCGGTAGCTAGGTTGTTCTGAAGACCACTTTCCTCTGTGCCAAGTAGGTTGTCCACACTGCTTGCCTGCCTGTGTTCACAGAAGGGAAAACAATGTTCCACAAGCCCCAAATCGTCTATTTTCCCATATATTAAAATCTGTTAAAATATAAGACTGTGCTGGTTGTTTTTTTTTTTTCAAAAAAACCCCAGTCATAACACATAAAGAATATTTCTGTATAAGTATATTGTTTCTATAAAACTGCATACATGCAGGGGTCTAGATCTGTATTTCTTGTGCCTCCCAAACTTGTATTCTCTCCTTATAATTTATGTATCCAAGAAATGGTGATACTTGTACACAAAGTGCCAAATGATCTTCCAGATTTTTCTGAACTGAGTGTTACCTATGGGGCACACGTTTGGGACACCAAATGCATACATTTCTTAGAAAACAATGTTTTAGATTTAGGCTTATTTAATTAAAATCTCCTTCGAACTGTTTACAAAATGTCTTCCTAAATGCAATGAAGTCAGAGATAATGGATAATGAAGATCAGGGACACGCAGAGCTTTCCTCTATATTGACAAAATGTTAAGCTAAAACTAATTTCATTCACAATAGCATGATGCTGTCTCTGTTCATGAAAACACCTTAATCATTTGACATTTTTGTATTTCCTAATAAAATCAAGATCCTTGCAAAATCCTAATTACTTAGACTTGAAAGATTTTCATAGGCCAGCTCAGATAGATTAGCATTGATCATTTATAAAATATTAAGCATTAGGAATGAAATTATGTAACAACTTGCAGTCTGGGGGCTTTCTTGTGTGGCATTATTTTAAAATGTGTATAAATCTTAACAGTACTTAAAATGAGATTTTGGTGACAATTTTACAATACATTTCAATCTTAGCAGTTATGAAATATGCATTTACTCAACAAAAATAAGTCTCTAGGAAATGCAGTGTGGTGTGGTGGCCAGGATGCAGACCTATGAGTCAGAAGTTTGCATTCTATTTCTGGACGTGCCAGAAGGCTTTTTCTATAATTATCAACATCTATATTTGTCTCTTTTTTCCTCACTCTCTTCTATCATATATTTGGAAACTCACAAGAAAGACAAGAAATTATTTTAGAGAAAGGGTATCACCATCCATTTTGGCCTGCATCCTGACACTTGGAGAAAGTCGTACAAGTTGCCTCAGTACTTTCAAATCTTGAGATATTATTACTTTTTGAATCCTGTTCATTCAACTCTGTCCACAGAGAATAAAGGTATCAGTGAATAAAAAATACCCAACACCCTGGCCAGAGAGACAATATTTATGAAAATATTTAGCCAAAATATGGAACATTCCAAATTTTCTTCATGCAATTTTTTACTGCATCACCAATTTGGACAAAACCAATCAATTAATTAACCAATCAGGCTACAGGTGAGATTTTCTAAAACCTGAGAGGCAAACGTTGGGATTTGGGTTTCCCTGCTGTCTCCTGTACCTTCAGCAACTACTTCCTGCTTTCACAAATTTCTAAGTCAGGAAGATTTCAGTAAGTGACAGTACAGTATTTCAAGTGAAAATCTAAGAAAACCTTCTATTCATAAGTCTCATGTTATAATAAACATGTTTTCACCACTGGTTTAAAGAGGGAGAAATTTGTATTTATTCTTATTCCAGGATAGAACGAACTGCTGAAAAGTCCAATGAATTCAATTAAATTCTATTAGGGATTTTTACAAAGTAGTGTTTATTCAATAAGGGAAATCATATGATTATGATTTTTAAATGGGATATCTGGTGGCAGGGGAACAAAAATCAAAATATCAGCTAAAAGCAATAAACTGCATGGTGCTAAACTGGAAAAAAATCTATGACATTACAACAATCAAATATCTTTCTAATGATGCCAACACAATGAGAACAACAATGTTATACCCACTGTTGCATGAAATAACACAATTTATGGAGGCAATTTGTCTTCAATCTGTGTTCTATGAATAATATAATGATAACAAGATGGGCATAGGCAGCATAGCTTCAGTTATATTTTGGAAATTTCAAACATCTACATCAGAACAGAATAACCAGACAGGAATAATTTATAGTGAGACACTGGAATACCTGGGTTCACTTTTGGTACCCTAAGCTTCATATACAGCATAATTTTTAAGATATTAGTCCTAAAATCAAGGTCAGTTACATACAGTGGAGCATAGGAAAGATGACCAGAGCCAATTTACATAATCTTTCAGGATTTTGCGTCCCTTAATAACCAGCTTGCAAATATTCACACTAGAAGTAGGCTTTCCAATGTAAAATGTTAGATTTATCACCTGTGTTCCACATGACTAGGTTTTCTTTTCAATTTTTAATTGTAATTTTGATGTGGACTTGATGCTGACTGTCTAATTTAAAATTAACACATGCTCCATTTATATTCAAGGTACTATTCAAGTTGCTGGACTTAATTCTTCCACTAGAAAATCCTTAGTTATGCTATTATAATGATCTTGTTTGTTACTGAATCCTTTTCTTTCTAGAGAATATATACACTTCTGTTCTTATCAGTCCATTTTATTCTGCTCTACAGCCTTTTGGATAATGATTTTTTTTTTTTCAAAAATATAGCAACTTTGTCCAAAAGCAGGTTACTGTTTTGGTCTGTGTTTGTTGCCGCATTCTGCTTCTGCTCTGTTTTTCACTCTGCATATTAAAACGTATTACCAGTTACCACTCTTTGCTGTGGCTGTACCCAGCTTCATGAAGATACCAAATTCTTGTTTTGACCTTTGTCTGCTTACTCCTGCAGCTGTAGGTATTGTAAACACACCAAATTCCTTAGTTGCTCCACCTGTTCTATCAGCTTTTTAATTTTTTTTTGTTTTGTTTTTCTGTTTCCAGGTACCAAGTGTAGTTCTCCAGTGGCAGATAATGAACATTTTCTGTTGAAGCCTATGGATGAGACATCTCCATTATCTTGGAGTTAAAGCTAAAAAGCAGACAGCAAGAGTGAGACTTCTGGTGGCATTCTCCATGGATGCAAAGCCCAAGTTCTAAATGCCTGCTTTGCAAAAATATCTCCATCTCCCTAATGGAAGTTATACAGTACTCAGAACACAGCATTCTTGAGTCAGTCTCTTCAGTCTTTTATTCCTTCACAGTAGGTCCCAGGGTTTAGTTTCTGGACAGGTTTACCCAGTTCATTCCTTGATGGTGTCTGATCCACTGGGTCATTTTTGGCCCATTCTGATTTGCTATTTGTAGGCTTGGAGTGAAGCTTTTTTTCTTCCTTTGGAGACATATCTGAGGCAGCCTCCTATTTCTCCTGCTGATGCACCTCTGCTTAACAATTGCTGCAGTAAGTGAGCAGGTAACGTCTTCCAAAGAGACACTTGCCTTTTGCAACCATGTTTTGATATTCTTTTTATATTCACTGTTTTATGGATGAAAAAGTTTTAACTTATGTTACCTTTTATCACATAATCTGCTTCATTTTCTCATGGTTAATAAAATTTTTCTATACCCTTATTAGCAATAGTGACTACATAAGAGACTCTCAACTTCCTGCTGAACTGTATGAAAGTATTTTATGCAATTATTATAACTGTTCCCTGAAACTCTGTGGTACCAAGCAGGGAACTGAATTTCTTTCTATGGGTTTTTAAGTTTTGTTTTTTGAAAATTTTAACACAGCTTTTATAAGGGCAATTCACTGTGGGTACCCCGGGCACTGGAGTGTTTAAAACCATGTCCTTCAGCAAAGCATCAGAAACACTTAACAAATCATATTGTGGTCCGTTATTTGTCACTATCTCACTTCATATGCCGTATTTAGCAGATATTGATTTTACATGTGAGAAGCAATTGAAACAGCACAGTTTCAGAGTGCTATTTCTGGGTAAAGAAAAACATAATTTTTAAACAATGTGTAATATTTCCCAGTGTAAACAGACAAATTAATGCCAGCCTTTTACACAGATGTGAAATTTCCTGTAATATACCTGAATTATAACAGAGTTTCCAGCTTCAGTGTCCTCCTCTCTTTAGTTATTTATTGTTACAAGCTTTTCTTTGCTGTGAAGTTTTTTAACTGTTCCACAGCACTTCTTGTTTCCTTTATGCCATTTTTCTATTTCCTGGGGAATTTAGATTTTCCTGTGAAAGTCTACAATTTTTCCCTGGCTCTGGTTTTTTCTCTTTAACTTTTGGGCACCACTTTTCTAAGTCCTCTACAGTGTGAATTCTATCAGGAAGATGTAGTATATGTGAATGGAAATTGTTAATGTACTGCTGGGTCTCAAGGTAACCATGCTGATTGTCTGCAGATAACTCATGTTAAAAGGTGTGTTCAGCTGTGCAAGAGTTAAGAAACTCACTTCTGTGTTTATAGCAGCATTTAAAATGTGTATTTAAAAGGAAAAATATTTGCAGCGAGGGATGAATTGACATTTAAAAGTAATTACTTCGTTGTATTTTTAAAGTAACCTTTCTAATGAATAGATGCCACAATAAATTACATTTACTTTAAAAAAGAGTCAAACTGCTCTTCATAGTGGGATAATGGATGCCCTTAATGACAAGTCATATAACACGTGCATTCACAAATGAATATTCATGCTGCAAGTGTGCACAGATTCTGATAATATTTCACTTATTCTATAAGCGACCAAAGTAATCACGTACCACATCTAGTGAATAACCAAAGAGCAAGTAGATCAGAGGCAACCCAGGGGATGCAACTTTTTCGGATAAATCATTTGTTAAACAATTACAACTAATGAGCATATTCATAAAAATCAGGCTATTCATTGATAATACATCGAGTGACTAAAAGTCTATGTTTGATGGCTACATTATTTGCTATGAATAGTTCATCCATCTTCAACTGTTAAGGCTTTAATTTGTCTTTCAAAGTGTGAACAAATATGGCTGAAATTATCTCTGACATTTGGAAGAATTGAGCTTTCTTCCTTTTTGTGCCAACAGGTTTCCTACTTGACTTGGAACCAAACCATTTATAGCCAGAGCCTACTGTACTTGTTCACAGCGGCCAAGATTCCTCCACTATTTTGACACTATCTGTGGTTTTAAAGGAGTCTAGGAGCATGTGATACCCCTCTGATGGCTGTGGAGGAAGGTGGCTTGCGTTCCTTCAGTTGCCTGAGCAACTGGCATGCAAGCTATCCACTCTAGCTTATGTGGGGTCTTATCCCATCTTGTCTACACCATCCTGTCTCAACCAACCTAACTATCTGAGACCCTTTTTCTCCCGTGACAGAGTCCATTAGCATTCTTGTCTGGCTCAGTTCATTCCAATACAGGGATCTAATTTTTGTGGTGAAATGCTATGAGTGGGATGGTACGGAAGCAGAGGCCAAGCCTGCTGGGACACCCTTTGAAGACTGGGTGACGCATCATATTGAGCATGGCCAGTGCCAACTACTTGTCAATGCATCTTTCAGACTTGAGGCTCACCCCAGACTCTCCTTACTTGGACACCCAGCTGACACATGCTAGTTTACAAATCAGCAGGTAAGTCATGTGGGTGCTCAGCTCCAGTTTGTGTGCTGGCCCCAAATTTAAATGGTAGCACTTACGTGTCCTTAAATCCTAGCTTCAGCTGGAAGATCTATCATGTTGCCTTAAATTCACTTTCCAGAACCATGATCTTGTCCTCAGTTTGATCTGGTTTCTGCTAAGGTCAGCTAGAGAGCCAGCCTAAAAGCCAGAGCTGTGAGCCATGTCCTTCCTAGCTGTGTTGCCGCTAGCCCGACTGCCACTTGCATTGAAAACATCTGTGCAAGCCCTTCCTTTGCATAGAAAATTAGTGGTGGACTGGGTATAGCTAAGTTGTTTGAAACCCTTGAGCCAATTCCCATCAGGGAATAACGAAGCAAAGCTAGCGGGAGAACAGGACCTTCTGGGCACACACATAGGCTTGGACTGAGAATTGCGGGTTGAGGAGAAATTAAATAATTTAATTCTCTGGCCTTGGGAGGGGTATTCTCTCTCCTCCTGTGTGATGTGAGGCCAATGATTGCCGACGGGGGGTCACCCCCTTTTTCAGATCCTACTTCAGCCTATGGGATCTGATTTGCAGATGTGCCGAATATTTGTTATTGCAGCGCAATCAGTCATTCTTGATTTTGAATATCTGCAGAGGGAGCTAATAGGTACAGGCCTCTATACAGAGGATGGGATGTTTAGTACAGAGTCAAAGGCAGGACGTTTAAAGGAGGTGAGGGTTCAGAATGGGAAATAAGCTCATCTGTACTGGAAGCAGCAAAGAGTACTGGTCGGATACGCTGCATGTTACAGAATACAGGAGGAATTGACACATGAGTTTCTAATATTCATAGCAAGGAGTTTGAACAGAGCTATTATGTTGTGGGTTTCGACCATATGACAGTATAATAACAAACATAATAAAAATCTTTGAGACAAGTGTGTGGTGGGGGAATGGGTGTTATAATGAGGTTCATGTGTTTGTCCTAGGCATGGTACGTCTTCACAGAAATGTTCATGGGAAGAATATCTAAAAGTATAAAGTAAATGAAAATGGGATAAAATATAACTTGATTCTGTTGAAGATGCCTCACAGTATACTGACTTCACACCTTTCTCTGTTGGGGAATTGATTTTACAGCTTAGAGATACTGCATTTTCTTAGCCTGTCTTTTCTTCAGCCTGATGTCATATAGGAAGCTATTAGTTAAGCTGTAGAAGATACAGGTTTTATAGAAGAGTTTTAAGATTAGTCATGAAAAAAAAAGAGAGGGAGCTTCATATTGTGCTGAAAGAGCATCTATCTGGTTGTAGAGTGATTACTTCTCAAAGATCTGTCCTGAGACAGAACTCATTAAATATTTTTATTAATGACCTTGACACCAAAAATGGTGGTGTGCTGAATGTGCTGATAACAAGCAGTTGTGAAGTACTGACAATACTCAAGAACAGTTAGAATATCATTCATGGTACACTTCAGAATATGACTGACAACTGGACCAGCACAAATAGGGTTGATTACAGTGGCCGGAAGTGGGATTATGGTTGAACAACACAAATTTCATCAATAAATTTGAAATCTGTCAACTCTTAAAAATTGAAGAGGATAGAGCAACTGGGAGTATTAGTCCATTAAGGGAATATGAGAGACATCAGTCTGACATACATAGCCTCAAAACTATATGTGAAAGCTGAAGACGTAGCATCTCCAGTACAGAAAGGAAAGTATTAGTGCTAATGTCGAAGAGCATGTCTGCAATATCTTGTTCTATTCTGGGTGATTATGTTTAATGAAGATGAATCTAGACTTGAACAGGTGCAGAGCAGGAGGATTAAAATGAATGGGTAATGGAAAACTTTACCTAGAGGAGGCAGATTAGAAGAGCATAATTTATTTAGTTTAAGGCATAGTTTATTTAGTCCACTAAAAATAAAAAAGACATGCTTGCTTTCTGAAAGTAAATCGGTTAACATGGTATGTAGAAGATATTGGCACAAAGGACAGCCATATAAACTGAATCTGGTTACGTGTGGTTTGGAGGTTAAAGGAGGTCTGGAACAGACAGTATTTAATTTTTGTCTGGAGTTTGGTCTGGTTTAGGAAGTAGTTTCCTACAGTAAAACAGAAAGGTGTCTGGGCTATAAGATCCCATACCTTTTCTCCTGTGGGAAGATGCTAGATATAAAAACTTGTGGGACACCTAGTTTGGAACTGGGCATCAAGATAAAGTCTGGAGAGGCAAGGACTTCTCACAAGGCTTAAAAGGGATATTGCTGTGAGGTGCTGGTGAGACTAAGTAATAGAAGCCATATGGATAGAGGCAACAACACACAGATGGCCAGATCCTGAAGTCTGGAGAAAGATTGAGATGAGGTTGAGAAGACTGGTTGTATACAATGCGGATATGGATAAGCAACCTGCAGAAAGAAAAGAGCTGTGAACAAGGCACCAGAGGTGGTAAAGAAACGGGGGCACACATAAATCGGTTCTTCTCAGAGCCCACAAAGGAAGCAGCGGTTTCTGAGTCTTGTCATTCCTCTGCTGACACAAAAGATCTATGAAACCTCATGTTGCTTCATGCTGTAATACAGGTGTACATCTAATACCATTTATTATCACAATTAATCCCAGACAGCTGGCCAGGAGTCCTTGTTATCCTGCCCCAACCAGGGAACACAACTGTCACTACAATGCTCATGATTAAAAGGATATATCTTTGCGATGCTAAAAAATAACGACAGCTAACAGGACACTCACATTAGAAATTAACGCTAAAAACCATGTCCTAACACTGAAGTCAGGGTGCTTTGAAAATGTTCTAGAGGTTGGGGAAAATCCGGTATAAGAAAAGTAGCTCTCAGTTAATTCTGGTCTAATCAGAGAAGCGTGGAAAGCATCAGTTTGTTTTTAGCTTAATTGTGATTATAATAGTTCAGGATAAAACATTGCCTTCAAGAATAAGAGAACTGGGCATCCTGGTCCTGTTTTGTTTTCAAAGCAAAAACACCACTAAAATGATCCAGCTTTTATTGGCACTTTTTAATGTTTAGATTTCTTTAACACTACACTGTGCCCTTAAGTTTGGGGCTCCTAAAGTAAGCTTAATTAAAACCTGCACAGTTTCCATGCAATGAAAATCCCAAATGGATGAAGTCTGGGAAAGAATAGGGCTAGTTGCAATTTAGTCCAGGTTTGTGTTCAGAAAACACAAACCTACTGCAACATAAAATGACTGAGATTAAAATATAAAACCAAAATAATTGGAAGGATAAAAGGATGCTGTAAAAATTCCGAACATTCAGTTCTTACCACATTTTTATTCACTGCTTTAAAAAACATTTGAGACGTGTAAGGAGGTTTATTTTTTTCCACAGGGCAGGCAGTATCAGCAAGTTGGTAAATCTTCCTAAATTCCAGCATGACTGTAAATAGCCACAAGAGAATTACTGAATATCTCCAGTAAAATGATGACAGTTTATCATATGTCAGCATCTACCTTTTTTTATATTTCCATCTTGTAAAGAAACACAGAGGTTTAGCTAGGTAAAAAGAGACAGATTACTTGATGGGCATTTGTCCTTCATCCAGCAAGGCTATTCGTGCTGGTAGCAGGCAAAAAGAAATTAACATTTTGGAGATCTAAAGAAACTATAACATTTGTGCTCAGGCAGACCAGGTTCTGATATTAAGAATCAACTTTCTGTATTAATTTTCCTTTGAAGTTATTTAATCCCTTTTATAATCTGACTAGCACTTGACATCTTGCATAGAGGGTGTATTTTATAATAATTTTATTTTAGTTCTATTTCTATCCTTGCACTGTTGCCTACCATTTTAGTAATGTCCACATACTTATGTGTGGCAGTTTTAATTTTTTCTAAATGATTACCTGGAGCAGAATGGGAATATCTACTTGCTATAGGTACCTATGTTGCCTTTCTGTGCTTAGAGAAACATTATAGGTGTCCACATTTTACATGAAAAGGCGCTGCCTGTTATCCTTTTTCTTTAAACTTATTTTCAATTGGGAGAGAGACACTATTTTGATCCTGCTTAATACAGAACATGCACCGTAAACTTGTGTTCATTTTGGACGCCTGCTCTCATGCAGTCTTGCCAGAATGCTTTGTCAGCCTTTGACTAAAGCAAAGTAAGACTGAAAGGATCAAAGGGCAAATCAAAACTGCTGCTTTTAGGCAGACTAAAGGGAGACAGACATACAACAGATATCTATCATGAGGCTTATCGCAGAAAGGAATAAAGTATGGTCGCAAGCGTGGTACTAAAGGATAACAGAATACCATAGGGTGCCCAGGGTAGTGCTTATTATTAAAGATTGTTACTGAAGGCGGGATATCAGTGAGCACAAGTGATATCCTATGAGTGGCACAAATATAACTTCAGGCACAATCCTGCAGATATGTGAATTAATGTATTAAATAAGGTCTTAAATATAGAGGGGAGGGAGGAGAAAGGGTTAAGAAACCACAGAGACATCTAATCTGTTTCTTTGCTTTTGGAATTTAGTTTTCATGCTTCATCTCAAGAATAAGTGTAGGAAATAAAGGCGCAATTGTATGGCAAGTAGACATGCACACACGAGCTCTGGTCCAGGGGAGGCAGGTAATAGTAGTAATGATATCATGGGAGGGGTTGCTCTGTGGTTTGGCAAACTAAATATATGCCCCCTTGGAAACGAAATTTTGCACTTTGCTTGCAAGCCCATATCCTCACTAGTGTGACCTGTACTAACCAGCTTGAACCTATTTAGTTGCTTTCAGCCTGAAAGCTGAATGTGAAATTGAGTAAGATTTTTGCCAGTGGCTTTCCCTAACCTGCCCTGCCCTGAGTATTTATGCTTGGATACTAAATCCATATAGCTTGGCAATGCTTTGTAATACAGAATTGAGTGGGTTCCTCCCTCTCCTTATTTCACATTTTCATAGCTATAGTATTCAGTGGTTTAAGCTCAGGACATTGGTTTAGTCATTGACATCACCAAGAGGCAAGATTGGTTCCTAAAATGTCTTATTCCTGGCACTGGGTTGTGCTGTTTTAAACCATGTCTTCCTTCTACAGCTAGATGATGAAAAAAAACGTACCCCTTGTGCATTTAGGTCATGAGATTCAGCGTGAGTAGTTACAGAGAGTGCCAAAGGCACAGAAAATTGGATGGGAAGGGCACCTGGGGAACTGTCTTCTGCTCTCTGTCTATGGCTCTGGTGCTTAGTGATTTGCTACAGCCATGACTGCTGTTTTCCCTGTTTCTCTTTGTGCATTAAAATTCAGGGAAAAATACCATCATGCCAGGACCATCCCCAGGTGTGTCCTAGGACATCTGATCATTGCTTTCTGGAGGGGTGGTGTGCCCTCTTCCTTGGTACAATCTGTTGTTATGTTGCACAAACTTCTAGTTATTCAATGTTATAGTAACTAAAGGCATTAAAAATCCACTATGCCTATGATGACTTGTCAACATAAAGATTTATATCCTCACAAGGTCTTTATTGGCAAAAGCTTTGATTCTGGCGATATTTATTTCTTAGTTCAAAAAAATCCGATGTTCAGCTCAACAGGTGCCCATTTCTACTTAGTATTTAGACACATCCATTGGTGAAATCCAATTATTTCAGAAGAAAAAGCATTATAAAGACAACAGCAACAATCATGTTTTGTGTTACCCCTCCTACTGCATAATTTTTCAACATTGAAGGCCTTAACAAAGCCTTTTGAAAAATGAGTCACTACTTGTATTCTGTGCATAGATAGAATGAGTTTGGGAAAATTAAACCCTGCGAGTGTCCCACTGTTTGAAGAGTGGTTACTGAAGAGTACGGAATGGGACAGGTAGTCATATAAAGGGAATATCACTGCTACTGTCATTGTAATCACATGTGGTGTGGAAAGACAGTTGTGGAAAACTATTGTGGAATTCTGCTTATTTTTGTCAAAATTATTCTGTTTTTCCAAGAAAACAGTAAAAACTCATACTTTTTTTTCAAAACCCTATACTTACATTCAAAATATAAATTTTAGTGCAAAGGAGAGCGTTCGAGGGTGGTGGTACCGAATATGTATTTTTATTTCAATTCCTTTTTAATGCTCTTGTTTTCTTGCTTGTACTGTTTAGTACAGTGATGTTGTTCAGACAAAAGCTTCAATAACTCAGTTGCTCTCAAGGCTTCTTATTCATATCAGAGAACTGGTTAGTGCATGCCATGAACCATAAAAAGCTAGAGACAATAAGATTAATATACATACAGAAAGTAAGCTTTACCAACATGTTTTATATATAAATTGCAGAGAGATTCACATACATTCACTCATATATTCACGCAACATACATCACCAGACACCCACCAGAGCGGGACAGACTCTTAATGTGGCTATCAGTAAAATGGCATCAGTGGCTGTTTTTTAGCAGCCAAGGATCTGTTTCATTGCCCATCCAACACACACTGCCAGGTCTGAGCAGAGGAAGCGGTAGTAATTCAGGAAGTTAGTGACAGAGATGGAGGGACTCTCCCTTTCTTCCTTCAATAGTCAGTAAATCCCCTCTTGAAAAGTCATGGAAAGAAGTACATCAGGGAGAGACAGACATGCTCACAGACATGCACATGTCTTACAGAAACCAAATTCATCTGCAAGGGCTGGATCCTAAGCATCGTCCTCAAGATATGCCTCCAGGGTGTGAAAGCCTTTACAACACATAGCTTGCCCCTTGGCCAGCTAAAAAACATACTTAAGCAAGAAAAAAAAAAAAAATTAATCTCATTTCCATCTATGCCCTCTAGAAAGGAATGCACAAAAGTAAATTCTACTGTTTAAGGCTTGAAAATAGTTTTTCAATTCTAAGCGCAAGACAGCAGAGATTTTAAAGTATGAAACTCTAAGAGATCGCACCCTTTTTCATATGTGGCTGGCAAGCTTTGTCTAATGCGATGCTTATAAACTAGATTATTCATGCAAGGCTCATGCAAGTAACTTAGTAACTTGAAGGGATGAATGAATGAATGAATGAATATAAATGCAGTTGTAGCATAGCTTGGTAAATTCACCTCAACACTTCAACTCCATTTCTTTCTTGTTAGACTGAATGCTTTTGAGAAAATTCCAGGACAAGCCAGTGTTGGATTAGGCATCTTCTGCTGAAGACTCCTGCACTCTTGGGAAGGTTGTGATTCTGCAATAAGAAATTAAGTGTCTGCAATAAGAAAAAAGAAATACAGATCCAGAATGAGACAAATGGTATCAGGGTAGTTGCAGCATGATGAAGTACTTTCCAGTTCCAGCTGTCCACTGTTAATAGCAGTTTTATGTGTTAACACAGTACAGTTAGTGTGTTCAACTGATCCTCTGATAAACTGTTGCCACATTTCCACAGAAAGCCGTGGGGAGTGTGTTATGGTCTGGTACAGAGACTGAAGGCTTTCTTTCAGCGGTCACTTCCAAGAAGGTAATAATTCATGCCCAATGAATTCAAGACGAGTGACCACTCCTTTCTTTCTTTTATTCATAAATTTTGACACAATTTTGATTTAGGTTGTACTCCAGGCCAGAGCCTAAAAATTTTTACCTTGGTTTGATAGGTGTTTAGCAAAAAGCATGTTAAGACTGTTGGAGCTCTGCTTGATTTTGGTTCAGAGCCTAGTTTAGTGGTGAGTCACAGATGAATAAGGATGTCCAGTTCTGTCTCACATATAGATGTTTTACTCACTTGCTATAATTTCTGTAAAAACTGAAAAAAGCAGCAGACAGACTTAGCACAAGCATGCTGACATACCTTGGTTGTGTCTCAGCACAAATTCTGGAATCATGCTTTTAACCACATGAAGCTATTTTTCTTTTTTTTTTTTTTTTAATTTTTTCCTACAAAAGGACATACAGTACAGTTCAGGAGGACAATGTGCTGCAGTTTATTGCTGAAGTGGAAATAACACTGGAAGTTCAAGAGCTAATTTGGCTTGCTACCAGTTAGGAGTAATTCGAGGTTCTTGGCCTCTTTTTTTTTTTGGTAATTGATGTATCATCAACAAAATGTTTGGGCAAAATGATGGCCATCCCTACTGGGGAAAATGACAGATGTTACTGAGATATCATCTCTTGTCTAGAAAAGACGAGGTGTTAGGTGAAAGACACGTCATGCTGAGGCTTTGCATTGTGCCAGGCAGAAGGGTCAGGTCTGAGCTCCAGGTAGCAGTGCAGTATGAACAGAAGCAGTAATACATTCTCCCTTTTGGCATTAAGATTTTAGGTCTAGAATGTGAAAAGGTCCAGTTATTTTTCCAGTCTAATGTTGGAGCATCAGCAAAGCTTTCAGAAGTCCCAGTAAGCTTAAGCCAATGCAGAACATAGCTAAAAAAATCCCACTCCTTATTTACAGCTTCATATGTCTTAGTGAATAAAGTAAAAGTCACTTTAAGTACGAGCAAACACGTTCAGTATTGCTGAAATATACATTTAACACACTGGCAACATACCTTCAAAGTAAACTTTAATAAGTATAGCAGTTTCAGGATAAACATCAGAGCAAGGCTGAGCTTTACTTCACTCTGAAAAGTCATCCATCTAATGGCTGTGTCTCTGAATCAGATATTTTAATCCTCTTAGAAGATTTAAAATGATCCACTCTGTGAGTTACTCTGCCATTTCTATATATATAACTAATGGCAAAATTTTAACAGGAAATTCACACAAAATTCTGATCATGAAGTCTCTTGAGAGAAATTTTTCAAATTTACTGGGAACCAAGGAAATAAGACGTTTAAAGTTTAGGTTAAGGCTTTTGAAGTTGGTTGATGGATTTTTTTACCTTTGGAAAATTTGACTGGTTTGATATATGTGTAAGAAAACAAAATAAAAAGCTGCATGGTCTTCTAATTCAAGGATCTCTATGTTTGACAGAGCAGGCCCCTACATTCATAAGCTTTTTAATTTCACTGGTATTAACACGGAAGTCACAAATGTAGTAAAAAAACCAGAATAATTATTATGGCAGCCTATTCCACCATTATCTTACTGGTGATAATGTAAGCGATAGTAACTAGACACAGGCATGCTACCTTGCACAGACTAATGGATTTTACTCAAGTATCTGTGCACCCTTTGTCGGGTCCACATTGCTAGTGAGCATTTACGTGTACATCTTTTTGCCAGAATAAATACATGGCAAGCAAGACAGATTCAACCTGTAATTCACAGTCAGCCTTGCAACTAAAATTTTTCTTCTGTCACTGGTGTAACAGAGCAACATTTTTTCTAGTAACATTTTCTTGGTTATACTGTCACTGTACAGACTTTGCTACCACTTAAAATAGCAGTGTATGCCAGACTCCTGACCTACCAACCAGGACAGCGGTCTTTTGATTTTGCACCATTGATATACTAATGTCATACTGTTATTTTTAAACACTTGGAACGTACCATGCCACCCAATCTGGTATTAGCAAATCTTGCCTAGGCGATTTCTTTTCTTCTGCTGCTCCAGTGGAGCAGTTCATGCTGCTTTTCCCCGTCTTTATCATAGCAATAGCATTTTGAGGTACAATCAGGAAAGATGTGGTTTTGTTTAAAAATGAACCTGAATTCTAGATGTTTTAAAATATGGTCATTAACAATTATTAGAAATCACCAATATCTTACCAGTATAAAACAAATAAGGTCAAATAAGCTTAAAGGAGAACAATTTTCCCCTCTTTGAGAGAGCACCAGCATTCAAAGAAAAAGGTGACACCTTTTACGTTCCTTACTGAAGCCTGAAAATTCTGCTGAGATTTTACTTACCAGTCTTTAAAAATAAAGTACATGATCATTCAAATACAGACCCATGATGCATTCACATAATTTGAGTGATATACCCAAACAATTTCTATTTGTTCACAGCCAGGTCCGATTAGGCTAAATTGTAATGACTATCAGCAGAGCCATAATACACAGCCCCACTGTCTCTTCAATTAAAGAAGTCAAATAACCCCAACACCTAGGACTAGTGTGTGACTGAGCGTATGACTGATGGGGCTAAGGCTACGCCTCTTTAGCAAGCCTGACCTCAGCCCTGTCTCTGGCATGAGCAGCACACTCAACTTGGTTTCCAAAAGTGGCATCCTCAGATGCACTGAGTCATCTCTGAACCTGTGGGTGAGGAAGATAGTGGTGACAGTGCTCCTGGAAACATTTCTAACTTCCCACTCAGTGAACAAAGTTCCCTGTTTTGCTTGGCATGCACTAAGTGAGGTTACATTGAACCTCAAGGGGAAGGAGGCTGTGGAAGGCTGACATTTTCATCAAAATTGTGTGGTTTTCTTCCCATCTCAGAGATGTTTTGAAGGTTTCACCCATTCATCCTGTGTTCAGCTCTGCCTTCTGGCCTTAAGTGACAGAACGACTCTCTTCCTTATGCAATAAGAAGTTTGTGCTCCTGCTGAAAGAACTGCCTCTGTTTTGCACTGATCTATGGTCCTGTTGGGGTCTGTAGAGGCAATTTATCAGGCAAAAAGTCCAACAATCCCTTTCTTCCCTGGGTCTTTACCCCCTCCCCCCTCATTTGCAATGCTGGGCAGGCACATCATAGTCAATAGCAGCTTTTCAGGGAACTCATGCTGGCCTTCCAGGAGGTGAAGATAGGGTGTCTGTATGCAATGGGGCAGATAGGCATATCAGGAGTGATGATGAGGTGGAGAGAGAAACTTTGTTGCCCTCTCTCACAGCCTCCTACAGTCCTCTCAAAACCATCTCTCCCAAACATCCCAGGAGTCTCATGAAATGGGTAGCAGATCTCATTACAAGTAGCTTTAGACCACAGTAACGGTTGATCTTTTTTCCAGTCTCTTGGTGAGGATGGTGATTCCTATGCAGTGGCTATTTCTGTAGCAGCAGTAGCTCCCTTTCTCCCATCTTGTACTTCTGGTGGTGCTTCTGCCTGCTGGGTTTGAGGCTGGCTCTTTCTAATGCAGCAGTCTCAGCAGTGGTGGTTCCAGTTCCATGCTTTAAGGCATTCTTCCCAGCAGTACCATGGGGCTGCTCAGCTCCCTACAGACAAAAAAGAATACAGTTTGCAAATCACCATTGTAGGTTTTAATACTACATTCATGCCACTTGCAAACATGGGACTTGAAAATGAATCACTGAAGCACAGTAAAACCTCCAGGGACTGGAGAAAGCTAGGCAGGAACTGAAGCAATTAAAAAATCACATACTCTTGTCATTGTATAGTCTGCACAGTTTTTCTGGCATGGTACAATACTCTTCAACTTGATTAACTTATTTTTTAAAATGTTTCCTCACTTTTATATACATAAACAAGCTACAGCCGTTATAGATTTTTCTTGGAACAGAGCTTCCCAATAAGAAGTTTGGAATATGATCCTCTCACATTGGCTTCACTTCAGCTATGTCTGACTCAATTGTGAGTCTTAAAGGGTCAGGTCTTTTTAAACACACCTGTTCAATGAAATAATTGAATTGAATGCAAAATGCTGTATTACTGAAGTTTAGGTCACGTATGGCTCTACCATGCCAGTAACTTCAGTACCCAGCAATGCATTGACAGTGCATATCCCAGTAAACTTTCAATATACAAATGTGCTCTGCTTGCTGAGACACTGAACAAAATACTCAGGGCTATGTTTCCTCTCTCTGAAGTAAAGGAGATTCTCAGATATTTAGTACTGATGGAGGTATTGCACAGAAGAATTAATGTAAACAGACTTATATGGCAGCAATAACTAGGGTTCCTGAGGTAAGCATTGGTGCTTAATGTTCCGTGTGAGCTGCAGAAATGTAGGTTACTCCAGATGGAGTACTCTCAGATGTTCTCCATCATGTACAAGGAAAACACTAGATGACAGGATTCCCACTCAGCAAAGCAAAAGGGGCAGAGGACATTGTACTTAGCCTCTCTTTAAAAAATATGACATAGGTATAAAATCTCTCACTGCTTGTGCTATACCCACAGGGCTTAATTAGATCTGATGAAGGTTAATAATGAGGAACAGGCAAATCTCAGAGTTTACAACATCTAGATTTTATCTGAATTAGCACCTTTTACTTCAGAGGCCAATTATTCTGATCTCCTAAATGGAGATTAATTGGGTGACCTGCTCCCAAGGCACATGCCCTGGTGACCCCTCCGCTCAGCTTTGAAAGGGCTGACTTCCAGGATGCATCATGAAATCCTTAACTGCAATCTGCTGCTTTTTAGTTCTCAGGGGAAGGATTTCACAGCATTGCTGTGTCTGGTGAATGAGTTTTCTCTCACGCCTAGCAGATCTAAAGCATGTTATTTAGGTAGCAAGGGCTACTATGTCCTACTGCACCAGTATAAGGGAATGGACTGTCCTCTTTCCCTGTGAAGAAGTTTGCCTTTGAGCATTTTCATGAGTGATTTCTTATCAAATGGGGTTTAGTAAACCTGTTCAAATTCATTGCTTCCCTTGCATATATAATGCAGAATGCCAGAAAGCAATTGGTGTCAGTAGCCTCTGTCCTGGACACTCCGTACTTTCATCCATAAGGCACTTCACAAAACATCAGCTAATCCTCATAATGTTCTTGTAGATAAAGCATTAGAGCTAGGAAAATAACTCACTACCAACTCTTTAATTTAAAGAATTAAACCTCTTTTGGCATGTAAACTATTGCCAACCTACTGTGATGTTTTGGGGTATTTTTCCCTCCAGTCCCCAGCTGGCCACTGCAGTGTTTGCAGAACATGTGGAAATGGCAGCTCTGGTGCTCCTTAGAAGACATGGCACAATTTGATCCCTTGACCACCTATGGAAATTGTATTCAGCAAAAGTGGATACTGTCAGCAGCTCTTGTTCAAATTCTTTGGGAAACCTGCAGCATCTTAAGTATATGGTTTTATGGATCAGTTGAAGAGCTGCATGCTGTTCATGGGGGATTTCTCACCTCCCCCTCTCACTGGCCACCCTGCTCATGGCCATGCATTCCTACCACTTGTTTTGGGCTGGCTCTGGTGATTGCCAGACCTGTCTGTGAACTGCCATGGACCTCCCTGACAGCATAAAAAAAAAAGCAAAAAAAAAAAAAAAAAAGCAGTGAAAACTCTGGCTAGCGAACTGCTGCGTTAACATGTTAAATTGGCTCACGGAAAAGAGTGAAGAGTGCCAGAGCCGGCACAAGGAAGAACAGGAGACTTGGGTGGTCAGGAGATGGGCCAGGGAGTGAGGAAGGCAGGGCCAGCAGAGGGTAGGAAGGTGATGGCCCTCCTGAATGTGTCTCCCAGTCAGTTCTCCTGTGTGGCAATGGGAACAAGTGATGCTTTTGTATCACTTCCTCTACACTGAGGAGCTTGAGCAGTCTTAGTGTTGAAGAGAATCATGGAGAAACAGGGAAATAAAGTAACAACAACAACAAAAAGAAAGAAATATTAAAATATTTGACCAATGGGTCTCTTACCTCCTTTGTTAGAAGCAGAAAATCACATCTTGTACTGTTTCTTCTACTTTTGTTATTTAAGGAAACATTGGCATCTGCTGATTTCCCATGATCAATCAATGCCCTCAAGCCTTTGCATTGCACCATTGCTGGTAGTCCTCAGACAGAAAATTCACAAATGCAAGACAGATGGGACAGTCCAGAGATGAAGAAAGAAGAAAGTAGTGAAGTGGATAATTTCCTAACGGCTCCTCATCGTGTTGTGAATATAATTGAAAAATCCAAAATGTAGTTATGCATAATGTGAGGCCAAATAACTATCATCTATTGCTCTCTTTAGGTTTTTGCATGAAATTTTATTTACTTTTCTAGTTTATCAGCATAAAGGCATGCAGAAAATAATTTTGCAAATCCTACAGCCATTGCATGACAGAAAAATACTCAGTTAATTATATATTGCTGCAAATATGTTGCTCTGGATTGATTGGAATAGTGCTTGTTTTGGAAAGCACTTGTATGTGAAATATTTGATGAACAATAACAATAGGAAGCAGGCAAACCTAAACCCAAGAGAAGAAATAAATCTGAAGGAAATAGAGTGCAGCAAATAAAGTACAGAAAAATAAAAGAGTTTTTGTCTCCAGGAAAAAATGGTGAATCTTGTTAGTCAGATCAGATTTTTAGGGGGTTTATTTGATTCAGCAAGTTGCTTAAACATGTCCCTCTGCATATGAGTAATCCCACTGGGACTACTTATATATTTAACTTAAGCATGCATTTCAATTGTTGGCTGAATGAGGGCCATCTGAAAGATACGGCACATAAGTACTGAGTCACACTTCTTGGTGTGATGCTAAAACAGCCACATGTTCCGTGCCAGATGCAATTCTTAGAATTGCCGCATCTGGTCACATATATATGTTCTGGTTTTTGTCTGCATTAGCAACATCTGCAAGTTTTGCTCCTTTTAGCTGGGAGTGAATCCAGTACGCTATTTCGGGAATTATTTTGCTGCCAAAACACCCCTAGCAAACTACCTCTATTCATAACAGGAGAGTTCATATTCTGTTCTTCTAAACTTTTTCTTAATTATAAAGAGCTTAAAACTCTTTGAATGGTACTATTAAGTCATTGAAACTCACTCTTTTTTAGTTAATTACTAACATTATTTCTATTTTGGGGGGGGATATTTTCATCTTTGGAACTCAATCAGATTTTCTCCTATAAAGCCAAGTTTCATCATTATTCTGTGCTAAAGGCTGAATTTTCAAGCATGCCAATACAGCTGGCATGACATTGGCCTTCCTAATTCAAGGACACAAAGGATTACCCTAAACCATAAGTAGAAAAGATCCACATTTGTTTTATTAATCAAGGTTTTTCTTTTTTGTCAAACATGATTCGTACTTGCCTCACAGCTAGGTCTCTGAGCAGCTCAGTGTTTCTTGGAAGCCCTTTGGTCTGTAAGAGCTGAGCATTGAACCATGCAGTTCATCACCTGCCACACTATTTACAGAGCCAATGGATGGGAACAAAACAATGCAGAGCAGTAACTGTCAATAATTCACCCAGTAGTGACCGCTGACATATAAGTTATCACCAGGACAACTTCAGCAAAATCCTCATTTCAGTTCACAAGCAGTAACAGGCTCTTTTTCTCTCAGCTCTTGCTTCCTCCACAGATTTTCCTCAAACTATAAAAAAATAAAGAAATAAAAATAAATCAAAACAAGGTTTTGGAAACCAGAATGCACTGTGTTCCCTATAAAACATGTGGAATTGTAATGGTTGGTGGGGCAGGAATGATGGGAGTCCTGGCTTCAAGAATAGAAAGAAACAATGTAGAAAGAAGTTCCTGGGGCAGAGGAAGCAAAAAGCCTGGCTTTCGAAGTACTTCGCTCTTACTCTTTTTCTCTCTCAGCTGTTTCAATCTCTACCTAAGAATAAATATGATCTTATTTGTCTTTTTCAGAGTGGGGAACTAATGGTTCTTTAGCTTGCTGCCTTGTTTTAACCAAACTCATAGAATCTTTGTCATATTTAATTGAAATTCAGCAATGGACTAGAAAGCAGGAGACCAGCTTGAACCTACACGTGCAGAATGAGTGATAAAACTGGCCTCATTTCAGCGGGAGATCAAGCTAAAATTAAGTATTATGGGTATGAAAATCAGGTGGTGAGAACAAATGTGCCACCTCAGGGTGCTCGCAAGAATGTTTGTGTCATGTCATGGGTGAGCAGGGCAGAACACTGCCGAGGGCAGCAGGCCCTGTCCTCCAGGGCTGCCCACAGGGATGTCAGGGTGGAGTATAGGTGCTGGAGTTGTTTGAGGCTTGTGCAAGACCACAGCCCCTTATGTTCACAAAAGACTTACCCAACCTCATCCTCATTTTCTGACAGTCTTAGTTTGATAATGAATTTTAGACAGTGCTTGAATAAGATACTTCATAATATCCTGCAAAGTCCTGAGTGACTCCACTAAAGGTTTCATGATGTCTTTGATGAAAGATCCCTGGCTATGTAAAAATCTTTCTTGATTAGTGAAGTCAGATGCTGTTGGGTGATTTGGGTGGATTTATTTCCTCTTTTAAATTCAAATTACCTCCAAATAAGTTTTCAAGACATTGCCTATAGATTAAAGATAGGAGGAATGTGACACAGAATATTTCAGTAGAAGATTTTTCTCTGAAAACTAATCACTTGCGATTCTGGTTCTACTAAATGAGTTACCTGAACAGGCCCAGAACTTTCAGCTGCAGTATGTATCTGACCCAAAAAGGTACTGAACACAATCAACATCCCATAGAAGGCAGTGCTCAACAAGGGCAACCTGTGCCTCGTGGGGAGTATTTGGGATCTTGGAGACTGGATCTCCCTCATGCCTCACTGACAGTCCATCCTTCCTCCTGCAGGATCTGGGAGGCATTTTCTCATTGACCCTCAGGCAACAGGAGAGGCTCAGCAGAACTTGGGAGGTCTCAGACTGTGAGCACAGCTGGCTGCCCACCAGCAGCCCTCCATCCCCCACTCCCAGGCGCTTGCCAGGGTATCCAGGTGACTGCAGGTGTGAAAGAGAGGGCTCTGCTGCAGCTGGGGGGATGCCTGAAAACAAGAAAGATCCTTGGCAGATGTAAATGCGGTAGCAGAGGAGCAGGGGAGATGATACACGTGTACCACAGAGAGACAAAGAAATGAGGGAGACTGGCAGCTTGGCTTCTCAGGGGGAGAGGATCAGGCAGAGGAACAGCAGAGGAGCTCTGCAAGCACCTGAAAAGCCGAAAGTAGGTTTAAAGATTGTCTCACTTCTTCAGGGACCTGCATGTGCAAGTCTCAGACTCATTTTGATTTTACATCTTCTGGAAAGTCAGAGCTGTGAATAAATTGCTTTACAACACTATTCTAGCCTCTTGATTTATTTTCTTTAAAGGAGAGGTTCAAAAAGAGGCATCTCTTTCAGCACTTTGATATGAAATTGAGTAATTTGAGAATAAGGGAGGGCTGCATTTAAAAATACATTTTAACAGAAAGGTGGTAGTAAATAATAAACACATCCATAGATTTGAGCTCCCTTATGTAGTAGAAATATTGAGTACATTTTTGTATAAGTTCAAAAGGAGTGAACTTCTTTCTATCGTAAAATTATCTTCCACCAGTTTAACCACGTTTTATGAACTGACTTTAGGGCTCTATGTAAATCTGCTCAGGATTCTGAGAAAGGAGAGGGTTATTAATCTGGAAAAAGTATCTTTGCTTAGAGCCAACTTTAGAATCTGTTTAAAATAGAAATTTTTAACAAGTGAATAGTATTCCCTCAGTTGCCCTTAGATTAGCTTCCTTTCATGGGTACTGGGCAGAGTGCAATTTCACTCCTGGAAAAAAGTTTTTACAGCCTTGAACAGATATTAAACATGATCAGCATAACATCAGTGAATCTGATGAGATTCAGCCCACACAGTTTGTTCCTCCAGAGCGGCCGGAGGTTTTGCTAGCCCTTCTATCCCAAACTAATAAAAAAAGACAGAGTGAATGCCCATGACTGAAGCAAATAAAGCCAAATACTACAAAGTGTTAACAAAAATAATAATGTTTCAGTCATTAGTGAACATAACAATTCTGCTGAAATGACATGTTCTCAGTGAGTCAAGTGCAAGGCATATTCAATTCAATATTATTGCCCAATCTTTACTTGGTATGGAGAACTCTGTCTTCAAGTGTTTGCATTTTACTAGTCTACTCCAATCTCAGTAGGGGTACTGTCGCATTGTACTGTAAAAGTACCCACATTTAAAGGGTGCTGCCTGTGTCAGGTTAGAGTTTTCCTTTACAAAAATGAGAAACCTGTCATGAATCTGAATATATTATACTGATTTGGTGATTTCAAATTTGAGCCTATGGATCTACTGATTTGTAACATGGCATGATTTTAAATGTTTGTTTGATTGTTTAATTTACTTAGTGAAGCTGAAATAAATTAGCTTAATGCTATTTAAGATGAAACATTATTTTAATGGTTTAATTCATATAAGGCAAGCAAATAAATGGCCTTTAGCTGATCCTTCACATTTGAGCCAACCAGTTTCTCACTCCTGACAGTCACGCTGGTAGCTTACATGGTGTTGGCTGCTGCATAATGTTGCATTTTCCTTTTAGCTTCCCCCAAGCTACAGCTAAGGGGTATGCAGAGGTAGAAGCGTTCCAGGGCATAGTTCACCTCCCCACCTTTTGCAGGCCAGAGCTGCCCTGATCATAGAAGCCATCATGGAGTGGGAGGCACCCAGCCTTCCAATTAACAACATCAGATCCGTAAAATCTTGTGCAGAGTCGGCAGACTGGTTTACACTATGTATTTTCAGCACTGGCCTGAAACTTAAGCCAAATAACTCCTTCGCATAAGGCATGTCCAAGCTACTTGGGTCTAATTCCATACAAGACCCAGGTCCTTTTCCCCTTCTTCCTTATCTCCCATGCCCATGCTTTTCCATGCTTTTGTAGAGCTCTCATCCTTTGTACCTCATTCTGAACCAGAGGAACTGCCATGGTTAGCATACATTCATCCATCAACTCCACTTTTCTGGCTCTTCCACATAGCTGCCTTATACCCATATTCAAAACTTTACACTGCTCTCCTCTTCCAGTGTGTCAGTGTCTTGTGCTATTCTAAGACATCACATTCAGGTATCCCTTCCTGTTCCAGTTCCACAGTAGTGGCAGCTGAGACATTTGTGTGTTTATTTTGTTTTAACATTTAAAGAACATGTCTTACTTTATGTTGCATCAGCTTCACAAAGAAGTGTAAAATCTAATTGCTGCAGCTCTATGCCCCTTCTTCCTTTATGAGACCTTTACGAAGGCTGTGGCTAACATACTCATCCTTACTGTCAAATCTATACGAATATGGATAGTAACAGTGTTGTTTTTTCTATGTGCTGTATTTTGAAAACTAATTTTAGGGTGGTGTTTCATCTGTTAGGGTTAGCATTTCTCTTTATACTAAAATACATAAACAGGTTATCATTAAATTGTTGAAGATCTTCATAATGAGCAGGAATTTTATTTTTTAATCCTTTGTCCACAGTTATGGGATGTCCCTTTATGAAGGCTGGATCAGGTGGAACCCCTTGAATGGCAAAGCAGATGGCTCCTGTCTATCCAGCAGCTCAGCATACATGGGTGGAAAAACTTCACAAGACAGCTGAGCGTGGCACATGCAAGAGTTACAGCACAGAGCTGGGGTCCTGCAGCTCAGGAGGAGCAGACAGCCAGGCTTGGACGGCTGGTGGAAAGGACTTCCTAGGATCAGGAGGGATTAGTCAAGTTTGTGACAAACTTAGAAAGTCACTGAGTTGACTGAAAGCAAGCCTTACCATAACTGATGAAGATATATCTAGGAAACCTTTTTATTTCTATACTGCTTGAATTGGTCATTTTGAGCTTTTTCCATTAAATTTTTTGGGTTTGGTTCAAGTTCTAGTAAAACATTGATTTCTGAGTTTCAAAGTCTTTTGGTCTTCTTTGGGGATCTCATTAGAAAGAAAAAGTCTAGGCAGTTCCATTGCAAATCCTTGGCTGACTTTGGCTTCTGTCACAGTTAGGTAGTTAGGAGACACTAAATATCTCCCTTGCTTATACGCTTCAAACTGCTGATCATAATGAGTTACTTCAGTGCAACAAAAGACAGAATTTGGTAAAATTCAGTATTTGGTAAAATTCAGTATTTGTACTATTTGCACAACTTAATTATGCTACACTACAAGGCCTATGTGGACTAAGCTCTATTCAAAAATCTGCAACAAGCAGTAAGTACAGCAGTGCTGCCTTGGGACTATCTGGTCTGTTCAGGATTTGGAAGTTTCTGCAGTTGGTACCTCAAGAGGAGACTTAGATCAATAGTTTATGTTCTTATCTAGATCACTAGCCCTTTGGGGCTGGCAGCAGCCAGCCTTCACTCTCTTCCCTAATAACTAAGTTTTATTTATTCCCTAATAACTTATTATATAATAAATAATAATAATTATTATTATTTATTCCTTAATAACTAAGTAGGTAAACCTGATCCAGCTAGGCATTACCTAGTTGTTGCTCTTTGTGCCTTCAGACTGCAATTTTGCCCCTGATTTGGTGTTTGCTCTTTGTCTGGGACCCTGCAGTGTTGATTTAATCTCCCGGTATTCAAGTGCTGGCCACTCCTTTGCCTTGCTTTCTGGTTTTATGTAGTTCCTGTTATTGGTGCTGATGGTCCAGCCACCACCAGCTCCTTCTTGTCATGCAGACTGGTGTCTCCACAAGGGTGTTAGGATCTTGGCATGTCACTCTGAGCTACACACTGGCTAGTATGTGATAGGTAGATTTAAATAAGAAAAAAAAAACCACAAAAAAAACCACAAAAAACAAACCACCAACAACAACATCATAGAAGTCTATGTTTTCTTGTACATTACAGTGAAACTTCCCCATCTGGTCCATTATTATATTTATGAAACATATAAAAAGTATTTTCAAAATAACATTCATTTCAGTATGCACAAGGTTTCCTTCCCTCTTTGGGGCCCAACCCTAATGCATGTTCCTGATTCACTTAAAGACCAGTTTCTGAGACTGAGAAGCCATCCTTTATGGGTTGATTATCTTCTAATGTGCTAGTGAAACAAAGTGACCAGCCCTGAAGAAATTAAACTGGAGTTCGGTGCTCAAGGTCTCAGCAAATGGTAAGAAAGGTGATCCACAGAGACTGTGCAAACGTCTGGTAAAGAAAGAAATGCAATGATACAAAAATGGGAAATGATAACCACAATGATAATATCCAGGTGGCTCATCTAAAAATGATATGTTTGCAGTCTGCTTTTATGTGAAGCAGCCCTTAACGGAACGAAAAATAATCCAAGTCAGGGATTCTAAAGAATAAAAGCAGCAAATGTGCCATGACTGGAAACAAAACAAAACTAAACAAGTAAGCTCACCTGCAGAATAAGAAGCTGTAATTGATGTTTAATGTATCCTGCACTCTGAGATTGTTGCTGGTTGCAATAAATGGAGGAAAGAACAGATTTCTGGCTGAAAGATGATCAGAACACAAAGGACAAGCTTAAAAATTATAGCTAGATAGGCGGATAGACAGATACATGTATATGTACATGCACGCATACATATATGCACACTTACATACAGATATATCTGGCTAGATTTCTTAATAATAATCTGCTGTAGTGATGTGTCAGTGGTCTGTACTGTATCAATAAAGTTCTGTTGACATAAACGCGCACAAGATGCACTGTGTGCTTAGCTTCGAAGCATCCATATATTTGGTTTGGAATACGAATACTTTCTGAGTTTTTCTTTGTTATGCAAAAACATACAAAGAGCTGTGCTGGTTGTAACCAAAGCACTAGTCTTCTGTCTCAGCAGCGGCCATAAGTTGACTCCTAGGGAAAGGAATAGGGCAAGCACATATTTACCATCATAGTCTTCCAGCATCCAACCTTTTGCAGCTCTGAAGATTCCTTGCGCTTGGTAACATTCACTGGAGCTTTATTCAAAATACTTGTTCAGTCTCCCCTTGTACCCATGTAAGATTTTTGGCATCCAAAATATCTTTTGGGAAGGAGTCTGAGGACTCAGCTGCATTCTGTTTAAAGAGCTACCTCCTCTAGTTTGTTTGCATCAGGCTTCTATCTGCTTTGTCTCATGCCCCCAGTTACAGCAGCGATGCACAATACTATAACCAACTGAGATGCATATATATGCATGTATTTGCAATAGTGTTATGTTTCTTTACAAATCCTGAATTTAGTGAAATTCCCAGGAGGTAGGGGAGATTGATCTGGTGTGGTGGGGAACTGAGCCTGTCTCTGGGACCAAAATGTTTGGGCCCATTGCAATTGGCCAAAAGGAGGATGCGACTATGGAGCTGGGAGCCTGTGGGTCATTCAGGCAGCAGACAGGCAAGTCCTGAAAAACATGCCAGGGACCAGAAGCTGCTGGGCAGATTTTGCTGCAATTCACAGAGTGTCTGAATTGTCGGTTTGAGGAAATGACTCACCTGCAAGGACACAGTGGGAAGAAGGAGTTATTTAGGAACTTTTAAATTTAATTATTGATATTTATACTCCAGCTGACATAGTCACTTTGGATTTTCTCTCTTCAGAAAAATTAAGGATCTTAGTTAATACTATAGTAAAACCTGGCTTCTCTGACTTTAAAGCTGTTTTCCTCAGAGGAAGGGAGAGTTTATTGGAGATGAAAGCCTGGGCAGATCCACTTCAAAGCTGTGGTCAATGTCTATTTCCTTAACAGTGTTTATTAGTTGTACTGTTTCCTGATTTGCAGAAAATGGCCCAGTGTTCCCCGCAAGGAGATCCCTGATATCTATTGCTTATAGCTTTTTTTTATATGCCATCTCTATGTAAACCTGCTCAGATTAACCAAGTTCTAAGCATTTAAAAAAGGCCAGCGATACATTCTCTGTGACTACTAGGATTTTTCCAGAGGCTTTGTTTGTACAGACTATGCTCCCTCTTGAGATTGAGCATAAATTCCTTATGCTTGCGTTCTTCATTAATGAATCTGAATGGCTGATTAAAGGTCAGAAGTGTTACTTTTTCTGGCTTCTTTGTGTCCCCCTTTTCTTTCATACAATACTGTAACATCCTCACAATTTGTAGGGGCCAGCAGGCATTTTGTGTCTAGAGGCAAAACGATCCTACTCATCTGTGATCTACCAATTAATATAAATGTCAGTGATGACATTTTCAGGTGGCACAAATGTCTGAAGTGAAAACTAATGATTAGGTGGTGCCCACCCGACAGAAAAGTTTTACTGTTCAGTAAGCCAGGCTTCTTTCCAAAAAAGCTTGCCTCCCAAATGCAGTTGCCAGACTTGATCTACAGGAAGGTGAAAAGCCAACTAAAATATATGAGAATTTAAAAGCAGGAACTTTGCAAAAGGTGTAATGGTCATAGCGGATGAGTATTCAATAAAAGGTTCCTGAAAAATTCTGCAATTAAAAAGCCTTAATATGATGCTTGGTTGTATAGATCAGGAAATATATGGGGAGTCAATGCTAATTCTGTGTAATGGGAATACAAATTGAGAAGCAGCTCAAAACTGTTCCAGCACTGAGAGATCAAAACCAATCTGATTCCAACTAATTTTTTTTTATTATTATTTAGATGAGTAGTATCAAAGTGATAGTTTTTACATCTTTACTTTTTCATACATTTATATACATTTTTCTGTCACCAAGCTTTCTAAAAGTTGAGAAAGCTTTCCTCCCTTATTTGGCTGCTTGCTGAAACCATGGTTACTTTTTTCCATTCTTCATCTGAATCTCCATGTTTGCCACCTTCTTGGCTGTCTATTCTTCTATAAAATAAACTGCAATTGGTATTCAGCCCTAGAATTTCTGAAACAGTTCCAAACTTTCTGTTTTCAAGGCTGTGTCTTACCTTTATGCCCCATTCATATCCACCCACTCTGGGAATAATTTCTGCAATGTATCACTGTTATATCTTTCCTTATACCTAAGTTTTCTCTTCAAGCCTTTCACTCAGTCTGCAGATATCACACTCACTTGTAAGATCTCCTGATTCTTGAAGCTTCCGGGTAGTATTCCAGTCAGCGGGTATGATTTTGTTTTAAGCAATTTCTACAACTAACTAATTTCCTTACATATGTATGCCTTTTTTCTCCTTAGGTACTGTCAGCGAAGGTTTGCACTAGTGGCTTTATTTCGTTGCAGAGAGCAACTCTGTCAAACAGGTAGTGCTCAGTTCTGTGCTTATCTCTGTCCTCTTCACATCCTTTGTTCCAATCTGGGAAAGACTGTTTCCCCTTGCAGGTTCACTTTCACATGTTCCTGGGTTTTCTTTTATTTTGCTTTTAAACCTAGCCCACTGTGGCACCAAAGAGAAGAAAAAAGAGAAATCAAAACTAGTAATCTGATCTGAGTACATTCTGCAGGCTGGCAAATTTCAGTTGCTTATTATGTTATCTTTAAGCCTGTTTTCAAAAGTATTTTTTATCTCTGTTCTGTGTCTCTGAGGCCCATTACAATCTGATCTTACATTAGAGATTGTACAAACCCTCCAAACAGCATGTCAGACTTGCTGAACTGAAGTCTGCTATAAATGCTTCAAAAATTTCTCCCTTTTTGATTTCACATGTGAAGCCAATTATCTTGCAAACAAGTCATTCTTTCTAGGAGTGGGGTATTATCTGTATCTGTGTCCTTTCACTAAATTTTAGGCTGGTGAGTGAAATGTGCCCTGGATCCTGCAAATATAATTTGTTTGGCCCAAAATTTTTAAGATAGATAACAGTCTTCATCTTGCTATGCCTATTCATAGTTTCGCCTCCTTTTAGAAGAAAAATTCTTGCCTGAATGACTTCAAGGGTCTGTTGTATCTGTGGCAAATTCTAGATGCGTTAGTACGTTAATATGCTGTTGCATTTTGTCATTTGACACTTTTGTCTTGTTTCATGATGCTTTTCCCCCTCTGTTGAGTATGCTAGCTAATGATTATTGGTGGGAATTTATACAATCAAGGTCAAATCATCCAATTAATATTAGCTGAGGCTGGGGCTGGAGCCCAGGCTGTGGCTGCTTTGTACATGGATTTGTGTTCAGCTCACAAATTGGCTTCGGAGAGGATGGACCACTCCGTCAAAGCTCTCTGACATCCCAAACTACACACCTCAGTGGACTCAGAGCACAGGCACTAATGACCGCACTAGTAAATGGTCAAATAGTATGTTAAGAGCTGCCCAAGATTTGTAATCAGCCCAGTGAGGAATGGAGATCGAGAGCTTCATCTGATCCAGTGAACTCAGTTATATTCCTCTTTCAGCTGAAATTAAAATAGGACATTTTTTTCAACAAGTGAATAGAGGATTAGGCAGAGTCAGGAGACATTCACTCCTCCTCAAAAATAAAAACAAAAAGGAATCAAAAGAAAGGGTTGGGTTTTTTTCCTGAACAGATATTAACCATTATCTGTATAACCAGGATCTGCACAATGGCTTTGATGAGACTCAGCCCACACAATTTGTTCCTCCAGAGCAAACCAAGTTTTCTGCCAGCCATTCTGTATTTGTTACATCCCAACCTAATAAAAAAGACTGAATGAACTCTCATGATTGATGCAAATAAAGCCAAATGCTGCTACAAAAGAAATAAGTTTTCAGTCATTATCAGCCACAGTTAGTCTGCTGAGAGGGAATATCCTCAGCAAACCTCATACAAAACATACCTAAGCCACAACTTTTTCCTTTTTTTTTTTTTTTTTTTTTCCTTAATAATTGCTGAGGATAGATGCAATGTTGGCACCTTTTAAAGCATCCTTCAGGAACTGTGTCCAGACTGCCATGTAACACAAATTATTTTGTAGTATGTCCTGCTCACTGCCAGAGTCAGTAGAGCCAGTTCCTTCATCTCTATGGGTTTTATCTGGATTTTCTTTATAACTCGTAACAGAAATACCTAGGCATTTTAGCTGGCTCTGTCCAGCTCAGCTCAGATTGAAGCAGGATTCATATTACTAGAGGAAATTCAAGCACATGCTTGTGTGATTTGGGAGAAAAAAGGGTAAGGTGACTTTAGAAGCTAGAAGCCTCTAATTCAGTCTCAAAGCATGTTGTCAACTGTTTTCTGTTAGCCTGTAGGTTTAATGTTGGGCCACAAGGATTTGACCAGAAGGAGTCTAATATCTGCTAACACTGTCGCTAACATATTGCTTTACCCATGGGTTATTTCACTTTGTATTTTGTTTTATTATCAGAAGAGCAGATAGCATGCCTATCATTAAAATTGGTGAATTTTGCCCTTGAAACTCCCCTCAGTTTCTTATAACTTTGTCAAGCTTTTAACTACTAGTGTTTAAAATTTTCATGCTGATAAGGTGCCTGCCTCTGTCTGCTTTTGTAGGGTTTATTTAGGTATTTATTTTTCAATACATTCTAGCTGTTTTGAAGAAAAATGCCTGAGAAACATGGGTTATTTCACAGAAGTTGAAAAACAAAATGGTACTTGACAGTCTTTTTCTTTAAGCATCAGTAATTTTATTTTCTTTTCCTCATTACCTGAACCAAGGTCAAGAAGTTTGATGGGGGGAGGCTGCTATGACAGGAAGGTACATTTTGTACTTGAACAGGGAATAAGCTATTTAAAAATGACTCTTTAAATATGGTCATTGCTAACAGGTAATATTTGCCATACTTCCCTTCTATGGTGAGCACAGTCCAGCATGATGCTGTACAATGCCTGCCAGCAAGTACAGCTGTACTGGTGTATCAGCTTTGTTTGGCCAGTTGGACTATGAGTAACAAGATCGTTTCAGAGCTCTCCATGCCATTGTGCCAGACCTCAGAAGAAAAATGTGCTTCATCTGAAAGCAAGGGCAGAAGAAACGAAGCCTGTGGAGAAAAGGGGAGTTTGTCAAGGAGCTCCTTAGAAAAGAGAAAGAGGGGAGGGGGACCAAGAGATGTCATGAGTGGGATGGGGAAACAGACTGGGAATAAGGACCAATAAAGCTGAATGGAAAAGGTGAAGGAGGCTGGAAAATAAATACAGTGAGGTCTTAGGTGGCAGTGAGAAAAATGAAAATTGATGAGCAAAGTCATAGGGGAAAAGAGCCCAGACTGCCCAACTTTAAAAACAGACTTCATATATGTGTGCTAGATCACTTTGTGACATTTGCAAGACCTAGGTTTTCCATTTTGTAGGAAATTCTGAAATTCCATGATTTGGGCTGGAGGGAATGTTCTGAAAAGGAAAAGGAAAACAAAGAATTGAAAAAAAACCTCCAATTTTTCAGACTAAACTGTGAAAAAACCCACAACCACCCTCAATTCAGGTGACAGGTTTCTCACTCATAATGTTCAAAAAGTTGGATATAGTTCTGACACTTATCCCTTCAAACATTTATACACCATAAAATAAAATACATCTAAAATGACTGATTTTGAATTACAGGTATAACTGTATTCTTCTGAAATTATGATTTTGTATATATATTTTGTAGTTTAAGCAAAAAAAAAAAAAGAATCAAAGCAGACAAGTCAGTACATTTCTCAAAATTATTTACTTTCAATACATCACCAATTTACATGACAAAAATTTTCAATTAGGAAAGCATTAACTGGTTTTAGGTTCAATTTTCAGTTTCCTGGTGGTGTGTAATTTTTTATGAATGAGGCTTCCTTTTCTGTGGGATACCAGCAAGAGAATCTGGGAGACATGAAAGATTTGGAAGAGGTGCAGTTAATGAAAAAACACATTGCAGAAAGGAAATGCAGGAAAAGGCACTGCACAAAGAAAATCATATAAAGCAGGTATTTTACAGGTGGTCTTTTCACTGTGTTTTCTTCATTTTCTGGATATCTGATTTGATACCTCAGGGTCTCATTTGCAGAAATAGTGATAACTTTCAAATGCTGTTGAAATCCATGGAAACTGTCTTTTGATACGCTAGCTGCTATATACAGTAAATCCTTTAAAAATGTAGGGCCAAGGTATTTCAAAAAGAGCAACCAGAATTAGCGGTTATCTTTTACCTTAATCTCTCTGTCTTAGGATTTCCCATCTGTAAAATGGTGATACTGATAAAGTGATGCTATGGGGTGGCAGTTGTGGTATCTCTTATTGCTGGAGTGTTGAACTGTACAACTTCAGCAGTTTTCTTTCAATGACAGTTTTCTTTTCTGGATGAGTATGAAAGAGTAATTGCTTTCTTTCTATGATCATAATTCTGTGGGAGAAAGTCATGTGAACAATTTCGAGCCTCTCACAGAGGAGACTTGGAAAATATTTTTAAACTACTGAACTCAAGTCACTTAATCTTTCCCGCTTACTGCGCTGTATTGAATTTTTGAGACCAAACAGTATAGACTTCAGCTAGCTTTATAGTCTCAGCTATTTATAGAGCATTTATCTAAAAAAAAAAAAAAAATTTTAAAAAAAGCAATAGAGATGCTTCTTAAATTTACCATAAAATTAATAAATTCACAAGAATATTAAGAATAGATATGTAGATCTATTGCATAACGATTAATCATTCTCCATGAATGACTAACACTTATGACCTTTATTGTCCAATTAGGTGTATACATACACAAAGACAAAATTGTACGTTTTCTGCAAATAAAATATTTAGCTTAAATAATAACTAAGAACCTTTCAGATGTCTAACAATGGGAAATTTGTTAAACGATGAGTCTACTCTGAGAAAATGTAAACCTGAAATATGAGAAAACATTTCAGCATTGTATTTCCCCCCAAATAAAAGCTTCTGTGGGTTGATAAAAAAAATAAATGATGTCAAATGCTGTTGCTGTAATTTCTCTTCTTATTCTACCTGTGTAATGCATTAAAACTATCAATAATGACTCTGAAATTGTAAGAAGCGAGGCTAATTTGTGTTTATCAGGCTTCTCAGTTGCACAAATCGCTGTGAGATACAGCTTAAAACTTTTCCAATTACAGTCCATATTTTCTACAGTAAGCAATGAAGCTGGAGGCTTGATTGCTTCTGACTTAGCTCCCAGCCCTTATCTTTTTCCTCGGCTGTATCTTTATGCCTGCCTTTGAAAAATTTCTTTTGGATTTGTGTCAGCACTCCTGGTACCATGTGAAGATTAGTAATAATTTTGAGCAACCGTGTTACCTAGAGCAACAGTAAGGGCCCGTTCTTCAACTCTCATCAGCTGGGAGGGCAGCATGTGGCAGCAGCACTTCACCCTGGAAGTGTTTACCTCTCAGCATGTTGAAGCACAGTGCTGTTAAACACTCTCCCCATCATCTCCAGGGCTGGCTAGAATTGCAGCACCATCAGAGAGCTGCACAGGTTGCTGGTGCTTTCTCATGTGATGTGGCCATCCTGATTCACCAACGACCATCTTGGCTTGTTGCTGTACTGCTCCCCTGGTAAAAGTGCACAGGAGCGCCCTTGGTTCATCTGACTGCTCCTGTGTTGCTACAACACTTTTCAAGAAGTGCCATTTATTACTCTTGTTTGTTTATTTATCATGTGGTTTTAACAAGAATCCGGAGAGGCAGATTCATTTGGAAAAACGACCATCTGAGCAACCAAAGCAAAGGCAGTATGCAGACAGAAAATGCACAAAGTGATAAAATGACTTGTCGCAAAATGTCAAGGTCTGGGGCAGAATCAAGGTTGTCCAACAGCCATTAGTTTTCTTTACCATCACACCGCTCTACCACTGGCTAGTTTCAGAGGATTTGGACTTCTCCATGGTTTCTTATGCAAAGCTACAGTAGAGCAAAACAAAGACAGCTGAATGAGTGTATCTGGGAACAAAAAGAAGTTTGTTAGGGCTGGCTGCTACACTGATACAATACCTATTGGAATTGCTGCCTGGGGAGAGCGTGTGTGTAAAGTGCAGCAGCAACAGATTCTGCAAGACGCAGCACTGCACGTTTGGCCGCTGTGGCTGGCAGTATTTCTGTCAAGTAATCACTGGCAGAGAATATAGGGTGCATCTCCCCAAGCCAGGCTTGAGACATTTTGTTCCCCTTCCAGGGGGAGTCTGTGTTTCTCTGCGAGCTGCTCAGTGCCATCCTGTTAAAATTTTCTTCCATTAGGATACTGTCTGTACCCAGTAGAAGCAAAACAGTGCAAGTACCAGCCAAAAGACAGACTGTCTGTTTCAGTTCACACTATGACCCACTGCAGTATCCTAGCAGTGCCAGGGAGGTATGAACAGATTTATTTTTTCCTGGTAAATTCTGAGGTCTATTCATATGTGCAATAGAACATAAAGCAACCTCAGGGCAAACAAGAATTAGGGCCATTACCTCTGTCCATGACAGTCCCTTCATGACTCATTTTTCACCTCTTACTTCTTCATGGAGAGCCTTCATGTGCCTCAATGATTCCAGAAAAAATGTTGGGATGCCCTGCCAAGAAAAGAGGGCTCTGTAGTCATCTCACTGTGAACAGAGAACTAGTTAAGACCAAGTCATTCTTGTTTTGCCCACATATTTTGGTACGGCTGAGATAATTTCTTCACAAAGGCAACTGAAGGGTTCTCTTTTGGTGGAACTGGGCTGGAGCTGATCACTAAGATGAACCTTTATTACATTTATAAGGAAAACTAAGAAGCGAATGAAGCAGAGGCAGGTGAGGGAGAAACAGAAGATCCGCCTCCTTTGGCAGTTCACACCAATTGACACAGCAGCTGCTTCAGATCAGTGCTTTGTCTGTCACTGGCTTTTCACAGGAGCTGTGAAGGCAGAAAGCAGAGGAGTACCCCACAGCAGTGGTGGGGTCAGCGTCAGCTGGCCCTCAGCAATGAGGCAAGCACTGTTCTGTGATACGAGTTTGCCGTGGGGTCTGACACGTGCTCCCAACACGCTAGGCTCTCATTCATCCACCCTGGCACCCGTCCCCCCTGCAACTAGGCTATGCTGTAGATGTGTTAGGGATCACTTACTGAAAAGCTTCCTGTTTAAAATCCTTGGTGGCACTTACTGCTTGTAGGCAGACACGTATTGCTCATTTCTGAGCAGCCTGCCCCACTCAACACACACACACACACACACACATTGTAGTTTAGTTTCCCCAGCTTGTGGGACATGAACTGAAGATCAGTCCCGGTGAGGACTCAAAAACACTGAGCTGGTCTCCTTTCTTATGACCTAGCTGTTGTTCTAGGCTGTTGTAAATAGAATTTCAGGGGCTGATTAGACTTCAATGGATATATTCCAACTAGGACAATGTTTTCTAAACTGCCTATATATATGCAAAGATCCTTGAAGCTTTTTTTAGCCTCTTCCAGTTTTTCTGTTCTGTTCCTTTACCCCGTCAAACTTCTATTTCTGCCACTGTTCTGCCTCTTTCCATCATTTTGACACTTCTAGCTACAGAAAGGAATTGAGTAGGATGCTTCTCTCTGAACTAACAGCATCACAGAGCTCTTCTAGTCATTTCTACTCTTTTACAAATGCACTGCATGGAAAAAAATACAGGAAAATGAAATGTGCAGGGGCATGTTTTCTGATTCCATATGAGAAAAAAGAAGTACATTTGCACGTTATATGATTCCTGATGAATGCCTTCAGAGGAGAATACACCTGAAGACAAAAATTAATGATGCGGGAAAGCATCAGTATAATTCCTTCCAGTTTCTTATGGACCCCCTTTAGATCATGCCGTCTTTCTCTGTCCGCTTCTCTACATTAATACAGTTAATAATCCTGATCTCGCATTTATCTTTTGTAGAAGAGAGTAGAGATCTCAAGGCCATACCTGCAGAGGCGCAGCTGATTCATTAGCAGGGTTTAGCCAGAGTACCTCCCACTGAAAGCTTTTCCTGCAGTGGCACAAAAGGAATTACTCTGTCCTCTGACAGTAGGTGATTTCCTCTGAGTTCTTGTCACTGGAGCTCCTGTGCCCAGCATGGAAAAATTAAATATTCACCTTACAAAGGGGCTCGAGCCTGGCTCTGTTGTTTAGGATTGTGGATCAGGGAAACCTTTAGCACCATTAGCCACACCAGAAAATGTTCTATTTAGTTTAATACTAAGTGAAACAGTGTAGCTTTCAGGGTTGAAACAGCATTCATTGTGGTCTAGCTATTTTAAATATGTCACATGAAAGGGAGTAGTGCTGCCAGGGAAGATGACTAATGCTGCATGCTTGGCTACTATATGGTATAATGGCTCGCAGTTGCCTAGAGGTGGACTCAGGTCCCTTTAGAAAAAGGGATTAATTTAACCCAGGTCCCCTTTTCCAAATTTTCTAGCTGTAGAGCTGTTTTCCAAAAGCGGAGGGTGGCCTCATATCCCCTCTCATTTTGTACTGAGCCCAGCTGATCGGGAGAGATCAGCAGGCAGCACCTGGTTTGCAGACTACTGCTGCTCAGGGCACCTTTGGTGGGTTTGTGGACCTTTGCCAATGGGAAGCTGAGCACCTCTGGGCTTCAGGTGTCTTCAGGGTGAGTTGGCAACTTAAGCGGGGTGTGTGGAGCTTCAGTTACAGCTGTGGGTGTTCCTTAGATAGTTTGGCAGACCCTTTTGTAGATTAAACAGCATCTAGACCTTGAGAGGCTTGCCCATTGGTTACACCAGCAAAGTTTAGGCCATGTTTTGTCCTAAAAAAATCCCCTTTGCACATTTGGGCTGTAGACCCAGGGGTGGGCTGTGCCTTGCCAAGGTTGAGGGCAGTCATCATGTCAGGGCAGGCTGACCCTGCGTGTGTTACAGCTCACACCCTCTGCCCAGCTACTCCTGGGACCACTGCATGGTGCCTTTCTGGTCAAGGAGGCTTGATTCCAGGCGGCAAATAGCAAAGACTTTCAAGTAGTTTCAGCCTTTCAAAGTTCTGGTCATTGTAGCTCAGTTGTATTTAATTAAGTGCCTGTACCCACGCTCCCACATATAAATTGGGCAGTATCAGCCAACACAGTAGATGCTGCCAGTGAATAACAGAACTCCTGACACAGTGGGGATTTTAATCTCCTATTGATCCGGTGGATCAAGGCTTCCGGCTTGGCTGTACAATGTGTAACGTGCAACAACAACAACAACAGCTTTCTTCTCCAGGTAATGATGTGCAATACTTTGAACTATTTAAATTAATAACCGTATTTTCAGTTTTGTCAGATGCATCCTATGCTTCAAAGACACATCCTCACATTTTACATTTTCCAGGGAAGTTGTTCATCAGGCACACGGGCCCCAGCACAGGCAACCCATGCTAGAGACCCATTGAGCTAGCCAGGACTGCAAAAAAAGAAAGTGAAGGCAAACCCCTGGCCCAAAAGACTGCTTGTGGATGGTGAAAGGGGGGAGTTAGGCAAGAGTCCCCTATTGGCACAACCCAGTGCTGCACGTGCTTTGTGGCATGTGGGGAGGAACAGCTGAACTGGGCAGCCTGGCTCTATCTGACTATCTCCAAATAGAGCTCAAACAAATCCCACACTTGTTAAAGTTGGCTTGACTTCCACTGATCTTAATAACAGCTACACAAGAACATCAAAAGAGCAGAATGTGGCCCCCTGAAAGGCAAGGAATAACCCATTTATGGGTCTCATTGTAAGGTATTAGCAGTTTAAAATTACAGTCATTGTGTGGCACAAAGAACATTCTGAACAATCCATTCCCTTATGGATGTGATTTAAAATTAATTCATTCTTCCGCCTCATTCCATTATTGCCAGCAAACCAGTGATGTGGAATTACTTACTTCTAAGCCATATGGTCTTCTGAGGACAGACACCTCCTTAGCTTACTCTAATTAATACATTTCATGTATGAGAAGTTCACTCTGATTTTTAATTTTTTTTTAACTGAACTTAACAAAAGGAAACTTGATTTTGCAATTAGTTGTTAGGGATGCTTTTTGTTGTTTTTATTATTTCCTATTTACTTAAAAATCAAAGGGGCTTGCATTCTGGCATGTCAGTGCTTTCTAGCAAAGCATTAGAGTATGTTGGAGAAGAGATCAAATAGCGTTAAAACCCTATTTTTGATTTTCATGCTTCTACTGAAAAATGTAATTCTTTAAAAGGATTTCTTGTGACAGTCACTTCTGCATATGGCTGTGTGAAGAGCAAGGATCTAGACCTTGCTGACTCATTTAGCAGAGATTTTTTGATTTTCCTAACAGCTCAGGGTTTAGGTCTTTTTGGTGGGTTTTTGTTTTTTTGTTTCTTTCTTTCTTTTCCTGCTGTCAAGAATACCAAAAAATGTAGCTCACTATGCTTCATCTAACCTATACTCGGCTGAACAAAACAGAGGCAGGCGTAGTAAGAGAGGCAAAAAACTACCTTAGCAAGTTCATTTGTAACATTTTCAAAGACAAAATCCATGTCCTGAATTGAAGAACACCCTAAAATTATTTCCTGAAAAATATTTTTGCATGAAAAATAATAAATGTATGTGATACTTGGGTGGAATTTGGTATTATAATAATGGACCGGCAGTACATCCTGTTAAAATATCAGTGGATGTGAAAACCAGATCAAATAGGCCCCACAAGAATTCACACATTCCCCTTCAAATGTATTTTTGCTACCTTTCCACTATTTTATATCTCATTAACTGAGTACTGTTTCCATCTTCCTTTTTCTTTATCTATGTAATTGCCCTCTATGGGAGTATATTGTTTCACCGGAGACCTTTCCCTGCCACTGGGCAGCAGTGACATCCCATTTTGAAGGTTATGGCAACAATTAGAGGGGGAAAATGAGAGGTTCTATTGGAACTGCAAATGGACTACTAGTCTGGATTCTCTCTGCCACTTTTATTGCCTTTAAAACAAAATCAGTTTGATGTTTCTCTGTATCATCTGGTTCTATAACAAAATGTAAACTAGAAGGAAAAGCCTTCCATATAAAATCTGTTGACCTTCACTGCCAGTGAAAACTGAGACTCCTGAAAGGGCACGAGAAGCATGCAGAGGTTTTAGAGCACAGACTGACATTTCAGACCTCTCCACAGTCCCATACCAATATTTGTTTATTTATTTATTTAGTTAGTTAGTTACTTTAAGGTAATCATTCCTTCCACACACGTGCAGAAAACCTTGAATCTGTGACCCAAGTGAAGACAGGAGAGGTTGCTTGCCATGTTGTCTAAGCTTGGCAATTGCACTGAAGAAGATTGAGAGCACCCGCTCAGTCTGTTGTTGCAAATCATTGCAACTCAGCATCCTTCTCAGAAGCAGTGGCTACCAGTATCACTCCTCCTCATCCCCCAGCAGCTCTTCCAGTTAAATCCCAGAGCCAAAATAGTCTCTCTTACTTCTGAATGCTCACAGAGAGAGTTAAAGGAACAGAAATAATGCAAGCTAACTTTCCATCGTACCTGATAAAGGCATAACTTCCCGACACAGGCATGGCCCTATAACACATTCTCTTCTTTCCCTGCCTGCCCTGTGCAAAGACTTTACACTCTGTGCCTTTTGGCTATCATCCCGGCCTCTAATAGTTCTTTCTCCCACAAGGCCTAAGAGAATACTGATGAACTTAGTATTAAGAAAGAAAACTGTGATATCAGAACATGTAGGGAAAGAAATCATATAGCTTAATGTCGTTTTGGATGCCCCAAATGACAGTAGTTTGGTCATTCTGCTAAGCTGCATACATGTGCATATTTGTATTTGTTAATGTAATTCTCTTAGCTGTTTAAAGGTTATAGTTAGTGTTCCACATTTCCTTAAAAAATAATTCATTTCTAGCCTTGAGGCAGGCTCATGAAACAGCTGACAATTTTCTGTATAACTGCGGCACAGTTAGAGCATAATCCCATTTTTAGGAAGAATCTGTACCAATCTCAGTATGTTCATAATGATGAAATAATTATGTTAGTATTAAAATTCATCCTTTGCCAGTAACAAGCTGCGGAAATCTTGAATGCTCCCTAGGCTAAGGTTCACAATCTGTTTAAATTGGCCTTTCGTGGCACAAGTAAACAGCTTTAATTATCTGGGCAAATAATCAAAGTATTCTTAGATCTGGGGGTGAGGTTATCTTAATCATATCCTACTTCTAGAGAAGGTTCAATTCTATCAAGCACTTCATGAAAAGACAGAAGTGCTTACTCTATAATAACACTTATTAGCTTTCATGGATTATGAAAATATTATGGATGTCATGTCAATTCTGTGAAGCTGGTGCCTCCTAATAAAAAATTACTGAGGGTCAGTTTATACCAACCAGCAAAAAGTACAGAATATACGTGTGTACCACCTGCATTTAGCACAAACAAGAACTGCCAGTTAATAGTGGGCCGACAATAGATACGTCTGCAGTGCACACCACATGTCAGAGGCAGATACAGCCCCAGTGTAACTGGTAAAGTAGCTTTGGATTTACCCTGAGTGGTCTGAAAAAGAGAGAGGGCATTGCACCACTAAGATTAATGGCTGGGACTAAAAACCCTTTCTCAATTCTCTCCCTTAACCAGTAAATCTGCCCCAGAACTCATTTGCACAATATTTAAGCAGAGAAAATGGCATTGGTCAACAGGTACTATACCAAATCTGAGATTTATTGAGGACTACATTTATGTGTTTGCCTTGTCACAGGCTTCCAAATACCTTATGCAGTGCTGTATTTATTACATTACAGACCTGCTATAGCTTTCCAGTTACTTTTATTATGTGAAATCAGAAGAGAAATAAGGTAGAAATAAATATACTGTCACTTTTCCAGATGAATTGCTCCAAATGCTAAACTTGCCACCTGAAATTTATGGCACCAGAAACTAAATTACATAATAATATAAATGTGGCAACATGGCTTTTTTAACTTCATATATTGTAATATATTGCTTTGACAACATCCCTGCGGAGTTAAAACAATGTCCATGTTGTACTACCTGTAACAACTTTGAAAGGAAATTAAGTGAAATGTAAATTCAGTGCATTTGAATTAGGTTGAAGATTTATTAGAAGATGCCTTTGTGATTGATAATAAATGGCTGGGTGAAACCTTTGTTCTTCACCCCATTTTTTCTTGACTTCTTCCATGAAGAGACTTGGAGATGGAGACCCTTATTTCTTTTACGTTATACTTTCAAATGACTTGTACTCTTTGTTAGAGGCAGATTTTCAAAGTATTTCAGAGCTTATCTAAACACCTACGAGAGAGTTGCTCCTTTGATCTCATTGCTTTTCATTGTGGTGGCAGGCTACGTGTGGAGATGGGGACAAGCACGGAGTTCGGAGGGTGTTGACCAGCCCCGAGGTTGTGCATCTTTGCTCTGTCAAGCTCTGTAGCCTGCCTCTTTTCCCAGATTTTCAAAAGCACTTGTCACACAGTAACAACTGCTTTTAAAAAACTCCAGTGATTATTTTGCAGCTGGGTTCTTTTTCATACCCAACCCAACTGCAGGCACTGAACACTTAAGAAAATCAAGCGGAATGGTAGATTGTAGCAATTTTGCCTACACCCCTTGTGGTGCCAAAACAACTTACGACTACATTTGCAGCACTCAAAGGGAGTGGTCTCCAAAGTGGTCAGGAGCACAGGCCTCTGCATTTCAGGCTGCCCACGTAAATGGCATCTCCTGTAGGGTACGTGTCCCCTGGGTGTAACAGGGCCACGTACAGCCTGTGATTCGAGTCAGAGCAATGGGTCAGGTGCATTGCTAGTCCATGTGGTTGCTTTTAGGCTACTGTCAGCTTGATGGACAGTCAAACCCATGGAAGAAGGGCACCTGGTTACCTTGGAGCATCTGTGCTTCAGCCAAGGGGCAGAGGAGCGGGAAGAAAAAAGCCTGAAGAGGGTCTGGGAAACACATTCCCTCCTGGTGTGACCCTTGTGTGCCAGGAAGCTGGCGGGATAACAGCCACCTTTGGGAAGGCTGGAGTGTGTATGTAGCCTGCTCCAAAGGAATGTGGTGGATAGGCTTACCACTTCTGTTTCCTCACCCACCCCAGCTTAGGTCCACAGCAACTCATGGATGCATGATGATATTGGTCTCCTTCATAGCACTGGGTCTGTGGTTGGGAAGGACCTCACTAAGGCTTTCCACAGCTGCCTTGTCCCCTCCTGCAATTCCATCAGCCATGTACCCACAGCAGCACCACAGTGACGATGGTTTCAGTCCAGAAATAAAAATCAGGAAATTTTGCAATGCTAAAAGGTCTATCCTGCTTTCTTAAGGTTTCCTCTGATCTTTTACTGGTAAGTACCTCCTTGTTAATAAACGTATCTTAAATATGAACCAGAAGAGCTATTGGGTTTGGACAGAAAAATTTAACATCTCAAAACTCCCAAACAGGCAAAGTGTTTTTGTTTAGACAGGAATTGACTCACAACAGGCCTTGTCTTACTAACTTAAGATGTGTTGTATGCTTCATGATGTTGCATGTGTTTCATGATATTGTTTGTTTCATAAAGCATCAGAAGTCACACGAGTGCATACAAATGTTCTGAAAGATTTTCTAGCTGTCACAGCTGCAGACAGATTTTGAAAATTAACATTCAGAAATCATGAAAACTATAAAAAAACTATAAAAAAAACCCCACTGCCTGATTTGATTTAGATTCTCATGATTTGAAAAAAAATCTCATGACTGATTTGAATCTCTCAGTGTTTGAATGCATAGTGTTGGCACTTAGTCGGAGCCTGAACAAGATGCCACACAAATCAATCTAAAAGAGACCTGGGGGTTAGCAGTGAGTTTGGTTCAAAGTAATGAGAACGTAGATATTAGATTAGTAAAAAGTGCCACATGTCAGATGTGGAAAACAAAGACATTATATAGATTCTCTATCATTCAGCTTCTTGTTTGTTCTAACGACTTTCCTTTGGCCAGCACCAATCCAACCTGTACTGTGCTTCACAAATAGTGAACTGTCCTGAAGCAGAGGGAATAAGGAAATTGAGCCCATTTATAATACATTTCAATAAAGCATGAAGGTGGTATTGGTTCTGTCACCTGCGGATTGAAGTAGCTGGTTTCGTTGTAATTTCATAGCATTTTGTCTGTTCTATTATTTCACTGTATTTTATTTAAAAGAAAAAGAGTTGAAGATCTTTAAAAATACATTGCCATTGTAGAAAAAGGCTATTACATTAGCTTTCTGCTGCTGTACTTCTGTCTCAGTGTTAAAATTTCTCAGTTTTAAAGTAGGTTTTACTTTTCACTTAAAAAGAATGGGAATAGACTTTCCCTAAATCACATTTGGATCCTCCTCCTTTTGTTTCTGTGTTTGTATGTTGCCACCATAAGAAATTAGTCTCCAAACCAATGATGGAATCCCCATTTATTTCAGTGGGAAAATAATGTCTCATCTGGGTTTAATGTTTGCTGCCTGACATCCCAGAGGTGTCTAAATTTTTGTGAATGGACAAAGTGAAGTGTTTCCTCTTTGAAGACTAAGCTGATGATTTGGTTTAGTACTTTAAGCCTCTTGAGAAATGCCATGAAAGGCCTCATCGAAAAGCCTCTTTAAAAAATGGCAAGACTCTCCATTACATCGACAAACTTGACCCCAGACTTGAACCCTCACAATGCAGCATCAGAGACAGGTACTGGACCAAAATTCAAGGAATTTGGTGTTTCAGAACTCACTGCAGTGTATCTCAAGTTACCTGAGTGTATTTATTTCCTGTGGGGCATATGAAAAGTTGAACCAAGCTATTGCCATTATCCATTTCTGTAAATTATTGATATCTGAAATGCTGATGCTTCAGGCTCTGGTTACAGTAAGCATTAAATCTTCCGCAGTATTATTTTTCTTACTGGCTCTTGTCCCATATTTTGATGTTGTCCACTTCTAGAACAAGTAGTGATGGGCTGTGATTGACAGATCATTGTTGTTTGTGTATATATGATTATTTTTGTTCATTTCAGGAATGTCAGAGAAAATGCAATGCTAATTATTGATTTCCAGCAGGAGAAGGCAATGCTTTCTTTTAACAGCAAACATCTTGGGAGCTACATCAAATTTTACATAAAAAATTTGAAAGTACATGTTTACCTATCTGCACAAAGCCAGAAATGCTTCTGCTAGCATTCAGCAGCATCCCTCCCACTCCTCTCTCTGCTGTTCTGTTGCCCAGAGAAAAGCAGCAGCTATGGCATTCTCTGCTGTTACTGTGGAGCAGAGAGCAGCAGGTTTAAGCTGCCTGTGTGCGTCTGGAAGAAAGGAGCTGGATTTTGTTCTGCTGGGAAGAGAACAGCCACTACAGGTCAGGGAGGATCCTCCCTCTCACAAAAAATGCACCCCACCAAAGCGGAGCAAAGATTTCAGAGCCTTTCTGAAATGTGCCATTGACTTCGCATGGCAACAGCAGAGCTCTGACAGAGTGCATCAGTACTCTTCCGCAGGGTGGAAGACTGTGTGTCTGAGAGGCCTGAAAGTACAGTAGTAAATTATTATTATGTATAAAGCTTCTGGGATGGATTACTCAACCCTATTTTCCCAAGGAATTTTATCATCTCCTGTCAAGAAGAATGTATTACAGAAATCCAGGGGCCCGTGTGTCTGCAAACCCCTTCAATAGATGTAAATACTGAAACTTTGGAGATGGTAGGGTACTAAGCAACCCATTTAATCCTGTTCACATCAAGAGCAATTAAGAGTGCTTGTATCTCAAAAGCTTGGGGTCTTAAGTGATTTATTTGAGGTCATACTGAAGCCCATAGGTGAATTGATCCATGATGTTTTTAAAAGGCTAAAGCTGGCCTTATGTTAAGCTGTCCTTTCCCTGGTAACCCATGTTCAGATGACAGGGCACTCCAGCCCCCTCTCAGCAGAGCATTTAAGCACAGCATGGAGTATGAACATAGAGCCCATAAACACAGCTCTTGCCGTAATAATTCCACAGGGATTCAGATTACATGTGAGTTTTGCCAGAACAGTCATGTGTTGGGATCTTCTCTCTGTTCCATTTACGAATGCAAGGAGAGATATTTACCCTCCTAGAAGAGAGCATGAAATCAGCTCCAGACTGTTGATAATCTCCCTGGATGTTTTGAATGTTTTTGGGGTAGCGAGTTGTCTGTGTACATCCCTGAATCCCCAGCAATGTCCTTGCAAATATGGCATTACTGGCTGTCCAAGGGTCTCCATATTTTCTTGTTTGAAGCATGCTGCTGCCAGGACAGTTTGGATCCTTCCCTTGGCATCACCCTGCCTCCTGCTCTCCTGCATCTCTGTGCCATTTATCCTGATCCAGAAACCCAGTGAGCTCTATCTGTGGGCTGCAGGGAAAAGGGGAACATTGCTGTGGAAGTAACAGCTCTTGACATTCAACTCAAGGAGTGGGAAATCTGCCACCATGCCTTCTGCTAACACAGAGCAAGCTTTGAGACTTGAATTATACCCTCAGTCCTGTAAGTCAGGACTTGAGCATCCCACAGGAAGGTGACCTGGACTACCCCATGGTCACAGTACAGGAGGACATCTCACAATGCAACCATGTGCTGAAGTTGATGTAGTGGTTTGTGAAGCAGACTTCTCCCTAAGAAGAGTGGCAGATACCTTGAATGATGTCTAACAGAACTTAGTTTTTAGCTTATTAATCTTGCAGAGCACTCTTTAAGTCATTTGTTGCTTTATTTGATGTAATGGAGCCAGCTTTCAACTCACTGATGATGCCAGCTGCCTGGATATGCCAGGCTCCTTTTTGACCACTACTTAAAATATTCCACACTGTTCTTTTCCTCTCCTAACTTGCTCATCCTTACTCATGTATATGATTATAAAAAAGAATTTCCTTCATCTTCTATTAATCTTTTAACTTACAAGAGCCAAATATACTTACAAGGATCTGGGTCTTTCAGCACTAAAAAGGAAAAAAAAATATTTACTACTTTTCTGATATCAGAATTAAACTGTGCCTTGCCAGCCTTGCTTAGCTGGCACTAGGAAGATTAATACACCCACATTTGGCTTACTGAAGTTACAGACTGTTTACGCTAACAATTTGGAGAAAATGACACCAGTGGTCTCCAAGAAGTAAAGTGCCAACACAACAGATTTTAAAATCTGCAAGAAATAAAAAGATGGGCCTCAGTAAGAAATGAAAGCCTTGCATGCTGGATTAATAAAGGGAAACCGTTCACGGTATATAAAATACAGTGTGTGCAGGACCTGCTTGCTAATCCAAAGCTATACTGGAGCTAAAAAGTTTGGCTTTTTCCATTCCTAAATATCTAGGAAACCCAGACACACTAGTGTATTAAAATGTTCCCTAAAAATGGCATTTCATTGCAAATATAAAGGTCCTTTTCTAATCAAATCTCCTTTTAAATCCACATACTGCAAATGCTTATGCACATGTCTAATTCAACTTGTGTACATAAATATTCGTAAGATTATGGCCTGAAAGTATGTATTTTTTTACCTTATAGTCCTGACCTTGCACAATTGAAAAGCAGGATTTTCAACTGTGTTAAGGAAGGGAGGTATGCAGTTCTCCTCACTTCTCATATTAGGGGCCTGATCCCTAAAGGTCTCTTAAAAATCCTGACCAGAACATTTGAAGGAATAAAAAGAGCACCCGCAACTGCAAGCCTGAAAACAAAGAGTTTTTAGAGAAAGATTAATGTACTGAATGAACCATCAAAAGAACAACAACTTACAGGTGCAACTGCAAGACAGAGCAGACTTGGTAAATAGCATAATTGTACATGCCAAGTACTCCAATGCAGAAGGTTTATTTCTTTATCCATTTGGGGAGGGGAATGTGTAGGAAACGACTCACCTTCACGAACAACTGCTTACAGACCTCTCACTGTATTTTCATATAAATTACTATGATCATTCCAGTAGCCTATAAAGAATATGTCCTTTGTGCTTGATGATACAGCTAAAACAGGAGGATGCAAAGGATGATTAAAGAGTTAAAGGTTTATACTAAATTTTCATTGAAGGCTCAATGACCACTTTATCAATAGTGTCCATACCACCCATGTTTCAACAGTATTTTTGATTTATGGTCCAATCTTTAGCCCACTGGAGGCAGTGAAAAGATTTTCACTGAGAACAGCACAGGTGCAATCAATTCCTAACCTTCAAAATCTGAGGTTGAGTTGTTTCCCAAAAGAAGTTGCAATGGGGGGGGGGGGAAATATCTTTCCTCTTTTATGACTCCCAAATTCTTCTCCCAAGACCATGAAAGCCATAGGTACATGCAACAACATGCCACAAGCCTGTATCCAAGCTTTCTAAAAAAAGTCATGGAAATCCACACCTCTTCCAAAAAGCCACTGACATTTTTTTAATTGATCCAGCCTGCACCGGTAGCAATTACAGGCCTGAATCCGCTCAGGCTAGGAATGGAAACTTTCTCACAAAACCCTGTGACTTCCAGCTCTTTTGTAGTCTCAGTCATTTCTGAAAACTGCCTTCAGTGTCCCTTCATTGCACTGCCTGCAGGGTGACAGGGCAGCCCAAACTGGGCATTGATGCCTTAGTGAAGTACTACCCAGGCACAGGTACCTGGGGAAAGGTAGTCCTTAAAGCAGAATGAAAGCAAACAAAACCAGTTGTCTCCATTATAATGGCACAGGCTGTGACTTTTGAATGATTACTGATAAGGTGAAACGGGATGCTGAGTGTAGTCTGTTAAAATCTGTCTCTTCTCTGAGCAAGTCTAGTAAATATCACTAAGACATTGACATTATGTCAAAAGGCTGGCAGAGAAACCCAGCAGAGGTATGTTATGCAGTTGAAGTCTTTAGCCACAGTAAAGCACTATATGAGACAATAGTTCCCTTTAGTGCATTAACTGGTCATGACAAAAGATTGATAACAAGAAAAAGAAATAAAAATATAGGTCTAAATCTCTCTCCCTCATGTGTTGAGGCTGTCATGAATTTTATGGAGAGAATATTTCCAATAAACTTGAATCCCCAAAATAGCTGCTTTTATTAATTCTCTTCTTGCTGACCCAGACAACTCCATGCTGAATGAGGTGGTGGGTCTTCACGTGCTGACGGTCTGTTCCTGCGACTTGACTTGCAGGAAACACTATCATCGAAATGTATGCAGTGGATGGCCAGAAGATCTGAGGTGTGATTCCCCACATTGGCACACCTGAGCACCAAGCAGAGTGCCCATATGCTCTCGTATCCACTGTGCAGCCCAGAGAGTGCAAAGACAACAGAAAATGAGCTTTTTCCCCTTTTTACTTAGCATCTTCTGAAGAATAACAATTAACTCCACTGAAATTAATAGTGGCTGTTATTGATCTTAACCAAGACTGTGTCTTATGGAAATCAGCTGCTTTAAGTCCCCAGGTCAGTGGTGGTTGCCTCTGAGGGAAGAAATGAAACTTGGTTTCATGGGGGACACCTGGGAGCTTGAAGCTTCCATCACTCACCAAAGAAAATACCTTGCTTCCCAGCACGCTGTATAGAGGGCTTTGGCAGAAGAAAAGTGTGCTCTGACCGCAAACCTGTCATGCCTGATCCTGTGTTCGAGCAGAACGGAACTGTAGCTGCTTAAGTGCACCAGTATAACTTTTGAGAGAAGATGCAAAAACTTTCTGCAACAAAGATTTTGAGCTATCCCATGACCTGATCAAAAATAAGTTACTGAATGTCTTAGAACAGCAGCAGACTTGCATACCTGTCTGTTTAAACAATACTGAAGAGGAAGAGAAAACATTTAGTGAAAACCCCACAGTGTCTGAATCTCAGCACCATCTTGCTGAAATACAAAGCTGGAGAGCAAAATGAGGACTGAATTTAGAAAGAATGCAAATCAAAATGGAGTTTTACTTGCTTTTGGAGAATGACTTAAAATTGTAAGATTTAGTAAAACTCAATCTTCAAGTGCATTTTTTTGGAAAAATGGGAGCCTAAAATGCTCCCTCTTCTTCCCTTGATCTGAGTGCAGATCTTTGCATTGAAGTCTTTAGCTGCTAACTTCATTAACAAAGGAAAATATTGCTTTATTCTCCTAATATTCTCGTAGGGCTGGGCTACATTGCACATCAAAAAGATTTACTTAATTGCAGCTGTAAATTTTGCTCAGCATCACTGAGAACATAACTTGAAGACAATGGTGGATGTAACTGACATCTCAATTTATTCCACACAGCCTTAATTACCTTGATTAGAACCCTCAGAAGCCGGTTGAGTTTACAAGACTGGGATTTAATACCAGTAATATGAGAACCTAACATATAGAAATTGAGAGGAAATAAACATGAATATTTCCCATGCCATGTCTGAGGTTTATTTTACAAGCACCTGTACTCTGAACTCCAGAGGAGCAATCCTACGTACTTATATGTGTAAATACAACATGAGCGAGCAGGGATGTTAGCATATGTGGATGGAAGTTCTGGGCAAGAGGTAATTAATGAGTCTAATAAGCCCATATAATTTGTATCTTATCTTCTGAATGAAATTTGATTTTTTACCTGTTTTAGATTTATTTAAACGCTGCCTTTTCCATTTGGTTTTTCCCTTCCTTCTTCAGTTTTCTTTTCCACTTCCTTCCTAAATAATCTCATAGTTAGCAGGTCTCCCACACATTCATTGTTCTTGATGAGCTGTTTTATTTTTTCCATCACCCTTTCAGTTCATTTATAAGACAGAAACAGTGTGCTCTCTCTAGAATCAAATCCTGACAACCAGCTGCTCTGACAGCTCTACCTACAGTGCACATTTGATAGTTTTTGAGTTTCAATCAGCCATAAGATGTACAGGGAAAATATGTGTGAGCAGTGAGGATGATAATGGATCAAAACAACACACAAATACTGTGTCAGCACAATATGAAAAGGAAGAGTGATATTATGCCACACTGTCACTTTCACAAGTAAGAACTCATTGCTCTCACAGAGCTCATCACTTGATTATGGGTGCCACATGTTTTGAAAGACAGAAAAATTGAAGAAAATTTAGAGATAGCAAAGCATTAGTAAATGGTCTGTAATATAAGAATGTACAAGGAAGAAAATCAGAGTTGGGCATGTCCGGTCAAGAAATAAGATGATCAAGGGGAGATATAATTTCTACATTAAGCATGTTACAGTCACGGATGATTAATCTACAGAGGAAGATAAGAAGCCAAAGGCTTCAAGCAGAGAGGGAAAATGTAAATTTGATGTTATGGAAAACTTTCCAGTACAAAGCAAAATCGACAAAGAACAAACCATCAGGAAAGACTGCATAATTGCCATCATTACAGAAGCTCAAAGTCAGATGAGAGACCCTTCTGTATTTAATATCAGGAGAACTAAATCATACTTGCCCTTTAGGAGGATGACCCAAACACCAATCTTCTTCCAAAAGTTCTCAACAGTCATCCTCACAGGTAACCCGTCTTGAGTTTTTGTCTTAATATAAGCCACAAGGCTGGCTTAGAATAGGATTAAGTATTTGAATATGTGAAGTTTAAAGAAATTACAATATTCTTGCCATAGATATGCAGGGACCAGCGAAATTCAGATAAATAGGAACCTCCAAAAACACTCAAAAAGAGCACTCAGCAGTTGATGGGCACACCCAATAGTAATTCCTGAAGTTAATGATTTTAACTACGGACAGCCTACTTGATAAATCACAACTAAACATCCTCTGATTTTTAACAAAATGTAAGTACCTGAAAGAACATTATAAATGTTGGTGGTATTCTCTACTTTCCCCGCTTGGTGGGTCTGATATTAGGGTTTGATAGTTGCATTGCTTGGATGAAAGTGCTACTCTGGCTTTCTTTGGTACAGCAGCTACCCATCTGGATGTTTGGCTTACTGTTTGGATTCTGTTCTCCTTCAGAAGGTAATAACTCTCCTCCCAATTATTTTTGTCCCTTGTTCATTATGACCTGCCTTCAACGGACTTACAGGAAAAGAGTATTACTGTCTTTATATGTGACTTCAAGTTTTCTGATTCTGCTTAAGCTAAGTGATCCATGGTGTATATCACTGTCACACTTTTGACGTTCAGATCCGACTTCTGAAAGAAGAATAGAAAAATGTGCTCTCATAGAAGAAAAATATACAGGTACAAATGTGATGCTAGCATTTTAATATATATAAAAATTTATGAAACACACCAACAGAGTCACTGTTTAGTAGCTTTTGCATAAATTATTCACAGGATTCCGGACATTCCTTATAATGTTATCTCTGTGCATCAAAAGCTTCTTTACCAAAAAGCTAATCCAAACCAGGTGGGATATGCTCTCATTCAGACTGACTAGGAACAGTTAGCTAGTTAGTACAAAGTCTTTCTAGACCTGAGGTTTATCTCTGCATACGTCTTTCTGAAAACGCAGAAGTCTGGCCTGTGTCAAGTTAAAGTAAGAGGTCATATATATACTAAATGGTATATAACTGTCATGGTTTACCCGCGGCTGGCAACCAAGCACCACACAGACACTTGCTCACTCCCCCTAACCCGGAGGGAGGGGAGGAGGAGGAGAATCAGAAAGGAATGTAAAACTCAAGGGTTGAGATAAGAACAATTTAATACATAAAGCAAAAGCCGTGCATGCAAGCAAAGCAAAACAAGGAATTCATTCACCACTTCCCATGGGCAGGCAGGTGTTCGGCCATCCCCAGGAAAGCCGGGCTCCATCACGTGTAACGGTTACTCGGGAAGATAAAAGCCATAATGCCAGATGTCCCCCGCTTCCTTCTTCTTCCCCTAGTTTGTATACTCATGACATACCCATGGTATGGAATACCTCTTTGGCTAGTTTGAGTCACCTGTCCTGGCTGTGTCCTCTCCCAATTTCCCGTGCCTCTTGCTGGCAGGGCCCAAAGAACTGAAAAGTCCTTGACTTTAGTATGAACATCACCCAGCAACAACTGAACACCAGTGTGCTATCAACATTGCTCTCACATCAGAGCCAAAACACAGCACTGTACTAGCTACTAAGAAGAAAGCTAACTGTCCCAGCTGAAACCTGGACAATAACACTGTCCTGTCATCTCTTCATGCCATTATGGAAAACAAGCTGTCTCTTAAACAAACAAGCTTTTTGTTTTACTTAGGCTTGAAACTTTGAGTCAGACAACACATATTCATTCATGGCTATGTAGTTACAACCAGCTACAGCAGGACAGAACATAAACTCTGTAAGGGTAGACGAGAGTCACAAAGCGTTACTGCCCTAAAGATCTTATGGGCCCCCCTCTAACTAAACCCTGTTGACCTTGTCAATGAAGGTAGGAGGAGCAGAGGTAAGATGGGTGATGTGGAGGTTTGTGGTGAGTAGGAATGAATGCGAATTTGCCTAATCAGATGGCTGTGGCTGTAAAGATATTTAAAAACAAACTGCTAGAGGTTATGTGGGGAATTAGACATTTTATAAATGGAATTAAGGGATAAATCTTTCAAGCCGAAGGAGGCATTTTTAGGTTGCAAATGAATGGCTTGAGTACTACTTGTGATGTTGTACATCATGTGCTCAGCCTTGTCACCCCTCCAGTGCTCTGCCTACCCTTTCAGTGTTAAACCATCCAGTACCTGCTGCAGTGTCAGAGTTCAGTGCTGCAGGCAGGGTCAGCGTATTTAGGACACGGTGCTGTTCACTGGTAAAGCATATGCTGTACATCAGCAAATTTATGTCCATAAGTAAAGTGAAAGCTTAGTATGAAGGCAACTGTGTGCAAACACAAGACTCCCAAAAAATGATCTATTTCTTCTCCAGAGAGAAAAAAACAATTCTTCTTCAAAACTCTCAGGATTTTCTTTTAGGTTTATGGGCTCTCTGAGATCTTTTCTTTTCCAGTGCACTTTTATGCACTCCAAGGTCAAATCGTGCAGGCTGAATTAGGTAACAGTGTCTACAGAGAGGATGACTCAGTTTATTTGGGCGGCACAGTATGAGCTGCTCATAGTCCCAAGAGCTACTCTTAGCATGTCAGGGATTTGCAGGCAATATTTATGCTTGTAGATTCTCATAGGGGGAAAAAATTCCAAACCTTCACCTGGTTTATTTGGGGAGATGGGTTGGGATTTAAGCAGTTGTCAGCGATGCTGGAGAGAGGTTTCTGTGTTCTGGAGATGAAGCATTTATTTTACTTATTGCTGATTACTTAATGAGCGTATCTGATGCATAAGTCAATACTGCAACAGTCTCATAGCATCTGGAGTAGCGTGTGATGGAGACCATGGGATGGGTATTGGGGGTGATGCCAAGCTGCAGGAGTGGATTGTAACTCATAGCAAAGTTCCCCTGAGTTCAGCCTCTCCAGGTAGGTGATGCAGCCCCAGTGGGTGCACAGCAGCAGGGTGCTTATCCTGCACCCTCCACTTACACACCAGACCTACCAGGCTGCTGTGACCTGCCGTGCTAGGTGAGGCTGGCCTGGCTTCCAAGGAGCTTGAAAAGAAGGTCTGCATCAGCGCACAAGGAGGGTGGCATACCTTCTTTGGGAGAGGTGGCACTACCCTGCAGCAGGGACCTGGAGGGAAGCCACCCATAGTAATAGGCATGTCAACTGCATCTGCTGCAAGCAGTGCCTGCTTGAAGAGGGAGGTGATCTGCATTAATAGTGGCTAAAGTATTTTATCTTCTCTCTCAGGAGACAGACCTAAGCACATATTTCTGTTTTATGGTTCATGTTTGCTAAATGCAGAGCAGACTTCAGCTGCTTTCTCACTCAAGCCAACCTGGAACTTCCTTTTAACTGAACCTAATGCAATTAGAAGCTTGCTGACGTTTTTGTTAGGAGACAAGCATCCCAATAAATAATCTGGAGAGTTGCTCTGTGATATATTGAGTCACTGTTTTCTGAAAGAGGCCAAAGATCATCTAATTTATATGCCTGATCTTCCATCTGGCTGTCTTTAAAACCCTTGAAAACTGAGGCTGCAGGAGAAAATATGCCTGATCTTGTCTCAGTTCTGAGCAAACAGTTTTGATTCCTGGAATTGGTTGCACCATTAAAAAAAGTATGCCATTTTATTTTATGATGGGATCACAAAAGGTGGAAGGTGCTGGAAAGGGGGACATAAGCTTATTGTCACGTTTCTTTTTTTTTTTTTAATTAAGAAATGCACACCTGTTGATGAATATTTACAAGTTATCTAGTCATAGGAATAGATGAAAAGAGAAAGCCTGTTAATTGAATAGTTTATTTGCAAAAGCTTATCAATGAGTCTTCAAACACCCTTTTCCACTTCCACTACTGACAGTCATTTTTCTTGTGCCTGCAGTCGGGTTTTATTTTGTAAGGGGAGTTAGAGTCTCAGCCTGGCTTGAATTTTTTTCATGCCATCAGTTAAACATCTTCTGTCTTATATATTTATTGTGGCCCAATGACTGTCTTTACCTAAAAAGGTTTGTGCATAGAACTGGATTTTTGTTTAGTTAAAGAAACCCTTCATAAAAATTTCTCTAGACCTTTTCCTCAGAAACTTCTTTGACCTGTCCCACGCCTCCCCCAGTAACTTCTATGAGCTTGATAGGTATATCATGAGGGGCTTGTGGTCTGTGTCTGTGTGTTTGTTTAAACAAACAAACAAATAATCACAACCCACCACCACCACCACCACCACCAGTATCATGAGCTTTGGAACCTTTGTCTTTTAGAAAGACATAAGTAGTCTGACATGTTCGTGACATTCAAGTCTCTTACCACAACAACCAGTTCACATCCTTCACATTAGGCTCCGATAGGAGTTTTCTAATTCAGATATAATCAGCTTCTTTCAGAGTGGAACCCTACCAAATAAAAAATGTGGTCATTCTTTCCATATTAGTCAAACCTATCATGCTTTGTTTTCCTCTGGTAACCAGAAGAATTTACTTGGTCCTTTTATTTCCCTCCTGTTAGTTTGTTTATTTAGGAATATTAATTAAAAAATTCTCTTCATACACTTAGCAAAATGAATGTTTTAGTTGTAAAATTGTGAAAATCAAACTGAAAGACATTACCATGAAGCCAAGCAGGCTGCGCTGCATTAATAACTGTTATTAACATGTTATAACTACATTAACAGGAGTGAATACAGTGCTACCCTATTGCTTCCTGGATCTACCACAGAAAGCTGTAATCCTTTTCAGACAAGAAATTTCCACATTTTTAGGACATTGTGAGAGTGGTTTCTGAGCTACAGACAAACCTACACCCATTCTGAACTCCTCAGAAAGTACTAAGAGAACTGAGGTTTTAGTTCAAGATTAAAGTCAATAAAATCCTGATAGACTCTGAGCTTTGAATGATGATGGCTGTTCTGTTAGTTTGACTTTTTGGCTTTCTGATCTGTGCAGTATGGTCATCTTCTCCCTACAGAAAACATAGGCAAAAGGAACTTTTAACATTTTTCCACTTTAGCTTCTGATCAAATGAACATAAAAATGTAACACAACAGCTAAGAAAGCCAGGTGCAGAACAGATATTATAAAATGTACACAAGACATAACAAAAAGAGAAATCTAATGCCTAATCATACCTTTAGAGTATTAAAGAAGACCTTTAACTAGTGGAGCTAACTCTTGTTTGTCCATTTTCTTACTATGGAAGTTAGGCAAAATGTATTTACTGGAATGCATCTGATATATTTGCTATCAAAACCCTAGTAACTCATGTCTTTTTTTTAAAAAAGGGGTGGTGGCAGTGGTAGGAATCTATGCTAAATCACCATTCTACAGGATTTACTGTCAGCTCTGTGGATCTTCACTTCTGTGCTTCTTTCTCTCCTTGACTTACTGAAGAAATGAATATTCCATGGTAGTTTATTTCTTATGCTAACAATGCAAACTTTTCCATGTAACTCACAGAAGTACATTTTCTAACTGTGTTTTAACTGGAGTAACATTTGCCTCTAGGCTTATAAACCAAATTGTCATCTCTTTCACTTGCAAAATGCATTGTAGGTACAAAATTGGATTTGTTTTACCCATGTGGTTAAAAATGCCATTCCCAAAACTTGAATAGATCAATTGTGTTCACAAATACAGAAGGCATAAACTAAATCAAATGTATCACCCCTTTATCTGTGAATACAATAGTCTTCTGGAAACTAGCTATTTTAAAAACTAGGTTAGAGTTATGTCAGATTTTGTCCACTACAATTGTCTGAGTAACTCTTCTGAATAGACGAGTTATCCAATTATGAAGCAGCATATGGGGACTTGCACGATGGAACTCAAAACACATATGATCTGGCAAAAGGAAAGAAAATGAGAAAAATAGGAAGGAGTTGCTTTTTAAATACTAAAGTTTGAAGTACATACCATTAGCACTTTCCAGAACTGCAAGGTAGAATAAAATTAGGTCTTAAACAAACTGATTTATTATGCCAACAATACATCTGACCTAGTTGTAGAACTTTTCCTTTTCTTAATAGTCCTTCAGTGCCAGAACACCAGCAGAAGTCAGTAAAACGATTAAAGCATTCTCTCTAGATTTCAGGGGATGACTGAGGTATATTGCAGCTGTAATGGACAACGATGATTTGTATGAGCTGTGATAAGCTTGATGTGAAACTGGCAGGGCACACTTTCTTTGCATGAAATAAACCATAAGAAAGATCTTTGACAAGTGTGGCCACTAGTGTGGTCCTGAATGAAAGAAAAGGATGGTTTTCCCATCTCTGTAACAAAGAATAATTTCCATGAAAATGAGCAAAGAAAAGTGGTATCTAAGAAAAAAAAAAATGCTTTGGAACTGAATCTTTTTAAGTTAAGATTCCTTTCCTTCATGCCATGCAGACATTTTATACACTGAGCAAATCTCTTTTGTGTTATTGGCAGAGCTGCTGCAATGTGTAACACCATATTTTAATTCCTTTTGGTAAGCTCAGAACTCTTTTTATGAAGGATCCACAATACAGTGCAAACAAATATGTGTACACCATAATCTTTTGAGAAAATGAAGCCAGGAATGAACTAAAACAGATTATTGGCGTTTGCATTGCTTTGTATGTTTAGTGCAACCTTAAGCAGTTAATACCAAAAGACTCCTCCTGAATTTCAATGATAGTTTGCATCTGTGTTATATTGTTTTTAAAACTGATTTGGTCAGTTGCATAAGCAGTCAAGACATGGACTAGCAAAATAAATATCTGCTGATATGTTCCATAGATTTCCCTTCCCCCTGCCCAAGTTAGTTAATTGAAAACAGTACAGAGGTATTGACTGAGATACCTGGCCACTATATGTTTTAACAGAACCCATAAAACCAATAATGATTAAGTTTAATAGATCAATACGAAATTTACTAAAGCTCTGTTAAACTTTAAGCAGTTAAAATCAATAGTTAACCTACTGAAAACGTATACAGAGAAGCCCTTGATTCCCAGCAGAGTTAAATACCTCCTTTCACAGAAGCAGTGCAGTAGAAAGCTCTTGTATGTCGGCATACTTGTTAGTGTCATGCTGTTTCTGGAGATCTTATTAGGAAGAAATGCATTTGAGAACTACTATGCTAATCTGGTTTTACAACAAAAGCATATTCAAAGCTGTGGGCATCACCAGCATTTTCAGGTTCAACTGCAGATGTTTCGCCCTGCTCGCTGCTCAGCATTACCAGACACATGGCTCCTCTTATGCTGTGGCTGCAGGTCTCTGGTCCTCTCCCACGCTGTCACTTCTGGATCTTTGAGCTGAACCCAAATCCCAAACTGACACATCACCAGAATTTGTGAAGGTTTTAATCTGGACTTGAATATAGTAGCTTAAACACATATCTATATTTTGTGCTGTTTCTTATTTTCTTCCAGATTTGTTTTACACTTAAAGCCCTAAATATTTGGAAATGCCCACAGTATAAATAAAGGACTTTTACAGCTGCATTTTTCTTATGTTGTCACCAGCTGTACCTGTACTCCTGCGAAAGGTGCTGTGTGCCCATACCTAGTTTTAAACTAGAACGGATGCTTGTAACACTGCAGTTTGCAACCCAGGCTTCACTGTGGTCTGCAAAGGACGCTCTGAGTGAACCACTGTTACACCAGTACTGGTGTGGTGCCTGGCCTACCTTGCTGAAGGTTGGGTTGGGTTGGTGTACAAGGCTTGAAGGAATTCCCTCCATAGGCTGCAGACTGAATATGTCCATACTGACAATTTAAGTTTTCATTGATTACACCCATGAATTATAACTTGTGAACTTTCCACAACCACAAATGCTGTCTTGGTTGCTCAGATGGTTTCTTACAGCATTTTTTAAATATTCTGTGTTTCTCAAGGTCTTTCAGTTAAGAAACTGCCAGACAACCGTTTATTTAATGCTAAAAGGTAGGCTTGGCTTAAAGCAATGAATAATATTGGAGTTAGTCCTTGGATCTACACAGTGTTGGTGAACATGACAATCTTTAGGGAGACCTGTATGTTTTCCTGTGAGCACAGATCTGGGTGCAGGATGAGGAGATTAAATTAACAGTGAGGCTCAAGATGGATCTGTACAAGACTGAAGGAGAATGGAGCAGTAAGAGATGCAGTGCCTGAGCTGGGTATGGTGAGGATACTGTCCATGACTGAGGAATACCTAACTCTAATTAGATGAAGGAACTCATTCAGAGAATTGGTAGCTTAAAGCCAGAAGAGCAATCTGGATCAGCACAGAAAAACCAAGTCTCCAGTGCTCCTGGTTGGTGTAATCAGTCTTCTGCCATGCTGAATAGCTTCATAATTCATGGAAATACTGGGCTGTAGGAAAAGAGGGGATTGGTTATAGAGTTCACCTGGGGAGGTTGTTTGTTTTTTTTTTAAGGTTAGATGAGCGAAGCTAAGCATACGTGTTCTTCCTATGCCCTGCTGGAAAAATGGGTTTGCATAATCTGGTTGGTCATCTTTCTAGGGCTTCACTCCCAGTACATCCCTGGAGATGCACACTTGGGTAACACAAATGCTGTTGTATTATGCTGTTGTATTGCTGAAAGGCAGCACAAACTTACCAGCAACGAAGAAAGGGTGGGCTATAATAAAGCGATAGGACTCTCCTTTCTCCCTCGTTGTTGGGTGTCTTACAATTACTGGAAGAGAAATTCTTATTCCCAGACGCATATTAAATCTTTGTAATAAAACCATTTTTGTGGTTAGTTACAATTTAGCTCTAAAACAAAGCTCTGACACTAATCACTTTCACAAATCCTTTTTCTAGGGCTTGAGTCAACTCCCTTTGAAGTCAATGGAAGTCTGAATTTACTGAGAGTTAGTTGAGGCCCCTACATTATAAGCAGGACTTCGTTGATTGGATTTTAAAAAAAAAAATCACCCACTTATATTAACTGCACTTACACACAGCACTAAAACTTTCAAATAACAGCCTTCTAATAAAAATCTTAATTTCTAAAACATGTGAGCCTAATTATTATTCATCTGCACTTGCATGCTGTGCTACCTCTTGCAAGGCTTTCTGCCTCATATATCATGCTGTAATTAGTAAAGTGGGAAAACAAATTCATGTCTTCTTCAAAGCAAAAAAATAAAAAATCACACTTGAGTCTTAACTACATCATAATCATCAACAGGAAAAAAGTGTGTGGGAGGTATCTGGAGAGTACCTCCAGAATTTTGGACATGCACCCTTTTTGGTAGGTAATCGTTGTATAGCTCTTTTCTGTATTATTATTTGTTGTGAAAAATAAGGGAGAGGGACAAGGAGAGAAGCACAAGAAACAGCATGAGGATGGAGCATCAAAACAAGAAAAAACACCCTGTATGGGGAAAACCTGCTCTTTCCCTCTTTTAGGAACAAAAACTTAAAGGCTGTCAAGAATACTAACGCTGCTGATCTTACCTACAGCTCTGTCTCTCTAACAGAGCCAGCAGGCTGGCTGTGGTAACATGGTTTATGGAACCACACAGAACAGTTAAAAATTATTTTTTTTATTTAAAATTTGGATGATGAGGTTGCATTGTGGTCCATGGGACGTTCTGAGGGTAAGCAGAAGTCCATTGTTCTAATATTTGGGAATCTTTGGTTGAAGAGTTGCTTCTTGGTGAAAACTTCCAGTAAGACAGAAATTAAATGCATATTTTTACAGCAATGAAACGGGAGGATGATCAAATTATCAAATTTCTCCCTGTAATAGGCTTGAATATGGTCAGGAATTCAAATGTATAAATCACTTTGGGCTGCAATTTGATGTTAATTTCTCTGATCTAAACACAGTACTGTAAAATGATCCATTGTCTGACTAAGGGATATTCAGTTGGGCTGAATATTTAACAATAAAAGCATGAGGTGATATATATTTTTAAATAGTGTAAAATTAATGCAAGCTTAAATATTACTGAAATAGGACTAAAGAGTGGTATGGTAAGTTTCCCTGGTGTCGATTTACAGAGTATCCCCGAATACTTTAAGCAAACACCATCTGAGGCTCCAACCCATAAAATCTTCAAGCTTTATAATGTGTTACTTAGAAAAACTAACAGTATTAGTTTGGATTTAGGTCTAACCTTGAAAACACAAGAAACTGCCTAGGAGCCTAGCTTAGCTCCTAGGACCAATGTTTTTGTTTCAAGTGTCTTGCCCAACTTAAACACAAGTCGTCCCAGCTGGAAACAAGATCTAAATTTTGTTTGTCTTCCCCTTACATCATGTCAAATCCTAGAACCCAAATGTTAGGGTGTAGTGCAAAGTTTGCACCTTGCTGTGCTTAGTGAGATTTATTCTGGGCTTTTGCAAAGCAGCAAACTGCAGCAGAGACGGAGCTGAATGTCTCCTTAGCACAGTAGACAAACTGCGTTCTTCACATTGTAGTGAACTGAAAAAGTCCCTACTTTAGACCTCAATTTGTCTACATTTTAGCTCTCCAAGTCAGCAAGTATAGCAAACCTCTATCTCTTATGGATCTGGCCCAGTATTATCAAGCTCCTAATTTTCCACCATCTTTTTAAAAAATAATATTTACAAATCTACATTTGCAGTCAGGTTCTCCCTGGAAATATGCTGGCTTCCACTTAAATAGTCTATGGATCTGGAAGAATTGGGCAGAAGTTCATGCAGAGGGAAAGCCCCAGCCTATGGGTCCCAAGGAACTGGCTTGCTCATCCCCTCTGTCTGTTTAGTGTTTCTCTAGTATAATGAGGACATTGTGGTTGACTTCTCCACATTGTGACTAGGACGCTTTCTTGTACATTCTTTGTTTCAACATCTATGAATATGGGCAAACTACTCAACTGTTCTGCAGCCTGTGAAATCTGTATAACCCTTCTGCTGGTTATCTATTGTTTATGAAATGTCAGAAACACTTGGACAATACTCCAGTATGGAAGTGGTGGGTGACATCGATATTTTGCTGTCCCAGAGGGCACTATTCTGTGAAGGAGCTAGCATATGGTAGTTATTAGCTGTGCACTGAGGCTGATGGGAAGCCCTGCTGCCTGACTCTGAATATCAGAGATTTATATTTTGTCTAACTTCCTTTTACTGTACTGAGCTGAATCACTTGTGTTTGATGAAATACATGTTGCTTTGTTGAGCAGCAGGCTGGAGTTTGTTCTACCTGTGTTTTGAAACTGTTGTGAGTCTGCTTATACAGCAGCAGGATGCTGAGGTGTGCCTCTAGGGCAGCAGCAGGCAGCGTGGACGTCATCTGCGCCTGGTCCTCTCAGGAGGGTGGTGGGTACTGTGGGCTGCCTGCAGGCACCCTCTGAGCAACAATGTTCTGCTTGACAGTGATAACATGTGAGGGTGAAGTCACCTCTCCTTGAAATTTGTTCCAATAGTTGATTAATTTTCAAGGAACATCATAGTTCAAATACAGATTTGTTGAGTATCAGCTTCCAGGTATTGGTCCTTTCTTATCTGATTAAGAACCAGCCCCTTAACTCTTTCCTTTCCCTGAAAAGGAACTAAGATTCTGTTGTGAAGCCATGTCTTATGTTTCTTTCTGATAGTATAAACTGATGGAGTTCTTTCACTGAAGGGCATTTTCTCTGGTCCGTCAGTATTTTTTGTGCTTCTCTCTCCTAGATTTTTCATTATGCTTTTTAGCAAGTGTACACTAGAACTGGAGAGAGACTTTTAAAACAGGAAATGATAGCTCTGTGGTTACAATTCAATTTACGCTATATGCTATGGTCAGGAATGTAGCTGCTAGGAAAGAAACAGAAGAGGGTAGAAGTTAAAATATGCAACACACTGTTTTTCCTGCCTCACCACTCTTTGCTGTCTTTAATAGGTAACTTGCTTTGACCATATACCCACTGACTGAATGCTAAATTACACTGCTATGCACACAGCCTTTAGTTCTTGGCTCAGTGAATCTTGGTTACCATACTTACCCTTTTAACAAGATGACTCTCGTTGCATATGAATATCTTCATTCAGTAAAATAAAATGAATCAGTAAGTTTTAGCTCATTAGGCAAAATGTTGCATAAATGAAGAGAAAAAGCCTATTTGCTGCTATAAATATGTTTCAGGGAGTAAATGTTAAATTGGATCTAACATTTAATAACAGTCACATCAAGATTTTTTTAGACTGTGCAGTATAAACATACGGAGAAAGAAAATTAGGAACTTGGATTCCAGACTATTGTGGGGTGTAGAAATGTGAAGCAATGTCAGGAATCTACAAAGGATAGATAGAACCTACAAATGCCTACCGTACACCTGTGCTTCAAAAACGCAAGATACTTTCTAGAAATTTAGGGGAAATAACTTTTCCTGGGTATTTAAAAAACGTTGAGACAATTTGCAGGGAATAATATGCTAAATGAACTCCAAGCTCAATTCTTCACTCAGCTGTCATCTCTCTTTTCAGAATGTTTCATGGGTTTACAACCACTCTATAAATCTACCAATGATTTCTGGGCTAAAATAGTGATGGGTGCCTCTTCGTCAGTCTTGGGGTTTCTCTAAGTGGGTTTCAGATGATGTCAGAATGCAATGGTCTTGGCATGCAAACCTGGAAACCCTTGAAAATGTCATTTTAGACCAGATGAGGCAAGGGCTGTGGATAGTCTTGACCTAACTGTGACTGTAAGAAATATTCTCAGAGAATGCTCTAAGATAGAGCTAAGCATTTGATAATTTTTTCCTGGAGTGCTGGCGCACCGGATGGAGTATTCTCCTAGTAGTGAATACAGACATCGCTTTTCTATGAGGGAAACATTCAAGTTCCATCAGACATCAGCTCCCTACACAACGCTGTGAGCTCAAGGAGTCTGGAAACTGGAACTGTTATAGGTTCCTCCCTTCAGCTTTACAGCTTTGTAATACGTATTTCAGACACAGGATTTCTAGAATACAAAAGTTACCATGGAAGTTATTTGAAAGCAACAACACAATTCAACACCTATACTATTGACTTGCTTAGAGTTAATTTATCTCACACTTTCAAAAAAACCCCAGCAAATATTTGACTGGGGAATAAACCAAATATTAACACAAATCATAATGGCATGCTAATTTCCCACAGGGGACATAGACACTATAGATTTGTCATCATGCAAATCTTTTCCTAGAGTTGATACGAAATTACAAAAGTGCTATTGTTGTGGGAAAGCAGCACATATATTGCTTACCAATTGCATTTTTTAGGGAGGGGAGACATTTCTTTGGAAGATGGTACCACAGAAGTGTAACTGAACATTTCTCAGTAAAGCTCTGTGATCATTACCTAAATCTTGAGTGAGCTGCCCCATCCTTTTCTATAAATTGAGTTTCCACCTTGTTCTTATACCTCTGCCAATTAGTTTACCTTCCAAAACAGAAAATTATTTTCCCCCATCCCTCCTGTGCCTTAACAAGGCATTCGAGTCAGGCTGGTAGCTATCACTAGTTCCGGCTCCAAAGCAACCCAAACCCTGAAGTGACTATATTCCTTCACATTTTCTGCTGGACATAATCAAACAGTCCTGCTGACACCAAACAGCTCAGCAGTTAAACTAGTACTGAGATCCCCAAACCAGGCAGCGCTGTGCTGGTGTCACCTGTGAGGTGTGAGTGGGAGCACAGCTCCTGGCGTGAGCCTTGCACAAGCCCAGTGAAGAGAAAAAGGGCCTCCCAGGTGGAGCATTCATCCACAAGGCAGGAGAGCAAGCTCCTGTGCTGCCCTCCTTTTTAATCTCCATTTAGGACCTGAATCTAAGACAAGCATCTATTTACACCCTGATCTTCTGGCTAGAGTGCCCCAACAAGACCCCAGGGACTTGGTCTCTCCTAGCGAAGCTCTCCCATTTTGAGCAAAATACTCACCATGTCAGATGCTAGGAGCCTGCATCTACCTCGCTGGCCAAAACAGAATCAGTGTGGTTTTTTCCACTCAAGCTCATTAACATGGTATATGAACAGGGAAGTCTTCCATGTTGGGGGCTGAGAGTGCAAAGTCAGTGCTCTCCCTGTTTCCTTGTGGTTAAAGAACTCATCTCTGAATTTTAGTGGTTACGGTGAAGACCCTGCTCTAAAATGAAGTCTCCAACAGCCCACCTATATGCTCTCACAGCTGGATCTTCGTGCAGGTGTATAAGAACAGGCTGGGGTCAGCTCTGCTCCAAAATTTTGCAGAGAAAGCCCAGAAAAGATTGTTCAGGGTCACAACTTTATCTTTCGCCATGGAAAACCTAAGGATACTTGACAATAAAGGAAGAGCTATTGGCTTGGACCAGAAACACCAAGGTACAGCTGTAACTTCAGATGAGATTCCCATAGGACTAAGAAAATGGTCCTGAAGGTAGCAGCATCTACTAAATCTGTCCCTTTCAATCCAAAAAGCCATGTTACACAGAGAGGGCAAGCTACGATGGTATTTTTCAGATGGCTGACAGATCATTAAATTTTTTGGAATCTAGAGTTTTAGTCAACGTGTCCTTTATTAGTCAATAATAGTTATGCCCCCCTAGTTGGCTGCTGGACTTTAAATTTGTTCTAGTGAGAGACAGAAATCAGACAATTTTTTTTTTGTCCCAAAGAGTTGCTGTCACTGAAAAGGATGATAAATGATTATTTCTGTTGACAATAGAAGATAACTAAAGTGCTAATCAGATCCCATATTATGGGATCAACACAGCCTATCTTTTACACCTCTGTGCATAGTCATCTTTCTGCTATCCCAGACATCGGTTGAACATACAATAGCCAGTATCCCAGTGAATTAGTGAAATATATTTTCTGGCATATTGCTTCCTTGCTCAGAGAATGTTTCTGAAATGAAGATCCCTCTCGCTAACACAAATCTTTATAGAATAGGACATTACAATTTTGCAGGCTTAATATAGCTAGAGATACATGATCCCCTTAATGATTTTAGAATAAACAGAAGAGAAATGCTGTCACTGCAGCTGAAGGATTGCCAGCAGGTGTGCTTTCACTCACTTGGGAAGCTTGCTAGAGTCTTGCTTCCCATCCCTCTGTCTACTTTAGCTTGTCCAACCTTTTTTGCTCGTCGCTCTTGCTCGCTTTTCTCTTAAACTCAATATGGTCTGGCACTGTGTGCTTGCAGCCCAGAAAGCCAACCAAATCCTGGGCTGCATCAAAAGAAGCCAGACCAGCATATCGAGAGAGGTGATTCTACCTCTCTACTTTGCTCTTGTGGCACCTCATCTGGAGTACTGCGTTTGTCTCTGGGGCTCCCAACATAAGAACAACATGAACCTATTGGAGTGAGTCCAGAGGAGGGCCACAAAGATGATCAGAGGGCTGGAGCCCTCTGTCTCCTATGAAGACAGGCTGAAAGAGTTGGGGTTGCTCAGCCCAGAGAAGAGAAGGCTCCGGGTAGATCTTATAGTTGCCTTTCAATACCTAAAGGGGCTTACAAGACAGCTGGAGAGGGACTTCTTACAAGGGCATGTAGTGACAGGACAAGGGGAAATGGCTTTAAACTGAAAGAGGGTAGATTTAGATTAGATATTAGGAAGAAGTTCTTTACTGTAAGGGTGGTACGACACTGGACCAGTTTGCCCAGAAAAGTTGTGGATGCCCCATCCCTGGCAGTGTTCAAGGCCAGGCTGGATGGGGCTTTGAGCAAACTGGTCTAGTGGAAGGTGTCCCTGGACTGGAACTAGATGATCTTTACTATCCCCTCCAACCCAAACCATTCTATGATGATGCCTTCCCTGCAATTGCTAAGTCATGAGTTTTAAAGTCCCCAGATCTCTCTCTGTCAGTAAAAGGATTCTTCCATCCCTCCCTCCAGGCCTTCTGGGTTCTGCCTGCCCATGATGACACTGTGGCCTTCAGCCAGCTCTGCTCTCTGCCTCCTCTTTCGTCCCTGCTTCTCTGATGTGGTGCTCATTCTCTTGATTGTAGCAATGTAAAAAGCATGCCAAAGGGTGTGCATCTATAAAGGTCCTCCCTAATGCCCATGTTTAGGAAGGTGACATGTAAGTTGCCCTATAAATGTCCATGGAGGCTGGCACCTTGACATGTTGGTTCTGGTGGGCTTCCCCTTCCTGGCTCTGCTGCAGCTTGCAGTGTCCTTGTACTTGCTCATTCATTTGCTCATTGCTTATTAGATCATGAGAATATCAGGAAACTTTGAGTAAACAAAAAGTTAGAAGTTGGGGAATAGTAATTAAAATACTGACCTGAAACCATGCCGAGCACAGGAAATGGCAAAAGTTTCTGCTGGTGAGAAGGGCTTGGTTTGTGTCATTGAAACTGTGGTTTGTTTTTCCTTAATGGCTGTTTTCTTGGTTTCATGCTAAAAGCAGGTGGCTGCTGTCTGCTTCGCCTCCCATCAAAGCTGTCTGCTTTAAGCTTTTTAAAGCTGTCCACTGGTTACAGCTTTCCAAATTTGAAGTGACCAGCTAAGGCAGACCCGCGCGTGGGAGTGCACACACGTTGCCTTCTCTGGCGTCTGGAGTACAAACCCAAATGGTACATGCTGGAGGAAAGCTAACTGCAGAAGGAGCAAGAAGAAAATGCTGAGTAGCTTATTTTACATATAGATGCTTTTCTTATTCTAGCAAAATTTCTTTGGTACACAGGAAATATACGTAATCTGTGATAATATAGTTCTGCCACATGACAGACTGCTGCTCACCAGACTGAGACATGCTTATTTTCCTTTCTTTTTAAAAGAAAAAAGATCTACCTTGCCAGTCGAATGCTTTTTGAATTATTACGTTTTTTGCATGTAAAGCAATAACACAGCAGCCAGGCTATAAGATAACATGTTCAGTGTGCCATAATCAGATGGGACCAAATGTATTCTTGGTACAACTCTATTAACTTTGATGGGCTTACAGGAGAGAAAAGCACAGACCATTGACATTAAGGGGAAATTTTTCCTGGATAGAGAGCTGCAATATCTCTACAGGTAATACTGATGTGATTGTTCCGTGTCTTAGAGGCACAGTCATTACAATTAATGGAGTGAGTCAACATGATATACAACATTTTGTTGTATGTCTTTTTTTCATTTAGTAGGCTCATACTACATTTTTACGTGTACTATTTCTGTTCAAGAGTAATAGCTGTGTTTGTCATGCTCCCACTGCTCAGTGTGCAGTCTCTGAACTGAATAGTAGAAGTGTTTCTAAGGAAATAACATTACTCGGGACAGTAACTGCTAAGCAAATGGTACAGGTGGATGTGATTTGCTGCTGACCAAGTCTCATTTGAACTGTTTGGCACACCTCTAAATTAACTGAACAGATGGATTTTTAATTAGTTCTGTCATTTCATTTTCTGCATTCTTAATATATGTCAGGCTGTATGTCAGGGAGTATTAGCATCAATTTCAAGTGATACAAAAAAATTCGTAGCAAGAATAAGCTGATAATAACAATAACAAAACATAATTAGAGTACAAATTGGGAGGTCTGTAGCTTTATAAACATGGTAAACCTAGATTTATGAGACTTCAGAGATTTGTTTAAAATGAAAAATGCATGAAACTTGCTGCAAACCAATTAGTTCTGTGCAGACCTAGAGCAGGATTTTCTGCCTTCCAGTTAGTGGGATAGACCTTGCTCATGTGAATTGGCTGAGAGGAGCTGCTGCATTTATGCAATTGATCTACCTGGTTCCACCTGTCCCAAAGAGCAGAAGCACTTCCCTGGGCACTAAAGTGCCTTTTATCTTCAGAGACAGTAGTAAAAAATGTAGTTATTCTTACCTTCTGACTGAAGTGATATTTGTCCAAGTGCAAAATCTTTTCCTTGTGATTTGCAGCCAGGCTAGTGGGACTGTTTTCAAGGGCAAGGCAGCCGCAGCATCTGGTCCAAGGATAGTAATATGGCAGCAATAGCTGCATTCCCATCTCAAATTAAAATGATAGCGATTTCTGAGCACAGATAAAGCAACACAACATTATATACTTGTTTTATTAAGATAATATTTCAGAATACAAATGATGTTGTTTATACGATGGTAGTTAACGAGATTAAGTTCAATCTACATAAAACCAAATTCCACACAACTGTACGGAATTAGGATGCTGCACTGTTTGTATAGTTTAAGCTACAAAGATTGTTTTATATGCATTTGTAATTTTCCACGGCAAGCTCTGGATAAAATACTCATTTCCTCCAGATTTATCTCTGCAGGGAATACCTTAGAATTATGGCAGGCACTACATCACAAGTAGTATCAACATCTAAGTTAAAGCAAATAGCTTTAATCATAGAATTCCAAAACATGTTCTTCTTGGGATCTGCAGAAAATGTCTAATGTGTAAACAGGCCTAATCAGAGCAACAACATTTCCAGCAGCAGACTCCTAGAGAAATTAAATAGGAGATACCTCATCAAGGGTCTATAATGATGTTTGGTAGGATCTCCATGCCTGGACACTTTTTCAGCAATATTATACAAAGTGCACATAGTGGGAACTATTTTATTTAATATACAACATTACGACTGGTATGACTCGTTTATTTAGGAATATCTTTTTGGTTTTTTGATGGCTTACAATTAACTGCTTAAAACCTACACATAAAAGTGTTGGTACTTTCCCAGGAATAAGGGAAGTATTTAAGCCTGAATGACTTTACACATGTGCCAGTTATTACCAGGTTTTCTTATTCAGTCTTGGCCCACTTGCTGTCCTTTGAGCCAAATCTTCTCAGCATCTCGTGAAAAGCAACTGCCAGCAACAGAGCTTCTGTTCACAGCGCATGCAAATGCTGGCTACTAAGGAAATGCTGGTTAAAAGCTCCTCCCCAATTCAGAATTGGGACAATACCTAGGTCTTTCCTGTGGCCTAATCATAAGGTTTCTGGCTTTTCTGTAGTGGTGGTTTTTGCTTGATGTCTTTTGACGTCAAGCTGAATATGCTGCAGCCAGCTTGATGTTTTTGTGAGATGCTTCATTTCAAACAGTGGCACTTTGCAGATTTCGAAAAACTTACCCTTGGAAATTTTCCAATAGATCTGAGGCTGAATAACCTTCGTTGCTACTCGATACTGTCAGAGGATGTGTCTGGCAGTCTTTGAACATGGGAGTGGTATGCTGACCCAGCCCTGAAGATTTCATATGTATTCAGGCTCTGATAGATGAGAGCCCTGTGCACAGCTTACCTTTACTCGGCTGAACAGTCCTAGGGAAGTCTTTCCAGCATCTGGACTACTTAATAGCTGATGCTTTAAACCTGTAATTGCAGTGCAGGATCTGGTCTCAATCAGCCTCACTGCCCAGAGGGTTTGACAGATGGATCTCTGCCCGCCTGTAAGTGGGCTCAGGTCTCTCTGCCCTGTCTCCTCTGCAAGGAGCACACTGTGCCTCTGCAGTGCTTTTCAGTCTGCAAGGCATCTAGAGTCATCCTTACAGGATCCGAAACAGCCTGGCCTCCTCCTGGGCAGATAAATGAATGCTGTTATTTTAATGAGGTTTGGAAGCTGTATGCTTTGAGGGGAGAGGTGATGTTAGGGAGACTGTCTTTGGCTGTAAGCATGACTAACGCTAAAAAGCAATAGTTAGAGTCCTCATGTTAAAGCACCAGGCAGGATCTTTGCTGTAGCCCTGCTACCACCTCCACCCAGCCCATTCTTGTACTGTCAGTTTGCCTTTGCTAATACAGAGATGATAATGACCTCACTGACAACATGCATTGTGATCTGATATTGTTATATGTCAACTAATCTTTCTTTTTACAGGAATAAAAGGTCTGTGCATACAAGGACTACAGGGCATCAAATAAAACTAGGACTGACCAGGTTCAAACCAAACAGAGAATTGCCCTATGGCACAGCCTGTAGTTGAGCTGTGGAACTCTTTGCCATAGGGTGTGATGGACCCTAAAGTTCTCAAAGTTTGAAAAGGAATTGCACATGTTACCGGACGAAATACTAATTAAGGTTGTGTATATCAAAAGCACTATCTCCACTTCAGGAAGCCCTCAGCGTGGGTAGCACCCAAGGTTAGGAGAGGATGCTGGGCCAGTGGTGCTATGTGCTATGTTCTTCTGCTATGCTTAGTTCTTCCTTAGGCATTAGCTATTAGCATATGACTAGAGGCAGGTGCTAGGCTACACAGACCTTTTATCTAACTCAGTATGGGTTTTCTTATGTATCCTTATAATCACTGATTTTTTTAAAAAAAATATATTCAAGGCTGAAAAACCTGATATGTGGTCAAAACAAGGAAAAACTTGGAGAAAGAGCAAACAAAACCCCCTATAAGAACATGCAGCCTCTGTCTCTTCTCACAACCTATTAAACTGTGAGAGCAAAAATGTTGTGAAATGGAAGATAAAGGCAAAGTAAAGAGGAGACAACAGGCACTAGAGTTGCATGCCTGCTTTTTCAAGTTCCCAATACATTCAAAAGTGTTTTCATCAGCCTGCTAGCCAGGACCCTCGATGCAAATAGCAGACTACTTAAATTGTAACTAGCAGGCTGAGTGAGGCAGTAGCCAGACTGACTCATCATCTCAGTAAAGAAAGTGCACATTGCTGGGAAGACCTGTGCCACATTATTCATGCAACACAAAAGCAGATTCTGAATAATTGTGTTGTGCTAGGCTTAACATCATGTTTGCTTGTAATTGTCTGAGGCCATAGTGAGAAGAAAGAAGATATTTCAAAACTTTTTGTAGCAGTGGGGAGGAAGATCCTTATAGGAAAATAAATACTGGATGAAGGAAATGTAGGTTCATCAATACAATTCTGAATAAATAGGCTTGCTTCATTCTGCAGCTGTTTTTTAGCTGTATTATTTGTTGTTTGTAACAACTGCCAGGTACTCTTGAAAATGTTTATGAGTTCTGGATAATTCATGATTCCTTGGTGTAGGTGATTTTTCATCAAATGGTTCTTACTAGAAGTGTGGTGTTTGTTATTCATTAATTCAGTATTTATTATTTTACTGTTTTGTCATTTTTGGTTTAAAAAGTTTCATATGTTTAATCAGAAAGCACAAATATTGTCTGGTAATTTAGGGCTAGTTATGAATCACAAAGATCAAGCAGACAAAAAGGAATGGTTTGCTGACATCAAAAATAGTATGTCCGAACGAGCTGGCAAATACCTTCAGTTAAGGAATATGTTAATAGAAATGAGTACTTGCTCACAAAGAGTATGACAAAAAAAAACCACAACAAATTATTCCCAGTCAATATTCATTCACCCACTTTTAATTACTTTGATGAAATGAGTCTTTTTAGATGCCCTGGAAGATGGTGTTCATGAAAACAAACACATGTAGCATGCAGAATAAACAAGAGGAGGTAGAGACATTGCACATGCCTGCAGGGCTGTGATCTTACTGGCATCATTGAGACATGGTAGAATGTCTCCTATGACTGGAGTGCTGGAATAGAAGGACTTCCACCTTTAGGAAGGACAGGCAGGGGAGGTGAGGAGGGGGTGTCACACTCTATGACAATGTCCAGCTGGAGTGCATGGAGCTCCACCTTGGGGAGGGATGAGGAAACAACCAAGAATTTATGAGTCAGGATTAAAGGAAGGGCAAGGACAGGTGACATTATAGTGGGGGTCTGCTACAGGCCACCTGACCAGGAAGACCAGTAGATGAGGCCCTCTATAGACAGACAGCAGCAGGCTCATGTTCACAAGCCCTGGTCCTCATGGGGGACTTCAACCACCCCAATACCTGTTAGAGGGACAACACAGCAGGGCATAAGCAATCCAGGAGGTTTCTGGAATGTGTTGATGATAACTTCCTTGTCCAAGTGTTACAGGAACCAAGAAGGAGAGGTGCTATGCTGGACCTTGTTCTCATGAACAAGGAGGGGCTGGTGGGGAATGTGAAACTCAAGGCAGCCTTGGCTGCAGTGACCATGAAAAGGTGGAGTTCAAGATCCTTAGGGCAGCAAGAAGGGTGCATAGCAAGCTCACTACCCTGGACTTCAGGAAAGCAGACTGTGACCTCTTCAGGCATCTGCTTGGTAGGGTGCCATGGGATAAAGTCCAGGAAGGAAGAGGGGCCCAAGAAAGCTGGTCAGTATTCCAGAATCACCTCCTCCAAGCTCAGGAGCCATGCGTCCCAGCAAAAAGGAGATCAGGCAGAAATGCCGGGAGGCCTGCATGGATGAACTCCTGGACAAACTCAAACACAAAAGGAATCCTACAGAGGGTGGAAGCAAAACCAGGTAGCCTGGGAGGAATACAGATAAATTCTCTGAGCAGCCAGAGGTCAGGTTAGGAAAGCTAAAGCCCTGATAGAATTAAATCCAGCCAGGGATATCAAGGGCAACAAGAAAATCTTCTATAGGTACATTGGTGATAAACAGAAGACTGGAGAAACACACTGAAGGGAAGGGATGCCATCCAGAGGGACCTTTACAGGCTTGAGAGTTGGGCCTGTTCAAATCTCATTTAGTTCAACAAGGCCAAGGGCAAGATCCTGTATGTGTGTTGGGGGAATCCCAAGCACAAACACAGGTTGGGTGGAGAATGGATTGAGAGCAGACCTGAGGAGAAGGAGTTGGGAGTGCTGACTGACAAGAAGCTCAATGTGAGCTGGCAATGTGCGCTTGCAACCCAGAAAGCCAACCAAATCCTGGGCTGCATCAAAAGAAGCCAGACCAGCATATCGAGAGAGGTGATTCTACCTCTCTACTTTGCTCTTGTGGCACCTCATCTGGAGTACTGCGTTTGTCTCTGGGGCTCCCAACATAAGAACAACATGAACCTATTGGAGTGAGTCCAGAGGAGGGCCACAAAGATGATCAGAGGGCTGGAGCCCTCTGTCTCCTATGAAGACAGGCTGAAAGAGTTGGGGTTGCTCAGCCCAGAGAAGAGAAGGCTCCAGGTAGATCTTATAGTTGCCTTTCAATACCTAAAGGGGCTTACAAGACAGCTGGAGAGGGACTTCTTACAAGGGCATGTAGTGACAGGACAAGGGGAAATGGCTTTAAACTAAAGAGGGTAGATTTAGATTAGATATTAGGAAGAAGTTCTTTACTGTAAGGGTGGTACGACACTGGACCAGTTTGCCCAGAAAAGTTGTGGATGCCCCATCCCTGGCAGTGTTCAAGGCCAGGCTGGATGGGGCTTTGAGCAACCTGGTCTAGTGGGAGGTGTCCCTGCCCATGGCAGGGTGGGTGGAACTAGATGATCTGTAATGTCCCTTCCAACCGAAACCATTGTATGATTAAAATAAAAGCAGCTTTAATTTGAACACATTGCATTGCATGGTGTAGTTTCAAGCACAAATGGACTTCCATGAGGCTGAGAACCTCTTTTTCTTGTTATAAGGGTGAGGCACAAATGCCAGATGGAATTCTGTTTTGCTTTGCTTTAATTATGAGCCATGTTATGTAGCTGAAGAATAGACCCAAGAGGAAAAGCCTGAAGCTTAAAATTATTTATAAATAAGATCTCTACATGTACTCTGCTTTGTGGGATGCAAATTTTATCAGACTTCCCTCATGATTCCCTTAAAAGCTTGGTTTATCTTCGTAGGTGTGGTCCAGATTCTGGGAGCAAGGGGAAGGGGGGAATATGGTGGTTATATTTTGTACAAAGTTTATTAGGGCCATGCTTAAGGCTTTTATGTGCAGAACACTACAAAAGCTGGCATATGTTATATCCTACCTAAAACCCCAGCAAGCTGACCACACAGTCTCAGTGCCTCCTTGATGTGAGTGTCCCATGTGCTATTTCAGTAACCACCCATGTGTGTTTCTACCTTTTGCAGACTGACTATTGCTTCCTTTTGTGTTCCTTCCTACTCTACAGTCACAGTGACAGGATTTTGGCTCCTTACCCAGAGCACCAACATGCAATACAAGTAACACTTTGCCAGAGCAGTATATTTTCCCACCCTTGCCTCCTGGCCCCCCAAATCAGTACGTAGCAAGATCTTCTCACTTTCCTGAAACAGGCCAAACTTCAGAAAACCCTGAATGTGAAGCACCATAACAGGGTACTTCTGAGGCTATCACGAGAGATGCACAAGTGAAGTCACGGACGGGAAGTGATGCAGTGCCAGATTTTGAACAAACTGCCAAATGATTTACAGGAACAAAAGCAATCAAAGTTCTACCTCCAGCAAGGCACGAGAGGCAGGTAACCTCAGGGTGAGTTGACTCTGATGCCTGACTTTCCTCTCTGCTGCATAGTACCAAGGTGATGATTAAGTACCAAGGATATCTAAAACAGCTTATGGAAACCTGATCTTTCAGGCCTGTGATTAATCATCTCTTGACTTCCATGCATACCCAGTTAGCAGCGCTATGGGAGGTGCTGGTAAGCATCTTTTGTCTTTTTTTTTTTTTCCCCCTCCTTTGGTGATGAATGTTACAAAATTCTTTGAGTGTATTTCTGCCATGTAAGAAAAATGGTAATGAGAAGTTAAATCTTTCCTCCAGTGGAGAATCAGTCTTTCTCAGCACATTTAGAAGATCAGTTTTCTCTATTACATCTTTCATTTAGAGACTACCTTTGTGTTCTAGTAGGAAATGATAAGGCTGCATGTCATCTTGGGAACCTGCTCTTCAGAAAGGAAATGATCTTTTACAGACATGTGCTTTAGCTTGGTTTTGCTGTGACAAACTGGTGAAGCAGAAGTGCTGCTCAACAGGCACTGGGACCACAAATCTCCAAATGTAGAGATTTCTGAGTAGTGAGGAAGACACAGCAGCTACCACTGCCTCTCACTTATGCTGATAGTCTTTTAACTGTTGGATTTCCAATGATGGTGGAGGTGCAACTGCTGTCAGAAGCATGAGGTTTGCAGAAAGAATTGTAGAAAAGCATAGCACTTAGCAGCGTGATACACTAGCAGAGTAAGATAATGTTTTTCAGGAGCTATCTATTCAAGTGGGATCTCCTAGGGGTCAACAGTCTCACTCAGCAAGGATGCAGGAAGGTAAAGGAGGATGCAAAGAGGTCAAATTTCCCAATGACCTGCCAGACAAAGCAATGATTGTTCAAGAGGGATTTATTAAATACTGGTTTTGTCTGCTTGTACAAACTCCTTCTCTCCTCCAGCAACAGCAACAAGACAGCAGTGTCAAAAATGCAAACCCTGAATCCAAGAGTGACCACCACTGGAGTATCTGCCATTCTCTTTGTGTAGGGAACATGGAGACACTTGGAGATTAGAGTAGGAAGCTAAATACAGCAACAAGTATAATGCTTTAGGGAAAGCAATCTTCAGTATGTACAGCAGAATAACATTTCAGAGGGTTCAATTTGAAGCATTATAATGGAAAATGGAACTTGAAAAATACTACACTATCCACCCAAGAAAATTTGCACAATCATTTTAATATTACCTTTATTTCTCAAAGCTTTTGCAGCTAAGGTCAGTGTAACTGTACAAGAGAAAGAAAGAATCTACAGAGGCATGTTTTTGTTATGCAGACTGAGGTGATAGGATATTTTGTGTATGTGTGTACAGAGCCACATTCAGACTGAATTCAAATGGCATATAGGAAATTAAATCTTGTATTTTTTAATTATTGTTTTACTGGTTCACATAAGCAATAATGTCTTAATAATTCTATAAATCTCAATTCAGTAGTTCAGTCTTAAATCTTGGGCAGCTGGTGGGGATTTTAATAGAATTCAGCAATTTTGTCGATATATGAGAACTGAGATAAGCAAATTAAGATCTGCCAGAGATCGGATATAAAATTAGAGACAGTATAATTTTTGATGGGCCATGACCTCAGCAGCTAGGGATTGTCATTTCTCTGTGAAATTAGATGAACAGATAATGAGGCAATTATCTTGTGAACTTTGAAATGATAAACAAACAGCAATGCTGCAGGACAGGCAAAGTTAGTTATTTCCAGCATCTGGAGAACCTGATGCAATTTACCTTTAAATTCCACATAAACTGTTTAAATCTGCATAGATTAGTATAAATAAGAGTAATTAAACCCTAGTATGGTTTTTGTTTTCCTTCCAAAAGGCATGCACATTTCTTAGTGACATAAATATGAAGAAATATATTTATAATTTATAATAGATTACCAATCAGAAGTCAACCAAGCTATCCTATGATATACGTATTGAATTCAGGTGGCCAAGTAATGAACTTTATCATATTCATCCCAGCGATATCTGAGATAAGATAGACCTTGTGTTTTCCTTTGCCTTCAGTGAAATGACTGCTTTTCTTCAGCAGGAAATTAAGAGCACTGGCAAGATCTGAATGCTTTTGTACAGCAGCTTTGTGAATATGAAGTCTGTCTACCTTTTCTTTACCTTGGGCACAAATGTGCAGTCAGCAGATTCATTCTGAGCTTGTCTTGCTGAAATCTAAGGCTCGAGAACGATGCTCTCGTAAAGCTCTGAGTGACAGGACAACTGGCAAAATCTGTTGTTCCCCCCTGGAGGGCGAGAGAAAGACGTTTAGCAAAGGGCAGGATAGGCAAGTAAACCACATTTTATCTTGTGATAAAGTGATTTGAGTAATATAGATTTCACGCACTTCTCACTCTGTGCAGCAGGTGATTTTGATTGACATACTGCTGCCAGTTTTAGACACAATTTTATTGCAAGTAGATGATGATTTTTGTTGTCTCTGTAGTCATGTGTGCATTTTCTCTGAGTATTTAGAAGTCCCCTGCTATAGGTGCATAGATTTATATACTCTTCTTTAGTGCATCATACAAGTACTTAATGAAATGTGATCTTTCAGTAGGTGCTTATGATAACTGTTCCTCCAGACAGGCAGTAACACGTTCAAGCGAACACAATGATATTTGTTGTCTGGTTCACTCAGCTCTGGAGTTACTGAAAAGGTGGAAAGAATTGCATTGCCAAGGAGGTAAAAAATAGTATTTTATAAAACCAGACTATAACCTATAACCCTAGTTTAAAATACAAGCAGATCAGTGATAGCAGGCTATTTCTTTGATCGGAAAAGGTGAGTAGGGTTGAGAGGATAGGGACAGCATTGGAAGTAGAGGAAAAACCTTTATTTGCTTGTTCAAAACCTTATTCTCACATCTTATGAGCAAAGCAAAACTGAAACTCCAAATATAGGCAGACCAAAACAGATTCTCCTCCTCTGGAACCCTTCAGACTTTGACGAGTTGGACAATCTTAAACTTCATTAGTCTGTTTTTTTCTCTAAGAAAGCCACAAACAAGGAAGGTTAGCAAAGTCAGCATCCAAGAGCTTAATTAGGGGTGTTTGCTCATTGTGCCCACCTCAGCGTCTTGGTGTTAGTAGGTTCATATAGACATCAAAATAAAGTAATACAGGGGTGAACAGGGCCCACAGTTTCTTGAAACAGATTCCAAACCAGGTGTAGGTTATGCACAAATACAGCTGTATGAATCCATGAATTCTAGTATTAGAGATGAAAATCAGATGTTTCCTGTGCACTTCCACTTCATCGGAGAAGTTTTTGCCTTTCCATGCTGCTGCTTTTATTTTCTTCCCCCAGCCAGGAAAGAATTTAAGACCAAATATACCTTTAGGCACATCTTTACCTTCGGAGTGGCTTTGCTGAACAGAAGCCCTGGTCACTGGAACCACATTAGGAAAAGCCAAAGACCTGTGGAATTTCAGAGCAGGATACAAAACCCCTGGTCTGAGTAAGGCCACATTGGCAATGTCAGGCATATCAGCTGTCAAGTCTCCACCAAACACTTTTTAGGCTTTATGCATCAAAGGAATAAATCCTTTGCCTATTCCACCACAAAGCACCAGGAAAATAAGGAAAAGCTGCTTACCCAGAATACAGACCATCTGTGCTGCGAAGGTCATGCCAGAGGCTCTGCCTGCATCAGTTGTGCCCAGCAGGGCCAGGTACATCATTTGGGGAACCTGCTAAAAGCCTCAATGGAGAAACACCAAGCTGGGGGCAGAATTTGGTGCCTTTGAAAGACAGACAAGACTGCTGTCAGGAGGCAACCTATTCTTTAGGCTTTTCTGCAGACCTGTTGTCCCCTAGCTTTCAGTTAGGAGCTGCACCTACCAAATAGTTAGGACCCTTACAGTCTTTTTGAAATTTCGGCTTTTATGCTGTGGTACAGGCAATGCCTAGAGTAGCTGAATATAAAATGGAGTTTGTACCGGTGTTACAAAAACTTACTCAAAGCAACAACAAAAATCAGCAAATTCTAATCCTGCCTTGCACCACTGCTACTGATTACCTTTTCTACCTGCTAACTACGTTTTAATGGCTAGATGCCTCACCCAGTGAAAAGAACTAGGGGGGGGGGGGGGGGGGGGGGGGGGGGAACATCCATTTATTTTTCTTAGCTTTTTAATTATTTTACCTATAGTTTTTATCCTGTCATAGTGCTGCACTCTCTGGATTGCAAACATTGTCAGGAAGAACTTTGATTCAAATGAAGCAAACCCTATTCATTTTCTGAGAAGGAACACACTTTTGGTAACGGTATATTTTGTCAACCCCTTTAAAGAAACTTAACTTTGAGAGTAAACCAACAGCACCACCTTACCGGAAACCATATGATGCATATACTGCTAAGGAGCTAAAAATATACAGTAGTTTAGGATATTCATCTTAACAATATTAACCTTTCCCTAGAGAGATGTTTCAGTCTGTTCCATCTGCTTATACCCATTTTTATCATACTCATCCCTGTTTCTAAATTAAATTTCGCTCTCTTATTCAGGTTTCTTTTTATTCCCACCCCTAAATATTTAATTCATTTAGTTGCCTACACAAGATTCCCATTTATGTGAAGAGCCCTGTGTTACCCTTTAGTTAGGGGCAATATCTCAGATTATCCCATTACTTCATAATTTCAGGCTATAGTAGGGCATCCCTATTTGTTTCAGAGTTTCAAAAGTAGCTACCTTCTGTTCAATAGGAAAGTGTAATCCATGTATATGGGAACTTTGCTACATAATCTTGACATCCAACTGTGTTTCCAGCAGCATTAAAATCCTCCTTTTATGATACCAATCTGGGTTCATGAACACACAGATGATAACGATGATAAAGTAATAAGTACTACCCTAGTAAATGTTGCTTACCCAACAAGCATCTGTATGGCAGAGGAGCATTTATATAATTGATGAAAAAAAGTTGCTTCAACACTTTTCACAAAGCTAGATTTCACTTGACCTGCAGCCAGACTGGGCCGAGTAACTCTCAGCCGAATCTAGTCTTTGGCGCACAACTCCTGATCCTCATCCTGTGCTGCTTCCTTCTTGACGTCTCCTCCCCTTCCTGACTTTCTGAACTGTGATGTGCTGAGTAAGACTCAATAACAGAATAATAGGTATTATAATACCACTAAATTTTGCAGTGGCTAGCTTAAGGTGTGAATTTACTGTGGAGTGAAAGGAATCTGTTGCCTATCCGGGCAGGAGGGAGGGAGGCTCAGACCACTGGCCATGGCCTTTATGTTCTCTTCATTTGCAAAATAACCTTTTTTCACTCTCTGAAGGCTGCAGATGAATCTGCTAGATGATGCAAATAAATATAGGTCTGACAGACCACATAGACCTATGCCTGCTAATCTCAGCTGCGAATCTACCCCAGCACTTCATGAGCCAGTTGTCTTCACCCAGGTTTTTCTTTCTTGCCCACGTCTTGTTATAATCAGTGATGAAGGCACAGTGAAGGAGGAGAGAAGAAGCTGTACAGTTCTTGAGGTGCCAGCCAAGAGGAGAGGAATCCCTAGGGAAGCTACAAAGGAGGGAGGGCAAGCTGTTGGGAGGTTGAACTTTCCTTTTGGCTTCCAGCTTGCTAGACATAAATATGGTGTTGACTAAGGAGATTGCATACCTTATACAACAGATTGCAGGCTATCGCAAAGTTCATAGGCAGAGTACTTAACAAGTGCACCCTGAGACTGTTTATGTCAATGGCATTCAAACACGCAGTGCTTGAGATACCACAGCAATGCAGTGCAATGCAATGCGTTCAGAGATGGGGAAGGGAGAAAACACAGTGCAGTTACCACCAGAGACAGGCTTGGGTAATGGTGGATTACTTTCAGCCAGAGCAACCAAGCCAGTCAGGCTGTATCACTGTTTCTTCTGCTTGGCAACTCTGCCTTCAAGGGGGGTGATGATAAACTCCAGCAACAGCGGAGATGCTTCCTTTTGCCAGCCAGCTCCTCATCTGCCTAAAGATACTACATAGGTTTCTATCCATAAAAACTGTTAAGCTTAGCAGCATATTTAATTCAAACTTATTGGAGGACAGTCATCTCAAAGATGTATTGTCTACAAGATTCAAAGAAGAGGTGGCCAGGCAGAGGGATTTACTGTTGTCTCTGGTAAAGGAAAAGCTGAAATACTCAGTTCAGCTTCTGTGTTGCAGCTGTGTGTATATACATGTGCCACTCCATAGGGGAGTGACGCTGGTCACAGAAAAAACTCATGCTAAATCTTGCTTAAGATTGTCATCCTGGGAACCAGATCAGTTGGAGACCGGGCATCTTCACCATTTGTTTCCTACTCAAATGAAGGTGGAAGCTTTTACCTTCCCTTCCTGATAACAGTGATGGCCGTTCCGATTTTAGCAACAGCCTGCTCTCATGTTCAGCTGGATATAGCAAATGCAAGCTCTAGCTAAAGAAACTGGGGGAAGCAATCTCAGGAACTGGGCAACTTTCACTGCCTGGTACAAGGCTTTTACAAGGGGAGCAGTGTGAGCCGAGGGAGCCGTGTGTGGCAGGAAAGGAGGACAATGGCTTCGTGAGGGGTGAAGGGGGCTGCGTTGTGCCCATGTGGAGGACATACAAATCTTCTCGGGAACAAGATGTGTTTTCTCACAGAGTGGGCACTCTTCTGTGCCTTAAGTCTGCACTCCTTAAGGCATCTGCCCCCACAGTATCACAGGGGCTGAAAGCTGCTTTGTGCTGTTCCCAGCTGGACTTTGATATACTGCATTTTCTGGTGACTCAGTTCATTGGTTTGGTTGATTTTGGGGTTTTTTTTGTTTGTTTTCTAAAGAGGTAGGTATTTTCCCACCTTCAATGAAACTCAAATGATCCTGTGATGAGCTGATGTGCATGAAAGGAAGTGCAGAGGAAGAAGAAACTCACAGGTGCCAAGAACATGTCCATATATACAAATTGAACATTACTCTGATTACATGATAAGGAACAGAAGAAAAGCTACTTATATTTTAAATCTATAATATTGATTGAACGATCATAATTATAGGTTGGAGCTGCAGCTCCACAAGGTATTGTAATTGTAGATAAAGGAATACAACAGGCATTTGAAATACTGTCCTAACAAGTAATACTATAGCAGCTGGCCTGTATTGCTTCAAACATTTTTCTTTTATATAGCTAAAAATAAAACAAGAAACAAAGGAATAAACAAAGATTAAAATAACTTTATCATACACATACCAGGCTTAGCAGAAGGTAGCTGCCGAACTGAAATAACACTGGATCAAATATTCCCCTCTGCTTCCGCATGGCAACAGCATAAGCTCCCTGCCAGGCTCTGAAGTTCCCCACCCAGAGCAGACGCTGAACATCAGCAGACACGGTGGCTCCACTTGATATGTGCTGTAGCAGACTGAGCAACGTTCTGGAGGGCAAAGGAACGCTTCGCGCATGTAATTCTTGGATTTCTTTTTTTGTCCCCTGAAAACAGGGCAGGCTGTTACTTATATTTTTTTATAGGAAAACCTAATTTGCTTCAATGTGAGCAAGTGGAAATAAAAAAAAAAAAAAAGGCAAATTACTGTGTCAGCACACTTGGAGGTCCCACTTCCCCTTTTCAGGACACCTTTAATGGAATAGCATGGGGTTTTTTAATCATATCATTTTGTCAAGAAGAGTAGGAAAAAACAGACACAGTAAGTGCTCAAACGTTCAATAATTGATGACCTGCAGCAGCTGAGCTGATGTCTGGTTCCACATATGAAAATTTTTCATTAAAATTATCTTTATTTTTGTGGAAGAAGTCCCCTAAATTCCTCATGAAACTAAGGTTGACTGATTCATATTTTTGAATTTAAGTTATCCAATGAAAGAGAGAAATTTCTCAGCTTGATCACAGTGACTGACTGATTTTATTTTTCTTGCTTTCTGGTTTGGTATGTTAAAAACTTGCAGAAGGCAGGTGACAGGCTGCTTTGCACCACACACATGGCTGATATGACATAAGGCTGTCTTGTTTCTCTAACCTCAAAGGGCTGAGGTCAGTTTTCAAAATAGGAGGAAAAAGGAGTATGGGCATTGCTTATACTGTATATTTCCACTCCCAATCAGCCATATATGAAAAGAACCTATGGAATATAAATGACTACAGAAAAACCCAAATTGAAATAGTTATGACAAAGCCCTTATGCTTCATAATAATTAGGAATTATGCATTGTTGTGCATAAATTTATATTGCATTCTTTATAACAGCATATATAGCATTAGCTTGAAATTCTGAAGTGGAATGAAGCAGGATGTGATTTCTTCAGGTGAGGACAACAATCAAATTGAAAGATATCTTTGTCCCATATTGGTAACAGAAGTAAACATCTGAAATTTCCATCGACCAAGAATACTTCAGGATGAATCAATGAAATATCTGTGTTAAGTTCAATGAAAGTTTTGATGTCAGCCTTATGAGAAATACATGAAAACTTCAAAAATAGATATTATTTTATATTTTGAGGTGAATTCTTCTCTTTAGTGTGTATTAATCCCCCTTTGCTTTCCTAGTATGGAAACATTACCTTGACATGTGTCCAAAAGGCACACTTGAGAAGTTTGAAACTGTTAAAGAAACAAAGTTTTTATCCAGAACATTTTTCATGATTGATAAGTATCCCCCAGGGGGATGTGAAAATTAAAGCTGCATAGAACTGAAGATGCTCACAGATTATATTCCAACATGAGTGTTTCTAAAGCAGTCTTTATTATGACATTTAAGTGTTATATCTGTAAAAACTTTCATGTACTCTTGCTGGAGGTGGAAATAGAGGCCATCTATATTAAGGCCTCCTACTATGATGAACAATCTTGTTAAAATCAGCAAGAATTCACTAAACCTAGAGCATGTTAATAAGGGTGGTAGAAACAAATGTACAGTTGTTTTGCTGACTGGGAGCTTTTTAGGACTGCTTTGAGGCACTCCATTAGTGTTGCCTCACATGCTTCCAAAGTAGGTTGATGTTGGTGTTGGAAAAATCACATCGGTCTTTAGAGGTGAAAGAAGAGTTGTCTATTATGTCAGTTCTTTGAGCTGGAAAAGTGGGAGAAGAACAGGGCTAAGCCAGCTCTGTATTCCTGATAAAAGCTGCAAACAGACCATCAGCAATGATGACACAGTCTTAGAGGTGTTGATTGTTTGGGACTCTGGAGGTCAGGTCGTCTACTTTAACCACTTAAAAGCATGTCTCTCTGACACTGAAGGAGATTTTAGCAGGGGTTTTATGTAGCCAAGTAAGAAAACCGTCCACAAATTGCCATAATCTCCAAAAATAACTTATTCCAGTGCTGTGCCACTCTCCTAGTGAGGAAATTTTCCCTGCTGTGCTACTTGAACCTCCCAGGCTACAGGTTTTGGCTATTTTCCCCTTATTTTATTCTGTCTACCATTGCTGAGAAGAGGTTGGTTTCACTGTCCTTTAACTCCTTCATGCAGGTGTAGGCTCTTAGCAAATTATCCCTTAGTCTTCTCTCCACCAGATTAAATCCAGCTGTTTTACCACACAGCTGAGGAGCAGCTCTTGGACTAAGCCATCTTGGGTAGCAACCTACTGGATCCTCAGCGCCTTTCTTGAACTGGGAGGCCAAAACCAGGACACAATATTCCAGCTGAAATCTCAACAGCAATGAGAGCAGAGCTTCACCTCATGTAGCCCAGCACCAGTTGCCAGCATTGATAATGGCAGCACAGAGCTGGCTCATGTTTGACTCACGTTCACTGCGACCCTCAGGTCCTTTTTAGCAGGGCTCCTCCTCAGCCAGCTGTCTTCCAGCTGTGCTGACACATGGGGTCATCTCATCCCCAATGCGATACCTTGTGCTTCTTGCAGCTTCTGTTGGCTCAGTCCCCAAGTTTCTCAAGGGCTTTCTGGACTGAATCTCCTTATAGATCTGCTGAGAGTGTGTTCTGTTGCTATCAAATCCAATGATGAAGATACTAAACAAAATGGGTCCTACTACTCGCCTGAGGCATGCTCTGCTTCTTAACCATCAGCTCAACATGAAACTATTGATTATTTTTTTTCTTTTTCCTCCTTTGAATTTGTTGTGGTGCAACCAGTTTACAATCTAGGGTTGATATTGGGGTCAGTTAAAATACTGCCTGTGTATTACCTTTGCCTGTAGCACAACAGTGATACGTCAATGGTATCAGATGTGTTAAATCACGCAATATTCAAATCCGAAGACTAACTGGAGTGGTTTTGAATGCAGGTTAATATAATTCAGTTCCACTATTTTCCTAGGGGTTTTGGATCATGTATTAAGATAGTTTATATCTGAAATAGTATTGATTAAAATTACTCTAGTTAAGCTTCTTCAGTGTGCCTGTTTTCAGACACCTGTCCAGATGTTTTCCAGGACTGCTGTGATGAGGCTGGCAATGAAATGAAGCATTTCTTACTGATTTTAAGTAATGTGAAGAGACAAGGAGAGTTAGCAAGCAAAAGAGATCTTTCAGACATAAGAAACTCAGATAAACCTCTGTTCCACTTCTGTCAGAATGTTGAACTGGGTGATTTCTCTCTAATCTAATGTTGTTGTGAGAGAGTTCAAATCTTTATGCCAAGTAGGATGCTGATGCCACATTTAACATAGTTCTTTTCCAGTAACACAGAGGTTTCAAAACTAATGGTGCTAAATTTTCCCTCATATTGACTGTGCTTTTAAAAAAAGGTAACTATGAACTGCAGAAATACTTGTATTTAAGGTATTTAGTATCAGTGCAAACTGTTCAGAGAAATTGTGTAACCACATATTCTGTACTTCTACCTGTCATTAAAAAATTGCAATCTATTAGTGTAAAAGTAAATTTCATGAGCCTAAAGATAGTCATTTAGATCTCAAAAAACCACTTCTGTTGGGATAGAGTTATTTCTCCTGAAGTATAGTGCTTTTCTGAAATGAACCTACATTAAAGTGGCTTTTCTCACCAGATCTCTTGCAGAGCATTTTCAGACTCCCATCTGCTAATTTGAGTGACATAAATACACTTTTACTGTGCTTTATTCCTGTTTGCCCTGCAGAGGTACCACTGCTGAGAGACACTTTGATTTCTTTTTCTTGTACTTTATCAACAGAATTGTTTGTTAAGAACCATTCATGGAACATATCAAAGGCAAAAGAGAAGATAACTGTCATGGAAAGCACAATCAGAAACCCTGAGGCTACGCAGGAATACCTCAGGCCGAGATTTGGCAAAAAACATTTACGATTAATGAATATTCTTGAAAAAGAACCCAGCAGAATTATGAAGAATTGCATAAGGGAAGGAGCAAGGAGAGATTTTTTGCAAACCAAACAAGTTTGCAATGCATTTATAGAGATATACTAAACAGCTAATCAAAGAACAGAATGTCCATTCTTTAGGAAATGGCAGGATTTATCAAAATGTCATTTCTTCCAAGATCAGGATGAGAAATTTGAACAATGCAAACCATAGTGAAAATGTGAGTAAATGTGCATTTGACTTCTGTGTGTGGTTAGAAGCAAACCATTCCAACTGTATCAAGATGCTGTGATAATTTTTTGTCAGCATTTTGTAATACTACTACATGACACGTCTAAGTTTCATTGACTTGGCATCTTTCAGTAGAAAACTACTTCCCTGGAAGTTTTTTAATCAGCTCACAGATTAAATAGTGCTCTATAAATGTTTTCAGTTTCTTTACATCCTTGTATTCATAGTGAGTGCTTGTCTCATTTTGTGAGAGACAATTGTATTTTTGCTCTCTTTATTGTATTGTGCTCTCTTTACCTTCCCCTACCCACCCCACCTTAGTATCCTGCTTTACCTTCACAAATGATTCAAAGGAGATGAGGAAATATTAGGCTTCTGGAGTAAAACTTTATCAAAGCAAGTATTTAGTAAAAACGCATCAAGAACTCCTTTTAAGGACACTCATACTCCCAGAGGAAGTAAATCTCTTCTATTTAGTTTTTAAGTCCCTTTCCATTTTAACATAAAGCTGGCCCTCAAGAATGGAGATCCAAAGAAGAACTTGGGTGCTGCAGGCCTGTTCTGCTAGAGACCTTGTCACTGCAGACACGTGCTGCCAGGCACTGTTAGGAGCTTGTGATAAAAATTAAATCCTCCAGCTCCTGAAGTGTCAGAAAAACACTGAGATGAGGGTGCAGGGACATGCTTCCCCAGATTCAAAACCAGAAATAATTAGCAGAAGGAAAGACTTTATTCTTACAGCAAAGAAAAAGGACCGTTGGTTTTAAACTTGCCACAACGCTTTATGTTCCTAGATATGTTAAAAGAGCTCACTGTCTTCAAACCAGGCCTGGAGGTCCATGGCTGTGCTTCACTGGCAAGGGTTCATAATTAACATTTCTGCTGATGTTCCTGATGCCTGGTTCAAGAAGACATTGGGCTTAATTTGGAAACCTCTTCTGCCACAGGTTTCCTGGAATTATAAATATTAATGGAGTCAATATTTTATATTCTCTTCTATCCACAAAACTTCTGGAGAATATTTGTTATGAAGCAGTGTCTGAAGTGAAAGACAAATACTGTGCTAGATGAGATGATAACAGAAGCAGTATCAAAGATGACATTTTCTAAGGATTCTGATTATTCATGTCGGGTTTCTCACAAGCAATAAGGCTAAAGGTCTTGCTATGTCATTTAAGTGACACTTAGCTATGGAAAGAGTTTACCTGAATAGTTTCTCAACAGTATTCAACAAATCTTTGTGTTTTGGATGCTTTCATTAGAAAATAGTGTTTTGGAGAACAGGAGATTTCTTCAAATATAGAAATTTTATCTATTAAATTAGGATCGTAATATTACTCTGTGCATTTTGGAAAATAGTGATAATACTTGATGATATTCTATTATGCTAGAGCTTATCTGTTCTTTAGTTTTTAACCATGAGGTCATTGTGAAGTGGAACAACTTCCTAAAGGTTGTCATAAATTGCCCATAACTGGAAGTTGCCATATCAAGATTGAGTGGGGTTTTCTTTCTGTCCAGAAAAGATGTTCTTTAGATGGAAAAGGAATTAATTGGGGGGATTCCTCTGGTCTGCATTGCACAAGGTATCTACACAATCATAGCCAGTTACTTTTGGTCTTATGACCTACTAATTTACAGTATATTAGATGAACTTATACAATTGGCAGTACGTCCAGGTCTCTCAAAAAGCTCCCTGATGACTTTGAGACGTGTTGTACAATAGTAATGCCCAGTTCCTCTCACAAGGTAGTTGTGATGCTGTCCATAGTGCCAGCATCCAGAAAACACTGAAAAATCCTTGAACTGGATTGTGTGTTCCTACAAGTAAGGGGGTGGTATAACTTAGTTGTGAGTGATAGAATTTAGTTATGTGGAGTTATCAGTAGACTGAAAGCTGTTTGAAAAATGTAACAGAAAGCTGGTGAGGGATAAGACACCTTGGTAACAGTCACCTCATTTCTCAGTCTCAAGCCTATATTGGAATTATGACCACCTTTTACTCATGTTGGCTCTGTAACAGAAATGTGAGTGAAGTGTCCATCCAGCTTTTGTGCCCCAGGCTCAAGTAGGGAAACAGAAAATGTCTTCTCTGGTTTGTCTTGCTATTGGTGTCTGAAATCCAGATTATTCCCAGGAAAAAAGAAGTGAAGGAAGACTATTCCTTTTAAAGGAGTTATAACAGCAGTTTAGGGTACAAGAGTGGAAGGATTAAACCCTGTGTTGTCAAGTTTGCTTGTCTAAAAGAAGGTACAGAAATCCGTGTCTGTATGTACACATAGACAAAGAAATACCTTAGTGGTCAAAAGTGTTGAGCACATTCAGAAGTAACTGAACTCAGTGGTATTACAAATGCTTGCTGCCTGCGTTACTTTTAATATCTTTTTTAAAGACTTTAAGAAAACTTAGGATCAAGCTTGTATGCCATCCAACCGTAAACTTTCCTTGTCACACTGCGATCACATCCCCAGTTGTCTTCCATCAGCCTAGCCACAGAAGTGATACCAATTACAGTTGTGCTGTAGTCCTGGGAGCAGTCATCTTGCCTTCATCCTGAGAAGACAATCTCCTGCCTTCTCAAATATTTGTGTCTTAATCTCAAATATTTGTCAGGCTTTCTGGGACAAGTTGATTTTATAAATGTGAATTGCATTAACCTCAGTACCAGATGATTGCTTGGCCCCTCCTTTACAATTAAAGCTGCTCTTAAGGTCCAACCAGGTTATGTGGTTTTCTCCATACTCTGCTAAATTTCAGACTAATTATTTCATCCATCCTTAATGCTTTACTGTGCTTGCAAGTAAAACTGGGCTAACACTGATTTTTGGTGATTTTCCCCCCTCAATATTTCAATAGAACAGTAATTTTGATAATGTGTGACAACCCAGGTCCCAGAACACAATGTGTAGGCTGGTCTCAGCTGATCAGGAGGAACATCAGTGATGGTGGGTTGGTACGGCTGTCATGGGTCACCTGAATGCACTGTTCAGGGGACAAGCCCCAAACAGCCTGATGCTGACCCAGGGGGTGCCAGGGAGAGGAGATGGAACAGGTGTGTGAGAAGACTAAGTGAGAGACAGAGTATTTTAATTTTTGCTTGTTGTCATCTCAGTCTAACAGCTCCTGCCTAAGGTTTCAAGCCACTGCAGTAGTCAGATGAACTGTAACTTCTACTTTTGACTTTACTGTCTCTTCTATTCTCAAACAGGACGTTCCACACAACTTGGGGGAAAAATACCCAACCAACCTACAAAATTTAGCTAAGCTTTGCAAACTTGGAACTCACAACTTCACCTAATTTTAAATGATAGTTCAAGGAAATGTTTCTTCCTGAAAAAAGTGGTGCAGCCCCCCACCTTATCTGGAGTGTTTGCTGACAAACCTCAGCTTGCTGCATTTCAGCCAACTTCAATAACAAAAAAGCAATGAACTGCACACTGCACAAGACTTCACTGTTTCTAAAGCAGTTTGATACAAGCAAACATATGCAAGTGCATACAAATGTATATGTAATCTCCACCCCACTACATCTGCAGATAACTGGATATTGTCATGTTATTTTTCATGCCACATTTTGACTGCTGTTCTATTTCAGTCATAAGAGGCTTGGGGTATGGGACTTAGTGCCTGTTAAAGCTAATTATCCTTACCATTATCATCAATTAACCCCGATTAATGTCAGACAGAAATGCAAAAATGTCAAACCGTTTCCTACGATTCAGTACAGACAAGTTCAGGGGAACTGGTAACGACAATGGCTGTGCACAAGAAACTCAAGCTACCAAAAAAGTAAAAGCTTTCTTCTAGTTTTGTACACTCATCGCAGACTATAGGAGCCTTTTTCCCCATAGGTGCTGCTTGTGGAGACCTAGCAATTGGTGCTTCCTGTCACCAGGTCACCCAGTTCTTCAGATAGGAGGGGATGTGGTTAGAGGATGCAGTGGGCCACGTTCTCCAGCATGACAGCATTGGTGTCTGTGCTAGCAGCCTGACACAAAGGATGTACTACAGGCACAGCCTTTGTCACTTGCCTAATTTCTCTCTGTCTTCTGGTTTTATCGACTAATTTTCCCAGCACAAGGCAGTATGCTGCAGAATGCTGATTTTGTCAATCTTATCAATATTTAGTGTGTAATGAAACAAACATTATGGAGGCATTTCAGGTTTTGAATTTTGCTCTTCCAGACCTGATTTTTGCTTACTGCTTCAGGCCATGGGGGCCTTGCTGAGTAAGGATTAAGCCTTCTGATTTACATGACACCTCATTGGAACTGCTGTCAATGTCCTTGCCCTAGTCTGTTCCTCAGCCTAGTAAATGAAAGGAACCCCAAATCTGTCACAAGGTTCTGTGTGCGCATTGAACACCTGCTGAAAGAAGGGCAATGGCTCGCAGGTCAGGGGAGCTGCGAGTCAGGAATGAGATCGGTTCGGAGGGGCTGAGGCTTCGCTTTAAAATTAGAAGGAAGAAAAAAACATTAAAAAGAGGAAAACAAGATTCTGCCAAAGAGAGTTGCCTTCCTAACTTTTTAGAAATCTAAATCAAGTAGCTCACTCAACATTACCTATTATGACATTAGTGAGTACAGTTTTGCCACATATGCTTCTCATACATAGCTTTGCTGTTAAACTAAGAATCGGCAATGGAGTCACTTTTAATAAATGAACATTATGATATTTATTATAGTAGTTACATGTAATAGCACAAGTGTACTAATGTTGTTGGCTTAATGAATGCCAAGACACACAAAATTAAGAAACCTGGCTGTGGCTTTAGGGACAGTGGATCTACAAAAGGAGTTTGCTCACAGCGTTCAAATTTTCTGCAACATTTCCTAAATCAGTGGCTTTCCCCTGGCTGCAGTATGTAGCTTGGAAACCTGGGGCAGAGCTGTGCATTATGGGGATAGAGCTGTCTTCAAAATATCCTCTGACTGCATCTGCCAATATAGCTCCTCTGCATCCCCTATCATCACTCATCACTTTCTGATCCTTTCTGTTGACATCAGAATTTGGGAGCTTTCAGGGATGATTACTGCATGTGTGCATGCCAAAGATGATTGCCTTTCATTATTCTAATATTATATATTAGGATGTAGCATGATAGTTATGACAACTACTGTGACAACTAGGTCTCTCTTGTTATTTGAACAGATTTAGTTCTTAACAGAAGGTGACAAACCTCCTTAATCTTTCACTTTTTTGCAATGCAGCAATGAACATCAGTAATTTAAAAAATGAGTATTTTGCTGATTTCAGAAAGTGTCATATGAAATATAACCCCAAATTTTTTGCTTTATCTTAGTTTTCTATTTTAAAAATAGAACCTGTTTCAGTACACAGCAATATAAAAAAGAACCACTAGTTACAATATGAAAGATTATCATAAAAGAGAATAATATACAGATTTTTAGGTGTATATGTAGTAATACTTCATTTCTTTCTATGTTACAAATAGCCCCAGTTACAATATTTTACACCACAGCTGTGAAACTGCTGAATGGTACTAGGCTTTAGGGAGCACAAATGTGTCCTACTGGTCAAAGCACAGGACGGAGACAGGGGAAATTTATACTGTAGGTCCATGTTTGTGGTGGTGTCTAAATCACTTTATCTGATGAAGTCAAAGGCAGTTTGGTTATATACAATGGTGTCTCAGCCATACCTCATGGCTTTCCTGTCTAAAAAAAGGAGTAGGAACAAAAATCATTATCTTATTGACCAAAACATAGCTTAGTCCTTAAGAAAAATCAGTATTATATGCTCCAGAGAAAGGCACAAAAATACTAAAGCAAAGAGATTTTGAAATAATAATTTGGAATTTCCCCCTGCTGTTCTTTTTGCCTCATATTAAGGCTGGTTTATGCTGTGGAGTACCGAGGCTTTAAATCCTTTCTGAATGTTAAGCTTTGTGAAGTATTTTGATAACTTCAGTTGAGAAGTGCTATATAAGCCAAAGTATTATTATTATTATTATTATTATTAATCGTTCTATTATACAGTCCTCATAGATGTCAAGAATATAAATACTGGGGTTTTTTGGCAGCTGTAGGCCTAACAGGTTTTGTACAACCCGGAATGACAGGCTTGGAGTTTTTTATTTTTCCGAGTGTTACTTGCAAAAAATACATGTTTTTAGAATTTCACTTTTCAAGTTCTTACAGCATGAAAGAGATTTCCTTCTGTATCCCTGAGACAAGTGCAAGTCTCTCTTTCTCCTCACTAGAAAGGGAGAAAGTATGTGAAGGGAGAGGCTGGCTTCATCTATTGCTACAATGAAGCTGTCTCTGACCCTTAAAACATAGGGGGTTTTAACATTTTCTTGCTGTCTTGTGTAACAATAAGGATCTCACACTTGTATTTTCTCACATTGTCCTACCTGAGCTTACCAATGAGTAAACTGATGCCAAGATTTCAGAATCTCAGGTAAGTCTTGGTTCTGCATTGCATAGAATTTTAATTGTCTCTTCATGTAAGGTTAATTTTTTTTACAATTCATAAGAAATGAAATTTTGGAAAAGTGGAACAAAGCACATATATGCTAAGACTTCAATATTTTATGAAGAGTCACAAAAATATGCATACCCCTCCTGTGACAAACAGCCTGCCCAGCTCTTTAATGTCAACTTTACCATTGACTCAATGAAAGTGGCTTGGTCCTGGTCCTGATGCTCTCCCTCTCCCTCAAATCCTATAAATCTGCACATTCTTATGAAAGAGGCAATAGCCCTTTTGACTCTTCCCTGTTAGCTTGCCTAACGGTTTGCTAAGAGTGCCAGGAAATTATTCTTGCCTTTCACAACCTATTTTTTTAATTCCTAAAAGCCCTCATATATTTTCATGGTGTTCCTAATCTCTGTTGTGCTGCAAAGTGGAAGACTTGGGTTTAGGAAAAATAATCTCTTGTATGGTATGTGCATAGCACTGGAAATGAGGGGCCAGCGCAGATCTACTAAAGCTGAATCCTTCCTTGTATTCTTGTGTACAAGGCCAGTGATGCTGTTAGTTTTGACTTTAAGATCTATAAATATATAAATGATGTAGGCCAGTGCAGTTCACAGTGGTTTGGAAGTGATTGCCTTTCTTAGCAAGAAATGGTTAAAAACATCAGTAGTCACTTTTGTAATTTTTTGTTGTGCTTTATGCTTGGAAGATTGTTCCTTGTTATCAAAGGCAAGAACTTGATTCAAAGAGACTTATTGTAATTTGTATGACCTAATTAGAATCAAGCTTCTAATCACACATATTTCATAAATAAATTAAATGACTTTGCACATTCTTTTCTTCAACTTTTGGATATGTATCCTGAGTAAAAAAATGTAGAGAATGTATTATTGCAAATATATTCTTTTCTTTGCCAATAACAGTTCTGCAATTGGCATGGTGCTGTCTCTTTTGCTGCAAACTAATGCCTCTCTTTATTAAACACGCTAAAAACTGGAATGTGGGTGAGTGACATTTTCTTTATTTACTTACAGTTTTAATGAACAAAAATGTAGCTTGTTATAATTTATAGGATTTGCATGGTGTTAGTTTTGATTAGGTGCAGGGGGATGCATCGCCGCTTTTATTAACGTTAACTACTGCACAGTTGTTGCTACCCAGAAATTCTTAAGAGTGCAAATGAACACAGAAGACCTTGGCTGCATCTCATCAAGCAAAGCAGATAATCTTTTCAGTCAGTACCTGGCCACAGCCTTCTGACTGAAGAACTCACATCATGTATATAGGGTGACTTTGAATGACTTGGCTGCTGAAAAATTTGATGTGAAGCTGTACAGCAACATTTTTGCAAAGTGACAGTAACTTCTCACTACAAATTCAAGAATCTCTGATTTTTAGAAATGGTGGGCTTGTGTTGCCAGCATAAGGCTGTGAGCACCACTGCCAGACCCACGCAGCAAACACACTGAGATTGCCAGCACAGAAAGATTTATCTATCCACAGTTTTGGCTAGCTGTGGAAAAGCTGAGATAGTCTCAGGTATGTTATTCAAAGAGAAATCCCAGAAGTCACTTCTTGTTGCTATAGGTTTTCATTTAGATTAATTATATTCATGTCATAGCCTTTATGAGACTGACTTGATTTCCCCCCTTTGTCTTATTTACAAAGCTTCCCTTTCTTTCTATTTCTTCATTTGTTACTGTCTAAAAGGGCCTTGTAAAAACCACACACACACACAAAAAAAAATCTGAGCACTATCAGCATAACAAATTTCTCAGACTTGCCTGTCAAGGTCTAACATTAACTCCTTTCGCTTACATGACAGCTGGCAGGTAGATGTCTCTTTGTTGTTTAAAAGGGAGTTTGCTTTATGTTTCTCCCTGGCCTTTCACTTTTATGCAAAATTTTCTTATTTTCTTATGCTATTAATATTTTCTATGAATTTGAGGGAAGCCAGAAATTGCTCCTCTTTAATTTCCTTTTCACAAACCCCCTGATTCTTTGTTGTGTACTATAAATACTGTCTGGCTGTTTCCAGTGCTCTACCCAGGTATTTCAGCAAGCTGAAGAACTGACCGAGTGCTGCTGCCTGCCAGTCAGGTGCTGTAGGATGTGTCCATGTGCATGGAGGCAAAATGAGAGACATCCTGGCAGTCAAGTGTGCATGTTCACTTTGCCAAGTGTCAACTCCAATTACAGAGTGCTACCTCCCAACGTTTTAAAAAATGCAGCCCCTTCTAAAATTACACAGAATACTTTTTAATTGTAGGAAAACTCTCTTTCTTTTAATTTTTTATAAAGTCAAGCATAAAACATTTAAATGAAAACTTTTAAAGGGTATAGCTTGAAATGCTAGAAGCTTTGGAGTGTTGCTGCTGCATATCTGACTCTAAACCCTAACCTGTAAATTGGCACAAGTTTTATTGTGCAGTAATTTAATCTCATTTCCATTATCTATCTATCTTATCAGACTCAAGGTGATTATTCCTCTTTTCGGGTAGGCAGTATAGCTCTTCACTATTAAAAACCACAGACTTGAATCAAACTCTGAAGTCATTAGATAGAGTCCAAGAAAGTTCTAATGACCCTTACTAATGCCACTGGTCTTGGGACTCAGCTCTTGTTATAAATGGTACAGTCTTTTTCTATCCAGAAATTGATAACGTACAAAATTAAAAATGTTTTTGATAGTGAATATTTAGTGGGAAGAAGGTTCAGGACACCTTCACACAGTGCTCTGGAATCCAGTTCACCAGGTTTAATGCAGTCCACTGAGATTAAATATTTTTCTGTGGTAGTTAATCTGCCATCAGACTACAAGCACTAAGGGAACCTCTGCTGTGGAAGACTCAGTGAACTCTGTGTATATAGCAGTCCTGAGCAGTATGATTCCTGTTTTGAATTCCCTGTTTTGAATTAGGGCTTTGGATGCTGTGCTGCAACCCTATAAGCACTAACTTTCAGGGTTTATCACTTGCCAGTGTGCTTGTTCACAACACCAACGGGAGAAAGCAGTTTCTTTCCAGCCAGACTTGAGGCAAGCAGGAGATCTGGACAGAGTTTAGTTCCCTATAAGCTTAATCTCCCCAACTTCTGTCTGTGATTTGTTCCTATTAGTTTAAATTACTTCTTGATGAGTTGATTTCTGTGGCTTCTTCCTTAATTCTGCCCATGGGTTACAGGAAAGAGCCTGTGGGGATATTTGGAAATGACACTGCCTCTAAGTGCCAGAAGCCCGAGATGCCGCACTGCCTCATGTTGAAATGCCCATGGGAGCCGAGCCTTTGCGCCAGCAGTAAATGAAGTTGTCTGAAGCTTCACCAGCAAGTCAGACCGCTCCTTCTCTTAAGCAGCTTTATACATTGTTTTGCTGATCTAGTCAGCTAAGGTTAAATGTCACAATCAGTGGAAAATCGGGGTGGAGATCAGCACTTACGTAACAGCTCTTCTTCACCAGCTTTCAAACATCTCCTCTGCACAAAACAGCAGGGCAAGCAAGAGGGTTTTCTATCAAAGCCTACTTTGAAATACTTCTGAAGATTCTCTGATTACGTGAAAATATGCCAAAGATTTACCATGTACTTAGAAACTCAAAACTCACATGTGCTTTTCTAAATGCATTTACAAAATGTGAGTCATGGGAGGTCTTCCTTTTCAGAGGTGCTCGACGGTTAAATGTGAAATCCATGGGAAATATGGGTGTTCAAATATTTGGAACTGTCCTGGTTTTGGCTGGGACAGAGTTAATTTTCTTCCTAGTAGCTGGTGTAGTGCTGTGTTTTGGGTTTAGGATGAGAATAATGTTGGTAACACACTGATGTTTCAGTAGTTCCTGAGCAGTCCTTACATCAAGTGAAGGACTTTTCAGCTTCTCAGCCCACCCCACCAGCGAGAAGGCTGGGGGTGCACAAGAAGCGGGGAGGGGACACAGCTGGGGCAGCTGACCCCAACTGACCAAAGGGATATCCCATACCATACATCATGCTCAGCAATAAAACTGGGGGCAGTTAGCCAGGGGGTGGCAGCCTGCTGCTTCAGGACTGGTCAGTGGGTGGTGAGCTATTGCGTTGTGCATCGCTTGTTTTGTATATCCTTTTATCATTATTATTATTTCCCCTTCCTTCTCTGCCCTATTAAACTCTCCCTATCTCAACCCTTTTTTTACCTTTTTTCCAATGCCTGCCCACCTCCCCACCATCACACTGTGGGGGGAGTGAGCAAACAGCTGTGTGGTGTTTAGCTGCCTGCTAGTTTAAACCACAACAGGAACCCAGGACCTTCCCTTTTCTGTTCTTATAACTACTTGGTCAAGCCCAGGTGCCTCTCCCCCTTCTCTGGTGTGATTTATTTCACTGCGCTGGAGAATTATATAAGCATACTAATACTCTGTGGTTTCTTTGTACCAGTTCAGTTTTACCTAATAGATTGCTTACAGGTGTGTGAAACACTGGCCGCTGGTCAGGGTATCATACCTAACTTACTGCTCATAGCTGATGGCATACATTACTGTCATACATAAAGTAAGACTCCTAAGCAATATTTCTAAATTCATGAATCATAACTGCAGTGACTTTCAGAATTCAGAAGAAAAGAAGAATTTCAGGTAGTTGAGACTCCATCAAAGTTCTAATATTTTTTTTATTTATGTTTTAATTGCAGGCTACTAGAAATCACTTTGTAAAAGGCCGAAATTAAAAATACAAGCAATAATCACTTAGTTAAGGCTTCTAGTATCAAGACAGAGGTAAGCTCTTCTTACACTGTTTTCCCAAACTTTAAGAAAAAAGATTAACAGCTAGCTCTTACGTCAAATCCTCTGTGTGCACAGAATAAGAATTTTTACTGTAGTGAACTATCTGCTATAGCTTGGAACCCATCTGCAAGCACAGAAAAGACTGTCAAAACTCACTAAGAACAGGATTATTTTAAATTATCAAAGGTGATCTTTGTTTTCCCCACCACCCATTTGCACTTCAGAAACCAAGGGTGAAGTATCTTCCAAGTGAAAGCTCTTGTGTTTGGAAATGAATATTTTTATGTGGAAGAATCTATATAGCAAAAATTTCTCATGAAAATCACTATCACAATACCTCAGTGTGCTACCAGAAGTGGCAAAACTGGTCAACAGCATCAAATATACTTCAGCTTTGTGTTTGAAGAGAGATGTCAAATGTATCATCTCAACAGATAATAATTATCTTAAAAATAAAAAATAATTCTGAGCCATATATTGAAAATAAGGAAGCTCAACAAGTAACTCATCACATATTTGTTTCATATTGTTTTTTAGTCTGCACAAAAGATTCTGAATTTTTCAGGCTGAACAATCAAATGATAATGGAAAGCTTTTAAGGAAGGGAAATGGGATGAGAAACATTATTGCATATTTAGGTACATATTTATGTCTGCAAAGCTGTTTCAAAGAAAGAGAGAATTAAATTTTTGACATAGTTGCCAGCTTGTTAAAGCTGAACTGCTGGGAATGTTTTTGGGTAGCTTGTGATAACAGGTATAAACTGTAAGCTTCATGGTTATAAGCAACACATACGTGGATATGTTGCATCTATTATGCAGTACAGAAATCTTCTCTGCCCTTCTGTGGGTGGATATACGAAACATTTTGGATTTTGTAACTGTAAAAAGCTGTTTGCCATTTAAAGTCAGTATCACTAAGCCTCAACCAGCAAGATTATGACTCTCCAATCCACATTAATAATTCAGTGTGAAATATCTTCCTGACACTTGTAGCCCTGTCAGAGATCGAAAGTGTTTATATTTTCTGGATACATTATATTAAAAGCAAAACCCATTAGTATGCTGCATGCATTTACAAATTCTAGTCATAGTGGATGTGCTATGATATGAAACCTATCATTTTAAACCCAGCCCTGCATAATCACTCATGTTGATTTCTGTGCACAGTACTGATTTGTAACAGGCATCTCATGATAAAACTGCCCTGCCTGGGCAGGCGATACAGCTGAGGACAAGCAGTAGAACCTGAATCCCAAACCATATTCACTTCTGGTCTCCACGTGGGAAACGTGGCTCTTCAAACACATTGGATTTGGCCCCTCTTGTTAAAATAACTTTTGGTTTTGTGTTTCCTTCAGTTTTCCTCCCATCTCCATGCATTGCCCCCTGCCTGAGTCTTAGGGTGACAAGGGGTGCACACTAATGTCTTTCCACTGAAATCTGCTTTAGTCGGAATGACTTAATGAGAGATGGTCTAGTTTGTCAAACTCATGCATGTCATATTTGCAGCACAATCAGCTTCTCAAAAGCAGAGGCTTATGTGATCAAGTCTTCCTTTGAACTTCTGGATTCTCGTTAGCAACACAAAGCTTTGTCATGCTGTTGCAATAAATCATATTTTAATAACTGTTAAACCCTTTGAACATAAAGTTTAATAGTAACACTTGAAGGAATTAAATACTTTCATCGAGTGTCAGTGCTTATGGCCTAAACCCGTTAGATGCTCACCACCTGCTGCCTAAGGTGGGGACTGGAGTTTGCCTTGGAACCAGAGCTGATTACATCAAACACTGAACAAATGCATTCGGTAATAGCAGAAAAAAGGGTTTATGTCCCAGAGTTTAGAATTTAAAAGCACAGGCCTAAAAAGGAGTGTGGAAATGGGGCAGAACGCACCAGCTGTGCCACTGAGAGATTCCTTTCTTATGTCATGATAGCTGCTATTTTTTTAAGGGATGGGGCTCTGGTGGGCAAGGATTAGCCAAGTTTAACGAAAACTAGAAAAGAACATGTGCTGCAAATAGACTGGAGAAGAAGGGGGTAGGACATACAGACTGAAGTTACTAAGAAATGGTTAGCATTAGTGGAATGGGAAGGCAAAAAGGGCAGAGAACTGAGAGGTGACCCATCCTGCTGGCTGCATGGCTAGTCCCACCAAATCAGCATGGTACCTGTGTTTCTGCTCAAGCTGTTTGCTCTGCTGGCTCAGAATTCTTCTCAGACTGCTGATCGGGGTTTCATTAGAAATGTTGGCCCTCATGGGGGAAGGATTAAGCAGTATGGCTGTGCGCTGCATGGCCGTACTCTCTTGGAAGTGGTTGACCACAATGGCCTGGAGGATGCAGAGGTTTATAGGGTTATGACCATGCCAGGGCTGCATCTTTCCCACTGCACCCTGCAGTGGTGTGAGGGGTTGCTTCCCTGTCTTCCTCATGTTCCCTTCCTAAAATGCTTCTCCGTAGCTACTGAGGTGGCAATAAGCACCTAATGGGTGCCATTAGTCACAGCCCTGACAGCATTGGGGGACACATGGCGAGCCAGCGAGCAGGGACAGCTCCGCTGTGTCTCTCAGTGATTCTTCTGCTAGTAAGTTATTGAGGAGCAATTCCCAAGTCCCACCGAAGCCCATGGCAACGCTCTTGCCAACCTACTTCAGAGCTCGAGTTAGTCCTTTGAGTGCTGAAGCATCTTCCATGATTTTAATCAATAGCCTTCTTCCACTTAAGCCACCAAAACTGTGTTTTCATGCTTGCCTCTGCTACAACTGAAGTATCATTGCTGAAGGTTTGTGGATTAAAGGACTCTTCCGCCCTCCCTCCCTGCCCCCAGTGGAAAATCGCCACAGACCAACAAACTAAACAGCTTACAATGATCAGCCCTAATTCTGAGGAGAAATACGACTATTTTTATTACTAAAGACAACAACCCACGTGCAAAACAGAATATCAGATGTCAGTGAAAAAATAACCATTTTTTTTCTTGTGTATATATATTGTTTTGCTGTTGTTTAAATGCGCACAGGGATAAACTAGACGTAATCTTGACTTTTGCCATACATGCTCTAGCAGCTTTTTGTAACTGGTAGGCTCAAAGGGACATACAAGAAGTGGATTTCTTGTAACCAATTGCAAACATGTGGTGAATTAGATAGTTTTCCTTATAGTCAATAAATAACTGTTTACAGTCAGTAAGCAACTGCATTAGTTTCTGATACTGCACATCTTTTCAGATCAACCAGTTAACTAATCAGACTGGAGCAGTGTGTGCACACATCAGGATGTCTCTGGAATGAGCAAAATAGTCTTTATTTTATTGTTCCATGACAGAACATGAAAAAGAATATAGCAGGGTGAAAACTCATTTTGTGTATACAGAACAAATGAGAAAGGTTATGTCACACCTAAATGTGTAGCAAGTGTGATTTGGGCTGCAATGAGCTAGTAATGCTTTTCCTAACATACAACCACAAAGGCAAGGCTGTGCCTGTGCTGACCTCTGTGCAATCATTTGATGGCTGTAGCATTAATTTCCACTAATGCTTTCAGTGTCAGTGGAAGATTGGAGCAGTATCTGACTTTCTGCTGGCAAAAATTCTGCTTGAGAGCAAAACCTCTCCATTCCAAGACCTTTCTTGCGGTACATACTATGTTATGTTTGTTTAAAATATTCTGCATGCTTCATGTTACACAATTCCAAACTGCTTAACTCTTTAATACAATATCCAACCATGTCCATAAGCTCTGATTCATAGTTTTCATTAATTTATTCCTAAGGCTACTACAAGGAAGGGGCAACCTCTCTTGCTCATACAGTCCAATACTGCAATCCCATTGCTGTTCTATAAAGCTGCAAGAGGACAACGCAACCCCTTTATAGATAAGTATATTGTTTTTATAGTTGTTTGCAAAGCATTTGTGTGGAGTCTATTTGTTGTTGTTTCTTGTAGTGCTTTTGAATAGTTGTTAGAGAGAAAAAAATATTGTCCCAGTGCAGTGAAGACATTAAAAAAAACCTTTTCCTATTTTGTAAATTTTCCAAGAAATGGCAGTGTTACATGTTAACATTTACAAATCAAGAAACTTACTAACTAGATTACCTGGAGGCATTATTTCACTCTGCTAAAACTTGGGAAAAGCAAGTTAAATTGCTCTGTTTCTGCTACCGAACCTCCATTAAGGAAAGAACCTGCAAAACTCTGTGTGCGTGTGTGCATGGCCGGGGGGTTAATGCATGCAGTTTATGTGCCTGGTGCACGTGCACAACGATCTTTTCACTAACAGCATTTTAAGACTTTACACTTTTGTTAACACGACTTTCTAGGCATATCCGTCCACTAATGTATATTACTTAATTTATGTATGGACTGATCCCCTGGCTTCACTTAATAACCAAAGAAGAGGAAAAGTTACTCTGTAACTGTGCATCTGCCATGTGCAGATGGAAAAACTGTTTCATGGGGAAATTCCATGAAAACTCCAGTTTTTACCTCAGACATAGAGTCAGCAGTAAACGTAGTTAGTTTTCACAAGTTATTCTAATTTCCAAACACAAAAAGTTCTATACTGACACACAGTAACCTTAATGCTTCTTGTTATTTAGAACATTCCAGTCAGCCTTTATGATGGACGAAGATGTACTAAGCCCTGAATTGTAAATTTGTAGCTCCCCAATGATCAGTGATCATCACCACCTTACATGCAATGCGCAAACAGAGCATGTTCCACATTAGCGCTATCTCCATGCACATGTTGCTTCCAAAGGGCTAATCTTCCAAAATCAGAAGGGAAAAATAAATGCGGAAATTGTGAGGAACCATTTTTACACAGAAATGTGAATGGAATATAAAACCTTAAGATGAACTTATAAGATCAGAAGGCTGCATTCTGTCAAGAAAAGGCAGTTTTGGTAGGGAAAACTAGCCTTTGTTCAATAAGGAAAACAACTATTTGACATAAACAGCATATAAAAATGGTCAGGGAACTATGGATAGCAATCAATATAAATAAATTGCTCTGGAAATTGATAACAGGAAGCTAGAAATATGAGGGAAAATCCATGGCAGATATTTTCTATATATATCTGCAGTAAAAAAAAAAAAAAAAAGTCACAGTGATGGCATAGGCCCTTCTAAATTGCAATGTGTAGATTAATAAAATTTAAAAAATGGTATTTGGTGCAAGGTTCTGGTTTAAAAAAAGAAGTGACTTCAGGAACATCAGCTAAAACCATTCTCCCACTTGATGACAACTGTTCATTTTCACCATAGGTGCCCTATTCATCTGGAAGGAAGCATGTACGGTAAGGTTCATTTGGTAATCTGTCTTGACAAGATCATTGGCTAGGCCAAAATGTACTGCTGCATCCAGGAATGAGATGCAGTACTATATACCTGTCCTGATCATGAATACAGAGTTAGGGACAAACATATTCTTATAGCTTTATAGAAATATTCCTTAGAACCTTGAAGGCAGAGCTATATGTTTAAATCGGGCAAAACCTCCTAATATATAAAATAGGGAGCATATTAGCGTGCTGTTTCATGTCAGGCTTATTTTTTAATTTTCTGCATAGCTTTTATTCAGTACTGCCTTGTAAGTGAAAATCTTTACAGTTCAATTTGGGCTGAAGTTTGTTCTTGGTAGTTTCCCATTTCACTGATGATCAATGGATAGCATTTCAAGCAATCTAACTGAAGAGTCTGCCTCACCAGAATTTGGGTGCAGATCCATCCTAACACACGCATTTTATTTTAGTATTGGACTAGGGGGTCCTTTGACGCTCTGCAGACTGCGAATGATGAGTAGAAAAAACTCAGCGCAAATAGTAGATCAGGGATTTCTGGTTTTTTTCAATAAAAATAACAAAACAAAATCCAATACACCCACCCACACACCCACTATTCATTTGCCAATGATTTTTTCCTGTATGTGTGTGGTTAGTTTATTCTACAATGCAAGAGCTTTTACATGAATGGCTACCAGTCTCTCTACACCTGATGACCAGCCCCTATCACTCCTTAGGCTTTTGGAGTCCTATACATTGACCATATGGCATCTACGGCCAGTAGAGCTGTGTAAGTGTGGTGAAAAAGTACCATGCACCAAATGCAAGGTGTGAGCATGTGACTTCCACTACCTATTAGGAGCAGCATCTAAATGAAGTGAGGAAAATTTGAGCATTGAATTTGAAAAGTTTAGGGAAAAGAGATTTCCCTGAGCTATCCCCGTTTCCGCAGCGCGCCCCAAAGGCGGGGATGCGGGCAGAAGCACGCCTGCTGCCGTGCGCCCACACCCGACGGCCTCGTCCTTCGGGAGGATTCACATGGGACCGGCCCTGCCCGGCTCGGCGGCCCGGGGGACCCGCCTGCGTTGCTGCCTGCGGCGGGAGCGGGCCGGGGCCGGCGCGGCGCCGCTTTCGGACGACCGGCCCGGTGGCGTCCAGCACCCGCCGCCCGGCCCGCTCCGTAGCGCGCCCCGCGCCGCCGCCTCCCTGTGCTCCGGCCCCAGCCACCGGCGGGCCCTGCCTGGCTCGAGCCCCGGCCCCGCCGCCGCTCCCGGGGCTGGGCGGGCAGGCGGGGCGCGGGCACCCCAGGCGGCTGGCGGGGGCGGGAGCGGGAGGAGCGAGGCGGGCCGGGCCGGGCCGTGCTGGCCGCAGTGCCCGCCTGCCGTGCTGCCGGCGGGGAGGTTCGGCGGCCTGCGGAGAGCCGCGCTGCCGTTTCTGTCACTTTCGCTCCCGCGTTCCCGCCTGCAGCCGGGCATGGCCGGCGCGCCGCGGGGGGAGCTGCTCTCCTTCCGCGCCTTCCAGGCCGCCTGCCCCGCCGGGTGCCAGTACGGGTACGGCGGCGACCTGCGCCGCCTCCGGGAGCGCGAGTTCCCCCGGCTCCGAGGTACCGCGGGCCCGGCGCAGCCCAGGGGCGCGGGCAGGGGCGGGCGGGGCCGCGGGGGGCGGCCCGGGGGCGGGGGCGGCTGCGCCGGGCCCGGCTCGCCCGGCCCGTGGGCGGGAAACTGCCGGTGCGGGGCGCGGCGGGGGAGCGGGCGGGGCGGGCGGAAGGCGGCGGCCGCGGCGCAGCCCCGCAGCGTCACGGCGGGGGTGCAGCCGCCCCCGCCTCCCCGCCTCCGGCGCAGCGCCGCGGGGGTGCCGGGGGCTCAGCAGTGGCGTTGACGAACCGCAACAAGTCGTGAAATGAGCTGTGAGGAAGGGGGAGGGAGGGAAGTTAAAATGGTACAACAGGCCTTGTCTAGTGAAGGTTTGTGGCGAGGCAAGTATGTGTAAACTACTTTTGCGGGTTTATATAGGTTTCCCCTCCCCCAGCATCAAACGTTGCGTGAATATATTACTTCAAATCTAATGGTGATGGATACACTACAATAAGCCATTTTACCTGAAGAAGTTGTTAATGTCCATGATATTAGCACTTCAAAGTACTTGGGAAATGAACAAGACTGGAGAGCAGAGTAAATAGTGTGGATCTGGATGTCCTGAAACCGCTCTTTAAACCACACAGGTTCTGTTGAGTTTCGTGCTGCTGTTCTTCTTTGCCATTTGTTTGAATTTCGGTGATCAAATGCAAGAGCAGGCTTTCTCGCACACAGGTGTTTAGTAAAGAATGGAGTTACACTTATTCTCTTAGAAAGATGTGGAAAGCAACTTAATTTCAAGCAGCAGTTTGAGGAACTTCAACAAAGGTTCAGTGACTTAATTTCACAGTCTGGTGTTAGTCCTATTACTTGCATCAGTGGAAGTTTGATAACAAGAGATTGCTTGTTCAGAATTCAGGCCAGATGACGAAAAGTGGGTGTTTTGTAACTGGAACATTGTTTAGACATTTAGGCAGATGACTTTTCAACACTCCGAGAGCCAGGCTTATTTCTCATGAGGCTCCTCAGTTTTGAAATAAAGCGTATCTGCTAATAAACGATTTCTGGTCAGTCAGTCTGGGTTCCCAAATGGAGATCACTGCAAAGGCAGAGCGTTAGGAGTTTGCCTCCATTTAAAAACGTTTTGGCTAATGTAGGCTACTGAGTTATACTTTGGTCACGCAACCTATTAAAATAAGTTGTGGTTGATAGATAATTCAGAATATTTCCAGAAAAAGATAAATAAAACCAAATACAGGCTATAAAATAGAATCTGTTATAATATTAGCTAGTTGAATTCACATAATAGTCTATGGTAAGGTGACCTCGGTTGCAAATTCCTTTTGCCCTTTTTTTTCCCCTTCAGAATTTTAATGTGCCCATTCATCTTGAAAGCCTGTGACCTCCATGAAGAAGATCAGTGTCCTTAACTGATCACTGTACATACACGTGGTGTCCTGTATGGGATTCTTATCTTAAGAACAGGGCCATATCTCCTCTAGTCAAGAGCTTGTGCGTGCAAGGGATGCCAGTAGTGCCAAATAAAGGGTGTTCAGGGACAGATTCCCAGACAAAGTGTGTAAGGCTGTGTCCCCTGCCTTACACATCTGTGTCTCTTGTATCTGACTAGTTGGACTTGTCCAGGACAGAGGAACTGGCTGATGGTGGAGCAGTATGGATGATAAGCATGTTGCTTGTACTTATTCCTTGGCCTCCCTTTATTTAGCCATGTAGTTGTATCCCCAGTTGCTGAAGGTCTCAGCACACTGCTGTTGTTACATAAATGTCTTTTAAAGCTCTAGGTCTTTGTTGCCTTGCTGAAATAATGCAAAGAAAAGGTGGCTGTACCAGTTGGCAGCAGCAATAGTAAATAAAGGGGCCTTCTCTAAGTGACTTACAAAAAATTAGTGGGTCTTTCAGGCATTTAGCTACTTAAGCATTTTCAGTGAACTGCTAGAACATGCAGGTTAGGGGATGAGGGAGAAGTTTTACATCTCTGGAGGCCTTGGGTCAGCATTATGGGTAAGTCCTGATTGTATGAATGCTGATTCCCTAAGGAACCTGGTAGCTGGTCATAGGGTTGACCTCTGCTGTGTGTCCCCCTACTGCACAAAGGTGCTGCAATTTAATCCCTTCTAGGAAAGAACAGTCTTAACTAGTTCCGCTAGGCAGAAGAGCATGAGCTCTATTTTTAGGTAGGTAACAGTAATGTCTTGCTCTGTCTGTTTATTTGGGGCATGCCTCAAAGATCTTCCCGTCATTAAAATTGGATAAAAATCCAGATTTTGCTGCTCACTTTTTATGTGAACACAATTTTTTGGAGTCCTCTCTAGATATCCATGAATTAAGCCTAATGCTCAATTTTGGAAGTGTCATCTTTGTGTAAGCAGCATGTAATAATAATGGTAATTATTGCATATCAGTGTATTCGCTTCTTCCTGATTGCTGTTATTTGGTGGCATCCACTAAAGACATCTTGTGCAAATGGTGTTCTCTGGGGGAGGCAGAAACCTTTTCTGTGTTATAAACCTTTGCTGGCATGGTACTTGCGCTTCTCTTGCAGTTCTAGTATGAATAGTTGCACAAGTGCCTGTTCAGGAGAAGGTACAACAGATGTATATAGGGGAACACTGGCTACTGGCATACTATAAAAACAGGATTTTTCAAAGGTGGTCTACCTGTTGCCCTGTCAAAATCTGGGATTTCACCCTTGGCTCCATCTGAAGGAAAGTTAGGCTCATAGTGACTGTGTTGGGGAATTACCCTTCAGGTTTTTGGAGGGATAAAAGGAAGTACTTTACTTCCTTGAATCAGCAGGGGTCTGTCTGTTTTGGCACAGAAGCCTTAAATTTTACCTTTTAAGCCAAAGTTTATCTTCACTTTTGTAATTCAAGGGCTGTTAGCTGATGGCTAGAGCAGGCCCTTCTAAAAATATATGTGGAGCCTGTGAAACAGATCCCTGTTTCACAGGCAGCAGAGTATGTGCAATATGTGACCTTGACTTTAATCTTGTGAGCAGCGTACCCTTATCTGCAGTGTAGGATTGTAAATTGTGCTTTAGAAAATGATAAAGAAATCAGCGGGAGTTTATAGGTTCTGTTGTTAAGTAATGGGGATGAATATGCTTCTGTGATGTTTATCATAGCAAAGAAAATATCAGCTTCAGTTTGCATTGTGGTTTGAAAAAAGAAAAAGCTGACATGATTTGTGATGAAGCATTTAATCCCAAGATAACTTTCCAGTTTCAGTTGTGTGCCAGTATTCTCCTCTAAGATAGCTGTGTCCATTTCAGTGGGAGCTTTCCAAGAGCGATAAGCAGTGGATACTCATCCCCCAAATAAAAAACAGTGCGTGTTAGCAATCATGTATGTTTTAAGGGCAGCTGACTATTTTAAGGTAGTCTTTTAACTGAGGTAAGATGCGCTGTCATATTTAATGTCTAATCAATCACCGTTCTGTACTTCAACAGTCATGTGACAAATCATGTGTTAACATAGTAGTATGCATATTTGTGATGTCTGTGTTTACATACAACAGTAACAATGTAGCTTGCCTGTTAAACAGAGAGGAAAGGCAAACTAAGCTTTGAGTAGGAGAATTGGCCTTTGTTTCTTTGGAAGTCAAATGATGTCCCACGAACAGGTCACCTGTACGAGAGCTTATTCTGTTATTCAGTTAAGGAATGATGCTCGGTCTGACCTTAAACAAAATTAAAACTTTTTACTTATATTGCTGGTTTAATTGTTTGCACTGACTTTTCCAGTAAGTGGGAGAATGGGAAAAGCAGATCTCCTCCGTGCACTTTGAGTTAGTCCTTAGTGGCTTGGTTAGCAAAGGTCAACTCTGTCCTCTGAGCGCAGAAAAGCCTATCTGTTTTGTCATGTTTGGGGTAGTTTGGTGTTTTGGCTGAATTTCAGAAGTAGGAAATGCATTTTGGTGTGTCAGCTCAGAGTAATTTTGTTGATAGGTAGCTGATGCTCACATTTTGTGAAACTTGAGAAGAAGAGTGTACCGTGAGCCTGAAGAGTTGTATTCGCTTGTTAATTGCAAATGTAGGCGTAACCTCAGTTTCTCTACTGCTGTGCCAGTTTGCTTGCCTTGTCAATTGAGAAATTCTATCAGCCTTGTATCTGAGATTGGTTTCTTCCTTTAAAAAAATAAAGATTTGGAATAATTTCTGTGGGGTTTTTGTGGTTTTTTTTACATCCACAGAGGTTTTGTTTTGATTGTTTGTTCTGTTTGATCTGGTAGCTGTCTTCTGTTTGTGTTTGTTATGTTTTGCTCATTTCCTAATTATTAATAATTTTTATTTGTGGATGAATATTTTCTTTTAAATCTCTTATTCTTGAAGACTGAGTGTGTGTGTTCAGCAAAACCTTTTATAGTTAGGTTCTTTGAGCAATATTGTTCTTTGAGCAAGTTAGCAATATGCACGTCTCATCATGCTATTTAAAGAAGTTTGATAAAGAGGGATAAATTTAGTTTGATTGATTGTTCTCTAAGGTCTATGCTGAACCAGAAGCAAGATATGTGCCATTTTGTGGTGAGGTGCAATAATTAATTGTGAGCTGAGAGCTCCTCTTCTTACCACTGCAAGTCTTGGTCACTCTCCTCAGCGACTGTGAGATCTCTGGCTGGTAACCTGCTTCTGTCCTCTGTAGCCCCGCTGTCACAACGTGATTTGATTTTGTGAAACACTTTTATTATTTTTTTTTTCCAATTTGGGAGGGAAAAGAAAGCAAAATAAATTATATTTATTGAAGGAGGTTGCTGGTGGACAGTTTGAAATGCTAGAAGACATTTTGGAAGGTGCATTTAGTGGATGGAAAAGGTGTCGTAAAAAGAAGCTGTGGTATGGGAAGTGTAATTGCACAAGTACTGCCAATTGTTTTGTAAAAAACAATATGTATGCTTATGTAAAGCATTAATGTTCCCTGTTGATTTCAAGTCAGCAGTAGTTGTCTAAGCTATTACCTAACAATTGATATCAAAGAGGAAGCGTGTATGGAACACAAAGTGGATTTAATGCCTAATGCAGTAATAGCAACTGTGTGTTAGTTTCAGATGTTTTCCTCTGCCTACATGGAAGTAACAGGTACTGTTCAGGAATTTCTTCTCTTGCATTTCAGGGTTTAGAAGGCTGTTGGTGGTCTGCTCTGTGCAGGACTGATCGTTTAATTGATCACCCAGAGCTGGGTGTTCTTTTGCTCTTAGTGATGGACCTAGCTCTTAGTGAAGAGTAGTCAATGATGTTGGCATGGTAATATTTCAGCACTGAATAAAGTTTTAATTACTTAGTTACTAAAGTTTAGTTAGAGGAAAGAAAAAAATCCCTGAAAGACACAGGAAATGTCTTCTCTTTCTTGAATTGTCTTATTCAAAGTAGTATCTGTATAATCCATTTTTAACTTTGAATTTGGTGTTGAAATACCCACATAAAGATGTCCACTGCACCATTACACTGGCTCTGTAATCACTTATGTGACGTAGTACAAGATGTTTAAAACTGGCTGAAATACAGGAACATTGAACGAAAAAGCAAAATACCAAACCCCATAAACCTGATACAGTTGACACGAACTCGGAATTTTCAGGTGTATTTTAGAAATGAAGTCGATCAGCTGGGACTAGATTCTTCACAAGAGGAAATAATCATATGTAGACATTAGGATTTTTAAATCAACATGTGGAGATAAAAAAAAATAGATTTGGAAAGATACTTTATGAAACTCCATAGATGCTGCAGGGTATCAGCCACCCATTTAAAAAAATTGCACTTCTAATTAAAAGATACATTATCTCTAAAATTAATGTCTGCACAAGATGTATATTAGTGCATGAAAGTATTGAAACAGGCAGATGTTTTATTTAGAAAAGCACCAGATGCTTTCTTACCTCTTACTCAAAAATTGGAAATGCACCAAAAACTTGTTCCTACAAAATCCCACATCAGTGGTGCTTTCTTCCCTCTGTTGCCTTTGCTTCCTTTTAGATTCTCCTGTTTGTCCTCCGTTGTTATGATGCTGCTGTATGTGAGATGGGTATCGATTTCTTCCTCGCCTTTTTCTGCATATTTCCATATGATGTATATCTGATTTGGTTTGGGGTTTGTTTTAAATATGAAATGTAAGTTTATGAATTAAAGAGCATATGTAAGTTTTCAGACCAATGGGATCTGCTTATGGTGTCCCTGCACTTATACTGGAATTTCCGCTGCAAAATCAGAACCTGGCATGCTCTTGAAATTTTTGTAGCAATTCCCATATCTGAGCTGCTCACCAGAATTCAAGGGTACTTCCAGTCTGAGGACAAAAAGACAAACGCAGAGGTGAGAGGTCAGTTTTTGTTGATCAGTTTGATTCATTGCATACGTGGTATCAGAGAGATGCTGCAGAGGCATTGCCTGGATGTGAAACGACTGTCATTGAATTCAGGAAGACCATGCTGCAGAGTGCTGCATAATAAAAAGCACTGATATGAGAGGTTGATAAATGGGTAGACAGCACAGTATGTTTGCAGAGCAGGAGGCTAGTGGGATGCTTAACTTGGAGGTGATATTTAGGAAGTAGGATGCTGAGTTCTCAAATGTCTCAGACTTCTTATAAAGGTCTTGGCCCAAGCCACCAGTGGAGATGTTTTCCTTTATGTGATTCTAAAATACTAGTAAGGTGTTTTGTTTTCTGTTTTTTGTTTTTTGTTTTTGTTTTTTTTTTTTTAAATATATTTCTGAACTTAAAAAATGAACTTAAAAAAAAAAGATTATTTTTAGGAATATGCCAGCTTGGCGTTGGTAAAGGTTTTTTTCTCTTCCTAAGTTAATAATGCTGATAGTGTTGCCTTGTCTGCTTATTATAACCACAGACTGCTTCCTGTCACATTAGTTAGGAGGAAGATGTGTTTTGTGGAGGTATTGTGAAAAAAGGTGGTGTCAAGAACTGAAGGTTTGGGAAAGGAATGTTACAATTATGGTGAAACAGGGGTATATTAGGGCAGGGAGGCATAAAGACAGGCCACAAAGCAGTAAAAAGTCAGACTTAATTAGTTTCATTGCTAATGAGGCAAGTTGTTATGCTCCTGCCAGTATTTGTGGCAGCCCAGTTACATTCTGTGCTGTTGTACTCTTTGCCCCTTCACTGTCTTCCTGCTGTAGAGAAGTGCTGGTCTGTGAGGTGTCTGCAATGGGGATGAGACCCCAGGCAGGCAGCTGTTGTGAGTATCATGCAGGAAAGTGAAAAAAGCAGAAGCTGCTGTTTTGTCCAGTATGTGAAATACACGTATAAGATTGGAAGGCAGTTCTTTGGGAGGTAAATCTTTCCCTCCCTGCTATTTTATTTCCACTTTCTTGCTTTCAGGATTGTACTCAGTCCTCCTTTCTTGTAGCAGCCAGGGGAATATGGCTTTTACAAGAGAAGTAAAGAAGGTGTGATTTCTGTGCTCATTCCGGTTAGTTCCTGGAGCAACAGGATCTAAAATGCTTTTAAAAGAAAGCTAAGAACATGACTGGACAAGATTTTTGTCACTTAGTGCCTTCTTGAAAGAGAGGTATCTAGGTATGTGAACTTCTGGTGACATGGTTGGCTGAGGAAGGATGATTACACCACTAAGCTTACATCTGCTGGCAGTATGCAAAATAATGTCCTAAATAAAAATTTGGAAAGATGGCAGGAAGTTCATTTGAACAAATATTCATTAATTAAATAATGTGTGAATTAATTTCATTAATGCACAATTAAACACCAAATATTGCTGTTTGTGTCCCTTTGCAAACTTATGAACAGGTCAGGTGAAGTTACACAGGTATCAGAAAGTTTGTCCTGTAATTTCTTCCTGAGGAAGAAACAGAAGCCCAGGATTTTCCACATTTTTATGTTCATGCCACACAGTGCATTAAAGTTGTCATAATTCAGTAATTTGGAACTGATAGTATCAGTCATGGGCACAAATGTATGTTGCCTTGCTTTCAAAAAAAAAAAGGCTTTGTACTGCTGTTGAGTAAAGTACACCGTTCATCTGCTGTGCTGCTCATTTCCTAAGTAACTTATTAAGGAGTGTAACCTGTTAAGTGACTTACTAAACACGTGACTAGGAGTCACATTTTTATTATTTGTTTATCTGCTTATAGTTTCTTTTAATATAAACAATTGGAATTCTCACAAAACAAAATGTTACTCAGCAGCTCTGGCAGTACGCAACTTTTAAAATTCTCTTTGATGCATCACATGCTAGGAAGATAATTTGTTAGAGATTTAATCAATTTAGGAGTGCATAAGCCCAGTGAGCAGAATGGGAGACACTTTTTAGTGCCCTGGCTGATCTCAGTTGTGATGGACAATTTGCTTTGATAATGCCTGTTGCCTCCTTATGAGACTGGATAAAAGCATATAAATAAAAGTGGTTAGCTTAGCAAGAACTCTGCCTGATGGACTGAATGGAGTAAAATTAAAGACTGCCCAAAAAAGGAGCCTTTGCCAGCCGCGGACGTGCTTCTTCCCCGCCCCGCCCCCCCCCCCCCCCCCCCCCCCCCCCCCCCCGCGCACCTAAACTAGCTGGTATTGCAGAGCTGAGAAGCTGACCAAATTGATGTTCAGACAAAACCGTACATAGATTACTGTACTCTGTGGTTATTTGACCATAGTTTGTGTTCAAAACCAAACAAAACATTTGATTAATGAATAACAGCTTTTAAATGTATTCCCTTAAGAATGTGAATGCCCGAGAAGTACCCTGTTGTGGAAGGCAGTCAGGAAGTATAGCAATATGATAATAATCCTCTTCTTATCACCTTAGCATAGATGTTTAGTGACAGGTACTGTGCTGCTGCGACAGCCTAACAATACAAATACAGTTTTGTTGCCCTTCTAAAAAGGAGATAATTTAATACTAATATATATGAAGAAAAACATACACCATTTAAATTCATTAGAACTGGAAGACTTGTGGTACATAAGAAATAAACTAAAACCTGCTTGGGTAACATGAAATTACATGCCAGAGACATTAAAATGCAAAAATAACTTTTAAGGAATATCTGCAAAGGTGTATTTTGAAGATGGAATAAGGAAGTAAGGAGAGTGACACATCTGAATGGCACTGCAGCTGACTTTCCTTTTTCTTGGAACTGAGCACCCCTGTGAGTGGAACTCACAAACTCCTTTCTGTTCTGCTGCTTACAACTATTTTTGATTTGTTGGAGGTGCAGGCAGGTTTTTTTTTTCTGGTAATGAAATTAAGCTCTCTGTTTCAAGGATTATTAACTGTCTAGTTAATATTCTGTCACTGAACTTAGTATCTCTCCAAACTCACCAAAATCAGAAATTTAGAAGGAAGAGAGAAAAACTATGGTATTTTTAATGGGAAAATCACTTGCTGTGTACATTAAATGCCCCCCAAAAGCCATATTAATTTGCAAAGCTGGAATGTTTGTGAGAATCAATTTACCTTCCCATCTTACTTTCCATTTTCCTTTCTGTCTTTCTTTCTGTCTTCCATTTTTTTGGTGGAAGTTGTCTTTGATGTAGAACTTCCTGAAACCACAGCTATAAATCTGTCATTTATTGGGGAAATTAATGGTGGATTTCAGTGAATCTATTCCAAATTCATGCTAAGGTGAAACTCACTGAAGTGGAATTTGAGTAAAAAGTCATGGCACTAGCAGTTGTATCTGCTCTTTGTCTTTCAGGATCAGTTACAGAGTGACAGAGTAACTTCTCTAACCAACAGAAAATCATTATTTTTTCTTTCTTGCAAAGTAAACCTAGAGTAAAGGCTCTGGTTTTGGATTTAGGTGAGAATTTAACTTTTCATTAATTAGAATAGCAGCTTTTGATGTACTCACGCCTATCTAACATCTCTACAGCATTGAAGGGATTACCATGCATTGAAGAGGTTCTCCTATGAAAAAAACACTACAATTATAACTCCAACATAAGGGGTATCTATTCTTTGGGAAGCACTCATTTTTTTTGTAACATAACAACAATTTAGGATTTGATACTGTGAAATACATTCCTTGAGAAGAGTTGATCATGAGTGGTGATTCCTACTGCAGTTGCATTCTTTAAAGCCTCTAGTGTCTAAAACACTGAGCTGAAGGAGGAGGTGGGATGTGAGGACAGGGAAAGGAGGCAGATGTCTGGGACAGAAAGTAAGTTTCTTCAATATTCCTTTTTCATGTCACAAAAAGCTATTTCAATAGTAACTTTCATAGCTCATTGTCAAGTTTTAGTTTTAAACTTTCCGTCTTCTATTTCTGTAGCAGCCTAGGGGTTTTTGGTTGGAAAATAGAATTTAAAGTGATCTTTGGGTATAAACTACTACTTGGAAAAAACCCAGACTTCTGGGAGTGAAGAAGCAATGATGATTTTCTTAGGAGCTGCCTTATGTTCAGGCTTGGTGAATCTTATCTGCAGAGCACAGAAGGCATCACTGCACTGCAGGGCCATGGAACCAGGACTGTCTTCTGGCAAGCACTACCATGGCCCCAGCTTCACCTGACCCACTAGGAGAGGTGTGGGGACCGAAGTCAAAGCCTTCCTCTGGCACTATAGGAACCCTCCTTGAGATTTAGGCTCTATAAAAACAAATCCTCCCTCCACCCCCTGTTTTTCAATATCAACTTGCCCAAAGGGTGGGTCTAGTCCAGTGAAACGCTCTTTAAGGGGTGAAGCCATCTACTCCTCCCTCTTGTAATTCACCCTCTTGGTTATCCTTAGGAGCCTGTGATAGTATGAGGTTGAGTACTTCACGAATGATGAAAAGTAAAAATTCTAGTGAGTTACATCAATACTTTCTTTACTGAGTTTCCTTTCCATCCGGTATTTTTCAAGGTTTGGAAGAAATCTTCCCCTGCCTGCCCCCCAGATGTCAAATTTAAAAACAGCTGCTTTTGTTGAAATATTTATATTCTGATTAGCTCTAATGAAAGGCGAAGCCAGCTTTTTAGCTCATGGGAGCTGAAGCTACCCATAAAAAATAAATTATGAAAGCTTCTGTTCCTTTGAATGTGTGGACTGTTGCAGTGTTCATAGTGTGTAACACTTGTTTGGAGGCATTTGGTCAATTCTTTGAGCTTTGCATCACTAAGCATGACAGGTCCTAAGAGATTAAGTATCTGTTACTGTCAGAACTTTAATCAGTTTTTCTTCCATTTCTGCAAGTAAGAGAAGGATAGGTGTACTCGTAAAGTATCATGAGGATTACACTGCAGCACTTCCTGGATAAACTTCAGCGCTGCTGGAGTGGGGGAAACAGTACCAAGTAATCTCATGACAGCTGTCATGTTTCCAAAAGTGTGTGATCAGTTCTTGAAATGGGAATGTTACATACCTTGTGGGTACACCCAACCTATGGTATCAGCCACTTCTGCTTCTGTTTCCTTCCATTTGAGTGGCAGAAATATGATTACATACTAAACTAATCAAGTAGCAGTTAGTTTACAATGTTCTTCTTCAGTTTTTGTATTTCAGTATTACATGTAAAACTATTTATGAGTGGGTATTAGAAAGTAAAGAGGAAAACCTGCCTTTGGCTACTTCCCACTTCTTCAAGTGCCTCCTGAACTTTATGTTTGTAGAATTTACTGTGTCTAAAAATTACATGGGTTCTTACATGGGTTGTATTGAAACAGCGTAAGAATTTGTCAAATAAGTACAATTGATAGTTATAAAAGTCTTCCAGATATGAGGGGTGGGGTGTGGAAGGGAACTCGCTTGGTTTTTTTTTCTTCTTTAGATCAAGAGATTAGTTGTTATACTTTTTTTTTCTTTTAATAGTCCATCTTCATGACTTGTGGTCTCTGTAGTCACCATGCATCTCTTTTTTTTTTTTTTTTTTTTGGCTGTGGTTTGAATTCCCCATAGTTGGAGAATAGAAATAGCTGAATCCAGAGGAGAAAACTGAAAATTTACTGTTTAGTCTGCTAACGTCAATGAGTTATGGACAGTGTTGCATGCATTGAATCTACTTCACTGCACTATGTATTCCTTGTGGAATGACTCAGAAGAAAACAGCAGTCTAGTCTAATGTATGTAGTCTCTGGATATATGTTGGTTGGATTTCCCAGCTTGTAGACAGGAATATGATATGAGGAAAAATGAAACTCTAGAGAAAAAAGTCATATAAGGAAGAACCTATTCCTATCAAAACTGATTGTTATTGTCTTTCCACTGACAGTCATTACAATGGGTATATATAAAAATATAAACAAAGATATAATAAATATGTGTGTGTACATATATATATATATATATATATATGAATCCAGGAATTTTAGTTTCACTGTGGTGAGAACACAAAGTGCTTAACAGTCATCTTTCTTAGCAGAAGGAAATAAAAGTGTTTTAAGTTGGAAGGGGACTAGGGCAAAGAAGAACGTGGAGTGGGCATGGGGAAAAATTCACACTTAATGCCTTTCTTGTATCCCTTTGTCAGCAGAAGTTGGAGAAGGGAAGCCCATGGTTTGCTCCTGTAGAAAAAAAAAAAATATCTGTGTACTTTGCAATAATTGATCTCATGAGGTTCACTTTATTACTTTATCCTGACTTTCTGTGAAGGCAAAGTACCAGGTATCTCGTGTTTGTACAAAATATTGAGGAACACTTGCTGTCCATTCGGAAACAAACTTCTTCAAAGCAATTATCTCACATGAAACCCATGTGATGTTCTGTGCAGCTGATTGCCTGGGTTTGTTCTAGGCTGACTGTTGAGGGGCCATTAATCGCATTGTGATGGTGACTACATGACATAATAGGGATCATTCCCATGCTGGTATTTATGGCACAAATTTAGAGAGCATTTTTTAGAAGTAAATGAATCTGGAATGAAACATGTAGAGCCAATTGTTGTGTACACTGGGTTAGATGCATTCTTTGAGTTACCATTGTGTCAGAATATTTTGACTGAGATCTTTTCCCCCTTAATTGTTTGAATTTTGGATACTCTCCTTTGAAGCGTGGTGGGGCAAATTGAGACATCTGACTGAATCAGATTTACAATGTATGTGATCTTACAGTTCTTTGAAAATCAGGTCCTTCTTGAGGTAACTGTAACTAAGGACACAAATGAGGGCACCCTAACATACTAATTTGGGAATTTTAAGTTTTTATTTAATTTGATTTTGTGTTTCTTTTACTTAGAGTTATAATCTTTTCTCTTGTATTTCCATACCTTAGCCTTTCTGTGCTCCACTGCGAAACTTTACTATTTTAGAAGGTGGTTTTGATATGTTTAGATTTTTCATTTTTACATCTCCTGGGTGATCCTTTTGGTGAAAAATGTTCGTGCAATTTTGCTAAAAATTAACAGGAATTACAAATTAATTTAATCGTAATGACAAGTAAGTAGTTATAAAATGCAGGTGGTAAGGACCAAACATACTATTGTTGCCTTAAACATACTTGCTTTGGGGGAATCTGGTAATATTGTGCCTGCAAGCACAAATTTAACAAAAAGAAATTCTCAGGATATAGTAAGAGCTCATTACAGAAACTCAGTAGTATTCTGTCGTGTTACTTCTAGTTATGGTTTTAGACTAGCAAGTCTGAGGAAGTATTTGAAAATTAACAGCACAGGAATGAGCTCTGAAATATTAGCAAATTGCTATTACTTTTCCATTTATGATAATACTGTTTGTTATTAATTTGATCATTCATTGTCATAATGCTCACCTTGCTTAAAATTCCTCTCCATCCTTGCTTCATGTTACAGAATCAATGCCTGAATTTCGTAGCTTGCACAACTTTCTACTTGCCACCTGACATCCTTTGCCCTTGTCAGGCATAGGTGCATTCAGCAATCTGTTCCATACAGCATCAGTAGAAGTGGTCTATAACGAAGGGACAGGCTTTAGCGTGGGTCCAGCAACTCCAGCACTCCAGTGTGGTTATGGTAGTTATGGAAGCTCCAGATATGAAATTGCTAGTCAAACTCAGGATCCAGTCCTGGAGGCAGAGTATGCTATGTGTGGTTTTATCTAGGTACTATTTTTACTATCTTGTGTTGTAAACTGAGTAAGGTATGTTGTATGAATGTTGTCTGATCCTTTAATTTATTCAAATGTGTCAAGAATATCCATTTTGTGGGGGAAGAGCTTGATTTTTAAGTGCATAATATTTTCTCAGCTGCCTTAAGGCAAAATGCAATAGCTGGTATTGTGGCAGAGTTGTGATTTTAAGCTCAGAGTTCAGAGATTAGGGAAACTGGAATATTTGTTTTTCCATGTGTAATCTTTTATTCATTCTCAAAGCTAGTCTAGTGTTAATGAGGCCATTTGTATTTAGTGCTTTGAATAATTTATGGTGAAATTGTAATTCTCTTTCATTCCTAATGGTGTTAGTATTGAAAGAAGGCCTTTAATTGAGAGGAATTATACCATGATTTAGTGAAGCACAGCAAAATATTCTTTAGGTGTATGGTTATAAAACTTGGATAAAGTTGTAATTGCTTTATTGCTGGGTCCATTAAAAAAAAAAAAAAAGGAGCAACTGCAAAACTCATTTTTGTAGGCAAAGGTATCTACTGGAAGGTTGTTACCAAACATGAAATTCTGTATATTTTTTGTCCGTGGCATCAGTCTATTACTGGGTTTATGATGCTCAGATATTTTTGTTCTCTTAGTACTAGCATAGCTTCACAGGTGCCCCAAATCCTACTTTTATTTAAACATAGAGCATCCTGATAAACAAAGCAAAGTTGCAAAGGAGAGGAGTAGTTGACTGAATGGACTTGCATTGAGCTGAACAGCATTAGAACTTAGTCCCCTGTACTGGAATTCTCTAGAAAATGCAAATTTATTCAAGTTAGAAGCATGCCTAAGTGTCTTCAAGCTATCTACCAACAACTATGGTTAATGTAGATATTTTAGATACTTTTGTTTTGATCTGTCTTATTTGAGGGGGAGGGAAGGGGCACTCTAAAGGTGAAGTATCTTTTCTTTTTTCAACAAAAGAATCTCTGACAAAAAAAATCAACCTTATTATTTTACCAAAGGTTGGTATTATTTTTGTTGAGTGTTGGTGCTCTTTTGTAGATGTTAATTTTAATTGAGACTGAAAGCAGTTGTGATGACTTCTGGGTTATCACTTTTCCAGAAATATCAAAATGTACAGTTAGAGAAGCGGTGGAGAAGAGAAGGTGGATAAGAGCTGTAAGGGAAGGGAGTCTTCAGATTCACATCTGCTTTTCCTTATGTTCTGCTACGGGAAGCAACATGAAAACACTAATTATCCTCTTGAGGGGATACTTATGTACATATATTCATATACCCATGTCAGTACTGCATACACAGGCATATTTGTGCATATTTGTAAATAAAGGTGTATAATATGTGCTTGGAGAAAACATTCAATCACCTGGATGCCTTGAACACACTTCTAGAGCAGTTCTTTATTTGATATGACTGACTCTAGTAAGCTAATTAATGTCATTTTGAGATTCTGTTGCTGTTGCCCCTGTTATTGTAGCCCTCCTACTCCTTTTTTTGATGGATTATTAAAAATGTTGTGCTTTCTGAATTGATACCTGAACTTATAGAGAGTACGTGCCTATCCCAGAGACTGAAGATGCCCTGTAGACGCTGTGAGACAGCAGTATTAGCAGCCCAGTGTATTATTCAAGAAAGGAAAAATTCACTTGTTTCAAAGGTCATTTAAGCTTCTGCGCAGATCATAACCTAGCTCTTTAACTTGGCCTGGAACCAAAAAGATAATCAGTGCGGTGTGTTTAGGAAGTGCTGATTATAGCATATTTGTTAATGGTTTAACTCATAGAGAGTTCAGCAGAGCCTCATAATTACTTCAAAGGCTCTGAATCAGACCTTGACGCATGTTCTCCTGTCTGAGTGAAGCTTGCTGCACTTCTACAGAGGTGAGGTCTCTGTGACCTGAAGGCAAAGTTCTGCTCTGGTTATACATTGTAGTACAGCAGGAAACTCAAATCAGATTGGGTTCCTTTTGACTCACTGGACTTTGGAAAAGATTTGATTTGTCCTGTTGGAGTCCTTCAGAGGCCAGAGAATGATAACGTCTGTACCCAATGGAAGCTGATGTCTCTGGAAGACCCACAAACTGCTCCTTCTGAACAGCTCTATGGCAGTATCCAGCAGTGGAGTTTTGCTGTCTGGAGTTCGTTTCAAAGTAATAGCCAAACCTCCAAAAGCTGTGTCACATATTAACAGTCCTTCAGAAAGAGGGCCATAAACTATGTGCTTGTGTCAACAGCTCGAGTGATTTTTAGTTTTCTTTTAGTAAGCTGTAACATACCAGACATCATTGAAGCTAAAAAAAGAGTGTCTGGAAGCTGCATGCTGTTATTCCTATTAAAGGCAGGCCTGTGTTAGGTAAGATTTCTCTCGCATACTGCTGTGTTCAGGCCTAGTCATTAGGAAGCTGGTATTTTGTTACTTTTGTCAGAAGTAGTTGACAAATCTCTGCAGTTATCATACTGTTTCAGAATTAAAAACTGTGGTTTACTATAACATTATTTTTTGATAAATGTACTTTTTCATTCCTAGCACATTCCTGGAAATGGTTGTTGAAGACTTTGAAGACTTGGGAAAACCCCTAATAAATGAAAAGTAGGCTGTAGAAACTAATTTATGCCAGATACAATTAGGTATTGAGGGAAAAATTATGTCAATGTATAATTACATTCCTATTAAATTAGTGATAGAAACTTGTTTGTCCCTGTTAGATGTTTATTTTTTGAGTGGGAAAAATCTTGTTTTCTAATTAGGCGATGCTTTTTGTACTGAAATATTACATTTTTTGTGACGTTATTAGGAAATTACGGACAGTCCTGACAAATTTACAAAATAATTCTCATATCAAATATATCTCCAAATAAGAACTAATTTTATTTAATGAGTTGTATTATTGACATCTGTATATCTAATGCAGTCTATGAACTTCAGTAAAGGTAAAGCAATTGAGCATAATCTTATCATTTAGATTGGTCTGTTTATAGTTGAATAGTTTCACTTGAGGTAGCAGCTTGGATCAAATTGCTATAAAAGGTAAACTGGCTTGCTGTGTGGGGAATTGGTGCCAAAAGATTTTATGATGGAAAAATGTTTAGATTAACCCAATACATATACACTAGGAAAGCTTATACCTAGTTTTTCATACATACTTTCAATCTCCCTAATAAAATCTCAGTATTTCTGTTTCTTATTAAAATGACGTTCCCACCATACATTATATTAAATCTTAAATAGTTACTCAGAAGCGACACTGAAACTCCTGTACTTCACATTTTTTTGCACTAGAGGAAGCACACTGAAAAATCATTGCTGTCTCCTGTTTGTGATTTCAGTTATGTTGATGACTGCTTACTGGTGAAAAGGAGATGCAGGAGATCTTGCTCAAACATTACACATAGACTTTTCAAGCATTAAACCTCTTCCTGGTTTAATAATGCTGTTTTTTCTGACTGCTAGAACAATTAGGAGTGTAAACCAGGTAAGGCGTAACAGGAGTGTAAGCTAAGAGGTATGGATTTATTGGTCTAAGGAGGTATTTTTCCAGTAAAGTTAGGCAAAATTACTCTAGCTTTCCAAAATTCTGAGATCTTCTTCTAGAATGTGTGTTCTGCACCCCCACCTCATGCTCTCCACCCCCCCTGTCTCTCCCAGAGGCTTCCAGCTGGACGAGGTCCCACTGGAACTGGAATGGGTTGTCAGATTTTTTATGCATTAGAAATAAAGGAAGATGACATTTTTAGCCAGGGCAAGTGGATCGGTACTACTGGCTCATCAAGGGAGAAACACTTGTTGAAGTTGAGTGGGTGGAGATAGGTATTAAAGCAAAACGATGCTGACGTGGGAGATAGGAGAATACACTGATTGTGGAAAAATACAGAGGTTTAAGATACAGTTTCTTAATAGGAGGATGCAATTCTGTACCAGTATTGTGGTTTGAGCAAGGCAGACTAATAGCCTACCTATTTTTCATATGGAAGCAGCTTGGTTGATGAGTGTAGTTACCTTTTGTAGCAAAGGACTGACCACTATAGGCCAGGAGAATCTTCTCAGACCTCTCATCTTACGAGTGTGGGGTTCTGGTCGACAGTCCTCACACTTGTAATTTCTTCGAATTTACGTACAGTTCCTCTTGGTAACGTGGTTATTTGGTTTTACATGTTTGTCTCTGAAAGGTAGTCCAAAAGGATACTGAAGGGAAACTTGGTTTCTCTTATTCTTGTGTCCCTGAAATTGATCTCCACAATCTGTTCCTGGCAATGGACTGTTTGCTGGGTGGTATAAATAAATCAAGGGCTATAATTGTCTGTGGGGAACCTCTTGTGAAGAACTTCCAGTGGAGAATAACTTTACTACTGGTTTGCAGTAGCAACCACTTCTCCTTGCCAGAAAACGCCAGCAGAGGGAGGTACTGTTGCATTTGGCAAACGACGTTGCACGTGCCCTTGTCACTGGGCAGAAACGATGGCTGGGAAGTACCCCTGCAGGGCCCTCAACCGTTGGGATAACTGATTTCTGCTGTCTGTCATTCAGGGTTCATTGCATCTACCAGTTCTTATGAAAGTGTTTAATTGTTGCTGTGGTTGTATGTTTAAGCCAAGGCTCTAGCTCCCAGATGCTCATAGTGATTTGAGTGTTTCTATGTAATGAAAAGAGTTTTAAAGGAAAAGGGAGAAAAGGTTGCTCTTTGTTTTTCTGTTATTTTCAACTTAGTTTGTCTTCTTATAAGTGTTTTTGGAAATCCATAAAACAATTTCAAAGGCTTTATATATAGCACTGCACATTTCATTTTGATACATTTTGCAGGGAAAATTTAGAGTCACTAATTTGTCCTAGATTTTGTATGAATCTGATTAATTCAGGTCACAAAGCAAGAAATAGAACTAACTAGAAAAGTCAGTTTCAAATGCCTTGGCATTTTGTTGTAAGCCTGTGGCTTCCCCTGTTTTAGGGGAAGATTCAGAAGAAAAGTAAAGCAGGAAAATGCTACTAGAATGTTTAGCTAATGGCAGCTGTTATAAATAATTATTAGTAAGATTCCTTAAACATTGCTTTTTACCATTGTGTTTTCATCTCCAGTGGAAATTCTGTATGCCTTTCCTACACAAAAGTGAATGTTTCTGTGAAAATTTCAGCAAAACCAGCAAAAGCATTTTCCAGTAACAGAAGAACGGGGAATATGTTCTCTTTCAACTCTTCTTTTATTCAATCAATTGCATCAGAGAGAAAGGGAAAAAAAAGAAGAGTTAAAGATAGTAGTATCTTCATAGAGAGGTGTGAAAGCTAGTTTCAGTTTGGGTAAGTTACAGTTTGAAGACTTGCATTAGGTATGAATCACTTGTGATTTATATTTCATCCAAAGGTGACGAGATGGTAGGCTGCAGTATGTTATTCGCATGTAGCTGAGGTACCTCTGATTCACGCCCACAAGTAAGACTTCAGCTGGTCTCACACAACCCATTAAAGGTGTCTGTGGAAATAATATCACTGACTGCAGTCGATATTTAATCATGTCCCAGTGGGCAAAAAGTGAGCACTGAATAAAGCTGTGTCTTACAGACAGGCCAAAGGGACGAAGGTGAGTGCTGATTGATCCCTTTACCGTGGTCTCATTTAGCATGGGAGCTGCCAAATGATGAAATTTGATGGCATGTATTTTTTTCTTCTGTAGCTGTGAAAGATATATTTCATAGGGTTGGATGTGGCTTCTTAATAAATGTGAAAACTGCTTTCTTTTGCGCTCACACAGACCGCAATACCAGCAAGCTGTGAAGTATAAGCTGCAAGTAGGGGCTCATGTACAGAATAGTGCCAGTGCTTACTTGAATAACCCTAGCTGCCTAAACAGCTTTTGTGGAGTTGGTATGGTCCCTGCTGAGGAGTACAGTAAGAAAAGAAGGTGTATGGTATTGACTGTAAACTGTTTTAATGTTCTGTCTGCTTTGCTGTAGGTAATAATGCAGTGAGAGCAATAATACAAGCCAATAGCACATGGAAAAAATAATGGGAACTTATTACAGATAAATTTAATAGCACATTTCATGCTTTGCGTTCTGTAATCAGTCCAACACTAAAATACATTAATTAAACACCAGTTTCCCACAAAACTCAGGAACTTGTTAGCAGCCTTTAAAATATTGATACCATTATTCAGGTTGCTCGTAGTCCAGCGTGGATCAGCATTTGGCAGCCATGTCAAGCTGTGGTTACTCAAATTGATGAACTTGGTGGACTGGCAGTGGGAAGGGGAACATGCCCCATGGCTGTGGGCTGACTGCTACATTCCTTCACTGAGCTTGTAGCAATTAAAGCATGCTGAAGAACAGTGTCTCCTTCGACTGCATGGTAACTATTCAGTCTTTGGGCATCTGTGGCTTTGTCCATCAAATGCTATGCTTTTGTGGTCTTTTGAAGAGCTCCTTGGCCCCAAGCAAGGGAAACAAAACATTACCTGGTCTAGCAGAGCAGGAGTGTTTAGGTGAGAGGCATGCTGTTATTCAGAAAACATAATCTGGTTTTGATAGCCTTTGTCTAGATCGATACCAAACGGGAACTGAATGTACAGATAACAATATTCACTAAATGTTTAATCAAGAAAATATCCAGCAAAAACAAATCTCAAGCCATAATAGTAGGATGTTTTTCTTGGGTTTGTTTGCTTCAGTTTTTTCCTTCTTTTTTTTTTCTTTTAATGTAATTCATTAACGGTTTTGAAGAACCAGGATCATTACCTGTCTATACAGTGTGTGGGCATATCATGTCCTGTGTCATTGTGAGATTTCAGGCACTTTTTGTAAAGGTTATATGTATTACATAGTTAAAGGTACTTTTGACATTTAATGTAGGAGCATCCCAGAGGGATGACTAAGTTCTCATGCAGTCAGTGGAAAGGGGGAGCTGCCTCTAAAGGGCATCTGACTTAGATGACTAAAATAACCTGATGTAATGCTACCTGTTAAAATCTCACTGACTCTAAATGATATCATGCTTGTCTACAACTTCTGTAGGGTCCTCTCCTTCCTATTTTGTCATTAGCTTTTGTTCGGGTTTATGAAAATCTCTCATATTTATCTTTGGACAGAAAATGCTTTCTTTTGCCTTCAGCTTGTTTTCATATAATCTATTTCATACTGGTTTTGTTAATATTGCTGTACTTAAGATACACTCTTTCCTGGGGGCATTGGCTGTATCTACTTCGAAGTAGTATTTTGCATATAATCGTACTGAATTGCATTTGTATCTGCCAAACAAAATTCATGATTCTGTGTAGTTGTTGTCTTGTAACTACTCATTTCATTCTTCATTATGAAACTTTTGGTAATGTAACTGGCAGCCTGTAATCAGCTGGAGTGCTGGGATTTTGAAGTGCTGGGGCTGTGAGAAACAATCTGTGAAGCCATAGCGCAGGCTGGCATGTTTTGCTGATTGTGATAGGATCACAGGATGGCAAAAGGTTAAGGAGGTGGACATGGAGCAGCCATATGGAATGTAGGTAAACTGGTTATTTTTGGAAGTGATACTCAGTCAAAATTCATAAATGTGTAGCACCAGGAACAACCTCAGGAATTAAAACAGCAGATTACGTAATACCAAAGTAGCAATAATTTAGTCAGATAGGAGCTGGGTGACCAGGCATGAGTTTACAGATGAGATATGAAGAAGGAGAAAGCTTACCCTCCATGTGCCACCAGGCCATTGTAGGGAGTGCCTCCATGGTCTCTGTGCTGCCTCTCTTCTCTAGCCCATCCTGTGGGTGGCAGGCATTTATATAGCTTAATACATACCAAGAGATTGAGTAAAGACATAACCGCGTTGTTTTACTTTCAGTTCATCAAATGATGCCTTTAAATTTCTTCAAGGTCAGGTGGAGTCACCTTTTAGGAAGGTGTGCTTTTCTCAGAAGCTGGTGTTTTGACTCCAAAAGATTAATCTGGGTAGTTTCTTTTTGCCTTGTGTGTTTTGCAGGCCGTCAGATTATGTACAGCTGAGTGTTCTCACCTAGTCTTAAACTCTAATTTTAAAATGCTCAAATTAAATTATCTTTATCATTTTTTTTTCATTTAAGAGATAGAAATGTTTGGTTAAATTGAATGGTCCCGTGGCATTTCTGAGGCTGTATGTGCTCATGCACTCATGAAGTTTTACAAAGAGCCAAGGCAGGCATACAGAGATGGCGGATGCTTTATTAAGAGGTGAATTGTAGCACAGAAGAACAGAGAGCTGGGCCAGGGCCTTCTTCAGCAGGACAGACTGGCCCCCATTGGTTCCCAAAGAGTACCCCATGTAAAATTAATCTGCAAGTATATTAGCATATGAATATTACAGCTTATGAACCAATACACTGGCTGAATAATTTTCCATAACTAATGCCGACACGTTGAATGGTTTTTGATACTCCTGTAAAAAAACCTACTTCTGAAATGTGATTTTATCAAATAGTTGGTATATTATTAGATCAATGAAGTCAGTTACACATTCCAAACATAATGGTATGTAAATTAAACTAAAAGTTAATTTTACATTTTCCCTGAGCAATGAAACCATGTCCTGATGGGTATTAAATTTTAATTTTCTTTTGGTTGATCATATTATATTTCCTTTCTTCTGTTACTTCCCGTAAACAGTATAATTTTGTAGTGCTGACAGCCTATATAGTAAATACCACAGCGAAACGAGGGGATCTGTATTATTCTGTATATACTGAGAAATCTCTTTGGTTAATGTGCGTTCAATAAAGTTAAAGAAGCAAATGTTATTAAACCAGAGGAAAAGCACAATGAAAGTTATTCATGTTCTTTCCTTTGCTAGTGTTATGCAAATACCACATTTTTTTCTTTCCTTTAAAAATACAGGTTTTTTTGCAGTAAGACAGGAGGGGAAAAACTACAGCATAAAAGTGCAATAGCAATAAAGATATTTGCTTCAGCGCAGACTCAAATGATGAGAGAACGGATTTCTTTTTTGGGGCAGTGGAGAGAGAGTATTCAATGCTGTTCTCTGTTTTCAATTAAACAACAGCATTAAAGATAAAATAAAAGTTTAAGAATTAATAATTTTTTCCTTCCTCAGCCAAATGTCCTCGCACATTTTCAAAGTGATGTATCTGGAGGAGGAATTTTAAAAATGACCGGCTGGTGGTTTTGCCTCTGTTTCACAGAACTGCAAGCTTGGCCTTCTTAATGAGCTACGTAATGAATCAAATTCGAAAAACCACTTATGGGGCCTTTACCTAGAGATCTTTCAGTCCACTTTGCCTCACAGGAGCGTTGGTCTGGATGGAAAGTTCCTGTGCCCTTGTCAGCGGGTGGTTGGTGTCTGGGGAGCCTTAGCTAGTTGCCTGGTTTGTGCCTGTGCTGTATGGCTACATTATCACCCCAGTGCTGTCAACCGCCTTCTGGCCGGAAGGTCCAAACCCAGCGGCTGTCTGCCTCCAGAGGAGCATCACTAGGTTGTGCTTGTGGTGCCCATAAGATCTAACGAGCCAAATAGCGTCTGTGTGTGAGCTTTGTTGAGAAAGATTATTGGCCTGGTTGGTTGCCTCCAGGACAGCAGTCCTTCCCCCCTGTTTCTTGCACAGGGCTGCCTCTTCCCTTCCTCCACTCTAGCTGTTTTCACAGAGCTGTAGCCCGTGACAGTGCGTTGTTACAGCCCTGGCCGCTGCCATCGTGCTGGGCCCCGGTGGCGGTGGCTGTGGCTGTCCCTCCCTGCTTCAGCTCCACCTCAGGGCAGAGGTGTCTGGCGCCAAGCCGTGGGCCGCGCAGCAGGCCTTGGTCTCGGGGTGGCCATGGTGCGCGTATGGCCTGCCAGAGGTGAAGCTGCTGTCCCCTTGCTGGTGGCATCCCCTTGCTGGTGTCCCCTTGCTGGCAGGGGTCGGCTGTCTCCTGCCCTGTTGCAGCATGCCTCGCTCCCTCCAAACCCCCTGCATTTCAGGCACCAGCCGAGCAGCTGTCACCTCCCCTGTCAGAAACTGGGCTGGGCACAACGCTCCCCCCCCCCCCCCCATCCGTGTGCATCATGTCCCCCGTGTACTTGTAGGTGCCACTACTTACTGTTTGGGAGAATCTTTCTAGGATTAAAAAAAAATAAAAAATCTAAGAACTCTGTACGTCTAATAAATCAATCCAGATTTTATCCATGCTCCACCCCACAGAGCACCTCAAAATACTTTATTAACTTCAAGCCATCATTACAAATTCTGTTTGTGTTAGCCACTGTAATTGGGGAAATCTTAAGGTACAGGAGGGCTTTTCTCTTTTGAAAATAAGAGAAGGGATGGGTGTCCAGACTGATTTTATCATTAGCACTGCCTCACATCTTTACCCGCTGAATCACTGCGACAGCAACCTAATAGATAGTAATATGTATTTCCAAGTGTCAAGGCTTCTCATTTAAAGCTTAACTTAGTTTTAAATCCCTCTGGAAAGGGAAGGCCTTTAAAATACTTAATAAATTCTAATCTTAATCATATTCATCATTATTAAAATTTGAAGTAGGTTGAAATACTTAAGGTAAGTGAAATGAAAAAAACTAATAAAGGGCATGAAACACACTGGAGAAATAGAAGAATAATTACTAAAGATTAAGAAATCTAAAATAACCAAACATGAAAAAGCCTTCATCTCCAATAAGCATTTATTTAAAAGTTTTGCAATAGCTTAATAATATAAAAGGAGATTTTAAAAATGAATTGAATGTTAAGTGCAGCAGAGTGGCAAGAAATATTTAAATACATTAAAACTTAAACTAGTCCTGTCTTTGAGCTTCAAGCATGATTTAGGCCTTGTCAGTTCTTGAGAGCATTGCTTCATCTGTCAGCAAGGATGCAACACTACTATTGTTGTTGCTATTAATAATAATTATCATTGTGGTAGTAGTACTTTTCATAATAAGTAGTGCCTAGGAGTAACAGGGTATTGTGGCTGAAGAGATCAGCTTGCTCAGTCTTGTACGGGCAGAACAAAAAGATTTTTTTCTTCCAAAGAATGTGTAATCTAAACATGAAAGGAAGGACCTCTTAAAATACTTGGTTTTAATTAAAAATTATAAAGATGCAATCACAATGTTGGGCTTTTATTGTAACCTTTTTTTGCCCACTAGTGAGTGAGAGATGCCTTGCTGTGAGTATTGCCTGACTATTGGAACATATTTGAGAAATGTTTTTCAAGAGCTGTAGAGACCTCTAAGTCGGGCAGAGAAATATCATACCCCAGGAATTTAGGGAACTTGATTTTTTGTGTGGTGCAGTGCATTAGGGGTTTTTGAATGGTGTACTTCACAATGTAATCTGTGGGAGAAAATGGAATTAAATATTTTTAAAAATAAATCTAGTAATTTTATCTTTATTTTAGGGATTACTTACCTTGACCATGCCGGTTCAGCACTTTTCCCAGAGAGTCTACTTAAAGCTTTTACTGATGACCTCAGAAACAACATTTATGGTAAGCACAAAACAGAGTTCCTGTTAGTCATCTCAAGTTTCCATCTAAATAGATCAAAACTGTGTCTCTCAAGTTGCTGGAAGAGTACTTCTGTGAGTTTTTTAACACTGCTATTAAGTAGTTGGAAGACCAGTGATTTTGCAAAGGAGTCATAGCCCATTTGTGCCACCCCTGGCTTTGTTCTTTGGTGGCCATGGACGTGTCTGTGTTGGTGAAGAAGAAAAATCAAAGGGAGCATGACTGTTGTCCAGGGGTTAGGGCATCATGCTGGGGATAAACAAATACAATGGAATGCTGAGCACTGTTTGTTCAGTGGTTTTTGGTGGTTTTTTTCCCCCTCCACACATATATAATTTCATATGCAAGGACCAGAATTCAGAACCGCTCTCCTCAGTGAGAGTCATTACAGGAAGCTTATACTGTGGCTTGGTATATTAATTTTATTTAGAAGAAAGCTTAGCTCCAAAATCTCAAGTTAATTTAGGCAGGGAATAGGTACTGTACCTCTCCCAGATGATTAGACATAGATGCCCACTCAGAAAAAAGGATGTGTATTACCAAAGCAATCTTGTGCATAAGAATGTGAGTAAAAGTAGCTACAGAATTATGCAATATTTGGGTGGAGATGTAGCTATTGCAGCTGTTGATGTGGGCACTTCAGCACCACCTCTAAGTATTTTGTCCCAAGATCCTCTACTTAAACCTTTCATCTCTTTCCAACATTATTATCTAGCTGAGAACCACACACTGAATGCAATTTTATACAAAGGCAGCAACATCCATTTTTTATGAAATATTGGTTTTGTGTGAGACAAGTTATATTACTGATTCATGCTCAACCAGAAAAAAAATATACTGTAGTGTGATCTATATATGCTTTGAGTAGTCCCACTGAAGTAATCAAAATTTCTTATTGTGTGTTACTATTTGTGGGCTTTGTGTCCTTTTTGCTAGTTTGTGCCTTTCTTGTGCTCCCTGATCATGGAGCAAAGTGATTCCTCGCTTGGGAACTTGGTACCACTGCTTTGAAAGAAAACTGTTCACTCAAGCCCTGGCACACTTGTGCTTATCACTTGGGTGAGCCACTTGAGAGTCCTGGGTAGTTTTCATTTTTAATGTGCCATTGTACATGTCATTTCCCCTTCTCTTTTTTCCTGAATGCTGGTGAAGCCAGGATCCAGAATGTGAATTTGAGTTCCTCTACAAAATAGATGTTATTTGTGATAGGTATAGGTTTCTTTGCTGTTATAACAAGATACATTGATTTGATTACATTCAAAATCTCCTATTCAAGTGCATGTCAGGGATATTAAAATTAATGTTCTGTCACTGTAGCCATTGTAGAGTGAAATATATGCACTCTGATCTTAGTTATTTCAAACAACATTGGGCTCAACCCTTATTATAAGTACCATCTGTGGCAGAAAAAAATTTAGTTTTTTAATCAGTTGAGCGCTTGCGAATAGAAATAGTAGTGCTGCCAGTCTGGAGCAGATTTGCATAGTGCCTATAATGGTGTGGGAGAACAAATTGTATCTTTTTTACTGCTGCTTTCGTCTAAAATGATAACCCGAGCTCTAGTATGGTCAAATCTCCTTTTTTTCATTTACATCTCTGATACTCTGAGGGCAGTAACTGTTATATAAAAAGAGTTCATTTAACAGATACAGATGTGAGTGAAGAGGGAGTTTGACTTACAACTTTTTTTATTTTCTTGGTGATAATACACAGGCCGAAAGAACTGCAGTTTAGCTGTTGCATGTGTAAATGAGGGAAAGCAGTGTAAGTAAGAGTAATTCTCACTTCTAAATTGAGAGTATTTGAATTGGAAATTACAGAAATGCAACATCAGGGATGAAAAATCCAAGTATTAGTCTTGGGTTTGAACTCTAAATTCAATATTCTTTTCAACACCTCACTCAGTAACTTTCAGCAGGGTGATTTTGAAATTTTAAGAAGAGAGTAGCTAATGTTGCAGCCTAGTGAAAAAAAAATGTATTAATTAGCAATTTTTTTCTTGTTCTCTTTCCAAACTCTGTAGGCATGTTCTTTAAGCATTTACTAATAGGAAAGTGTGTTGTGCCTGTGTGGATACTGCTGTAGTCATTTTTGCTCAAGAAGATAAATTCATGCCCTTCTTTATGTGCTGTCTTAATTGTTAATGCATGCTTGTGCTGAGCTGTGCTAAGGTGGCTACTTATTTTGTAATAAAATTTATATTTTCATGAGCTATTTGAATTTCAGACACTAAAAAACCAGAGTTAGTCCTGGTTTCCAATCATGAATGTCTATCATCTCCAGATTCTTTCTCTTCTAAATCGCTTCTCAGCTAGTGCGCGAATATTTTTGTGAATGTGCATTCTGTCTGTAGTTCTTCCTAATATGTTTGTGCATATGCAGTTGCTTTTTCTTTTTAAGGGAACTGCCTAAGTATTAGTAAGAGTAAATGATCCAGCTGACGTTTCAGGGTCTGCCATAATTGCTTTCTTCTGCTGCATGTCCCTTCTCTCGACTAACTTTTCTAAGGAACTTCAGAGCATAGCTCTGTGAAGCATATTCTGTGAAGTATACGTTAAATCTTTCTTTGTCATCTTTTCAAGCTGGCTTGGTGTAATACTTTCCTAAAAGAAAAAATTAATAGGAAAATTATGAATAATTATTAACTTCAGTATCTCTGTTGTCTCCTAGGCAACCCTCATAGTCAGAATATCAGCAGCAAGTTGACATATGACACAATCGAGCATGTCCGATACAGGTAGAATAATCTTTCTTTCAGATGTTGTATGATGCACTTAATAGTTTTCATTTTTATTAATGTTTTTATTTTTTTTTTTATTAATTATTAATAGTGCTGTTTTGATGACTTTGATGTGATGTCATTTTCTGAAGTCATCTGTCATTAGATCTAAAGAAAATGACATCACTTTTAAAACACAAGGTACTTGGGACAGTCAAGTATTCGGCAAAGTCAGTTCTTTTTTCTCCAAGATGCACCAATTCTCAAAGTCCTGTAGTTAAATTAGTGTTGTAATATTAGTCCACAGTTTTAATTAAATTACAGAACTTGGAATCTCAAAAGCGATTATTAGTAAGATGGTGTGGTAAGATACTAAGGTGGAACTGAGTGTAAGGACATGGTTAAAATTCAAATGAAATTAAATGGGGCATAATGGCTTGTGAGAATGTATAAAAAGCTTATGGGAATATGTACCTTGTTTTACAGCAGGTACTTACTTCTGTTGGAGTAATAAAATACCTTTTAAAGTAGTTTTAGTGTAATTTTTAAGAGCAAAAAAGAAAAAGAAGAGGTAAAATAGAGTGTTGGGGCTTCTGGGTACAGGCAAGAAAGTGAACTGAATCTCTAAATAAGGAATCCCCCTGAAAGTTGAGGATACAGTGTGCTGAAAGCACACTTCTTGCCATTAGTTTACACCATGAAGAAATATACAACTTAGGTACTTCATTATTAGTTTTAGGGGGTTGTTTTAGGTAACTCTTAATATTTTATAAAATATGTCTTTATTGAAATATATGTATGCTATGAGTTTATTTACCTGCCTAAAGGCACTCTTTGTGCAAGAAAAGAATTGTCATGGATTCCTCTTTGTTTTATCATCTTCCTTAAAAGCAAAGATTTCTCCGAAACATGCCACAGAATTCAGGTCAATAGTAATGGAAGTATAGTATTGTAATGTTCATAGCTGTAATGAAGAAAATCTACCTTACATCTTTCTGCTGCTTTTATAAGGGTGTGAAAAACCAAGATTTCTAGCTGGAAGATGCTACTGGCTATAACCTGTTGCCACCCCACTCCACCTTGCCACCAGCTTTCTGGAGAAAGTATTTAATTTTGCTTCTTCCACAACTGTCTCTTATGCTGTGCAGGTTGACAACCTGTTAATGCAGGACCAAATGAAATGAAAGAGACAATCTATGAGGAATAGCTGTTTCCAAAAGCAGACACTTATAGCCAGGTACAGCAATACCACAGCCCTGCAGAGTCTCCTGAGCATACCTGTGTGCTCACATTCAGTGTTAGCATTCTGGTTTCCATTTACTCTTGGTGATATTTCAATGTTGCCATTTCGCCATTCTTCTTATGAAGGCACAGTAGAAAGTGTAGCTGTTTCTAGAATAACTACTATTGTACTCTGTGTTCTTCATTGTTAGGGAGTAAGGAAATAGACTTTCACTGTGTACCATATAGATTACTTTAAAAGAGCTGATATCTTCAGTCTGTTTTATTTTGGATCGTGCTTTAAAAAAGCGTGAGAGTTTTATAAGAGCAGGATACGAAATGCCAAGGATCATACCAGTTTTTGTATTGGGTTTTGGGTTGAGGATTAGGTGTTTTTTTTCTTTTTGGAAAAAAAACGCAAACCTCTGCATCCAAGTGAACATTTTCAGTATTTTACCTAAAAGAATTTGTCATCTATCCCTACAGAAATTCAGCCATTATTCTCCAATAAAATTTTAAAAACATAATCATTAAAGAGGCATAGTCATAAAAATTCAGGAAGAAAGTGCCCCAAAACCAGTCAGTAAGTCAGCTACCTGAAAGGCAATAAAAGTATGTTAAAATCTATACTACCATGCCATTGCAGCTAATCAGAACAAGCAATATGACAAGAAAGGGAGACAGGCAGCTCTGTCGTGCGTCACAGGTCATAGACTGGATTTCCTCAGTGAAAGGATATAATTCTGCTTGTGGCACATGGCTGCAGCTAGAAGTATGGCTTTTTTTCAGTGTTTGGCTCCAAGACAATATGATTAAAAAAACCCCAAACAAACAACATTTGATTTTCTGATGAGATGACACAAACAAGTAATTAAAAACAAACAAAAAGCTTAATTTATATTTGTCAATATTGGTGATAGCAGCACCAGAATAGACCTTTCTAAAATGGCAATGTACACTGTTCCACAGTACAAAGCTGTATGACTTGGTTTTGCCTTCATATTTGTTTGTCAGACAGAAACCATTCTTAGAACATAGATTTGCAAGAAAGTAACAAATGATTAAATATTTAAGTCAATGGAGGTTTTCTATGATTTACAAAATTACAATAATCAAAACGGCTTACCTTGACCGACTCAAACACAGTAAGAGTAAAAATAACTATTTGAATCTTAAAAACGTTGCTTCTCTTTACTTGAAATGAATTGCTGAGGTATTTTTAACATTGTGTGTATCCCCACATTAACCATGAGTAATGCTGAGAAGAGAAAGCAAGAACTGTAATAAACCTTACCAAAATGTATTAAATGTATGCATCAAGAAATCATAGATCTTTTTTTGTGATTTTGCTTACAGATGTATGGAAATGTCATTGCTCCACTTCCATACAGCTAAAGAACATGAGTGCAGTATCTCCTTTTGATGCTGCAGATAATGCAACTCAGAAATTCATTACATTGAGTATTAAATAACGCTTTTCCCATATACAAGCATTTTAAAATACTAGCTTTCTGAATATTTTAAAACATTGTCCTTGTAGCTCTTACACTTCCAATATCAAATAGAGCAGCAGTGTTTTCTAACCAGACCCAGACTGAAGTTTTGGTGTTGTTTACGTTTTTGGTGTGTTTAAGATATACAGAAGGATACATTTTCATTTAAACAGAGTGTTGTTGAATTTAATAGAGTTTTGATGTTCATCCTTGAACTTTCAGGTTCTATAAAATGTTAAGCATATTTGGGAATTCAAATATACAGTAAAAAAGCAAGAAATTTCAGCTAAGATTTCAGCACCAGGCATCTCCTAGACTGTGGCAACATATATATTACAGAATTTTCTCACTGAAGCTAAAAGGATTTGGCGCTGAGCTAAATGGGATCATGTTTAAATATAGAACCAAAATGTGTATTTCCATAAAGGCCTCTCTCAAAATATGCCATCTAAGTGAACTATAAGAGGAGAATAATCTCTGTGGCCTGAGCAAACGAATGAAAAAAAGTGTAGCAGGCGTGCACAAAATGAATGTAAATAGCTTAGTATTTTTTTAAAAATGTTTGCTTCTGTGGTGAAACACATAGGTGGTACTGTATTTTGCTAAGGAAGCATTCTTATAAATGCTGTTTATAATTTAATTTACGTTGTATTTGTAGAGAACATTTCTTGATAGCAAGATAGAGCTTTGCGTTCCTTCTATAAGCATCGTACCTTGCTTATGAAATAAGTTTCCATTCCAAGTCTTCTTTTATAATTATCATGTTCTGAAATAGTGCTATGTACAAGATAAGAATTTTTTCTTTATTCTCAGGTTTTAAGCAGTTCTGTGTCTGAAAAAGTAATGTTAGAGCTGATACATACATGAAAATTGGTTGACCTTTCCTACACAGTAAGAAATAGTAGATACAGTATCTGCTTAGTATTGATTTGTCCTTTGCAAAGGTCATCGATGGGAGATTGTAGCGATGAGTGACATCTGAACACTGCATCCTCTTCTCCTTAATGGTACCTATCAACTTGAAAATCTTGTTTCGAAACTAGGATGGTTCAGCTCTTTTGCATGCTTGTTTTATAGCACCATTTGCAAATGCTGCTTTTCCTGATCCTGCTGCTCAGAAGGGCAAGTCTGAAATACCAGTCAGTGAAGTCTAGCAAAAGGAGACAGTGCTCACTGGGGTGACTCTGTATATGGCAAATGGGAGAAACATTAGAAGATAATTATGATAGATAATTATGTTGGGTTTTTTTTTTTAAGAGCTTGATAATAGGCAAGAGGGGTGATCTTTTTCCTCATGGTTCATGAAATTATTTTACGTAGACTTGCAATGAAACAATTCTAGTGTGCCCACAGTGAGCTGGCTGATATCCTGACCGTGCTCTATTATATGCTGAGTAACAACAGAGCAACGGCTTTGGTGCAGATGCTTCTTGTTTTCTCCTTGGCCATACCTAGCCTTTTATGCAGCTGTGGGAACCTATTTTTTTTTTCTTCTTAGCACTAAAAAAAAAAGCTAGCGGGATGGATAGTAAACTTAAAATGCAGACAAAGGACTCAATTTTACAAACAGTTGTTTCTGTGAGTCACTCAATTAATTTTGGTGGCTTTACTCTTTGCAGTCCTCTGCAGGGTAGTGAAAAGCTTCTGGACAGCGTAACAGTACTGTTATTTTTGAATGAGTTAGGAGACTGTTTTAAGAACCAATGAAATTAGTCTGGTTTACTTTGGAACTTTGCTCCTGGACTTTCTTCTCAGTTTTAATACATTCATTAACCATTAACTTGATAAACTGAAGCTTTAGAAAGGATTTTGCTAATACTGTCTGTTACTTTTCTGATAGTCAGCTTTATATTTTATGGTTTGTATGAAGAGATTGCAGTAAATAAAATTTGTATGTTCATGGTCATGCTCTTTAAGTAATCTTTGTTGCAAAGACAGCCAAATCTGGAATGCTTCGTTTATTGAAATAAATAAATATTTCAGTAAAATAAATCAAAATCTGGAGGTGAAGATTGCTAGTTTATGAACACAAAGGATGAACTGCTCCTGGGCAATTCTGAGTTTAATTTGTATGAGTAGTTACAGGGCGTTTTGCAAAGAACTCTGAAAAAGGGTGGGTATGACTTTTGATTTTTTTCCTTCCCAATTCAGAAAAAAAACCCTCAGGAATCTGGTTTTATAATGTGGCTGTGACGAAGAAGCAAGGGAGAATAAGTTTAAAAGTGATCTTGCTGTGCCATTGCTCTCTAAATAACGTTCACAGTAGGGAGAGTAGTACAGGTTTATTTGGATTCAGGCCACCATGTTAGTTCATGATTTTGAATGCCCACAGCCTTGCTGCCTCCTCAGCTGCTTTTTTGGCAGGGGCCTGGTGGCCTCTATGTCCACAGGGATGCCTGTGAGAGGACACTTGATCTGATGAATGAGATATTCCCATTGGAACAAAATACATTGATAAAAATAGTGAAATTTCCCCAATGCAAATTCCATTTCTCCCTTCTTTTCGTCTTATAGTTTATATTTCTTTCCCTTACTAGGCTGTACAATACTTGTAGAAGCAATGCAGTGTTCCACCCTCTTCTGGATTTGCAGTTGCTTCCTAAGAAACAGAGTATTCTGTGACACCAGTCTGTGACTTTTCTGCTAACACTTGTTGCCCTAGCTGTTTAGTGAGTAGTAACAGACCTGTCTAGCTGTTGGGACACTAGCAGTTCCTTTGGTAGCTCCAGGGGAATTTGACAACTTCATTACTGGCCTAGATGATTATTTGTATTTTAAATAAGGCTTTTGGAAGGCTGGATGTTTAGCAAAAAAATAATTTCTTCCATCCCCTGTGTGCACCTGTTGTGCTTGACAACTTTATTTTGACTTTCTGTTTCTCAGCGTAAGTTATGTAGAGTTGAAAAGGTGCTCCATTTCCTTCAACTCAAGAAAATTTGAATGCCATCCTGAGTTATGTTGTCCAAAATTCAGCTGATAATTTTTTCTCATGTCTATTTCTTTTGAAGACTGCAGACATTTTAATCTGAAACTTACTCAGTGTTCCTCTACAGGGAAGTACATGACTGATGAAATTTTAACCTATGCTGTTTATATCTTATGGTATATTTAATATCATAGCCCTGTTAAATACGAATTTGTCTGTCTATGTTTTAGAAGCACAGAGGTAATTTATTACTGCACCTTTTTAAGTAGTCTCTAATAATCTTTCTGTGAAGTTAGAAAACCCAGTATTGAGCTCCATTTTGAATCATATTCATTTCATTTGTAAAGCGATCTGAATACTTCATTTGTTGCTATAATTAAGCTGTTGAAGAGACACTACAGCATTCCCAAGGACTTCCCTGGTGCCATCTCTGTCTCAATGAATCTGAAATTCCTGGTTTCACTTCTGCTGAAAAGCAGAGCTTTTTGCAGTCATCCCTATATTTGCTAATCACCTTACTGCAGTTCTAACGAGCAGACTTGAGTCCTTAAACAATAATAATTTACATTATGAGTCTTTTTCCCCTGTCCACAAGCATGTTAATTCTGACTCTACTTACTGCTCTGTTTCCTCAGCTCTTTGGTACTGTTTTTGTTGCACACACTTCATGATCCTGTCTTGATTTTTAGCACTTCAAACATGGGTATCTGCTGAAATGGTTTTACAATAAAGTCCACCCATGTGAATAGCTATTAGTGTTTGTAATTTTTTGTCATTATGAACAGGGGCTAGCTAGTTCATGGCATATTATTTACATTCTGAATATATATATTTTTTTCTAAACTACTGGTAAACTTCTAATCTCCTGAATATAGTGATGTATTCAGGAACTTCCATCATTTATTCTCCAGAAACAGGTACGATCTGCAAGCAGTGGTACCTTTGGGGGGCAGGTGACTGAAGTGTTTGAGTGATTTCATTACTTTTTTTTTCTCTGAGTTGTGATGTAGCCTGAGAATTATCTTCTATCCCTGTTCCATCAAGTGTAACTGCGGCTGCCTTCTCATTTCTTGTAATGCCATTGGCTTTTATGCGTTGTTCCAGACTTATCTGTAGCTCATCCAGTCTTACAGACAGAGCAAACACATCTGCTTTGCCAAACAATGGCACATGCCTTCAGCTTTCTCTCTGTCTAATGAGCAGGGTAATTACAGCACCCACGCTAGATGCTGTAGTCCTAATGTTGGGGTTTTTTTTCTGTTTTGCTGCCCTCTGTAACCAGCTGTCTTGCTGAAATTCTCAGTTAATATCCCATGTCTGTTAGTGGTTGTTGCCTTGTTTTCTGCCTTCAGCACTGAGAACCCACTTGGCTACAGGCAGAGGCCAGATCACTGTGTTCCTTAAATATATAATGGCTCGTTACTGGGGTCATTGCTGCTCTGCTGAAAATTTGAATTTCTCTGTGGCAGAAAGCAGGGCAGCTGCACAGCTTCCAGGCTGCCCGGATGACGTGTTAAACACTAGAGGAAGCAGAGCCCGAAGCAGTGTTGAGCAGAAGAAACTGAGAACAGGGAGTGTGGAAGGATCAGTGGTGACTGGCAATGGGTAATGACGTGGTGCAAACTGGCCACCTTAGCCCAAGCAAGGGTGAAGTGAGACTGTGAGGTCCCAGTAAGTGTTTTAGGCTGCCAGGTTTCAGGAGAACCAGGTCATAAACATCCCTGGTATGGTTCAAGGGAATGCACGTGACCTTCAGGGTTTTTGTGTCTCATCTCCTGCTATTTACAGGGCACTTTTCATCTACTATTGATGATCGTTCCCCACTGGGAGGGCTAGAAAACACTCTTCTGCTGGCTTATGAGAGGCCAGTGTCCTTTTTGTTTCTGCACCAAATTTTTCAGTTGCCTATAGGCTTTTTTTGTCTTTTCTAGCAATAACCCCTTCTGATGCATTTATGTGGAGGAGACCTGTACCATTCTCCTGTTTACATAAGTTGAACAAGACCAGATTCTAATTCTAAGATCTACTTTTCATCCCCCACCCCAATCTCATTGCTTCTGCCTCTGGGTTTCTTCTGGATTGCCTTAATCTTTCTGAAATGTGTAGCCAAAACAGAATAAGTCCTGCAGTATGGCAATCAAGAGTATGGTAGTTGAGATAGAATAAACGATTCTTTAGATGGCATGTGACCTGGTCAAATATTCTGAGTGCTAGGAGAAGGCAAAAAGTATTGTAAAACTAATGAAATGTCATGGCTGTTTCAGATGAACAGAGGAAACCTACAGACAATGGATTTCCAGGATGAAAGAAAGCACATCTTTGTGGAGATTCTTCTAGAATGTAATAAATTTGTTAGAAGATGATTAGAAGATGAGTTTTCTTCTTTGTTTTTGTTCTGAAATTTCATGCTAGGCTAAAAATGATAATGTGGTCCATAAACTGGTTGGTACTGAAAACGAGTGGAGGAAAAATGAAAGAAGACTGAGATTTTGTACAGAAATGTATTGTGTAGGAAACCACATTAACTTGAAGGAGAGAAAATTAAAACTTGATCATTTTGAGCATCTATATTTTTGAAGGTAAATGCACTAGCTTTCATTGGTAGTTTGAAAATCTGCAGCAAATAAGTGCCTAAAACTAAGACAGACCTTTGTAGTACCTGCTGGCAATACTAGTGAGTTCCATTCTAACTTGCTCTATTTTCCTTTTGTTTCTCTGCTTATTTTTTTTATTCAAATTTCTCACCTGTTTTAAACTTTATTTCTAATACAAAGGTTTTAAGCAAAGATGGTGTCCTTGAAATTAAACATGAAATTAAACATGAAATTAAACAACCATGATACAGGTCAGGTAACCAAATTTGCCTAAGCCAAAATAGGTAGGAGCAGTGCCTCTCCTCCCTCCCACTTGGCTGACATAGCTGCTCAGAGGAAAGACGGAGGCCTCCAATTTTCCAGTGGCACTTCTCAGCTGTCATGAGTGGCTATCTCAGTAAATGGGATGCTGTTGCTTCTTTTCAAGTCTCCCTCTTTCTCCTTTGGGTGGGAGAAAGTTTGACCATGTGCCAGCCTTACAGAGCACAGTCTGGGGCATATGTATTGTCTGAAGGCAGAGCACAAGGGTAAATTTACGTCAGTCAGTGACAAATCCTTGCTGTGTGGGATATAGTCCAGTAATGAGTATAATATTCTACTTGGTTTGTGAGAGGAAAATAAAATAACATGATGTACTTTATGGGCATAGATACAGGCAAGAAAGTTCTGTAGTTTTCCAACATGTTCAGCCATACTTATGGAAATATAAAATCAAGCATACATAATATATCTACAGTAGCAGGTCCAATACAAAAGGCTTCATCTGAAAAAGCGTAGAACATTCACAAGTCACTCCAAGTTTATCTGACCTTGTTTGCCTATTTAAACATACAAATGGGATAGGATCGCTATAGCAAATAGTACTGGCATTTAGCATTTGTAATGAACTTCAGAATGAGTTTGATGAAGTATGCTTTTAGTATAAATTGGAGTTAAGCTGCACTGCCAAAATGTGATATTATAGGTGGTATTCTTAACAATGAAGTGCAAATGAAAATCTGCCTGCTTTTAATTAAATAAGCACACACTCCACTGAGTTTTGGAAATTTAATTCTCTTAATCTGGTCTCAGGCCCTGAACAGCTATTGTAATTTGAAAGATAGTGCTGATGTGTTTCAAGACTGTTTGTTCTTAACAAAATACTTATGTTTTTTTCTTTTGTAAATTTGGGGCCCTTTTGATTTCTTCAGGTGTTTTTTCTATTGTGTGAAAAGGATCTAAGATAACCTTCTTCCTGGTTGTGGCCCATGAACGTCAGAGCTGTAAGCACGAGTATCAATGAAAGGGCTAAAGCATCTGGATTTTGGCGTTTCTGCTAAGGGATTGTTGGTTGTGGTTGTCCCCTGTGGACAGTGCAGTGAGGCATGCTGCTGTACCCGACGCAGGCATGCCTGGCACATCAGAGCCATCACAGGCCTTTCAACTGGGAAGGGATTGACCACAAATTCTTGCTGGGAAGGTGCCCTGCCATTTTTAAACTGCACGGCCTTGATAAGACACGAGAAGGCCAGGTAGCTGAAGATGTTCCTATGGACAGGTCAAGGTTTGGAGGAGAGAGATTCTTCTGACAGAGAGTTACCTACTAGCCATAATAAATTTCCAAATACCAATGTTAATTACTTCATTCTCAGTGTTGTGACAAGATTTGCACAACTTATTGAATAGAGTGGAAATAAGGAAAAATAACTGTCAATATACATGTAATACTGTATTTTGAGTTATGTGCCTTTTAAGAGAAATTAATATATGCTTCATCCTTTTCCACTCTAATTTCATTATCATATAATTCAAGTTTCTACAAACTAAACCAAAGGTGGGTATGAAGTCATTTAAGAATGAGAAGTACAATTTTATTTGGAAAGGGTACATGATACGAAGTAAGGTCTAGTTAATTAGCTAGTATGTAAAAAACGATGTTTATTGAGTTTGGTATAGTCAAATGTTTTGATGACGGGTTTTGCATACAAACTGCATTCAAGTAATTTTAGAACCATATGTAAGAGGTGGCAATCTTTTTGAAAATGCTTGTATGTGGCTTATATGTTTTTGAGTCGTCTCAGTTTTATTTTCACATCCTAAAGTATTTTTGACCTCCATTATGAGTAATCTAAAAACAATGGCATATAACATTTTCGATGTCACTTGCTGAGCTTTCATTTTCAAGTCTAATTGAGGTTTACATGCAATGAATTTGAGCTCTCAAATCACTTAAGCCATTACCATAGCAGAAGCATTCTGCCTTTAGGGTGTACTTGTATTTCTACATTAGCAGAATTGTGTTTTGTACCTGTACAGTGAAATTCCCTGTATCAAACTCAGACAAGAGAAATGGAAACGAAATCTTCTCTTTTTGCTCCCTCTTTCTACATGGGAGAGTTTTGCTGGTGTGGCTGTATTGATTTGTTATCATATACCTGACCAGTGTAGCAGCTATGGCAGTAGAATTAAGTAAATATGGAATTAGGCATTTGGGGAAACTACATTCAACATAACTTTTCAAGAAAACAGAGTTATAGTGTGCAGTTAACAGCTTAATGGACCTTTGCCTCTTCTAGCAGCTCATTCTAAATGAGACAGATTGCTTGGCAATGTTTAATAAAAAGTTTGATTACATACAGTGTAAAATGAAGACTTTAAAATTAAGCATGTTCAGAAGTAATTTCTCTCAAGCGCATGGGTTGCTAGAAAAAGAGCGTGCGTGAACTTGATAACTTAGAATATAATTACCGAGGTGCAAAACATATTGTAAGTCATTTAAAAATTGTGAATGGCAGCTCTGTGGGAAGGTTCAATCACAGCAAAATATAAATGTTGCTAAACTTGTTTTTACAACCACAGTGAAAGAAATCACCCTAGTGATTTATTCCGTGTAGCATGCATATCAGTGCCACTTCCTAAAAGAAAAGAAAACCCAGGAAAATATTATTTGGTGAAAAGAGGCCAGCAGACATATCTTTCATTAAACCTGATGTGGCAAAGCTTTGAAGACAGCTTTTAAGGAAGCCATGAGAGGAGTTGTGACATAAATCATGTTCTACTGGCTTTGGTCGTGTGCTGCTACTCTCTCTCATGGCCTCCTTCCACGCCCCTTCTGCAGGTTCATGCTTGGTGCTGGAGCCAGCAGCCTGGAGCTGCTGACAGTCATTTCAAGTTCAGGCACTGGATGTGGTGCTGAAGCAGCTGGAAACACACAGATGCACTCATTGCCAGCTGTGGCAAAGATGGGTAGTTTTTGGCAGGCAGAAGAGCAGGCAAACGGAGGTGGTCAAAACCACTGCTGCCAGACTCACAGCAGCTCATAATAATGGCTGTAGCATGTGGCGTGGCTAAGGTCCTTGCTAGGCTGGTGTTGTGTCTCTGAAAGTGGGTATGTAAAGTGCCACGTACTCTCCTGGAATGTGTCTTTCTGTCAGGGCTCTGAGCAGATGCTCAAATTGCTTGAGACTTGTGCTGACTTGTGGAGCTGGGGCTAAGAAGTCCAGTATCGCTCGCTAGAGAACAGCTTTCAGAAGGTTTTGTATCTGACACATAGTTCTTAACCTGTCTTGTGCATTATTCCTGCTGTTAATGGTGTGGAGGGAGTTGTGGTAGATGGCTGTCCGCTGTATGCAACTTTTATGCTTTTGGGTCTAGCACAAGCGTGTTGCCCAGGAAAAGCTACTGATACAGTGTAAAGAAGAAAATGAGAATCTTAAATTCTTCCTAGCAAATCATGAGAAGATTATTACTGTGTTATGCAACATTTTAGGTTCTGTTAGACCTATTAGAAAATGAATACACATTCCTCTGGTGCATTGGTAGGCACGCTGGTGCTGAACTTTCTGAACCTACAGTGTTTATAGTTTGGTAAGCACAATCTGTTACATGCTAATGGTATTATATTTGCTTATTTATGTAGGTAATTTTAAATGGAGCCTCTCACCATTGTACTAGGTGCTTTGCAGAAAAATTAAAAACATAAATTACATAAACTACCTGTAGTGGGTACAGTAAACTAGTGCTGCTGATAAAAATGACCACCAAAGCACATAGCTGAGTTACGTGAAATAAAACTGAAAACAAAGAAAGGGATGCAAGTCAGGAGAGGAGAACTAGAGGTCTGTGGGTCTGTGTACTCTCTTCTAGGTCCCAGCAGCAGTTTGTGTCTGGCCAAAATGGTTAATGACCTGGAAATAGGTTTCTAGTAAATTTAATCATGTATTTTCTACACTTCTTGCATAGATGTTTCTTCTCTTTTCCTTAGCCACTCTGCTCTAGATGTTTGCTCACAGGTTTATCTGCTGATTTAATAACAATGCAAAGGGATTATTATGTTTTCCTTCTGCTACTGTGGGCAGGTGATATGGCTACAGTTTTGCAAGGCAGAGCAGCATTGCATACAGAACACTACTTTTGTGCTCTTTTGTACCTGTGTAGTGCCCATGATTTGGCTAGAAGGCTGGTAATGTGAAGGGAAAATAACCCTCCAAATTCAAATCTGTGGGTAATAGGCTACTGAGAAGGAAAACATTTAGTCTTTACATATTAAATTAGTCTATTTCTGTGGAGCAGACTCAGATGAAAGGCCCTAAAATCATCTGGAAAGCTCAGAGGGCTCTTACACTGTTATGTGGCTGCCATGATTTTGTTTTTACTGGTTATATTTTTCTCCACTCCCCTAACTGACCCTTTAAACCCAAATTTTGGAAGAAATTCTGGTTGAGAAGTTTCTTAGCATTTTTCACAGCTTTTTGCTGCTGAGCCTCAGATTTTAGGACTTCAGACATTCTTTTCTCTCCTCTAGCTTCATTACACAAGACAAGACTGATTTCATATTATTACTATCCAGGGAGGAATTATACTTTAAGGAGAAAAGACTGCCATTCATCACTGTTTTCTGTGATCTTAAATTTTTTCCTGCTTGTTTTCTATCTAAAGGGCTATGTTCTCACTTCATAGGCTGTATTGCTTTTACCGACGTGTTCTAACTCCTCAGCCCCTCTTTCATGATGTCAGTCAGCTGCTTTACATCGAGACATATTTCCCAATTAAAAATAACCATATAAACTTGGTTTTGTCCTGATATTGTCTGTGTAAAATAGATCTTCAAATCAGCCCTGCTGCTTCTGAAGAGCTGCTAGAAGAGCAATAGCCCCTAGCTTGTAGCCAGTTGCCTGCCTTGAAAAGATTTGAAAAGATGCTGTGGGCATCAGAATTGTATAATGGCAGCAGTCTTCTAAAAAATACTCTGTACTGAATAAACTGCTAACTAAGTAATAACAACACAAACCCAAACCCCAAAACAGAATTTAAGAGTTGTGCATTTCTGCCTCTGTGGGACTCTCGTCCTACACCTGGGCTTGTATCTTATGCCTGTGCAGGCTTGGTGCTCTCTTGTGTACCAGAGGAACCAGTTTGCACTGACTGTGAAATTCAGATTGTGAGATTGTGAGTGTTAAAGCCCACAGCTGTGACTTCTGCTCCCAAACGGAAACTTGGCATGGTAGCTGTAAATATTGGGAAATCTGCGGTATCTCCCTTCTCATTTTTGGAAGCTTCTGCATTGACGGCACTAGTGAAAAGTACAGTAGGCTTGTTAGTAGGCTCGAATGGGCATTTTGCTTGACTGCCTGGTCCTTATGTGTGGCTTGACACCTAACAGATGGCATGCTTCATAGCTGCAGCCTGCCTGCTTTCCTCCCCACTGGTGGTACTTACTTGAGTCTATTTCAACTTCAGCTGAGAAACCCAGCATCTGTTTTTCCTTGTACCAGGGGTCTCTGAGACCTCTTCCTGTCAGTCACACTGATTTGAAATTTGACCGCATCCTCAAGAGGAGCCTGAGGTAGAGATGCTACCAGAGGTTGTGTCATGGCATAAAGTTACTCGCCATCCCCTGCAAGAGGCTAAAATTTTTACTGGGGTTTGGCTTTCTCATCCTTTGTGAGTTTCTACTGTGACAGTTTGCTTGTAACAACAGGACAGAGAAGCTGCACCAGCAACAGAGAGTTGAAGATGGATCATCAGAGGGAAGAGAATGCATGAAGTAGAAAAACAAAAAGTTGATCTTATATGTCTGTGTCTAGCAGAAGTCCCAAAAATATTTTCTTAAGCAGTCTTTTCTGCCTGATTTGGGCCAACAGTTTGAAACTTCATGTTTTCCCTGAGGATGCTGCTAACCATTGGTCTAGAGCAGGGGTCCTCAGACTTTTTAACCAGGGGGCCGACACGCGGATGCAGTGGCAGGCAGCCATCTGCGGCTGCTTGGTTTCCCCCCCCCCAACCCCCGGCGGGGGGTTCTGTAAATACCAGGGGGGCGGATTGAGGACCCTGGGGGGCCGTATCTGGCCCACGGGCCGTAGTTTTAGGGCCCCTGGTGTAGAGATTTGGTCCCTAAAATACAGCTTATATCCAATTACTATTAGTTATATGGGAAACAAATACAAAGTGGAGGAAGAAGATAGACGTGCTTTCTCTCTCTTGCTCTCACTTAGGTGGTGTGATACTAAAATTTAAGCTTCCTGGTCTCGGTCTTGCAGACAAGAGAGTTAGAGCGCAGTCACTTGCATAAGAAACACTGGTTCATTTTGTAATGGGGTTTTAGCTATTCTGGGATTTTCTTTTACGTCTCCTAGCATGTTTGGGTTTCTCCTGTGTGAAACAAGAACAAAATCACAAACACTTGTGGATTTGAGAAACCCTGTTCTCTCCAGACCCCTTCCTGTTCAGTATTTGGTTTTGTAGAAAACTTGGAACAATTACCAGTGAAGTTTCCTTACTTTGGTAACTGCAAAGGCTCATAATACTGCCAGGAGGATGTACCCCTTGGCAGCTGTTGCAGTATCAGAGTTAGTCTGTTTCCACCTAAGCCACTGGAATTGGTTTGCTGCCAAGCACAGGAAGATGTGCACTGTTGTTCTGGTAAAATATTTTAGTCCCCAGATGTACATAGTATATAAAGCTGTTTTCAATAGCAGATACATAAATTGATACAGTGTCTGCGGTTTTATCCAATGAGAATTGATCCAAAATTGTCTTCCTTTTGTCACAGATTTTGAATTTAATGATCTATATGTAAGCATCTCAGATTAACTGCACAATATAAACGCCATGCAGCTTTGAGCAGAGATGATTGGATGGTAGCAATTGGACTGCTTACATTATTTGATGAAGCTGCAAGTCTGTGTATGTAAATTATGAAGGATCCACATTCTTGAAATGTTCACTTCAGTTTTTATAATCTATTCTATATGAACAAAACTAGAGAGACTGTACTGCTGTAAGTGGCCTCTTAATTTCTTTTAATAACCCATGTGAGACAGTACATTTTTTTTTATATATACCCACTGTAGTTTGGGCATGCTATAAGAATTGGGGTGGGCTATTTAATTTAACTTTTGCACTGAAATCTATGCAGATATTATGCAATAATGGATTGTCTCCCCAACTGCATGGGGATGTGTTGCCAGTACCAAATATATACTAATATCCTTTTCCTCTGGTCTCCTTACCTTTCATATGCTCCATCAACCAAGAAGGGGTTTCTTTATGCAGTAGAGCTGGACCATAAGAGATATTATAAATTATAATAATTAATAATCCTGTTGAAATGGAAATGGCAAAATGACATGACAAATGAATGTGCAACTGTATGCATTATCTGAAAATACTTTCAATTCCTTGTTCCTGTACAATATTTCACTTGATTTGAGCACAGAAGTAGACAGGGAGTATTTAGCTTTGTGGAGCAGTGCTAGAGTGTCTGGTTAATAATACCTGGAATCTTGCTACCATCTGAAGCATGCCAAAGTCAGTTCTTCTAAGAAGATTATCTGGAAGCCACAAAGAGTTGTGTAGATAGTGCTTGGAGAATCCCGAGTTTTCAAAGAGCATTTTGCAGGGTAACAGGAAGACAGTTCCATCAAAAGCAAGGATATGTTTCTTTCTTCTGCTTACAGAATTCAAAGATAGGGGATTGGAGGAATCCTGTAGGTTTTCAAAAAGCTATTGCTAATTCGTTACTTAATCTCATACAGCTTTGGCATTGTTAGGGTTTGTGTTTCAGTGACTGAAGATTATTTTAGAATCACTATTGCCAAAATTTCTGCTTTTCTTAAATTCTCTTATGGTAGAGGATGGGAAGTCCTTGATTCAAATAGCTTAGCATTCCCTTAAAACTCAGTATTTTAAGGTAAGCAGTGACAGAAGAGGGGAGAACCTGGTTTTTCCCGTAGTTTGCTGACAGGCAACTGTGGTACAGGGAAACAGAAAGACTTGCTCAAGAAATTAATATATGAAGTAGATCTGCAGATCTACAAGTTTCACTCAGTAGCTGAGTCTCTAGATGGTGTTTTGTGTTGTATAGGGTGTGCATATGCACAAAATTCTCTTTAAGCAAAGACACGTTTGATATACATACCTGCATTACTTCCTTCTCCTCACCTTTCTTGAATTTTTGTTATCCAATTATCACTGGAGAAGCCTTCCAGTGAACAAGGGAGAGACGGGGTCTTCTTCATCCCCTCTTCACTGTAGTTCCTGGACACGTACCATCCTTATTCCCATCCTGTAGCCTGTCAGTATGTCCTCAGAGTTTGTGATTATCCCATTCACACCATCACTTGGGTGGGAGCATCAGCAGAAATCCCATGGGTTTGATACTGCCTTCTGCCTTCCTAAAGACATCTGGGTTGTGTCTTCCTCTGCTGTTCCCTGTTTTTTATATATATATATATAAGGGGTGGGGTGTGAGTGGTGTATGTGTCTGTATATAGATATGTAGATAGGCATAGAAATTGCCAGAGAGCTTGTACAGTGTTGTGTGTTGTTACATATTCGATGCTTCTAATTAATAATAAATTCAGGTGATTTTATTACCAAATTGTTGTGCTAAGTAACTGAAATGCTTAATTCACACTGTATTCGCATAATTTTAAAATATAAAATGCTACAATGAAGACTTCTATCTTCAGACCGTGTCGTCCTGAGGGGGAAAGAATCACTAGGGAAGTAAAGTCTCGATTCCCCTTTCTTTGGGATTTGGAGAGACCAAACCTCCTGGCCAAGATTTCACTTCTCCCCCTAAATCTTGTAAGATTTAAAAACTGAAAGGAAACTCTGTTTGGATCATTTGAAATTATTTGACTTTGACCATTTTTTGTTGTCTTAAAAGTGAACCAGAAGGCTGCAATTTTTCATTCGTGAAAGTCAAAGCATTCCTTACCATCTGCCCAGACAGAAGTTGACCTTGCAGAGTGCTGTGTCTAGATGGAAATAAACGTTCTGAACTTCCATAATTCTTCTAGCAGTGAACCAGCCCATTATTTTTTGATTTTTGTATGTACCTTTGTGAGTTTCCAGTGTACAAGTGTGTGCTCATCTCCCATCACCTACCTGAAATGTGAAAGAAATGAATATAAAAGCTTTTGCTTTTTTCCCATTGGAACATTACAAAATCAGGTTAATTTGAAGCAATTAGATGCCGGGGATGTGTGTGGAAATGGAAAGCTTTTTTTGTCAATTGCTACTGTTGGGAAATTAATTTTTTTGCATGCAACAATCTGATACAATTTGACATAAACTGCTAAAAAAATTATTGATTAAACTGGTCCCATCATTTTGGCACTGTTCATGTACAAGCTGGTCAGTTTAGTTAGCTGATTTTAACTATCACAAGTCGAGATTGGTATTTAAGGTAAGTAGAATGAATCACTTTTTAGGGATGACTAGTGTAGGTTTAGAAGTTAAACTTACGTGAAATTAATCCAGTCCCAGAATCTAAAAAAGATGATATACTGTATTTCTGATGATGCAATTGTATTTGTTGAAGAAAATACACATTTTATTAAGTGCCTGGTCCAGAATGTGGTAACTCTTTAATTATGCAGAGCTTCAGTGCAAAAGCAGGATGGTGGGAGAAAGATGATAAGAAAGGAAATTTTTTTTTTTTCAATGATAGACAGAAATGGTTGAATCAGGATCAATATTGGCAGCTGTTATTACTGCTGTTATTGTAAAAGTGGCAGAAATAGTCATATTACTGTATTGCAGTAACTTGAGTGGAGCAGTGATTTGTGTAAAATAAACTACATCTGAGAAAAGCAGGAAAATGTAACGTCTTCAGTGTGAAGCCCACTTGTGTTTGTGGGAAGTACTCATCCCAAGCACCATTACTGGATCAAATACAGCCAATTCATTGCAGTCAATGAAAACTGTAAGAAGTTGATAGGCTTACGGTATTTTTTCATGGGGTAGGAGAGGGATAAAACACTGCTGTGTTCTTTGTCACTGTATTTCTTTTTCTTCCAACTGTGGGTCAGTAAGTTTCCTGTGATAGGTATAAACAACTATGATATAGTCAATATCAACAACTATGGTAGGTGTAACTGGAGACAATATGTAGTGTGTATTCTGTTGTTAAAAAAATACAAGATTGGCACATTTTTTAATTTCAAGTCCAACCTTAAAATGGAATAGATTTTGCTCACAAAAAAGCAGGCATGTCAAGGAAGGTGTAAAACTAGAGTTTTGTTCCACTTCACAAACCTACTTAAAGCTTGCTTTTGCAGAGGCTGTGAAATAACAGATTAGTAAGAGACAATATAATTCTCAGTGCAGAGCTGATTTTTTATGTAGCTAGGAAGGAATATATGGCATTGCCATCCATGTCTCTGCTGAGTAAGTGAAAATGAAAAGAGCTGCTATTTGCAGAAGCCTGTGCATTGTTTTTGTCTGTGCTGTAGCCCCTGTAGAGAGAACAAGTGGTGATAGCAGTGTTTCTGTGTGTTTCACAGCCTGTTCTTTAGCTTCTTTTGAGCTTACAAATTTTGGGAAAAACTAAAAGTCACTGGAGAAACAAAACTATTTATTGAGAGCGTATTATTAAAAACTTGTATGACTATCAGATACATAGTTATTTTTATACACAGTTCAATATATCTGTGACGCTTTCCCACATGCTAGTTTAGAGAGAGTTTATGACACATTAGAATATTCTTCTCTTGAGAGAATATGCTAGACATTTTTTTTAATAGTGGTGTAAGGTGACACTAAGGAATGTTGTTTTGCAGTCACCTGTGGCTGTACAAGCCATGAAATGGTAAAACTTTTGCCCTGCCTTTCAACAGTGTAAACTGGACTTTAGTGTTAAAATTAAACCAAGAAGTCTGTCTGCTCACTTCTTATTTTCACAAATGCCTTCCTCACTGCAAATCAAGCAAGTAGGTATGAGAAAGAGGAAAGAAAACTTGACCTGGACTGGGGCTCCCAACATGGTTGGTGTTGAGCTACAGCTCAGCCAGTGTTAATAAAAATTGGGAAGGCTTCAGCTGAGGCTTTTGTTTGCACAGGACAGTTCTTATCTGAAGCAAAGAAATGGATATATGTAACGAATATTTTTTCTCTCTGTGCTTGAGTCAATTTAAAAAGGAGAAAGTGAGTTTTATTTTCTGAGAAGTCTGGGAAAGAAATTTATAGAGGAAATATATTTTTCACCTAAGAAAACTTATTAAAGGAAAATACTGAGGTGAGTGTGTGTGAAGGAGCCCCAGCTGCAGTGATAAAATGGAGTATAGGGAATGTTGCAAGGAATTACACCCTCGTCCAGTATTCTGCCTAATTAGCATTAGGCATGTTTGTGCATGTAAATAAAAGCTTCCATTGTGTATATTTTGCTGTTCACACTCAGGGACAGCTACTAATGTGCCAGCTGCATCATTAGTACATTTAATAGCTCTTAAAACATTGTAAGGCAGGAATGTACATCAGTGAATAATAAGTATTGGAGAGGGAGGGGAATATGTTGGTTGTAGTCGTATTAGCATACTTCTGTCTGAGGTGTTCTCCTGATGGTAAAATGTGGTAGTAGCAGAGTGTAGTTCAGCAGTGTTTGCTGGTGATCCACAAGCTAGGCTATTTAAAATGCAGGTTTAGGATATGTCTGAGGTTAGGACACAAACCAGAATTGTGATACTTTAGACAATATACTCAACACAGCAGTGCGAATGAAATACAACATATTTTAATTCAGCAAGTTTACACTTCACTGAGTTGCTAAAATTTAATTCTGTTAGGTTAAATTCTCAAACCCTGAATAACTGTTTTCCTGCATTATTAAAATACTGTCCTGTTGTATTCTTAAGTGAGGTTTCCATATTGAAGCAGCTTTGCTTTTTCTAGCTTGCTAGGTCAAACTTATGTACTCTTTCTTCAGAGCTTTTTGAGATTTTTATGTTCCATTGTCCCCTAAATGTAGCACAAGATACTCAGTTGATTATTATTGTTATTGATAATGTATCTCAAAAGTTTGCAGTTTGTAGATCTCCATGTATGTAACCTTGTAATATTTCAGGTATTACAAATCTTCTGTGAGATGTTGATTAGCAAGGTTAAAACATTAGTTACATTAGAAATTAGAAAGCTAGTCATAGATTTGGAGTTTGCCAGAATTAGAATTCTTCCTAATACACCAAAGTACGTGATGCTAGGTGCCTGTTTCAGCTTCTTGGAACCTGTTTCTCTCCATGTAAAACGTGAAGATAATACCTTGCTGAGTTACAGAGTTTTTCTGAGGTTTGATAAGAGGATATGTTTTATCATTTTAAGATATTTGAATGGAAAATAACATGTTGGAACAAATTATTTTAGAACACCTCCACCCTCACACCCCCACCCCCCAAGATTTAATTTTGGAAGTATGTGCAGCCAGACTTTTATCATCATCAATGTTATAGAAATGTGTCATCTTTGGACACTTCAAGACCAGGCTTACAGATAGACATTTTTTTACAACAAGTATCTCATGTTTATACAAGCAGCACATATTCCTTTTGATGGTTTGCTGTGAAATAAACAGTGGTAAAATTCTGTAAGGTCTGTACATGAGTGCAGTTAACAAGACCTAGGGCCTTGTCAGTACTCAAAATTGCACTCATAAGTCATTTGACTGTGTGCTACATCATTGCAAAGCAACACACATACAATTGAAGTTTAAGCTCTGTTTTTATTGATATTTCTATTGTTTGTTCTTCTGAAATCTGGGGGAAAGAGGTGTTTATAACCAGTAATGCTTTTGCTTTCATGGTAGCTCTTCTGAAATATTTGCTTGAAGCGAGTAAAACAGAGTGGTGATGAATGAGTCATCCATGAGGCTCATGGAAATGAATCACCGTTTTCTCAGTTCCCAACCAGTGTTCTAACTCTTGGACCTTGCTCCCCAAACTTTGTTCTTTAATCTAGAAGCTAGCAAACACTAGCAAAGTGTGTACAGGTTTTACTTTAATTTGAACTTCTAAATAGCTGTATTTAAAGCTGTGTGCCTTTAAGTATGAACAAGTATGCAAAGTATGTTGGTGTTGGTTTTTCTTTCCACATCTGTGAAATTTTGTGCTCTTTCCACACCTCAACAACAACAAAAAAACCCAAAACCAAAAACACCCCCCCAAAAAAAAAACCAAAACAACCTGTCACCACACTCTCCAAACTAGCTGGCTGCAGCAAGGTCTTTTACCATCACATACCACCACACTCTTCATGCCAGTCCCTCTGCTGCCTCTCACTCTCTCTTGCTCTCACTCTCTCTCTCACCAACCCAAAACAAAAACCAACAATGTGGGCTTGTGCCTACTCCACTGTGTATGTGTAAGTTCTTTGGCTTTAAGGAGTTTGCTAGTTCATGGTGATGCTGACTGGGAGAATAAATCTTGTTACTGTGTGCTGAAATGCATTACATCTTCTGTTATAGCTGTTAAGAGAGAAAAACCAGTCTAGAATAGCCCTTTTTTTGTACTCTTTGGTTTTTTCCCCGTTATGTCAGAGGGAGGAGTACACAGTTGGGAACTATCTATGAAAACCTAGGGTTATGACTAGCAGTACAAGTCTAATTGACAGCCATGCTGAAAGTAGCAATGGCTTCTTTGTGAGTTGCATTGTGTATGTGACCTGGGCATTTTGGTCTTGGCAATGAGGTGAGGTCAGAGTTTTGTCACCATGACCTGTTCTACCTTGATTTCAGTTACTTAGTCCACTGTCTGGATATACTTTCTTCTCCTTCCATGTTCTTTCCCTTCAAAGGGTTAAGTAAGGCAGCTTGCATTGATAATTTCTAAATAATTCAAGTCTGATTGCACACATTGTGAAAAATGTGGATTTTAAATTGCACACATTTGGAACTAATTTCTCCAACACACAGATGGCTTGGATAGACAATAAGTGAACCTAATAACTTATTGAAAGGAAAAATATGTACAGTACTATTCTGACATTTATGTAGCTTGTTGGGGGACTCCAAATGTGTCATTTACAATGCCCAGGCTTTGTATAGTTCAAAAGTATTCATTCTCCTGTGAAGCTCAAGTAACTTTATACCAGTTAGCTTGACATCTGTACTGAGATATGTAAGAAAGATTCAATCAGTAAAGTATTAAATGATAGCAACTTTATTAGTGCAAATCAACATGATTTCATGGAAAACAGATCTTGTTTGCTTGAGACCATTTTCTGAATTTAAATGGTAGAAAGAGCTCTTGACATAGTAGATTTTTCATAGGCATTTGACTTAGCACTGCACAGTGTTTTCATGTCTTTATGTTTTAAAGGTTCTGTACCCAGAGATGAAGAGCAGATTTTCCTTGTAGAGAATAAAGATCTGTAATTTGGAATGAGTGACTAAAAAAGGTTTGAGATGCATGAAAATAACTGACATATGCTTCATTTCTGCTGCTAGCATATATAAACAGGGGGGATTTTCATCAAAAGAGATTGTTCAGCCAGTTGAGGAAAACTGGCATGTGCATGTGCCAGAAAGAAAGGATGCGCGTTAAAAAGTATAGTGTACATTTTTGTTTGTTTGTTTTCAATGTAGGCAGTTAAATAGCTGCAAAGAAAGTTGAGTTTACAGGATAGGAGATGGTATCTGAGATGCAAAGGAACTGGGACATGGACTGAAATATGCTAAAAATTTTATAAACAGTAGTGAAGATACTCCCATGGAGCACACACATTTATAAAAACATGTTTTCTAAGATGGGGAGGCACCTTAGAGACCCTGACACATGTTTTGTACCATTTTTTTCCACTAATAGTTCCCACTGAAATCAATAAAAACTCATATGGAGCAAGATAATACTCGGTTTAAGTTTAAGATAATACTCAGTTTCAGTTAGGTTGCCTTAACCCACACCAGTACAAATATGTGCCAGATGAAACAGTGGAATGTGCAAAGCTTGTTTGTAAGTTTACTGAAAAGGTCAGAGTCTCAGATCAAATACTTAAGCCACGTATTTTTGGTTTTCTTCCCCTTGGCGAAAGAGGCTGTATTTTATAATTTTTTTTTTCCTGAGTTTTTTCTTTGAATTACAGTAAGGACTGTACATAGAAATATACCACAATGCTGAAAGTCAATCATCTGAAATGGATTAATGTTGTTTTCATATGGCCATCCACAAAGAGGATAACAGGAAAGATGCTCTGTGTCTGTTGCTGAAGGATTAACATATTTTGAAAGCTGGGGAAAGCTTCTGTTTTTAGTAAGGCTATCTGCAAATAGCTGTTGACAGGAAAAAAAAAACCAAAAAAGAAAGAAAATTGATGACCACTGAAAGCCCTGTGGCAACTGACAAGTTGGGTTTTTTAACGCCTTGGAGATCATCACAACTTTCTCTTCATTAACAGAATGTGCCTCTGTGAGACTTGAGGCTTGACCTGACTTGCTTTGTAATATAGAAGTAGTAAATAACTAGGAAAATACCATCTTCAGCTGACACCCTGAAACCATTATTTAAGACCCCAAGAACACCATAGCTCTTTCCTTCGCATGGAAGATGACAGAGTGCATTCTTAGGAAATATTTTCTCTTTTCACCAGCTATAAGCAGTAAGATTTTTCTCTTGTTTTATTTCTAACTGCTGGAAGTCTCTCTCTGGGTAGTGTAATGGAATCATTCAAGACAGAAGGAAGATATCAGCTGGGAAAGGAGGATAAGTCACATTTGAATTTCAGTCCGATTTGAATTTTAGTGGCTTTGTGCAGAAAGGTAAGAATTCAAAAGCTGTCATCTTCACACATTAAAATGACCCATTTTTCATTAAAATATTTCTGTTTTCTGATCAAGTCTAATTGCATGAGGTAGGTTTTATAGTTTTCACCTTATGTTCTGTCCAAATTACATGTTGTGAAAATCACATTCACATTTTTTCCTGTTGCATCAGGAGCTGTAAGTAGTGTCCTTTGACACCTGAGGAGGTTTCTGGTTATTTTAACTGGAATTAAAAACATACTTCAAACACTGTGTGGACATGGCCACTCAGAATGACACAGGACTTCCATGACCTCTAGAGAATTTTTAGTTCTGCTGCGTTTGGGAATAGTGATTTTGAAGTTCATGTTCAGTCACAACCAGTATAACTGTAATTCATTGCCTAAGTAACAAAGAGAAGATAAAACTGAAATGTGTAGAGCTAACTTTAAGACTTACCCATGTCATGAGATTACATTTTATTTGTACATACAGTTATTTATTTATTTACAACAATGCAGTGATCTGTTACTCCAAGGAGCAGCTATATCTCCATCTTCATGGCACAGTGAAGTCTAAGTGCTGGTGATGGGAGTATGAGATGTTGAAAGGTTGTTTTTTTGTTTCTTTTTTTTTTTTTTTTTTTTTTACTGAGCTGGAAATAAGAGTTTGGAGTTACAGGTGGTATTTTCAGGTAGAAGCATTTTTTTTTCCACACCTGCAGTGAATGTCAAGGCGCTTTGCTCTCTTTTCACGATGATCCAAATAGGGATTTAGAGCTTTTCTTAATTTGGGGGTTAATAAAAGCCACCTTTTGTCAGTGCCATGAACTTCAGTGTTTCTTGAATCTGGCACCTGAATCTATCAGTGCCACCATGCTTACTGATTTAGTAGTTAGATGTTGCCTTGGAACTATTTATAGGAGTACAGTCCTTTTCCAAAGATGGAAGGATTTCTGCACGTATGCGCCTTGACCTCATCTTAACGTTTACCTAATTTTCAAGCTGCAAGACATTGGTGGTGTTCTGAGAAGGTTTTACATATTGAACAATCACAGAGAACACGTCTGAGTTTTTATCCAATTGAAATCAACACATCTTGTCTAATTTTCAACACTCACTAGTATTTCATTATCTACAAGTGAGTCAAATTGATTATGCAATATAAGAACCTTACAACTTTGAAGCAAAATGACTGAGCCTTTAGATTTAGCTAGGATAGCTATCAATGCTGGTGGCAAAATGTAATTAATATAATTTATTAATATTTTTGATTGGGAAGAACAACTTTTAATAACTTTGAAGGACTTTATACAGCTGTAGCTTAGAATTAAAATCCATCATAAGAGTGAAAATCATTGTTGGGGTTTTCTTTTAGATCCTCTGTCCCAAATTCTTGGTTATCAAAGGTGCTTGTTCATACATGTATCTTCCTTATACTTCTGATTTAAAGAAAACAGTCTTACAGTTTGGTTCCTTATTTCAACTTCTGTGATTGTTGATGGAGGAGGTTTTAAGCTTGGGTCAAAACTAGAACAGGGTATCTGTAAATGTGTGCCTAGGTAAAGAGTTGAATGAACTCTTCTTGCAAACAAGAAATTTACAACTTGCATACAGTGTATGAACATGCATACCTTGTATGAAATCTCTAGATGCTGATAGAAAACCTTTAGCTGACTAGAAAAAAAAAGTAGATCTTGTTCCTAAGAAGACATTTCACTGCTCTTTATTTCATATTTCTTTAGAATGAAAGTGAAAAAGAAGCCTGTGTAGGGTAAAACCTAAACATATTGAAAGGAGAGAGAGAATAAAGGGCATCTAAAATGCCAGCACAGCAAAATGAATGATACTCCAGAGGGAAAGAGGATCTAAGGAAGGAAGGAGAACTCTTGGTCAGGTAACAGATGTTTTCCCTCAAGGATAGTGATGGAACAGACACAGGAGGGGCAGAAGAAAATCTAATGAACAGCAAAATTTCTCATTTCTTTTCTTTTTCCTTCTACTCCCAATGTCAGAACAGTATGTGTGACAAGAACTGTCACCTACTTTGATATTGAAACGAGATCTAAGAAAATATATAGTTAATTTCAAATTTGCATGTACAAAGAGAGGAAGTGGTCCCATTAATCACATTGCTAGATATATCAAGGGTTGCTCCACCACAGCCTAGTATTATGCATTTAGTTGAACCACCTTCAAAGGGAGTGTTGCATGGGCCAATATTGATAGTTTCCTCCTTTCCATTGCTGCAAACAAGAAAAGCAGCAGCAAAGTGCTTTACTCCCTAGAATACTCACTAAAGTAGGATATTAGTAGAATATTCATTAGAGATTTAGCTATGTGTTTGTGTTCTGCAGGATAGTTATGAATTTAATGTACCTTTGGTACTTGACTAGTTATGTGCTTGTTCTCAGGCTCCCTTGCACAGGCCTCCTTATTACAGTTCCTACCTAAGGTCAGGTTGTGCACTGACTTGCAAGAGAATTGAATAAATCCATTTAACATGAAATAACAGACTTTGACATTTGGCTGGCACAGAGGTTTTTTAAAAGGATGTTGCCAACACATCAGTCAGTTTCCATGTGATAAATACATTGTTTCCAACATTTGAAAAATCAGCAATTTATCAGAATAAAAGGTCATCACTGAGTCAGACATATCCATGACTGCATATGTAATCTTCCTCTTTTTTTTTTTTATTTTTCCTTTTTATAACAGAAACTAGGTAATGCAACAGTAAGCTGGGAGCCAAATTTGCCCTTTGACACACTGCTGCTGTTGGTTAGAAACCACTGGGAGCCATATGCTTCTGAAGTTAAAATGTGTTTCATTATGTTTATGCTGTTTTAATGTGGGCTATGATCCTGCAGTCATTTATGCAGTAAAAATTGCCATCAAATTCAACAGCAGCATGAGGATCAACAGTGGCAATTTTCTCTTAGTAGGGCTTCCAGAAGGAGGCTGCCTGCTGCTTCCAGCTATTGCAGAATGCAGCCTCATGCTGCTCATGGGACTGAACAGCTGTGATCACATTACATCCACCCAGCGGTCTTCTCACTCACTGCCTATAAAATGACAATGGATCAATTTTAAACTGACCCTGTTGACTTTTAAAGCTCTTAGTGTAGAAGGAACTGGTTTTCTGAAAGCCTCCCCCATTCATTCGGCTTTTGAGTCCTCTTAGTGGTCTTCTAGTCAGAGGTTGTTGGTTGGCAGGAATTCTGTTGTTGTAGCCCCAATGGTTTTGTAACTTGTTTCCTCTCAAACATCTCTTTGCTTTTTTTTCTTTCCATCTTTGTTAATGTTGTGGGAATATCACTTTCTGATACAGCCTTCTTATCCCTCTCCTCTGCCTTCTAGAAGTGTGTTCAGTTTCAGTTGCTTTTCTACAAAGCAGCAGAAATGTCCTGCCTCCATACAGCATTTCATAAGGATTTTGTATAGTTTCATTTTTAAAATACAGTCATACAATAAGTCACATTGGAAGGGACCTCTGGAGTCTGCCAGGTTTCAGAGCAGGGCTATCTTCAAATCTAGGTCAGGTTGCTCAGCGCTGTGTCCAGTTGAGTTTTCAGTTATCTCGAAACATGGAGATTACACAGCCTCTCCCGGAAACTTGTTGTGGTGATTGACTGTGCTCATGGGGAACACTTTCACCTTTATGTTTGGTCAGAATGTTCCTTGCTGCAGCTGTGGTTGTTGCCTCTTATCTTTTGACCATGTATGTCTGAGAAGAGTCACGCTCTGTCTGAGAAGAGTCTAGCTGTGTCTTATGTGTAACTTCCCTCTCTCTGATAACCGAAGACAGTAATGAGGTCCCCTGAAGCCTCCTCTTCTCCAGGCTGAGCAAACACCATCCTTCAGTCTCTCTTTATCGGGCATGTGCTTCAGTCTTCTGACCATTTTAGTGGGCCACTCACTGCTGAACTTGCCCCAGTTTGTGAAGACTGAAGATGCTAATCTTCCAGACATGCAGTTTTCCAGACACCTTTCAAGTGCTGGGCAACAGGAATAATCACTGGACCCACTATCCATGCTGTTAATAGTACTGCCCAGTATGTGGTTGGCATTCATTGCTGCACGAGTGCACTATTGCTCATATTGAACTTTTCTGTCAAGACCATGTCATTTTCTGCAGAGCTCCTGCCTGGTCTTGGCAGTTGCATCTCCGAAGTTCTTGGTAAATGGCAGTGGGTTTTGAAACGAGCTTCTTTCATTGGAACAGCTTACCTGGTAGATATGGCTACAAGGTCTCTGTAATAATGTTAGGTACCTGACAATTCCATCCCACTGAACTATCATGTCTCATGTCAAATAAAAATTACTTTGGACAGATATTGACCTCTCTGTCTGTGCTGAATATCCTGGGTCTACTTAATCCAGCATGTGGTGATGTGTCATTTAATCACAATCACAGCAAGCAATGAACATTGTTGTTTGTCTCTCTTTTTCCCCATACAATCTCTTTTTTATTATTATTTTTGCTGTCTTTCTAGTGGTTTTTTATGAGTTCAGTTTACTGGTTTTTGTTTGCCCAGAAGAAAATTTCTTCCTGGAAGAAACATGAAAACCATGGGACAATGTTAAGGAGGATTACTTTCTAAAAGTCTGGAAATTCATGTTGGCCGGAGAGAAAGGTAGCAACACAGAAAGGGTGTTGATGACCATTCTATAGTGTTTCTAACTTTATTTTGCCTCTTTGTTCTTGCCCTTGATTCTTTCTTCACAGGTAGTAGAAATGCTGCCTGTCATGATTATGACACTGGGTGACTAGCTGAGTTCTCCAAAAGCAGAATGTTTTGGAATTGTATGTGCAGGAATGTTAATTAGGCACTTGAAAAACATGAAAACTTGTGCTTTTTGTTTCAGCATCTTGAAAGTGAATTTCAACTCGGGACACCCAGTTCTGAGGCTCTCACCTCACCATGGTTTCTAGGCCCTTAGATTGTCTGGCAGTAATCAAAGAAACCTTGAGATTTCTTTCAGGAGAGCTCCTGCCCATGCCCCATCAGAAATGAACCTACCTACTTTTATTTCTACCAAGTATTTAATGGCTAGGCATTTGCCAACAGGGGAAATGTTCTTGGTTCTTCTTTTTGTACAAATGGTGGTCACCCCATGTAAACAGAATAATATGTCCACAGACAAGATCATAGACCCTGATTATTTTTCGCTTAGCTAGCTGATTCTTTTATTTTTCAGAAGTTTAGAGCCACTGTGCTGTCTCAGGTGACTGAACCTAATACCATGAGTAAAGAACATTCAAAGGGTTTATAAAGTGGTAAAGATAATTTTTGCCATTGACAGAAATGTATTCACATAAATTATGCAGCAATTACTTGCAAAAGCTTCTGGTGAGCAAAATCAGGAATAGTTGGCAAACAGACTTTGAGGACAAAATGTGTCCTGGTCAAGTTCTTGATTGGTAATGACAGATTCACTCTAGTTTTCTTAAGACATTGTCTTAGGAAGGCCTTTTCTAATCTTTTTAACTCCTGATCACTGTATTGATGCTTCTAGGGCTAGAGTTCCAGATAGTACCAAAGAAATAGAAGTGGCACTGTGATGTGAAAGGTGCATTAGTGCTCAGTAGAAATATTTCCTCCCATGGCTGCATTGCCTTGGGAGCCTGGACAGGCTGAAAATGTGATTTGCATTTTCTTTCTTGCTTGGGAGTATGGGTGCTATTTTGTGTTATATTCTTCCACTGTGAATAGCAGAGGAATGGTGTATACCTCTGGATAGGGAATGGGTGATGGGTAGATGCCGACAGTTCTGAGCAACTTGGAGGAATGGAGATGTTTTGCCATAAGTTTAGGTAGTCCTAATGTTCTGGACAAGCAGGCAGTACAGTGGGTTTCAGTGCTGGTCAGTGCCATAGGGAGGCAAGTCTCTTGGAGCAGATTGCCGGTACATGATAAAGTGGTCATCTTTAGGACTCCTAATGGTTTAGCCTGTTTGGTTGCTGTGGAAGTTTTGCAGGACCCTTTTGGCTACATATACATGTGCTAAAATTGGTTCTACAGGCGTAACAGCAAAGCTCTGCATCTTTACGAACCTTTTTATTGCTTGAGGAAAATGAATGGCTGTCTGTATTATGCATGAGCATGCTGTGGTACTGCATTACTCTGTCTTCCATCAGTATGTCCTGTTTTACTTTATCAGCTAATGCTCATGATAATTCCAGGGATACATCTTAAAGCTCAACTAAATGAATATCATAACCCAAACAGATGGAAGAACATGATATTAGGCTGTTGAATACTCTAATACATGAAACAGCCAGCCATACAGTTATGTTTTAACAACATAATCAAAACAGAGATATATCTGTGTAATAAAATTGACTGTTGTTACAACCAATGCACTTAGAATGATTACATGATTATAATGAAAATGTGGTGGTTATTTGCTACATTAATTAGCTGTTGATTTAATGTTAAAAAAAATGTGCTTCCATTCAAGTAATCATATTTTTTGCTGACATTTCTGAATAGCACTACCAATTAGTTAAACATGGGTAGGTAGAGGTGTTGTTTATAGGTAAGCTACAACAGAAGGCAGTGGAATAGGGCTTCATAATGTCAAACTTTTAACATGTTACTATCCAAAGCATGTTATTGTTAACACAAATTTTTGGTTGCATTAACAATGCCTTTTTAAATAAGCAGTCATCTTTGATATCCACTACATAGCCAAAGTGCCTAAAGAAAGAGATGTTGCTTCTCTGTGCTGAACTTTTCTGTGAGATCCTATATTCCTGCATCTCCCAGCAAGTCCAGCTCCCAAAGCCCTTAAAGAAATATTTAGTGGTTTGCCCCACTCCATCTCAAGGTCAAATTGAGGGAGATTTTTAGTATTTTGGACTTTATTGCAATGTCAAGATATCTCTGTAAGCGTAGAAAACTGACTTAATAAAGAGATAAATAATATAATCAAAATGTAAAAAAGTGTACATCTAAACTGTCTTCTTAAGTCAAACTTGCAGCTCAGAAAACACAGCTTACCCTGTGCTAATGGGATCATTTAATAAATCATCCTTGTAACAAGGATGCTCGCAGAATCCCTCTTCCTCTGTCTTACCTGTGCAAACCAAAGCCACACCCTCAACTGATGTTAGCGCCTGCTTTCAGTGGGGATTATTTCCAACAACTTCTACTTGACTTGCTGTATCTGACGACTGGACCCACATGTTTATGGAGTGCACCCTCAACAAGTTTGCTGATGACACCAAGCCGTGTGGTGTGGTCGACACACTGGAGGGAAGGGTACCATCCAGAAAGACCCTGGCAGACTTAGGAGGTGGACCTGTGTGAACCTCCTGAAGTTCAACAATACCAAGGGCAAGGTCCTGCATGTGGGTCAGGGCAGTCCCAAGCACAAACACAGGCTGGGCAGAGAATGGATGGAGAGTAACCCTGAGGAGAAAGACTTGGAGGTGTTGGCTGATGAGAAGCTCAACATGATGCAGCAATGTGCACTTGCAGCCCAGAAAGCCAGCCATAAGCCAGAGGAGGGCCACGAAGATGATCAGAGAACTGGAGCATCTCTCCTATGAAAGCAGGCTGAGAGAGTTTGGGTCATTCAGCTTGTAGAAGAGAGGGCTCTGGGGAGATCTTATAGCCATCTTCCAGTACCTAAAGGCGGCCTACCAGACAGGTGGAGAGGGACTTCTTACAAGGGTGTGTAGCAATAAGACAGGGGGCAATGGTTTTAAACTGAAAAAAGACAGATTTAGATTAGATATTAGGAATAAATTATTTACTGTGAAGGTGGCGAGACACTGAAACATGTTGCCCAGAGAAGCTGTGGCTGCCCCATCCCTGGCAGTGTTCAAGGCCAGGCTGGATGGGGCTTTGAGCAACCTGGTCTAGTGGAAGGTGTCCCTGCCCATGGCAGGGGGGTTGGAACTAGATGATTTTTTAAGGTTCCTTCCAACCCAAACCATTCTATGATTCTGTGATTTCCATCTATGGTGATCCCGCACTTAGATACAATTCATGAGTCTGAAAACTGACATGTTTGAACACAAGTAAGTACTTAATTGGTGGAATCCCTTAAATAAAAAGTAGATTCCTTGAGGAAAGTGCTTTTTCCTAGAGATTATACAACAGTCTGAGATATAAGCTGGAGATGATGTGGAGATTAATATGTGGTGTTGGTTCTAGAGATTTTTAAAACAAAATTTTTTCATGTGCCATCTTTTACGATTTTATTTTTAATATAGCTTGCTATTTTCTTGACTGCTTCTCTCTTAGTTATATTTAAAAACCATGCAGTATTTCTTTTAGGACTCTTTCCTACATGCAGATAGAGTTTTTTTGCTAGTTTTGTATGTGTAAAACATTTCCATAATAAGTAAGCCATCAGTGCAATAAGACTGCAACATAATGTCTTCACAGCTCTGCATGTAGATTTTCTACATCTGCAAAAGTATAATTAACCAGGAAATTTTTGTGTGGTATTAGGAGTTAAAATCAGCCAAGTGCATTCTCAGTTTGTTTGAGCAGCAACCAGCCAATTCAGTCAATCATCCCTACTGATAAGCTGTTTCACAAAAAAACTATGCAAAGTGCAGTAAAAACATCCATTTTTTCCCCTTGGAGAAAGGTTAAAACCCATAAAAGTTATATAACAGAGACTGATTGTGATGGGAACTTTTAATCTGTCCATAGACTACACAACGTGACAAGCCCTTCTGGCTTCTGCAAATCTTTAATTGTCTGTATTTAAAAAATCATTTGCTACCAGAACTCCTCATCTTGCACATGCAAAATTACCATTATTTTTATATCTGGACTCAGATTTTTACGAGCATAAATCTAATGCTCATACACAAAGGCGATACAAGGAAATCATGGAAGCTGAGAAAAAAATACATTTAAAAGCCATTATACAAAATACAGATTGGTACCAGATTTTCTTCATTGCTTTATTAGTTCAAAGCAATGATTTTTGCTGAAGGACCGGCTTACATAGAAAGATATACTCACACATGAATGAACCTTAGGCCATAGAAAACTTCATTCCAAATGCTTTTCCTTGGATTTTGTACTGACAGACAGAGCAGAAGCCATCAGAAAGGAAAGAGGTGGACAGAAAGTGAATTATGATTTTAAATGCTTTGTTTTGGAAGGCACCAGTGGAAGACTAGATCCACTGGCCTTTTTGCTGCCTTCTCTTTTCTCTACAGGACTTGCAGGTAGCTCTAGTGATAGATGCCTGAAACCCCCACACAGATATGGACAGATTTTAATGAGGTGCTGCTAGCCTGCTTAAACTTCCCTTCTGGTAAATGGTGTCAGGCCTCCACTCCAGAAAATAATTCCTTTAATCTCCTGCTGTCTGGGATAACACATAAGCATCAGTTAAAATCTCAAGCCTCTGCTTCAGTGGGACAGAAGCTCACATTTAAAACCAGGCACGTTTAACTGCTCTTTAGATTAGGGGGTTTTGGTTTTGTTTTTTTTTAAGCAGGTGTTTTAATTACACAAGCAGAAAGAAGAACAGCATGAGAGTGTTTGGGTTTGGGTTTTTTCCTGACTTGTTTTATGTTCTAGTAGCATAAATATTTTTAGACAAGTGGTTTGGCCATACACATGGTGCCAGGGAATTCAAGTTCTTCTAAGTCACTCTAGCTCTTTGTCCACAAGTACTTCCCCCGGTACATGAACACAATTTTTTATTCCCTTTGCTAGTATGAATTGTAAGTAAAATTACTTTTCTACTCTGCATTATTCTGCTTTCTTCATATCATCTAACAGGCATAAGTGTGAACGGATGTCAAGAGTCTGACCAGGTTTTTTTTCTAAATATTGAAATTGTCTTGCATGCTTGCACTATCAGTCAATCTCCAAAAAAAACCTGTGGTGCAACCAGCTGGAGTTAGTAGCTAGACATCAGGTACTTGATTACCTAAGACTTAACCATTTTTATTTTTCTTGTTGTATGGTGGGTATCAAACCAGTTTTCACACTTGCAAAGAGGAAAGCAGTGTCTGCTTTGGGAGGCATTTTTGCTTCTTGCTTCTGTGAAGTTCAAAGCAAAAAACCCAAAGATATCAGTGATCTCTTGTGCTTTAAATGTAGAGAACCTTAACTGAAGAATGGAAGGAGAAGGTGTTTGATACATGATGCAAAAAATGGGATCTGTACTGAGGAGGAAGAGATACGGAGGAACTGAAGAAACCTTATGCTGACTTTTTACTAGAATCATAAGAAGACAGGTTAGTTCAGGTTGGAAGGGTTCTCAGGAGGCATCTAGTCCAACCTGCTACTTGAAGCAGGTTCAGCTATAAATCCATGTTGCTCAGGGCTTTATCCAGTTCTTGAAAGCCATACCCATGTGAAAACCTTCAAAAACTCCAGAGTGCACAATGCATCTCAACAGGCCATTTCATTGCTTTACTGTCCTCGTGATGAAAAAGCTTTTTATTCTATCCAGTTGGATCCTCTCTCATTTCATTTCATATCTTTTGCCTCATATCCTCCCGCTGGACCACTGTGAATAGCCTGGCTCTGTCTTGATGACCTCCTCACAGGCAGCGGAAGGCTGCTGTTATCCCCCAAAGCCTTCATCGCAGGCTAAAAACCTTCCCCTGCAGGGGCATGCGCTCCACCTTGATGTTCCTTCACCAAACTAGCTGCATTTGATCATTGTCTTTCCTGTGCTGGAGCCCAAACCTGCAGTACTCCTGATGGGGTCTAATAATTGCTTAGTAGAGGAGAATGATGGGCTGTGCTTCTGGTAATCCAGCCCGGGACGCTGCTTGCCGTTTTAGCTGCAGGGGCATCCTGCTAGCTCGTATTCCCTTTTGTAGATTTATATCTTAATCTGAAAGGGAATGTTACTTGGTTACTAAAACTTTATAGAGCTAACCAAGGCCTGATGGTAGGAGCTGATTAACTGCTTGCACTTGGCAGAATTACTATGGCCTCAATCAGCAGCAAAGTGCTCAGTTATTCTTCTATGAGACTTGCCTGACCCTGGAATGTGTAAAGGCTGTGGAGTTTGGTCTGTTGCATATTTGGGGAACTGTAAGTGTTCTGTGCTCACTTTTTCCCACATGTTATACCTGCTAATCCCTGGTGACAGTGATCTGCTATTTTGAGCACAGAGTTGATGCATTATTGATTAATCCAGCTTAGACTGCACTTAAAGTGGTTGTACTTTAATTACATTTGGTATCAAGAAATAATAGCTTAGTATTTCAGAGGTTTCTTGGAAAAGATGAGTTTTTGTGTACTGCAGAATGTTTCTTCTGATGGCATTTTTGCCTTATCAGAAAAAAAAAAGTCTATCTTTTAATGGGGTATGCTTTTAATCTGGTTGCTTTTATATTAAAATAATTTATCATTAGTAAGCTTCTTTTTCCCTGTAGATGTCTTATTTTAGCAGTACGATTTGTTGCTTCCAAAGAAAATAATACATTACTTGAAACACTGTGCTGTAATCTCAAAACGAAGCTTCTTTATGGAACCTTTTCTATTTGTGTGTGCATGTGTGTTTTTTGGTCAGTTCCTCCTGTTTTATTAATGTTGAATTCCTTTATAATCATTTATCTTAATAGTTTCTGGCTGTGCCCATTAGTATACTCTCTTGCTTTCTGTTTTTGAGAGAAAAGAGTACATGATGTAGCTATGTTTCATGGTTTAAAAAATATTCTAGGTCTCCGGATAGCTTCCACATAAAAAGATTTTATTTTCTTTTGTGGGTACTAATAAGTACCTCTTTAGCATCATGCTGGTTGTGAAACATTTCAGATTCTACTGCTGAGAGAAGCAGGCTTTATCTAGTAATTTAAAAAGAGGAGATCTACATTTTCACACATCCTTTATGTGATTTCTTGGATGAATCACTCAATTATCAGTAAAAGTAAAACCAGTTTAAAAGATAATCAGTTATTGATTAAAAAACAGTTAAATGTGTTGAGCTGCTATCAGCATTAGTAGGTGCTAGAGGCGTGTTGATGAAGCCTGAATTTCAGAGGTTCTACCAAATCAGGCATCCAAAATCTTCATGTTTTATATGCATTTTGGTTTGCATTCAAACATTTAGGGTACAAAAGTTTACTGTATATCTCTTCTAGTTATGCTCTGATAGTGCATGAAATACCTGAGGCATACTGTGGTACTTGGTATTAGGTAGTGTCTGGGGAAGGTAGTCTCTTTCCTGAAAAATTTATTGTCTAGGTTTAAGAGCAGAGACCACAGGTGGGCACAGATGCTTAAGGGAGCATAGTAGACCCAGCAGACAAGAGACATCAACATGAGAAGCAACAGTGCCAGTGTCCCAGTTGCTGAAAGAATGTTTATTCCGGGGAGTGGCAGGGGTAGAACACAATAAGGGGGACTTGTAATCAAGTATTCATAAGTGGATATTCTGCTAATGGATGTTTGCTACAAGCTTTTTCTAGAGCAGAAATGGGACTGTTTGAAAATGCGTAAGAAAGCAGTGAGGTTTGTGGCACAGAGTTAAAAGTCAAAACCTTGGCAGTGGATGAGACGTATTAACTAACAAGACCACAGTCAGCCTGGAAAACAATACTTTTTTTTTATTCAGTTGAGATGGGGGAGAGCTACTCAGTGGCAATGAGTTGGTCAAAGTGTCAAAGAAGGAAACTGTTTCTTGCAGTAGAATTTGGAATAGTGGGGAGTAGAGAAAGGAGTCATGACAGAGGCAGAGGAGAGCATGCTAGGGAAGATACGTTTTATTAGAAACTTTGCCCTTGTGGACAGGTAGAAACAGGCATGCCTTGGAACAGTGTAGTAAGTTGTGTAAATGTACTGTAGTTCAAGCTCACAGGGATTCAAAGCAGTGAGTATCTATCTATTTATTTATTTATTTTTCTTCAAAAGATACAGTGGAAAGAAATGTTTGAAATTAAATAATACTGGTAAATTGTTTGGGACAAATCTGAGAGAAATAAATGCTCGCACTTGCCAATTTTTTCTTATCTTAGCAGTCTTTACTTGGCACAAATTTAGTCGAATTGCTAGCAAGAGTGTCAATTTGGAGGATATAGCATATTACACTTAGTAGCATAAATACCTAAATTTTACCACCCGTGCAGAGAAAAGGCAAAGAGTTTAACCTCTATAAGGACTTTGTAGCTTTCTAAGAATAGCAAAGGATCAAAGTGCAGACTACCATGACAGCTGTAGATAACAGTGGATGTACAAGAGCAACAGAATGTATGTGAGTACATTGTAATGCTTGTTTTTTTCTGGCCTGGGTTTCTGAGCATCAGTTACCAAATATTCTGCAAAAGCAGAAAGGGAAAAGAGAGATCAAAGGGAGAAAAAAACCCCAAAGTTGTAAATTCCCTGCTTGTTCAGTCATTACTCAATATATTAGGTAAAACTGCTTTTTGAGTTATTGTACAAAATAAATAAACATTTTTAGTACCTACGTATCAGGACTTAAAAGCAAACCTCTGTTTGGTTTTTCATTTAGAGTGAAATAACAGTACCTCTGTTGATCATAAAGGAATGCAAGTTTGTGGCATGCATATTTTTTTTCTTCCTTTGTAATGTTGCTGAGCAATATCTAAGAATAACAGGAAGGTTAATTCTCATGAGAACAGTAAGGACAATAAAGCCACAAATGATCTCCATGTGTCCGTATGAAATCTTGTGCGCTGAATAAAGCAGATACCACAAGCGTGTAAGTTTTTTCTTTCTCTTAAACTGACAGTCAGTTAGCTTTGTCTGGGGGAGTGCATGGAAGCTCTGTTCCTTTGCATAGCTTTTCAGATCTCTTAAAGCTTTACAAATATTCTGGAGTAATTTTCTTTTTATTTACATGTGTTTCTCCCTAGCTTAAAGTATTATTTTTTCTCTGTGCATGCACACAGGCATGTATCTAAGCAAAACAAGATTTCTGTTTGATTTTGCTTCATGCAGTCTGCCTAGTTGTAAAGTGTTTTTCAAGGCTGTCCTGTAAACCTTGCCAATTCTTCAGCACACACAGGCTTTCCTGGGAATCAGGTGGTGATCAGAGCCATCCCAAAGTCCTTTGGGGAATTCAGTTTGTACTGTGTGTGTACAGGATCTCTCACAGTGGGATTCTGTGTGTGAGCAGAGTTTCTTGTGTATCAAAAGAATGCAAATAATTAAACCACAACAATGACCAAGCCTGTGTTTGTACTACTGGTTTGTGGTAAGAGGAAGTGAGAATTTGGGAGATTGTTTTGGTGATGTTCTTTTTAAGGTCAGTCCTTTTCTGTTAATCTTACAGTCACATGTTAGGTGAAGTAGGAAGGCAATGGAAGCAGTTACAGTTTTCAATAAACCTGCACTAAAAAGTGCAATAATATAGAAATTATATTAATGATAATATAATAGTATATTATATAGTATAATTTTATAATTATATTATAATATATAGTATAATATTATGTAGTATATAATATACTAATATTATATATACTAATTATACAGTATATTATATAAAAATATGGTTATTAGAAGTTGGTAAGTAGCATTATTTTGATAAAAATAAACCTTGAAAGTTACATTTAAAGAAATGTGTTGGCACAGAGAACTTACAAGACATCTATGCTGCAAACTGAAGGAAGTAACTTTTCTTATCTAGAATCTCTCTGCCTGTAAGTGTTTTTTAGAGACCTCCACAACAGGACATTCATGCTAAGAAAGAAAGAAACTAAAATGGCTATGCCAAAACCCATTACAAGTCTGCTCAACATCTCCCCCTTTACTGCCAGCCTGCTGGCGGTAAGAGGAGTGACAGTCTACTTTCATTTTGCTGCTTGGCCTGTGTTTAAAGAAAAATAATCAGTATGGCTCCATATTGAATAAAGAAATATTGGATCGCTTATAAATTTGTTGTGACATTTAAGGCCTTTGAATAGTTTGTGGGGGATGAGGAAGAATGAGGATGAATCTCAGAAGCTCATTGTGTAATGTCTCAGTTCAAGAAGTTTTTTACATATGTATGTAATTGTAAACAAATTGAAAACAACGGGTAAGCATCAAGAGTTAAAAGACACGCTTAAATACTCTCCTGAACCAAGGCTTAAGCATCCAATAAATCTGCAGTGATCTTGTGGTACAGATATGTCATGTCAACCTCCCTTACTAACTTTAGTGAAGTGTTTGTTATATGTACATCTGCTGCTTCCAGTGAAAAATAGACGGGATTTGAAGTGATAGCTGTTGCTGCAGTTTTCTGTAATAGCTGCCAAGTGGGAGGGAGGAGGGGAAGACAGCAGCAGAGGAAGCGGTAACCTTCCTGTTTCACGAAAAGAAACAAATCAATCAGAAGCTTTATGCAGAGAATTGGAGAACTGGCCCAACATCTGTCAGATGAAAACTGACATGGTGCAGTACAATCCGCTTTATAACCAACTATTGTGGGTGTTCTGCCTTCAGAGAGATATTCAGAGAGCTTTCTTTACATGGTACGAAGGTGGGATTTCAGTGGTAGTGCATCAAATTTGAAGCAGTACCTCAGCAATAAGTATAAACAGAGCTTTATATCTTTCATATTCTTTTGTTAAGCTCTTGTGTCTGAATTATTACAAGCAATGGGACACTTAGAGGTCCCCTAACCACAACGTACACTGAATACACTAAAAATGGTGGTGGTCATTTCAGTGGGAGTAAATGGTTTAGACGGAGGTCTCAGTAATGTACAGAAATTGCCCAGCCCGTGGTAATGTGCAGAAACACCTCTTTAACCTGAGGAGCTCCCTGGGGAGTGCAGCACTGTGGAACACAGTGAATCCCACTGCTTCTGGTATCTGCTGAAAGGGAGCTGTTTTGTTTTAAAAATAAGTCTTTTGATTTTAGCTAGTGGGAATGAAAACATGAACCAAAATACTTCTAGATTCTTTTAGCGCAGAATAATTTAGGGGCACAAGGTAGGGACTCTTAAGATTCCTGCCTCTAACTGTAGGAACCTAACCAGAATGTACTGAAGTCTCAGCAATCTTTTCATAGGGGTAGTGGTCTAAACAATATTGTAAAGGCAGGTGAGTGAATCAGAGTGCTGATTCCCAGTTTCAACTCTTTGCTGCTGAGCCTGATAGCGGCTCTCTAATGAGTAGCAAGAGTTGAGCACCCAGAAGTGGCCAAGACTGCTCTGAGCCACACAGACTTGTAGCAATACATGCAGTGTCAAACATACTGTGATGAACATTGCCTCAGTGGACAATATCTACACATCTTGAATGAAAGCCTGATTGATGGCCACCCAATCTCAACAGAGCAAGGTTTTGCCAAGTAATTTGGGCTAAGTAAAGCTATTTGCTTTCTTGAAGGTTTTGTGCAACAGGCTGTCACAATACCTTAATTTTTATGTTGCTGTGAAAATATTGTTATGCAAGGGAATGGCAGAGTTTCAACAGGCAGGGCAATATAAGAATTAAAAGTTAAATTTGACAATTTTTACACAATTCTTGTCTTTTTCAAAACTTGTTCGAAAATCATGCATAATGAAAAAGAGCCTAGTAGATCTATAATGCGAATAAGCAGCAACATTATAAAATATCTTGTACCCATCACATTTAATTGTCTTTGAATCACAAGCAAAGTACATTTGGAAAGAGCCCTTCTGCTTTTTATAGTGGACCACTTGCTGTTTCTGTTTCCTTCTTCTAATACCCATAGGTAACTTTGATAGCATCTCTTGACAATTCATGCATTTACCTTTGTTTTAGGGGCATGTTGAGTTGCAGCCAGATGGTCTAGACAGATGATAAAAAAGTATGAAATTATACACCAGAGCACTTATCTCCTGCTGCACTGTCATATTGTACAAACACTTAATGAAATCTGAAATTGTAATAGCTAAAAATATGTACTGCAGTACTGTGGACTTTCACACATCCCTCTGGGATGTAATTGTCTTTTAAATACGGCTTCTGCAAAAAAGTTGCCTTTTTGTGTCCATTTCTGGACAGATTCCTAGTGAGGTGGGCAAAGAACACTAATATTTATTCTGTGTCAGGAATTTAATCTCTCGTATTCTGGAAATTGCCCATAAAAATTCGACTGTTCTTCAGTGCGGTTTGTTATCCACCAAATAATTTCTGCTGACATCCCTGTTGGATGGAATGCTTGCCAGCAATTCATTTTGAGACCTTGCAATTCAAAATTTGAATCCTTTGATGAGACACAGGGTGTGCGTTAAGCTTCTGCGTTTGGCTTTTAGAACATGGCCCCTAGAATCAGATTTCTAGTGTACAATTAAAAGTTCAGTATTTACTTTCCTAGAACATTCTGTAATCCTTTGTACTTGCTGTACATTTGCTGGGATGTTTGCGGAAAGCAATGTACAAAGGGCACAGACATAGGTATCATGAGTGTCTTTAAAACTCTGAATAAATATTCATCAAATATACTCTGCACTTTTCGTTCTGCTCCTCGTGATATTAGATGTTACCAAAGCTAATATCAAAGCATCGGAGGTGTGACACATCTTGAGAAATAGTGTTGAAATCATGATAGGTAGAGTTAAAAAGTACACGGAACAGGAAAGGTAGTAGATTTTATCTGAAAAAACTTTGCAAAGTAAAGGTCTTGGAATACTGTTCTCCTGCTTCGTGGGTATGAAACCTGACTCAATCCTGCTGGAACGTGAGCTTGGTAGACCTCTAATCTCTGATGAGATCTTACTGCTCATATCCCATCTGGTTTGTATTTGAGGAGAGATCACTTTCACAACAGCTAGCCTACTGTAATGTGATACTGCAGAGTAAATCAGAGGCTGTAGCAATTTCTAGTTTTTTGTGGAATGTATTTTTTTCAGGCATTAATAAAGCTTTCCAATTTTGATGAAGTTGTAGAATGCTTAGATTCACTAATGCAAGAGGGTTATAGGTTAAATCCATGTCTAGTATAAGATTTATTCACCCAACTACATTTTTCCCAAAAGGGTTTCATCGCTGTACAAGGTAATACATGAATGTACCTAGTCTTTTGTTTTAGCTTGAATACACTTTCAGGACTTTTGTATCCCAGCAGCAATAAATTCTAGGCCGTATTTTTCCTTGAAAGTTAATCAAGGGTAGAGGGCTTCCTTTTAAGCAGCCGTGAGTATGTAACAACACTTGTGCTCCTATAAGAGCATACACTGATAGGAATTGCATCAGTGTTGTTACAACCATTAGTTCTGCTGCAATGACCGCAAATTTACCAGTAAAACAAAGAATAATAATTAACGCCTCCCCTCAGCAATAATAAAATTTAAGAAATCTTGTAATGAGGAACAAAATTTCTGTTGATGCATAAGCATGGACAGTATTGTGAAGTTAGCCAAGTCTGAATTTGGCAATTTCTGTACATCTATGTGTAATCAAGAATAATGTTTTCCTGCTTTCCTAGCTCAATACATGTAAGTGTCAGTGCTGAAAGGCTACAGTGCAGATTTCAGTTGTCAGCTGCAGCATGTTACTTTGGTTTTTTTAAGGTACTTGATACCTGGAATCAGAAGGAGGAATTTTGCAAATATTCTTAACTGTTTATCATCTCATTTAAAAAAACCCTTCAAAGAAATGAAACATGATGAGTTTTTTCCATCCTGGTTTTTTTCTGGGTTTGGTCTGTAAAAAAATGCTGAACTTAAAAAATCAACTTTATCACTGTTTTGAAGGTGTGATCTGTGGATTTCTTCCCACAAGATGATGAGTATTTTATTTCAGTTGAGCAGGATATGTCACCCTGTGCATAGCAGTATCCTACGCGTGTGAGTAGTCCTCTGCTCATTTTGAGAAACTTTCCCTGACCTGATTTGTTTTATCACTTTGCTATGCAGGGTGACGTACTTGGGAAGTCAGAAACAGGTTCATAATTATTGCTCCTTTCCTGTTGTAATTGGCTCTAGTGAGGTTGCAGTGGTTCACAGCAATGATGAATTTGCTATTCAGAATTTTTCCCAGAATACATGGGACATGGGTCTCTGTTCCTACATATGGACTGACCATCTCACTTCTGGATTTCCTACCTTCCTGGGTCAGGTTTCTATCTCCTAGGAGATAGATAGTGAGAAAGAAGAGGAATCCAGGACAGCCACTACATTTTCTGGCTCAGGTTTTCCGCCTAGAAGCTCCACAAGATAAGGGGATGCAGCGTAGAAAGATTATGGGGAAATTATGGTTGTTACTATGATTTCTAGTTACTTTTGATTTTGTAAGGTTTTCTGCTGCCACGCAGCACAAATTGCAAAAAGGAAAGGTTACTTAACATACGCCCTCTGGGGTGAACTTTTTAATTCAATAGCAATTTTAATTTATATCAGATTGAACTAATGGGACACTTCAAACAGCATTATTTACTTTCAGTTTATCATTTCCATGTCCATTTTGTTTTGAACAGAATGATCCTCTGACAGTATGGGAGGGATTGCGGCAAGTTTCAGAATACTTCCCTTAGCTCCTTCACAGATACACAGTGGCTGGTTCCTGAGTTTGATTAATATTTTCTGTTCAGTTAGTAAAGCAATGGCATTTATATGGAAGTTTTGTGATGCTATGGGCTTTAAGTTGTTTTAAGTTCCCTCTAAGCTGCTTTCATTTTATGATTCTAAAAATGCCACTTGTGAGCTCCTTGAAATGCTTTTATTGTTCCTTGTTCCCAAATGTGTTTGTTGTAGATTGCAGCCAGGTTCTAAGGCAAGTCAAGAGTATCCCTCAACAGTCATTTATGCCTTGTTGCATCCATCATGTATAGAACAGTTTCTCCATCAACTGCCAGGTGCACTGGAAGCACAGTTGTCAGGATTTAAAGTGAATGAGGAGTGACTTGACAAGCAGAAATGATGTTTCCCATAGGAGCAAACATCCATTCATAGTTTCTGGGAAATCTTGAGGCTGTTTGATCCAAAACATGAATGTAGCTCAGTGCAGCAAGTGCACACTGACACCAAGAATTCTTTGGTCAGCTCAACAAACAAGCAGAAAATCCTTTCACTCTTGAGTATTTCTGTAATTATGCTCACCAGGATCGTTTCACTAACATTCATGGTATTGTGTTATTTCTAACTCACAAGTAATCGGACAGTCCACTGTTTTACCAAAGTATGAGGGTCCTGCAGGTTTCAGGAACTTGTGTGCCAAGGATTGCTGGCTCTGCTCTTCATATTACTGTCACTGCCCTTCATACCAACAGAAGTTTTTTATGCTTTTTTGTAAATTGCATCAGTGTTCTTCCTAGAAAGCAAAGTCAAAGCTGCTGAGGTGGGCCATCACACTGCATGAAAAACAAATGACAAATGAACAGTGGTCAGCACTCTTCCAGACTTCAGTCTTGTGGCTTTTCCCCAGAGCAAAGGGAAGTACAAACTGCTGTTGAGGGTTTAGCTAATTTGCCTGTGATACCTATACCATGTAAAGTAAAATGTTATTGAAATGCATTAATAGATTTACATAAACCCTCTGTATTTTGAAAGCAGACTGAGGTGATTTCAGATTAACATCGTCATCAAAAGCCATTTCCAGACAAAAGCACAGTACTTGAAAAGCAACCCTTGATGAAATAAGGCCTATTTATGTATAAGTGTTTGCCATAGTCCCTGTCACCATAGTAACTGAGGCCCAGATTATTTTGTGAATTTCTGTTTAAGCACTTGAGGACCTCTGAAGTTTTAGGTTTAAGTGTTTCCCAAGTAAATGTGAACTCACTGTACAGGCCTTTTTATGAATTGCAAGAAATTTTATCTTTGTCATCTTTTTTTTTTTTTCCCCTTGAGCAAGAAAGCTCTGGCTACGGGTGTAATGATTTTTTGTAGTCAGGCCATCAGTCATATGTGGAAATATGTTGAAGAGGTGGATCTAAAAGGTTATGCTGGAAACAGTCATTTTCTGAGCTTCTGGACATGTGGGATCAGAGTACTTCACTGCCATGAGTCAATTTTATGTAGCTGACTCCTTTTGCCATAAAACCATTTTGTCTTTATCCATCTCCTTTCCCTTGTATTTTGCAAGTTTTCCAGTGGAACAGGTTAATATTAAAGAGTTTGCAATACATATGTGATTGCTGGTGGAACAGCTCACCAAGCCACTCTACATCATTTATCAACAGCTCTGGCACACTGGAGAGGTCCAGTTGACTGGAGGTCAGCCAATGTGACATCCATCTACAAGAAGGGCAGGAAAGAGGATCTGGGGAGCTACAGGCCTGTCAGAATGACCTTGGTGCCAGGGAAGGTTATGTAGTGGATCATCCTGAGTGCCATCACGCAGCACATGGAGGACAACTGGGGCATCAGGCCCAGCCAGCATGGGGTTATGAAAGGCAGGTCCTGCTTGACGAACCTGATCTCCTTCTATGACAAGGTGACCCACCTAGTAGATGAGGGAAAGGCTGTGGATGTTGCCTACCTGGACCTTAGTAAAGCCTTTGATACCATCTTCCACAGTATTCTCCTGGAGAAAATGGCTGCTCATGGCTTGGATGGGTGTACCCTACACTGGGTTAAAAACTGGCTGGAAAGCCAAGCCCAAAGTGTGGTGGTGAATGGAGCTACATTCAGCTGGCAGGAGGCCACCAGTGGTGTTCCCCAGGGCTCAGTACTGGGGCCAGTCCTGATTAATATCTTTATCGATGATCTGGACGAGGGGATCTAGTGAACCCTCAGTAAGTTTGCAGATGACACCAAGTTCAGGGGGAGTGTTGATCTGCTGGAGGGCAGGAAGGCTCTGCAGAGGGATCTGGACAGGCTGGACTGATGGGCCAAGGCCAATTGTATGAGGTTCCACCAGGAGAAGTGCCGGGTCCTGCACCTGGGGCACAACCACCCCACGCAGCGCTACAGGCCTGGGGAAGAGCGGCTGCAAAGCTGCCTGGTGGGAAAGGACCTGGGGGTGCTGGTTGATGGCTGGCTGAACATGGGCCAGCAGTGTGCCCAGGGGGCCAAGGCAGCCAACAGCACCCTGGCTTGTATCTGAAACAGTGTGGCCAGCAGGACAGGGGAAGGGATTGTGCCCCTGTACCTGGCACTGGTGAGGCCACACCTGGAATACTGTGTTCAGTTTTGGGCTTCTCACTGCAAGAGGGACGTAGAAGTGCTGGAGTGCGTCCAGAGATGGACAATGGAGCTGGTGAAGGGTCTGGAGCAGAAGTCTTACGAGGATCATCTGAGGGAAATGGGGTTGTTTAGTCTGGAGTAGAGGAGGCTTAGGGGAGGACTTTACTGTTCTCTACAACTACCTGAAAGGAGGTTGTTGAAGTGGGTGTCAGTCTCTTTTCCCACATAACAAGGGACAGGAAGAGAGGAAACAGCCTCAAGTTGCACCAGAGGAGGTTTAGATTGGATATTAGGAAAAAATTCTTCACCGACAGCGTGGTTAAGCATAGGAACAGGCTGCCCAGGGAAGTGGTTGAGTCACCATCCCTGGAGTATTTAAAATACTAGATGTGGCACTTAAGAACATGGTTTAGGGGTGGTCTTGGCAGTATCGGGTTGATGGTTGGACTCAGTGATCTTAAAGGTCTTTTCCAATGCAAATGGTTCTGTGATTCTATGAATCACTGATACAGCTATCTTCATTTGTTGTTTATGTCTTTCAAGATTAGGATCAAAGCTTTGTTTCAGAGCAGGAATTGGAATAGTAATCAACAGGTGGATCTCAGCATTGGGAGGATGTCTGCCCAGTGGCACAGGCAGGCATCTATACTCTTCACAGTCTATAAACTTTGGTGTATCCATTGTCTGGTAACCGTAAATAACAGCAACTGAGTCTAGATGTGTCAGACATGTGACTCATCCTTAAACTTCAGAAAGAAGATGGTGGAAGAAGTTTGCTAGCCATGTGGGAGTGTTTGGGACCAGCACACTTTGTCACAACTGCTGTGCTTTGCTCCCCAGCACAGCTCAGGAACTGACTTGCTTCGAGCTGGTGTAGAGAAGTCCTCAGACACAGGAGCTGCACAGGCTCATCTACACAACTGCTCTTCTACTGCCTCTCAGACCTACCTTAGACCCAGGCAATGCCACTCCAAAGTAAAATTGTAAAGACTAAATAAGTATTGGGAGACTCAGTAATGAGCATATGTCTGTGCTTGACTCCAGCACCACAGAATAAGTCCAGCTGTTGCTGGATAGTATGAGAAATGCTGGGTTATGCTTTTGAAGCTGTGCTTAGTTACTTGCACTTTACAACCCAAAATACCAGACAACATGCAAATTAGTCAATCTTACTTGGTTATGATGGCAAATCCATATTGTAAATGGGTCGTAGACAGTTACTGGTTGTCACACACCCATTCTGTGGCACGAAAAAGGAAAAGAGATTGACAAGGGTCACAGTGTTTGGAGTAGGTGAAATACTGTTTCAGAAAAAAAATTGCTGTAGTTTTTTAACTGGCTGCAAAACCATTACAAAAAAACCCAAAACCAAACAAAAACTAAAACCACTGTAGCTGGAGAGATCACAGAATTAAACAGTTTAAAGGGCAAAGCTGATCTAGAAACAAATTCCATTAAAGAAAAGTTAAACAAAGAATAATGTTTAAAAAAGTCTGGAAGAAATAATGTTATTTTTACAAAAAGAAGAAAAAATCTAGCTTATGAAGATTTTTTTTTTAACTTAAAGAATATTTAATTTCTTATCTGAGGTTACTTAAAAGGTTAAACACTGTAAAAACTTGAGAGTGTGGAACTGTCAGAACACCTACGTGTGCGCTTTTTATGTGGGTTTTTTTCTGAAACAGTCTTTACAAGTTTATACTTGTTATACTGCTGGAAAATAGCCAGCTGTCACACTCCACTTTCCAAGAATTAGAAACAAAGTGAAGTAACTTCTGACCTGTTACCAGCAAATATACCTAGGGTAGGTAGGCAGGCAGGCCTCATGCCAGTGATGCTTGCTGGCATTAGCAGAATGAATTAGAAACTGCAACACTGAGGAATGAATCTCTCCAGCAGGAGCTGAGAACATGTGGAAAGGTTAGAGATGAGGACTTACTGAGTAAGATTGGAAAGAAGGATGGTTGTTTTCCAGAGATACTGAAGCTGAGGTTAAGTTGCAGAAGAGTAGCTGTATACAATGCACCAGGCGTTTGGATGCCTTTGGCAGGCAATGGAAGGAATTGGACATGTCCAGGTGGAGACACATCAGCTTGAAGTAGACTTCTAGCTTAGGTTAGATGAGCTACTTGGCTTTTGGGTGACTCTAAAGGGTGATGTGCTCTAGTGTCCATGGTGTAGATGTCTTAAGATGATACAAATTGCCATATGCACATCCTTTATTTTGTTCATGTAGCCTGGGAATAGGATATGACACCTATTACTGGTAGAAGTCATACCTCTGGTTGGTGCTTCACTGTCTTGAGTGTTCACCATTGACGTGAATTTTGATGCATTCTCTGTTTCTGCTCAGGGGATGCCTACATAAAAAACTTGTGGTCTGTGCTAGGTAAGAGGAGTTTTGAAAGGGAAAATACAGTAATCTTAATTGTTTGGTGTATGTTACAAAGAAGATACTGTGATGAAGACATGTCATGCTGAAGTTGCCTACTGAGGCAATATGCTAGTCTTTGTACAAAACCTTCCTATGTTTGGTTTTAATTTTGCTTCCTCGTGGTGACTCCTAAGATTTGCTGCAAAAATACTTTGAATTCTAATATATGAATGATTTACAAACTGATCCAGATTAATTTTCAGTTTTCAATTTAGCAATTAGTTTGTGAAAATACAGTTTGAAATGGTTTGTTTACGAGCCGTTTGCTGTTCATGGCTAGTCCTCTTCAAATGGCTGCCTAAAATATGGGTTATTTTTTCAATTTCCTTCCTGGTTATCTTGAATAGCAGGTGGTGAATTTTCATTTGAAGAACCTGTGATATAAATTTGCAGAGTCATTTGAATCCTAATTAATGAAAATACCATGATTCACGAGTGTTTTTACAAATCTTTGGCAGTTGTTCAGGCACTGTAGTAAACGGATCTGGCTGATCTTACTCACAAAAAATACCTGCAGAGTGGTTTGAAAATCATGTAGCTATTGATCTTCTCTCTCTACACAGAAAAAGAACTATTTAATTTCAAAGGAAACAGTTACCCAGGGGTTTCTGCCACATCTAGAAAGTTACAGGAGTTATGAGCTTCTGTCAGTGAGAGGAGTTAACATTTGTGTGTTAGAACAAACTGTACCAAAAGGTGCCCTGCAGTATCGGATTTTGTGGTTTTCATGATCCTTCTCGATGTTTTGCTCTTTTGGTTATATGTGAAGCCATAACACCACCCTAAATTTTAGCTTGACCTGTCAGTATGCCTGATACGACACTGAGCACCTTCTGGCTGTGCACTTTATAATGAGGGTCAACACCTTTCAACCAGGGTGTGTGCTTCTCATAGGCTTTGTCCATCAAAGCATCTTTTCTTTTAAGACATTTTGTAGCCATTAAAGAGCTCCTGCTGTTCTAAAGATGTGTGAGAGAAAGTCCAGGCATCCTGCTGTCTGCCAGCTTTGCAGAATTGGAGAGGGGATTTATTTGGTGAAGACCAACTATGACCCTTTGTAAGCAAACAGGTATTTCCACAGTGTCTCCAGTGAACTGTGCAGTGCCTAGGAGAATAAATGCATTGGATCATAATGCTTCAATTCAGATGGCTGAGTGTGAATGCCTAAACAAATGGATGTTTTCAAATAGGAAGTGAGTGATTTTTCCATCATCTGCCTATGCCAACTAGAGCTTATGAGGTGCGTTCCAGATAATCATTTATTTCTTAAGTTCAGGGAGCTAATTGCAGTGTTGCCATAAGCAGTAGTTGTGTAGATGGGTGAGATCCTAATTACTCTTGAACAAGCAGGAATGGGAAGAAGTCGGGTTCAGAATGAGTGTGTTTTGAGTAAAATGAACAGAAAAGAAGTTTATGTGGATGTAATCAGTGAGGATAAATAAAGTAGTGTGTGCCTATTTCACAGCATGTACTCTAAAAGGTGTAAATTTTTGCGTTGTCATTATGAGAAAGGAAAATGAAACAGAAAAGGGGACTGAGCAGAATCTGAGAAAGAACTATAAGGGATTATTTACCCCAGTGCGCTTCCTTATGCAGGTATTAATCCATGGGCAAATCCTTCAATTTGATGGACCTATGCTGGGTTAGCTGCACAGGTCACAGAGATGATATGGCTTAGATTTCTGTTAAAAACATTGCTTTAAGAGAAAAACCCAAAACATTTACAAGGGCTTTTTTTAATTAAATTAATGTTTTGCTGGAGAAAGACAGACTTGGCAGATTTTTTTTCCTGCTTAAATATATTTGATTCTTAAAAATATTCATAGATTTCAGTTTGCTTTTTTTTTGTATTGGGAATTGACAACAGGGACATAACTCCATGCGGTGACATACTGGATTGGACAGACCTTGTCTTTACAAAGTAAGATATAAGACATTTCCTACCCAGGCGGCTTCTCTTTTTAGTTTGTTAAACCAGAGCATTTCCCTTATGGATATAACAGTTAAGCTAAGCTGTCACTTCTGTCAGTGAAAGAAGTTAAGGAAAATTTGGGTTTTATGTTAAGCAGTGCATGCTTCTTTATGGTATCCTTCTGCATGGGCTGGAATGAGCATACCCACATCTTCGGTTGCTTTTCCTTCATACACATAAGGAGAAAACGAAGTACAGAAGAACTACTGCTGCATGTTAAGTTAAGCCTAAAAGCAGGGTGTTGGTCCCGGTGTCTGTAACAAACACAGCAGTTTACAAGACCTTAAGATTCCTCCCTAAAGGTGATGGGAGTTTTTCAATTGATTGCTTTGATAGCTGGAGCTGAGTCTTAATTAATAAATGAAGGTTAAAATGCTCTTACCCAGAAATGTAGATGCAGCCACTGTCTACACTCATTTGCACTTCTGTGCAGAAAGGATTAAAACATCAGTTATGAAAAGTGTTACCCTCTAACTTTAAAAAAAACCACCAACAAAACCACAAAAATCCCTAAATCAAAATAGTTTGTTTGACCCAGAAATCACTTTCTAATTTTTTTAATTGTCATTCATACAAAACCCATTCCTTAAACAACACCGTGTTACATCTTTTCAGAGTTCCTGTAGAGCAGACAATGTGATGAAATTTCTAAGGCTCAAGCTAAGCATCTCTTAATTCATGTCCAAACTGGATTTGTGCTTCTGGGTAGCATGGCAATGGAAAAAATTTCTAATAAGAAATAATTGTTATATGTAAATGTGCAGCTGAAAAGTAGCCTTTATAAAGTGCTACCTGAACTTGTACTGGTGAACAGATAACTATGCTTCTGTCTTCAAATCTGAATCTCTTGTTACAACGGCAATACTTAAACTTTCAAAAGGGGTCTTTTTTTATCTAGATCAGCTACCGGCTAGAAAATCATCGTACTGACTATTTATTAATATACAATCTAATTGAAAATGTGACTGCAAATATGAAACATGAAAATCACAGACTCCTTGGCCATGTTTTGATCTTGCCAACTAGAAATTGAAATGTTTGCACCAATTGGAAGTGTGGAGGGACCCAAACCTAGCAATATAAGTTGCTTTTCAGCATTTTACAATTGTTTGCAGAATGGTAAATTTTAAGAGAGTGGAGAAACTGATATGAAGCATATTTTATAACTATTTAAAGCCCAGAAGCATGGAAGAAAAGGCATGTAAATCAACTGAATTTTGGGAGTCTGTAATGGAAATAAATAGTATGGGCATCTGTACCTTTGTGGGAGCACTGCTATTGATCTGCTGCTGAAAGCCACAAACAAATTGCTGGTGGCAAGGAGGAACATGGGGTTTTTTGCATGAGGTAACAGCAGCCAGGCAACAGCTTTGGGGAGCATCCTTTTCGTCTAACTTTCAGTGACATTGTGTACTTAAGGTAGCTGAACAGATCAGTAGCCTTTACCTTCCACAGAGCTGCCAGTGGCAATGTGGAGTGTCTAGTTCTAATTAAACTATTAATTGAGGCTGTTGGATTAGATAAGTTAGATAATATGACTACTCCCTCAAAATTTATGACTTGATGACAGATATCTTTAAATGTAAGTCCATTATTAATTATGTGTGTATTAAAGGTATAAAGTAAGACTGCAAGCTTAGTTGAAAATGTGTTGTCTTTCCTTACTAGTGGTTTGGAGTGGTAAGGCATTTTGGCTCAACTGCAGTCATGAAGATACAGAACTCTCATGGCAACTTTTTAAAAGCTTTAAACACCAGTTAACAGAGAGATCTCAGAATACGTGTACACAGGGAAGTGTGGTCAAGTGAGGGCATTTTCAGTGGCTACTCCCTGGACAGGCTTCTTGGCCATGCATTATTGACCTCCTTGTGTTGTGATCTGTGTGCTCTTGTTGGAGAGGTGAGAGGAGGGGGGGAAGGGGTAGCCAGTCATGATGGGTCTTCAATGTGCTGCAAAGATGGAGTGTGCAGCTTCCTCCCCCACCCTGACAGCCTGAAAGCAAGGTACTGGGCCAAGTTTCTCAGCCTTTCTGCTATCTTCCTGGTGATGGCACAGCTGTACCAGTATGTTTAATGAAATAATTATCCTCTTAGTTGTTTCTTCCAAAGAGTCCTTTGAAAAGTAGAAATTTGTAATACTATAAAATACCACTGCTGTTTGCAGCTGTGATCTATAGTAGATAAAGCTATCAGTTTTAAACTGCAAGTCTTCAGTCCTGCTGCCAACAATGACCTTATATATGGCTATAAATCTTCCAGGAGTGTAATAAAGGGGACCTGCATTTCACTGTAATTGGTATGTCTTACATGCAGGCAGAGAACATTAGGAATTCTGTGTGTAATAGCCAGTGCTTCCCAATATTCATGTCAAAACAGAGGATGTAGTACTGTGAGCTGCAGGAGTCATTCAGACACATTGCAGTTTTCTATCCCTAAGTACTCTGATTTTATCATAGCAGTGCTGCCCTAGTTCAGGAGTTTGTGGCATTCATTTTATAAACTTTATTCTGAGGTACTCACAGCTCTTCTGCTCTGTGCATCAGAAGTCATTCTGGAAAAGGAAATTCCCTTAACTCATTGCTATGGCTTTATTTATATATTTTCCTATTTTAATGTTTGAAATACTTCAGTCAAAATGTAAGTCTGACTTTGAAAATGCTAGCTCTTTTTCAAGCACTGCGGTCAGAGCAATTTTATGAGGAATTCAGAGACCCAAAATGCAGATAGGTACCCAATGAGATTCACAAAATAACGTATTTCCCATTGAAGTCAATTAGAAATGTAACTTGGTTGTTTCTTAAGCTTTAGGAACTTAAATGCCTTTAAAAAAAATAGCTGTAATTCATTTGGGCACTTTTGAAAATTTTATGCTAAAGCTTGTTTTTTTTCATGTGAAAGTCAGTTTCTGGTACTGAACTAAATAGATTAATGTCTCAGTGTTACCGCTTGAATTTTATTTAGAACTGTTCAGCTGTTCTTGAATTTGAATGATTTAAAACTAAATATCGTTAAAATACTACTGATGTGCATGAGATTTAAAATAAAATAAGAAAGTACTCACTGGCTCTGATACTCATGGTTGAGCAACAGCATCCCATTATTAAATCCTGATCCACCATTCCTGCATCCCAGCTATTGTCATTCTACAGTGTCTTTTGGTAAAATTAAGTGCTGCAGTAAGCAAGTCCAGTTCCTATGGAGAACTGCAGGTTGTTATTTCTGAGAAAAATCTGTCATTTTGCCTAGCTGTGTCTGACCTCCCACTCAGCCTGTGTGGCACAAAGAGGCTGACTGGGGAGGAGAGCAGGAGAAGCATAGCGACTAGAAGAGAAGCAGGCTTGATAAGGCTTCAGCATGCTTTGTGTTGCTGCTCTCGTCAGCTTGCTCCTGCGAAAAGATGTTAGGCATTAAGAATTTGCTCCTGTCACCTAGCTTTTTAACTCGAAAGGTATTCTTTTTGTGCACATACATGTGGATACATAACTTGGCCTAGTGCTTACAGAGGTAACAACGCAAAATATTGGATACTTAACTGTTGTTGATTTTTCTTGGAATTGGACAACCTTTTTGTGATTTGTGTTTATGTCAGTGTAATGATTCCAAGACCTATCCAATGTGACTGCAGTGCATGCAAAAATAACCCACATCAGATAATACAGACAAAATTATGTCCATAACCACAAAGGCCCAGACTCCTTACTAAAGCATTTTCTACAATTCTCTTTCCCTAGAAACAAGAGTCTAATGCTCTCCTGCTCTCTCCCTGAAGAAGTTAGGACTCTTCTTGTTCTGCTTTCCACATTTTCTCTATCTAGGTGAATGCAGGGAAAGGAAAATAAAGGCAGAATGATACCAAGACTGAAACTGAGGACATGGCTCTGTGTCGTAGCCCTTACAGCTAGCTCAGCTTCAACAGAGGCTGCTGTCTGGGTTGAGAGGGTTTCAGATTCCTTCAGCCAGGTGTCCTGTGTGACACACACGTGCTTCAAGCTGTAGTGCAGGTGGTGGTGGCAAAGGCTGTACAGCTCACTCCAGGGGAAGGGGGCCGGTGGGTGAGTCAGTGACCAGAGAGAGCATGTCACAGTGATGAATCAGGCAGGCTGTTGAATTCAATACCCAATACAAAAACTTCTGTGATTGTCCCTATCTTCATCCCTACATGGCTTCTAAAGTCTAATGGAGAAGTTTGGTTTCTCTGAACATGGTCTTTAGAAACTATGTCCCAAGCTGTGAATACTTGCAGCAGCTATCCCCTGGAAGATCTATTTCAGAAACATCCTTATGAATTCTTTCAAATGGTTTCTCAGAATGTTTAAAGCTTAAATCCATGACCTGCTGGTGTCCTTCGTAAAAGCTGAAATTCTTTCTTCATTTCCAGAAAACATACCTACCAATTGCATCAGGTTTCAAAAATTTGTTCTGAAGAAACTCAAGTCTTATTTGGGCCTCTGAATCCAACTGTTGCATCCTGTACTTCCCAGCACAGTAAGACTTCCCTTCAACTGAGAAAAATATTAATAGTATCATTTTGGTGGGCCTTTGCAGGGTATTTTTTAGTCCTAATCACCAGTCACTGCAATTGTTTCTCTTCCAGCGTTTAACCTTTTGACTGCTGCATGCCACACCGCCAGCTATACCACCCTTTGACTGTAGTATTTGTGTTTCAGACTGGACACATAAAACTTTAGGGCATTTCTCTCTGCTGGCCTATGGTTCAGGAATTTTTAGCTTGAATGTGTCACGTAATCTTTTGCACAACTTACATTTAGATGAAACTGTGTCTTCAGTTTCTGCCTGTTCTGGTAAGGGAATTTTCTGTCATATAAAACATGCAAACTTTTAGCGATACACATTGGGAACCAGAGTTCATAGACTCTCCAAGTGCTGGTCTGTACCTTGAAATTACACAGATCAGAGTGCCAGCTGCTTGGAGAGCACTGATACATTATGTTGTTCACAGAAATGCTCTGCAGCAGAAGAGATGCACTGAGAAACCCTGTTAATCTTACCTTCCTTGAAAACCAGACAGCATTGCTAAGCAGCAATATTTATGCTTTGGTTCAATTTTGTTTGCTATGCTCCGTGCACTGAAGCTGATATCTCTCAGACGGTTGTTACGTTTCTTGTTAATATTAGTAGGAGTTTTATAAAAGTTAATTCAAAGAAAGTTCATCAGGTGATAAAGGTAAGAAAGGTGACTGAATTGAAGCTGTTCCTCAGCCTCTGAAAAGACCCATCTTGCACACTGCAAAACTATGAGACACACAAGCTAGCATGGGGGCCAAAAAGTGCATTAGATGGTGTTAACAAAAACGTAGTTTAGAGCCAGCAAGGTGCTTGCTGTCCAGGCATCAACGAGTGTGTAGCGGCATAGATCTATCTCAAGAGATTGGCTTGCTTAAATTTTCATAGTCTGGCTCATTGCAAGTCATAAATTGCTTTTGGTTTAGATTTTCTTTGTGGACTACAGAGATTACTGCCTTATGTGCCTAAGGAAACATAGTTTGTTTTTTGCAGTCTTCTGTTTCTATTGTTGATAATATAAGCAAGGAGCAGAGCTGTGAGCTAAGGTTTCACTGCTGAATCCTGTGACGCTTAACTAGGATGCCCAGTATGTAAACAGATTATTTTATTTTAACGGAAAGATATTCTGGCTTCTCCAAATACTTTGTCAACTAAAAACCCTAATAGCTTTCAAATAAAACTGGACTCTCTCAAGGACAGTGTAATTTTAATCATATGCAGGCTTGATTCTGATCCCAGTGAGGGGCCAGACTGGCCACTCTATTCAGAGCCAAGCAGAATTGGCTTCTATCCTTAAAACCACAGCCATGTTCACTGCCACATTGGAAGGGATCTCTTATGGGCAAAATTATTTGGGTTACACTTCTTGAAGTTTATTGTGCTACTTGGCAAAACCTTACCACTTCTATTCATATCAGGTGTCAGAGCAGAAGAATTTATGCTGAGGAAAACCAACATATATCACACAGCAATAAAATAAAAAAATCAGAAAATAACTGGATCTTTCCCCCCCTTTTTTCAGAATATTGCAACACTTTCACACTACTGCTGAAGATTACACCATCATTTTCACATCTGGATGCACAGCTGCACTTAAACTGGTAGCAGAAGCATTTCCTTGGATACCTGAAGGCACAAAGCAACCCAGCAGTCGATTTTGTTACCTAACTGACAGCCACACATCTGTGGTGGGTATGAGGGGGATAACTGCCTCAATGAATGTCTTGTCTGTTCCAGTAAAACCAAAGGAAATCTTAACAGAAGAAAGCAGGTTACTGGCTGAAGAACAAAACTGTACGACACCTCATCTTTTCTGTTATCCAGCTCAGAGCAATTTTTCTGGTACCAAATATCCCCTTTCATGGATACAGGATATCAAGTCTAGAAAACTGTACCCCATCAAAGTACCAGGGAAGTGGTTTGTTCTACTGGATGCAGCTTCATATGTGAGCAGTTCTCCATTAGACTTGGGAGCGCACCAAGCTGACTTTATCCCTATCTCATTCTATAAAATCTTTGGATTCCCGACTGGTTTAGGAGCATTATTGGTAAACAACCGGATTGCCCCCCTCTTAAGGAAAACCTATTTTGGAGGTGGAACTGCAGCTGCCTACCTCGCAGGAGAGGATTTTTATTTCCCAAGGAAATCTATAGCAGAAAGGTAAGGTTTTGTTTAACAAAACAGGGGGTTTGCTGATACGCAGGTGTCTTAGTGCCTGCACTGGGCTGTGACACCTGTGCTTTTTTATGCAGTTTGATAGTTATTTCATATCTAACTCTTTTCTTAGTATTCTTTTTTGTATCTGAAGAACATAATCTGAAATACCTACCTTCCTTCTCTGATCTAGTTTGTCACAACTGATAAAAATATAAGGCTTGATTCAGTAATATAAAGGTCAGTCCACGCATTTTTAAAATTTATATTTAAGGTACCTCAGTGGTACCCTGGTTTGTTCTTGAAGCTATGCATCTGGAGCAGTTAGGCCAAGGTTGATCACATGGTGTAATGACCCTCGGTGAAACTGGAAAGTAAAGTCCATGTATTTCACTGGAAAGGTGGCATGCTTTACTCTCAAGAGAAGATTTATCAGAATAACATGTGCAGTAAGATAAATTACCTAGGACAAATATTTGTAACACTCTTATTCCCTGACTGAGGTTCTAGAGAAACTGTGAAGCTCTCCTGCAGAAAATAAAGGACACCTGAAGGAGGTCAAACATATACACATAAGGAAATGCAGGGCAACAAGTAAGCTTCCCCGGTTCTTCAACACCTTGAAACACCACTCTTAGTGATGCGTGGTCTTTCTGCCTCTCTCCCTCATGCCAGCAACAGCTTACATAAATGCAGTAAAGGGTCTTCTTTCGTGTCTCACATCCAGTAGATCTGCACAAAGGAAATGCTTGAGATCAGCATTTAATATTAAATTACCATCCTTGGAGAGGATAGAAGTGAAAAGAGGAAGTGGTTAAAAAAGCCATTCATGCCTTGCATCTGTTCATGGATGTGTATTTAGCAGCACAATGTCCTGCATCTCCCATGATGTAAATGTCTGACCTTTCACTGTACATGTAGTAGTGCATAATGATGCTTCATGTGTGTGCCTCTCTTCTAGGTGTGTGCTCCGAGTGCTGCTGTGGGGTTTTGGTTCTGGTCTGGTAGATGCAGAGGCCAGCTGCATTAGCCTTTCTGTCTTGCCGTATGAGGTTATGCATTATTTCTGAAATAGAAATTGGTATGCTACATGTCCAGTTAATCCTTTAATTTAGAAATAAAAACAACAAGGAAACATTGGCATTCCTGCCTCTGTTTCTGGATTTTCAAACCAAAGAAGGCTTTGAAGTGCAGCACTCACTGAAAGTCAGGATGAAAGGGCATAAGAATCATAGGATCCTAGGATGCTCGTACGTCACCTGCAAGCCAAAGAGAAAACCTGCTTTAATTTGACCTAGGCAGGCTCTAATTTCTGATTGGCTTTTCTAGAGGTAATTGACACACAACTCCTGGGATTGCATAGTGGATAAATGTATCTGAAATACATTTTATATTTCAATTCTACTTTCATATGTTTTTTTTTAATTAAGAGGGGAAAGGTATGAGGGAACCTAGTATCTGGTATCTTTTTCAGCACTTTTCAGAGGTTGCCTTAACTATAAGCCTTTCATGTATCTGAGGCTGCCACTGCTTTCAAGGGGTTTTTTACTAGATCAGAAAAAGGGGCTACTTCAACCTTTTTCTACTACAGAGTTATAAACAAAGGAATTTGTCCAGTTTGATTCCTCAGTCAGGCTGGGTACAGTGTCTAATTGTGGTATGAGGAAACCTAACTAAAATAATCAAATCTGATAGCTGAATACCCAGGCATGTGATGCTAGTTCCTGTTAGACACCAAAGTGTCATACAGACAGTCTGAGTCATTGTACATAGGTAAATATTTACATTTGTCCTCATTTCATTTTTTAGTTATTATTTGAAAAACTAATATTTAAAAGTTCATGTTTAGAGCATCGTTGATGCTGCCTGTAATCCCTAGTGAACTGTGGAGACTTAAAGTCCTACCTGGAGAGGCCTGAAGTCTTCAAAGACAGGTCAGGAATGAGGATAACCACTTTCTTGAAAAAATAAAAACAGTATTGAAATTCTCAATTAGTTTCCTCCAAGCTGTATCATCCAAATGTGGTTGATTTTTTTTTTCTTTCAGATGTTATGGGGTTTTGTTTTCTTATGTTATTAAAGTGTTTTCCTGATAATAAAATGCAGAGTTAAAGCAGTTAGGAACAGAACTACTAGGCTTCAATTGAAATGCCAGGCCACTATGGCCAAAGCTAATATGATTACCTTATCTGCGGCCCATGTTTCCATTTCTTTGCTAGTGACTGAAACACCTGGGTAGTTATTTCTCATACACACAGCAACTGTAGCCAGGTTTCATCCCTGCCAAATTGCAGTTAAGAGCCTCCATCCTTGGAGGTATCCAAACCCAACTGGATAAGGCCTTGAGCAACCTGCTCCAGCTGGGTATAGTTTGGGCAGGAGATTGGACTTGAGATCCTCGGGGGTCCTTTCCAGCCTGTGTGTTTCTTTGATTGATTGTGCATACCTCTGCCAAGCCTCATCTGCATTCTGTCTTTAGGCATGTCTTTGTGATTTCAAAAGGTTGGTTTCTTAAAACATCTTTTTTTAAAAAAAAAATCTTATTTACAGTGCTGAGTTAACAATGGGATTGAATACACTGAAACATGTCATTTCATGTGATAATTTATAAGGAAACTTAACTCTAGCAAATACCACTGGAAAAGTGGATTAGAAATGTGTAACTGAATACTGTTAGCAGAAGGTATTCCCTGTCCATGCATAATCAAAGTGCAGTGTACTACGGAAATAGTTTTTTCTAAGTCAAGGTGAAACTTGAGTGGAGATGTGTAATGAGAGGGTGTTTATTCATCTATCCTTCCCAGGACTGTCGAAGTGGTTGTTCTTTTGTCTTAATGGATACTGTTTTTGCTGCTGTTTCTTGTACTTTATTTTGTTGTTCTTGCTATATAAATTATTGTATCACAGTCTCTCTTGCATTCCTTTAATACCCTTAAATCACTTCCACATTTTCCCATTTCATGGCAGTAGCCAGTCTTCCTATCTCAACTTTTAAAATCATGTTTATTGTATTTTCATCCTTATATCAAACAGCTTGACAAATTATTATTATAATTCAAAAATCTAGCCTCATTTCCCATGTTTTTTTCTGCACAGCATGAGATAATAAAATAATATGATTATGTATAGCAAGAAGTCAGCGATAAAATATTCATCATCTGCCCTATTTTTCTTTTGTGTCTGGGACTGCTATTCAGAATCTGATCATCCTGGAATTTATGACTAAGGGAAAAGAAGCTGTTGTGTTATCTGTAAATTGGATATCTGTATCTTAGTCTACCAGTGTGAAATATCTAGTGCATTAGCTGTTGTGTGTTTTTCGTTTCCAAATGCATTTTCAAAAGCTTTGTAATCCAGATGGCATGACTTTGTCCCTGACGAGTTTTAGTGGCTCTTGCCTCTGCTGCTTGAACGATTTGACAGCCCCAAAGTGGCACCCACACTTTTGTTGTCTGTGATGCATTGTACTTAACCAAAGCAGATTTCTTTATTCTTGATGCTGTAGACTTTTTGAGGTGATTCAGTGGTTGATATATATGACCTACAGATAAAAGGTTAGATCCCTTAAGTTCTGCAGGAAATGCCCTTAGGGAGGGCCCACCTGTATTTGCTGAACATAATTTACCACTTTGGTGAATTATACTAGAGATAACCTGGACAACTCTTGCACGTGCCTATGCAGGTGTGCATATGATGACAGGGTTTGGATTCTCACTTGCGTGCTCAGTTTGTACAGGCTGAGGGGAAGAAAAGGAAGGAGTGGGAAATGGAGGCAGAAAGGCAGGGATGGGAGCTATCACCAGGACCCAAGAGCTGGAGCTAGAGACAAAAACCTGAGGTTGGGTGGTGGATATGGAGCAGCTAGAGAATCCCTTGGCAAAACACTGGTCTTCTGCTTGAAGTCATGTCTTTAACATTATTGCATGTTTCTGTCAGCACAGGAAGAAGGAATATAGTGATAGGTGCCGATTTATTCCATAGAAATACATGGAATAAATTTTCATATTTATATAGTGCTCTATAGCACTCTTCATAGTGCTGAGAAATCACCTAAGGACTGGGTCGTGTTTGGAAGAGCACGATACTTAGGCACATGTTCACCTTGTAGTCTGGCGTATGCCCACTGACTTCATGCTCAAGGGCTCTGTCCATGGGCCCATGATTACTTTTGTGTGGTAAGTGGGCTTAAATATCACCCTGTTAACTATTACATTTTTTTCAAGTATTTTGTTATGCTGCTTCCACATTTTTGTGACGTTTAGATATCTCCAAACAGAACCACTTATGGGGGAATTTCCAAGTCCATAAAATTCCTGAACAAACATCCTTTCAAACAGCAGTGATGACTTTCAGATGAGCTACTTGGGAGATGGCGGGGTCTTCATCTAATTTCTGATGTGTGCGCACCATGAGGCTGCCTTCTGCACGGGACAGACCTATTGCAGCCACTGAACAGGCAACAAGGCGGTGAGCAAACCTCTTCCTTCCCCTCATCCCAGTGCAACTCCGTCCTACAGAGATGAGAGGCCAGAGGCCACTGAGCAGAACTCTGTAGGGCACTCACACAGCTGTTCTCCCTGCCTGAAAAGTAGACAAAGTCCTTTCATTTAGCTGATAGAACTTAATTCTGACAACTTTTACGTCTGTTTTTCAAAACAGCTGTGTAAAAATAAAAGTTCCTTTCTGAGTAACTAAAAGAAAGTTCAATTAACCTGTTACTCTTCCTTCTCTGCAGAAGTGTTAAATATCTGCTGGAAAGCTTCAGGCAGTTTGTCTTGTTACCTTTCAGGACATCCAAGGCGTCCACTGACGTTTGCTGTGTTTTTCTGCCAGCCATCACTGCAGCCAGCCAGCTTCTTCAGTATTTGATGCAAAGGAAAATTTTGCTTAATTCTTTTTCTAGCTCCCACCATTAAGGATGCATTTGAATGTCGCTTTGCACTCTAATCCTCCAGGTGATATTTTTTTTCCAATAGTGAAGTTGTTTCATTGCCTGAAAACTCAGCAAAATCAGAATAAACTGGAAGTTGTAGATCAGTGAGCCAAATGGAATCCTGTGGGGATCACTTTTGATTTTGATTCAGCATGGGATTCACCTTAAATTGCTGAATCTGGGATAAAATGAAAGCAGTGCCTCTGATAAATACTTGTAGAGTGCAACCAAACACTTACAACGTATTTGTGAACTTGGATTAGTGCGCAGTCCCCCAAAAAGAAGCAACAATGCAGATAAAACGTTGTGGAGGCAACACATCTGGCAGTGATGGCTTGCTTCAGTCAGTCAGCCCCACCCTTGATCATTTGTACAACTCTGAGATGTCTTGTCTTATATTCACAACCTCTTGCCTTGAAAACCCCTATTAGTTTTGAAGACAGCCTTTATTCTTGAACTTTTGTTTGAGCAGCTGGTGTTCCTTTTTAGCTACACAGCTGGAGAAGATTGGTGGTTAGGATATTCCAGGTTATACAAAACCCTAGTTCAGTGTTTCCAGCCAAGGTTCAGGCAGATACCTCCCAGTATACAAAGCCAGCTCTAACTACCAGGCTCTTCCAGCAGAGATTTGGGGTAAAAAAAGAATCACCTTCCTTTCTACTCCTGAAATGCCTGCTCCCATGTTTTACAGAGTCCAGAGCCACAGAAGGTGCTCTTCTGAGTAAGCTCTTCACAGAGTCCCAGAGATAAATACGATTTTAGTTGTGTTTTCGTCCTCAGGGTTTCCTATTGCACAATTGGGAAATCCCCATCTGAAGTGGGTCACATTTAGGGCTTAGAACTATAAATGCAAGGAATGAGCAAAAAAGATAGGCATCATGTTGGTTATTGTCTAAATATTTGGGTCTATTACAGCATGCAGTTACAGTATACAGATTCCCAAAGTACTTTTAATCAAACCAGTTCAGGTCCTCAAAGCAATGTAGCCACCATGTCATAGACAGCCATGCCAGGTAATTTACATTGCCTTGGAGGAAGATCCTACATTTCGGCACACTGGAGTGTCTTTTGCTGGGGGAGGTGTTTTTTTTAAGAAGGGGAGGTGGAGGATCTTGCTTGCTTTTCAGCAATGTTCAGCGAAATGAAATTAATAAAAAACAGAAATGCCAAGAATTTTGAACTGTTGTGGATTCTCTGTACTTGGAAGTAGGCTGAACTTAAACTAAGCATGTTTCTTCTCTCATTGCCAAAGCCCCATTGAAAGCCAGTAGCAATCATGCACCTAATGTAGTCACATGCCTAGTGCACAGAGGCTGATGTAAATCACATCAAGCATCAATCTGTATTCTTAACTACCTCCATCCCAGTATACAACTGGCACCAAATTATTGACTTGAAATAAACCTTATAAATTGCTAGGAAGCTACAATGCATGCATTTTTAAATAAGAGAGATTTGGAGCTCACTATAAAATGCATTTTTCTTAAAATATGAAGTGTTTTGAGTGATAGAAAAAAGGAATTCTGTTACATACCAGGACTTGCTTTTGCCTTTGATCAAATACAGGAAAAATTCTGCCTGAACCAGGATGTATCTTTGTAGTCATTGTGGCTAGCAAGTTGTCATGACATAGTTTTACCCTAGGGAGTTCTTATACTCAAATTTAGAAACAAACCTTGTCCCTGAGTCTTCTTCAAAAGGCTTTGTGAATTTCTAGCACCAGCTATTGGGATTTCATAGTATTTGTTTTCTGATGATAAATTTATTGTACACTTTTTGTTGTGCTTTGTAGATTTTACATTTGTAACTGATTAACTTGTTTGATATATGAGGAAAAACAATGGTAGCTTGTTTGGCATCAACATTACTTTTTTTTTTTTCTCTTCACCATTTGTATGGTGTACTTAGAATATCTTGATATTAGCATGTAAAAGGGGTGAGACTGGCTTTTTGACCCAGACAGTATTTACAACATACAAGTCCTGTTCAGATAATGTTAAGGGATTGATTTACTTCAAAGTGCAGGAATTAAAGCTTTTGCTCTCTCTTTTTACCTCAGGCAGTTCTTAGGAACAGGACTTGCTATAAATACTCCATGGTATAGTATATAATTAGTATAATGCTCTTCGTTTGACTGCTGAAGTCAGAGACAAAAGTGTGAGCTCAGGCAGACATACGGAAGAGCTGTAACTAGTATCAGGGGGTCAATTTAGATATTTAACATTATTTTAACCTAGTTTTTATGTGCTACAAATCCTCCGGCATGTGTGCGTGTGTGTTTTAAATACTTCCACAGTGATGCTGAAATTTTTCTGAGCTGGCTACTGAAACTTTATTGTCTCCTTTGGACTGAGTTTAATCCTTGTTTACAGAGTGTAGCCTGAGATGTGCAGAGAGCACAGAGTCCAGGCAGTAGCACGTGCTGCCCGTGGGCTTGGCCCTGCATGGGGCACATCCCTACACCTCTCCAGAACCACCCAAGAAGGGATGAATCCTTCTCACATCTTCCCTCCTTCCTCAGGAAAGCAATTGCTGCTTTTTTCTAACCTTCAGTGGGGGACTTCCCTGCTCCTTCCTTGTACTATAGTACCTCTGCTGCCCAAGCAGGGGAAGGGTGGTAAGGACATCATCAGGGCAGGCAGTGACCATGACAAGGGGTTTATTTTTTGCGTTTTGAAATTTTTTTAAAGCATGAGTTTATGTGAGCGGGAGAAAAGCATGAGCTAATAGAAATGAGGAAAAAGTAGAATGGAAGTGACAAAAACAGAGGAAAAGCTGAAACAACATGTCTTTAAGGGTGGCAGCCCCAGATGTGGTGATGCAAGGTTGCTGCTGTGCAGGTGGCAGCTCTGAGCCCCAGATGCGGTGATGTGAGGTTGCTGCTGTGCGGGTGGCAGCTCTGCGTGGGGACAGACGGTTCTGCTCCATGAGGAGGGCTTCTTCAGGTGGGGGTGGGGTGGGGAAGAGGCTGCCTTGGGAAGGGATTTTCTCCATGAACCATTAGCAGCAGGCAAGGAAATTCTAGAAATATGGTTCAACATCTACATCTCTTCACCTCTCTCCGCTCTGCAAATGGGTAGCAATAGCTTGTTGGAAGCCGTCACGAGTTTTGGGTCAGGGCCAATCCCATCAGCATGTACCAAAGCTTCTGGCATGTCTTCTGAATGGATGCTGCTGCAGCAGGCTCCAAAGCAGCTGTAGCATGTCTGTCGTTTCTTCAGGTCTTTCTGTTTTGGGGAGTAAATGAGTCCAAACTGCAGGATACTACAGTGCATGGCTGCTGTACCGCCCAGGCTCTCTGCCAGCTGGATGGACGTCGCATCACAGACTGAGACACTCAAGTCCTCATGTGGAGCTGGGGCTCACTGGTTTGCCTGCTTACAGCTCTGAAGATTAAGTTTAATTTCCCGTGTTCATGAGAGCTGAATCCCTTATGGCCTGCTCTGTTGCCAGGTAGAGCAAAGCAGCTGGGACCATGAAGCCCACGACAGTCCATTTGCTGGGGCTAATGGTGAGCTGCTGCCTTGGCAAGTGCAGCTCCGTGGCAGGCCGTGGGCACCTCTCCAGAGACACGCACCCTGGGAGCAAGGTTGTCTGGTTGCACAAACTCAGCATTTTGAACCATTTTGGTTTCAACAGTTTTGTCATTTTCCCATTGAAACCTGTTGCAGTGTAAAATCCCATTCACCTCTGCTGGGTGGTTCCCTGCCCGGGGCTGATTTTTGCACAGAACTGAGGTAGTTGTGCTGGGTAAATCAAGGACCATTTTGGATGCATAGTGGAGAAGGTGTGGGGGGAGGAGAGCAGGCATCACCCACCCAGGCATCTCTGCAGAAGTGGTGATGGGGAACAACTTTAGACTTAGGAAAGAGTATTGAGTTGGGTTTTAAAAGAGAGTAATGGCAGAGCAATGAAAGCAGTGGGGAGGGGAATACTGGTATCTGTTCTCCAATTCAGAAAAGGACTGAAGCATATGTATTTAAGTCAATCTTTAGCTCAGAAACTTCTCTCAGCATTAATGGAGATTTCAGCTTGTATTTTAAGTAGAATAACTTTATGCTAATTGAATTATTGTATTTCTACGTGGATCTTTTTGGAAGCAAAACTCTCAGGAAATAATTATTTTCTCCCTTTATAGCAGATCCTGTCCCCTTACTACTTGTGTGGGCTTGGGTTATCCTTTTCAGTGGGCATGGTGCAGAGGGAGGCATGGTGGAGTGTGCCTGGCAATTAAAATTACTGGCTGAATGCAATCCACATTTAGTTCTTCTGAAATGGGATGGGGCTAGGTTGTTTCCTTTAATGTTTTGTCCTTGGTGCAAATAGTCATTATACAATGAAAAAGTACACTCCTGTAATAGAAACTGATACTAAGGTTATGTCAGGAAATGCCCGACCACAAATGATAAAGCATCTCCTCTACTATAACATACTAATGCACCATAGTGTCATAAGTTGATGTTACTTTTATTTGCCTTTTTCAGGGAGAACATGGTAAAAATCGATAGGCTTCATTCTGTTGTGCATGGATCCCTTGACATCCATGAACTTACCATAAAAGCTCCACAAAAAGAGAATGAGACACCTTCATATATGACGTGGCAACCATATATGTGATGTTTCGAAAGAGATCTTCACCTTCACTGGATTTTTTCCTAGTCCAGTGACTTCCTTCCACTCAGAATCATGCTTCTAAAATCTTTTTTGAAAGGTATTCTTGATCAGACTTATGCTTATCAGTATCATCAGAGATAAGTCTGGTCATTTAAGAGAAGGATATATTTTTGCAGTCTAAATAAAGTCAGAATACAAGAGGGCAAGATGAAATGCCCATAAAGGTTTGTCTGTTAATAGCAGAAGATTCACAAAACTGTCTTAAATTTAATGACTCAGATTATGTGACTTTTTATGTGATACCCATATTATTTTATACTTTATATATAGATAAGCTACAAAGAACTACTTTCTCAAAAAGTTTAGTGGTCACTGGCTTCCAAGTGGGGCAAAAGAGATACATACAAACAGAGTAGTTTAAATGTTTAGATGATACCGCTCAGCCTACTGTTTGAAGATTACTAGTACAAGCACAGGTTGGGTTTGTTTTTTTTTAATCTTCTTACTAGACAAATATATGCAAGAGTGCATCTGGCAGTTGTGCTCTTGGGAACCCATGAAAGAAACATCTACAGGCTTCTCAAACAGATTTAATTCAGAAGAAAAAGAAAAATATTGATGCTCTTGAGAAAAAAAGGTTTTACAATCTTTCACATATAAGCAATGGTTTCCAGAACAGGAAATACTCAGATATGATTAAACATTTGGCTGTCACATTTCAGTCTGTTCATGTTCAATTAAAAAATTCAGACGGATTCTCTAGCATTATTATAATCTACTTTTTCCATATCTAGGCATTTATATTATCAGATAACATCTGCTATGGCTTAATAACTGTGTCAAATGATTGTAATAGCTTTATTTTCAGTGAATTTTATGATAAAAAGTTTTAGAGTTACAGCAGGGAAATTACTTATTCTAAAAGGATTGCATCTCCTATTTCATACTTTATGGCAGACATTTTGCAGTTATGTTTTTGGGTAGTACTCTGAAGTGGCCCTTTTTTTTGTTTGGTTTTTTTGATTGCTGCTGATGCCAACAGTTTGTAAGTTCTGCTATATAGATTGCATGGATATTCTTCATAACATCCACTGGTAAAAAGTGGTTAGTATGAATCTAACTCTTACCACTCCATTTGGCCTAAATTTGAGGTGGTTTTAGTGGATCTTGTTAGCTACACTAACATATGACCAGTTTAAGTGACAAAAATGTCATGCTGCTTTTATCAGTAACAGATTTAGCATGGTCTGTCCTCTTGGGCAAAACAATAGATTAATGCTAAGTAACAGTAACCTGGTTAACCCTTCCTACAAAAGCAAATTATATTTTTAAAAGAAGTTTTTCTTCTGTCAGTATACAAATGAAGGCAGCTGCTTTGAAGTCCTTATCAGTATTGGACAAGGATGTTGGTCATGTCAGATTATGTTTAGGTCTTTTTTGTGTGCGTATACATTTTTCCTGTATTTTGTCATGAGGGGTTAGTTTAGAAGGACAATATCAATGTAAACAGCCAGAGTCATTGTTAGCCTTAGATTTCCTGACTTTGTCTTGAGAAAGATGAAAGATAAGATAAACCTTGCGTGAGCTTTTATCAAATCAAACAAAGTATATGTATGCATATAAGAAATATAATCTTTCACCGTGGAATATGAATATGTGGACACCAAGGTATCTCTTATAATCTTTTACTGATTTTTTAATTTGTAACATTTTTCTAGTGCCATCTTGACTACTCCGTTGTAGTATCATTCAAATCACATCTCTGTGTGACAGAAATCTTTCAAAATAAGATTTTACACATCAGATGTTTACATATGAGACTGTTCTTTCTTTTTAGAGAAACAGGTTTCATGCTGATTTGACTGCCAGCATAATTTAGAAAGCACCAGTAATGTTGTGAAACATTAGCATTTTGGGTCCAGTGGTCTGAATATTAGAGCTTGGTTTGTTTAAGAAAATAAGGATGCTGTATGTTACTTTGTTGAGTATCATAACCTTAGCTGTAGCTCTGTCTGTTTTAGATATTACACATCTGAGTAGGAAACAGTCCCCTTATATTTAGCCATTCACAAAGAACCACCTTTTTTAGAAGCACAGAAGTGGGCAATTCGACTGTGTGCTAAGTCAAGCAAGTGTGGCAGATGACCAGCTTGGCTGAACAGAGAATTCATGGAGCTCAAGAGGAAAAAGAAATTGTATGATCTCTGGAAGCGAGGTCAGACTTCACAGGAAGATTACAGAGCTCTGGTTGATATCTCCAGGGAGAAGACATAAAAGGCCAAAGCTCAATTACAGTTGAAATTGGCTTGTGTGGTTTCAGATAACAAGAAGGGCTTTCTTGAGTATGTTAATAGCAAGAGGAGGTCTAGAGAAAACAGTGGACTGATATTTGTTGAAGCTGGTCATCTGACTAATAGGGATGAAGAAAATGTGGAGGCATTCAATGCGGTCTTCAGTAATACTGATAGACCTTGGACTGCCCAGTCTCCTGGGTTGGAGGGCTATGAGTTTTGAAACAGTGACTTTCCATTTGTGGACACTGAAATTGTAATGGACCAGCTGTGTCAGCTGAGTGTTTACAAGTCCATGGGGCCTTATGGGGTTCTCCTAGAGTACTGAAGGAGCTAGCAGATGTTATGGCAGGACCCCTCTTGATCATCTACAAAAGGTCTTGGGAGTCTCAGGGGGTCCCTGCTCACTGGAATCTAGCCAGTGTTACTCCAGTTTACAAGAAGGGCATGAGGGAAGGCTCAGGAAACCACAGACCTGTTAGTCTAACCTCAGTTTCTGGGAAAAATTATGGAGAAGTTCATACTGGGCACTATGGAAAGGTATTTAAATAATAATGCAGTCATCAGGCACAGTCAACATGGGTTCATAAAAGGAAAGTCCTGTTTAACTAATTTGATATCCTTCCATGATAGGGTGACCCACCTAGTGGATGAAGGGAAGGCGGTGGATGTAGTTTTTCTGGGGTTTAATAAGGCTTTTGATACTGTCCCTTCACAGCATCCTTCTGGACAACTGTGGGATGAGCAAGTTCACAATGTGCTGGGTGAAGAACTGGCTGAAGGGCAGGGCTCAAAGGGTAGTAGTGAACGGGCTGGTGACCAGTCACCAGTGCTGTTCCTCAGGGTTCAACTCTAGGGCCAGTTCTGTTCAATACTTATCAATGATCTGGATGCAGGAGTTGAATGCACCATTAGCAAGTTTGCTCATTATACCAGACTGAGAGGTGCTGTTGACTCTCTTGAGGGACAAGGTGCCTCACAGAGGGATCTAGATGAATTGGAGCATTAGGCAGTGATTAATGGGATGAAATTTAACAGCTCAAAATGCTGGACTGCACCTATGATGGAGTAATGCTGGGCAGCAGTATAAACTTAGGGAGGAGTGGCTGGAAAGCAACCCTGTAGAAAGGGATCTGGGGGTGCTGTTTGACAGTAGGAGTCAGCAGTGTGCCCTGGAAGCCAAGAGGGTGAACCACATCCTGGGGTGCATCAAACACAGTATAACCAGCTGGGCAAAAGAGGTCATTGTCCCACTATATTCAACCTTGGTGCAGGTGAGGACCTTGAGCACTGGGTGCAGTTCTGAGTCCCACAATTCAAGAAGGATGTGAAGTTCTGTGAAAGCACCCAGAGAAAGGCAACAAAGCTGGTGAAAGGGCTGGAAGGCATGTCCTGTGAGGAATGGTTGAGGACTTTGGGCTTGTCTAGTTTGGAGAAAAAGAGGCTGAAGGGTGACCTCATTGCTCTCTACAGCTCCCTGAGGAGGGGATGGGGAGAGGGAGGTGCTGGTATCTTCTCCCTGGGATCCAATGATAGGACAAGTAGAAATGGTTCAAAGCTGTGCCAGGGAAGGTTTAAACTGGACATTAGGAAGCATTTCTTTACCAAAAGGGTGGTCAAACACTGGAACTGTCAACAATCAGAGATGATTGCTGTAGGTCCCTTCCAACTGAATCAGTCCTGTTCTGTTCTGTTCTGTTCTGTTCCATTCCATTCCGTTCCTTTCTATTCTATGCCATGCTGTGATGGGCCGTGCCATCTCCAGCTTTACATTAATATAGCTGGATCAGGTGGATAGACGAAAAATCACCTTGCTTTCTATGAAGTATAAATGCTCTTCTGAATTACCTGGATGTTTCTGGAAGTTTGTAGATGTCATATACAAAATCTTTCTTTTGGAAATTTGGTTTTTTATACAACATTAGATATTTACTCACAGTTATTTTAGTACAAATTCATCTTAAACCATTCTTCCTATATGGAAAATCTTGTTCTGCAGATTCACATTGAATAATAGTATAGGAATGTTGCTTGACAGAAGTAACTACCCTTAATCTAATTCATTAGGCACCAGATTTTTTGGATGCAGTTGTTAGTTTCTGCATTATACACTGAAAACACATGGACGTCTTTCTCAATGTATTAAATATTCCAGAAATAGAATCATGTTTCACTTCCTTTTTAAAAATTATTTTCTGAAGTTGCCAGAATCTCTAAGTGTGACAACATGCTCTTTCTGAGAAGTATTATTAAAGTCATTTGTTTAAATTTTGACTGCTGTTTATCTGAAATGAAAATATTTCACAGGAAAGCATTACTTCTGGTGACTTCTTTTTGTAAAAGGCAGACAATGTTCAGTCAAAATGGAATATTTGGTGGAAACTTCATAATTCTCCTTTAACTTATGTGTAACTTCTATTTTGCCTAAGTTATAATGTAAGTCATATTTTCATTGTTAACATTAAAAAGTTCAATATTTTCGGATAATTTCATACTGAAGCTGCTGTAGTGTTTGCAAGGTCAAAGTATCTTTTTTATTATTTTTCATTTTCCTGTCACCGTAACTTCCAAGACTGCAAATATATATATTTTCTGCTTATTTTAGTATGACCCTTTGCTAGCACAACACATGTAGCTCTAGAGAGGTTGTACTCTATTATGCTAAAATCCTAGGAAGAATTCACAGGCTTTCAAAAAGGTGATGCAGTAAAGGAGAATAAGCGTAAGCTCTTTGGGAGGAGAGTAATAGAACTGCTGTGTTGTTGGGGTGGGACTGCTGGCCCAATTCATCTCCTGTTGAACTCAACAGGAGACCTTTGATTATGTTCTATATGCCAAATTTAATACCTTTTAGTAATTTAATTACATTTTTTAATACATGAATTTTCATTGATTCTCTATTTAGACATTTCTAGTTGATTTTCCTAGGCAGATTGCTAAAGATTCATGGGTGAGCAAGAAAGCAACCTCTTTTAATTGTTCATAAGAATTACGCTCTTGGCATTTAATGAATGTGCTGATTAAATCAATAAAAAGAAGCAGGACCGTGCACTTTACCTGACATTTTCTAAATAATTTGGGATTTTATATATGTGAATATATATGATCACACATGTAAGCAAGAAACCACAGTTGACTTACTGGTAGACAGGCAGGTATGGAAAAATGCCCCCCCTGCAAAATTTGACTGTGTGTAAGTGTACATTGTAGATATAACAACTTCATGCAGCTGTAACTCTTCTGTTCTCTGTTACCAAGTGTTGGATTTACAAGGCGTCTCGCATATAGAGGTGCAAGGCACAATTTTAAATTTTAGTGAGGACATGCTCACTAATGCCGTAGTGTGACTAACGAGAACTTGATAAAGGACTTGGCATGCAAAATGTTTCAAATAATAGGATATAATGAAGCCAATTTTTTCTTAATAACAAGATTGCATTTCCAAGGTTGAGCACCTTCATAATTTTCTTGTTTGTATTCTTTAAACTGTGTTGCTTATGTAAGTTCACAACAGAGCACAGGTAAACATTATTAATGGAATTGGTGTTAACCTGACCCCAGCCAATAAGACATCTCAGTGTATCAATGTGAATCAAATTGTGCTATGCTTCTCTTGTTAAAAGAGAAGGGTATCCAAAGTTGTTCGTTTGTAGCAGACATCCTAAAAATTTTCTATAAATCCTTCTATTATGGCATAAAGTATATGAAGATTAATGTCCACAGTATGAACATTCCTGTAGTCTTTATTGATATGTAATATGTATAGGAATCTAGATATATTCATTTTGTGTTCCCCAAAAATTTCTCTGATACCTAAATGCTGTTAACAGTGTCATCAAATCCTTAATGTAATAGTATGCATACCTTAGTGGGTGTGCTACCTTTTAAAATCAACTATATGAAATTTTCAGAAATTCTGATTATTTCATGAATCAAACCAACAGTATAACTACAACTGAAGTATAGCAAATATAGGTTTTATTTCAGTTCTCCATCTACAAGAAACTGTGAATTAACACATGCATCTTCCATGATGGGAGTACTAAGTAAATTCCCATTTAATCTCCCTTCCTGTCTGATGAACACAAATGCTTGGCAGTCAGAACTGTGAGTCAAAGATAAAGGAAAAATTCTTATCCTGTCCTGGTTTATTTAAATTATGAGCTAAAGGGAGGAATGTGAATCTTGAACAGATCATTTTGTAGTTAATGAAGCAGTTATAACAGCCAACGAGATCTACCTTCAGCTATGACCGTAGGAATGTTAAAAATTTATATGATCATAAGAATTCTCAGCAGAACATCTTATTTAAGTAAACTTTTCTTATCTCTGCTGCTTTCCCAAGTTAAAGATTAATAATCCATTATTTTAACATTTCTGAAACATTTTTTTTTCCTCAGGTACACAAAGAATTTAACAAAGAAAACCCAACCATCATTAACTATCATGTGGTGTTCACTCACATACTTTTTAATTTATAGTGGCATATTGAAAAGGTGTGAAAATACCTGACAAGTCTGTCAGATTTTCTGTTGTGTGGATGTCCTGAAGAGGGTGGTAGAAGGGTAGTATTTGCTCACTATATGTCCGCAAATTGGCACTATCAACACATTTTCAAGGTGCAAATGACATGTATGAAAAGGAAACCTGTAGACACACAAACAAGGAGAGTATACCACTAGTGAGTTTTTTCATGGAATCACTGACCAAACAATATCTAAGCCATAGGGATGGATGCAGCATATTGCATGGTGGATATTTTTTCCTCCAGCTTAAACTGAGAACTATTTCTTATTCCGAGCCTGCTGGAGATGGAAGCCTGTAGCTAATATCCAGATTAACAGAGGCATGGGACCCCCTGTCTCGTGACAGGTTAATTTTTTGACTCTGCATGGTCCTGTGTGTAAGCCCTGTCTTACATCCTGTGCCTTTTAATTCTGGCTGGCCGAACAGCAACTCAGGCAGTGACCTGGCAAACAGACTGATCAGTGCACCATCAGAGGGTGAGCAATAGCTACAGTACTGTATTCCTAACTGTTTCTAAGTTTTCTGGCTGATTTGTCCTGCCTTGCTGGCAGCATGTCTGTAGATTTAACTGTACAGAAAGTAAGAACAGAAGGCATGTCTCCTCACCTTTTCTCTGGGCTGTGCTGAGGTGTGTATTGATTGCAGCTACAGATTACAGTTTAGAAAACATTGGAAGAACTTGATGTTACAGAAAACAGCAGCATATCAAGCCAGCAAACTAATAATGGTTTGGCTCTTTTAGGGCTTCTCATGACTCAAAAAGTTTTTGAGCGATGCTGTCCTCAGAATACATAATGTGAATCTGAACTCCTTCTGTAATAATAGCTAATTAATCACGTAATTTTCAACTGGTAACTTTCCAGGCATACGCTGCTTTTTTGAAGTGTTAATACGAGATTATTTACACTGTCCTTGTGCCCATTCAGTTTCCACTGAAAACCTAAATACATGACAAATTCTTTAAATCCAAAGTTTTTCTTTAGGGAAGAGGCCAAAACCCTGATGTTGAACCCAGCTGTTTTCATTTCACAGGGAGGGCAGTAGCAGTTTTAAGTCTGCTTCAGGGGTCCAGGCTGTGCATGGTGCTGTAACCACAAGTGCTCCAAGGACAGGGGAGTTGTAGTCTCAGTAGTCTAAAATGCAAGTGAGGCAAGGCTTATAAGATGCAGTAACCTAATTTATTGGACCAACTGCTACAGCTGGGACATCTGTTTACCTCTCTTTATAAAACTTGCCTTACAAGGTTTAGACACCATTAAATCAGGCAGCATTTGCTGGTGCTCCGCTGAAAATAGACATCCAGACACTCTCTTCTGCTTCTTGCCCCTTTCTCCTTCAGCCAAAACCAGAATTCTAACAAAGTTTAATTTCTAGGGAGCAGCCTTATCGTACGGATGAAATTTAGTTCTTAAGTTTAAAACAAAACACAGTATAACTTTTGTACTGGAACATATAGTTATCAATTGCAACAGAAACTTTCTGCCTTCATATACCGCAGTGATTTGACATCCCATGGTGGTGTAATTACTATATGCATTACAGATCTGCAGGAAAAAAAGAAAGCGATGACAGTACCATTTGTCAGATTTCCATAGGGGAAAATATCTTTGGCATCTGTTTCAGTTTGCCAAAAAAAAAAAGGGGGTGGGGGGTGGGGAAGGCTTTTTTGACAATCTGTGTATGACATTTAAGCTAAACTGCACAGGACAAGTAAGATAATCCCCTTTATAATATACCTTTGAATAAACCCTAATCTTAAAAGGAAGAAAAAAAGTTAGCAGACAGAACTGGGCGGTGGGGGTAGGGTATTTCAATATACCGAATGTAAGTGAACACTGGTGAAGTTAGCGATTGAATTTTAGACAGCGTTTTACACTCAAAGATGAACTTGATTCTGCAGACTCAGGCAACCAGAATTCAGTGAGGCATGGTGGCTGTCATGTTTTCTCTGTTTGTTTAATAATGTACATATCTAGACAGCCCTAATTAGGTTTGGAAGTTCAGAGCCCTTCTGGGTCTTGCAGTCTCTGGGCAGATCTGAGAAGACTGTTACCTTGTACTATTTCCAACATTCTATCTTAGTGTTTTTATTTCAATCATTTCCTGACATCTGGGCAAATACAGTCACCAGAGTGATAAAACCTTGAATCCTTTCATCCTGGCAATTTGTTTACCATATAAGATGAGAATTTCTTTATGACTGAAAAGTTCAAAGCTTGTCTTTTCCCTTTTAGTATTGACTTATAGCAGCATCCTAAGAGAATGAGACCTTCTTGGCCTGTATGAGATATATCAGTAATAATCCTGTTTGCAAAACCCCTGCACTGGTAGAAAATGCTGACATTGAGACTAAATGTGACAGTTTTGCAGGCTTTTTTTATAAATTACATTTTTATGATCTTCCTTGTAAGATTATCCCAATGAAATGTTGACTCATTATTCTGTTTTCACTCCATTGTTTTTCTGGTTTTGTTTTGCAATCCCCGGATTATACTTGACTCTTAAGAAAAGCTTCAGAGAATGCCCTGTATTTGCAGTGTGAATTACGATTGTGCCAGTGTGCATAACAATTACATTATAAATATTTCCTCAGCCATTTGATAAAGACTCAAATTAAGAAAAATAATTACCAGTACAATTACAATTATATATAATTACACTATATTCAATTTAGTTTATCTCTAACCTCCTCTTGCCATAATGTGTTCATTGTTGAAGAATGAGATTTTAGCTGACTGTGTTGGAAGTAAACATGGATGCTTCTGTCTTTTACAACATATTTTGCTTAAATGCAGAGTTTTATCAGCATGTTTTCTCACTGGAAAATAATGCAGTTTAGCTGGTTCAACTTCAGAGCAGCCTCCTAGATTATTTTTTTTTCTTATGTGGAGTTTATCTTCCATTAGGTTATAGAGACTGTTTGCTCCTAACAATGCTACTTTCTTCAATATACATTATTTATACCTGGGCAAGCATAGTTAATTTGTACTTCTACAGTAAGAGAGGTGCGTGGCTGCCGGATTGACTTAACACAGCAGATGCTTTTCCAGAGAAACAAAGTCTTCCAGAACACTGAGTGAGGACCCAGTGTCTCCAAGAGAGAGCGGTGCAAAGACCTGACCCTTATTTAGCATAAATATTAGCTGTGGGCTAACCAGTATGTATCAAAACACCTCAGGAGGTAGAACAGCTGAGATGTGCTAGCTTGCTTTGTTAAACCAAGTATGTACGTACCTGCTGTTCCCAACAGCTGCACTTACACTGTCTTGCTTTGGAGCAATTCATCAGTCCTTTATAAAAAGTAAAAGAGAACACGCAAAGTAGAAAAGAAAGGACTGCTTATTTGGCATCTTACAAATCAAGAAATGCTCTGTGGTGCTCCATTGCTGCTGCTTCTGACTTGAAGTATTCAGCTGGTATTTAACAAGACCATCTTGTCTGGTCACATGGCTCTTAAAAGGTACACAGTTTTGCTGACAAGAGAGGCTACGTACAGCATAGTCTGTACTGTGTATTGCTGTTTATAATGGATTTTATTTGTTATCTTCTTTATATTGCCTTCAAATAGTCCCTTGATACTTTAAAGCAATCCTTGCATGTTAAATAGTGATGTTAATTGTGCTTTTCAGAGACTGTGAGACTAAATATTTTCTCTTTATTTACTTGCTTTAGGGAATTCTTCTGTTCTGGATGAAGTCCTGTTTTTAGACAGTCTCTGTGCAGCTTTGCGTCGTAGATGTACATAATACTGACTACTTGCTGTTTGTTACTCACTATGCAACCTGCCAGTGTACTTTGACTCCACAAAGGAGTAATAGCTTGTGATTAAAGGAAATTCTTAAGTTCTGAGAGATCTGGATCATCTTTCTTACTCAAGTTCCATAAAATTTTTATTTGTTTGAATTTAGGATAAGTATCTTTGCTGTTTAAGACAGTTTTAAAAGTGGCTGCAAATTTTATTTCCCCAGCCTGTGTTAAACTCTGAAATCCAACATTGACATTAGTTGGCAGAGCAGTAGCTATTCCCAGCATCTGAAAACGGAATCTGTAATCTTATAATGGGAACTGCAGCTTTTTTCAAGCTCCAATTCACCTTCATAAAGCAGGAGAGCAGTATTTATCTTCTGTGTGTGGGCACTGCAAAAAGGTCAGTCAGAGCTGCACTAAGATTTGGTTTTAAATGGTGACTGAGGAAAACATGCAAACAAAAATAATAAACTTACCATTGCATTTAGGTTAATGTATATTGCTTGCATTTCCTTATTATCTCTTTATGGCAACGTCTGTGGTAGGACACAAGGTATTATTTTATAACCTGTTAACTAGTTAGCAGCACCGAGCTGACCTGCTGTGCAGAGTGGTGCAAGGTAGCTGGCTGAATTGAATGGTTGAACGTGTTCCTGAGCAGGTGCTTGTGAGCAATTGTTTGAAAAGTGTCCAATTTACTGTAATCAGGAAAAATATCTCAGAGGTATATAGAAAAGAAATCTGAAACAAATCAAGTCACATTCTTCCACATGGATTATGGTTTGCAGGGATTTAGCTTGTCATAAACTGAACCAAATGCCACAGATCTGCCGAAAAGCAGGGAACGAAGTCAAGATGACTCCCTTAATATTAATGAAAACCTTATTTATTTATTTTTATAAACTAGAAAAAGTAGCTTCTATATTTTTGAGGAAGAAGTGCAAGCAGATGCAACATAGCAGGTAGCACCTATTGAGACCAAGGGAATGCAAGATCTGAAGGACAGAAAATTTGCGTATAGGCACCAGTACTCCATAAGGATGTCACCTGGTGGGAGCCAGCAGTGTGTGTCCCTGCCAGTCTCTCCCCTCTGGCACCATCTCCCTCTGTGGACCCAGGCGCTCTAAGCAGAAGCAAGCAGCACAGTGCTCTTTCTCAGCCTACATACACAAACGCTCTACTTGGTGACATTTGCCTGCTAGTGCAGGGAGGAGGCAAGGGAGAGGGTTACAAATTCTGATTACAGTCCTTGATAAATTTGCCCATAGAGCTTGCTACTACTAGTAGAGGTGTCATTAGAACAATTCAAAGCTCTGGGGTCACCTTTAAATGAGTAGCCAGACTCTCCAGGCCTGGGGCCAAGTGGTTCTTGAGAGTCAAATTTTACCATGATCTCTCTGGCTAATCAATGTCCATCCCTATGGATAATCAATATTACCTTCAGTCCATTCCATCATTTGCATTTGTTATTATGGTGACAGAAGGTGGTAAAAAAATGCCGATTCTTTTTGCATAGCTTAAAATTTTCCAAGCTTTTGTGATGACGGATGTGCCAATATCAGATCTTGTACCTCTTGAAAATCTTGCGCTTACCTTGCTAATGTATTCTGGTTTTCTCAAAGGAGCCTTTGAAATGGCTCCAGTGAGTTTGAACACCAGAATTTTAATAGACGGTACGATAGCTAATTGAACAAAAACATTAGTCAAGTTCTATTAAACATGGTATCTGCAGGACTGAATTCCAATAACAAATGTAGCTTTAAAAACTTTAGTACATGCAAAATTGCATTAGGCAAAATGTTCTTGACAGTGTGTTATCAGGCATTTCCCTTCTCCAAAAAATATTCATTATTAGACACAAAATACCCTAAAAAGAGCTAGTTTGCTCAAGACACCCTAGAATCTAGAGAATATGCTTCTTGTGAAAACACAGATGAGTACAACTGAAAAGGAATTGCAGATAGGGTTTTTTTTTGCAGTTCAGACATAGCAACAAGATGTTAGTAATATTTATTTGTAGTTTTATACTAAAGTAATGATGGTTTAGAATTGTTTCTACAAGAATGGCAGAACTCGATGAAAGATTATGTGTATCTAATGTCTCACTTGAGCTGTAAGCACATTTAGTATTAGGTTTGTTTTCAGAAGTATTTGTGAAGAACTGTGCTTGTTAATCAGAGGCTAGAATCGTGTCCCTGAAGTATATCGGAGTTGAGGAGGATGGAATTACAGCACGTTAGTAAATTGTACATGCCATGTCATATGTGCACAGAATGCTATGGCACAGTGAGAAATTGCAGCAAAATAAATTCTATTGTGAAGTTTGAACTTTAAATATGAGTATTCAGCATGTCAGAACTTGAAAATGATATCCCCAAATGAACTGATTTTCTATATGCTTGTACAGCTCTTCTTAAACTAGACCTTGCATTTAGATTTAGACTGAGCATTAAAACTTTCCCATTTTAACCACAGTAACTATTAAAATCATGAACATGTCCTTTGTTGTTTCCCTCCATGCCTGATGTTTTCCTGGTAAAGACATGTAGCAACGAGTTATCTTCGTTTAGTCATCACGGGCAACACATGTAAAACTCTGCTTTCCTTTCATATCTGAGGTCACTGAGAGCAGCTCTGTGTGTGCTGTGACACAGCTCCTCAGGGCAAACTTGCACATTCATTGCAGAACAAGGCCTAAGGCCAGTGACAGGATTCACAAGCATAGAAGTGAATAGGCAACGGGGACCCCCTGAGAGTAGAAAATTCTTTAGAGCTATGGATGAGGTAAAAACAAAATTAATCTAGGGGCTATAAAGAGAAGAGGAAAAAAAAACCCCACCAACAAACTGGGACAACCAAGACTTACCTTAAAATACCCTGAGCTGTCTGTCTATGGCATCCAAAGTTATTACTTCTTTTTTTTTCTCCCAGGATCTTAGGTTTCAATCTTTTGTGTGTATGTACACATTGAAAAGAAAGATATCTCTTCAGAAATTGTATCAGAAAGAACAAAGACTGTTTTTTCCTCATATGGTTAAGCTGCCCTATTAATGTCAATTTTTAATTTTATCCTTTGGATTTCTCATTAGCTTTACAACATGTCTAGATTATTTAATTATTATATTTCAGCCTGTAGATGACATAAGATTTGAGAGCTTTTGCTGGGCTCTAGCAAGTTGTTGCTACATTGTGCCTGAAGCCGCTTTTGTATAAAATAATCTTCCCATAGCTAACATTCAGGATACTCTGAAGAGCATCTTAAGAAGACTTAAATGCTAAATAACTGTCACATAGCAAGTCTAAGTATTATTGCACTAAATTACATTGCAAGTAGTGTGATAAACAGCATCATAATACTTTGACACATTCATCATTAATTATAACTGAAATCTAATCTCAACTGGATATTTTTCAGTAATTATATCCAGTAGAGCAAACATTAACATATATGGGGAAAGGAGGGTAGAGGAAAGAAGTCTTCCAAAAACATAGCTGATATATCAAAATACTGAATGGCCTGACAAGACTTAATAGGTTTTATATGGGTTTTTCTACATATAGTAAGAGATTAAAGGATCTGAAATAAATTTAGAATTCATTATGTGAGTAATTGTTTTGAAGGCAAATCTTTGCACTGACCTACTGGTTGTGTCATTTTAAAGCGCCATGTGAAACTGCCATATAAAACACCAGATTTTTGCTCTCTGACGGAAGACTAGTATTGAAGTAAAATTAAAATCATGGATTCCTCTGACCATGGAAATACTGGATGGGTGGTATTTTAGGCTTAATACTACTATGTTTCCTCTATGTCCCTTAAAACTGTATATAATATTTGTGAATGGCAACTCCATGTACCTTTTCTCTCCAAATTCATACTTGTTTTCCAATGAGTAATTTTCTACTGTTGGGGAGCTCCCATTCTGCTAATGCAAATTATTTTTCTTTGAACGGGGAAATGCATGAGTCTGACAGCAAAGCTGTGGACAGCAAAGCTATGCGCTACTTACCTTTGCGTTGTGATACAAACACCGCAGCATCCTTTTGACCAAAGTCAGAACCTGTGTCAACTCCATGAATGTGAATTTCCTTTATGCTTTGTTTGCTATCTTCCTAAGACTTGTTTTGCAAAGCACTTCATTACTTCTATAGTACTAAGCGTACTTTCAACTGCGATCACACTTTCTTTTGTATATTATTATGCATTCCCTGCATCCAGAGATACGTGCTTTCTGCCGTATTTAGTTCTCACCAATGGTTAGCAAGTCTAAAGAGACAATACTATATTTGGTGCAAACTCAGCTGGTTCTTTTATTGGCAATTTCTGTTCACACTAGACCTATTCACCGCCTGCCATTTTACAAACATCATTTACCTGGCTGCATGTCCCTGAAATATCTATGTACAGTACCTGAAACATGAAAGTAGTGGAAAGGCAAGTAGTTTCATTTCAGCCCTGGTTAGTCTTTGGCTGGTGAAAGAACTATGAGAAACCCTTCTCCAGTGAGGTTTTTGTAGAAAACATACCTATTTTTGGGGGGCGGGGGGGAATGCAATTCTGTGAAACTTGGCATGCAACCATTTTGTCTTGTACTTACTGGTATATTACTCTGCATAGCATATACAAAAACTCAATGTATTTCCAGCCAGGAGGATTAAACAGTCATAGAGAGTTGAATTTCGAAAGTACTTTATTGATAGATCTAGAGAGAATGGATGACTTATTTTATTGGTGCATGTTGAGTTTTTCAAATTAGTATTTTGTATTGTCATGTCACTGTACAGTTATCCTTTCTTGATGATTCTTTTGTGTCTGATATGATTGAGGCAGAGCGATTTGCTGTACTTTTATGTAAAAAAAAAACATTCATGGAATGTTCTAAACATTCATGGGTAGTTCTATTTTTACTGTGTTATTTTTATAAAATCATTCAGCTGTTGACAGCACCTTTTACTTCCATGACAATTAATCTAAGTAAAATCATCTTTTTATTCCTCACCACCATCACCAGAGACCCTCCTTACTGGAAGCATCTGGAACTAGTCAATACACCATATTGTCAGGCTGATGGAACACGCGTGCACATTTATAAGAAAAAAAAGCTGTTAGGAAGTGCATTTCTTTTGCTCTTGTCTCAGTAGTCTCTTCACGCAACTGATGTTGCACAAGCAGTACTGCCTTGATTGGGCGTCAGATGGAACTTACTTGGTCAGAGGAAAATCATCAGGAGGGATGACTGCAGGGTTTTCAGAGGTTCCCAAAGTTACAAACTTCTTTATTTTTGTTCTTTTTGTATGCAGTTTCATAAAGTGAGAGGAGTTGCTATTTTAGCAGTTTCATTTATTTGATTCTTAGGAGGGGCAAAAACCTTCTGGGTCATGTAATCAACCTATTTGCTGTCACAGACACCCACACTATATAATCCCTTCTTTATACTGAGCCTCTGTGCAGAATGCGGGGGAGATGTTTGGCACAGGGGGGGGAGTACATGTTAGGTTTTAGTTTGTTCATGCTATTCCTGTTGGAAAATTGTTCCATAATCTTATATCTTGGATGGACACAAGAGTTCTGTTTTGCAGTCTGCATTATCTTGTGCTCAGCTCATTTGTCTGCATTTTGTTCTGTCGCTATTTTTCCTCCCTCGTCATTACCCACCTTTTCCATCTAGACCAAAAGCAGAGACCATCTCCTACCAAAAGCAATTCTACTTAGCTTTGAATTTCCATACTAAGTGAACTGAACACTTTTATAAGATGGGCTTTCTCTGATAATCATACTCAGCATGCCACAGAAAATCTTATCAAACCTTTATTAATGGTGTTAATATTTTTCTAGCTGTAAGTCCTAGCATATTTTCTTGTCTGTCACACCGCTTGCTGGCTGATAACTGATCTGATCAACTAATGAATCTGAAGTTTCAGATGATGCTCTTCCAGTTCATGGCAGAAGTTAATGTTGGTAATCCTAACTGCATAATAGGGTTTGTACATGACGATGTACTTATCATACATTATAACGTATTATACGTTTAATCTTGCTTCTGTTTTTAGGGGTTTCAACATTATCTGTTTCTTACTGTGTACAATATACAGCCCTATCTTCTGCAATGACAGTCTCCAAATTTCAATTCAGCAGCCTGTTTTATCTTCACATTCCTGCCTTTTATGCCAGGGTCATTGCTGAGGCTACTAAAAAAGATACTTGTCCCAAATCCAGTCCTAGAGAAACTAAACAGGTAACTTTTTCCTAGCTTAATAGTCCCCTTTTAGCACAATTTCTTATCCTACTGTAGCACTCTTCTGATTCTCCTTACTCTGTAATAGCGTCTCATATGCTACTAGAGGTAATGTTTTACTGAAATCCAGATAAATTAGGTCTGCATTTCCTTTGCCTAGAAAAATAATGTGCTTTTAAAATGGCAGCTTCTCTGGGTGTGATTTTCCATTGGCAGAATCCATGGTGCATTTGAACATGCTTTTATTTACTCATTTAATTGTCCTTTCATTCAGAACTTGTTTTCAGGAGGTACATAACACAGGTCAAGCTAACAGATGTGTTGTTGCCTGGATTGCTGTGTTTCCCTTTCTTCACTAGAATTATTGTGTTTTCTGTTTTCCGTTCCTGATTTGACAAATTTGTTTACTAGCCTGTGTTATTGGACTTGGGAGTTTTTCATGCCAAATTCTTACTATACTGGGACATAGTTTGTCTGCCTCTGTTCAGGTATGTTAAAACCTTTGAAGTGAGTTTCCACACCTATTGCAATAACTTCAGTTTTCACACTTTCCACATACTTTCAGCCATGAGTCACCCTGTCCTGACCTATGTTTTTCATCAGAGTCCTTGTTAAAATCTGGAGCCAAGTACTCTTTAGTTTTCAGACCCTTTATCCCCTTCCAGCTCTTTGCTTTTTGAATAGCAATCATCATCCTTTCTTTTTATTTATATTCCTTATCTCATTAAATATTATGTGTGTTATTATATATTATTTACATTTTCCTTTGATTTTATATAAAGAATAGCTTGCCATTCAGTTCAATTTGCTTTGTCAGGGCTTGGCTTTTGGGAATTCTTACTTTATCCCTGTGCTTTCTGTCTTTCCAGCAGTAGCTTCCTTCACTTAGCAGCTCTTTTTCTGATTTCATGTCAGCTATTATAAGCAGTGCTAAAACCTCTTTTCAGAGGTGTTTTTATTTTAGTGCAGGTTATCGCTGGAGGCTTTTTCTGAAAGTTCTTTTTCTTTCTTTTTTCATTCTTTTGGGATGAACATCCCATGCATTTTTGAACCTCAACTTCAAGTTATTTGAGGTCTTCTCTGTATCTAAGTATCTGATAACTTCAGTTCAGTTTTACTGACCAAGTAATTTCATTAATGTCTCATTTTGCCCTGATCACATTCCAAACGTTATTTGAGGTTGCTTATCTGTGCTAAAAGTGTAAACTTTTAATCCTTCTGACCAGGATTTCTATCAGTCAGTCTTCTATCCATTGTATAACTGTAACAGACATTTTTCAGATAATTATTTTATTATCAAATAAAATTTCGATACAAAAAGTAGCAGGTTTTGTTTGGTTTTGGCTCAGATGTTAAGGAATGATTGAACTCAACCATTTTTGTTATCTTAGTTTTTCTTGTAGGAAAATTAAGGTAGTATTTATTTCTGTGAAAGTGATAGAGAAGTATCTGTTGTTAACCTAAAAAACATTTTTTTTCTGCATAGCTACATGGCCTATAGCAAATCTCAGCAACTAGTCCTGCTTGTTTTGAACATCTCACCAAAGAGATTTCAATTCAAAACATTTTTGTTTTCTTCACCATCATCTCTGTTATATTTGTGTTTTCTTGAGCACATTTTCTATTTGTGATTATTTTTCTACCACATGCTAACATCAGGTGTCCTACAGAGGCTCTAATCCCTCCATTTTGTAGCCCACGTACTTTGTCTTAGCTTATAAACATCTCTGCTTTTGTCACCCACTCGTTATCCTGTTTTCTATTTGGATGATAGCGGGGGTGATATTACTTACATAACAACTGCTTCTATGAATATTAAACTTTTTATTTCTCTACTGATGCACATACTCATAACTCTCTGCTGTTTCTTTATCTGGCTGTTTCCTCGTCTACCTGACTCATGCTCTTTTCTGTCAAAGCCAGAGACAGCAGTCATCTCTCTGTGCTCCCTACTTCAAGCATCTGCAACACCAGGTAACATGCCAGAATTTTCCTGAGTCCTTGAAGTAATTGTTAGTTGAAGTGATCCTTTCTTCTGGACTCAGGTGACTGGAAGACTTCCAGAACTTCCTCCAGTTACTGACCTTATCAATGCAGGTCCAAGACACCTGTGAAAGCTAAAGCAGCTACCTTTGTTTATAACATGAGCACATGATATTCCTGGGCCCTCCATCGCTGCGCACCTGTTGAATAGAAGAGGCAATTGCATGGAAAGGGTTCTTGGCTTTCTGCAATATAAGCAGCAGGCTACTTAAAACAGTGAGAAATGAGGAGTATTTGCTAATTCAGTATCACTGTTGTGAGTTCAACTTTCTGAAAATTTGGTAACTCCCAATATCCAAACCCAGCCTGGCAAATTGTTTAGAGTAGGTCCTTTGAAGGAAAAGTCATTTACTACAACTTCCCTGTCCTCATCGTATGAGTGAGATGCTACCAGCTGACCTCCACCAGGGTAGCGTGAATACTAGCAAGCCTCATAACAATGCTGAAAAAAACACTGGAAGATGTCTACGTATTATAGTAGTTCTGACGTCCCAAGTAGAAAGATAGCTTGGGAAGTGTTGCAGTAAAACGGTTGCCAGGATGCTCCTGGTTTGGTGTAGCATATCTTACTATGTAATATGTTTTTTTTCAAACATGAAAGTGGGGCAGAATGAATATGTTTTTTACCTCATGAATATCTCAGTTGGCTGCACCCCCTAGCTCTGAAAAGGTTGCATGTACACCTTGGAATGCCTTATTAGCCAAATTCATCCTTTTATTTGTCTCTCCTCATTCTGCTTTGATGATTTTACTGTTATCACGAAAGTCTCAACATGCAAACTAGCCAATCAGACCTTTTTTAAACCTAAGCTGTTTTATAGCAGTAATTTAATAATGCCAGTTCTATCAGGCTGCCAGATTTTCTGGTTACACAGGGTGTTGTTGGTACATATATCATGCATTGAACAGAAATTAGCTGCTTAGTACTACGTTACAAGTTACTACTCGGAGTTGGCATATGCCACCAACTATAGGCAGTTGCACATATGTGGACAAGACAACAAACACTGATAATATTTTTCTCTGTTATCTATGGATGAGTTGCTGCTAACATTTTCCAAGGTCATTGATCTGGGTCTGCCTCACTGGCACACATGAGTAGACACTGGTATTTTTACATGTTGATTTTTCAGAGTAAATTCATGTTCGAGTGGAGCCTTTTTTGTCTGCAAAATTTTAAATTGATTTGTCTTTAGCAGTTCATTACAAACTTATTCTTCATCACCAGATACACCTGTTTAAGGATGAAAGATTGCATCTCAGTCTTCGTGAGGAAGTAAACAAATCTGTTAATACTGAACATGGACAGATGATTACAGCTGGTCAGATTATTGCCCATGAAAAATTTATCTCCAGAATGTCTTTCATCCTAAGGAGAAAAATCAAAGAAAGGGCTTTGAATTTTTATTAATGATTCATTACTCATAACTGATCAGTGAACAGTTTATGCAAATACATTTTGCAAATTGCTCACTTTAACTATTACTTGGGGTTATATCTGGATATTACCTTCCCTTGGGAAGCAGAGGTGTGAACATTTGGATTATTGGTATTTAATCATGGGAGAATAATGCATATCAAATGCTAAATTTTCAGACAGATACAGAAATCATTTGCAATATACTTGCTCACACTGAATTGCACCTTAATGGAGTTCCTGTTGACATTAATAAGTTACAAGTTAAGATGATGAGTATAAATTGCAAGCTAACAAGCTGATAGTTGAACTTATTATTCTTTGAGGCCAGTTAACCAGCAGGTCTCATGTTCCTGGAGACTTAAATTTAATATACCTCAAGGAAATATCCCTTTGCATGGTGGAATTTTAAAGAGAAAGATTATTTTGTTTCTCCCTCTCCGCCCTGTCAATGCAATGAAAGCACATTGGCCTGTTTTGTGAATTTTTGTGAATTTTGAAGGGAACTTTTGGCCAGTGACAAATGTGGTGCAGGTGTTTTTGTGACCAATGACTCTTCTGGCTGGGAAAAATAAGTAGGTTTATTTTTCTTTGACTTTAAACTGTCTGTGTAGGAGTTGCTAGGGAAGTACGTTATCCCTGAGATGTAACTTATACATTGTTGCATAATCAATGTGTATGGGCAAAGCTCTTGTATAAATATATTTTTAAATATATTGTAAACTCTTAGTTGTAAAAATTATATTAGGAGGAGACATCTAATTTTATTAAAATTTGCATACAGCTGAAAGTAATTGTGATGCATAGTTGTCAGAAGTGTGATTTTTACTGAAAAGCAGAGCTCTGAGGAGCTGATAATCTGCAAAATCAGGATGAGCCATTTAGACTGATTTGAGTAACAGACTCAAGGATTACTAATCTTTCAGTGCAAAAAGGGAAAGATTTTTCTAGGTATAGGTAGAGAGCAAAGTTACCAGTTAGAAGTTCACCAAATTGCACATAAGGAAGAGATGCACAGTGACATTTGAGAAATAAAAATGGATTGATTTATTCATTCAATTTTCTCCTCCACAAGTGGCAGTTGTTCGGGAACTGGTTAAGTGTTCCCGTTTCATTCTGTGAGAAACAGTCATCACTCCTAACGTGTAAAGTGCCACTAGAGGTAAAAAGGAGTTGCTGAAGTGGTAAGAGTAGGTGTCTTATTCAGATGTCTGTAATTTCTTACTGCCCTCCTAGTGTTTAAATTCTTGGCCTACTGTAGCATGCTGCTGTGCAGGCAGTTATGCAAAATTTGATTATTAGGAAAGTAAAGCTTAATGACAGCATATATGCCTGTTACAACAGGCTATCTCCTAATTTTATTTACTTGCTTCAGTTGCATCCACCATGTGAAACAAAGGTATTTAGTCCAAAGGGAGTGTGTACTTAGGGTTTTACTTAGTGTGTTCCATAGGTTTTACTAGCAGAGGATCAAAAAGCCGACAGATAAATGCTTGGTCTTGTGTGATGCTGCCTTAAAATTCAGCTGTTTGTGTTCACATGACCAGGGTTTCACCCAGTTAAGAAAGTTAAATACAGACAGCTGGAAAATTGCTAAAAATGAACAGCATCATCTGTGGGAGACAATGCCAGACCAAGGGGAGCATGTCCTCTAAAGAGCCACAAACACCCTAGAAAGGAACCTGAGAACTTTATCTCAGGATGTGTTAATAGATGTGCTAAAGAGCAGAACAGGGCCCTAAAGGTTTCATAGACCTGTAATGATGTATTTTAAGTTAAAGAAAAGCAAAACAAATACACCTCCTTTTGCAAATGTTATTTTTTGAAGTTGGAAAGCAGTGAGACCAATTAAGATTCATTCCCCTGCTAATATCAGAGATGGCAATTACTAACCTAAGAGCACAAATATGACTGAAAACAGTCTGTTCCTAAACCCATAAGCTTGACACTGTATACCCTTGGTGCTATTGTAATTTTAGCAAATGTCAATTTAGAATAAACAAGCAAATGTATAAAATGTAAAAATTAAATTTGCCAAGACTATTGTTTCATATGAAGATGATACAGAATATCTCTAAGAGGTGAAAAATAGGATCTGAATGAACTACTTTTAAATGCATACCAAGAATCTCCCTGCATTGTTGTACTTTTTAATTAGATGAAAATAAATGCATTGAAAAGATGAAAGGAACTCATGTAACATCTCACTTCAAAGGGCAGCTCCACTCTTGAGGAGTGTTTTAAAAAAAAGAAAAAAGAAAAGAAAAGCAGCTTATTCAAGAAATATGCTTTCTCTGTGGATTTGGTTTCCCTTTTACCTGCTTTAGAAACTCGGCAATGACTTCTGCTCATTTGACCTAAATGGAGTCATTACTCCAGTGTAAAGGAGAATGGAAGCTGGCTGACATTGATGTTCCTCCCTGTGCTCCTTCATTGCACTTTGCATTGACTCAGCAATGCTCTCAAACGAGCAGGATTATTTTTGACCTTGTGATGGGATTTTTAGGAAGGTTTCAAAGCTCTGGGCTGTGTACTGGACAGAAATTGTACATGTACAAATGTTCCTTAGCAGCCTCCCAAAATAAGAACCAGAAGACCAAGCACCTCAAGTGTACGTATGCCAGTGCATGCAGCCTGGGGAACAAACAGGAGGAACTGGAGCTCCGTGCCCAGTTGGAAAGTTATGAATATCTGAAACATTGTGGGACAACTCACATGACAGCTGTTGACAGCACCCCCAGGTCCTTTTCTGCCAGGCAGCTTTGCAGCCACTCTTCCCCAGGCCTGTAGCTCTGCATGGGGTGGTTGTGACCCGGCACTTCTCCTTGTGGACCATCATACAATCGGCCTTGGCCCATCAGTCCAGCCTGTCCAGATCCCTCTGCAGAGCCTTCCTGCCCTCCAGCAGATCAACACTCCCCCTGAACTTGGTGTCGTCTGCAAACTTACTGAGGGTTCACTCGATCCCCTCGTCCAGATCATCGATAAAGATATTAATCAGGACTGGCCCCAGTACTGAGCCCTGGGGACCACCACTGGTGGCCTCCTGCCAGCTGAATGTAGCTCCATTCACCACCACACTTTGGGCTTGGCTGTCCAGCCAGTTTTTAACCCAGTGTAGGGTACACCCCTCCAAGCCATGAGCAGCCAGTTTCTCCAGGAGAATGCTGTGGAAGATGGTATCAAAGGCTTTACTAAGGTCCAGGTAGGCAACATCCACAGCCTTTCCCTCATCTACTAGGTGGGTCACCTTGTCATAGAAGGAGATCAGGTTCGTCAAGCAGGACCTGCCTTTCATAACCCCATGCTGGCTGGGCCTGATGCCCCAGTTGTCCTCCATGTGCTGCGTGATGGCACTCAGGATGATCCACTACATAACCTTCCCTGGCACCAAGGTCATTCTGACAGGCCTGTAGCTCCCCAGATCCTCTTTCCTGCCCTTCTTGTAGATGGATGTCACATTGGCTGACCTCCAGTCAACTGGACCTCTCCAGTGTGCCAGAGCTGTTGATAAATGATGTAGAGTGGCTTGGTGAGCTGCTCCACCAGCTCCCTCAGTACCCTCAGGTGGATCCCATCTGGCCCATAGACTCGTGCATGTCTGAGTGGAGCAGCAGGTCACTGACTGTTTCCTCCTGGACTGTGGGGACTTCATTCTGCTCCTCATCCCTGTCTTCCAGCTCAGCGTGCTCAGTACCCTGAAGGTAACTGGTCTTACTATTAAAGACTGAAGCGAGGAAGCCGTTAAGTACCTCAGTCTTTTCCTCATCCTCTGTGGCAATGTCCCCTCCCCCTCCCCCCCCCCCCCCCCCCCATCCAATCAAGGATGCAGATTCCCCTTGGCCCTCCTTCTGTTTCTAATGTATTTATAAAAACATTTTTTCTTATCTTTCATGGCAGTGACCACCCTGAGTTCTAGCTGGGCTTTTGCTTTTCTGATCTTCTCCCAGCAAAACCTCGCAACATCCTTATAGTCCTCCAGACTTGGCTGCCCCTTCTTCCCAAGGTGTTGAACTTTCCTTTTTTCCCTGAGTTCCAGCCAAAGCTCTCTGTTCAGCCAGGCCAGACTTCTTCCCTACTGGGTCATCTTTTGGCACATGGGGACCTGAAGCTTGCTTAAGTGACCCAAATAGTACTTTGCTGGTCTTATTGCCCTGGTTTGGAGGTCAGTAGCAGATGTCTACTGTAAGGTCCCACTTGGAGTTGACCTCTCTGATCTTGACCTAGAGGCATTTGATAGGGCTTCCACAATCACTGTAGTTTACTTCTATACATTCAAGGTTCTCCTCTTCTTCCTTGCATGTCTTTAAAAAACAGCCTATAGCCATCCATCGCGATCCTCCAAGAAGTTATAGGCCCATCAGTCTTACTTCAGTCCCTGGGAAAGTTATGGAATGAATCCTCCCAAGGGCTATCACAAGTCAAATGAAGGATGTGATAGGGAAAAGACATCACGGATTCACAAGGGCAAATTGTGCTTAACAAACCTGATCACCCTCTATGACAAAGTAACCTGCTCAGTTGATGTGGGATGAGCGGTGGGTGTTGTTTCCCCGGATTTCTCCAGGGCTTTTGATATGATTTCCCACAGCCTTCTCATAGAGAAACTGAGGCATTACAATCTAGACAAGTGGTCTGTGGGTGGGTGGGGAACTGGCTGACAGACCGCACCCACAGCGTGGTGGTAAATAGCTCTTTTTCAAACCGGCAACCTGTCACAAGTGAGGTCCCCTAGGGATCAATACTGGTCCAACATTGTTTAGTATCTTAACAAGAAGTGATCTGGGTGATGGGCTCAAGTGTACCCTGATGAAGTTTGCTGATGATACCAAACTGAATGGGGAAGTGGACACTTTGGAAAGGAGAGCCAGCCTGGAGGAAGACTGGGATAGGCTGGAAGAGTGGGTTAACAAGAACCATATGAAGTTCAAGAAGGACAAGTGTAAGATCTTTCACCTGGGAAAACATAATCCAGGATTGCAGCACAGGCTGGGATCTACCTGTCTAGGGAGCAGCTCTGTGGAAAGGGACCTGGCGGTCCTGGTGGACAAAAAGCTCAACACAGGAAGTTCCATCTGAATATGAGGAAAAACTTCCTTTACTCTGAGGGTGACAGAGCACTGAAGCAGGCTGCCCAGGGAGACTGTGGCATCTCCCTTTCCAGAGACATTCAAAACCTGCCTGGACATGATCCTGTGAACCTGCTCTGGGTGAACCTGCTTTAGCAGAGGGTTGGACTAGATGATCTCCAGAGGTCCCTTCCAACCCTGACCATTCTGTGATTCTGTGAGTGAACAGTGTGCTACTGTGGCAAAGCAAGCCAATAGGATGTTGGGTTGCATCCACAAGGCATCCGCCAGCAAAGATAAAGAAGTCATTATCCCACTCAGCTCTTTTTAGGCCATACCTGGAATACTGTATTCAGTTTTCATCCCTGCTATGCAAAAAGGAGGTGAACAGGCTGGAGAGGGTCCAGAGGTGGTCCAAAAAGATGATCAAAGGTCTGGGAAGCCTGCCAGATGAGGAAAAGCTGAGAGAACTGGATTTGTTCAGCCTTGACAAAATAAGGCTTAGGGGAGACCTTATCACCATGTTCCAGTATTTAAAGGGTGGCTACAAAGAAGATGGAGACTCCATTTTTACAAGGAGTCACATGGAAAAAATGAAGGGTAATAGGTACGAGTTACTCCTGGTGAGATTCCGATTGGACACAAGAATAATTATTTTTTTATAATAAGGACAATAGTATTGAAATAATCTCCCCATGGAAGTGGTGGATTCCCCAGCATTGGACACTTTTAAGATTTGGCTAGACAGGGTGCTGGGCCCTCTTGTCGAGACGGTGCTTTGGCCAAGAAAGGTTGGACCAGATGATCCTTGAAGTCCCTTCCAACCTGGTGTCCTATGATTCTGTGACTCCGTGTGCAGTGGCTCTGTGTCTGGATTTACTTTGTCCAGGCAAATCAATTAAAAATCCATCTGAATTACTCATTGCCTGCTAAGCAAATCAGCCTTCCCAGAATCCAGAGGCAGGTGCTCCTATGCAAAATACCTAAAGGTCATGCCTTGTATACTTCCCATATACAGAATAGCTTAGATTATGCAAGATATTTTACCACCTCAGCATTGGCTGGTTGATCTTGAGAGCCTTTTTTTTTGGACTCCTGACTTAAATTAGTGCTGTCCAGCCTTCCACCAAATTTTACTCCTAAGTCCTCTCTTTAAACACGAGTTGTTTGTTTAGCTCTTGAGCACTTCATTTTCAATCTGTCTAGGTCATGACTCTTGTCATTATATTTCCATGTAAAGATGACCTGGCTAAGGAAAGGATGAATTCAAACTGCCCAAAATGTCAGTTTCCTTTCTTGTTTCAGTTGCCCTGAAGTGTGGGATGGTGGCTTTAGAAAGTAACATTTGTATGCAGAAGCCTAACAGAGGAGTGTCACTACACCCAATTGAACGAGGATTCAAAGAAAGACTAACCTATCTCTGTCCCTAGGAAGACCCTAAAGCTGGGACCTGTCTCTGTAAGCAGTAGTTTTTTCTTGTTACTCAAAGGAAAAAGTTCTGCTTCAAGAAGCAAAAGTGTTGTGTGACTTGGAAAAGAAGAGCAGCTCATCAGCTTCATAACTCCTTGATAGACTTGGGCAGGCTGCTCTGTTTTTTCTTACGCCGTGAGCTGTTTAACCAGTTTGTCAGGTAGCAGGTTGATGTGAAATGCTATCAGCCTTTCACAAGCACAGTCAGCTAAGTAATTGAGTTCATCCCAGATGTGATTAAGTGGGATCAATTATAATAAGAACTAGATAAAAGAGGTAAGACTGTTGTTTCTTGGGTTGGTATTCTGTAGTATTAGCCTTTTAAGTATCCTTTTTACATCAGCAGCTGCAAAACCTTTATTACTTCAAGAAATGGATTCTAGACCAGCATGCAAATGAACTTCATCCTAAACTGATCATTATAACACTGGAACTGCTACTGAATGAGGAGACAATTTGTTTGAAGCATCAATTGCATCAAACAGAAAAGTAGCCATTGAAGTCAATGTTTTGCAATGCAAGGAGCATGTTTGCTCTCAATCTTAAATACCGTTGAATGATCTTGGAGAGAGCTCTTTGTGTCCCAGAAGGGGAATAGGTACCTTTTGTAGCATCATGTTTTGCCGTGGTACTAAGTGAAATTGTTATAGTACTTAAGACTTAATTTGCTAAATATCAGAATTTATAGGTGATTCCTGTAAATTTTTACATGGAATTGTGTATCAGGTGTTCAGTAAATCTGAAGAATATATGTGAGTCAAGTACATTGGAAGTAGTGTAAATATAAATATTACAGGGATGACAAAATATTACTGCTTTCTTTATCAGAAATGGAAAGCCTGCAATGTAGAAATAGAGGGGGCCATATGAACATGCAAAATACAAGAGATGAACGTTGCAAAATAGTCGATATCTAAACTGTAAAAGGATAGACTTGCCCATACTCTTTCATGGCTTCTGGTTCTTACAATGGAGCTCCCAGCCGGCAATTTTTTTGTGGTACAGAAAGAATAAACACAGGTCTGACAAAACAATGTAGGATACATATATTGCCACAGTGATTGTCCTGTTCTGGAGCATAAAGTTTGACCAATAACTGTGTTAGCTTTTTTTTTTTTTTCTGAATGGGAAGAGATTCCTAAGCTGTGGACTATTTCCATAAAAAATCTTTAAGATCTTTAGAACAGTAACTTGGGTCACATGTCTCTTCTATTGCTTATGGATGTACTGCGGTTGTCTGCTTAGTTAATAATCACATCTAATGAACAGAAATCTGACTTTCTCTTTCCCTTTTACTACAGGTAAGATTTGGAGGCCTTTGAAGATCTAGGCTGGCACCCTTATTGCCCTTTCAAGTTCTTTTCTGTTCTGATAATTATAAGGTTGCTGAGGGTTGTGCGACTTCTTGATGGGCTAAGTGCCAGTGTCTCTGCTCTAGTCTTTAGTTCCCAGTGTTTTGTTTGCTTTGCTGGCCATTACTAGTAACTGAGCAGGGCAGGGCTGTTCCCCCTCACAGACCACAGATTTCTGTAATCTCTCCTTGGCAGCCGTGGGGGACCACTGTGACATGTCCTGCAGCCAGTGCAAATTTGTAATGTTTTTCTGCATTGAATTCCAAACCCACTGTTAGCCTCTACTTTATCTCTTGCTCCTCCTCCTCCCTCGGTTTTTCTGGCTTTTTGGATAGAATATTGCTTCCCTCAGATACTGGTCCACAGGTCTCTGTGAAAATATTCCTGGTCTTAGATGTCTTTCAAATCACAAGTGGCCATTTTAAATTTCATCACTGACAACCAGCAAGATTTATTCCCTGAAGTTCAGGCACAATAGACTTTGCTATTAATTATTACCAGGCAAGAATCAGAAATTCCTAAGAAGGATTCTTTGGCCTATGTTGTGTTGAGATTTTGGACCATTCATCCTGGTAGTAGTCTACCACTTTTCTCTATCACTTGGTTTATAATTACTTGCTGCCTCTGTCTGTCTTCTTTCATCGCAGCTGAACATATTAACATATATACACAATACTCTTGCATTATTTTTTTGTGTGGAACTTTACTAAATATCCTTGGAAGCTTTAGATGTCCTTTACCTGACAGTGTCACTTGCAGTGTTTAAAGTATTTGATAACTATAGAAAAATTAAATAGAAGATAAGAGAAATCACTGTAGAAATGAGAGCTATTATGCTATTCTGTTGAGGTTTATTTTATTAAACAAAAAGCATTTGAAGTCTGACATTTTTAACCATTGAGCCTTTTCACAATACATATTTAATTGTGGCACCAAAAGCTTTTTATATGTATTATAAGAAATGATACATCCAGAAAAAAAAAGAAGTAATCGCCTATTTTCTTGTCTATTATGTGAGCATGTAAAGTATTTTTGCCCAAGAGTGCCTCTGTTGTGCTCTTGTTGTCCAGTCATTTTTCAATGTGGACATCATCAGACCTTTCTGAGAAAGATTCAAGGAACACCAGGTCCCTGGGAAAGTCTCATCCTCATGATCAGAGTTGAATTTTAAACTTGAACCATGAGATTTGGGGTTGTTGCTCATGGGTTCATTTCCAGCATTAACTGTTATAGTTTTGTAGATTGCTCCCTCCTTGGAGACTTGCAGTGACCCCAGATTTAGCCTTACATGGTAGTGAGCTCTGTATGGTTTTGATTTCTTCAGTTGTCAGCATTATTTTGCATTCCCCTTTGTGGTTAAGCAAGCTGGAATGATCACTCCTTAAAACATCTTGTAGACTGCAGTGAACACAAAGCCTAAATAAAACATATTTTGATGCTTGATATAGTGTCCCTTCTGCTCCCTTGAAATTCTCTTGGACACTGCTTCCTGAATACATCCCACCCTGGAGCTGCACCTTCTCCTTTTGAGCTGTGACAAGGGCTACAGTCGTTCATCAAATCTGGCATTTTTCTTTCTGCTTGGTGTTTCCTTTAAAAGACGTTGGTAGGGGTTGCACCTTTTCCCCTACACTTGAATAGTGCTCTTGTTATAGGCCAGTTGTAGGGGAATGAAGGCCGTGGGTTGATCAGCATTGATAACATGCAGCTGTGGCCTTGCCTCAGCGGCAGTGGGTTGATTGACATGGATGATGTGCAGCTGTAGCTCGTTCCCACTAAGTAGTTAAATAGCCCCGAGGAGCGTGGGAGAGGGGTTGGGTGGAGGAGTAGTGTGGTCTGTTTTCTGGAGGAAGGAGATACAGCACAGACAGTAGAATCTGACCAACAGTAAAGCCTTGCTGCAGCCTGATAGTTTGTTTGTGCTGCAATAGTCAGTTATTTTTAATTTCCAGGAAGAACAAGTAGAGGGAGATTTGTTAGTGATGTTCCTTTTTGCTCCAGGAAAGGAAGGTCTCGCCTTATAATTCAACTGCATTAGCTGTAATCACTTTAGAGTAGGGGGGTAAACATAGTTTCCACCTGTTTCCTCACCTCTTCCCAACATTGTCGGAAGGTAACTTAGGATGTTGTGACATTAGCTCATAAGATGTAACATTACCCATTACTTTAAAAATCAAAAACCCTCAAGTAGCCCACACAGAGGAAAATACAACTTTCTGTGTTCAAGCAACTGTTCATATATATAACCTCTACAGCTTTGAAGAATATATTTCTGCTTCACAGGACGCTACAAGACTGGAAGATGAATCCCTAAAGGAGGAGTTCCCACTCTGTGAATTCACTGAATATAAAATAATAACTCTCAAAATAGATTTTAAGTCTCTACTGTAGCTGCATGATTTGTTTACTGTGCTCATTTATTCCATTCTTTAGGTTTGAAGATGGCACAGTCTCTTTTCTTGATATTATTGCTCTGAAACATGGATTTGATGTTCTGGAAAAACTCACAGGTCAGTTGACATAATTCTAATTCTTAAGTGTGACGTTACAGATTTATACTTGGGGCACAAGTCTGATCATAATTCCTATGGCTGTAGCTTAATTTTCCTTTTAGATTTACTATCCACGTTGATCAGTGTGAAGATCAGACTTCAGTGTAACTGCTTTATTCTGGTCTTACATATTGGATTTTTCCATTCTGGTTTGGAAAAAAAAATCCAGGCTATTCTACACACACAGGACATGAGTACATTGAGCACATCTAGTCTGCCTCACAGTCATGAAGATGAAGTAGGAAAGTAACAGTAGAAAGTAGCTGAGTGGCTCTCCCTCTTTGAGTATCTTTGGAGCCCTTAACATGGAGCTAACGCTAAAGTCCCAATTAAAACTTTGAGCTGACCTTCAAGCCAGAAGCTCTGTGTGAAGGGTGATGCTCATGTGCCTTGTTGACTGCAGGGCAGCCTGCTGCTTGTCTGACTCAGCCCCCCAAATGCACAACCTCTCTGTGGTTGCTGCTACAGGTCAGTGATTCTTCTGAAAGGTGGGGGAGATGACACTGGGCCAGGGAAACTTGCACCACTGACTGTGCAGGAGGTTTGCACCATGGCATGCTTCTACATGTGGAACGTGCCAGGTTAAGAAAGTATGTTCCTGAAATGTATGTTTCATACGCAGGTATGTGCACAGTCAATGTGTAATGTCTGAACCTCTGTTCTCCAGTGCACTCTGATTTCCTATATAAAAGCATAAAATGCATCATAATGTAAAAGAGGCCTGAGTCCAGAGAGACGCCGACTACGTATTTTTCAGACTGGTATAATTTCTGCTAGTGTCTGTGGAGGTTTATTGTCAGGATTTAACTGAAGGATTCTAGTTTCTTCTTCCTCACAGAGCAAGACTCTTGTGAAGAGTATTCTTTTAGATGCTTGAGGTCTTGCTTGTGTGGAAATCAATAGTAGAGTTTTCATCCACTTCAATAGAAGCCTGATTGAGCCCCAACAAGTAAGGATGTTTTGCTTTATGATGCTCTGCATGGAGACTAGGGATCAGAAACCAGCTTTTAGTATATGTTCTTGTGTAAAATGCTTCTGAAAAATGCACAATCTTAAGCACGTTCCCTTGTAAAGAGAGCTAACTGCTTTGGTTTAATGTGTAGGAGCATTGCCTGCCACAATGGGGAAGTTGATAGCATCTCCTCCATTGCGTTTCTCATCCGTCTAAGCCTCCTATTGGTGCTTATTTTAGTTAAACAATTGAAAAATCTTTTAACACTAGACTGAGGAGAATACTTAGCCCTCAACCTGAATAAAGTGGATAACAGTGGATGAAAGGGTACAATAGAGGCATGAATAAATAGTATGTTGAGAACCTTCAGGTGCTAAAAATGCCCAAAATGTGAGTGGCTTCAAATTTTCACACTTATAATCCTTTCATAAAAAAATGAAAAATAAAAATTCATTAATATTTCTATTTTCAATTTAAAAACTTATTTCTTCTACAGTGCTAAAATATAGAAAGATAAAGAAGTATGAGAAATGTATAGGCTGAAAGAGTAAACAAGAAAAAACCTATATGGAGGAAAAACTTGAAAAATTAAGTAAAAAACTATTTTAACAAATATTCGAGTTTTAAAACTTCTGACATGCTGGTGTAGCCTAGGTACTTTGATGGTCTCTAGTCTGGAGTACCACACTGAGAAGCAGAAGTGCCAGCACTGCTTCTTTACATCTACAAGAGACCAGAGTAACTTACAAGAATCCACAGTAGAAGAAGAAATTGAGTTCTGTAAAGGAATTTAGTCACCACATAATCCAAAAATTTTCCTCAAAGGTATTTGAACATCGAATAGTCCTACACCATTATCCGTGACCCAGGATGAATTAAGCTTGTGTTCCAGATTAGCAGGAACTTCCAACATCTCCCTTCACACCATGTGCTGTGCTTTTTAATTAGAATTTAATTATACAGAAGAGAAATCAAACAAGCACCATGCAAAGGTGGTAGTAGAATGTGGTATAGCTGTGGTCACATTCGGGTTTTCCCATTGTAAAATGCATTTTGTGTGCCCACTTTTCAAAGCTTGTGTGAAGGGTGACTGCGGTGTTCCAGCTTCCTCAGCCCCATCACACCTCTGTTGCCTCTTCCATGTTGGCTGTCAGAGCAAGGCTGGCTGAGAGCCTGTGGTGTAGCACCACTGCCTACAAAGCGGTTCATGCTGCCCAGAGCAGTTTGCCTAACTCCAGATATTTAGCTCTTCAACTTATATAAGCATTGAATATATCTGTGCCTGGCACAACCGATGCAACAGGAGATTCAGTGCTTTGCAACTGCCATTTTCCTCTCACCATCCTTTTCTTCCTTGCACATCATTGATGGAATTTTGCAGGTTATTTAATTTCTGTCAAAGGTCCGCTGTTCCTTTTGGATAGAGATTGTTGGTCTTTGTGTGTATGCAACAAAGCTGTTACATGTTGCAGAAACACTTCATAATCCAGAAGGAGTGCAGATGCGTTTTAAGTCACTTATATGCGTATATCTTCCATTTCAACTGTCAGAGTTTTCAGTAGCAAAGTGCACTGTCAGATGTGAACCACATCTGAACCTCATTTTGCTGTAGCTCCTGGAGTATTTGCTTTGCACTCACCCAACAGAAACAGTGATTCTTATTCTGTGTTGGAAATAGTCTGGAGTAGAAACAAGCAAAATAAAGTATTGTTGTTACTAATTGTGTCCTTCTGTACAATTAAAGCACTGCTGAAGTTCTTTTGGGATGTACTGTAGCTAGATTGTACCGATGTATTTATTGAAGATGGGTAGGGAGAGCATTGATGGAAGGTAAATTAGTTTCAGCATTAGGCAGTGTTTTGAAGAACAGAGATCTGTTTCTGAGTCTGTCATCTGACTAAACCCCTGACCTGTCTCAACTTCTATTTAACAACAAGACATAGTTCATACCAGAGTTACATCCAGATACTTGTGTGTATTTAAGCCATTTTCAGAGGTCTTGGCTCTATATGATTCTTAAACTTAACCTTAGCTGGTATGTATTTTTATTGGTAAATTTGCCTCAGTTTTACAAATGAAACTAAGATACATCATTTGCAGTTATCTTACAAGTTATCTTACAAGACTTTATTATAATGTCTGTTCAGGAAACATTAATTCTATTCACAAGAAAATATAATATGTATTGGAATGAATTTTAAAATTAAGACTAAGTCTTCTAGGGATGCTGAATTGAAAGTCATTTTTAAGTTCACTGGATGTTTGACTGGTTGTCAGAGAGCAATAGTTGTGTTGGCTCTCATGAAGGCAATTATACCACACAACACCAAAGCAAAATACAATGCAGGATGCTAAATGGTGAGGCTAACTGATTTTTAACTTGGTCTTTGGGACTTTTGAGTTGTTTACCCTGTGATAACTTTTACCATCCTCTGGTAAATCAAGGACTGGTTGCATCTAGCTGATGGAATGAATGTTGGGCAGCCTGCGTTTAGTGGTACTGCACAGATTCTCATGTGTGTTGTTTAAACACTTAGGGTTATGCAAGTCATCCACTTGAGGGCCAAAAAAGGTAATTTTTTCCTCATTCAGATTGGCAGGGATTACTGGGATTTCTTCTCCTGTGTGGAGTTTGTGACTTCATCCTGCTGTTATCTGGGCATGTCACCTAAACTTGGACCATGGGTGTGATGCTTATGAATTGTACTGCTTTCATCCTTGGTGCTGCTTTCATTCATAATTTTAATGGTTTGGGTTTTTTTCTTTTAAACATTTTAAGATTAAAAATGACATTAATACATGTGTTCTGGCTTGTGATTAGTAGGTGTGTTGGAAATGGATACTTCATTTTGGTTGACTTCTATGAAATTCTTCATTTTGGGGGGAAATTCTTCCTTTGGTTTGAGAGAGAATGAATTGTTGATTAAATTTTTATTTTCTCTATGCCAACCATTTGCCACAACATGAACTTTAACATAAAGGAAACCTGAGTAATTTGTACTAATATCCTCACCTTACTGCTTATAATTAACACCTTCTCTAATTGTACTTGAGAGAGAGTTATGTGTTGTTGGGGTGCTTTTTTCTAAGAAAAAATGTTGAAGTTGACAGTAGGGAGATGATGCTCCATTCACACTCTAAATAGGAAAACAGGGATACACTAAAGAGAAAGTATTTAAAATTCTGTCTTTAGAAAGCAGAGTTTGACTTCTAAATATGAAGGGAGTGCATAAGAAAAAATCCAAAGATATTCTGATTATCAGATAATGACACTACTGGTATGCCAAAACAGAAGTATTTCTCCTCTCCTTTCATGGAGAGTGAGTTGCTGTTTTTAAATTTCTATCCCAAGATGAACGGTGTTTAGAGACAAGCTAGAAAGCAAGCTATTTGTTAACTGCTAGCAGCTCTTGCTGCTAGCCTGTTACACCAGTCCAGGTTTTCCTAGCTTTGTGACTTGACTAATGCAGACTAGACATTATTTGTACCCTTGAAAGCAGAGCAGAACAGCTAGAGCATGATTTGAGGAGCGCTGAAAAAGTGAGTTGCCAGAAGAAATCCTGCCAACGCTGCTTTTGCAGAGTTTAATCTGTATATAAGGTTTCTTCCTGGAAAGAAACCAGCTTTTGTTTTGGATTTTTAAAATACGTGTTTGCTAATATTGATGTGGATTTCATTCACAAACTGCCTAATCTGTGAAGAAGCCTAGAAAAGGACTAAAAGTGTCAGAGTCATTCCTCAGGCCTGTAGAGATAACATAGGAAGAGGTAGTACTGGACATAAATGTGTTAGGTGTTTTTGCATATACATCTAGAAAGAAAAATACGCTTCTTAGGAACTAAAAGGGGGAAAATGTCTTTATTATAAGCTGAGCTGATGAAGAAAAAGTGCAGCACAGCTGACAGAACATATACTCTTGGCAAGAGATAATTGTTCTGTGTTCAGACAAAAGAGTAAGCAAGGTTTCTGTGGTAAAGGACTTTGATGGCATCCAGTGTTATTACAGGGGAGAGATTTGCAGCAGAGTCTTTTCATGCTGGATCTCTGGAAAGAGGAATCTGGGGCAACTAATAACTGGGGGATCCCCACAGGTGCTCTTTCATTGGCTGTGGCTTGCCAAGGCAAGAAATGGCAGGGAGCATCAGTTTTGAATACCGATGGGCTTCTCACTCATCCGGTGATAACTGAGCTCTTGAGGTCTGCAGCTACTGAGAACTTCTCCTTTGGCAGGGCTGTGTACACTGGAGGTCCAAAATATTAAAGGCTACAAGGAGAAACTTGAGACAATTTTGTTTGGGGGGCCTTATGTTTTTTCCACGTGAAAGGATGCTGGAGTCACTAATCTCATTTTTCTCACCAAGGAAGCCTTAACCCCACCCTACTGGCAGTAGAAAAGTCCCTGGTATGCCAGTTAGTGTGGCGTGTGCCTGCCTTTCCTTTTCTATCCTTTTTTTATTTGTGTAGTTTAATCCCTAGATGAAGAAGACATTAGTCACAAATATGGGATATCCTACTAGTTACACTTTGATATTGTGTATCAGGTATTACTTCTGAAGTTAGTGGAACCTGCAGTAATTATGATCACAGTATGCGCTTTGCTTTTTGCTATGATTTATACACCTTCATCTAACTGCTGGTTGAATCATTACAGAAAAAAAACACCAAACCAAAACCAACCAGACATATGGAAGAAATAGGAAGAGCAACATTTGTGTGGGGAATGTGACAGCTGCTGAACATGTTGGTATCCTCAGTTATATTATGTTGCAGGTCACGGTGTTGACTTTACTAAAGCCAGCAGAAATGCCAAAAAGCCAGTGAATTTAAAAGAACAGTTGTTCTGGATCCTGAGGAGCATCCGACTGCACTCCTACAGTGGTCCGTTTGTTCCCAAATACAGGCTTTAAGAGTGCAGTCTCTGATAATCCTTTTTTTTCCCAGCCCTGATTGGTAATATTAGAATGTGGATGTCCCCATTGAGCTGGGGTAGCTATAAATCAGAGTTGCTGATGTGCTGATAAGAGCGGAGTTTGTCCATGAGTTACTTGTTCAGTTTCTTCAAGATAGTGGATGGCGATCTAACAAGAATGATAAAATCCTAGACCTGCACTCTCCCTATCGCTGAAATCAGTAGAGGTATATAGTAGCATAATATCAGGAAAGCAAGATGGGAGACCATCAAATAAACTGCTGTGATTAAATAAATTGAGTAGATATAGAAATAGATTAGTTCAAAATAAACTAAGAAACATTGACTTTTTTTACAATAGTACAGCAAATGATCAAGCAATTAGTATATGCTTTTTATTACATTGTATATTAATCCCCTTTTATCCCTGACTTACCCCATGGAGTCTCACTCCTATTCAGATCATCCATTGAACAAGGTTTTGCTAATGTAAACACCAACTGTATGGGCTAAATTTCTTGCAGTTCTGCATACCTTGGTGCACATGGGATAGTATAAGAAATGTGGGTGTTCTGCCGTACATCACACGGTTGCTGTGAAACTAAGCCCTGACCTACTGATGAATCAGAACCTCTGTAGAGCAATTACTGCATTTGTTCGCTTTCAGATTTGCAACAAGAGATTGTGTTTCACTGTGAGGACCTCATCTGTGTGGACATTCTTATGAATGCTTCCATTCAAGTCAATGGGGCCATGAAAAGGCTAATGTAATTTGGTGTCTACTTTGACCTCAGCAAGCCTTTTGACACTGTCTCCTATAACATCCTTATATCTAAACAGTGGAAGTGTGGATGAGGTGAGCAAGCAGTGAGGTGAATTGAGACCTGGCTGAATGGCAGAGCTCAGACGGTTGTGATCGGTGGCTCAGAGTCTAGATGGAGGCCTGTGGCTGGTGGTGTTCCCCAGGGGTCAATACTGGGTCCAGTCTTGTTCACCTTATTCATTGATGACCTGGATGAAGGGACAAGCGTACCCTCGGCAAGTTTGCTGATGCAGAACTGGGAGGAGCGGCTGACACAACAGCAGGCTGCACTGCCATTCAGCCAGATCTGGGCAGGCTGGAGAGCTGTGGTGAGAGGAACCTCATGAAGTTGCAACAAAGGGAAGTGCAGGGTCCTGCCCCTGGGGAGGAACAACCCCACGCACCAGCACAGGCCGGGGCTGACCGGCTGGAAGGCAGCTCTGCGGAGAAGGACCTGGGAGTGCTGGAGGACAGCAAGGTGCCCATGAGCCAGCAGGGTGCTCCTGGCGCCAAGGCGGCCAATGGGATCCTGGGGGGCATTAGGAGGAGGGTGGCCAGCAGGTCAAGGGAGGTTATCTTCCCCCTTTCCTCTGCCCTGGTGAGGCCACATCTGGGGTGCTGTGTCCAGTTCTGGGCTCCCCAGTTCCAGAGGGACAGGGAACTGCTGGAGAGGGTCCAGTGGAGGGCCATGCAGGTGATGAGGGGGCTGGAACATCTCCCTGATGAGGAAAGGCTGAGAGAGCTGGGCCTGTTTAGGCTGGAGAAGAGAAGACTGAGAGGGGATCTTATCAATGCCTACAAATATCACAAGGGCAAGTGCCAAGAGGATGGGGCCAGGCCCTCTTCAGTGGTGCCCAGTGACAGGACAAGGGGCAACGGGCACAAACTGCAGCACAGGCAGCTCCACCTGAACATGAGGGAAAACTTCTCTACTCTGAGGGTGACAGAGCGCTGGAACAGGCTGCCCAGGGAGGTTGCAAAGTCTCCTTCTCTGGAGACATTCTAAACCCACCTGGATGTGACTGTGCAACCTGCTCTGGGTGAACCTGCTTTAGGAGGGGGTTGGACTAGGTGACCTTCACAGGTCCCTTCCAACCCCAACCATTCTGTGATTCTTAACAGCCAGGGGGCAAGATGAGGACTTGGGAGACTTGAGTTCCTTTCCTCTGCCATGAAATTTACTTGTCTTTTATTAAATCATTTAGATAGTAATCTTCAGGGGAGCAGGGAGTTGTGTAACAAAATGTGTTTCCAGATCTGCATTTAATCTTGGGTGGGATTTACCTTACTTTGCTATCAGCACTTACATCTGAGGTAACCATTTAGATTCCCATTGCAGTCAGTGAAACAGACAGTACTTCACCAGCTTGATCCCTCTGAACTTTTTTTGAAATTTAGGATGAGAAGAGTTACAGCCAGCAGTACCAGTTCTTCTCATTGTCTGTTAAGGGAACTTAGATGATTAGCGTACTGTGGTATAGGGCATTTCTTCACTTTTACCTAACTTTTCTGCTAATGATCCCTTTGGGACTAGAAAGCTGAACTGTCACATTAGTTGAAGTGTAAATAGTATTTTGGCTTGTTCATCTTCCCTTGTATCTGTGGCTTGCGTTGGGCAGGGCAGGTTCTACACTTGTGGTTGAAATAAACCAGTAAAGCAGAACAGGGAATGTGCTAGAAGAACCCTGAGGAGTGTGAAGGCTCAGCATGAGGTTTTCTATTTGTGAAACTGTCATGTCTATGACTCTGTGAGTGATTTCTGATTTGCAACATATGTTTCCTGCTTCAAATTCATGCTTATTAAGGTAGATGTTGTTTCTCTGGGAGGGAAAGGCTCATAGTCTGACAGCAGACAAACTATCTAGCAAAGGCAAAAAAATTTCTGTCTCCTAGGTGAGAATGTCCCTGTTGCGGTAAACCAATCAAAAATATGCCTTATATAAAGAATGTGTATGTACAGCTGACTTCAGAAGTTTGTGATCATTTCATTTTCAAATGACTGGTTAAAGCAGATTAGGAGGAAAGAAAGCTCAGTTGGTTCTTTTGCATCAAAAGAAGCCGTTGTTGGAACTGTGGTTAATTTATTAGGAAAGACATGCTCAACGGAGCACACATTTGCTAATGGCTGTAGATGAAATTAAAACATTTAAAGAATCAGTATTACAAGAGGAGCAAGTAGGCGAGGCAGTCTTGTGCAACTGTCTGGAAGTCCAGCCAAGCACATACAATGTATTTGGAAGGCCTGCCTCTCTACTGTAGGTACAGAATCTGTTCCCAGTTCTGTCTGAGGTAGCATTGTGAAATCTGTCACTTCTAGTAAATAAAGTGGGAGAAATTGTTGTAGCCTATGTCAAGAGAGAATGGGTGCAAGACCAAGTCTTCAATAAATGCCGTGGGAATATTAACAGCAGTCAAGAGTAATGGAATTCTGATCCTGTAGTTCCTACACCGATCCAGCATTGCCTACACGTGGCCAAAGGATATCTTGGAGAAGAAGTACTTTCTGTCTGTAATACCTTTTCCCCCTTATCATTTTCTGTGTCAGATATAGTTAGGATCTGAAAGAATCATTATTTTCACTACACAGTTGTCATTATCATTGCTAAGAGATAGATATTAAGTCCTATGGGACTGTATTTTTGAAAGGAGAGCAGAAGTGAGGGTTTTCAGACTTGGATGGAAATGTTCCAAAAACTTTTTGATGCCTAGATTGATTAATTAGATTACGGTCCTTAGTATTCTTAGAATACCCTTTTTAAGTGGGAAAAAAAGAAAAATTCTTGTTCAGTTGTATTCTTAAAACCTGTATAAGAAATGCTCAAGAGTTCTGTCTGTATATTGCCAGCTAAAATACAGAACTGAAAGGGAAACAGAAAATAAAATAACATGTAAACCAAGTCCATTACATTTTAAACAGTGTAATATATTGCTAATTAATTTTTGCTACAACTTGATATACTAACAAGGAAATAAAATGTTACATTGTGGATACTAATTTCATTGATTGATATGTGAACAGTTTTCTTACCAGCATGCACCTGGAAAATGGACTTTGACAGGGCAGTAAAATAAATCGTTACATGACAAACTGGAGCACGCTGTGATTCGAGAAGGGATCAGCATTTTGGCATTTGCCAAGAAAGGTCTGGCTGGCGTTAGAGGTGTGCACAGCAGCCATCCCTCAGCACATCTCAGGGTCCTGTTCTAGTGCATGCTGGCTACCATGGCAAGGATTGCCTTATTTCATTTATTACATTTTTAATTTCCTAGCTAACTGGATCCAGCTGTTTCAGCCCTTCATGCAACACAGAGATTTTATGCTAAATCCGAAGGGGCTAAATTAAAGTGAAAGGAAATTTGCATATTGTGTAAAACTCTACTTGTTCAGCGGATCCAGATTATATGGTGCTAATCACAAACACTAGATAGAGTAAATCCTCTTGAAGTCACCCTGGGGTTAAGTCAAATGCTTTACACTCTTTGACACATACCCATGAAATATGTAATCAAGTCTGTTTGACGTCCTCTCCTAATTATGTGTGTGTATTTTAAGCAGATGCTTTTCCAGCTGATCTGTGCCTTTTGAGATCTTTTTTCATTATTAATCAGAAAATCACGCTGTATGTTAACAGCAAGTACCAATTATGAGAAACTAATATTAGTTGCTTTACTTAGAAGCTGTGCTTTTGCAAATAAGACCATTGCCAAATAACATATAGATGTAAAGAAAATGTTAAATCTCGCAATGCTATCCATCAGGGTCATAATTATTCTACCATGTACTGTGCTATTTCAGCCTAAAACTTTATTTTCCATGTACTGATTTTTTAGTTTGAGGATAAAAAGTAAAGAAAGTTCTGTGTAGGAAGTAGGAATGGACTGCTTGTTTTCATAAAACCTAGAATTTAAATTATCGAAATGTTTCCCCCAAGACTCTACATTCGTAACTTTTGCCAAGTATATGAATACATAAGCTTAGCTCTTCATGAATTCTACTTACTCAGTGAGATACTATCAGGAGACAAAATTAATATTTAATTAACTTAGGAGTCACAGAGTTTTAAGTAAACCCCATTTCTATTGTGACTATGCAAGAACAGTCTTCAGAAATTGCTAGTGACCTAGTTGGTTTTACCCCTACTACTCAGCTGAAGGATGCAAACTGCCACTTGCATTTTGCTGAAGTTTCAAACCGAGTTTGTTCCCTTCAGCATGTTTAGCAGAGACATCTACTGGCAAAATTTTAACCAACATTCTCTTCCTCGGGTCCTACGACACCATTTCTTACACCTCTGAAGATGTGCTAATATAGAAATGAGTACTTTGAAGGTTTTAAATGTACTGGAGTATTAAATCTATTATTTGGGAAGAAGCATTAAGTAGTATATAAACAGATGCAAAATTAATAAAGGCAAAATAAAATTTTCCTATTGTCTCACAAAGGTTACTTCCTGTTGAAATATTTAGTGGAGGTATGCATATCGGAGAGGAATATAATAAAGGAGTTTTTGATCCATTGTAGATGAACAGGACTAATTGCTAGTCACGTAATAATCATAGTTAGTCTCCACTGATTTTGATTCAGTCAATATAGAACGGAAAGAAAGAAATGATAGGATATTATCAGAAGAGCTGTTCTGCCTGCAGTCACTGGTTTCATAGCTAATGCTTGCTCCACAGTCGCAGTTTATTTTTTTGACAAGCATCTGCCCCAGCTGTCACCTTTGCCTAGATTTTAATGGCTCTGGATAGACCCGTTCTAGATATGGTTTCAACACTTACGCACTACCCGCTCTAGTTGCGGTTTAAACACTGAAGAGGCAGTTAGTGGTGGAATGAGCAAATGCCGGGTGCTTGCACAGACCGAGGTACCAGCAAGTCCCCCTGTGGCTCAGGCTCTGGAGGAGCCCCCAGGAGTCTGACTGGCAGCCCTGCCTCGCTGCTCCCCTGGGAGACACCCACGTACCTGGGGGTGGGTGTACCCTTGCTGAGGTGGAAAAGCAGAACTGAAAGAACACAGATGAATACATCCCCCAAACAAATGGTCATTAGGTATTTAAAAATCAGTCTTCACGTTTTCAGGTAACCTGTGGGTTCAAGACACTAAGGAGCATCTCATCCACCTAGTTGGAGTGGGCATATTTTCTCACGATTGCTACTGATGAAATATATTTTTAAAAGCACCTGTCTTCCAATGTTTGTTTTTCCAGGCTAAGTTGAAGCATTTTAAAAGAGATGAGCTCCTTTTATAAGAGGCCTGCTATAGTGGAATTTTTCAGATTGGCTTTATTCAAGTAAAATGCCACTATTCTCTGAAGTAAATGTTCACTGAACCTGTTTTGATCAGTTTGTGTGCTACATTCCTGAAAGTATTAATTTTATTTTACTCTAGGTTTATATGCATTTGGAATGGCCATTTCAGGTCTATTAAGCTTTCAGGTCTATATGTGCACCTCAGCCAAACTCCAGATTTAAGACCCACGCATCTGCTTACCCATATCACATCCCCTATTCCCCCATTTTCATCCACATCCTAATTCCATGAAAAGAAGACTTCACTAGGCAAAGTATCTCTACTTGTGAGCTGCTTTACTTGCAAATGTGGCAGTTCTATGACAGCTAGAAAAACATTTCTGTAAGTTTTTCCTCTGTTCCTCCTTTATCCTCTCTTCCTTTCTCCTTTATTTTTTCATCTTTTTATTTTCAAGAGCTTGCATGTATTGTGTTAAAGTATCTTACAAATTGTGCTCTACAATACTGAATTTAATACAAAGGTTTGAAATTGGTTGGTTTAACTTGGTTGTTGCTTATGGTCTTTTAGCATGAGTGTGTTGTCTCCAGTTAATGCTAAAATTTCCATTTTATTACCGTTTTGACCAAGAATTGCTACTTTTTGTATTTTATTCACATTATTAATTGAAGCCCCAGGACACTAAAATTTCTGCCTAGTTTCTCCTTTAAAGTATAAACTTCCAAATCAGCTTGAACTTTGGCTACCTTCCTACTGAATGCTTCATAACATTTTAAGGCAGTCATAAAAATCACTTTATTTTTTAAGTATTAGGCTAATGTCAATGATATTCTCACAAGTATCAACAAAAAATGGTGCTAAGCAGGAAAAAATCTGCCATAAGATAGTGTTTGAATAAAAAATACATTTAGCTTTATAAATTGAGGGTACAGAGATGTAATAAATATTTCTTGGGTTATCCAGTCCATGAAAAAAAAAAAAAAAATGATACTGTCTTAAAGAATAAGGACTGAATGAGCAGTTTTCTAATGTCAATGAATTTTATCATCAATAGTACAAATCACGGGTTGTGGAACTAGATGATCTTTAAGGTTCCTTTCGACCCAAACTATCCTATGATTCTATGATTTAGGGAGATAAAATAGCTGACACAAATTTTCTCAGCTTAAGTACGTTAGAGGACTTTCATTTTTTACAGTAGAGTGATGTTGGCAGAAGGTCTGCTCAGTTGTATGTAGTTATTTCACTAAGCAAATTAGGTTGAGCTATTATTACAAGAGCTGGTGTGAACCCTCTTTGTGTTAGAAGGATTTTGAAACCATAACCGCACTGGCAAAACCTTTAGGGAATAAAAATCTGTCTGCTCCTGAGTGCCTAGCAGCACTATTCTATATTTCAGGCATGACGTTCCACTTTAGTGTAGAATAAGGAGAAAATGTCGCACTTTGGACATGACAGCATACTACACACCTTTTCTAATGACCTAAATAATTGCAGCGCTGTGCAAGGCAACCAATATTCATTATCCTTTGGGGAGTCCTTTCCTGGTGTAAACTGTCGTAATTTATTGATGTTAGCGGAGGCATTAGATAGCTGACACCACCTGCCTCTAAATCTTTGGCCAAGATGACAGAGATGCTGTTTGCAAATGTGCCATTCCACTGACAATTGAGCTAGTTTCACTCCTTGGACATGGCTAGGAGTTCACACCATGAAAGAACTTCATCCCAGAAATTAAAGGGCAAGGCTGGGGATCATAATTATTGAGCCAGTTTTATTTATATAAATAAATTTTCATAAATTTTGGCAAAACTGTGGAGTGGTATGATTTTCTTTACATACTGTATAAAGAAAAATGTGAGCAAATTGACTATAGATGAGTGAGCAGATAACAGGGTAGGTTGGATGCTCACAGTTCTGTTGTGTTTGAGCCTGTTTTGAGACAGAGAAGGATGTCTGTTTTGAAAGGTTTCTTTTTCAATATAGATCACATAATCAGAACAAGAGTTTATTTTCCTTCTTGTGACTATTTGTTAAGCAGTGAAAGTCAGCTTCTAACTAGTAGAGAGCCTGGGCCCAACTGTAAGTTATTTTCTTAAAGTATACCAAAAATTATATTTTGTGGGTAACTGAAAGCAACAAGTCGGTCAGTGCCTTTTCAGAGTGCTTCCAGGCACCTGTTTTTAATGTCATACATTTATTTTTTTCCCTTTTTCTTCTTCATGTTCATTAGTGGCAGGTTTTTTGTTGCTAGTTTGTTTTTTTTTTGGGAAACTAGGGTCATGTCTGTTCATGGAGATGTTTTCAACTATTTTTTCAACCCAATATGATATAGTACAAGTTTCATTAGATTTATGTTGTAATTTCTTTCTTCACTGTATTGGTTTAGTATGAGATTAGCTACTTCTTATTTTGAGATAAATAAGATGATCTTCTAGAGGGACATGAATCTCAGATTTCAGTTAGGCTCTGGTTCACAAGATCTACTAATTCACCATTGTCACTGTTTAAATGATTAAGATATTTCTGTTTGCAGACATTCACCCCAAATCTTGGCCAGAGTTGATGCCTAGAGGCAGAGTAGTCAGCATACCTACTTCTGAGCTCTGGCACCCGGCAGTCCAACCTACTAACCTTAGTTTCATCTGCCTCTGTCTCCATAAATAAAAAGACATGAAATGCTGTGGCTGAATGCTCAAATTCACAATCTGTGTCAGGGCTTTGGGTGACAGTTACAGAGTTTGCTACTTCTGGCTTATAGCCTTTTCTATAGCCACTGTGTTGTCTAGTCTGACAGAAGATGCTGAACAGAAGCTTGAATTTCATATCAATATAATCTAAAAAACATGAGTCAGGTCTAAGGTATGTGGGACATAAAATCTCCCATAATTTTTTATGAAGATGATATGGGTGGAGAACAGAAGCTGCATGGACTATCTTGGAGAATAATGTGGAAAATACTCAAGTGCCACCCTGTAAATCAGTCATTTCTTATAATCCAAAATATGTAATGCAGTCCTGATTGCCTCATCACACAAGTGCATCCACAGAATTGGAGGGTGCTTAGCAATGAGCAGCAGCACAAAAAGAGTGAACAGGGACTAGGATAATCAATGGCATCTTTTAGAGACATGTCTCTGCTTATAAAAAAAAAAAAATGTTTATGTGTATTTCACATCCTGCTTAGCAGAATACAAAATGTGTGTTTTCCCACACGTTTGGTTTTTCAGTGTTTGCTGTGTTTAAAGCATTCCCATGGTACCTCCTTTTCCTGCTGTTCCACAGGGGCTTTTCTATTCTTGGAAGCAAGTCACCAGGGGAATTAAACCAGTGTTCAAGAAAGGGGGGAAGAAACAGAAGAAGAAACTGTGAGGACAATCCAATTGTTCCTATGTCACTTGATTCAATAAGAACAAAAACATTAAAAGGATTTGGGGGCTGCAAGCTGCTGTTGTGCTGACTAATTTACCATGCGTGCAAATGCTCAATGAGGGGGCCTTGAGCTAGCCAACATACACTGTTGGTCTGGGCAGTTGAGCTGCTGGGTATATCCAATTATTAAGAAAAACAATAAAGTTCAAACTCCAGCATATCTTGTTCTTGATGTGTGTAATTCATGTGGATGTTTGGATTGTGCTAGTTTAATTGTGAGAAATGTAATGCAAAGATAATAATTACTCAGTTAAATGGGCTGACATGTTTCTATTAATCACTCTCATTAAATTATTAAGCCACTTATCTATCTTTAGCATTAATATGCACTACATGACTAGTGGACATTACATCAATAACAAATCTAGAAGGAATTTTTAGCCTTTTGAAGAAGCATCAGCTAAGCAAACTAGATAGCTCTGTGCATCCATCACACACTGATAATGCAAAAGGTTGAACCAGCCTCGCTGTTAACTTGAGCAACTATTTTCATTAAGGTGTGCAGGATTTGACCCAACTTTGTGAGTTTTCTAGAACAAACTATAACTTTTTCATTACATTCTGAGATTTTTGCTCCTGTAAAGTAACATTTCTATATAGGTAACAGTGTTATGTTCAATTTGCAACTGTGCTTTGTCCTTTACACTGCAACAAGCTAAAATATAATGGCTGATTTTCAAAGACCTAGTTTTGACAGGCCTCCAAATTATTTCACTCTCAACATGAAAGATCTTGAGTCATGCTGAAAGCGTATGTATAGCATAAAGGGTTGTGAGAAGGGTATGTGGCTGGCTGTGGTTGGAGAGAGCTGGGGAGCAGCATCTGTCACCAGAGGATGAAAGGATTGTGCCAATGGCTGTGTCCAGCACAGAAAGTTATAGAATGGGGGAAAAAGAAGGTGAAAGATGGCATTACGTGGGAGTTATTTGTGTAGATCTCACAATGAGTTTTGATATTTAGTGAGTTGGATTTGCCAGGTCTGTGCTGCGCTCATGGACAAAATAGTCATTTGCATTATGTTCCTCCCCCACGAGTTATGTATTAGTATAAATTAAAAAAAATATCAAATCTTCCCACTTGCTTATGTCCCGGTATGTGAGACACTACTGGGAGGTGATGTCCTGTGGGCGCCTATGCCTGCCGCATGCTGTCCTGTGATGGAGCTGAGCCTGAGGTACTGGGCTACAGCTGGGAAAGGTGCCCGTGGTGTTGTGCAGCTCAACAGCCTCCTCTTCACACTCTGAGCACAGGCACAGCTGCTTCAGCAGAGCAGCTTGCTGGGGGTGTGAGGCTGTGTGTTCTCCTGGGTTTCCATTTCCACCATGACTTTGTGTTCGTATTTTTTCCAAGTATAGAGAACAAGGGTTTCCTGCTAGTTAGTTGGTGGAGATGTGATCAATGGGAGTTTCAGCCAATATAACAAAACAACGGAGCTTCTCAAGTGCTGCCAAATGGTCAGGGGGCAGGAAGTACATCATATATTTAGATTAGAAAACTGATGTTAAAAAGGGTAAGAGTAGAGAAAGCATTTTTTATTTAGTTATAGTTTTTGCCTTGCTGTGATTTGATGCTCATAAAATCTAAAAGCAGTGGGGGACACAATTAACAGATCACTGCGATTTGCAAGGTAAAACAAGAGATGAATTTGACTCATGGGTTTCAGTAGCCCAAAGATATTTTTATGTCATCCTTTCTCGTGCTTGTGATGTTTGGTAATAGCTACACAGAATGAGATTAAGTGCGGTAAATTTTCTGCCAGTGCGGGAACTGCTAGATGAAGTCTCTGAGAAAGAGTATAACAACACAGAAACAAAGGGCAAATAATGCCAAGGGCAAATAACTCCAGTAGACAACTCAGGCATGTGGTGTTTAGTATAAAGCATTGTAGGTAGAGCAGCTGCTGGATAGAATGAGGAATTTGAACACAGACCTGAATAAAGCCCAGAAATGCAATCTGTTACTATTTCTCTGTGGTGTTATTTACAACGTAACATCAGATCATCAAATGATATAAAGTGGTTTATGGCCTAACAATATTAATACAATTAGGACAGCTGAGCACTGTTAAGAATCTGTCCACTAAAGTCTACACCCATCCCATAAAAACAAGACTGAATGCCCATAGTTGCATTAGGCTTGCCTAAGCACCATGCATCACCCAAATGGCAAGCAGTGACTAAGCAGTGTCGTGTTTTAATGAATATTCAAACATAGATACATCATTTTACTTCTGTTAGCTTTTTAATTTTCTAATGCTTTTTCAAGGTCTGTGCTTTTGGGAGGGGGAGGGAGATGTTTGCTCTTAGAGGAAAAAAAGGCACATTGCCATTTCATTTCTTAGTAGAGGTTCATAATGCGATTACCAAAATGTGAATAACAATCAAATAATGTAGAGGCTTATTCCCTATGGATAGCAAAAATAAATTTCAGTCAAATGTTTCCGGCAGAAATCTCAAATTTGTCATGCAAAGTACTTCTCTGCATTCAAACATAATGTATTTATGTGAGTCAGAAACATCAAACATTAGGATAAATAGCCAGATTATAAATACAGTCTGCTTATGAAATGATTGGAATAGAAGTGCAATTAATGGAACTGGCAGAATGGCTGTGAAGAAGTGTTAATGCCTTGAGATTTAAAGGAAGCGTCCATATCTGCTTTACAACATGGGATAGAGGAGACACTTGAGACTGCTTCCCTTCTCCCTTGTTAACAATCTTTGACTACCTTTTTGTTCTTTGTGACTTATATTCATGTCAGGAGAGAATTAGCAGCAATTTTTACAAACTTCTCCTGGGCTCATATTTAAAAGGGAAATGAGGCCTGGGAGGCCAAGGGGAAGAAAATGAAAAGATGGGCAACATCATTGATATTTTCCTTCTACCTCGAAGGCAGTGTAACACTACGTACTTCTACAAAACAAACAAACAAACCAAACAAAAAGAGGAGTAGGGAAGAATGGTATGTGCATACATCTGACAAAAGTGCTGCTGTGAACTCCCTATCCCAACTTTTCCAACTCTACCAACCAGTCAGAAGTGTTCTCAGGTTGCTGCAGGTCTTACTTGCCCTAAGAAGAGCTAGTTGGACAGTGGTAGCTTCTGTCTCCTGACTTGCTTTCTCTGCATCCTTAGAAGGGAATGGATATAATCTGGAATACCTGGGTTGGATCTCCAGATGTTTGTGAGAGGTTAGGTAGAAGTGGCTTAAAGGATATGAACTGGCTTTAGTAATTGTGTGAGTCCTGTGTATTTCTGCGGCTGAAGGGTGCATGTTTGGGAAAGAGAACAGAAGTAAACATCAACCATGAGGTATATGAGCCCTCTGTATTGGTTTGTGTGTGTGTAGTTCTTTACTGGGAAGATTTTGTGGAGCTGTGCATCAGCAGTCTCTTGTCAGTGGATTTTTTCAGTTTTCTGTGTCCATCAGCTAGTGGTGATGGAATAAAACATTTAATTTTTTAAGGAACTTGGAGGGCATGCCCAAGCAGAGGCTGATGAGTGGAACACCAGGCTCGGCTGACACTGTCTGGTGGCAGCAGCTGGCATTGCTTTTAAGCAGTGAGAAGCTGAGATTCAGTTCCCCCTTGCCAGGACCCCAGAGACTACCTTTATGGAGAATGTGAGGTAGCTGTACTTACTGCTTCTTTTTTTTCAGTCATTTTAATTTTTAGTATCACGGTGTGACTTGACTAGTAGCAGAAATCTTTGGATTTGCCATACTGTACTATTATGTTGCAGGTAAATTGTAACACCCTGCTCCAAATAGATGTGGCAGTTTAATCCATCTTTTCTAAGTTCACATCTTAATTGAGCCTGCTGAGTGCCATGGTATCACAATACTTGGAATTACTTATTTCAGTAATTGGATATGTAATTAAAAAACCTCAGGTTGTTTTTGATGATCTGGTGCAGGGGAAACCGAGGTCTGCATAACCTGTGCTTAGTACTGAGCTTAGGGCATATGAAAGTAAAAAGAAGAAAGGTAAAAATAGTATTAGGACTTCTATATGATAATTTTGAAGCTGTACAGGATTTATTACAACTTATATAGCCTTGGGCCTAGCATAGTTTATGTCCAGTTATCCATGGCCTACAGATCTTTATGAGAAGGGTTTTACTAGGAAATAGGTATGTTACTCTGTCCACAATAGGAGAGGATTCCTCTAGAAAGGAATAAAATTTATCAGTCTCAGATTTTTGTTTTCTTGGCTTTAACTGAATTCCAAGTGTTTTCCTCCAGAAAAGCCTTTTTTCCCTTTTAACTCAGCAATAATGATCCACGGTGTCCAGGCAACCTCTGTGCACTGAAGCTATTCTTCCAGGAAATGTAGAAAATCCATAAGGACCATGTGATTTGTTACGAGGTGGTAGCTTACACGGATGATTTCCTTCTTCCACTAAGTCTCTGAGAAGTCCTTATGCGCCCGCATAGGAACCTCTTTCCTATTTGATGAGCCTGGTAGAATACAGCTAGAAAAAAATGTTGGCAACTATCTTTCTTGTCCCTCAAGCAGTGCCCGTGGTGTTTTGTGATAAGGCACGTTCCCAAGGAATTGCAAAGACCTTCACTCATCTTTTCTTAAATCCAGAAACTGATTTTCCTTCTGTTTGTGTGTCATGGCCAGCTGAGTATCTACCAAATCTCAGAAAGTTAACTCTAGAAAGAGCTAAGTCTTCTGCAAAGCTTCTTGATGATATTGATATAGCCTTTGCTTGCAGATGTTATTGGTCATATATATATTCACTAAACAAATTCTTCTCTGATATTTAATTTTCATTAGATTTAAACATTTTTTGGAAATGTGCAATTTCTGAGTTGGGTTTTTTTTTGTAAGAAACGTCACTGTGTTTTGGATCTGAAAGGTGGACATATTTTGATTTATTTGAGTTTCTTGTAGATTACAAGTTACTAGTTTTCATACACCTTGTTAAATGCTGTCAAAATATAATTCGTGAGACGTGGGAGTTTTACTAACTTTAGAAGTTTACAGGAATCAGAACAGACCAATGTGATGAATTTTTTAGTTATGTCACTCATCATGTAGTTAGGGATGGAAAGACACTTGATTAGGCCAGTGAGTGCAATCGCTTCAGCAACCCTGACAACTGCTTCCTTAAAGCCTGTTTATAAATTATTGAGAAGGTGCTTTTTAATGGGCATAAATTGTGTGGTCTGTTTTTTTAAATTTTTACTTCACAGGAATTTCATCACTTCATATTTGCAATTCAAATCAGAATACTTTTTAATATATGGGAATTTTATATGTAATAGGAATTCTGGTTCCTGATCAGCTATGTAGAAATCCTGCTTTCTCTTTAAAGAGACTGACTTTTATAATACAATGAAGGGAGTTGTAATCAAGTCTGGCTGCTCACAGGTTATTAAAGCTGTTAGTCACTGTGTCCGTATGAAAGAACAATGGATATATCATTAGAAAACTAAACTAGCAGCAGAAATAGGCCTTTTGCCTTTTGCTTTATCAACGTCTGTAATGTCTTTTCTAGACGCATGTAGGGACTAAATGTGTTGCTCAATGGAATGAAGGCAAAGAACCCTCCCAGCTCAAGGCTAAAGGCTTTCTGGCAAGTTGTGTTTTTTTTATGTTTAGGTGGAATTTCCTGTGTTACAGTTTGTGCCCCTTGCTTCTTGTCCTGTCAATGGGCACCACTGAGAAGAGCTTGGCTTCAGCTTCTTTGGGTATTTATACACATTGAGAAGATCCCCACTGACACATCTCTTCTGCAGGCCAAACAGTTCCAGCTCTCTCAGCCTCTCCTCATATCAGAGATACTCCAGTCCCTTATTCATCTTTGTAGCCCTCCACTAGACTCACTCCAGTATGTCCATATTTCTTGTACAGGGGAGCTGGGAAATGCACACAGCACTCCAGATGTGGCCTCATGAGGAAGGATCACTTCTTTCAGTGTAATACAGCCCAGGATACCATTTACCTTCATAGCCACAGGAGCATGTTTCTGGCTTGTGGTCAGCTTGTTGTTCACTGGAACACCCAGATCCTTTTCTACAAAGCTGCTGTAGAGGTCAGAGCCGGACCTCTACTGGTGCCCTGGTTTAGTCCCACCCAAATGCATTTCTCTTGGTTGATCTTCGTGAGGTTCCTCTTTCCACTTTTCCAGCCTTTCACTGTCCCTCTGGATGACAGCACAATCATATGTTGTATCAACTGAAAATTTGTCGCGTGTGCATGCTGCCCCATTGTCCGCGTCATTAATGAAGTTGTTAGACAGCTAAGGACTCAGTATCAACACCTGAGCTACACCACTAGTGACTAGCTTCCAGCTGGACTTTGTACCATTAATCATAACCCTCTAAGCCTGGAAGTTAAGCCATTTTTCAGTCTACCTTTATTGTCCACTTAACCGGCCCATAGTTCATCAGATTGTTTGTGGGGACGTTATGGGACACAGTGTCAAAAACCTTGCTGAAGTCCAGATAAACAACATCCACTGCTCTCTCCTCATTCACCTCATTCAAACCAGTCATCTCATTGAAGAAGGCTATGAGGCTGATTAAGCAAGATCTTCTCTTTGTAAATCTGTGCTGACTATCCTGATCACCTTCTTGTCCTTCATGTGTGAGGAAAGGGTTTCCAGACTCATTTGCTCCATCACCTTCCCAGGGACTGAGGTGAAGCTGACCAGCCTGTAATTCCCCGAGTCTTCCTTCTTGCCCTTCTTGAAGACAGGAGTGACATTTTTTTTTCCTCCGGTCCTTGGGCATTTCTGCCAGTCACCATGATATTTCAAAGATTATCAGAATTAGCCTTGCAAGTGACGTCAGCCCAGCTCCCTCAGCACTCGTGGGTGCATCCCATCAGGGCCCATGGACTTGTTTATGCCCAGTTTATTTTAAGGGTTCTGTAACTTGATCCTGCTCCACTGATGGTAAGTATTCCTGGGACTAGGCTTTCCCTGTGCTCTCAGGGCCGGGAATAGCTGAAGGCAAAGCTCACCAGTAAAGACAGAGGCAAAGAAGGTGTTGAGAACTTTAGCCTTTTCTGTGTCCTTCCTCACCAGGGCTTCTGCTTGTAGAATTCCTTCTTGTTACCCATTACGTACCTCACCAAATTCCTAATTCATCCCTGCATGATCAGACCATGACTTTTTATTCCTCCTGGGTCACCTGGCCCTGTTTTCACCTCTCTACTTTTATATGTTTTAGTTTAGTGAGGAGTTCCTTGTTCATCCATGAGAGTCTCCTGCTGCCTTTGCTTGGTTTCCTGCTTACTGGGATATACCATTCTTGAGCTTGAAGAAGGCGATCTTTGAAATATCTTGTTTGACCTGAAACTGAATTTTTCTTGTCGGCTTAAAACCAAATTTTTGTAGTGACTAATCCTAATTGTGATTTGGAGCATTTCTGAAAAGCTGGACAAAGCCATCAGCACCTGGGTAAAAATGGGCATTCAGGTGTGTAGGCTATGTATTTGATTCAGGATTAATTTAAATCACTACAAAAATTCTCATTGATTTCCATGAGCACAGAATCAGGAGGTGCATTATTGTGGCTCGTGAGGTCAGTGTATCAGTTGGGGAAGAATCAGTCTGTGCTACATGTATGGGAATGGTAGCAAGGGAAGAAAATGGAGCCTGTAAGCTTTTTACGGGCATAGTAAAAAAGGGTTATAGAAACTAATCTTAAATATTTACGGTTTAGCCCTTCCTGAAAAAGCTATCAAGGATTAAATAGAAAATAAAAGCTTTTCTATTACATTTTTAACCATGTGCTAGCAATTAGAAGAAAATTATGAGCTGGATATAGAACCCCATATGAAAGCAAGAAAAGCCCCCAACTTCTAAAAAGGAAAAATCTCTTCTAAACTATCTGGATTTACACAGTAATTGCTAGGAAGCCCAATGAATTTGACTCTATTGAGTTTTTCTATAAAGAGTCTCTTACTAGAATGTAACTATTAATGACATATAATAAATTATTTCCAGGACTGAGGTCTTAATTAAGTTTCTAATTCCAAGCAATTTAAGGGGGTCATGTTCATGCAGTAAGTTTCTAAGCAAAGTATCTTCATCTTAGAGCACATTTATTAAGCCTTTTTCTGGAAAATACACCTGTTTATGCATCAAACTAAAATGTTGTTATTTATGTCATAATGAAGGGGGGAAAGGAGCAATCTGTGAATAATGGGCTATGCTCAGACTAAGTGGAACTCATATACATGATAAAATGGACATAATTGCAAAGTGTGAAGGTATCTACATACATATGCATATGCCCCTGTACAAATATATTTTTTTAAAGTGTCTTGCTAAAAGCAGCCCAACATATCTTTAAAAAACAAGTGCTTTAATCTTTGTTATTTTTTTAATGTTTTCCTCAGCAAACAATACTTATGGAGGTATGATTTATGTATTGATCTTTACCCGAAGAAGAGGTTTAAATCAATGCTAATTTTGGATTGTCAAGCTACTGAAAAGAAGCATACTATAAGGTGTTATTAGTCATTGGGTTTTGTGTGTTCTACTAACATCACAGAGTGGGCTTTTCTTTATGGGATTTTTTTGGTGGAACAGCAGTTTCTAGCAGACAAACAACCTCGGCAGTGCATACTTTGTTCTCTCTATATATAATGTGTGTGGCATCCCAAGTGTATTTGTCAATTTGGCATATTCAGTGAGCCACACATTAACTAAAAAAGCGTTATGTAATTTTAAAATAGTATTAAATCATACATCTCTAGAATTTTTGAGTAGTAAAATCTAAATATTTTTCAAATGAACTAATGAAGGCATCTGCACCTCAAGAAGTTTTTTATAAAGGGATAAAATCCCTTGAAAGGAGGGAATGTCATAATTGTTACTGAAATTGTTACTTTTTCAGGGCTTTGCAGCTTATGAAACACTTGTTTTCTTCTCCTGTTTGTGTTTGAACACACTAATTGCTACGCATTTTGACTGATGGAGTGAGTTAAAATGATAGTCAATGTAATGTTATGAGTCTTTTAAACAGAATCCTTTCTCATCTCAAAATTTTCAGGTTTCAAAGTTCTTTAAAGTTTTTAGCTGAAAACTCAAATAGCTGGTTTCATGTTCATAAAATCAGTTGTCATTTCAATAGTGTCAAGTTTGGTCAGTTTCAATTACAACTACAAATTTCAAAGAGGAATGATAAAGAAAATGGGGGAAAAATGTTTTTGTTGTTTGCAGAGTGAAGGGATTTTTTGCAAGGCTGTAGATCCAGGAAATCCTGTAGCTTGTGTAGTTTGGCCTCACCATAACAGCAGAAGCTGAGTAGCTGAGTCATTCACCCATATCCTGAAGATGGGATCAATGCGATCCAAGAGGAAAGTCTCTGAGGGCTGCAACAGCATCTAGGAGACAGCCCTTCAGCCATTTCACATGTGGGAGAAGGTGAGGTACTTTTCTTCAGAGGTGAGGTACATTCCTTCAGAATGGCCAGCACACAGCTTGGCATTCATGTCGTGCCTTGGATAGGAAGATTTAAGCCTAATTAAACAGTAGTTGTTGACTTGCATATTCTGTAATAGGCATGACACCATTTGGTACTTAGTTGTGGTCTAGCATCAAACAGCTCCCTTCAACTGCAGATCTGAGGCACAGCTCAAAAGAATAATTACGTTTGCCTGCGACAAGCCAAGGACTGGCTGACAGAACAAGTAGCATTAGCGAGGGTGGAGACTGCCAGCATCAATAATGATTATATGTGCCACTTCTGCCTGTGATGGGCTGCCAGCTTGTAAGTGCTGAACAATTGAGTGACCTTGGACAAACCCTTCCCAATAATGATACAGCGTTTGTTTTAATATGAAAGTGACAAGAAGGAAAAGATCACAGTGTATCTTTCTTTCATGCAATCCCTCATCTCCAAAATGGATGCATCTCATGTGAGTTTAATAATTCGTTTCATGTGCAAAGCCTCTTTCTCTGGTATTAGGAACATCTTCATTTCAAAGCTTAGAAAAGTTAAAGAAGACTGAAGGCTGGAGTCAAGGAAGAAAGATAGTTCTTATACCTGGCAGTAGCTGTCACCTGCTTAGAGATAATAAAAATATCCTCTGAAATTTAAAACTGTGTTTTATCTCAGCTTAGGTACCTACAAAATTTTTTTCTTTGAATCCATTTTTTGAATTGAGTTAATTGGGCTAAATTGCCTGGTTTATTAAAGAAAAAGTATAAAATATTTGCAGTTTTGCAGCAAAACTTCTGGTAAAAATATGAACCAGAGCAAATCTTTTTTGCAAAGTTTTGGGAGGTTTCTTTTACTTTTAAGTGTGGACCACCTGCGACAGTGTTTGAAAAAAAACTTCCTAAGCAGAAAAACAAAGTCCATGATTGACAAAACTGTCTGAAGAAAGCTAGCTGCAAAATATAAGATGCCCCACAAATCAGGGGGAAACCTATATAACAAGCTACTCAAATCCCCTAAGCTTTCATTCTCAGGATTCCTTCAAAACCCTGACAAATGACACAGCTCTAGTATAATTTCTTAAAAGCTCATTCATCTTTTCCTCATAAATGTTTAATTTCTCCTTTGAGCAATGCTTCTCTGTTTGCTAGTCAACATAAAAAAGCATTTCTTCAGATACAGTCTATGGGATACTGGATACATCTTCAGCCCTTTTCTGTCTTTTTATAATATTATTTCTTTTGAACACCTTCTTCTTTTTTTTTCTTTTTTTTTTTTTAACTAGAAAAATATGGTAGTTTCCAGCCCATGATCCAGCAAAAACACTGATGTTTGGTATTTTTCACTGTCACAGTATGAGAGATAATGACATCTTGAATAGGAAATCATGCTGCCAACTACTTTTAGAAGTGCAAAGTACCATATGACCTGATATGGACCTAATGGCTTTCAAAAAGAAGTGGACCTTTTTTTCTGTTCCACTTTTTTCAACATATTCTTCTGGTGAGATGTTCCTGAGGACTGAAACTGAGCAACAGGAGCTTTTGCAGTGGAGTACAGCAGCTCTGCGACTGAACTGCTGAGAAATGCAGCTGCTGCTGCCTAACTTTTTTTATGAACGGCTTTCACCACCCTTGTTTTGAGCACCTTATAAAAACGTGGGGTTTTTTGTAGGGACAACCTGCATTCTTGTATTTATTAATAATGAAGAATATTTGTTTTAGGCACTGAATGCCTTTGGTTTCAGGAACAGATGTGTAGCCACACAAATGAGCAGACAACAACTGGGAGGATACAGAGCTTGCACTCTGAAGAAGCATAGAGAAGCTGATTAGCCCACGAGTCATGGAAATCAGAGCCCATGCAAAAGTAACCTTACTCTCTTTGAGATTTTCATGCTTGTCCAATGTAAGATACACAGTGTAGCTGTGGTCATAGTCAAGCTGAAGAAGTTGAGTATGGCCTGCTTCTGCATGTCCAATTCCTACGGCATTCAGTTGGAGCTATGTGTCTGGGTAGAAGACATAAACTTAGACTTCATTGATTTACTGCAGTTGTTTTAGTGAGATAGTGAGGTTAAGAGGCGAATCAACTCAAATATTCTTAATTTGAAAGCAGTATTGTTTGGAGGTGGAAATTGGAAGCTGTCTTGTAAAGCTTAATGCTTTATGTGTTAAGAGAAATACGACTTTTTATTACTTCAGCACCACATTTTATAAGTTTTATTGGTGTTATGTATTGTGTAATATTCATGGAAGAATTTACAGGGGTTTAATACGTGTATTTGGGCACTTGGTTATTGTCACACATCTTCCCTCTTTAATACAGAAAAGACTCAAAAGTCTCCCTCTTCTTTCCAGTCTTGTTTTCACATTTATATAGGAAGCTGCTTGCAACATCTAAGTATTCTGGTTTGAGAGACCTTATGCTGTCACGCAGGGAACAAAATAGAATTGCAACCTTCAGCCTGTGAACTGTTCCATCAGGACAGGGAGAATAAAGTAAGGGCAACAGAAGCACCAGGTCAGACTGGCCATTGCTAGGAACCTCCTTGCAGGCGAGTGGGACAGTGGTGCCAAGGTAGCTGGGGGAGTGCACCACGTCAGAGCTGCTGAGCCATCCTACCCCAGGAGGCTCTGCATGGCTCTTGCTGGCATGTGGGGCTTTCTATGTGAGAAAAGCTTATAGCCAGTGAGGGCACGGCCAGTGAACTCTGTTGCAGGCTGGCAGCCACCGTGAGTGTATGGTTTGTTCTTGGGTTGGGTTTTATAGTTGGTTGGGGTTTTTTTGTATATATATATATTTTGCAGAATAGTCATGAATATACAGATTCACAGTTGTGTTATCGGGAACCTAAGAACAACTGTTTTGCAGCTAAAAAAAACCCTTGTATTTGATGTGCAGCTTATCTGAATGCTTTGTGTTTGCGGGCAGTGCCTGTTTAACAGTGTGCTTGTAGAGCATCTCGGTTAAGCCTAAATAACTGCCACACCTTGTGAGGCTGTCCCTTCACTCCTTCCTTTCTTGTCACCACATTTTGATCTATCAAATCCCCAGGTGTTTGACAAGGCACATCTGGTTCCTCAGCTGGTGCAAAAGAAGGTATTCTGAAATACTGTGTTTATTGGGAGTACTTTTGTGCTGCTCTGTTTCAGCTTAGTTTATGGGATTAATAGAGCACAAGATATGAAATTCCATTGTATGTATTTATACATTTGAAGTAATGGACCAACGGTTTAAGAATGCTTTCAAAATGAGTGCAGGTTCAGTGATCTCAGCAGTTAAGAATTTTTTACAAGTCTGAGATGATTAATATTTTCCTTAAAGCTTCATTTTATAGTCATGAAACTAAGAACATCCTTTTTTTAAAAAAAAAAAAAAAGTTTCATTTTCTAGCTCATTTTTTTTTCAGAGAAAAGCTTGAAAACATAAGCTATCGATATTCAGAAAGCAGAAGGCAAGAAGTAACAGCAAGCCCTGAGGACTAAAATTTATGAGTTCTGCAATGCATTGGTATTTGTTTCATCTCTTGTACAACTACACTGGAACTTATATTTTATGACAAACCCTTTTGGGGTTGGGTATTTTTTAGAGGAATTGTCCCCTGTTACTTTCCATCCACTCCCAGCAGCAGTGTGATCACATATTGGTAAACAAAAAGATAACTGGAAGATTCTGAAAATATTCCAGATTTGGAATATCATTTCTCATTCCTCTTTATTCATCCCCAAGTTATAACCTAAAAAGGTACATTCCAAGTAGTCTGTGAATCAACTTGCCACTTGAAACTTTCTGCATTATGAAAATGCACAGCTTTAGCAATGTAAAAGAGTAAATAAAGCCCATGCAATAAATAGGAAATAAAGTTAAGGGAAAACTAGTAAAGAAATACAACCAAATCTTTACATTTGTTTATATATAAACTAATTTAGAAAATTAATAGCCTGCATTTTTAATAGATTTAGAGTAGTAGTATGTATGTTAAGAATTTTTTAGGAATGCAGCACAAAATAAAGATAAGGTTAAATTTGATGGATGAATTTCTCCTAGATTGATACCACTTCAAATAAGATCTCAATATTGCCTTGGTTTGCTTTCAAGAAGTCTGTGATCTCTGGAGGAACTGCCGTTTTAAAAAGTATGGAGCGAGCCACTTACGGTACACTACAGACTGATGCCTAGCTTTTCCAGTTCTTCTGCTGTTCTCATAGTAGTATGCTGTGTGGTATCTTTCCTAAATAGTAAACTCCTGGAGTCTTGCAAATATAAAATGGTACTTAATTTTAGTAGTTTAACAAGTATACATTTCTTGTCCTCGTGCTTATGGAAAAGAACAACAAAATGTGATTTTTTTAAACCCTGATGTTTGTTGTTTGTGTTGTTTGCTTGAAAGCCAGTCTTGATTTATTTTTTTATAGAACTGTACTTGGAATACATGAGGTAAATAATACTGCACAGCCCTTCCTTCAAGCAAGTTTTCAAACATTTACCAGGGAAAAATGTGAATGTGCATACATTTTGCTGGCATGCCTAAGTTTCAGGTGCTGACCAAGGGACTTAGGAGGGACCTCTTCAGAGTTTCTGACCCCACTACATGAATAAATATATTGGAAGTTACATGAGTGGATTTGAACTTAATTTGTGAGATCTCCAACTCTTGTTTTGATTGTGTTTGTGCAAAAAATATCTGCTTGTGAGATTCAGGGAAAGGGTGATTCTGTGGATATTGTTCATATAGTGTGAATTAGTAACGGAAGCAAGTAACCTCACCACTGCTGGTACAGGGAAGGTCTGGAGAAGAATAATAGTACAAGAACAGAACCAATAGAGAAAAACGTGAAAATACTTGAGAGGAAGGGAGGGAAGGAGCCTGGCAGAAGGACAAACTTGACACAAGAAGCTGTACTGCTGAAAAGCTTAAGGATAAAATATAAAACCTCTCTGGACTGTGGCAGCTCCCCTCTTAATACACAAACCAGAAAGTGATTTTAAAATTAGTCTTTCTTCACTAAAACCCACTAAGAAAACTTTTTTTACATTTTTTACTCATTAGGCCTTCCTTAGGAGTTACATTACATGTTTTGAGTGATGGTATTTTATTGATCATGATTAGTGTTTCTGGTGGGAGTGTATGTATTCAGACCAGCCATCAGGCTACTTTTTGATTCTGGTTTTCTTTTGGGGCTGCTACTTTTCTTTCCAACAATTGGTTGAATTTATCATAAACATAAAGTCAACAGTAGATCTCTTGATAAACACAAGACTTATTAAAAAAAAAAAACAACAACAAAAAACAAACCAAAACCTGACAACAACAAAAGCAAAACAAGACAAAGAGAAAAATACAAAACCAAGCCAAACTAATTGTTTTTTTCTGGAAAAGAAGTAATTTTATGTGACCTGGATAACTCCTTGAAATGGAAAATCAAACAAAAAGGGTGGAAATGGTGTTGCAGATGTCTAAGAATTGATTGAGTCTCCCATTCTAATCCTCTTTTTCCTAAAATAATGGTTTCTAAATATAATAGTAACAATAATAATAAATCAGCTTTCCCCCTTTTGAATTGTTCAGTCTTTTGAATAAGCAAATGGACTGAGAGGAAGAAAAGACTAGAACTGGTTATAGTTTTCACTAGAGAGCTGTCTGAGGGGACATCTGTCTTAGGAAATCTGTTTATTTTGATACAACATTTTACAAGAAAAAGTCTAAAATTATTCTATCAGGCCATGTAGATATAGTACTTAGTATTTATTTTATTGTATTTTAAATTTATTACTTAAAACATCCTGCATTTCAGTATTCTGAAAAGGTTTCACTGCATGGAAATGAAATACTTGAATGCCTTTGAAACAAAATTCTTTGAGGTTTTATAAGCTAAGAGATCTGCTTACTTCAGCTTTCTTCCTGATGTGATATTTAGAAAATATCACTATCATAGTTTCTTGATAAGCACAATGCCATTTTCCAACTGTCATTAGCCAAAAGAGTTCTGTGTAGCAATAATGGATAAATTTATGTCTGAAACTAATTAATGACATATTTTATAATTTTAGCATATTCTATTTCATTTCTTTTATAAAAATGGACATGCCCTTAGATTGTTCAAAGTTCTGAATAGCTGACTCTCAGCTTTAAGGGAAAAAGCGAGTACATTATTTAAAATACAATTTAGTGTAACTGCCAAAGAACATTCCTGATTTTCTTTAATAATCTATAAAAGCTGGAGGTTAATAAAAGGGAGAGCTTGAGAACAAGAAGGGGGTAAACTAAGGGTAGAAAAAAGAGGCGAACAGTTTTATAAATTGGAATTTATAAATTGAGAGTAGCAATACCAATCCATTAATTGAATAACATCATAGGTGTTTAAAAGCAATATATTTTTATGGCTGTGTTAAGAGGTTTTAAATATATATTTTACTCTCCATTTCATAATTTAGTCTTCAAAATGTCTTCCCGTTCATGAAAGCAGAAATTCTCAAAATCTGTCTCTGGGCATCATGCCATTTTGTGGTACTAATAGATCATTCTGTTCTGACAGGAAGAGTTTAAAATAAATGTCCGCTCAAGCAGCTGTGTGAAACAGGCTGATCCAGCCCCTGTCTTTGGGTCAAATACTCACTGTCTCTGCTGCAAAACACATCCAAAAAAATAAGGAACTTAAGCCTGATGGGGTGCATTCAGTTAGCATGAAGGAATTTAAAAACTTCTTGAAAAGGTGGATCTGCATCTCAGCAGCATGTAGAGCATGGAAAGGTGTTCTTCCTGATTGCTGCAGGAGAGCTTCACAGCTGTGGAGGATCCTGTCAGCTTTAATAGGCTCGGAATACATTGCTGACTAACCTGACTTACAAACAACTGACGTTAAACTTCCTGATGCCCCTGACACATGCTTTTGTCTCCTCCCTGCGTATAGATCAAGAGTCAAAATCTGTGGAGGAAACTAATACCAGTGTAGTCAAAAAGGAAAAATAGCAGAGCAGTATAGTGATGTGTTTAACTGCTGTCTTACAGAATATCTTCAGATAAAATTACAAACGTACCCAAGTTAGGTGAATATTATCCATAAAGAATTTTGGAAATGAGGGAAGAAAAAGAGCAGGATAAGATGTGGGAAACAAATTAATCCTTCATGACAGAGCTCATCATACATTACAAGAAAGTGTGGTATAGGTTGAGTTAAAGTTTGGTAGGTTGCCGAAGAAAATAGTCTGTGGTTGCTGTCTGGCTGTTGAACAAAGTGAGCCTTCAAGGTTCAACTTTTAGTCAGAAATAACACACTGTCTTGTTACCAACACATCTTGTTATCTGCCCTGATAGAGAAGGATCTAAGCTTTTGTAGTATATTTCATACTGAACTTGACAGCATCATTCTGATAAAGAAAGAAGAAAGGGAAGAGCTGTAATGAGTACATTTTGCAAGACTTGCATTGTCAAGGCCTCAAAAAGGAAGCTTGCCTTATTTTTTTTATTGATTGATTGGCTTGACCTTACAGGTGATCCAAGCCTGGGTAGGGCCATTAAAATTATAATGTTTCTGACCCTTGAATTTATAATACCTTCCTTTTCCCTTTACTGTTCTGTGTTCAAGACAGGTGAAATGCTCCAAATTCACCACTTCTGTTGATCATAGAAAAACCGTGTCATTCATCATAACTTGAAGATATTAATCTATTTCTTGCATGTTCAGAGACACAAGGAAAGAAGTTCTGAGCCAGCATTTATTTACTTATGTATTTATTTATCTGTTTGTTCTCCAGCTTTACAAGGCGTGTTTTAATACTGTGAAAACCTGTCTTGAGTTGGCATGTGAAAGAGTAGAACTCTCTGGGACACTAGAGAGTCTCTCCTAAGAGCAAAACGTAGGTTTTCTATCACTTCTTATACTATTTGGAGGTTGTGATAGTAGAATAGCCAGGAAGAATTAAAAACAATAAAAGGATAGAAGACAATATTATCAGAAAGAATAGAGAGCAAGAGGTATGTCACATGCTAAGCCTCCTCATACTCTGGAGAGCATGGTCTCAAAAGTAAGTGAGAAGACAAGAAAAAGCAAAATTGCTGATCAGTATAAGAAAACCTCCTAGACCAGTTCCAGACCACTGAAGTTTCAGCAGCTTGCTGAAAAAGGACTTGCTATATCACTGTCGGTACTGCTCTGTCTGTCCCAGAGACTGCCTTCCATGGCCACAAAAGACCAGCTTCTCCTGCTCACAGTTGTATTGGTGCCTTCTCATTTGAGAAAGTTCTCCATTGAGAGTCATAATGGGAATTATAATGAAAGGGAAAAGGGTACAGAAAGCATATCACCATCCAAGCTAACATTATCTGATAAATGCTTCATCTGATCATGGTGTCACTTTAGCACACCCTAAAACAGAATGACACACCAAGGTTTGATGTGCCAGTAGTTGCCTTTTGGTCTCACTGATTTAGTAAAACTTCTGTGTTTAAACTGCTCAGTAAGTTTAAACCATTATAATAAACATTGAAGATGTTCTTAAACTCCTAAAAATTATTGAGGAGGTCCTTGGAAAAATACCACTGAGTACCAGTAAAAGATTTTGTGGGTGGGAACCCACAAAATATTGTGGGACTGTTATTGTTCTCATAAAATGAAACAGGACTGGTTGTTTACATATTGCTTACACTCATATCCTGCCATATGCAAGAGGGAAGAAGAGTTTTAGGGAGGTAAGTGAATATACTAGTTCTGCATGAAATGCACCCAGATGAATGTTTGATACATTCAGCCTTTAAATGCATCGCCATGCATTTAAATTCACTCTTCTTAATTATCAAAGTTTCCCTCTTGGGTTTGCAGTCAAATGTTTGAACAGTTTGATTAATCACTGCAGTCCTGATGAGTCTGAAGTTAGCTGCTGTTTTGAATTAGGTGTCTTGTATCTCTTGCAAAGTACCAGGGTAGGGTGATGTATTTCCTGTAGGATTGTCTCCTAGAGATCCAAGACCACCAGAGGCCTGGCCACACCAGAAAGGTTGATTCTATAGATATTAGAAGCTTGGGCAGCCTGAAATAGTCTTTCCGGTTAGTTCAGTTCAGAAAAGGATGTCTATTGGATACTCACTTGGTAAACAAAGTAGACTAAATAATAATCTTTAGAAGGATTCAGTCATTTCAACAGCAAAACAGGGCTCCTGACTGCTCAACTGGAGAGACTAAGCCAAGTCAAGGTTATCTGAGAAGAGGTCTTGTTGTGTGTCACTGAAGCTATTTGAATTGTCTCATATATTGAGTTAAGCATCTTTCAAGATGGAAAAAAAGAAAGAGTATTAGATTAACATATTTCATCAACAAGGTTTTGTAATTCAAGGCTAAGGTAATAAAACAAATTTGCTTCATGTTATGGAATTTGCATATCTCATGTTATGCAGCATCTCTGTGTAACCAAAAGTCATGCAGCTAAGCTTGTGCCAGCTTTCTTTGCCAACAGTAGTAATACTCAGTAACTGTTAGGTACAATAGCCGAATATACTGTGATTCATTTCTAAAGATTTTTATTTCATGATGCTTTAAATATGAAGCTCTTTTCATGGTCATACTTTTCATTTATAGTAGCAAAAATGCACTTTTCATTGGTAGGGCAAGAATCAAAAAGAAAGTTACAAGGATTATCTGTGTATTTATTTCCTTATATGTCTTTGTTCCTTCATAAAGCTCCCAATATATTCTGAATTTTTCCATTTATCAAATAGTAAGAAGGCCTGTCTCTGCATTCTAGATGTCTTTGACAAATCCTCTGCATCGAAGAAAGGAAGAAGTGTGTGGCAGATAATACTAAATAACCAGAAAACACAAAAAGAGCTGTATTTCTGATTATTCCCTTCATTTGCCACGATAGTGTTCTTTAACATCTTAAAATATGGATTTTGTAGAACAGTCTGAATAGCGGTAGCCAATATTATCATTTTAGTAATATTGTGTCAGCATGTAAGAAAAAGCTTTCAAAAAAATGAGAGCTCCAAAGAAACCATGGGAGTAAAATGGAATGGGGGGTGGGGGCGGGGGTGGGGGCGTGTAATTTGAGCCTGTTTAACCTTTGTGTTTACACTTAACTCACAAATCCCTCATTTGACACAAATGCAGCAGCCCCTACTCTTTTCCCCTCGCTTCTGCAGAACTCAGGTGTAACGACGTTGTTGTGGGAAAACCCCAGGGCTCCTATACTGCGTGCTGCCTTTCTTCTCTTCCCTGACAGTGGCTCCCTCTGAGTTGGTAGCATTCGTCTTTCACTGATGCCTTGCTCAGATGAGTGTTTTCTTTTAACCTTGTCTAAGTCTGTCTTCAGAGGCAGTTCTCTAGTTTACTGTAGATCTTGATTTGCAGCATGAGACAGCAAGTGGTACACGTAAGAATTGCTCATGTCTTGAAATACTTCAGCTCTTCTGAACAGAATCTGAAGTACAGATTCTGACTGATTCATGATGTTATAGCTTAGAGCAGCTGATGTAATACCAAGAGTAGTTAATTCTTTCTGAGGCACATTGCCTACAGTCTTTAGAAGGAAGCAAATCTAGAAAAAATTACTTCATAATATTCATATTTTCTACCTTAAATTTCCAGTTTTCTGTTTACTAGATCTGCACACTGGACTTAAAATTGATTAAAATACCTGTCCTGTGCTTACAAAATTACATATATTCAGCCTTGATCCACCACGCTATCTTATTACTCCTCATCCCCATGACTTGGAGAGCACATGATACGTTAAGTACAGTGGATTTCAGAAATTCATAGGAATGAGCAATGTAATGACAACCTGCCAAAAGTTAATTTGCACCAGCCAACACTGCAGGACATTCTGCTTATAAAAACTGTTTACAGAGATTATTCCTGAGTGTCCTTCAGCAATGACTGTACTTTAAGAGGTACTGGTATCTCACTTTTATTGAATATACTCTTGAGAACTGAGTCTAGGACTGTAACATCATTGCTCAAACCTGTGTGTTGGGAGTGTGCACCGTTGTGGCAAAGTTGTCATTTTTTGTTCTCAGTTTTTCCTTTTTCTGTGAAATGTTATGTGTGTTCACACATCTCACTGTCTCACAAACATTGCCAATGAACTTCAAGAGGTCTGAGCCAGCCACATCTAGGCAGAAAAGACAGCCACATGAAGGAATGCATGTCATTGGGCCACTGTTTGGTCCTCATGAGAAGAGTGAGTGATATAAAGCCATTAATGCTGTGACTGGGGGAGGGTTGATAAAAATGGTGGTAAAAATTAAAGAATTTAGTGGTTCCTGAAATGTTTAGCTAAAGGTCTCTCTTGTGGTGTTAATGTACATATTTATCAAAACAACATTTGCCTGTTGAAAAAGCTTGGGACAAGTTCTGGTATAATTCAGTTTAGGATGAGGTCCAAGAATCCTAGGTGCTTTTCAATATTGACTGTATGCTTCCTTATGACTAAGGCATCAAATCAAGGAAATTTCAAAGCAGTTTTTAGAATTTGTTTTAGCTGCTTTATTACCTCTGTTTCATGAATGACACTGTTTGTTCCTTCCATGGTAGCTATTGTTATAATAACATTACCCAGCAGAGACCTAGTCTAAGAATGCAAAACAAACCACAAAGCATCCTTTCAGGCTCAGAAAATTATGGATATCAATAAATTCAAAATTTCACTAAGTAAAATATTGTTCTGTTAATAATAATGGCTAGAGCTTATTTTGCAAACTTTCAACATCACCAAATGTTACAGATACAGAGTGAAAAAATTGAGTGTATTTTTATCTTGTTCCATTACTACTCAACATCATGCCTTACAATTTGTTCTTCTTTTTGTGTATCATATTTCTTGGTTTAATTAAATGAACTTGTGGTATTTCCTGTATTGCTGTGATGGGCAAGTTCTGTGGAGCCTTAGAAAGAGTGGGCTACAAAAGGCTGCCCAAGAGCAAACACAGAGCATCCCCACTACTTCATACACTGACAGCCACAGCTCTGGTTCAGATTGTCAGAGAAAAAGAGGAAAGGTGTCCAACCAGTATTACCAGACAGGGAAGACCTGGACTGCAAATCAGTATGCTGCCTTGGGCACCAAAGTGTTTCACTGACAGATTGATTCCAAAGATGTTATGTTAAAAGGATTGCTAATGTAAAACCTGTAGGAAGGAAGAGTCAAACCAGTGAGTACTGAAGTGCAAACTTTGAGCACACAATCCTTCTTCACCTAGATGCAGGCATGGTGAGCTTTCAAACAGAACTGATTTATATCCTAGCAAGGCTTTAGATTGGGATCTGTCAGGGAAAAAAAGAAAGAAGCTGGATGGGTTTTCAGAATATTTTAAAGGGTTTGCTTGATGCTGAGGGAGAGATTTTCTCCTATGAAAAACACATTTGGATTTATCTTTAAATTCAGCTTATTTTTGGTGCAAGCTGTTTGTCTCCATTGGTCTGCAACTCCCCTCAGGGGAAAACAAAACCAAACAACCCACAAAACTGCAGAGCCATTAGAAAGTCATGAGACCGTCAAGTAGTATTGGTGAGTGGGTCTTACAGAAAGGTTATTTGAGGGAAGAATTGTACTTAACTGCAGACCTGATGATAGTATCATAGTCTCTGGCTGAGCAGAAGATGAGAAAAGTTTTCCTCATACTATGTTAAAATGACTAGAAAGTTGTTGCTGACTCGAATAAGTAAGTCGGTAAATAAATAAGTGCTCATGCAAAGTCAGGGCTGAATTAGTCTTATTGACTTGAAAACCTAAGACTGACTGCCCCGTCATACATTTTCTAAATCCCCATGGTTGTAGCTTTGAGACAAAGAAAGAGTTTTATGCTCTGCCTCATATTAGCAGTCTAGTTGTTGAGAGTTAAAAATACCAGGAAACAAGCAGTAGTAAAGCTTTCACATGCTGACTTAAAGGAATTGTGCATAGCAGGCTCCATTAAACAAAGGACAGAGCCACTTCTATAATAAAGCAGAAAACAGGCCTGTATGTTACATTCAGGTTTTAACAGCTACCAGGAGAATTCACGTGCTTTTATAGTACAAGCTTCTCTTGCATTAGGTCCTTAAGATGACAGAATCATAAGCAGAAGTTGTTCTGCTGGACTGAGAAAAACCTTGGGAGATAAAGCCTTTAGAGGTAAAATGCAAGTATCACATAAATACGTACTTTCAGGGATGATTCTTTTGTTCTTGCAGAAGCCTCTGTGGGCCCGTGTCATCCAGCACTCTGGAGATGCAGCCTGAATGCTGTTTCCATGAGGTGTGCAAAACACTCTGCCTTTTTAAGAAAGCCTCCCCACTCATCTTTTATGTTGCTGTTTTTATGGTTTCAGAAGTCATCCTGAAATTATTTCCTCTGCTGAGACTATGGCTTGGCCTCATGGAAGAGAAAAGCCAAAAGATGGACAGACACTCCCACCCTCCCCTGGCTCAAAAAACAAATCTCGTAATAACAGCGAACAGTAAATTAAATTTATTTTACCTGGGGCTTATTTGAATTCTTAGATAGTTTTCAGACTAACAAGCAGTTAACTGAAATCAAATTGTACCTGTAATTAAAATGGTTAGCTAAAAGTGAGTCAGCCAGCTGGCATGTACAGCTTCCCCTCTTTTATACTACTCCCAATAATTTTTTTTTTAAAAGGCAGAGTATTCTGCATTATGATGTTTGAAAATTAGGAGCTGCTTCTTTCAGAATGTGCTGCTCATTTTGTTCAGAACAAAGACTTCTAGCTTCCCTCACTGTGTGAAAACAGAGCTTGAATTAGCTGTTCTAAGGAAGTGAGAGATGGGGCATCAAAGAGCCTTCTGTTCATTAAGATAAACACCGAATATGTGTTTAATGTTTGGTTTCGGTATAGCATTCTGAATAGGGGATTAAGCAGTTTCTTCCCACAGTCTTAAACTATTGAGATGGTGTAGGAGAAGGAGGAGAATAAAAGGATTTAAGCTATTATGCAAAGTATTAGTGCTGAGAGAGTAAAAGGTCTCCCTGTTACCCATTGGATTCTGCATGGGTTTAGTAGTATTGAGAGTGTAACATGGCTCTCCATTTTGGACACACAGAAAATACGTAATTAATTTGAAGAGTCCATCTAAAGTTTCAATCTGGACACTGATCTTGTGAGATGGACTCTTGCAACTTGCTTATGCATTTTCAAACAAAACTATGTACTTCTCAACAACAACAACAACAACCAAACACACCACACACACCCCAAAACCCACAAAACTTAGTTTCCTAACTGAAATTTCCATTTTATGTAATTCTTTTTGTTACATCTTAACTTCAAAAAGAAGCCTCTTCTGATCTATGCATGGCAAGGTATTAGGCTTTTTGGAAGTACAAATGACATCTGGGGACACAGATTTTTCCCTTCATGCTCACAGATGCAGTCACCTCAGTTGCAGAAGGGGTCATTGTCCATTGTCCACACTGCTTTGTGTTTCCCAAATCAATTTTTATGACGTGTTTTATAGGCCAAGTTGATTGGACTGTTCATGCAAGTCAGTATGAATGAGGGGGTTGTGATCTGTCCGTGCCTCATGCATTTTCTGTGACTGTGGATAATGGATGGTTTTATGGATTTGCTGGTAAGCCATTTGCAGTGTTTTATTCTGAGTTTTAATGAACTGGATTTGCTAACGGTTAGGACAAATATCGGAGTGCTATTGCATTAGAAAAGCTCCTCTCTGTCACTTGCCGAGGCAATCGGCTCCTGTGCAGGCGCGTTGCACAGCGGGGCAGAGAATTGCAGCATCCAGGGGGCTTTCCTAAGCCAGGGTAACCCCAGGGGAGTGCCAAGACCCGCCAGAAGCTGGCAGTTCCCACAAGAGCAGCTGCTGAGGAGTGGACAGGGTCAGAGTTAACTGTGGCCATCCACTGCTCCACAAAGAGCAGCTCTGGGGGGCACTTCCACCACATCCTGGGGCAGCAGTTGGTGCAGGAGGGTGTCATTTCAAAGGAGGGACCTTCCACTGGCCGAATGGAGAGACTTGAAGGCCACGTAGCCCAGCATCCAGGCACTGTTCTGTGACCATCTGCACCGGTTAAGGGTGCTCGTCCTACCTGACCCTAATGGCAGAGTGGTGGGCACTTGTCTGAGAGCAAAGGCTGCAGCTCTGGCAGGGGGATCTGCACCATCTACCCCGGCAGCGACCAACGCCTCCACCCAGGTGGAGCTGCCGAAGGCAGAGGCTGCACTGCAGGCCTTGGACTGCAAAAAGTGCTTTGACCTTTCTCCTGGGGCAGGGACAGGCAGCAGAGCAGCCTGCAGATGTGCCCAGGTGGAGGAGCTCCTGCAGCAGGCGGCTGAGTTGCAGGAGGCGGTGAGAAGGCTGTGTCACATCAGGGAGGCTGAGAAGGAGTTAGACAGCTCTTTCCAAGCGCAGTCTGCAGTGGACCCACAGCCCACGGCCAAATAGCTAAAACCTCCCCGGCTGGTGCACACAGAAGAGAGTGGCGCCAGTAACGCAGAAGAATGGAAGCTTGCAATGGCAAGGACCTGCAGGAGGAAGGCACTTTCCCCAAAGCCTGAGGTGCCCTTGCAGAACCACTTCACCGCTCTGCGGACTGAAGAGGAGAGAACCATCATATCAGGGAAGATGCTGGAGCTAAGGCAGCCCAACCTGCTCCCTGTGTAACAACCAGCACAACTAAGCAAAAGGTGATGGGTGATAGGAGTAGGTGACCCCCTTCTGAGAGGTATGGAGCATGCAGCTGCCAACCTGATGCACTCTCTAGAGAGGTGTGCTGCTTGCCAGGGGCTCATATCAGGAATGTCACTGAGAGACTGCCAAGTCTCATACAGTCCACTATTATCTGTTGCTGCTGTTTCACATGGACACCAGTGATACATCCAGAAGCAGTCTGAAGAGTATCAAGAAGGATTACAGAGCCCTGGGAGCTGCGATAAGGGACTCTGAAGCACTGGTAGTTTCTTTATGAATGCTTCCAGTCAAAGGGGAGGCGTTTGAAAAGGTCCGCTGAATCTGGTGAATCAACAAATGGTTACAGGACTGGTGCCACAGCCAGGTGTTTGGCTGCTTAGACCATGGGACTTGGTTTGAGAAACCTGGTCTACTGGAGGCTGGTGGGGTCGATCTGTAAGATGGGGAAGAGCATCTTAGATCATAGGTTTGCCAGGGTGCTGAAGAGGGATTTAAACTAACGTTGTCGGAGTAAGGGAACCTCAATCTATCCCACTCCTACCAGCTTGGTGCCAGTGCCAGCAATAGATGCCCAGAGCCTAGAGAGAAATTGCAGGTCAGCAGGAGAGCTCCTGAAGAGCAGCACAAAGGAGTTCCAGCCACTACAGCCAGTAAGTCATCTTCATCAGGGGCCCAGATTAAATACCTCTATGCAAATGCACCTAGCTTGGGGAATAAACAAATAATTAGAGATGTGCGCGTGCCTGCAGGGCTATGATATTATTCGCATCGTGGAGGCATGGTGGTCATGTATAGTCATGTTGGAGCATATAGTCATATGACTATAGGGTTGGAATGGAAGGATACAATCTCTTTAGGAAGGACAGGCAGGGAAAGTGAGGAGGGGGTGTCACACTCTATGACAATGTCCAGCTGGAGTGCATGGAAATCTGCCTGGGGGTGGATGAGGAACCGACCAAGAGCTTATGAGTCAGGATTAAAGGAAGGGCAAGGACAAGTGACATTATAGTGGGGGTCTGCTACAGGCCACCTGACCAGGAAGACCAGTAGATGAGGCCCTCTATAGACAGACAGCAGCAGGCTCATGTTCACAAGCCCTGGTCCTCATGGGGGACTTCAACCACCCCAGTACCTGTTAGAGGGACAACACAGCAGGGCATAAGCATTCCAGGAGGTTCCTGGAATGTGTTGATGATAACTTCCTTGTCCAAGTGTTACAGGAACCAAGAAGGAGAGGTGCTACGCTGGACCTTGTTCTCATGAACAAGGAGGGGCTGGTGGGGAATGTGAAACTCAAGGCAGCCTTGGCTGCAGTGACCATGAAAAGGTGGAGTTCAAGATCCTTAGGGCAGCAAGAAGGGTGCATATCAAACTCGCTACCCTGGACTTGAGGAGAGGAGACACTGGCTTTTTCAGGCATCTGCTTGGTAAAGTACGATGGGATAAAGTCCAGGAAGGAAGAGGGGCCCAAGAAAGCCGGTCAGTATTCCAGAATCACCTCCTCCAAGCTCAGGAGCAGCATGTCCCAGCAAAAAGGAAGTCAGACAGACATGCCAGGAGGCCTGCATGGATGAACAAGGAACTCCTAGACAAACTCAAACACAAAAAGGAATCCTACAGAGGGTGGTAGCAAGAAAACGTAGCCTGGGAGGAATACGGATAAATTCTCTGAGCAGCCAGAGGTCAGGTTAGGAAAGCTAAAGCCCTGATAGAATTAAATCCAGCCAGGGATATCAAGAGCAACAAGAAATGCTTCTATAGGTACATTGGTGATAAACGGAAGACTAGGAAAAATATGGGCCCTTTCTGGAAGGAAATGGGAGTCCTGGTTCCCCAGGAGAAGGCTGAAATTCTCAGTGACTTTGTCGCCTTGGTCTTTATTGGCAAGTGCTCGAGTCACACGGCCCAAGTTGCAGAAGGCAAAGGCAGGGACTGGCAGAATGAAGAACTGTCAGCTGTAGGACACGATCAGGTTCAAGAACATCTAAGGAACCTGGAGGTGCACAAGTCCGTGGGACCTGATGAGATGCATCTGTAGGTCCTGAGGGAACTGGCGGATGAAGTGGCTAAGCCACTGTCCGTGATATTTGAGAAGTCATGGCAGTCTGGTGAAGTTCCCACTGACTGAAAAAGGGGAAATATAACCCCTTTTTAAAAAGTGAAATAAGGAAGACCCAGGAAACTACAGGCCAGTCCGTCTCACCTCTGTGCCTGGCAAGATCTTGAAAAAGATCCTCCTGGAAACTATGCTAAGGCACATGGAAGATAATGAGGTGGTTGATAACAGCCAACATGACTTCACTAAAAGCAAATTGTGCCTGAAAAATGTGGCAGCCTTCTACAATGGGGTTACAGCATTGGTGGATAAGGGATGAGCAACTGATGTCATCTACCTGGACTTGTGCAAAGCCTGTGACACTGTCCCACATGACATCCTTGTCTCTTAACTGGAGAGACATGGATGTGGTGGATAGGCCACTCAGTGGATAAGGATTCGGCTAGATGGTTGCACTCCAGGGGTCACAGTCAACAGCTCAATGTCCAAGTGGAGACCAGTAACAAGTGGCATTCCTCAGGTGTTAATATTGGGACTGGCACTATTTAACATCTTGGTGGATGAAATGGACAGTGGGACTGAGTGCACCTTCAGCTAGTTTGTTGACGACATCAAGCTGTGTTGTGCAGTCAGCACACTGGAGGGAAGGGATGCCATCCAAAGGGACTCTGACAGGCTTGAGAGGTGGGCTCTTGTGAACCTCATTTAGTTCATCAAGGCCAAGCGCAAGGTTCTGCATGTGGGTACGGACAATCCCAAGCAGAAATACAGGCTGGGTGGAGAATGGATTGAGAGCAGACCTGAGGAGAAGGAGTTGGGGGTGTTGGCTGACGAGAAGTTCAATGTGAGCTGGCAATTTACGCTTGCAGCCCAGAAAGCCAACCAAATCCTGGGCTGCATCAAAAGCAGTGTGACCGGCAGGTCGAGGGAGGTGATTCTCCCCCTCTGCTCTTGTGAGACCCCACCTGGAGTACCCCATTCAGCTTTGGGGCCCCCAACATAAGCACAACATGGACCTGTTGGAGCAAACCCAGAGGAGGGCCATGAAGATGACCAGAGGGCTGGAGCACCTCTCCTATGGAGACAGGCTGAGAGAGCTGGGATTGTTCAGCCTGAAGAGAAGGATCCAGGGAGACCTTACAGCCACCTTGCAGTACCTAAAGGGGCCTACCAGACAGCTGGAGAGGGACTTCTTACAAGGGCATGTAGTGACAGGACAAGGGGGAATGGCTTTAAACTGAAAAAGGACAGATTTAGATTAGATGTTAGGAAGAAATTCTTTACTGTGAGGGTGGTGAGGCACTGGAACAGGTTTCCAGAGAAGCTGTGGCTGCCCCATCCCTGGCAGTGTTCAAGGCCAGGCTGGATGGGGCTTTGAGCAACCTGGTCTAGTGGAAGGTGCCTCTGCCCATAGCAGGGAGGTTGGAACTAGATGATCTGTAAGGTCCCTTCCAACCCAAACCATTCTATGATTCTATGACTCCAATGAAATGTTAATGTATTAATTTTGATGGTTATTTTCCATGAGGGGCTCTTATACCCTTACTTCTGTTTTTAGAAGTAGTGTTTAGTTGCAGTTAGCTAACCAGTAAGATCATTTTCATGTCTTTTTGATTTATATTCTGTTTATTTAATCTTTAAATTGTCACTGCTTAGAAGTTACATACTCTTTTTCATATTTTTTTTTCCACTAGGCATCTGCTAATCCTCACTCTGGGAGACAGGTAGTAGCGAGATTTGGTCTCACTTGGGACAGATGTTCTCATATTTTACAGGGAAAAAACCAACACAAGGAACATCTATATTTAATATTTTTATTCATGAATGTAAAAGCCCTACCAGAGGATCAGTGATCGAGGTTTCTTATTAATTGATTGTATTTTCTTCTCACTGTTTGCTTTCTAGTATTATATTTATAACATTCATGGTTGCACTTTGAGGGCAGGGAGTTGAATCATCTTGTCAACGGGTCATTTCCATGTTTGCAGAGTTTTGTTTGAGGCAGGACTGCTGAAAAATAGCAGTGGTTAGAATGCATTGTTTAAGGTAGTTTTAATCCAAAGCACTCAAGTTTGCAAAGGAGATATATGAGGCTACCATTACCAAGTTCATCCTCAAGAGATGTTCCTTGGAAGAATAACACTAAGTAGATGACAGACTTCATTCAGAGACATTCAGTTCTGTGCATAAAAGAACACCGAAAAAACCCTCAGAAATTAATCTTAATGTCCGCTTCTTGGAGGAAGTGAAGGAAGGGCTCCAAATGTTTGACAGGATTTACAGGTCCCGTGGCTTCATTAGCATGTTGACTCAGAGGTCTCACATGGTGTTCTGTCTTGTTTCGGATTTATTGGGAGGTGGCTACATCTTCGTTTCACTCCCTGCTGTGTTCACTCTGCCTCATTGCTGTCTGTTAGGTATGCTGAAAAATAATGAATAACATTGATCTTTTTCTTATCCAAAGATACATGTGAGCTTGGATTTACTGGAATAACAGAATTTGCTTAAACTTCAGTTTCTGTGTTTTTTTCACAGCAAGTTAGAACAATAACTCTGTATTTGATATATGGCTCTCTTCTTCCTTATCTCCAGTATTTAATTTCTCATAATAAGAGATATAAGGAATGTATTTGAATGCAGATTGCAGAGGTTTCTGAGTACAACCTGAAAACCTTAAGCACCAGAGCTTTCATTCTAGAGGCTCTATTTCACTCTGCTTTATCTTAATTTCTCTATTCAGAATCTTTTACAGGTATTGACATATGCCTGTGTGTCTACAGTTCTTTCAGGCAGAACTAACATTTGTACATTTGAGCTTCTGAAATCCTGGTTGTTTCAGAGAGGAGATTGTGTGCCATTATATTTGCCATTTAGGTAATGCAAAACTAGGTCTGTACTAACTCAAAAGCATTCTATACTGAATACTTATTGGAAATCTGTGTATCTCATATTTCTTCTGATTAGATAAAATTCCACTGGAAAAATTAAATCTTACTGTAATTTGCGTATAACAACCAGATAATAGGACAGAGGTAATGCAAATACAAGACGTTATCACCAGACAAGCCAAGCAATAGATTTACTGTACCATGGTGAGAAATGTGCATAGTTTGAACCCTCTTGTAAATGTGAGCTAACTTACCCTTCTCTTCCAGATGACTGAAGTGTCCCCCAGTCTCTGTGGATAGCTGTATGCACACATGCAATTCCTATGGAAGAGCTGACATTGTAAATTTATCTATGGGTTACCCAGTGTGCTGGCACTCTGAATTTTCCATACTGGATAGTATCAGTTTCCATAGAGGTAAAAGATGGGTTGGTAGGTCTGAGATGATGCTAACCTGTCAGGATGCTGTAGCGCACAAACATACATCAGCAAGATGAGGTTTAACAGCATCTTTACAGGTTTAACTACAGTGATTTGACAAAGAGGTTTGTACACAAAAGTACAAGCTTTCTTTGTCAATCTCTTCTGCTCAGTAACTTTACAACGGCAAAAATATACAGCATCCATTATGGCAACAAATAGTGTGAAAAATGAGGTGCTATTGGTAAGAAGAGTTAATTAAATGATAAGTCTGGCTTAATGTAAATTCAAAACATACACATGGGGACCAAGTAATAAGGGGCATATTAATCCATGGAAATGCCAGAGTTTGCCTTTTAACAGGGAAATCCTTACATTTCTACCATAGGAAGAAGTCATTAATGAGTGCAAATTGGAGACTGTGAGCATCCTTTGTGCTGAATGTGTTCCTACACACATAAATACAGTAAATGGTATTAGACAGGCTTCATCTATGTAATTTAGATTAGATCAGGTTCATTCTGATCCAAATTACAGAACGCATAAATTGTTCTTCATTTAAAAATCATTTTTAGGAGCAACTAGATGCAATTCACCTTAATGAAACAATGTGGTCATAAGGGATAAAATCCATAAAGTGAGAGGGAATCAGGGCACTTGAGTCCTTCTTAGCACCTTTTTGAGATGAGGTGATTATTTTTGATGATTTTTCCAAGCTCTAAGTCTTCCAAAAGGCTTAAGGACTGCTACTTCCTTTATCCCCAAACAGGCAGCTAGGAAAGAGTCTTGAAGTAATCAGCATTAAGAAACTGGGCATAAAATCAGAGTTCTGTATATAAAAAAGATAAAATGCAAGTATGTAATAAGCTAATAAATACCAAGTCAATCATAATACAGAAAATTACCTTCTCATTTAACTTAAGGCAGGTTCAATCAAGCAATGAGTTTTATTTTTGTCACGCCAAATAGTAGATTAGATGCAATAATACAGGTCCTTGTATCACGTTAGAGACCAAAGATTTGTTCTGGGCTTTATTTTCTCTTCCTCACATTCTTTTCCCTAGTGGGGAGAGGGAGATGAATTAAGCACTGGATTTATGCAGGACACAGTATAGATCATTTTGTTTAACAAAATAAAAATAAATCACAAGCATTTTCTGAATATGCCCCTTTTTCTGTCAAAGTGAACTTCAGATTGCAAGCAGTTGTTTCACAAGGTTTTCTGTGACATCAGACCTAATCGCAACCTATTCCACTACTTAAAAATACAGGACCCTGGCAATACAACTTCATCTTTCTAATCATGGGGCAGCAAAGCAACTGCAGGCTATTGCATTTGGATTTGTCAGAATAAATAATTAGGAGGCTCATCAGCTTTTCACTAATGAACAAGGAAATGTGATTAAGCAACTTTAAAAGAGAATGGCTGAAGACAATATAGAAATGATAGCAGGATGATTGCTGTGAATGACATACTGAAATTTCTGAATGAGAGATTTCTTCAGCAAGACACAAGGACAGTAGTTTAATCTTCCATTAAAAGATTCCTGCCAATTTGGAAAAGCTCTGAATCAGGAGATTACAGACATCTTAGAAACATGACAAGGAAGTCACTTCTCTTGATACAACTACTTTCTGGCAAATGCTGAGACATAACTTCTTTTTACTATGTCAACTCTTAACTTCTACCAAACAATGACTAGGACATCTCCAATTAGGCAATCTTTTATTCTAAAAGACTCTGAAAATACAAATGATATTTCAGACCAAAATGTTCTAGACATGCTTGCCAAGTTTACTGTGGCTAACATCTAGAAATCGTACTGATTAGCTTCTGGCAATGTTTCTTGAAAGTGCTTTGTGTGTTAGTATTCCATTAAATATCTTACTCCTCTTTATTATTCTTTAGCACCAAAAATGTACTTCTATCTCATATCTTTTCTGTTTCTATGCTTTTACTGTCTGCTTTCCTAGCTTATCTAAAGGAGACAGCACATAATATTAAAACTTTAAGAAAAGTGAAATAACAGAAGTTGCTGTAATTCTTCTGTATGTCAGGACAAAGATATGCACACACCCCCTTATATTTATTCATAATTGACACAGTCTTTTTAAAAGTAAAGGCACAAAAGTCAGCAAGCAGATCATAAGATTTCTGTCCAAGGAGAGTTATATCAGGCTATAGAAGTTTCCACATACTCAGATATAAAAATGGTTTGCACAGAAGTATGAGATTCATAGTTACACAGTTTAAAAAAAAAAAAAATAAAGTGAAAGAAAGTGTCAAACATCTTTTTAGTTACAAAAATGCTCATGTAGCTCAAATAAGATACTCAATGTTACAGGGAATGCTCTGGGTCTAAAACCCAGGTGAAAAATACTGTTCAAGAGGGTTTTGAGGAAATTATTCTTTCAATTTTTTTTCCACGTGATGTAGGTCCGCCATAGTGCAACACATAGTATGCGTAACAGAAACCACTTTGGCTTTTCAGCTAAAACTCCATCTGTCTTCGGTGGAGATTTGATTGGGTTTAGACATTGTTAACTTTCAGGTATTTCCTGGTGTTTCTTACAATACTTTGATATCATATTGTTACCTTCTAATTGTCTTCCATAAAGATGCAAATCATAGGTTTTCAGTTTCTGCTTTGAAGATCACTGGTGCTTTTGTTGTTCCACATCATAAATCCCTGTTTTGTTAGCATTAGGGTTATACCTTTTCTCATTCTGTATTTATTGTAATACCCAGTTACTTGTCTCCCTTTGGCAGTTTATCCCACTGAATATCACAACCTACCTCATGGTCTCAGATTATTATTTTTTTTTTCTCCTTTGACTAAAATGGCTGGGTTTGTATCTGAAGCTTATGGTTTAGCTCCCTGCAGAGAATGGAAATATCCCCAAAGCCATAGATGGCCATGGTATATCATTCTATGGCATATCCTCTGAGCACAGGAATGAGAAGCTGTTTCAATAGCGACATCTAACAAAGACACAACCTCCTCTCAGAAAGCGGAGGTGTAGAAGAAGTCTCCATCTGTCAGGAAATCTCTGCAGTTGTCTTTTCCAAACTCGTCAGTGCAGGGCGGGGGACGGGGATGACCAAAAGACCAAACAGCAAAGACAGAAAAGAGAGACAACATTATTTCCTCTTTATGCTTTTTCCAGGCCAAGTTCTGTGAAAACTTCTTTGCAAAGCTTCTCTGGAGCAAATGCATTGCATGGGTGTAGTCAATAAAGCCTTCAAACATCCTCTTTATTTTTCTTCTACAAAAAGAAGAGCAGGCTTGAACGAATATTTCTCCAATATTCAAGTAACTTCCTTGCAGAATGACATTTGTAATTTTTTAATTACATTTAGAGTTTTATCATTTTTATTTTATCTTAGATGCAGCAATTTGCTTCCTGTGCTGTCTTAGGACTGATGCTTCATTCCCATGATATCCAGACCCAGATCTGGAGCAAAACTTACTTTTCAAATTAACTGTGACAGAACATCTTAGTGATATGTACAGAATGGAATTATCAATGTTGTAATGTGCGTGAATCCATTTCCGTGTAACTTTAGATTTCTGCAATAGATTAATTGTAGATAAATCCTTGGTGCAACAGTATTTCTGAAGCTTTTGTATGAGGAAATAAACATCTGCATATTGTATATTCATTTAAAGGATCCCAAAAGTATCAATTTTGTGCTAGTTACCTTGCAGCTACACCATTCTGAAAAATAATCTTTTTTTACATTTCTATGAAAATAAGGTATCTGACACATACATGCACTTTTCTTTTGTAGGTGGAATGGAGAAAATAAAACAGCATACCTTTGCATTAACTCACTACACCTACAATGTGCTGTCTACGTTAAGATATGCCAATGGGGCTCCTGTAGTACATATTTACAGTGATACAGATTTCAGCAATCCTGATGTCCAGGGTCCAATCATTAATTTTAACTTGCTCAATGAAAATGGAGAAGTGATCGGATTTTCAGAGGTATGTTTTTCTCTTGCCTTCACTGAGTGTTATGTTTCTATTTTAAGCATATTCAGAATGAATTCTTTATCCTAAAGGAAATATTTTGTCCATAGTATTCCCTTCTTAGCTATTGGTTTTGTTTCTTTGTATCTCTGCACAATATATACACAGCGTTTTTAAAGTAGTAGAAATAGAACCCAATAAATAGTGCTAGCACAAGGCAAAGTACACAATAGCCAATCCAGTATCTTACAGATTTAATAATCTGCACTTAGGAAGTTTGGAATTGGTCTCTCTTTAACAGGATACATTGACTAGGCAATTTGGTTTCTTGTTGACTTCCTTCACTAGAGTACTCATAACTGGGAATTGAAGAGCAAGTCTAGAAAAGCTGGCAGAAGAGGCTGGCTTGGAGCTTTGACATGCAAGTGCAAATCAGATCTCAAAATATTGCAGTCACCCATCAAAGAAGAGTTCTTATTTCCCTTCAGTTCTAATAATTACATTCTTGTAATATTCCTGAGAAAGCATTGAATAAAGTTGAATGATCAGGGTAAGGAGTGAGATTCAAGGTCAAAAGATTCTTAAATGCTGTCTTTCTCAACAGCTTTCTCTAGCTTTTATCCACCACTGAGTATCTGTAAAATGAAACTTTGTGAAACTTTTCTACTTTTGTATGACCATAATTATGTGTGACTGCACACCGTGTAGGCAGTGGGTAACACAGGGTAACATAGCTCACTTGCACATCAACAGAAGTCAGAAAACCCACAGTGCTCTAGTTTTGGTTCATTCTGTTTTTCATTGGCCGATGATTGAATAAGCCTGTAAGCCAAGTTTAAGTGTATGACCTTGATTTTTTTTAAAAGCTGTCAATAACTGGCACCATCTGCCTCAGCAGCCACCTCCCTCTGCCAGCAGCAGTGGCAGAGCTGCATTGCTTTTGGAAACTGGTAATCGTGGACCATTAGGGAGAGGGGTGGGAGTGCTGCAAAAGGTGTTCCTCAGCACCCCTTTGCCAGAGAGGAGAAGAACTGGATAACGAGGGGAACACAGAGACATGTCTACAAGAATACAAGAGGAGATCCATGTATACACAAGGGAGAGCAGAAGTGAAGCAGTTACTTTGTAACCTGTTGGTATGGCGTTTACAAATTTTTTTTCAGGCACTTACCACGCTGATGAACATAGAAGGGCAAATGAATAGTGCTGGAGAAGCTCTTCTTCCCATATGTCTTTTTTTGGACTATGCTACCAAATAGTGTCAAATATTCACCATATTTCATGTCAAAGAATTCCACATTTTAGGAGTGAATTAGCCATTTATATAGTCTTGAACATGGGCAGCAATTTTCAGAAAAGACTGGAAATATTAACCCAGCTGGGTTGGTAAAATACTCTGCAAACACTCTGCTGTTGATCCTGTCTGTTGGTTAAAGCCAAAACTTTTTTTTGCACTTCTCATTTTCACAATTCCTTAGTAAAAATGGCTTTTTCCTGTTTCACTTTTTTAATCTCAAGTGTACCCTCAAAGAAAAAATTATTTTATAGTCTTATGGCTCCATTGTGCCTGTTTGCTGCAGTGGCTGCTCATAAAAAGCTTCTTTATTGATCTGTATCATCTGGATTGTGCTATTCACCAGATTCTCATCATTTCTGGTGTGAGTATGCAGAATGAAGAACTATAAAGTTTTCAAATGCATACCAGTCACATCTGCAGTGCCTGTTAGATTATTTTGTTTAATTTAAATAATGTGTAGTTTAATGACTTTTAGAAATTAACAAGCAACAGCAGTATTCTTTCCAAAGCTATAATATATGTGATATATATATATATAATTGGCTTCTTTATGGGATAAAATTCTTTCATAGACATGTTATAGCAGTTATAGGGGAGAAAAATGTTTGCTGCTTCTTTATGATTACAAAGAAAATACGTACAGCAGAGAGTTCATCTCTGCTGAGTTTATCAGTCTGACAGTATAATCTCATCTCCATACCTGTATGCATGTCTAAAATTAGATAGATTTATTCAAATCAAAGGTAAATCCAATACCTCTGTTCATGGTTTAGAAATGAAATTGCATCCTCTACTTTGGTCACATCTGTGATCTGCACATTCATGTTGACTCACTGGTCAGTTTCCAAAGGCAGTCTAGTGGAGTTAGGAGAACACAGTTTCTGAAGGCTCCCAGAAAACATTTTGGTGATTTTTTTAGTGAAGGTAAAATTGGATGACATTTTTATCTGACATACCTACTACTACTGGACACCAATTAATGACTCAGGTTGCATTTCAGCTAGTATATTAAAAGAGAAATGACAGAATGTCCTATTCCTTTATGGATGATATTCCATCTATAATTAGTTACTTATAACCAGGCATCTAACCCATTATATTTGTCTTTCTGACAGGAAATTGTTATGTTCCCATTGCCTATTAGGGGGGACAGTGTGGCTGGACATTAGCGTTTGGTAGCCTGAAAAGGACAATCTGACTAACTGATTCCAGAGAAAATATTATGATGAGGTTTGGAGCAGTTTATTGGGAACGTTTATGATTGGCAAGAAAGACCTCATAAGTAGACAGTGTCTTCAGAGGATACCAGGCTTACATTTAAGCCTCAAGATTTCCATAATTTACATGATATTCAAAAGTCTGAACTAAGTCCAAGATATTTAGGATGTGAAAGGCATGCAGTGAAATACATGACATTTTACACTGCCACTGAAAAATGGAGACGAAGGGAAAATAATGTCTTTCATCTGTGCAGCATTTGGGATGAAAGCTCTTCTTACCTGCTTCTGTTATTGAAATCCATTTCTCACTGTTATCAGAGTTTAATTACCAGAGCTAACAAGATTGTGCCACGAAACACAAACATGCTTGAATTACATACTTGGGGTCAATTGCATCAATAGGAAATAGCCACAGTCTCAGGTTCATCCTTGAGTAAAACCTTCATTGCAGCACTCATGATCAAATGAAGGCATTTTATTAAGCAAGACACACAAATGAAACCTTACCAGGATTGCACTCTCAGGATGGCAGCAGTTTTTACAGCCTCCTGTCCCAATATATGTGATATACAACACTTGGATGTTAAGTGATAAGGTGGGAGTGAAATAATTATGGAAGTTGAATTGCTATGGCTTTTTCATTTAAATGTTTCTTTGTGATTATTGAAGGGTATCACTGTTATGGAGTATTCTATTTGGAATAAGCTTGCTTTGTATACTAGATGTGTCATTGGTTTAATTGACAGTTTAGTTACTGGTTTACTTATTTTGCTCTAAATGGTAATTAAAACAAAGAAGAGGGACTTGCAGGCTCCAGACACCAACAGTCACTCAAAAGCTTTGGTTTTTCTTCAGGTTTTTCATGAAACATTTCTTTATCTAGGGATAAAACTACTACAGTTTTGAAATCTCCATAAACCTCTTCTCTTCGGGTACTAAAACCACATTAAATTTCCTTCTTTGAGCTACATCAAATACTTCCCATGAAAATTATTTCCTTCAGTAAAGCTGTCTTTTAGACTGCTGTTGATAAGGATTTGTTCTTGAAATTACTTGGGAGGATACCTGTATTCTTTCCACACAAGCTGCCTGTCCTATGCAGTAGCACGCCTGTCATTTTATGTTATGTGTTTATTTGCATGGCAGCACCAAAAAGCCCCCGTTATGAACAGGGGTTAAACTATGATGAGTACTTGACAGGCCCAGGACATAAAGATGGCCTTTATGCCAAACAGCTTTTTCATATATACTTGTGGAGTTAAGAATGGATAATTCTCTGGCATCATAGTTTTTGCTATTAATGAAGTGTGGAGAGATGACAAGCTGGTGATTTTGAAAGGTGAGAAAGTGCAGGGGTAGAGACAAAGAACCTGTGCTAAGTCAGTGGTGCAGGATGGAAGCAGCAGAGCTGACATTAATGCAGCAAGCTGCCAATCTTCTGCTTCTTTACGAGGCTCCAGAGAAAGAAGCAATTAGCCCTAGATATTAAAGGGGGTTGTGATGTTACAAAACTGTTGTTACATACATGCTGCAGGTGCTTCACACAGAGAATCAGCATTAGCTCATTTATTAATTTTGTTAGTAACAGTGAATATCTGCAGTCTTCAGCATATATGAATCTTGTGTGTTTATACTTCCACAAGTCCTTCCAATCTCTGAAACACTGTTTGGCAGCAATGACTCAGCTTCAGTCTGCATCCTTGCCATCTTTTTTTATCAAAACCTTACATACAACTCTATGAGGTCCAGCCTGGTTTGAATGCCAAAGAGGAGATGGCACAGCTGTAAGGGAGCAACATTGATTTGAAACTACAACCGTGCACACACAAAAAGTGGATTACTTACAAATCAGGTTAAAGTGCAAAATTGTATGTTCTCTTTCATTTGCAGAATTGAAAAAAATCACAATCTCTGCTTTGCAAGACCTTTTGCGCTAATATTATTTCAAGTTTTGCTCTTTGTTTTGATAGGGAGAAAAGACCTGTGAAATGTTTTTTGTACATTCAGTAGATAATTGCAGAGTACTTTTATAATCCTTTCACAATTCATTCTGTAAAGTCAGTTTGGGAGCTGGAAGAGTGGAAAGGGGTCAGAGGCAGAGATGGGCAGATGCAATTTCACCTGAAACATTTATTGAATTGTGTGCCCTGGAGAGTTCTTACCCAGTCACACCTTCTAGTTCAGTGTTTTCTGCCCCAGTGAAAAATAGCACCTCCGTTATCAAGGCTTTTCTTTTTTTCACTCTGGTCTTCTGAAACAAATACTTTTTTTCCTCCTGTGTGTCATGGACTTAAAGTGAGCAAACTATCATAGCTATCCTTTAAAAAATAGCCATCATTTCAGTTGTGGATTACCAGCTCCCTTCCCCACTCTGCTTTTTCACGCTGCCTCCTTTACCTGGACCCTGAAGCTAAACAGAAGTAGCTTGCTGTGATTGTCTCACCTGAAAAAGTTCCCTTGGTATCCATATATGCATGCCATGCCTCCTAAAAATCCTGTCAGGAAGAGAAGGAGCATCAGTCCATTGGGAGTCTCAGCCTTCTTGCCTGCCACTTCACACTTCTGTGTGATAGACAAACTGCTATAACAGGAATCAGCTGCCAAAGATAGAAAATGTAAACAGTTTGGTTTGCCTAAGGAAGGCTCTTCTGCAGTGTTGCATATGGATGAGGTTTGCCTTTCAAGATTGAGAAACCTGCTGAAATAGATTGTGATCAATTCTGTCTAGGAGCCTACGGTAGGACATCCTGGCTCACTCTCATCAATCCAGATAGAGTTAAGGGAGGTCTAGACTTTGGACTTATCTTTCTTCATCCATTTCTTAATAAAAAAACTATCAACACTTCTCAGCAGATAACTTCCAGTGGGTGTCCCTTCAGCATGAATCTATAATGCAATTTGATGACTGCTTTTACTATGGCATCTGCTTACTGTCTCACTCACCTTCCTTCTATATCAACCTCCCTTGAGCTAATGCAAGGACATATTCAATGACTCACTGCTGGTTTTTCCTTTCCTGCCTTTCTTTTCTATCATTCTGAAGTGAAGACCAGGGTCTTCCGTTGGAGGTTGTGGCCCCAAATCACTTAGATGTAAGAAGAGCCACACAGGATCTCACCATGGCACCTTCTCTACCATGGTAGCCTCTTTCTGCCAGTATTCACATCCCCATTTATCCTTCTGCATCCAAACTATCCTGTAGCACTTAATTATTCTGGAAGCAGCTTAGCAGCCAAGCCAAATTCATCCCTGTGGTTTGAGAAGATGGGGGAAGGGGTGGGGTGGGGTATGGGCAGAGTGGGAAATAGATCTTAAGATTGCAGGGACTATGGGAGGTTACCCAGCATCATTGTGTACCAAAATGGAATCATCTTTATCTGAACCTTTCCACAGACTCTGAAGGCAGTTTGTTCTGGAAATGAGCTATATTCGTTACTACAAAATACATCCTAATGATTAACCTAAATTTCCCACAGTGCAGATGAAGTCCATTACTACATGGACTGGACAATGAAAGAGACACCAGTTGTGACAGGAAAGCAGAAAAAAAGCAGACTCTAGCCATCAGAGACAGAGGAGAATTGGACAAGCAGTCTAAAACAGTGTTGTATGGGAGAATTGTGACCAGGGTAGAGGCAGAGCAACATAAGCAGGTAGAAGATATTTTGTCTGCTGGAGTTTGGACAGGTCTGCAAACATAAGTAACACGAGACAAAGTGTCGTGAGGCAGGATGGGAAATGCACATAAAAGTAGTTGATCAAGGTTGAGCATGGCAAGGAGAGTGGAACTAGATGATCTTTACAGTTCCTTTCAACCCAAACCATTCTGTGAATCTATGATAAGGTAAATAGCAGCAGCAGGAATATTTGTAGCAGGAAGACTATAACATAGACACCATCACTGAAATATGGTGGGATAAGTCATGTGACTGGAGTGCTGCAAAGGATGAGTACAAACTCTTCAGAAGGGATAGAGCAGGAAGGAGAAGCAGTGGGGTAGCTCTGGATGTTAGGGAGCGTTTTGACTACCTAGAGCTTAATGATGGTGACAAGAGGGCAGGAAAGTTCTGCAGAGGGATCTGGACCGGCTGGATCAATGGGCCAAGGCCAATTGTATGAGGTTCCACAAGGAGAAGTGCTGGGTCCTGTACCTGGGGCACAACCACCCCACACAATGCTACAAGCTTGAGGAAAAGTGGCTGAAAAGCTGCCTGGTGGGAAAAGACTTGGGTGTGTTGGTCAGCAGCCAGCTGAACATGGGCCAGCAGTGTGCCCAGGGGGCCAAGAAGGCCAACAGCACCCTGGCTTGTATCAGAAACAGTGTGGCCAGCAGGACCAGGGAGGTGATTGTCCCCCTGCACTTGGCACTGGTGAGACTGCACCTCGAATCCTGTGTTCAGCTTTGAGCCCCTCACTTCAGGAGGGATGTTGAGGTGCTGGAGCATGTCCAGAGAAGGGCAACAAGGCTGGTGAAGGGTCTAGAAAACAAGTCTTACAAGGAGCGCTGAGGGAGCTGGAGTTGTTTAGTCTGGAGACTCAGGGGGGGACCTTATCGCTCTTTACAGCTGCCTGGAAGGTGACTGTAGACTGGTGGGGTTAGGTCTATTCTCCAAAGTAACAAGTGACAGGACAAGAGGAAACAGCTTAAGTTGTGCCAGAGGAGGTTTAGAATGGATATTAGGAAAAATTTCTTCATTGAAATGGTGTTCCAGCATTGGAACAGGCTGCCCGGGGAGGTGGTGGAATTACCATCCCTGGAGGCATTTTAAAAATTGGTAGATGTGGTGCTTAGGGACATGGTTTAGTGATGGACTTGGCAGTCGTTGGTTAATGGTTGGACTTTATGATCTCAGAGTTTTTTTCCAACCTAAATGATTCTGTGATTCTAAATAAATTGGTGATGGCCAGTTATGGAAGCACCTTAATACTGCAAGTACACTTTCTTTGCTTTAGTTTCACAGTGTTCTCTTTTAAGAGTCTCATTTTCCTTTGATGATGTCTTAATGAATTTCTTAGCTGGACCTAAGGACCAGGCAGTGGCCAGGTGAAATCCCCTTTTTCTGCTGTAGTCTTTCAGTGTCACCCTGAGGGATTCAGTGTCTGTCTTCCCCACTTACTCTGTCCTCACAGGAGTGGAGAGAAAATACCTTAAATACTGGCAGATCTTCAGATATCAAATGGTGGATACATTTTTATATGCTCACAGCTGGTTGAATATATATATCCATATCACTACTTATTGTTAGATGATAAAAGGGACCATGCAATACCTGAAGTGGATAGACTCCTTGAAATAATGGTTGTTTGTGTCTTAGATGATACCCTCAGTTTCACTGGTAGATTAGTTCTAGTGCACTGTACATCTGGTATATAGGTACAGAATTAGAGCAATGACAACATGTGAATTAGAGGAGTGGGGGGAAAAGAGGAGCTATAGCATTTCACATGTACAGGAAGCTGTTACCACATCAGTTTCATCAGACCACTGACTGGAGCCTGGTAGTAGCTACTAGTACTTGCCGCAAAATTCATACCGAATCCCTATAGGAGAAATTAGGTTGCTGGCAAGCAACAAGGAGGGATACTTTCTACTAATCAATGTGAAATAAACCTTCACAGAAAGTTATTAAGCAAGAGATCCTTGTTGTTCTTCAAACTGTAATCCTTTTATGCTTTTCCATCTGTTAATTTTTACTTTTGTGTAAAACAGTTGTTCGGTTTTGCAGGTGGAGAAGTGCAGCATTTTTTCATCTGGGCCATAGAAAATGGAAATCCAGCATTTGTTAATTCCAGCTAAGAACATCTTTGCAGAGATGGTCAAACGACTCTGAGCTAGTTACACTAATGCTTTTGGAAGCATAACCACTCATTATATTAATGTTGATGACTCAGGGAAAGAAAAGTGTTCTTCACTTGCCTAATGGGATTTTTGGCTGTCTTCCCAATAGCTACCTAAAAATCACTGCCGTGATTGCTTACTATTGATTTTAGCTATGGATTTAGCCATTGATTTCAGGAAGCCAGGGATGGCAGATGGACCAGCACAATACAATGCAAACAGGATTACAAGGAGAAAAAGATTGTTGTGAAGATTCCTGTTGAATATCCACTAATTTCCTTGGTTCCAATTAGTTTCCAATTGTGCTGTGGATGTCTCGTAAGAAGAGAGACAGCACCAATGCAGCAAACCACACTGGCTTGTCAATAAATGGTACCTTGTTGCTTCAAACTGGCAAGAAATGTCCTTACAGTCTGGATCTTTACTTAAATTTGGTTACATGGCATGGGGCACCGAGAGACAGCCCTTACATCAAGGGGCTCACAATACAGGAGGCAATTTCATTGATCTAGGTAGGGTATCGCTGACTGAGCATAAGGAGATGCTGTACTTGAGAGACTCAGTGTGATAAATGCAAGTTTGTAGGTAATGAAGGTCTGTTCTTGCTGAGAAGGTAGTGACAGAGTACAGGCTGGGTTGTTTTCTGTACTATCTCATGGGGGGGGACAAAGACGCATGTGAGAGAGTATGCTTGAAATTGCCTACTGTTAAACTGCTCATCAGAGCTGGTCAAGGTCAGAAAGCTTCACGAATGCCTAGACTGAAGGTGCTTCCTGATACTGCTTCTCTGGAGTGTCCTTTGATGTTGCTAAGGAAACTGGAAAGGAGAAAAAAGAAAGATGCTCATAGTTATTCACATGAAAGATTCTCAGATGAATGAGGGAGGCAAACTATTTTCTGTTTAGTAACAGGGCCAAACTGTGGCTCTAAACTACAGACCTCATTACACAGGGGAGAAATGTGGAATGAAACCACATGGTAGCAGCAAAAGGCCTGCACTTTTGACAGCCTCTGCTGGATTCCTTTTTTCTTGATCTTGGTAAAGCAGATCAGCTGCCTTTGAATGCAGGCAGTGTCCAGTTTCAGTCCACCATCTGAATCCTCCAGTGACAGACACCCTTGCCCCACCTTCTGTACCACCTGACTTGCATCTTCCTGACCACACACAAATCCTGTATAGGACCCTGTATGGCTGTAATTAAAGTAATATTTCAACACAACCCATCATGGGATTTTAACCCCACAACCTCCCTGTGATCTATTATCCCCATTTTCAGGGGATAAATACAGACAAAAGAGGATTTAAGTGATTTTAGAGAAAGAGGAAAAGGTGGAGAGGGTTTTGGCTGGGACATGAATTAAATCTATATTGCCAGACTTCCAGTATCATGCACTGCATCTAGGCATTGTTTCCACTTGTATTAGTCTGCTACATTCCCCTTTATCCCATCATGATAGGAGTTACACACTTCTGTGTTCTTTGCCTCTGGCTTCCATTTCTCTGACTCGTAGTAGTCTGACCCAAAGCCTTTAGCCTACAAAATAGCTAGGGATGCTCAATGGGATGTAGAGATACAGACCTTTTCCTGTAACTCACAGGGGAATGCTCTGTTGAAGTCAGAGTTAGGAAGCCACAGAGGGCTTGGGTTCCTTTGCTTTGCTTTTCTTCCTGGAATCCATCCATTCTCTGATGTCATTTTATCAAACCAGATTTTCATAGTCAATGGATGCAGTTAAAAAAACAACAACAAAAAACCACAAGAAAAACCCACAACCTAAGGGAAAATGCCATAGACTGGGGAGACCTGAGGCCATTGAGATGACAAATCAAAGAAAACCAAGGTGTTCAGCCTACTCATCAACCTGTTCAGTTTCAAATAGCTGGATCCCGGACTCATGAAATTTATGTATGTTCCAAGTAAGTCCATGCCCTAATTCACCACACATGCTACAGGGAAATAAAAAGCAGTTGAAAAAATGTGAGGTCATCCTCAAGACTGCGTTTCATTTCTTCCTTATAGTCACCCCATCCCCAAAGTACATCCTAGGTTCTGGATCTTCGAAATGTAAAATTATTGTTAGTCCTTTAAGCGTGGAGGATGTGCAGTTTGCTATGTGTATGGCATCTTCTAAGTGAGAATTCCTGCAGAATGGCAACCCGCATATTCTGAATTATGCAGATTTTTCCAGCCTGCTTCTCTCCCATGCAATCTTGCCTGCTATTTGACTGTCTTTGAAACTAGCAGAGAACATTATCACATCAACTGCAAAGTTCCTGATAAGCTAGCATTTCCACTATCAGGACACTGAGTTTGACAATTTCAGTAAATTTCAGTATCTCTGCCTAATACTTCACTGCCTTCTACCAAAGGGATTTTGTTCAGAGAGAGTGATGAATGGGTGTAGACTGAAGAGAGATTTACATCCACTCCTCAGTTAGTTTAAACCGTTGTCAACAACTAGAGATGCAACAAAGGAGGAGAGGATCAGATTCATCAATATTGTGGAAACCTGCCTATATAGAAACTCTTTCTCTGGTACAGGAAAAAATAGTTCTGTTGCAGGAAATCATGCAGTTAAACCAGTTTAATGATACTGTAACTCAGCTAAAATGTTTTTTTTCCCCTACTAAATGATTTGGAAACAAGTGCTGATACTTTTTTTTTTTTTTCTTCTGACCTATTTTTTATTAAATTGTATTAAACAAGATTAAGTATGCGTTTGCATCAGCAACAACATTTCACAGTCAAATGCTGGATGACAGAAAGATCTAGCTTACTTTCTCTCCAATTCCATGCCATGAATCAGTGAATTAATTTACCAGTGGATGTGGAGAACAGTGTCATGAAGCCTGTTTTATAACCAGCCATCAGTAGTGTGCAGTGAAATTCTTGTAATGAGCAAATCCATCAGACAGACAAACTGCTTTGAAATGTGGGCATCGTAGAAAGTAGAATAAGTCCCAGTCCCAGTTCCTAAGGTCAGTACCTGCCAGTATTGACTTATATGATTTTGGGGGTTTTGGGACACTTCATGATCTATTATAAAAAGTTCCTTTATTCATGTGAATAATTCTTGTGATAGTAAAATAACTTGCACAAATAGGAAGTACTTGCTTGAATAAGATCTACAGAACTGGAACCTATGGGGATGACTTCAGTTCCTAACGAATCCATCATTCTTAGTGAAAATCTTAGATTTAGTTGATGAGGAATAATGCAAAATTATGTGCTATTTGTAAATCTTTGCTATAAGTTAGTATAGATCTACCTACACTAAGCATCATTCTCAGACTTATTTCAATAGAGCCTGAAGCCAGAGAAGAGCTTACACCTTTCAGCTGAGTGCCACAGAGGCCTGACGTGCCTGGATGGCAGAAGTCAGGCATTTAGCAACAGCAGAGAAGTCACCAGTGCAGCTGTGTGACAGAGAATGGGAAATCAGCACAGCAGAATCTCATTTCTTTACAGACCTGTCCAGCTTCTGAGTGTGAACTAAAATACTGGATAGCCAAGAAGGGACTATTTTATGGTAATGTGTTAAAACCAGGGGAAAAAGTCCTCTCTACCTCAATATTTTTTTATATTTAAAAACATTAAAAATTTCAATAGTATTTGTCAGATAGAACACTATGAAAAAAAGCCCTAAGTGTAAGCATTTGGACAATCTGGCAACACTGAACTGAGAAAAGCAGCTGTGCTCAAAATAAAAATGATCTCTGAAAAAGAACTATTTTAAAAATCGATATAGATGAACTTCATTCATGTATGTTTACTAAACTTGGAGATAACAGCATGGAAGTGGGAGAAGCACCTTTTGCTTGTCAAAAATTGAGACAATGTGACACCAGAAGTGTTGGGGTGTGAAGCAACAACCTGCAGGGCCTGGCCCACAGTAAAAAGCTTCAGAAAAAATAATGAATGCCAAGGGGTTCTGAGGGACAGAAGGGACTCTGGGACTCTAGGATGTCTTGATGGCTTAATTGCCATGTCCTCACTGACTGAAATCAGTAAAAATGCTGCAAGATTTCTGCATGTGTTTTGCAGTTCAATTGTAGTCTTTTAAGCTCTGAAAGACCAAGGCACAATATTTCCAAATATCAGGGAATCACCAAAACTGACAATCTGAGTACATTAAGCTGCATGCACACCATTAGTACCATTCATGCTTCTGTGCCTTCATTGATGATCAAATTCCTGGCATCCAAAAGTCAGCTGCTGCTGTTACAGACAGAACTGCAAGCAGCGTTCTGTATTTCATAACCCTGAGCTCAATATCCATTATTGCTCCTTATGGCAATTTTAAAGATATGCTTTATTTAAGTAAGCTTTTCTTCATTGAAATAACTGTAACAGATGTTTTATGTTCTGTTTGTTTTGCTATGTGGTAGCACTGCAGAGAGATTTAATTAACTTCCCAAGTAGCATATTTCTAGAGTGAAAGTAAACAAGAAGAAATCAAAGCATTTTTCCAAGGGGAAGTCAAGTTATGCGTTCAAGGGACAGGTAGATTTGCAGTGCTGCCCTTACTAATTCTTTACGTGGTGTCATTGTTTGCAATGGGAAGTGTGCATCACATTCCCAAGACCTGTGTGTGTTATCACATTGGTGGTAACGGAGTTTGATTAATACTAAAGCTACGGATAACTTATCTTTGTTCTCTTGAACCACAATTGCCTATATTCCTCTCATATTCATATGTTTTTATGTATCAATAATCCTTGTCTACTGTAAAGATTAATGGATACCACAATTAAAGATATTATTGAAGAAGGGTATTGGGTCACATGGCTAGAATGAAATTACTGTTCCTTGAAGAACAGTAGTGATTTATTTTAACAAAATTAGAAAGATTTTAAAAAAATCTTGCTAGCAATTCCTTGAAGTTGTGTCGTGGAAACTTCTTACGCTACATACCTCTTGATAAGCAAGGCTGCCCCAGCAATGTTTCTTCAAAGAGTTATAATAATAAAAAGATTATATATTTTAAAGCTTTTTGTATACTGAGTAAATAAGCCCAAACACTGTATGAATTCAGTAGTTAAGTATCTGTCATGATTTTTGCCTTGCTTGTCATCGTTAACAGAACGATAGATCCACCCACGAGTCACTAGCACCATGACAAACCATGTTATGCCAGGATGACAACTTTTCTCATCTAAATGAAAAAATAAGTCAAGAAAATGTCACTGTTCCCAGGCTGAAGTCTTCTGACAAAACAAAGCTAATGACACCACAACAGTCTTTCTCAACAGATGCCTTTTACTATAACTTTGATTTGAGAAACATGCTTTGAACACAGGATATTCTCCAAGGCATTAATCATGAATAGAGATCGCAGGACTGATTCTGTTCTCTGCTTTCCAGGTCTGGATATATGGAGTTAATTTGATGGTATCTCCATTTGAGAATCAAACCATTTTGAACTGAACTAGTGGCACAGAATATGTTTGCTAACTTAAGAATTTGTGCACTATAATGATGTAGGATTTCTTCTGCGTATACAGCACATTTTTGTCAGAGTATCTTGTGCCCCACGCATGAGAAAAAAAAAAAAACAAACAACAAACCACCACCACTGAATGCTGTTTGAACTGCTTTTAGCAAAGCTAAAACTACTTAGGTTGAATTATTTCAGCCTGGAGTAAGTTCTAACAGAAGGCTTGGGGTTTTAAGCTGCTGAGATGGTGAAATGAAAGGTGCTTGGTATGTCACACAGTTAAATTCAGAGGTGTCAGTAGACAGGCTGACAGAAGACTGATGATGTCAGAGGACAAGAGACAGAAGACAAGCTGAACTATACCAGAAAATATTTGCTACATATATTGGGCTATTATCATATACAAGGAGAATTTATGTTAAAAGTAGTAAAACCAGAGATTAAGCCGGCTAGAAAAGCTAGGTTGAATGTTTACGTTGATGCCTCAGGCAGATAAAGCATGAGCTCACAGTTAGGAAAGTGATTAGTTTGGTTTGAGATGGTCAACACTTCTATTCCTGCCCGTTTAAGCTGAGCTGTTGCTGTGCGCATAGCTGAGCCTGAGCTCCCTGCGAGGAGTGTCCTGTCATGTATGGTGGGGCGCTCTCAGTCTCCGACACGGTTATTTTGCAGAAAAGGAGCAAGAGCATGGAGAGATTAATGCAGCCTGTGCAAGGTTGTTCTGGAAAACCGTGGTGGAAATAAGATGTGCCAGGTTTCATGCTATCTTTCTGACCATTTGACTGTCCTTTCTCTCAGTCCTGACCCAGAATGTTCATTTGTTGTCCTAGAAATAACCGGCAGTAGCTATACCTGCTCAGCTAACCTTACCGGCTGTTGTTGTTGCTTTTTCAAATCAACATAAAGCATTTTCAGATCCCTGCAGTGTGCTTCCATGGTTTCTTATCTGTGTTAAGAGGATCTCCGTGATGTTCTTCCATTGTTTCTTAGTTGCACTATGAAACCTTGACAATCCGTATCTCTTCTTTGCAGTGCCATCCTGCCAGTGTATGCATATGTCTCCTTCCAGGGCACATATAGACATGTGGTTCTGTTCTCTTTGCACATCTTTTTTATTCCTTCACATAATCTTTTCATGCCAGTTTGTCATCAAGTGTTGTATTTCTGCCCACTCATTATTTAGTGGACAGTAAATAAATGGCATAACACAGAACAGCACAGCACGTGGAAAAAGTACACCAGGGACTTGGTAGACTGGGTGGTTGTACGTGAAAGACTCAAAGAAGTATTCCAGCTTAATCCCTGCCCTATCAGATGTTATTTCTTACTGGGAGGCTGATTCTTCAAGCACTTCTGTGCCAAAATCCCACATACAGTCAGTTCTGTAATGAGGACTTGCAGTTTCAAATCCTTGGACGACAAGGGTTTCTTTAGCTAACTGAAGAGGTGCCCCAGGCCTCTCTTCAGTCTCTGCAGAGGCTCTTGTAAATGATGGTTCTGTCAAGACACTGAATGACACTTGGCTGCAGGCCTGTGATTAGCACTGCTGATGCGGATGAACCTGTTCACAGGTTTAAAATTAAGCATGTGCACTGGCATTAACAGGACCAGGAGCTGAACTGACACTCTGTGCTTGTGTTGTGTGCACTGTCTCTCAATACCAAGGGAAGCCCGTTTCTGCTTCTACCGGTTTTCTTTCAGCTGAAATCACAAGGCTGAAAAATCCTAAATGTGCATGGGAATGCCAGAAGCTACAGTAAGTTGTTAATAATTTAGAGAAGTAATTTACCTCCAACTGATTAGTACTTTGAAACATTGTATTTTGTTGACCACAACTTTAAAATGTTTGGGTTTTGTTCTTCTCCTATGTCTTCTCTCCTGCTGAATTGGTAAGGTGGACAAGATGGCCAGTCTCTACAACATACATGTCCGCACAGGTTGCTTCTGTAACACAGGAGCCTGCCAGATGCATCTGGGTATAAGCGATGAAGACATCCAAAGGAACCTGCAGGTTAGTTTCCGAATGAGATTACATGATGTACTGCCCATGGAAAATACCTAGATTCAGTGACCCAGGAGACATCTTCTGACTATCAGGTTTGAAGGGGTGAAGAAAATCTGGCTCTGCATCAAAAAATCCCCAAGTAGTTAAAAGCTCAAGTGTATCATGTCCTGTAGTTTTTGGGCTCTGCAACTTTAAGAATGAAGGTAAATTTGATTTGTTTTTTCTGACTTTTCAACTCAATTGCCATGTTAAAGAACTAAATTAACTGAAATTCAGTTCATTGAAATGGGGTGTTGAAACAAAATCATTTGATGGACCCAAAGCAGAATGTGTTGCTTGTTTTTATTTCATTGGAAAATATGAAATTGTGGCTTCTTGTTGTGATTTGGAATTACATGAAATCCAGGCTTCCTGCAGAACAGAAGTTCCTGGACAATTCATCTCATGTTGTTCCTTAAGTATCCTTAATTGTGCTTAATAATGTTCAAGTATTATAGACCTATTGCTGTTGGATGTTACAGTTTAAAAGGCATACACAAATTGGACAAGAAACAATAAATGAGAACACACAGTGAATCTCAGAGAGTAAAGTAAATTTAGGTGACACCTGCCTAAATTACTGCTCTGTTAGACTGTTAGAACACGAGTGTAAAGACTGTTTTCTAGATGACTAATGTTTTCCATAAATTGTCGTTAGAAGATGTATAGCAGGATGTATTACAGTGAAGCAGGGGGAGGCTTCACGTCTGCATATTTGTCAGAGTTTGAAACTACAGTAAATTAATACAGAGCAATCCAAAATTTTGTTAAAGGTATTCTTCAAAAGATAAAAAATTGTCTGTATGATATTGTAGCTCCCTTATAATTTCAAAGAGACATTTAGATAACTTTTGCAAACACATTTACATGCAAGACTGATAGCATAAGTTCTTAAATGGGGAGAGATCTTTAATACCTTCCTTGGCAAAACGGTGCTTTGATTTACCAAGGAAGCTGTGTCCTCTGAGAAAGGAAAAAAAGATCTACCCTTCTGCTGGAGTGCAAAAAGCCAAATGGCCAGCTGTAATGCTCTTGGATCTCCTTAAAGAAGGAGGATTTTCCTAAGGAGTGGGTGGCCCCTTACATATCTGTGTCATTTAAATGGCAGTAGGTCAAACCCAAACTTACAGAGAGACACTTAATCTGCCAAAAATTGTATTGTAAGGTGGTGCAGTCAAGCAGTCGTTATTTTGGGACATCTCATTCCCATCAGTCCTTTGAGAAGGATCTGGATGAGTCATTGACAACATTAGTGTATAAGGGAAGACATCTTTTACCACATTATTTGCACATACACTTCGGTTTCACCTTTTCTCAGGGCAATGACTGTGTTCTTCCTTCCCTGGAGAGGATTTCCATCTATAAAATGCCTGTGAGGGATGACTTTCTGTCCTCAAGGGTCCCTGGAGAAATGTGGTTAGCTTTTCTAGGATGTTACATAGGAACTTACTTATTTGCACAGTAGAAACCTCTTAGTCAATCAGTTAATACTTTACAGAAAGGTTACAAGTATATTAACAGATACAACCTAATTTTGCAAATTTTGCATCTGCTTTATTGTCAAGGATAAAAGCTGCATCATACTACATTAAAATATTTACTACTGTATGTAGTAAATATGCTTTGATGTATAGGTTTGGGGTTTTTTTATTTATCCTTGTATAAATGGCATCTGTGTTCATTGAACTGTGACATTTCTTGCTTAAAAAAGCCCTCATGTAAATAAACTATTCACACTTCCATTTTTACGTAAAAGAAATGTGTAAATAAATGAAATTCTGAGGGGAAAATAAAATAGCTGCTGCACTTCCAGGAATAAGGATGCTGATTTAGGACTAAATCTTGTGTCCATTGGTGAGCTAGTGTTAGATGGATGAACAAAAGAGGTCCCTACCTTACCTCTCCAGAGGTGAGTGGCAGCATTCGCTGGCCCAGTTACTGGAGGAGAAACTTCTTTAAGGGAGATTTTTCCAGAGGCTGCTGTATGAAAGACGTGTCAAATAGAGGGGTGTCACCATGGAAGTCACTATTAAGGTATTTGAGGGATTTTTCAACAAAAATGTTCTAAGTGGAAAACTGTTCTTCAAAGGAGGAAGTGCTAGGGGGAAGGCCGTTCCCTCCACCCTGAAAGCAATGTGTTGACTGGCTCAGCCAGACAGATTTGCTGCATTGCCCAATGATGAGGGAAGTGACTTTGGATGCTGGAGCTCTAGATTAAAGTCTCTGCTTTGGTAATATCCCAGACCAGTTCTGAGCTCCGTGGCTGTCCATTGACCTGTTTAACACACACCATGAATAAGCCACTAATGATATAAAATGGAACTGTTCTGACAGAGAATATAAAGAAAACTTCCCCAGAGAAGTCACAGTTTGTTCACTTATTTGAATGTAATATCCTAGTTTAAATCCTGGTGAACTATGCAGATGAGACTGGAATATACCTGGAGGCTACCCTAGCTAATAGACCATCCTGGGACCTACAACCTTTTTGTGATTCGTAATATGGTTTTGAGAAGTCTCTTGCCTTAGGGTAGACGAGGACATCTCAAACAATCTTCATCCCCACTTGACCAAGTAATAAGACAGTTGGGGGTTTTTTTCTCCATTTTCTCTTTCTATTCATGAGTTAACCTTGTATTTTTGAAAACAGTTTTTCAGGTTAGAATTAAAAGACTCAAGAGACTATGTAAGATTAGAAGGAGATAAAGCGAAGTCTGTCATAATAGCTCTTCGGTTTTCTTCCTATTTGAAACTAGGCTGGCCATGTCTGTGGAGATGATATAGACATAGTTGATGGACGTCCCACGGGTTCTGTGAGAATATCCTTTGGCTACATGTCTTCTTTTGAAGATGCACAGAGTTTTTTGAAATTCATCATAGCCACCAGACTTTCAAAATCAGACACTGAGATTCCTTTCCAGTCCTCTGTTACAAAGCTGAAAACAGAGTCTGTCCCAGCTGAGCACCCTTCCATTAACAATGCAGGTAAATTGTCGGCAGTACCACACACCTTGGTCAGAGAACTTGGGAATAATTTGTCTGCGACAAAGACGGCTGTCAGTGGGCACCCACCGGAGGCTGAGGCAGAAAGCATAAGGGCAGCTGTTTCTGAGACTGCAGTACCAACATGTAGAAGAGGTGGCAAGCCCATCAGTGTCACCAGGATTTACCTCTACCCAATCAAGTCCTGCTCTGCATTTGAGGTATGTGCTTTGAATCATTCTTATATATAGTGTTTTTATATATATATATAGTGTTTCTCCTTACCCCTGTTGGATATGTCATCCGGGAATAGCGTGTGTTAGAGATATTAGAAAGCAGTACCCGTTCTTCCTTTTCTCCAGTTTCTGGGATCAAGTCCTGCATGCTAAGGTACTTTGAAGGATCTTCAATTAGGCTGAAGTCACAGGATGCAAATGTATCTTCTGCTCTCCCCTCCCCCCCAACAGACAAATCTGCACATAATGTGCAGTCTGTAAGAAAATAGTTGGATTTGCAAAACTTGAGTAAAATATAATCAAGTAATTAGTATGCTTTTACAGAATGACATGTGATGGACTTGTAGGCATTGATGGGTAGGCAGCAATTGAGAAATAACTTGATTAACATGTTATAATTGAGAGAAGGCTGATTTACATTACAAAGAAATGTTATCATTAAAAATACATTTGCAACAGAAATATGACATTTAAGTGTTACAGCACTATTTGAAAGTTCACTCTTTGAAGATTTTAATTGCTTTTTTACCAAGTTAATAATATCATCACCTTAGCTGTGACTTTTTTTTAAATAATGCATGATGAAGTAGGTGTATGGTCCACACATGACCTAGAATGTGACTCTGCTTAATACCATACTGGGAAGTGATTTAATGAATGTCAATAACTGTGTAACTTTCCCTATGAAAACTTACTGATGTAGGTCACTGTCTCACATCTAAGTGAAAATTGGGGTCAAACCCAGTGGCAAATCACCTGCATTTAAAATATGGCTTCTCAGCTGATTTGACCATGATTTATTATTTTTTCCTTAATGCAAAAAGAGGCTGGGGAATTAAGGCAAACACTATTAAATGATCAACAAAACATTTGTATTTTTAAATTTGGCTCGGATTATGAAGTCTTTAATACAGAGGCACAATCTTGAGCACTAAATGAGACCTAAAGAAATGATTTCCACCTGTTATTAACCTCCCACTAAATCAAACTGTTTAGAAAATTAAAGTAACCCACATTTCATGTAAAAATCTTTTAACCTTTGTTTAAGTGTTGCAGTTATTATAGCTGTATTACAGAAGCCCATGACAGAAGCTGCTGAAGTACGCTGTAGCGGTATTCAAGCCCGTTTGGGGTTGATTTCTATTTTTAACATGCAGGCTGGTGTTGTGAGATACATACCACAACATTCAGCGCTAGGAAGGCTTTGAAGTGATTGTGCTCAGGAGCAGGTAAGACGTAGCTCAGCATGAAAGAAATCTGATGTTTTCCCACAGTCTGGGCCAGGTTTCTTCTCTTCAAGCTCTGTGAGGGGAAACGTGTGATAAATTCATACAAACCTGGTACTCCTCGGCAAACAGAAGTGCAATTTTTATGGAGGGGGAAAAGCCCCATGCCTCATGCATGCTTCTCATGCCAGGCATGTGTTAATCAGCCCAATGTGAAAGCAGGGTTCATCTTACCTCAACTTGCCCCTGTAAAGTTAGATACTATTCCGTAAGCAGTGGGAGATGGATACCTGCTAATTCATTTTATCATAAAATAGGCATCTGCAGTAGGAAAAATTAATGGTTCCTGGATATTTCTGTCTCCATTGACTACAAGAGGATTCCAAGGCAACCTGGATTACACAGCTAACACTAGCTGATTTGAAAAGTTTAAAAATAGATACTAAACCAGCAATTACATTATGAGGTTTAGTTTTGCATGCCTAAAGTAATTTCTGAAGTCTGTTATGATATTTTTTGATAACAGAGCATCAGCTGCATTAGGACCCAGTATGCTACGCACTGTCAGAGCCTGTATTGCCAACAAGTAATATACAATTAAATATATACTGTATTTAGTATATGGTGTTGGAAGGGACTGGAAGTTCACTATAAATGGCATTTAGTTCTCCTCCTCTTCTCAAAGAGCATTTTTTGTGCATTTCCACTTGGTTTATAGAAGATACATGAGTACATGTGAAAGAACAGTAGAAGCTGACCTAACAGATACACTGACAAAGGGCTTTCAATGCATAAGGAAAGTGGGCCAGGAGACAAAGTCAAAAGAGTATTTTTATTTTTATTAATTTCTATATTGAAGTAAATCCCCAAAGAAAATGTGTTTGCTTTTGTGATATTCTTCCTGTTCACCAGGCATTCTTCACATATTTCTTCCCAAAAGTTTGAGAGGCACTTTTACATGTCTGCATGTCTACATGTACTGTTGTACGTTTATAACCAGCCTGTGAAAGATCAGTCAGTCTCACTGTTTGCCTATAGAAGGGGTAAAAATGGCAACTTACAGCCCACCATTTGTAGTGAGCTTTAAAATTCAGTTAATCCCATTCTGAATCAGACAGTGGCTTGGTCTCTTCCCAATGGGTAAGAGTAGAATAGCAAGCTATCGTTGCCAGAACCCACACCATCGCTAACTGCAGAGTGCACCAACCTCCACAGATCTATGTGTGTCATTACTGCAACATCAGCCTGTATCACCTTGAAACAGGGAAATAACCCATCCCACCTGCACTGGAGTTTGAAGTGAGACAGGCTAGAGGAGCTTTGCCATGATTGAGTGGAATCAAATCCTGAAAATAATTTTGCCTCATAAATTAATGATTATACCAGCATCTCTAGGTTTTTATCGTGAAAAGACTGAATCCTATAGAAAATTATTCCTTTGACATTCTGTTAGTGGTTCTTATCCTACCAACTTCACATTAAACATTGTATTACCTCCTTACTTCAGTAAACTCATAAACTTCTAATGTCATAATCATGTAGCTTGTAGTTTTCTTGGTCTTCAGTTAGAATCCAAGAATTGAAATTCAGTTTTATGTTTTAAATCTAAAATACTTTTAGATACTTTGTAGTTGTTGGAAATTTAGAAAACTGTTTTCCCAATTAAGAATTTGATTTCCACTTTTGTCAATTGTAGGGTAGCTCTAAGCTAGCTTATGTGAAAAGGTGAAAGTGGTTTAGATACTGGACAGCAATAAATTCACTTCACTTGTGAAACTTGGATACTTGAGATCAGAATCTCATAGATTTTAAGTTCAAGTGCAGGCCTCCAGCTGGTATGGGAGGTCAGACCTTTAGCATGTGTAGTAAATAGGCTTTATTTTAAGTAGACGATCACTTATGTTTGCCTAAAATAATATGTGCTGTGGAAAATTCCAGCGAACTGTGTGTGCAGGACTCGGCCAGTCTGCCAGTGAAATCTGCCTGCTGACTTACTGGTTGCAGGATAGATGACTTGATTAGGGGCAGGAGGACAAACTCTATGAGGATGTGAGTACAGACAGACTCACAGCTCTTTGATCTCTTTAGAGTCACATCACCTCCTCCTCTCCTAAACTCTGATTTCTCTGTTCTTACTCTAAGTGTTTCAGTATGGGGGGTGCTTGACCTCCAGAGAAAATGGGAGTGCAGGGTGCTTTGGCAGCTAGGAAGATGAAGCTTGGCATGAAGGTCATCAGCTCGCTGCAGTTCCTACAGCATTTTGCAAAGTGTTCCCGGTCATGGGACAGTCTCATCTCAGTGTTCCATGGGTTTTGTAGTGCAGGAAGTGGAGGGCAGAATATTCTAACTCAGCTTCTTAAATGCACTTTCTTTTCCCTAGGATTAGTTTATTAAAAGGGGAGAAGCAAAGAAGAGAAGTAACCTCTATCCCAGACCACTTTTTTTCTTCTTTTCCAACATAAAAATGTGTTTTAAGCATGCATTTTTAAGCATGAACATCTTTCATGTTGATGAATTTTGCATAATTACATAATGCAATGTGCCCAGTGAAAAAGGTTAGGTCTTTAAACATTAATAACTTTATTATTCTTGCAGTAGATTTCGGGGTATAAAAATTGCATCTCAACACAGAAGACAAATTATCTTTTAATTTAAAATACAATGCAAATTCCTGGTGATCAGTGGATAAATTATACGTAAGACCGCTAACATTTTTAAACTTACATAATTTAAAACCCGTTCAGTGATTCCTTTAGTGTGTTTGAAAATTGTATTAGCCTTCATGATGACCTTACTGTGAACTATGGAGAAATGCAGCCCAAAATGTTTTAAAGAAATTTCTGGGAAAAAAAAAAAAAAAAGAAAACCAGAACAATGTTTTTGCAATGCATATTTTTACATTACAAGAAGAAAAATGGACTAAAGCAGATAGGACAATACCATGTACTGGCTGTACTATGCAATGAGCCTTGCATATGACAGGTAGAGAAGACCTTATGCTGGATGATCAGCTCACCTGCCATGCTGGGAATGAAGGTGTATGCTAGCATCTGTCAGTAAAATATTGGTCTCCCTGCTTTCTTTCTGTCTTCTCCATTGTAATTTGTCTCAGTGGTCAGAGATGGTCAGACAACTTTAGGGAATCAAGTTAGAAGCTGTGTAATGCAGCATTCCTTACTGTGATATATGCTAACCTGATTTACTTTGCAGTAAGCTTCATCGGTTGCTTTACTTCGTGGTACTGGTTGCCTGAATATAGGTAATTTAGTGACATTTGAGTGCCCTGCCTGAGCTCCTGCTGCTGATCTACCAGGATACACATCATCTTTGCAGCCCGTGTCCTGTCTCCTAGCCTTGGGCAGACATCGCAGACATAATCCAGGGGGAGCAAACTGAACCACTCGTGTCTCGGATAAAAGCAGAGCAGGCAGACTTTGCTTGAACTGCTCTATTCAGTTGCTTGTAATCATTTAACAGTCCCTTCAGCCTCTTTGAAATAACGGCAGGAAACAGTCTGCACAGGTCACAAGCCTAAGTGCTAAGAATAGAAATGTATATGTTCTTCCATGCTCATCTCCAGTATCAGCATTGGCAACAAACCAGCTCTGACTGTTTCATGATCATCTGTGACTCTCTGTCCAAGGCAGGGTGCACAGTTATTTTGTTGTTGCAGCTTTACTTATTTGGGCTTTAGCAACACGTGCAAGACAGTAAGTTGAAAATTTAAGAGCACTTGACAGTGGACAGGGGACATCCGTGAGAGGACAGGAACTCACAGCAGGGCACATGTATGTACGAGTCTCTTACTACAGTGGCAAATGCCTGGAGGAAGGGGAGGAATGGGCTGAGGACATATAGTCATATGATGCATTTTGGAGTGGAGTGTGGAGTTAGCTGCCATAATTTTAGACCTACCGGAGGTGTTCTGAATGGAAGATGTTGATTATTTCCAAATACCTGCTACCTAGCTAGCTGGGCTTTCCCCACAATGACTATTAGCATGTGAGAATCAGCTGAAGTTCTGATTAAAGGGAGAATGTTTTGTTTTCCTGGTAACACCTCTTGCCTTCAGTGAAGGGTAAGCAAGCACTTAAGCTATCTCCTCAATAAGACTCCTGTCCTGAAGTGGAAGCAAAACAACTGAATGTTACAATAGGGAGCTAGGAGCCTTTGTGCTTTTTTTCTGGTTTTCTTCTCTTTTAGTTTATTCTGCTCTTTATATCTTGCAAATCCTGTAAAGATCTGTTGGATCCATGGGAGCATGTATTACCAATTAGTGATCTTCTGTTTTGGAAGGGAGATTTGTTAGCAGGAAATTCTTGCAGTTCTCAGATGATTACCAGCTGTTCAAATGCATTTTGTAATCTAATTATACAGGATAACCAAAAAATACTGGCCTCTCCAAAGAATAATTTCCAGCAAGAACAAAAGTCTGTTCCTGAGCTGATATTGCAGTCTTTGGGCTATGATTCCTCTCCTAAAAAATACAAAGCTTCATATCATTTAGGTGCTGACAGTTTGAGGCATTTGGAGAACATGGTTTCAGCTGACACTGTCAGGCATAAAGTTTTCATTTTTGACTGATTTTTTCATCCATTCTCACTTAAAAATCTGCCAAGTAATATTATACTCAAGCAGGTTGATAAAATATATTTCTTCTCTTTAAAATCTTTCCATGTATTTTCTGTATTCAATACAGTTGATATCACGATGGCCAAATTATTTCTAGTTCATCTTTAATGCTTGAAGTCTTCAGTTCCAGAGTGCCTACCCTCAGCTTTCTCTAGTCAGGCCATCAGTGTCAAGTTATTGCTGCAGGCTCCTATAAAACCTGCAAAAGTTTATAAAAACAGGATATCATGGGTTCTACGAGGTTTTGGATAGAGCACATGCTAAACAAAAATGTGAGTTTTAATTAATCTAACCAGTGCTTCCAGCCATGCTAGACATATCCTTTTCCCAATACCTTTTGCTAAAGTCTTTTACCAGTTAATTCGTGTGAGCTGTGCTAAGATTTTATACAGGAATTCAACAAAGTTCCGCTGTAGTTAACTTTTCTTCGTATTCAACTGTGACTAGAAAGCATACGCGAGCTGAAGCAATAAGTTTAAATGTCCAGCTTTATTTTAAAAGAGTGGTATTAATATTTTAACATTCTGAAGGAGAAAGCAGTTATTAATATCACCCAAAGGCATTACTAAAATTGCTCTGTCTTTTGATTTCAAGATTACCATCTGTGTAGCATCAGTAACAGATGTTCTTTTCACCAGAAAAATGTACATGAAAGCAAGGGCAATATGCTTGTATGGCTATTGGATGTAAAGACTGTTACAGAAGTAATGGAAGAACATACGGCAAAGAAGACAATGTGTTTTGTTGTAAGGAGATCTGGAGAAACTATTATGCTCCTAGCTAAACCAGAAGCCTAAGTGGTGGAGGTTTTCTCAAATGAATTCATTGGTAAAGCGGTTCCAGTTTTATGAAAAATAAGGTTTTTCAGAATTTTTAATTTCACATTGTTCTTGCTTTTTTTGTGTTTGGTTTTGCCTTAATTCATGCAGCTCCCATTAAATGTCCGTGCTTTGTAAATCAAAAGAAAATTGTTGGGGGGAGATGTTCTAAAAGTGGATGAGTATAAAACTGAAAACAGTTTTCAGAGTGTTTCAGAGATTGTTTATTCTTATAGCTCTGTTAAATTAAAGTGTATGATAATATGTAACAAATTGCAGTAACTCAGTTTTGTTTTGTCAGCTTTCAACAGTGATATCTTTATCTTTGATTTGCAATTAAGGTTTCTCTTATTAAAGGCTGACACTGGCTTGCACATGTTTTCGTGATTTCAAAGAATTTCATTAACAGTTTCTTTTCCCTTTCTTTTCTTTTCAGCATAAATCTATTAATGCAGCTAACATTTTCTAAACTTTTGTATCCCTTCCTGATGCTCTCCCAGGTTACAGAATGGCCAGTAGGAAACCAGGGTTTGCTGTATGACCGAAACTGGATGGTTGTAAACCAGAATGGAGTCTGCATGACTCAGAAGCAGGAGCCAAGGTTGTGTCTTGTAAATCCCTCAATTGATCTGAAGCAAAAACATATGGTCATTCAGGCAGAAGGTTAGTGAACAATTCCTCCCTTCATTATTGGTATCAAACTTCTGGGCAGAGACACCTGCATGCACCCACTAAACTACTGAATGCTCTGTGTGCTTACTGGCTTCAGGGAGAAATTCTGCTACCAGCTGTGGGCAAAGAAAGCCCAGGCTGTAATATAAAGCCCTGGGTAGTTTGCTAGTTTGTTTTGGGGACAGACAGAGAGCAGACAGCAACTCCCTACGTGCATACATAAAGTGGATGCTCCAGGAAGGAGGAGCGAACTGACAGATGTGGAAACTTACTGACTAGTGTACCTCTCCACATCAGGAAGTCCAGCAGCCTGAAGGATCTGTTATTGCCACAGAGGTAAAGGAATAGGAGCCTAACATCAAACACCCTGGCCAAAGACCTTCCCGTTTTATAGCTCTCCTTCTTCCAACTCTGTGATTAGAGGGGTAGAGTCTTCAGTGGAAATTAGTATGAATTAAAATAAGGAATAGACTTTATTTAGCTCAGTTAAATACCTGCACTAGCAGGCAAATATTTCATGATGTTTGGATTCATCAAAATCCTTTTTATTCACTGCTGAGGGGGAAAACCCCAAACAAACAACTTATGGAAAGTATTACGGAAAGCCCTTTGCTGCTTGGACATACAAATTACTATTTTGCTAACAGTGCTGTTAGCACTGAATGCTGGAACAGGTTTGTATTCCACAAAAGTCGTTATTAATGTCAAGTTTGCATGTGTCTGAATTGTGTTCATCATTTCCCTGGGGTCTAACATTTACTCAACCTGGATGTCTTAACCATTAATAATGTATGTGCCCACATTTTCAGTAGCTAGAGCAAAACAAGGCATCTTATATTCAGATTTTTCACCCTTTATTAGAAATCCGTGTGAGTAAACCTGTAACTACAGTCTGCTTTCTGTTTGTATATTACAGTTGTCCTTTCCAGCTGTCTGAGCATTCTCCATAAAATTAAGTCTGACCAGTTGATTTATTTTGTCTGGAATAGGTTTGTCAAACTTTCACTAGTTTTGTGTGATTTTGTGTGTGTGTTTCAGATTCCAAACACGATCTAGTCTCTTCTTAGGGATTCTAGACTGGCTCATTGGCCCAAACGCTTCTATTTTCCACTCTTCCCTCTATAATCTTCCTTTGAAGAGGTATTGTTAATTCGTTTCAGTTCTATGTGGAACACCTTGCACCTCAAATTTTTGGTGTTCAGTTATATAGAAAGCCTTCTCTCACAACTTTTAAATTACCAAATGCTTCAGAAAGTCAGTTATTTCTAGAAATTGAGTTCCTTAGCATTTCTCTTCCTTTCTGTGTGTACCTCTTGCTTGGAGACACCGTGTGAAGTCTTGTCCAAACTTTCTCCATTTATCCTTTACATTTTCAGAGGTTCAGCTCTGTTGAGCCTTTTGCTTGCTTCATTCTGCTCTTCTGAGTATGTTCTTTTTTCCCCTTGCTAGTACCACATTGTTCAGGGAAGTGTATATCCATTAGTATGTTTGCCTGTCAATAATACCTGCACTGACATACTTCAGAGTCAGGAAGAAGTTTTCTCAGGCAGTGAAGGCATCCATTTCTCACTGAGATTTACAATGCCTTGCCATATTTAGGGCCAAGGTGAAATTCACCTTTAAATCCTATATTTTACTTTGTGTCATTCTTGGAGTTTTACTGTCATGCACCTTCCGTCCAATGAAAGTGAGAACCATTTCCACCCAGAAGTGATTGATCCAATCTATGGATCACTTTTCCTCCGAAAAGTAATTGATCAGATCTCCAGTGTGCTCTAACAGAAATATGGTGGGCATTTATTTATAGCCTGCTTTGGTACAGCCAGTGTGTAAGAATGGAGTCATTTTATTCTTTCTATAATGACTGTAGATACCAATAATCCTAGCCCATAAGGTGGTGTGGAGCTTCTTTTTATAATATTCCTGCTATTTTTCACTCTCATGGTGTTCTTGCAACCTGTGGCACTCTAATGCTTGACAGTGCAATACTGGCTTTCATTTGCTTGGGGAGAATATTCCAGAGGTTACTGCTCATAAGATAGCGCAGCAATGGGAACACATACAAACAGGCAGGGTAAGACTGAGCAGATAAATCTATGGGAAGTTGTTCCAATATTTATTCTGTTTTCTTTCCTCTTACCTCCAGCCCAAATGCATGATTTCTTTGTTAGCGTTATTTTTTTTCTTTTATCCCTTCACATACATGGGTCATCATTATATCTCCCACTTAAATCATTTCATGTCAGACAAATTTAATGTAATAAGTTGACTCTTTACTTGAAAATCCCATGTTAATCAGTGTTGCTTTTGTCACCACTCTCACCAGCCTGTCACTAGTCTGTTGCTAATTTGGGACCTGAAGCTGAACGCCGCCTGTGTAGCTGGAGCAGCAATCAGTGTGGTGAGGAGCAGTGGACCTCTGAGGAGCCAGGCTGGCTGTTCTACAGCTCAGGGCCTTCGCTGGCCTGTGCCGGTGGCTAATGCTATTTCAGATTTGTAGCACTTAGCCTGCTGACTACAGCCACCTCCAGGTCTCTTCCAGCTTTGTTGCTTTGTGAGTTATTTCTCCCACTGTATGCCTCCCACCCAAACCGCCTTTCCCCAGCCACAGTAGCATGCATTTTTCCAAGATTAGTTGTGTTTTCTCCAACTCCCCCTCTCCTCCCTCTGCCCTCACAGTTCTTGTGGAGAGTTCCTTTGCTCCTCTCAGTGTGATGGGGACATACCTGGTGGTGAGGAGTGGGTGAGGGAGGCGACAGCAGTGAAAAAAAGAGAGAGAAAACCTTTGAGCTGCAGGTTTACTGAATCCCCCGCCCCAGTGAACGTGAAAACCCAGCAGCTCCGAGCTGACTGGGTGACAGCTGCAGCCCGCCTAGCTGCCTTCCTCCTGCTCCTCTGCAAGGAGGCTGTAACCACTCTGCTTTCTCTACCAGTTTCTCTGCTATCATCTGCGCCTTTCTCGTTGTGAGAGCAGGCTGTGGCAATGATCTCCATCTAGAGCGTGCTTTGCTGTCTGGCGGTGCCTCTCCCATAGAGAGAGCCTGAGGCAACGTGCTGCTGGATTAGGTGCCTCTGGTAAGTGCCTAAAGCCGAGTGGGGCAAATCCCACGTGGCCGAAGTATGTGGCATTTTTAAAGAACGCTTTGCTGTTATACTATTAGATTATGGTGAAGACTGTCTGTGACACTTTTAAAACATAATGAGTCTGTTCTCTCTCCCCCTCCAGGCATGTGCTTTTCTCTCCCTCTAGAACTTTTCATTAGTGGAAAATTTGTTTATGGCTATTTTATTTCAATATGGTTTAATATTCTCCGTCTTCCCTGTCCAACAACATAAAATTGTCGGCATGATTTAGTGTGACAGTAACGGCTTTAATACCTTTTGCTGAATCCTCCGTATGCTGAGGCACCACGTCAGGTTCTTTCTTTAACTCCTGCATGTTGGGTGTCTCTGTAGCCCACCTAACAAGCAGCCCTGGGTGGGAAGACCCACGGTGTGGCTGACCCAGCTGTGTGATCCTGCCACCGCTGTGCGTAGCAAAGACATCAGACTGGGACTCTAGACAAGGCCAAAACTGCCTGAAGGCTTAGGATCTTTCCCTGCAAAATTAGTTGGCTTGCATGGTGTTCCCCTGATCCCCGAGGAACGGGGTGAGAGCAGAGGGAGAGGAAAGCTTGTGCTTAGTCTCTCACTGGCTGTACTTTACTTCAGTACAAGGAGTGAGATTTTAATTTTGAGAAACTGTGCTTGTCAATTTTGTCAGAATTATTTTCTTAGGCTATGTGGTTGTTAACAGGCATTTCCTATTCTTTTTGGCATAAAGAGTGTAACGAACCCTTGCTATCACTGAGAAAATCAGTGTAACTCTAAATAAACCCCCATGGAGGCAAACAACTTCTTATATCTTGTCTGAAGCAGTTGATGGGTAGGATACCAGTAACTTAAAGGTGGGCAAGAGCAGGTGCCTTTATTTCTAGAAGCCATATTACATTAAGTGGGAATCCAGGGAAATCTTGTTGTCCTGTTCCATCAAATACATGAACGGGGGCACAGATTACACTGGGTTTGTTCCTGACCTGCACAAAAGTCAGCCAAACAGAATTTGGCTGAGAATACATTTCTGTAGAAGGCTAATTTCTTTCTTTCCGTTTTAGCTGACAATCAGCACTACTCTGGCAAGTCGGGCATCAGTTTGCTGCTGCACAGAGGGAGAAATTTTGGGTGATGTTAAGGCTTTAAAATATTGGAGTAGAAAGTAGTTCCTAGTAAAACTGAGCAACTAATTACACTTTATGGAGTTTATTGTGCCTTCAAATAGTCCTGTGTTACTGCCAATAAAAATAATGGGAACTAAGTGCATACACTGATGAAAGAATATACATGAATAGTTTATATTTCAGTCTATTGAAATAACAGACTTCTAATTTTTCTCACTGACTGAAAATAGGAGCTATAAAAACAAGAATATTTTTTTTATATTAATACTGTGAGCACATCTGTGAATTTTATTATCAAGCAAATGACCATGCAGAATGACAGCTTTTACATTTTAGTAACTGGCAATATTCTTTTTTATTTTTTTTGCCTTAAGATAGAATAAAATTGTAATTAACAATGTGTAACTGACCTAAACATCACTGTAAAATGTGTACTGTTCAATTAAAATGTGATACACTTGCTGGTGTATAAAAGCAGGGCTTTTTAAAGCCCTGAGACTCTATTTTAAGAATTTTTGTGAGTACGCCTTGCTTAGAAAGTATTTTTAAAAGATACCACAGCTAAGGATGCATACAGGACAAAACCTTTCGAGCCCTTCTTTTCCAGAAGGAATGTTGCTAATGTTTAATTGTTTCAAAGTACAAGAGCATTAGTTCTAGTCTATAAGATGGTAACAATGACTTCTTTTTCAGGTTCTTGCAAGCAAGTTCAATACTTTTATTACATGTTTTATTTTCCTGAATGAAGCTAGCTTTTCCCCCTCAGTCTTAACTTCTGAAGTATACTAACGTCATTAAAAAAAGGAGCTGATAGTTGGGATATAGTGAATCTGAACTACATTTTATTACTCTTCAGAAAAGATTTCACCCTATCACAGAGCTGGTAGAGCTTGATTCTTATGTGTACTAAATACTACAAACAGGAAGTACTAAGTGAAATCAAAATGTGCTGTTATAAAGCTGGGAAATGGGAGATAGGAGTCTTTGCTGGTATCTTGCAGTATAATGGAAAAGAGCTGGACTCATTGCATCTACACAGTAAAACTCTCTGTCATTTAAGATTATGGCTTTCAATTAACAGAAAGCAAAACAGTACAGCTTTTCTTTTTGCTTCTAGTAAACCACAGTAGCCTTTTCATTTCTTTGGCTCATTCTTTTCAAGATAACAAACTACTGAAGAAGTTGTTAACATAGATCATTACCAGGGATTCCTCATCTGTTTTAAACTTAGAAATAGATGGGAATAATTTTTTCATTAGTGGTTTCCATACATTTTATCTTTAAATTATTGTAGGTTTATGACACATTATATTTCTTTCCTTGAAGAGCCTGTGCTTATTTTTTCACTTCTTTGTTTCCGTCTTTCATCTTCCATCTTTCAGATCATTCCATTTCACCATTCAGAAAAAAAATGCCAACCCAACAGTGATTAACCTCATCTCCTGATTTGCTAGAGGGGCCACAACAGTGATAAACTCATCCTTTCAACAGAAACCATGGCTGAAGCAGTAATTCTGTGCCAGTTTTGTTGCCTGATATACACAGATATTGAAGTTACTCAACTGGAAATTGTGTATTCCTTAACGTGGACTTTGCTCTTTGCATTATCATTTGGAGCCACCTGCAGGCAGAGGATGTAATTCTAGCAAAAAAAGAAAAAAAGATTTGTCACATACTATTTGGGAGGCTGCTGTGATTGTGAACAGATGTAAAACTAAGAAATTTTTATTGACCCTATGGTTCTGCATAAATGTTTTATTTAAATATGGTTTGCTCTTTGTCTAGGAATGGACCCAATATCTGTATCACTGGAAGAAAATACTGGAGAAGGGGCAGTGATCAGTGAGAGTAAAGTCTGTTCACACAGGTGAGTGACAACGGAGAGGAGTCACAGCTGAAAATCACTGTAGTGACACACAGGACACGACTGGATGGACGTGCAGGGGCAGATGTCCTTACAAAAAGAGAGGGAGCGTAGAAAGCTATTAATGACTTAGTGGACCAGGAGAAGACAGTCTAGATAGGTAATTTGGCATGCCCAGCATGTCTGGTACAAACCATTAAAGAACAATAAAAATGAAAAAGGGGAGGAAGGATGGTACAAGAGACTGTGATGACTTGGCACTCACTTGAATAAGGGAGATCTTTTATTTTACTTGCTGCAAGGGTGAGAAAAGGGAAAGGTGTCCCCAGTTATTCCCAAATGCCAGCTGGGAGCCTCAGCAGGGTTTGAATGCAGTTCCTTCATTTGACAATAATGATGCTGGCAACTTTTTCCATTTCCTGCTGCGCAGATTCAAAATTGCTAGAACCTACTGAAGTTATAAACCCATATTTACAACCCTTTTTAATTTTTTTTTTGACCACCCATGTTGATCAATGTCCCCTTAACAATCTTGGGAAGATTGCAGGCAAGTATGTGAAATTACATGATCTTTAATCAAGAGACATACCACTTCACTGAAATATAACATTATGAATAAATTAATTTCCTATCAGTTAACTTAAATTTTTATCCATCATACTTTCTAAGTACTTCCCAGTCTCATTAAGTTTTCTGAGTGGCAGTGTAACAAGTGCCTTCCTAAAGTACATTTGCATTATCTACTTTTCTTTTTGCCAGGTCTCTTGATAAGTCCAACTAAAAGCCATTTACAGATTTATGTCTTCTTTTAACCAAGGTATACTAATTCTTTGTAACCTTCTACATTTGCTTCTCTGAGGGTAACACATAAACAAACCAGCAGAAGACCTGGCCATTTTCCCCATGGAGCCATGCAGGAAATTATCTTCTCCTTCTTTTCTACTAGCTATTCAGATGATAAAGAGGATTTTTTTCCTCAGACGTGTATTTTCTTCCGGTAGTGGAATTCACCCAAGAGTCATTTGTTTTAACCATCTGTCCCACTTCCTTTAGTGTTGACTCATCCTCAGCCTCCCCATGGTTAGCCCATCTATTACAGGCTGTAAAATAGGCTAGGTTATCTTTCTCTCTGCGTGCATATAATTTGCTGCCATGCTATTTATTGTAGCTTGTCTTTCATGTCACTGACTGTGTCATTTTTAATGTATAAAATAGGAAATTTTCATGGGGAACTGCTTGGAGTTCTGAGGAGGAAGAAAAGGACAGAATAACAAAGAAAGGGGAGGTGTAAGACAAACTGCACAGTGGACTGTGATTAGCAAATAAGGCAGAAAGTAAGGCAGAATGAGTGGACAACATTGATGAGGCTCTGAAACTGCTCAGAGATCCAATAGCACTTGATGCCACGTTCCCATGTTTCAGCAGGGGAGCCTCTGTGGCCAAAAAAGGAGAAATAGGAGCAAAACAGTCCTTTGCACTAGAGCTGGAGGTGATTTGTGGTCCGAGGTCTTTTCTGCAAAGTGTCTGAGGTGAGCAATGGGACCAAGTCTTTGTTAAAGGCTTTTATTCAAAATAAGCTCCTACTGAAGGCATTTTCCACTTATTAATTCTGCTCTCTGGTGCTGTGATTTCATCCAGCTCTGTTGGCTTAGGTGGTTACTCTGAATTTACGCTGACATAGCTGAGAAGAGCACATGATGTAGAATCTGCAAGCAGTCACATGAGGAGGTTTAATTTCACAGCAACCACGAAAGGTTGATGAGCCCAAGTGTCCCTCATTAAGCAATTCGTCAGTGTTAGCCTTCATCTCAGTGAGGGTTGTCCATCAGCATGTGCTGTTCACATCGGGGGGACATGGCTCTCTAGTATGATATCTAACAGTGGACAGATGCAAGTCTGCTAGTGATGTGAAGTTTACTGATGTTGTAGAAGACCCTAAATGCTCAAGGTTAGTGCTCTGTAGCAATGGTCAAGGACACAGCCTCCTCTTAGACAGGCCGTGATATCAAAGAGATCAAGGGAAGGTTAATATCAGTGGGAGAAGGCAACAAAGGTGTAGTTAAAAACAATGTGAACTGAGCCTGTTGTGTGTAAATCTATCTATTATATCCCTTGGGATTAATATTCAGGCTTCAGCTGTCCTTGTTTCTTGTTCTATAAATTACCTGGCTAGAGGGACCAGCTGTAACACACCGAAGCTAAATGACATAACAGGAAGATGAGTGGGAAACTCAAGGCAAACAGTAAGCAAAATCTGAGAGCTAGGCCCACCTTTATAAATTGCCTGACATGTGGTAAATGAAATTTAATGCTGACAGACGTAAAGGAGTACTCCAAAAAAATAAACATAAGCAGAAAATTAGAACTGAGCTACAACAGAACTTTGAATAAGACCTTGAAGAGATGATGGTACTTGCTCAGAAAATGATCTGATGATAAGTGAAAGCAATTTGAAGACACAGGAGTCTTGGAATACAAAAACTGCACAGTGATGTTTGATGAAATACTAAGAATGCTGTGTGTGTCTAACTCAGCCACTGTGACTCAATAAGTAAATTAAAAAGAAGGCAAACTTTTGTTCCTGATTTATATGCTATTAAGCCCCAGCAAGCTGCTAGAAGCAGTTGGCTCAGGAGAGAATTTATATACCTCTAGCACCTTTGTTTGGGTGGGAGTGAATACCTGGGGAATTTGTTTCACCTGAACTGTTACGGTGGTATATTCATGCTTTCTCATTAGCAGCTTAGCATGGTGGCCAGCAAGGACACAAGAACCACTCAGCTCAGGCTATGAAATCTCATGCGGAGACTCAGACTTTGGCCTCTCTTTTGCCACAGTGCCTATATGTCATCGTACCAGAGTTTCATTTCAGTTCTAGGACATCACTGGCTAGATGCAGCAGTGGTTGGCACCTGTCCAGTCTCAGAGTTGGGAGAGGGACACAGAGCTGCACCACAATGAAAATTTGGAATAAGCGCTGAAGGAATACCTGATCCCTGCAGGCTTATAAAATTTCTTTGATTTCACTTGTCCTGCTTTCTACCTGTGTAACTCAGTTGAACCTACAAAGCATTCCATAAAGCCAGGCTACTCCCTCTCTCAACCCTAGCGTTTACCATCTTTTGCTGTGCAGAGCCATTTGCTTGTTTCACAGGGCAGGTAGTCTCCGTGCCAATTAGCTGCCTTGGCTGGTTAGGGCAAGGCGAGCATAGGAGCACTGCTACTTCACTTCCCTCGCTACAAGAATCCTGCCTGGATCAGCATGGGGGTTTGCATTCCTCTTAGCCGTTAATGCCATTTTAAAGTTAGGTGTCAGTCAAGTCTCCTTTTGTCGTCAATAGAGTTAAACACTCCCAGAATGAGAGTCATCCCATCCTGAGGTCTAACATGGATGGGAACTACTTAATTCTTTCCGTTATCTGTGAGGGGAATCCAGGCAACTAATCTGAACTAGATGCCTAGTTTTTAAAAGATTGACATTAAGACTACTCAGGGCTGAGGAATCTAGTGGCAAATGGGATCACTCCCCAGCGGTCTGTTCTGTGCTCTTCCGGAACTGAGAGAGGTGATCTCAGAATCATTCTAGGAGAGATTACATCCAGGTAAAGATGACAAGTCTATTACCAGCCTCTCACTAGACAATTCACTAGTAATGGAAATCATCTTTAGATAGAGAGATACTTAGGTTCTGCTAGCACTGCCATGTTTTAATGTGGAATGTCTGTGCTAAAATGAATTACATTAGAGAATTAACATCGTTGTACCTGATGGGATCATTAAAAATTACATACAGTGTGGCACAGTGGAGCAATCTTAAATTCAACTCAGATTAATCCTATTTGAAAGCACAGACCAGAGACTAACTTTTTCATAATACTGTATTGTAATATGGGCTACCAGTTACTGTACTTCAGAGTCAGTGTCTTGAGTGTTGTGATTATTTAATCCTTTATTCCACAGTAATTTTCTGTATAAAATTAAATTAGATCTCGTGAATGTTATCTTCAAGAGTAACTGAGTAAATTTGAGAAAATGGGGAGATAAAATTATGCAGAGCTTGACATTAGACACTCATCAGACAACACAGATTTTGTATTTTGTATTGAAAGAAGCAGAATAAACATCTTCATAATTTTTCTTCAGTTTTACAAATTAAATATTGGGCAATCAAATTCTGTTAAGTCCCTTTTTTCTCATAACAGGGTAAAAACATATGACTGTGGAGAAAGAATTGCTGGCTGGTTCTCTGTGTTTCTTGGTCGTCCATGTCGCTTGATAAGACAAAGTTCAGACATGAAAAGCAGGTCGCACCAGAAAAATACAAAAGGTATGTTGTCATTCTTTATTTGGGATTCCTCACTTAGTAAACAGGCTCATGGAATTCATACTGAGTGTGTAACTACCCTGATAAGGGTGAGAGAGTGATCCAGTATTGATCTAGTAGGTTTCAAAGGGTACATTTGTACCTAAACTGTCTATGCTGCCCTTCTGCTTCTCTACATTTGGTGAAAAAGTACAGATACACCATCCTGAGGGGTTTTTTATCATCATGACCATAATTCGGTCTGGAAACTCAATGATCATTTTGAAAAATTACCATGAAAAATGTATAAATAAAGAATTCATTCTTAGACTAAGTTTCATTATAGAAAGGATCAAATTGAAAGGGCATTGAAAACCATAGATATTGCTTTTGTAAATTGTTTTACAAATTTGGTAAAATCTCAGCTCTATATGAGTTTCTAAATGCGTGACATTATTATCATTTACAGGTTTGAGGGGATTCTTGGAATCTTTCCTTGGTGTTTGGAGCTGAATGAATAATTTTTTAATGAGAATGAATAAGATATCAAAGGAAAGATGAGGTGAAATTACTAGTTTAACCTTCCTGATTTTTAATGATCATGTTAGAATGTTGGATTGATTTTTTAGGTCTGGCATCTGCTACAAACATATCTCTCTCTCTTGTGAATGAAGCACAATACCTCCTGATAAATGTAGCAAGCATTCTACAGCTGAAAGAACATATTTCTGCAAGGTAAGATCCTTCTGTCTCCAAATGTCTCTCAGCAGTCTTGGATTCCAGAATCTTGCTGTAAGATGCCAATATAACTGTTTTATCTGGAAATTTATAGTTACTTTTCAATGTTCAACAGATCTATAGGTACTAAACTGCTATAATGACTCATTCTTGTGTGACTTCTGAAAATGTGGATTATATGCTTGAACATAATCTGTCTGCCAGTCATCTTTAGGAAAACTTAAACAAAATTCTTGTCAAAAGATTTGGTGGCAGGAGATTATTGGGGAACAGCCAACTTCTATTTGTGAGAAAAACAAGGATAATTAGGTTTTCTTAACATAAATAATTTGGCAGTTGAAAATACTAAATTTTGCTACTTGCTGAACTATTTCTTTCCTATGAGAAGCATTAAGATTTAGAGCAAACACTCACAACAGAAATATCTTAAAACTACTTGTAGGACTAGATTCATCTCATTTCTTAATTGATTTGGCTTTATTTGTACGAAATTGGGAGATAGGAGCAGCAAATGAAACACTGAGCCAACCCACAGTTCCAAGATAAGGGACCTATTACCAACTAAATTTTCATACACTGACAACAGAAAGTTATTGTTTCTTGGGTGTAACTGGGACAGGCTCAGATTCAATAGAACATCTGCCCTCAAGGCCTCCATCACAGCTGTGCATTCTACAGCCCCGGTATTTGCCTCTGAGCCCCCTTTTCCTGTCTCGCTGAACTTTCCTGCCTCTGCTTGGTGTCATCTTCTTTCTTCTTAGTTCTTAGTCACCCACCAAACATGCCCCCTGCGTTGAAATTCCTGGTTTGAGCAGAGGAGGAATAGGGGGGGGGGGGAGGTTTGTTGTTGTTGGGGGTTTTGTTTTTTATTTATTTATTTATTTATTTTTATTTTGGGTTTTTTGGTAGCTGTAGGAAGACTCATATAGAGCTTCAGGATTTAAAACCACTGACTGGTTTTCCTTCTGTAGAAGTCACTTGGGCAATTTTAGGATATCATGGCAGTGCTCTGTGAAAATAGTTTGGAAAAGGTTTGAATCAGCCCATCTCTCAAGCCATTTTGACTACCCTTTCTCAGTGATAATTAATGCCTTCTTTTGAGGCTTGACTGGCTGAGTTACATCTCCTTGGGATAGCAACACTTCCAGTCATCCCTTACTCAGACTGGACTTTTTCCAAGGTAAGACTCAGTAAGGAACCTTCCAGACATGGGATTTGAGTGCAATGAAGAGTGAGGCACTAGAGGGAGCCACAAGTGAGCGTGAAGAGGACAGAGAACTTGGTAACAAGTGATGTCAGACGATCCACTGATTTCACATCTAGTATCTTCCTAGTACAACTAGGCTTGTAATCACCTTTTCCTCAAAGGAAACTCCAGATGTGATGAAGCTGCCATGGTGCCTGAGAAGCATCTTGCTTCCCACTCTGCAGCACAAGTTGGAAAATTCCTCCCTATTTTACAATGCAGTGCTTTCTCAGGGTGCTGGGGAGATAAGTTCAGCATAGATATACAGCATCCTCATTCTGCATGGTTAATAAATCATGGTGTATGAACTTTCAAAATGCTGAATTGTGCAAAGTGCTTTCCAGCATCTGCACATACAAGTCTTTATTAAACTTATTTCTTTATTAGAAATTATTATTTAGCTTCTTGGCATTCAGGTTTGGCTTTGTTTAATGGAAACCTGCTAAGTTTTATAAAACAATTTCAATCTTCAGTTGAGTTTTAATAATTTCTCGTTGTATCTTCCATAAGTAAAAATTAATCTTCAAGTTTGCACTTGCCCTTTGAGACATGATCTAAAACAGAAACAGCAATTTAATTGAAAATTAAAATGTAACACAGTGTTGGAGAGCTACATGTACATGGAGATCTCGTCTCTCTGGTGTTGCCATTTCAGGTCACCTCCATGGAAATCCTCATGACCAGGCCTTATGCTCAAATGTTCTTGTTAGAAACATGCCCTTGAAGATGCAAATATTCATTTTCAAGTTTGCCTGTTAAATGTATGTAATGTGTTCTGCCTTGCAGGGCCCACTACTGCAAAGTCCAAAGTACCTAGGCTGGTTTTGCCAAATTGCACTGATCTCCACAACAGATCCTTGTTGACATTTGCAGGGTGAAGGTACCTGTGACTCCATCCAACTAATGCATGTTTTGAATGAGGGGAAATAATAGGAATTTACTCAGATACATGCTGCAGAGTAATTAGAAGCAGTTCCAAGGGCTGGGGATAGGCGCAAGAGAGGTGAGGTATTTTGGTGGTGAGCCTGAGCAGGTGGAAGGCACAGAGACTAGGAGCAGGGACATTGCAGTCTTTGAGGATCTGCAGCAAAGGATAAAATAGTAGAAACTCAAAGTAGTTTTCAGCAGCTGGCTCAGGACACTGCAGCTTTGAAGCTACTGGGGCTTTCGATCCCCCCGCTGGTACCAGCTGGGGTGGCAGGCACTTATGTGTCACAAAATGCATTCAAAACTAGAGGCTACCCAGCACCCGAGCTCTAAGTGCCCACAGCAAAGCTAGGAAGCACAACAGCGTAACTGAACTTGTCAATGATGCACTGCTATTTTCCTCCTTGTCTGTTTGAGCATCGGCATAGTCTACAACTTCTGTTGGCTCCTGTCTCCTGCAATCACTACGAATTGTGTCTCAGCCTTGGGATTGCTTGTGGCATCTCAAGGGAAAACCTGTAGCACTTCAGCTTCCCATCCCACTTTCTACCCCCAGGCTGCTGGAGCCCTTGTGAGGCTGGGCTTGTGTGGTTTGACTGAAAGTCTGCACAGGCAGTTTATCCTTATGCACATTTGTCTGCTAAAGATCATGCAGACTGTTTTAAATAAAATCAAGCTCTTTTTTTTTTTTTTTTTCATCCAACAGGCCTGTTCTGCCAAGACTGCTTCATGTGAACAGTTTTCCCTGAACTTTCATTTTTGCATGTTTTTCTTCATTTTAATTTAAACACATTTTAAACTGTATGTCCTTACTTTTTTAAAATATTTTTTTCCAGGATAGAAACTTCTCTTTTCACCACCTCTGCTATAGAGTGTCATATCCCAAAGTTGTCAGACCAGAGCTGCTGGAGTATCAAAAATTGTTCACATCTATAACAGCTAATGCAAAAACAAAATGTTCTTTCCCACGAACACTGGTGCTGAGAGAACTCTCTTGCAAATTTTAGGGCTGTCTTTTTTTCTGATACTGGTTGGGTTCTCCTTAGAAGAGTGAAGAATGACAATCCAAAGGTGCAGCCAGATTTCTGATATTTGTATGCAGTCTGCTGCTCTGTCTGCCTCATATATGTTCTCCACACTGACACAAATCTACACTCTGGCAATTCAAATGTTTGTAAAGAGGTGAAGATACCACCACACCGAGATTATATTTTCTTCAAAACACCTATAATTTTGTGTAATCTGCTGCATCCCAAAGGCAAATAATAATAATAATAATACGAGGAATACATTCTCTCATAAAATACCTTTGCTGGTCTTTTTCACCTTCAGCATCTGCTGGTTTTGTCCCTTTTGCCATTGCAACATGTGCAGAATAAGTTTCTGTCTGCCTTCTTTTTAGAAGCATCTAACAAGTCAAATGATTACTAACTCAAAAGATCTTTTCATTTGTTGCCATTGGCCTTACATAAGATAACTATGAAGAAATTTTCTCATATGTGTTGTTCACAATCATCTGCCCACATGCTTTCATACCTACAGTTCCAGGTCTCATCTCTGAAGAAGCCATCTGGAGGATTACAAATTATGGTTAAATACCCTGTACCATTTTCATAGCTTTTGTAATAAAACTTGGTCTGAGTTATTCTGGAGAAACATTTACTGAATCATGTTACCCACTAGATTCCTACAAAACAAACATCTACTGCAGAAGTAGTTAATAAAACTTTTTTCTTTTCTTTTTGTCTGTCACCTCTGTGAGACAGATTGGAAGAGCCACTGGAAATAGAGGAATTAATCCGACGTTTCCGTGCCAACATTGTCATCAGTGCACCAGAGTCCTTTGAAGAAGAAGAGTGGGCTGAAATTTCAATAGGTGCTCTGAGATTCCAGGTGTGACCTCCTCTCTTGTCCTAGTCCCAGTCTATCACAAAGTATTTTGACCCCTCAAGACAAAGCAATTTTTGCAAGGCTTTGACTGGAACATGGGTGGCACACCTTGTGCACATACAATTTAGGGAGTGTGTAAAAAGACCAAACATGCTGTGACCTGTGGCAGACATGCATCAATATAATTGAGAGGTTTTGACATATTTCTCCACACCTTTTTTTTAATTTCATAATTCATAAAATTTCCTACCTCTATCCAACTGAGCAGAATAATATTCACTGTTTTGAGGCAGAGTTTGCAGCAAATACTTACCCAGCATATCACGAGAGAATACTGGTTGTTGTTAAGCATAATAGTCCAAATATAACCTCAGATTACTGCACATCAAGCAACTGATGCTAAAAGATTGGACATGAATACAAGTGAACAATCACTGTCTGTTGCCCTCTGTTGTATACATTTTGTCCTAATCTCCATTCAAGACATGTTTTTAAGTCTAGCCTGGTAGGGACTTTTTGTATGTTACGCTTTGTGTCATATCTAACAACATAATGTGTTTTGTACTGTAAGGAAAATGCTGAAGAGTCAGACTGTTGGCAAATACATTCTTTTTGAGAAAAACTTCAACAAAGGATCCATGAAGACGCTACACATGAAATCTAAGGGAATGATGCCAAGGCCAGGCTGGATGGGGCTTTGAGCAACCTGGTCTAGTAGAAGGTGCCCCTGCCCATGGCAAGGGGGTTGGACTAAATCCAACTGGTTGGATCTTTAAAGGTCCCTTCCAACCCAAACCATGCAATGATTCTATGATGCACACATTTATTACATGTTCTATTGGATCTGACTGGTCCTTAGATGTGAAATATGTATCTGAGAATGCATTGCCTAGGATGTGAAGGTGGCTTATTCATTGTTTTCTCAAGGATGATAATTAAGGTGTGAATAACAGAAGGGCTAAGGTCAAATCTAGAAGCTGTGATAGACATCACTCCTATTTCTTTCTGGTCAGCATACTGTAAGAAATTGAGAGGTCATTTTTTCAGTAAGGGTGGAAAATATGACTTATCTGTTCTTTTTTATGTGTACTTTGATCAGTAAGCTGTATTATGAGTTACAGAAAATTGAGGGAAAAAATTCTTTAGGTAGGAGATCAGAAACACAAAGGACAAAATCCTTCGTGTGTAGCTTATTGGAAGCTGGGGTTACACTAGGGAGCTCAGCTCAGGATCCTGTTGTGGAAGATACTGTAAAATTACAAAATAAAAAGGCATTCCTGTTTCTGGCATTTAAATATTTTAGGAATGAAAGCCAAAAATAGAAAGGCTTATGCAACCCGCATTGTATTTTCCAGTTTCTTCTAGGTCCATATTCAGATACTGATGTAGTAATAGTAGAAATGACGCTTGATGCCAGAAAAATGGTAGAAGAAACTGTTGACCAAAGCAGACCAGGGGGAAATATTTCTTTCACTGTCTTGTTTTCTTGTTCCTTTAATAAAATATTAAAGCTGTGGAAAATCATCTTCTGAAAAAACTGAGCCAAATGTATAGCTTTGATGATTACACTGAGGAGTTGTACAAGCAGTTCTAGATGCATCTCAAAAAAATGAATCATAGAATTATAGAATCATTTAGGTTGGAAAAGACCTTGAAGACCATCAAGTCCAACCATCAACTTAACACTGCCGAGTCCACCACTAAACCATGTCCCTAAGTGCCTTACCTACATGTCTTTTAAGTACCTTCAGGGATGGTGAGTTAACCACTTCCCTGGGCAGCCTGTTCCAATGCTGGACCACCCTTTTGGTGAAGAAATTTTTCCTAATATCCAATCTAAACCTCTCCTGGTACAACTTGAGGCTCTTTCCTCTCATCCTATCACTTGTTTCTTGGGAAAAGAGACAGACACCCACCTTGCTACAACCTTTTTTCAGGTAGTTGTAAAGAGCGATAAGGTCTCCCCGGAGCCTCCTTCCTCCAGATTAAACAACCCCACTTCTCTTAGCCGCTCCTCATAAGACTTGTGCTCCAGACCCTTCACCAGCTTCATTGCCCATCTGTAGACACGCTTCAGCACCTCAATGTCTTTATAGCACTTCAGATCAGCATATAAAAATGTTTGCAATGTAAGGTTTAATTATTGGCCCTATTTGAAATTTATGACACATTTTACAAAAGTAGAATGTTTATATTGGGATACTGTAAGAACAGTTATTTTCTATAATGTACAGCTTTGCTAAATTTAGGGATGCAATCTTAAGGGAAACTGCAGTATGGTTTCCTTCATGTTAATGCTTTAAGAAATTTGTTGCAGTGGTTTTTTTCCCCTAAAAACACACCCTATGTCAAAAAAGAATTAACTATGAGATCCATGCTCTGTATTATAGATGTTAGACTATAGGATCTCATTATTCCTTCTAATTATGTAAACTTGTGAAAACAGACATTTTGCATTCTGATTATCTACAAGTGCCATGCATATAAAAAAGATATTGTGCATTTCAGCTGTAAAACAAACACAAGAAAATCCTCCTTGGATTAAATCCTGAGTTGCTGGCTTAATTTTGTATTCAGTTCTCCTTTGGGCAAGTAGCCTTGCCAGCCTGTAGATGAAATGAAGCCATCAGGAAATACAAATTTATAAATGTTTGGTATTTCTCAGATTCTGACTTTGGGAAAGTTTTGCGTAAAAAAAGGAAAGAAAAAAAGTGAATTAAAAATTCAGTGAGATCTTTGCAAGTAGACCCTTTGAAAATGTACTTAACTACATTAGGTGAACAAGCCTGACCTCTCGCATATTTAAAGCATAGAAGAACACACAAAAGCTATGTGAGAGATACGTGTTTAAGGTAGTATGATGGTCAGAAGATTGTGCTGCTGTGTGTTGGACTGCTTTGGCATACAGCTATGAACTTTCTTTAACTAAAATTTCAGGTTGTGGGTCCATGTAGCAGATGTCAAATAATCTGCATTGATCAACAGTCTGGGGAACGAAACAAAGAATTTCTGCAGTCTCTTTCTGCTGCCAGAGGTAGAAAGGTCAGTACAGTTGAAAAAGTCCAAAAAAGGTGTATAGAAAGATGTAGTGGCTTTATTGCATGCACAGTGAAATACCTGCTGAGAGAATATTCACGATTAAGTTGTTATGCTAACCATTACCATTTTTTTTTTTCAGTGAAAAGAGGGTGCACTTATAATGCAGATATGACATGGTTTATTTCCATAAAATGCTCAACACTTTTTATTCAGAAATTGACTATTAATATGCATTATTTTTTACTGTGGTTGCTTTTATTCAGTATGTACTGCTTTACAATGCGCTTATTTCGGTCTTGAAAAACACAAACTGATGCACTGATGTCATTTAAGAAGAGAAATCTGAAGAAAAATCAGAAAGTGTTTGAAATTATACACTTAGCTCGTAAGACTAAATTTTGTTCTTACTGTGAGAAACCACTTAGCATGGAAAACAGCAGATATGAATATAGTCAAAGCAGAGAGTAATTGATTAAGTAAGTGACTGGAGAGTAAGTGTGAAAAAACAGGCATTCATTTGGAGTCCTGCTTCCTAAGTTTGTATTGCTGCTTGGAATGGAGAGTGCTCAGATGATAGCTAAACAGTTCAGCGACCTAAAAGCTTCACAAATCTCCTCATACCTATTTATTTAGCTGAAAATCCTTACTCTAAATTCATTGCTTCCCATTTGTTAAGCTTCTATTGTAAAAGTTGGTTAGCCAGTCAGAGCTCAGAAGCCTCACTAATACCAGCCAAACACCAGAGACTGGGCACAGCGCAGGAGCAGAGCAATAACGAATAGGCTGAAAATCATTCACCCAAAGAATGCCCAAACAAGTTACAAATACTTTATTTGTTTAGAAAAAAAACCAATAAATTGATTTGTCTCAGTGATTCATTAAGCCAACAAAGGGCTACGCTTTCAATGAATGTTATCCTTGGTGAATAGGAGCCGCCTGATGCAGTGAGATGGGGGAGAGGTGAGCAGGCAGGGGCCAGCTGCCTAGGCACAGCTTCCAGCTGACCTGAGATGACTTAGGGTTGCACAGCAGGCTCTGGCATCCAGATCACCACAGACATGTCCCTTTTGTGAGATGAGCACCTGTCCATGGTAGGTAGCTTGAGGACAAGAATCCTCTCCAGGTGATGGTACGCCACAGCTGGAACATCTGGGACACGTCAGAGTACATTCTGGCACTTTGGGCGAAGATGCTGCCCAGGTGCTACATGGTGTGTGGTATGCGGGGGACTTTACCTACCCACACTGTGACTTGAATCCTCTGTAGAGGGAAAGCACTCTGTCAGGGACCTTCCCAAATGGCAACAAAACCTTACGTAGGACATAGATTCCTCAGGAGAGGCAGAGCATCTTCTGCATGTTTCCTGCAGCAAAGATGAGCTCCTCTTCCATTCTGATTATCTCAGCAATGCAAAGATTTTCTTGATACAAGCACTCCCAGAACCGAGTAACTCGTTCAAACAGAACTAAGGCAAAGAGAGCAATCCAGCCTCTTGAGAACAACCTGGCACCAGATAAAAGATGCATGGCAAGGTGAGGCACTGCAGAGCACAGTGCTGCTATTCACAGCGGGGGAGTGCCCTGCTTCCCTCCGCTGCGCAAGGGTATACGTGCTGCAAAGAACTGAGCCTTCAGCTTTTTTTTTTTATTTTCCCAGCCTTCAGCGCTGCTGGCAGATGGGAACTTGTCAGCATGCCAAGCTCTGCATAAGGCCAAGTCTTCTCCGTTAGCTTGACAGCTGAAAGAGGTAGTTTGAACTGGTAGTTTTGCCTGAACTTGTCTGAGAAGACCTCAGAGCCCATCCCTCCTTCAAGTCGTCCGTGGGGTGATGGTCACCAACTGGTTATCAGTGAGTGGCACCTGAGGACTACCATATCTTCAGTGTGCTAAGCAGACCTAGCAGAGGAGATTGATCCAAACCTTTCACAGTGGAGAGAAAGAAGATCAAGTTCATGTGACCGCTAAACTGCAGAGCTAATCCTTTGGTGACTCATATCTCTAGCATGCCCTTTTGTTAAGGAATCATCTAATAGACTTAATTTTCATTTTTTATTAGATTATAAGATTTTTGTCAGATTATATCAAATACAGATTCAGTGAAGGAATTTAGCAGTGTTTGTTCCCAGATGTCAATAATATGATTTGAACTACAGAAAACAGATGCAGCAAAATAAGATTTGAGCTAATTTCCCAGTACAAGGGGAACTGATATTTTTGAAAGGTTGTTGTAGTTGCTCAGTTTCCAAACGAATGGATAGCAAATCCTGAATACTTAATGAAAGAGTCAGATATCAATATTTACTATTTTGTTTTGTTTTTCCAAGAACACCAGCCTGGAAAATATATTGAACTTTATCAGACTGGTAGCCCAAATAACAGCACTGCCAATTAACTTCACTAATAAGCTAGATAGCATAAGGCTTTTAAGAGGTGCTTCAATATTTATTTCTGCAACAGTGTTTTTCTCCTGAGAACCTGGTGCTCCAAGGTGAAAGACTGAGGCTTTGCATAGAGGGATTGCAGCTGAAAGTCAGCTATTGTAATTAGCCACACAAGTAATTTGCATGTTTCCTGATAAATGTCAAGCAAGGTGCTGACGCCTAGCCAGCTACTTCTTATGAAACTTTTTATCACATTGTTTGAAATAAAACACAAACACTGCTACAAAGTGAGCTTGAGCTCTGCTGCCATCAGTTCTGAAGAAACGCTCATTAAGGATTCCTTCTGTAATTTTTGACTGAAAAGGAAAAATGAGCTCTCCTGTGACACGGCTCTCTCTGTTACTGCAGGAGACTACAAAAGACTAGGTAACTACATTAAGGAAATAGCACAAAAGATAGCCACACACTGTTTCCCATGCATCAACACCTGATGTAAAACACACATAGACAGAAAGGAGAGAACACTGAATTCTTGCCCATCTTCTGTGATTTGCCCATGCAGTTTAACGCTGACAAAAGCAGAAGCCCTGTGGGTAGATCTGCAGTAGTGCTAGAAGCTGGGACTTGCTGTCAAGGTAGCAAAGGGAATTGCATTAGCAGCCTGCCCCAGTATAAATGTATGGATAGTGGTACATCAAGGGAAATCCATTATGTTTGCACATGCCCTCATACACTAAAAAGCTTGTGGTTTTTTTTCCTGCGGGCTGTTGATCCTCCTTTATGTGCCTTGATCCTCCTTCATTGTGCCTTGGGAGAGCTTCTTTCCCTGCAAAATTAGATGGTGCCTCTGGATTGCTTACTGCAACATTAGCAAGAATAGCAAATGGCTTCTCTTATCTGATGCATCATTATCATCATTTTCATAGTAATGCAGGGCTTTACACTGTGCAATGCTTTTCATCCAACGATCTGGAACATTAGCAAACAGTGATTGAAGTAATTAATAGACTTCTGAAATAATACGGTTCTCTTTTCTCATTGGTGGCTGAACTGGAAAATGCATTTATTTAAGGAGGAGCAAAGGAAAATCAGTTCTTAGGAAAACATTCTGCTGTCCAGATATTTTCAACAGAACAAGATGGAGGGGGGGGAGGGTTGACACCAAATTAAAAGTTCCTCTTCTTTCCAGTATGAAAAATCAGCATGTTGAAAGTGAGTACTTTCACTTCCCTATTTTGTAAAGCTTTATTATTACGTTTTGGTGAATCCAGAGCTAATAAAACATCCTTATGGGTTTTTTTAAAAAAATGGCTTTATTAATTGCATCCCACTAACCTTTGCATGGGAGGCAGGACATGTTATTGTATGAATAAAATGAGCAGGCATGAATAAGTAAATTTATCTACTGGGAGAAAGCAGCTGAGAGCTATATCCAAGGGCAAAATCCAGAATTCATCTATCCAAAGCTACATTTTAGCATGCACTATCACTTACATGCTTGTTACACATCCTAGCAGAGCATTTTCCCTACCAAGTACTAGTCTGAATTAACTGATTGTTTAGGAGCTGTAGCTTGAAGGCATCTCATCTCAGCCTTTGTCAGATGTAGTGCCTCAGGTTTATATCTTAACAAAAGGAGATACTGCACCCAGGATATTTCTCTGTCAGTGAATATCTAAGCAGTGTGTATTACTGTTGATCCAGTAAATGTGCTTGAAACAACATGCAAGAATGAAAGCATTTTATAGCTCCTCCTTTAAGCGAGTGTGATGATTATCATATGATTCACTGCTGGCAAGAATAAGTACGTTCTATCTATTTCTCCCAGCAGTGAAGCATTGTGCTTTTTCCTGATCAAGAAGCTTTACATTTTTTTTGTCTCTGTGAAGTTTAAGAGTATTGGGGAGAGCCCCTACTGCCATCAGAACACCAAGAACATAAAGCCACAGAACTCACAGTCCATCACTCCCTTCCCAGTTCTTGGTGTTTTCTGGGGAGGTTATATGCAGAATGAAACGCCCTTGAAGTCAGGAAAAGGTAGCAACAGCACAGAGAGATTATGCGTCTCACTGTAATAACTCTGCAGGCTGTAATCTGTGCATCTGAAAGCCTCGTTTTTCAACAGTGAAATGTGAGAAGGGCCAATTTCTACATTTTTATCTTTCTCTTGAAACAGAGCTGAAATGACAGGGTGCACAGCTTTTGTGGTTGCTTGGTGGGGGGCAGGTTGCTGTTATCACTACTTGCTGAGTCAATATATGTAATTATTGAAAAAACAAAGAACTTTACTTAAAAAAACATATTAAATCCACTTCTGGTAATTACAAGTTAAAGAACATTCACAAAAGAGGTCAGCAATTCCAAGCAGGTATGAGTACTAAAATATGTATATCATCAGTATACCATCACCTTGAAAACTCCTGAGGTATCACCCAGTCTCAGCACTGAAAAAATACTATGAGACTTTAAATGCCAAATCAGAGTAGGGAAATACTAAGGATCAGTATTAAAATAATATTTGAGTCTCCTGAAGATAAGATGTATTTGCATATGCCTTTTCTTAAGTAATTCTGAATAAAGTGCTTTAAGAAAAAAATAATATCTTGCTACAGGTTTCATAACAATAGAAAAATTGGTAAATTAAATTCTCCACAGTGAACAAGCTGCCCAGATTTATTTTGGTCTCAGTTTAAGACAAATCAAGATGTCAGTACAGTAGATATAAATAAAAACTTCTCATGTATCAAATAAGTTCATTTACAGAGATGGGTTTTAACATTCCTTCCTGTGTGAAAAGTGGTATAGCATAGACTAATATTCATTTTACAGTATTTGGGTTTTTAAAACAACAAAATTATGTCAACTGTCATTTTTGCACTAGGGTGTAAGATGTAAATCCAAGTTATTAACCATAAGGCTGAAAAACACATCATTTGTGCCAACAGAGAAACCACAGCTTGTTAACAAGTAAGAGAAAAGCGAGAACAGAAAAATAATACTATATACTTTAATATTTCAAATGAAAGAGTTACTAACTTACCATTTTAGCATCACAGCTGATTCAACACTGTCACTGTGCTGGAGGATTGGGATCTTTCTGTGCTGTAGTTGTTCCTCAGCATTAAATACTAGAACACTGACCGTAAGGATTTACGTGTGTCCACCAGTGTTAACACCATTATGGTCACAGGTGTCCAAAAGGTGTCGTTAACAGGATAGGCCTGATCAGGCCCAGCTCATACCCCATATATATGAAATGCCATTGAGATGAAGGAATAGCAGAAGTAGCCAAAAAAACCTCTACTTGGAGGCTGGTTTCGGGGTTTTTTTGTTGTTTGTTTTTTTTTTTTAGTGTTTAGGATTACAAACGGAAGAGAAAGACCCACATTCAGAATCTGAGGCCCTGTTTGTACAGATCTGTGCTTTACAGCAGCTCTCTCACTTGGGAGTAGGTCTCAGCCTTACCTCTCACTAATTCTTCAAAGACCAGAAGCTGTTTGGTGTTACCTCATTACTGTATCTTTCTTTAATTATACAGTGCAAGAACAGGAGAAAACATACTGCCTTCATATTTAGTCTGTCAAATATACTCCCTTAAATTCAGCTAACACTTTTTTTTAATGCACTGCAATTCCTTTTACCTAGTGTATTCTTCTAAATCTACTGTAAATGTAATGCTCTCAGTTTCAGGGTCATCCATCTCAACAATGGCAGTTAATGTAATCAGGAAATGGAGAAGGAGAATTCAGGTTTTTTTGTAATGCATATCATTTGCTTATTTACTTTACACGTTTGAGTGACTGGTACATTTTGGCAGCAGCCTACCAAACCAAAATACTTTTTATTGAAATCTGTAAAAGAAAAAAGACAGGAAAAGAGGCATTGGGTTTCCAAGGTCCTCAGTTCTGATGAACAAAGACATTCTGAAGTCTACATATCAATTATCAATTTAACATGGTCTTCAGCATTCCTTTTTTTCTAACTTTACGAAATTATTTAATTAACTATTATCTAATAGTCTGGAAAAGATTATCATGAGATTGCAAATCTGTTTCTTGTGCATTTCTAAATTCTCCACTGTTGAACAACAAAACCACAGAAACACACCAGTCTCTTACTGTGACGTTTCCAGGTCACACTCATCTGTTCACAGCTACAACTGTGATGTTCAATGTGTTTAAGATCAAGACCGGACATAAAAGTGCAGCTGCTCAGATCAGGTTTTCAGTGCCTGCAAGGGTGTATGGTCAATGGGTGAAGTGGTTATTCTGTTCCTCTGTTCTTTATTACTCAGTATCACAAGGACATTTATCTAAGTATTTCTAATATTTATGTACGATGGCTTCACAGGTGGTGACAGGTAACAAGTGGTAGTCCTAATAAAACAAACTTTCTGAATATTTTCTGTAAAATATGCTAAAATATTCATAAAAACAAATGAAGGGAAATTCACAAAGGCTAGACAGAAGATGCAAGACTTTCCCTCACTTTGAACATACATGCATTCTCATGCTGCCTAGTCTTTTTTTTTTTTTTTTTTTTTTGTGATAATGGATTAACTGTATTTGCCAAGAAGCCAGAACAGTCATTAAATGACAAGACTGTGAGGGAGTGTGAATTGCATATATGATACTATGGAACTCATGATGAAATACTATGTTATTTATCCACTTACTTTAGGTATTCTTCTTGAATAGCATGGGGTTAGCTTTTGTTTACTAGTCTATTATAGTTAATTAGTTAAAAATGTTCTTAATTACATGGAGATAGCACATACCTCCTTATTCTTAAAGCAATGTTGTTTTTCTAAACGTATCTGGGTTATGAGTTCCTGTATAGATCTGGTTACTTTAACATGAGTTGCGTATCAATAAATGTTTTGCTTTTTTCAGACAAACTTTGGCATATACCTGATGAACCAGCCCTTGTGCTCATCCTTTCCAGATATTTTATCAGTTGGATCTCAAGTACTTCCAGTGCTGAAGGAGAATACAGAAATTCAGCCCCCGACATCCAGTGAAGAAAAATGTTCAGGATAGATTCAGTGGTGGAGATGAGATTTGTATGCAACTCCCGGGAAAAGTCAGTAGTCATTTATTCAAAAAAGAGTGAAAGCTTCCACTCATTTGCTTCTGGTTTAAGTCTTAATTTTCTGTTTGCTGTAAACGTTATCAGATGGCAGAACTCTTGGTAATTACAGCTCACCTACATGTTTTTGCTTGTGATTAACTTACAGCAGCCATAACTATTTTGCTCAATTGCTTCAGGATGCAACAGGTTCAATCAAGTTTTACTGGTGGATGACTCCCAAAACAAGCCCGACATTGTTGTCAGAAACCCACATCTCAATGAAGGAAAGTAAACACAACAATATACTACTTCCTTATGTTGCTTTGTTAAAACCACAATTAGGAGAGAGGATGCAGGACATGTTTTAGAAACAGTTTGGGTGGGAAGGGAACAGTGAGAGAGTGCCATGAGAGTAGCAATCCATTCAGCTTTTTAAAAATGAAACTGAATGTGATGTGTAGACAGTGTGAAAGCACTGGAGAAGATGGAACTGTTATTGGGAAATCTGTGTCTCCTTCTTCGGAAGTGGTGTGTGAGAATGACAAAAAGGCACAAAGATCAATGAAGATTCAGTATGCTGTTTGCAAAACACATTCCCCATGACGCAATTCCATCCATTTGTTCTTGACGTCTTTCTCTCATTCCCATTTGCTACTTTTCTGTTTGCTTTATTTTATGTGATGATTTCTCACACAGTTGTTTCCTTATGTATTTGTGGATGTTGACACCTTTTTTTCTAAGTAGAGATTTTTCAGATAATACAGTCATGTTTTCTATCCAAACTTTGTTTACCCTCAGTGGTCTCTAATGGCCACTTAAGGGAAGCCTTGAAAGTCTGGATGCTTCTCCATCCCAAAGAGGTCAAGGTATTCTTTTTTCATTCTCTGTGCATTTGATAATGTTCTTCTTAGAAGGCTTTTGTGTTCTTTACGCTCCTAAATATGACTCATGCTATCTGATTTCTGAGAGAAAATGTGTGAAACCTAGGACCTTGTCTGAAATATGTTATTGCGAAAATTAAAAAAATAAATAAAGCAAGGCACACAGCAAAAAAAAAAAAAAAAACAACACATGGGAAGTCAATGTAATAGACTGAACACATTGCGGCCAGGTGTTTTATGAACCCCAGCATGTATCCAGCCAGCCATAGGGCAATTTCATGATTCCAGGAAGTCCTCTTGGAAAAAGAAATTCTCCTAGACTGGCTGCTGTAATGGCATTTGGGAAGTGAAATTTTGACCCTCTTAAAAGCACCCTCAGAACTCTCATCCAACATGATTTAGGTCTTCCTTGGGGCAATTTTGGCTCAAACTGTGTGAAAGTGCTTCTGGCTGAAGTAATCCTTGAGTTGTTTGAGTATATCCCTGGAGGGGAGTAGGTGGTTTTGTGAAAGAATTTGTCAAACAGTCATTCTGAAAGGGAAGCGACTACCACAGAGTGGCATACAACTGGAAAAGAAAAGGGAAGCATATTGCCCAGTGTGTGAATCAGAACTCAAAAATGGTCTTTTTCCTTTCTCTTTTTTTTTTTCCTTCTTTTTCTTCTTTCTTTTTTTTTCTTTTTCTTTTGAAGAACTGGTTTTACTCACTTCAGCTGGAACAGACTCTTATTAGTCTCTCAGCAAAGCTTTGTAATGGAAATGAGAAGATACATTATCTATTTCTTACAACCTGCCATAAAATACATGGAAAGAGAGGCCTTTCATATGTATGTAAACTGAGGATGAGTTTTGAGAGTTGTACCTTCCACTTCAGAGCCTGAGCACTGCTCCTTCATGTCTGCTTTGAAAAGCGGGGGCTTTATCTGTTTAAAAGTTAATTATCTGATGTTGTAATGAGCAGGCTTTTTCAAACCTTGAAAAGCAGCTTCATGGTATCTAAATCTCTTAACTGTTTCACTCTTTGCCTTTCTATTATACAGAACATTGTTTTGTGGATAGAAAGCCAGCAAAGCTCTGGCAAAAGACCTGCTGTATGCTGACCTTCAGGTGATCTCTGGTGCTTTGCTCTGTCCTCTTCACCTCACCAATATGTCATTTGTTTCAAATGGCACAGAAGTTAGAAAAGGAAATTGAAAGCAAACCTCAGCAAGCTCTGTTTCACTTGTTATTGGATTAACTACAAAATAAGTCACTTTGGTACACAGTGGCTTGACAAATACCATTTGTGAATTGCTTTAATGCAACGTATGATAACTAAGGATGAGAGGATTTGAACTTTAAAAATGTCATGCTTAGTCATTTTGACCTATTATTTACAGGCAATTATACTCTCTCTCTGCTGTGTCTTAGTAATATTAGATCAAGAATAATTTTGTCATTTTACAGGAGGAAAAAAATATTTTCTCTGATGTACGAACATGCTCATTAGTATATTCCGTGCATTTCCCAGAAGGAACATCCTTGAGCTACAGTGATAGGAAATGTCACAATGCTCTAGGCTGATGGAAGAGACACAAGGAATCTTTCACCTCAACAAAGAATAGTGTTTCCCTTCTAGTAAATGGAGTGTTCTTGCCAAGGCAAATTCTTCTCAGTGCCAATACTCTGTGGAAAATCTTGAAGTAAGAAGAGTCACTTTTTAATGATGTGTGCTGTATGTTTGTAGAAAGAACATCCCTTCCATAATGTGAAAAAAATTCAAAGAAACTTGGCATAGTGCAAACCTAGGTACTGCAGGAACAAGGAGGAAACAAACACTTTGAAACACTGTATATATTACATAGAAAGATTATATGTTCTATAAGGGGTGACTTTTCAATCTTCAGAATATATAGAAAAAAGCCTGTTTCATATGAATGCAGGCTCTTTTGTCTAAGCACTCCCATTGCTGCAAAATTAAATCTTTGGACTAATTGCAGGTGTATGTTTTCCTTATATGGATAAGGAATGTACTTAATAACAGCATTTTCCATGTAGAAAGTCCTCTATATATTTGAAAACTAAGTTGATATTTCCTTACAATGAATTATTCAGATACATTCCATTTTCTGTGAGACTTAACTCCTTCCCAATTCTCAGGGCAAAAAAATGGTGATCATTATAAGCTCTAATAATAGCCAGGAAACCACAGGACAGAAATCAGCATTTTTAAGAGAAGCCTCTGAACTCTGTGTTCTCTGATATGACTAAGATATCTCAGATACACTTCATGATTTATATCCTTTGTTATGGCATCCTTCAAAATATGTTCAAAATTTTAGGTCACCCTTCTGTTAAAATCGTACATAAAGCAGAAGGAAGGACACCGTAGAAATGTGATTATTGTTCATAAATCATAGAGATTATGCTATGCGTTTCTTCTTCAGTCGTTTTTTTTTTTAACTTTCTTGGAAATGAAACCAATAAAATATATATTGTGCTTGATGTGTTTACTGGTGGTGATTGCATTCTTGACCTTTGAGCTCATGAGATGCCAAGTTCTGCTTGGAGGCATTGCCAGTCTCATGGGGTGAGTATGTGGCTCAGGACTGAAGGCATGTCTCGTTGCTGCTGGGATTCACAGGTGAGGTGTTCCTCCAGCTATTTTTGCTCATGGCCTCCATCTGTCCAGTCAGCATGCCAGTCAGTTGCACACTCAACTCAGGCCCTGCACAAAATGCGCTAATCACTGGTTTCCCTTAAAATACGTCTGGAGGCAGTCCTGTTGGAGCCATCTCTGTTACCCAAAGGTTGGAGCTCTCACAAAGGGTGTTGGAGAAAAGAAGGTTCATTTCCCTCCCCTTTTCCTGGAGGGATCCAACACCATCTTTTTCTGCTGCCTAACCATCAGTCAGTGGGCAAGACTGGGGACTTAACAGGGCTGAGGGTGTGTGGGAATCACAGGGAAGGCTTGTCCCTCCCTTCTCATGAGGTTTGCACAGAAATGGTCTGTGATTCACTGGGCCAGAGAGAGAGGGACACTGGCACAGCGAGGCAGGATCCACACGTGACTCCGAGCTACTCATCCATGCTCTTCTGGATTTATCAAGGGTGGGAGGAGAAGAAGAGCATGACTCTGTAAGCTAACTGGTAGGTCACTGCTGTGGAGGTGAAAGATGTGGGTACATCCCTGTCTCTCTGATTATACAGCTGTCATGAGGCAACTACTTAGACACAGCCCTGGAGAAGGGAAGAGAAGGCAGAGCGCTCCTCCACTCTGCTGGGCACGTGAGACTGGGCTACAGAGACTTGTCTCCTTTCCTCTGGCCACCAGCATTTAAGTACAAGGTGGAACTTCAGCAAAAATAGAGAACACCTCAAGCACGTTTCAGAACATGCCAACAGAGGAAACACAAAGTTTGAGTCCTCAAAAGCAAAAATGGAAATTAACCCATGTTTCTAACTTCTTCCTAGGTACACCAGCCACAAGGCCAAAGTGAAAAGGCAAAAATGTGGGAGGGAAAGAAAATTGGCATCTCCTACAGTCAAGGTTTAAAAGAAAGTAGTGATACACATACCTTCACTACCCAGTTTGTAATTTTTTTAGGAAAGAAAGGACATACGTATCCTCAAGGAGGCCCATAAATTGGATTCAGAGAACTCAGAGTAAGCCATCAACAGGTGCCTCTTAAGCAAGGTGCTATTTAAGAGGTGCGTCTTCCCTCCCTTTTGTGTCAACTAGCTTACTTTGCTGCTCTCTCTATGTGATGGCAGTTGCAGGTCCCTTCCAGTGGAAAAGGAAATAGGCAGGGTGCCCTGCATAAGGAGTGAAGTGACTCACTTGGGACTGTGAACAGGGAGAGATGTTAGAGGCATTTTACTTGGACCACCCTTGAGCATGACTGCCATGTGCAGAGGTACATCAGAAACCTCTGTGCAATAATCCCAGAACTATGTGTCACAGAACAAGTTAGTAATATTTTTGCAGGCACTGGGAAGTCATCCTGGAAGGGTGATATTCAAGAATTGTGCTGTTGGGGAACAGACCATGGCAAAGGTAGGATGGGGAAAGGGGACAAACAAAAAGAATGCATGTTGTAGCATTTGCCAGTGAAAACTGCTGAGGGGCTTCTCAAATACCCACAAAGTAAGATGAAATGGAATAAATCAGGGAATTTATTTTAGCATACAGCAGTTTCATCGCAAATTTGGAATTACATTGATCTTAAATGAAGACCCTTTTGCCATGCATGGCTCACGCATAGCCTATAATCAGGTGCATTTCTGTGTTAAACCCAGTTTCTTCTGTTAACCCATCTATTTCAGACTTGCAACCAAAACTTGTCAACACACTGCAAATCTGGACGTCAACATCAGTTTCTCCTAGATGACAAGTATATTCCATCTTTGAGCCCGCTAATGTTTATTGCTGCTTTTTCAGAGGTCCCGTCCAGATTAAAGTACTCTGGCCAGGTTTGTTAATGCAGACATGATTTTTTAGTCCAGAAGTGAAATCAGCTTTTGGTTTCTGAAAGGGCTATTTTTCATGAGGCTGTGTTTGAAAAGCCAACCATGATCTAATCTCAAGTCTGTTGTTTTCTGGTACTTGCAACAGATTAATCAGATAAAGCTGTTGAAAAGTTTGTGAGTTATTTCCTGAAGCAAAACAAAACTAGAAGACTACTGAAGGTCCTGCAATGCTGAACCCATTTTTTCACTTCTACAAATGGAGAAAAACCTCTGAGGTATCCATCATTCATGGATGTAATTCCTAGTGAGTCATGTATTCAATATTTGTAATTTCACTGGCCTAGCCAAATGCTTTGGACTGTTGATTACCCTCAGAGCCTTTGTATTTACCGTCATATTCAAAAAGTTTCTTCCAGCAAACCCTTCAATGCAGAAATGACATCGAATTTCTCTTATGTTAAATCACAGAATCACAGAGTGGTGGGCGTTAGAAGGGATGATCTCTGGAGATCACCTAGTCCAACCCCCTGCTAAAGCAGGTTCACCCAGAGCAGGTTGCACAGTCACATCCAGGTGGGTTTAGAATGTCTCCAGAGAAGGAGACTCTGCGACCTCCCTGGGCAGCCTGTTCCAGTGCTCTGTCACCCTCAGAGTAGAGAAGTTTTCCCTCATGTTCAGGTGGCGCTGCCTGTGCTGCAGTTTGTGCCCGTTGCCCCTTGTCCTGTCACTGGGCACCACTGAAGAGGGCCTGGCCCCATCCTCTTGGCACTTGCCCTTGTGAAATTTGTAAGCATTGATAAGATCCCCTCTCAGTCTTCTCTTCTCCAGGCTAAACAGGCCCAGCTCTCTCAGCCTTTCCTCATCAGGGAGATGTTCCAGCCCCCTCATCACCTGCATGGCCCTCCACTGGACCCTCTCCAGCAGTTCCCTGTCCCTCTGGAACTGGGGAGCCCAGAACTGGACACAGCACCCCAGATGTGGCCTCACCAGGGCAGAGGAAAGGGGGAAGATAACCTCCCTTGACCTGCTGGCCACCCTCCTCCTAATGCCCCCCAGGATCCCATTGGCCGCCTTGGCCCCAGGAGCACCCTGCTGGCTCATGGGCACCTTGCTGTCCTCCAGCACTCCCAGGTCCTTCTCCGCAGAGCTGCCTTCCAGCCGGTCAGCCCCGGCCTGTGCTGGTGCGTGGGGTTGTTCCTCCCCAGGTGCAGGACCCTGCACTTGCCTTTGTTGAACTTCATCAGGTTCCTCTCTGCCCAGCTCTCCAGCCTGCCCAGGTCTGGCTGAATGGCAGCGCAGCCTGCTGGTGCGTCAGCCGCTCCTCCCAGTTCTGCATCATCAGCAAACTTGCCGAGGGTACGCTTGTCCCTTCATCCAGGTCATTGATGAAGAGGTTGAACAGGACTGGACAGTGCTGACCCCCGGGGAACACCACCAGCCAAGCTCTGTGGGGCTGATCAGAGCCCTCTGAGCTCTGCCATCAGCCAGGTCTTGATCCACCTCACTGCCCGCTCACCTGACCCACACTGCCTGAGCTGGCCCATGGGGATGTTGTGGGAGACAGTGTCAAAAGCCTTGCTGAGGTCAAGGTAGACAACAAATGTATCTTTATTCTGTTTTAAGGCAAAAGAATGCAAGATTTCTGTGTTTGATTTGCTATCCAAAGTCAACGTAATGATTTAATATAATGAAAAGAGAAGGTCCTTGTCTGAGTTACTTTATCTGTCAGTTAGTGCTTATAAAAAGCTGCAGTGTTCCTCGGTAATGTCTAGTCAATTAGAACAAAACCCCAAGCTACAGGAGCTGGGCACAGCTTGCAAACACTTGTCTAGGAATGTTTGCATCTACTTATGTATATATTCAAGCACAAAAAGTCTGAATAGTCTAAACTATCTTAATTTTAGTCTTGGAAAATACTCAGAAAAAAGCATGCACAGTTTTTGTGAGGGAGCACGGGTTGTGGCACCTCGTCTTCTGTATCAGACCCACCACAGTACCCCTAACCCCCAAACAGCTGCTGCCCCTGCAAACAAAATGAGTCCTCAGACATGTGAAAGTGCAGGGTAAAGTTTTGTAAATGCAGTTTCGTACCCTGTCTTTTACCAGCTTACAGCTGAACTCTGAGCAGCTCCCCAGGGCCAGAGGCCCATGTCCCTCTCCAGACACTGTGTCACTTGGCTCCACTCTGTCCCACTCCAAATTTGTCCCAGGGACACTGTTGGAAAACTGCTGGCCTGTGCTGTAGTGTGCAAGTTCTATGTTGAGGCCAGAACAATTAAAAGCCGACAGACTTTGCTGATTTCGCTTGCTAAGCTCTGAGGACTTTTCATTAACTAGTTGTGCACAGCTTTATCCGGGAGAAGTGCTTTGTCACGTTCTCATGCAATTTTATGTCATCTTGTGCTGGCATCATGGACTCATTTGGTATTCATTCAAGCTGCATGCCTGTCCCGCTGGCACACCATGGTAATTTGGAGCTATTTACGTGCCAAGGGAAGAATATGTCAAGGAAGAGAGAACCTAACGTTTCATTGAATGGGTAACCTGAAAAAATTTGTTAAAAATAATTCAAGCAAGATTGAGAGCTGTGTGTATCAGAGGCATACATGAAACATTATGAAAAATGCAAGTGAATTCCTACCAGACCTTTTTTCTCAGTGCAAAACCAATATAAGACAGCAATCATGTATTTAAGAAGCTAAGGCATAATGTATTTAAGAAGCTATATATGATCTAAATGACATTTTCAGGTATTGAAATTAGCATATTTATCTGCATTTACGTTAAATATTCTGCCTCAAATAAGAACATTTGTGCTGGAAGGGTCATTCTACCCCCTGTTGTACTTCTAATTTTGTCCATCAGCCCCAAAATACTGATGGGCAAAATATTTTTAAAAGTCATAATTCCCATTTTGTGAAAGGAATTTAGCTTTGAAAAAGCCTAAACAAGACACAGCTTTCTGAGTTGAAAGACTGCAAGTTAGCTGTACAGTGATATTACAGCCACTTGGAATACGGGCTGGGATGTGATGTTTGTCAAAGAGAAGAAAATCCAGAGTTAGAGGGGAGGGATACAGTCAGGCATCACGTTATGTGTGGAGAGGAATGCTTGCTAGAAGACAACTCCCTTAAGATATGCACACATATCTCTCATAAACTGCCCACATTAGGAAATTTTCTTAAGTATGTGGTGTTATTTTTCTGAAGTGATTAAGTTTTTATTTTATCTGGTGATAAGCTTTATGCTACAAGGTACAGGTAGAGATTGAAAGGCAAAGTAGTATCAGATGGCAAGTGCCGGAACACAGTGAAATAATGAATTATTTTTTTTTTAATGAAATAATGGAATACTTTTGCTGTCTGCAGTATTCTCTATAGCCAAAAAAACATCCAAATTCAGTTTAGAAAGAACATGAAAATAAAAATAAAAGTGAATAATGAAACTAAATAAAATTATCTAAGCCTTCTAGAATGCATTAATATAAATAAAAGCAATTTCTAGGTTTGTGGAGCTCCACACCATAGTTCTTCCTATCAATTCTTATTATTGCAGCCCACTAACTGCCAGCTCCTGGATAGAAGCCACTGAAATCATGTTGTTGTCAGCTTATCCTTGAAAAAGAGACTCATGATGGATATGGACATGGTGATAAAACTACTAATCAAAGTAGTTACATGATAAAGTAAACCTTGAAATCATGGACCTTAAAATCATATCTGGATGCAGAATTCAGAGAGGGAGGGCTAACAGGGGACACAATTTTGCTCAGAAAGAGGAAACTTCTGACCTCAGTCTTGCAATGAAAAGCTGAAAAGCTTTCCAGCTATAGCAAGACTTACTGAATCAGAAATATCATGATTTTTGACCTCTTGATGCTGGCATTATTTTGATACACACTCAGCTCTTCTTAACCTGCATTTTCTGTGGAGGTAATAACTGCAGCTGTCAGAAAGAGGTTGGATGATCATGAATGGCAGAGGAGATGAAACCTCTTAAGAAGCTGTCAGTAGAACACGAGACACTGACTCCCTGGTGCCCTTAGGGTAATAGGAGCCATGAGCCCAGGAATCCAGCTGGAAATGCAGCTACAAATTCATGAATGGACTTGGGAAATGCTACCTTAAAAATGAGCTCTCCCCTCTAACTTTCAGTTATTTCTCATTTCTATTTAAAAATAAAGCTGCATGAACACCAGCGTCATCAGACTACAACTATGTGGACTTCACTGTGATTCCTTTTTCATTATAAATGAGTTGTTTTCCCAGTTAATCAGCCAAAAAGTACATCGCAATGTAATAGCAACCTCGTAAGATTAAATAAAATAGTATGATAGACACATGAATTCATTCATATGAAATTTTGTTTTCAGTGCTAATAATGTTCACTAATTTCAAGTTATCCCCTTGATTATTGGTATGTCAGTATCAGGGTAACTGTCTTTGAAAGAACTTCTGAAGGTCCCCTAGTTCATCATGCTGCTCCAAGCTTTAGGACTAGATCAGGTTTCTCAGGGCTGTATCCAGTCAGCTTTTGAGTATCTCCAACTTCATTGCTGGACAACCTCTTCCTGTGCTTTTCCACCACCCTGGTGAAGAAATGTTTCTTTAGATCCTCTCAGAAATTCAGCTGCTGACTGTTGCCTCTTATCCTTTCACTGTGCACCTTTGAGAAGACTCTGGTCTTCTCTCTACACCCCACCAGCAGGTAGTTGTACACCCTGCCCTTAGCTTTCTCTTCTCTAGGCTGAAGAAACCTGCTCCCTCAGTCTCTCCTCATACAACTTGTGCTGCAGTCCTCAAACCTCCCTCTCCAGTGAGAAGCACAATGAGTGACTTCAAATATCCTTTGCTGAATGCTGGAAGACTGAAACCAGAGAACCCAGCAAATGTCCCCCTGATCTACAGGGCTGAACAACATCTCCAGCTGCTGTTGTGGTGAATGAGTGAGAGGGGTCATGCAGTTCACGCAGGTACCATCTCTCTGGCAAGCTGGGTCAAAATGATGCATTATTATAACAATGGATCCATCAGTTCAGAGACTTGGCTGTGACACATCCACTTTTGCTCCTCAAAGACTGGCTCTGAATTTAGTTTTAAATGAAACCTTACACTGTGATCAGGGTATAAGTCTATTACTATTGACTTACTGACTGATTCCCTTTTTGACTCCATCAAGGAAAAGTTTGGTTTTCTAGTTTCAGGAATGAGGGGCGTGTTTAATACATTCTTTGCAAAGCTGGAATGTGGTTGAAATCTTAGTAGAGTGAGTCAGCAGCAGCATTAAACTCCTCTCTGCTGGGTAAACTCCTGTCTCCTCTAGAAGGCTGGAGGTAATAGTATTTGTTTCCCTCAGTAGGGTCTAAATGGATCTTCACAATAATCAGACAGCTGCTGTGTGACTGAAGCATTTCCATTTCTGTATGCCCAGTTTTGGACACTTAACAAATTTGATTTTCTAGAAGTATGAGCTGAACACTCAGCAAAAATCGGGTTGCTTGAGCAGTTTAACAATCAAGTATCTGTGCAGCCCAGGTAATTCTGAAAGTTTAGGCAAAGATGTACCATTTCCTAATTTACTAAATTAACTGCATCTGACAGCAGTTAATCAGCTTTTTCATTGCCAGCAGGCAAAAGGAAGTTGACAGCTATTGACAACTGTATCTTTGTGTTTCTCCCTTTAGCATATAGAATGCAAAAAGTGGGAATCATACAGTATAGGTCAATGAGATTTTCAGGAAATCACAGGAACGAAGTAAGGGCTGAACCACTGAGCAGCCTCATTTTTCTTTCTGTTAAATACTGGCATGGGACCTGGCATGCTTATTTGTCCCCATGCAACTCATGTATAAAAACCATAATCACATGGGAGCAGAGAATCCTCCCTCAGTATCATTCTGAAATCCCTGTGCTCGGGTGATGAAAAACCTACATGAATGCCAAGGTGATGAAGAACCACAATTGGTAGGATGGTTTTATTGGGAAGAGGTTGTACAGCCAAAAATCTTTGTCTGCCGAGACCACAAAGCTTAAAATAATTTCTAACTTTTGTTGTTGCTGTTGTTGTTGTTGTTGTTGTTGTTGTTGTTGTTGTTGTTGCTGTGAAGTATTACAAGGGATAGGCTAATGTCACTAGCATAGCAGCTGACTGAATTTGAAAATACAGTAGGGTATCTGTGCAGCCAAGTCTTTTATGACCGGACAGAGGTTGTTAGTAAGTCAGTCAACATTTCTTGCTTTTGTGGGCTGTTCTTCCCTTTGACGTGATATCCTCATATACATATTATCTAGCTGAACTACAGAGCTGCACAAAGCTCAGCTCTTCCAGCAGATGACTTGGAAGTTTCCCAAGAATTCAATATTTGCAGTGAAATGCAATTGATCTTAAGGATAACATGAGCCCAGTATATTAGAGGATAGCAAAACGGAGGGAGGAGAGTCCTTGAGAGGTTATCACATCAGTTCCTCAGCCCTAGGCCAGTGAACAACTCCTGATAGGTGATGAAGGGATCAAAAAGGACCCCTAATTCTAGTATTATTCAGCCTCAGCCTGTTGCAGTGTAGGGGAGGGCTGGACAGGGTGCCCAGACAGAGCTGATCCAGATCCCTGGGGCCAGGCAGGGATAGTGGGGTTCCCTGGGAGGCTGCTTAGGGCAGTTGAGGCATATCGGTGCCACCAAGGCCTGAACCTAGGGAGAACTGCTCTTTAAAACACATAGCTTGCTCTGTGTGACAGTCAGAATAATTTTCCGTCTGGGCAGGAAAGCAGCTACTACTTTGGTTCAGGACCAAAGCACTTGGTCTGCTTCTGCAGGGTGCCACGGTCAGTCAGTTCCACTGCTTTTCTCCCTGTGTTCTTCTGTCTGCCAAGTAACTGATGTGAGCCAAGGGGCAAGGCAATTCCTCCTTCCTTGCTCTTTCAATGAACAGCTGAACTTGGAAACTTTTTTTATCCATGGGCTGGCACAGGCTGACACAGCCGTGCACACAGAATGTTGTGTATGTTGTGTTTAGAGGGTTATACACATGTGGGTTAATGTGCAAGGGGCAGCTCTTGATGAAAAGGTTCTGCCGGTCTGGTCAACTACATCTTACAATCACCATCAAGCCACCAGAGATCTGAGAGATTTTTATTACCATGTTCCCTGTACTTGTAATTTCTCAGATGAAGGCTGTGTATGGCTCACCCTTTATCAACAGAGCTTTAGCTATTCTTAAATTTTGAAAGTGGAATATAAAACTGAAAGTTCTTGTCAAACAGATGTTTACCACCACTGACTGACACTCCTGCAAGAGATACTGCCACTTGAAGGGGATCAATTAGTGCGTTTCTCTTTCTTTCATCATAAATCTCAGTAGAGCAGGAAATAGTGTGAAACTTGAAAGAAAGATAAATGAGTCTCATTAAGAGGAGTGAGGTATGATTAAACAATAGGGTACAGCAGGGTGGGTAACCCATCAGGCCACCACTGAACTGGGGATGCCTCATCTAATTGTTGCCAGCTTCCCAGCCCAAAGGAGTGGTAATTCAGAAGTTAAACATCGGTCCTGAGGTACTCTACCACAGTGCTAAAAATTACGGTTCAGAGGATTAACCACACTGATCTCTAAATATTAACTCAGAAGAATCCCTGAACTGATGAGCTTGTAATTAGCCTGAGGCATGACAGCTCACCATCGGTCGCATGCGCCCCTGGTGTAAGCTGGTAGCACCTCACTGACTTCTACCCAGACGTGACTTTACTGATACCAGTGTGCCCATGAAAAGGCAAAACCACAGCGAACATTTTCCTGCTTTTAATTTCTGTAAATGGCAAAATACTTTTGATTTCAAAAGAAGCAGGACAGAGCTATTTGCCTAATTATACTAAGTCCTTCCTACCAAATGTAATGGAAATTAATGTGAAGTTCTGTTTACTGTTTTACCCTGCTGTGCCTGAAGCTGGAAGGAGATACTACTTTCCATCCAATGAAATGAAAGTGGTACTCACTCTTGTCATAATCTCTTCGAAGCATCTGCGCTTGAGGCAGAAGCTAAGGTCTGAAATTGAGGCATTTGAACAGTGTCAATGACCTTGTGCCTAGCGCTGTGCCTAGACAAATAATTGCACCACCGCACTGTATGCTGGTGCTTACCTAAAGTGCTCTTACACAAGAAAAAATAGCTGGGACCCGCTTTGCATGTTTGACGAGAGTGAGTGGCACAGCAACCTCAACTGGATTGCACCCAGGCAGGGCAGCTTGCTTTTACCTGAAGAGCAGCAGAGCTGATTTTCCTTGGCCCTGCTGCCTGGATGCATTCATACCTGCTGACCATGGTCACCTTCCTCCCACTCCCCGCCACACACACTGCTGCGCGGTTGGAAATGCCATCAGCTTTACCAAGCAAGTGGGCCATGTGCAGCTGCTCTGACTCCTGCTGCAGAGGCATGTCCTACCCAGGGGCTGCAACGTGCCTGTGAGATTTTACCGGACCACAGCTGTACCATCTTTACCCTTGCTTTATCAGCTGCATTTTCATTTTCCAGGCAGTATAGCCTGGATCCCTTTCTATTCCTATGCTCGTGGTTGAAGCAATTGCCCCATAACCTGCTGTTTCATCTACAGTTCTGATTTGCTAACCTCTGCCCTTTCCACCCACATATGGAGTCTTGTCAAAGTCTCCAGGGCTGATACCTGCAGCTCAGTCAGCTTGCAGCTCCTCTTGGAGGTGAGTAGGATGCTAGGGCTGGCAAGAGACGGCAGCAAGCCCCACGGGGAGTGTGCTGGGCTGTGCAGGTGGGCACTTCACAGCCCTGTTCTCCACAGATAACATGTTTTAGAGGATAGGTTACTCAGAGCTGAAGTCTTAGTAGTTAAAGATCTTGGCTAAGATCACATAAAGTCCATGTGCCTTAGGACCCATCCTGTTACAGATCTGGCTCTGAGGGCTGCTTATGTAGGTTTTTTTTTCTCTGCTGTTTGAGATAAAAAACCACACACAGGTGATGGGACTTAAAGATTTCTGTGTATCTACTGGTTAATGAGGCAGGGTGTTATTGTCCTTTGACCTTCTCCATGGTGTAAAGACTCTGTCTTTCTGAGGAGAGCAGAGGATGAAGTCCTGGAAAAGGGAGAGGCTGATATTTCAGTCCCTTGAAGCAGATAAGGGAACTGAGCCCCCGGCTTTCATATTGTGTGTCAGTATTGGGAGTGGCAAGCTCTGCAAAAGAGGAGCTGCTCATGTCTCTGGTCTGGGAAACATCCACAGGGCTCCACTGGACCATGTGATAACTCAGGTTTGCCAGGGCTTCAGGGGGAGAATCTTGTCCATCCTCCAGACTCCACCTCACCCAAAGGTCGGGGCAGAGATTCACCCCTTGGCTGTCCCTTCTCATTATTGCACAGAAAAGGGTAGGAAGGGGACATCACCATTGAGTATTGCGGGGAGGGGGGCACGGCAAGATGGGGCAGGGGTCCTTTTACAGGATGCAAAGATGGAGAAGCTGGATGGCAAAAATTCAAACTGAAGGCAGGTCTCCCTACCATTTTGTTTAAATCTCTGCAGTAGCTGGGTAGTTACAGTCAATACCAAAATGCATCGCTTGCTTTTGTTGGCTTGCTCATGCTTACACGAGTAACTGCAAGAACAGATTGAGTAGAAAGAAAAATGGATTTCTGTACAGTTCCTCTAGATGGCAAACTTTATCTGTTCTATTTATCTTATCTATTCAACAGCAAGTATGTTCAGGCTCAGTCATACTGGGGAAAACATCCTACACTACTGAGACCATTCAGTCAGTTCTGGAATACCGATTCCTGAAGTCCTAAGCAAGCTGCTGTAGGGCAAGAAAACTGTGGATGATGCATCAGGTCTTTGAGAAATGCATTTATCGGTGGAATATGATTTGGAAAGTACGATAATGAAATTTTGTTTGAAAGATGACGTATTTTGCAAGCCTCCTTACTGCACCTAATGATGAAGGTGGTGTCCACTTTACTCCCAGAGGCATTTTGCTGGGCTGAATGTGAGGGAAGTCTCTCTCTCTGCCCCAACTGTTTTTTAACTGTTGGACTCAATAATCTTAAGGGTCTTTTCCAGCTTAATGATTCTAGGTATTAACACTGATCATTACTTTCATTGTTGCTAAGCCAGTGAGGAACAAGTGTAAGGAATCTGAAACAGAATGAGGAAATCAATAAAATTGCCCTGAGAGCTGATCCTGGTCTAACTCCTGTGTAATTAGTAATGGCCAGTGGACTTCCTGGCATAAAATTGCCATAAGATGTCTGGTCTTGCATGCATCCAATATTTAAATCTTAGAGAATAATGATAGTAAAGATCAGCTATTTTGCATCCTAGATAGTCTTTTGAACACCTATAAAGTAAGCGTGATGGTAGCATTTGGCACAGAATTGTATTGCAGACTTTATGGTATTAAGTGATTTACAGGGAAGCAAGATGGCAAAGAATCAAGCCCATATCTCTCTCTGGAAATCATAATACAGTCCCAGCCCTTACACTTCATGCAACAGAAACTGAGCTTCCAAAACCACTCTTGGTATTTATGAAAACCCCATTCTAGCAATGTGTCACTGGTGTAACGGGGCTTTGTGTGACAGTAGTTGTCATTCTGTGTATTCTGCGGACAAAGGAAGCAATGTGTGCAAAGGCTGATGCTTGTGTCCAGCGCTCTGTTGTTTGCAGTGTTTCTGTGTGCAGCTTGCTGAGCCCCCATCTGTGTTCCTTTGCCTGCATGAAACAGTTGGTGAACTCCTTCAGTGAGATATCACTTAATTCATTTCCCAGGTGACACTGTATATGGCATTTTGCTCAGGTGTGACAAATGGAATGTTTCATCAATTTTCTTGGGAGATTTTGCTATGGCCTTAATGATCTATTTGAATTTTAATGTTCAGTTTAAGGTTGTCCTGTCTTAGTTTCAACGCATTAGTTATTACTACATCCCTCAACTTCCATTTTATTTCCCTTCACTCTTCAAGTTGTGCACCCTGTCATGCCTCTGACCAGACTGTAAGGGTTGCAGACTATGAATTTTTATTTGTTCTCTAGAATTTCTGAGCAATCTTTAAGTGCTATACAAATACATAACAATCCTAGTCGTACTGCTTGCACTGCCTTAAGTGATTTCACTCTCTATTCACCTTTTCACCTTCCAAATAGTCTTGTCCCAGAAATTGCCTGTAGCTTACCCAAGCTCTCTTAATTTTCCTCAAATTGGTCTTCCCAGCCTGGAAATCACTGCTGCTATCACTTGACCTCCCTCTGACTCAGGATTCGCTTTCTAGCAGAGGGATGCCCAGGCCTCTGTGCAGTTTTGCTGATCACAGCTCAGCCGAGTCACCTCGAGAGAGCTTCTCATCTCACCTCTCTGATGAGATGCCTCTTCAGCTGGTTTCCTTCCGCTGCCACATTGCATCGCACACTCATCATCCTGGCAGCGCCTCTTCTTGCCTTGAGCTCCCTGCCTTTCACTTCCCTGGTGACTATGCCTGCCCTAGATAATGAAGTAGTTTGTGCCTGGTTCTTGCATAACTATTCCAGTCAGGGCACCAAGAGACCTGTTTTTTTGATCTCCTCTGCTTAGGGTCACCATGCACCTCTGAGCACTTTGTAACCAGACATCAACCTGCCCCCAAATTAGCAGAGGAAGTGCATTAACCTTGTTCCTCCTGCTTTTACTGAATCAGAGGGTCAACTGATAATGAACAGGAGAATATGCCATGACTTTACATGCTAATACATAAAATGCATGACAATATAATTTTGGCCATCACTATCAATAAACATGACTCAATTCTTGTGCTGTTCAGAACAACTTTTCCCCTTATTTTGACAAGTAAGATATAATAACTTAACCTGGCTTGTTCCGAGCCAACAGACTTCCTTTCCTCTTAATTTTCCCCCAGTCTTACTGCTGAAGGAGAAAAAAAATAAAAAATAAATAAAAAAAAAAGACTAACTGGCTCTGCTTATAAGCAAGGACACGCAAGCATGACCCAGTGCACGTGGTGCCCTGAGAAGCATTCTCCTTCCTCCCTGAGGCAATGGCACAGAACAGCCTCCTAGAAGGTCCATAGATCATCAGCCTTCCCTTTCCCTATTGCATCTGATTTCATATCCTTTCATATATTTAGTATATCCCTTTAAGCTGACACGGGGTGGTGGGAATCCCTGCCCTCTAGCTCTCAGCTCCTCAGTGTGACTGACAAATGACATGCTGACCCCTCAGGTGTTAGGTGGAGATGTGCTATGTGACCAAATCTTCCACAAGTCCCTGCAATATGCTCTTATGCAAGGTGGCCTTGGTCTTACCTCGCGGTAGAGAGGAATAATCAACATCTGAACTGCCCATTTTCACACAGCAGGTGTTTCTTTCACCCTAATTAAAAGATGCCCCTGGCTGATAGATAGATACACACAGACCTTCTCTTTCAGGGTCAGAGTGTCCCAAAGCATCCAGATAAATGCCAGAAAATCTTTTGGAAATATGTGTGTGTCACTGCTGAGAAAAATGGTGGTGTTATTGACTCTTATGCTGAATAAGCAGTGAAGGAAACAGTGGCCTCTGACAATGTGTCAGCTAGGGGATTTGAGAAGAGGATGTATTTCCTCACAGATTTGTATGTGAAATATGCTGTGGTTGCTGTGTGTTGCAGCCAAGCGTTACTCAAGTTTAGGCTCTCCTTTTCTTTTATTTTTTAATACTGGTACTTTGGATATATGTGCAATCATCCATGCCCCCAGTTTTTAGGGACTTTTATTTCTGCTCTTCTTCACACTATTCAGAAGTGGTGATGCTTGAATATTTATATTCCTTGTATTTTTACAGCACCTTCAAGTAAGGATCAATGGAAAGACCCCAAAGAAATTATTTTTGGTCTGTTTTTCTAGTCCCAAAGGAGCAGGTCATGCAAACTACACACACCTCTAAATTCTTTGCCTCAGGCTATTCCCCTGGGCTGGAGTAGACCTAGAGGGCAGGATCTCTCATGAGGAGCTGAGTGCACAGAGGCTATATTATCCTTTTGTGGGGTGCATGAGCACTTGCATAGGTAAGTTTTTCTGCCCAATATGAAGAGGGAGGAATGAAATGGGAGGGCAAGTTACAACCTCCCTTCATATATTGGGCAATGAGTCTGTGACAAATTTGGCTCTTGTTTTAATCTCCCTTGCATTGCTCTAACAGAGGCGCAGTTGAATGAGTAAAATCCAAGCTCATGTTCTGCTGTCGGCTTCATTAAATGTGCAGTAGTGTGGAGGTTTACAGTTCTTCATGAGTTGAGTTCATCAGCACCTTTTTTAATGAGATATATTTTAACAGCATTATAAAAATGCATGTGTGTAGATATATTCTGAGGCTTCTCACAAATCAGAAATGTCTCATAACACTGATGAAATGGAACTTTGGAATAAAGAATTTCTTTACCTACCTCAATAACAAACGTGATGGATGTCTTACCTTATCCTACACTGCAGTATATATCGATGGCTGTGTATCATACTTCTGAATGTGCAAAGGAGACAAACTACCAAATTCTGTGCTTCTGGAAAAGCCATGCTTTGCAGGTCCAGCCTATACGTAATCTTAAACTGTGTTCATGCTGGTAGCAAATACTAAGTTTATTTTATTACAAAGAGGGAGAGAATGGCTGCCAGCTGGATGACATATGCAAACGATCCATCCCTAAACTGCTCTTCCAGAACACAACCTACGTCTTGTTGCTATCATTCCCCTTTTCTCTGAATGATTAACTCTCAGTTCATGAGATTTCTCCAAGCAGGACCTATCCTTTGGGGTGCCTGATAATTACCAAATGTTTTGGCCATTTGTGTTCAGCTTCTTGTTTCCCAGAGCAGAGCCATCCCAGATCTCCCTAAAAACAGCATCATAAACTTTAACCCAAAGTCCCAGGGACCTGGTATAATACTTTATTGGAAAACCATCAGTCATTGCCCTATCAAGTTGCATATTTTCCTGTACACACAGGTAAGCAAGCATCATGAACAGGAGCTGGCATCTAAAGGCCAGTCCAATATTCAGAACAAAGCCAAAATTGCCAGGTATCGCTGAAGCTGTGAAGGGAGGGAGAAATCCCCACCTAATGGCTAGCCAGTAGTCATAATGCAGCCTGGGCTTCATTTGTAAGGAGCTTTTCTAATGTAAACAGTGCTTTTTAGGTTTCAAGGAAGCCCTGGGGAAAATGACGCTGTACAAAGGACTTTTGTTGTTGCTTGACCAGTTGGCTCACGCCGCATCTTACATCTCCCCACTGCCCTTTGGTCAGAGTCACGTTATTATGAGTATATAATTGTGTATTTAGCTACTAGCTCCTCTGTTAGGGCTACAATTTAAAATAATGAAGGAATCTAATTTATATCGGTGATGCTCCCCATATGAGATCAACACAAGACTATAATAAGCTAATTTATAAATGACAAATATTTGCCCCAAACCAAGGCAAAATGAAAAATATAAAAATGAGATGGACTGATTGGTTATGTGCTCATGAGAGCTCATTCCAAAAATAGGGCTGAGTGGTTAAAAATGCATTTGCTGAGGCGTATGAGCAGTTTGAAAGTTTCCTTATAGTTTTCACAGGAAAATTAGACCAATTCACAAATAACTGAGTCACGGGGCACTTTGATTGGCTGTTTTTTAGCAAGACTTAGGAGTAATGTTTTCTTCATGCAGAGTGTTAGCAAACTGATTTTAATCATTCACGACTTGATTTTTGAGAACTAGTCAAGCCAAGAGTTAAGAGAATGCTCTCAGACATGGGCAAATTTCCAAAGCAACCTGAGACTCCATTCACTAATTGAAGTTGGTGTCAGGAAGCATGTTATAACATGACCTTCAGGAAATTCTTTAATTTGTTGTTAATACATCAGCCTTCTCTTTTCCCTCCAGTATAAGCAGCAGCTTTATACAGATTTTTTGGGATTTTTTTTTTTTGTTGTTGTTGTTGTTTTTTCTCCATGCCTCAGTAAAGGCAGGAAAAGGAGCTGCTGACACTGAACCAGGAGAAAAGGAAGGTGGTCATTCCTGGAGAAGATGCCTCTGTCACCTTAACAGCCTGACACGGCACTGTGGCTGCCCACAGATTAGGAAACTCTGAAAGCCTCAGCATTACCCAGGTGAGGTTATTGCCTTTGGGTAACCCAAACGGCTGCAGCAGGTCAGCCCTGACACTTCCACTCCGGCTGACCCGGAGGCTGGGTCAGGCCAGCCAATCATGCCATTGAGTCTCATGTATTGTGACATCAAGCCTCAGCTGCTGTCACTTCATAGTAAAAAACATGCCCTAATTTGTCTTGGGTTGCCTTTGCCAGGACCATTCAGCTGATCATCATTGCCCTAATCCTGAGCATCTTTTCCCCCTCTGGTCCTCGCTTCCTTGGGGAGATCCCTCTAACTATCTCTTCCTCAGTGTCCAAGCTGAAATGATAGAAAGGTTTTGTTTCTCAAAATGTTAACCTGTCTGCTGGGTGGCAAGACGGAGAAGTTGCACAGAAACGTGAGCTAAGACAGTGCCAAATAAAACCAGAATGCCCACAAACTGATGGCCGTAACTGTGGTCGAATGCAAAGCCCATTCCCCACCCAAGCTGCCTCACAAACTGCCCAAAACCTCGCACAGAGATTTTGTACCAAGATGACTATTCAGCTGGTTGCGTAAGTTGATTTGAAAAAAAAACCCAAAAAAACAAAAAAAAACTGGTTGCAAATTTGATTATGCACACTGTTACCTGACTATCTGAAAGAATTCATTGTAGCATCTAATTAGTTCTGTATGGGAACAGCAATAGCAGAATTAAAAAAAAAAAAAAAAAAAAGAAATGGTGCAACCCAAATAAATTAGAAACTATAAATCTTTCCACTGAACTGGCAGAGCATGTAAGCTCCATGCTCTCCAAGATTAACACACCTCTATGTTAATATTTTTAATGCCATGTCTTTCAGGCTGAGCAGACAAACAATTGTCATTTTTGACCTTGGGAGGAGCCCAAATGCTATGGATGGTTGTAAGGCATCAGGTGAGGAAAGGAAGGGAGTATTTGCTCTTCTGCATGCTCAGCAACATGATTGCTTGGAAGGGGCAGAGCCTGGCACCGCTAGAAAGAAATTTGTTTTCCTTTGACTCTTTGCAAATGCAAAAAACTTCATGAATACAGAGTGCTGTATCATTTGCTGTAGGAGAACAAGCTAATGGGAGCAAAGGTGAGGCTCCTCAGGCATTTACAGCAAATTCAAATGTACAGGTTAATTTTCTGCTGCCTTTTCCTGAAAAATAAAAACTCAAAACACACTGAAGGTTTCCTTGGTAGCAGCGCCTAACAAAATTATTTGGAATACATATTTTTTTCATGAAACCTGTGTTCAGCTGTATCTGTGCACTACAGTCAGTTCAGCAGCAGTTCAAGAAGAAAGCTTTCTGGAAAATTAAATCTAGTTCCATAAAAAATTCTTATATTTCAAAAGTGTGGGAATCCTATCACAGATTTAGATGAAAACTTGATTTTTTTTACTTAGAGACAAATTATTCTCATTTTTAAACAGAAAAATAAATTTGAAATATATTTTTGATAATATTAAAATACTCAAATTCTTAAAAAGCTAAAATCCCATAAGAATTGGAACCAAGTCAATTGAAAAAGCTTCAGACCTCCACACCCCAGTCAATTCTACAGTATTGAATTGTTTCAATCATTCTCCTACCCCTTACTTCCAAAAATATGGCCTGTACCCCCAAAGCATTTTATTTTTATGGAATATATTCTCTTGGAGGCAATGTGTTTTGATCACCAGAAAGACCCCCAATATTTCAGTGAGCACTCTGAGGCCATGTCCATTAGCAATCAGTGCAGAGCAATAGGAGTGGCTCTGCAGAGCATCCCCACTATCCCTGTCTCAGGGTTTTTTTTATTCTATGGACTAAATGCCTGGTTTTGGCCTGAGTTTGGTGCAATTCATGCTTTCTTAGGCCAAACCAAAGCACAAGAACATCAGGCCCTCCTGATCTGGACTAAAATACTAATGAAGATGCATCATGAATATGAAGCTGACTCACGCTCGCAAAAAGTTGCATCTGCTTACATCATTAGTTGTTTAATGACATTATATGCTGAGGTACCACTGACTGATTAAATAAGTTACCCAAAGCATTCTGTAAAACGGGTGGCTTTTTTGGTTAGTGGATCTTTGCTCTGAAGACAGGGTATCTTCTGGATTCCCTATTATTTTTATGTCTTGTTTCCTATCACTTTGTAAAGATTGTTAACAGAGCAAGCATTACATTGATGTAAAACACTCAACTGAATATCTGGACTTAAAAGCAGAAATGCACAACACAGTAGTAGTTCGCACTTCCTTCTAAAGCCTTTGCTACGCAGCACTGGGCTTACACTGCAGTAATCACTGGTGTTTACATCCAGCAGCAAACACAGAAAAAGATCACACAAGAAAAAGGCATAGAATATATACTACATAAGAATAGGATCAATTTCCTGTTAATTATCTCATTTACTTACTCAATTACCAGTGGACCATCATTCCACTTTTGTTTTTCAGACTTACTCGATTGCAAACCATACCTGCTCCTTAAAAGCACAGCAAAAAAGGTCAGACTGCAAAGCACAAACAATTTAAATAATAAAATAATAAAAATAATAATAATAAACTTTCAAAAAATAAAAAAAAAACAACCCAAAATAATGGAACATCAGCACTGTCACTGCAAAAACAAATCACTGAAAGTGATCGAAGAAAGAGTAATGAAACATTTCTATCAGCTCACAGATTAACCTGTGTTATCAGCTATTTTAGTTAGAAGTCATGGCAACGATTTTCTGGCTTGGGTATCATAAAATCTTTTTCTTTAGAGTAATTATACCAGCAAGATTACACTTTAAAACATGAAAACAACCTCTCTCTGTTTTTACAGGTAGGCAAGTGTTCTGAGTTTCCTCACCCTAACAGTCTATTTCAGTTACAAAAAGACTAAAACATCTGCCTTTTCAAGTCAAGTTTTATCTGCCTGTCTCAAAAGTAAAGTCTGTTTTTTAATTCCTGGTAGCTCTTACGAAACTAATATAACAAACTGAGCAAAAGACAGTTCTTTTCATTTGCATATCATCAGCAGCATTGCTAATGAAGATTAAAGCACTTCTACAAAGTCACAAAAAATCATACTGTTCAAAAGGAGTAACTGAAGGCATCACTTTGAGCATTCCATAGACCTACTCAAAATAACGTGAAATTTTCCTAAGTTTCAAATGTTGAAGAAAGTTTGCAGTACTAAGTAGTTTTAAAATGATGAATATATTGCGAGAAAGCACCTTAAGATAGATTTCAAACTCTTCAATGTTATATGTGCTTTCTTTTAAAGGCACTCTCTTCAAAGGCAGAAAGGTATGCTTGTGAAGATAATAAGCAAGTTAGAATTCTTTTCCAGGAAATGTTAACATCTTCTGCGGTAATGGCATTCTGTTAGCTCCTAAAATTTGGTGTTCACACAGGTTTTTATATAACAGCTGTTAAGACCCACTAGCTAATGCCTTCACTCTCCATGCTGGTGTGTGTGACTTCATCAAGAACAATAAAACTTTAAATCATAGCACGGGAGTAGATTTATAAGATCAGGGTAATTAACAGCAGAAACACTGAGGGTTATATCTTATCATTATGTCACAGACCTCCTTGGACAAGCCATGATGGGATGACATTTTTTTGGTAATTTGAAGTATAATATTGGAAATATATATATATTTGGCATGAACTAGTGTGAAACCTAGAACTGTAGCTTTTCTTGTTTTCTCCAGTCAAAAGACACTACCATAAAACCAGTATGATAATTGTAAGAAACTGAACTGGAATTATTTTGTTAGTGAAGTTAAATTGAATAGCTATGTGAATAAGTATTTCACCTTTTGAAAGTTAATGTCAGATCTAACATTAAAAAATTCTCTTTTAAAGTCACATTTATCACTTAATGGTATTGGACACCTTATAGAAGAACCTCTTCTATTGTACAATATACTGAACTTTTACATTGAAGTTACCTGAATGAATGCAAAAAATGTTGAGCCTAGACTGTATTTTGTATTTACATCTTTGATCAAATCTCCTGATCCCCAGCAAGCAAAGCACAGATGCCAAATAAATCAGCAGCAGAGTGAATAATAAGCTAGATGTCAGCCCCTGGTGCAGGGAGTATTTGGAAATAGAAAAGAATTCTTAAAATCGCAGGTCTATGGCTAGCAGCAAAGACATCAATAGATACAGTACTTCAGAGTTCTGAGTTATGAGGCATATCGCATTTAAATGTGAGAAAGCTGGAGTCTTGTGCATAAGATGAAGCAGCATATATGTGTAATGAACATAAGTGAAGACTGATTAAATTCAGCAAACGTATCTCCGAAAATCATATTCTTGAAATTCTGATCTTTAAGTGTTAAAAATGGGTTCTTGCTATCCTTGTCTAAGCCAATTTGTACCCAACATGTCACTTCTTTCATCTAAGTATAACAAATACTGAACACACCTGATTTTTGACGCCGCACCAACAGTTTGTGCAGTTGTTAGTGAGACAGTGACATAGAGGCGCCTGGCTGCCTTGCTGCCTGAGTGGGGGACGTTTCCTTTGCTGGTCTGTGTGGACACATCTGGCTCCCTACTCCAGAATGGAGTCGCTCGGGGGCGTTTCTAGCTCCTTCCTTAAGCATAAAGCTTAATGCTTTTGGAGCTTTGAATTAGCTTCAGCTGTTGGACACGGCACAAATAATCTAGTAGGGTTGAAAGCTTTAATCAGAGATTGCCTAAATTTTGGTTGCCTCTGCAGGGCCTTTTTGCTGTTCAGGCTCCTTTGGTGCCTGGCTCCTTCTGCATTAGGTCTTCCTAAAATTTGAGGACATACTTGATAGGGGCTGCCTGCTTGCAGTGGGTGTGCAAGAGTCGTGCTTGTGAAAATGTGTATCAAGACAAAAGAAATTATGGGATTTAAAAGTAAGCAAGGAAGGACTCACTCCATGTCATTAAGGTGTCACACTCACTTGCCAGTAACGTAGCCACTTCTTTGTTGACAATTTGTGTGATGATAAATTGATCGTGATGACAAGTCACCATCTTGCTGCATGAAACCATGTGGTTGTCACTTGGAATTCATCTACCCTAAGGTATTTACTAAATACAGTGAAGCTCACACTTGTCCTCTGGTCAGCACATTGAAAAGAAGTCAAGAAGCTTACTCACCCAAAAAATGCAGCATAATTAAACCCTCCAACTATGAGCAACCTCCTACACCCTAAATGATCAGTTTTATGATTTTTTTTAAATGAATGTTTGTGGTTGGGTCCCTGTCCCATGTTGTCCTGTCCCGTGTGTCCCCGTCCTGTCCCCCCCTCCTTAGAGTAATTCTCTTTTCTCACTTCACAGATATACAATCATACTAGGGATCTCCTATACATGTAATACCCTCAATGTGCCCTCTAGTTTTAACCTATTATTTCTAGCAAAGATTAGAATTATCTTATCTATTTATGCTTAATTATTGTTTTCTAAAAGAACTTGGCTACATGCACTGACTAATACAAAAGACTATCCTCTTCCTCTCGTTATTATACCTTTCTGGTTTTTTTGTTCCCGACAAAAATAGTTTTCAGCACTAAGGGTGAGGAAATGCCTGTTTATATGCTAATTGTAGTTGAAAACCAGAAGAAAATACAGGCAATCACATAAAATGACAAACAGTGAGAGGAGGACAGGTATACTGTAGTTTTAAGCCAGCTTTGCTTTCCTGTAACCCAGCACTGCTGGAAAAGGCTGCTGGCCCCCGACATGTGGTGGGAGCCGCTGCAAATGGGCTCTGAAGTGGACACCTAACTGAAGGTTTCCATGACCAAGGGAACTATCCATTCCCTCTTTTCTCCAGCTACCCTCCCTTCTTGAATTAAATTAATTTGGCTTCCCGACTCCTTTGTTTTAGGGTGATCCGCAGGGTTTAAATATGGAAAATGGTACAAGCACGATCAGTGGTGGTGGCTTTGCTCTCTATCAATACATTTTGAGTGGAAGTAACTAATACAGTCTGTCCTTTCTGCTTAATGTAGGAGCCTTAAAAAAGCTTATGCATTGCCTTTATTTGTCCTTATAAAGAGTTCCAGGGCTGACACTTGGATATCTGCCTCTCCCTACTTTTTTCAGCAAGCAAAATCTTGACCTGCAGAGTATGATTTTCTGACTTTAACATGTGACTTTCACAGTTTACATCTGACTTTCTTTTATCCATATTGGACTAGTATGATTCATTACTGGGAAAGCAAACAGCTACAGACCTGAGCAATGTTGGCCCACCAAGCACCTCAGTGCACCTTCATCTGTAATGGCCGGAGGAACCCCTGGAAATCCTGAATGGGGATTCAAAGCCGCAAGTAATGAAGCTGGCAAGCAGAGCCCTGAGGGGACCTGCTGCAAGTGTGAGTGTATAGCAGAAGCAGACTTGCAGTGCATCAGCCCTCTTGGTTCACCAGCTCATTGACCAGAAACTTACACCACAACATAACCAAATGCACAGAGAAACAAGTTGGAAAGAGAACTTAATATTTTAAAAACAAACTTCCAGATTGTGCTCCCCTCAACGGGCAGGATCAGGCAGTGGATCAGCACACAGAGTTAACTGGAAATCTGGCAGCTGGCAGAAACGTGGCAGAAATTTGGCAGAAGTGCTGGCAGCAGTTTATTACTGGATTCATTATTCTTCATGGGTTTGCCCTTGCAATTACTGCATCTGCCTCCTTTTTGCCTTATGCAGTCTTTATGTTTGCCTGGTTTTAAGTCTGAGGTTTGGATCTGTTCACATTTCCTTTGTTTAAACACATCCCTCATGCCTTCAGGTGTGATTGTTGATCCCTTGAGCTGAAGCTAGGAAAAAAAACATAGTGCTGGATTAACAGCACATTGCATCACCCTCAAAGAGAGTGAGAAAGCACATCACTTCCTCATAGCCTTTTGTCCCTGGATCCTTTCAGGTTTCTGCAGGAGCTCGGCAGGCTGATTTCACTCCCATGGTCATTTCAGCCTGATGAGTTTTATGCTCATTAGTCTAAAGGAACTGGAAATTTAGGAGGAAAAACTTTGACAGTCGGCTTGAATGGGCAAGTATTGGATGCTGCATTCCTTGAAATGACTCCAGATGAAGTAGCTGGTGTGCCAAGTTATCTTACTGCTGTTTGCTCTGCAGAAATCTGCACTGTGTCTGACAGTGGATACATGTCACACAGAAATTACCCTGCCAGTGGATGCTTGAATTAGATTTTGCCTAAAAATATATGATGGCTTTTGATTTGTGATCTTGAGAAATCGAAATGTTGAGTCACTATTTAATTTAAACTAAAATCCCCCACAAGCATTACAACAGTTTTATATCTCTACAGCTACCTGAAAGCAGGGTGTGGGCAGCTGGGGGTAGGTCTCTTCTCCCAGATAAACAAGTGACAGGATGAGAGGAAACTGCCTCAAGTTGTACCAGGGGAGGTTTAGATTGAATATTAGGAAAAATTTCTTCACTCAGAGGTTGGTCAAGCATCGGAACAGGCTGCCTAGGGAATTGGTGGAATCACCATCCCTGGAAGTGTTTAAAAAATGCATAGATGCTGTTTAGTGACATGGTTTAGTGGTAGACTTGGCAGTCCTGGGTTAATGGTTGGACTTGATGGTCTTAAAGGTCTTTTCCAACCTAAATGATTCTATCTTCAGTAATTCTTGATCTAGCATGTTTCAAGTGTTCCACACAGGTTCCCCACTTTTGCTTCTATGCAGTGACATGTTCAGCAGTGGTATTGTTGTGTATTGCCTTGTGGCTCCTCTTGCTTTTTAGGGTCCAAGTAGGAGGTCTCAGGAGGATGAATTATGTCCCAGTGCCATCCTAGAGTCCACAGGGCACAACTTAGTAGAAACTGTTCATCCCCTGTCTGAGAAAAGGAATGGAAAAGTGGAGCTAGAAGAATAAATGCAACCTATTTGTTTTTGTGCTGTGTCTGAAAAGCAGAATTCATCTTAGTAAATGTAGAGAGGTTCACCTCAGAGCTAGTCACAGCCGGTCCCCTTTACAGACAACAGAGAGTGAGCCAGTGCAACAAAGGGGTCTAGGGTCTGGTTCATCTCCTCCTGAAAGAGATGTCTGGAACAGCTCAGCTGACCCATATCCTCAGCATGCCCAGTTCTCTCACTGACCACGGAGGCAGCCTGGGCTGACCACTTGATGTACAGGGATCTACACTGCAGGTGTCTGAAACTTGGTGTGAGGAAGCAGCTTCTCACTCTAGACACATGGATGCAACAAGATAAGGCTTCCTAAAGCCTTTTGCACACAGCAGCTCTGGGTTCAGCGTGTGCTGTGCTTTCCACCTGCATGCAGTTGCTGTGGATGCATACACCGCCAATGCCACTCTTTACATATTCATATTTTATAACCTCACAGCTCACTGCTTCCACGTTGAAGCAGCACTTTCAGCACTGTTTCTCCCAAGTGAGCTTCATCTTTTCCAAAGAGAGCACTGGCACCCTTTCCTATCCTTTCCCCAGTCCTGTAGCACTTGCTGTGCAAGAAGCAGGTGCTTTGTATAATACCTTAAAGCCTTTCAAACAACTGCTCTGCTGAATGAAGCATTTTAGGGTCCTTCACCTAGAACAGAAAAGCAAAGATTATCCATATGGTCTGGATGACACCGTCACATGCCTCTGTGGACCAATATATTCAGGATGCCATCTTCACATTGCACTGGGTAAGAGTTATCACCTGAAGTGGGAAATGTGTGCTGTTTAAAGAAAAAAATGCTTAAACCTGCTCCATTTTATGTCAGTTAAGGTCCACCCTCAAGCTTTTGGCATATTCCCAAATCAGCCTTGAATTGGACAACCTTTGATCAGTTCCACGGAAAGCTAATGACACATAATTGTAGGTTATGGCCAGATATTGGGGTGAGGACAAATGTAGCATTATAAGGAAGCAGATGTGAGCGAGTTATGGCTTGGTTATTTTGTCACTTCAGTGACAGAAGTGGAGACAAGCATCAATTGCATAGTTACTGTAAACCTGCACGGTGTTTTCAGACAATGATTATAATTACAGATATGAGCTTCTTGAAAGATCAAGCACCACAATTACGGGATATTTGTCATTTGAACGCTCCTTGCCATAACTCACATACAAATGTATGCATCAGTTTGAATGCTTGGAGTCTGTCCAAAGACATCAATGGCTGATACCACTTCATACTTTAATTTCAGGATTACAACAGAATGCTCTTGTATGTAAACTTGACTCTTCCTAGTGTTTTTCTGCAGTTGACGGTACTGGTTCACTTAGCTTATTAGATGGTTTTCAAATTTTTAGGATTTTATGTTTAACCAAATGCATTCACTCATCCAAATATTATCTCAAGCATCAAAAAGCCTAGTTTCAATTGCTATTTTTCACATCTCTGCTGTAAAAAGTTGGAATCAACTCACACCATGCCTTCCATTTCCAAAGGTTGGTTAATAGCTTTAATTCCTGACCTGTTTCATCCACAGGCAGAATTACAGCTCACATGGAAAGGGGAAAAAAGATTTTTAAAGGATTTGTTGTGCGATTTTTGTATTACCTCTATAAAAAGCCTTTTTTTTTTTTTCATAACAGCCCTTTCCGCTGAAATTCAAGTCAGACCATGCCAATCTGATACCCAGTATGAGTTTGCTAATGTCATAAGAATGTGATTATTGAGAAGTTACCTACTGCAACATTATGTATCCAGTCAATACAAATAAATGCACTCCCTTCTGCAAGTGCACTTCCAAGGGTTTCTGAGCTTGCAGCTCTGAGTGATTCACTTCTTACTATAAATCATCACTGCAGTAACCCTAGGACATCTTAGAACATGGCTCTGAAGTTAATGGATTATGGAGTAAGAAGCAAGCAGGTTATACATTTACCATTCTCCTGGTCTATAATAAACCTGGCTGGCCATGTTAAGTCATGTAGAGAATTATGTTTCAAGACTCAGGTAAGCTTTCAGAGTGTGCTAGTATTAACATGCAATCAAGGGACATTTCACAAAAAGTTATTTCCCCACAGCCATTTATCCTCAATTCAGCATTGCCCAGCTTCATCTCTGGGCTATTTCTCAAATTTCTGTTGAGAACTGTCTTACAGAAAAAGGATGCAGAGGGGGAAAAAAAGCAATAACTTAGATTCTTCCTCGACAACACAGACAACATGATTCCTGCAAGCTTTCACAAGTTTTTCTTAGATTTTAACCTCATATGAGTTCTTAGTATATCATCTCAAGAGTGCCATCATCAAGATTGCCATCACTTGTGAAGTCTTCAGGCTGAGAGTGAAATTGCATGGAATATGGCAGCAGAAGCAGAGGCAGGAAAGCCAAGGCAGCTCCATTGTGCACTTCTCACAGCCCAGTAGCTGCTGTCTTTCAGAGTAGAGCAGGTGAAAAACTATTTGCTCTAAAGTCCAGGGGAAAACTAATTCACTGTCATGCCTTTTACAGTCCTCCTGATTGGCCCCTCAGTGAGCAATGCTCCAAATGGGGTAAATATACACACAGAACCACAGAATGGTTTTGGTTGGAAGGGACCTTGAAAGATCATCTATTCCACCCCCTGCCATGGGCAGGGACAACTTTTACCAGGTCAGGTTACTTAAAGTGCTGACCAATCTGACCTTGAACACTTCCAGTGATGGGACATCATCCACAGCATCTCTGAGCACCCCTTTCATTTTGTTCACTGAAGTATTAAAACAAGTACCAGGCTCCCGTGTGAGTAAATTCAACCTCTGGAAAACATAACTTTGCATCAATCTGTTCAAACTTACCTGCACACGAAAAAACCCACAATCTTTGTAAGCATTGTTGTGTTTTAGTTTTTAAAGAGAGAGAAAGAAGATGAGTATGTAGACCTATTGAGTATACATAAGTATTTACAGGCTGCAAAATGAGAGATTTTATTTACCCAGGTGAAAGAAAAGCAGGAAATTGCCATATTATGTCATTTTCCACCTAGGAACTGCTGGTGGACTTGCTGTTTCCAGGAGAGAGTAATGTTCCTAGAAGTGAGAATTGATTTAGTTTTTTCTCTCAGCATTCCACTGCAAAAACAGAAACTGAACTTTTGCCAAATTCTGTAGGAGTATCTTTTCTTAAAAATCATTATAACAATAAGGTCATGTTACTCTTAAAACACAACACTTTACATGCATGAAATCTCCAATACTCACTGCTTATTGTCTGCCTCATCCCATTATTTTACAAGTGTGCAATAATGATAGCTTCCTCTTTCATGCTGCATTTTGTGCATAGATTTCAAAGCATTTTCCAGAGAAAGGGGACTATAATTATGCATGTGTTAGAGATGGGGAAACAGAAACACCAAGAGGTACAGCAATTTGCCCACGGTCACAGGGCAAATTAGAGGCAGAGTCAGGCACAAATCCCGCGTCTCCTGCTTTTTGGTTCCTTGCTAACCACAGCCTTGTTTGCACTCGACAATGTTATCACCACCCTGAAAGAGCAACAGCAGCAGGAAACTGCTATAGGGGTACTAAAAGATGCATCCCGATGTGAAATTGATACAGGTCTTAATGAGGGCCCACCTGCAATTCCTCTTGGTCACAGGGGTAATGGATAAATTGGAACTGAGCTGTGAGAGGCTTGCAGGGCAGTGGTGGGAGCTCCTCACTGAGTCCTGGCTGGGTAGACAGGGGCTGCTGGAAGGCAGAGCAACCTCCATGCTTGCTGCATGGAGGAATCCTCTATGCAAACACTGAGGCAAGCACTAAGGCATTCAGGAAGTCAGGTTCACACAATTGGTTCACATCAGTGTTATTCAGAGTTGCTGTTCATGGAGGCAGAAGCCTCTGTAGCAGAGATGCGGAGTTGTTTTGTCCCACAAGAAATTGTGCACTGGGGAGATGCAGTGGCAGCTCTTGTCATCTTGGTACACAGCAGAAGGCTTCCTGCTTTCCCACAGTGTGGGAGCATCTGAACTGTACCGCTAGCTGTGGTTTATTTGGCATGTAAGGTTGATTTAAAATTATTTCCTGTATATTTGCAAACCCAGCAAGTAGTTTCCCTTTAAAGTGCACCAGCTGTAACATTTGGTAGGTTCTGTAATTTCAAATGAGGCGCTAAGAGACTACTCCTTTCAACAACTTTTTTTTTTTTAATGAGGGTGGGTACCTGTTGCAATGAATCAATTAAAACTCTTCTGACACGCAAGATGTGTGTTGCCAGACCTGTTTCACGGGTTTCTCAGGAGGGAGGATAACATGTGACAACACACAAAAGCCAAGAGTGCTGTAGAAGATCAGAAGCCTGCATGAGTGAGCTTAGCTTTCCAAAATATTTTCTTAAAGCACTATTCAAAAGACCACTGACCTCTGCAACAAAGAGCACCATGGTGGAGCAAGAGATGCTGCTGTCGTGTGCTTATCCTCAAGAAAAGTGTAAGTGACCAAATATGATTTTGTATAAGAAACGAAAGCAGGACACTGGAGAAAGGAAATGAAAGAAATGACCTAGCTAGTATAATTGAAAAGACAGAGGGAGTAGAGGGGAAATGCTAAAATAAGGAAGCTGTTAACTTTATATTGTAGGCATGCAATTGAAATATGATTAGTGTACTTGCAAGCAAAAGAAAGGATGCTTGTATGAAGACCTCTGATACAAAAGCATCTTGAAGAAACTTGCTTTAATCTTTGACTTTCCACTTGAATTTGCAAAGCGCTGTGGCATAGGGCTGCTTGTGTGGCAGAGAATGCGAACAATGAGCTTTGATATAGTAACTTGAGTGGCAGACTGGAGTGCTGTGAAAGCATTTTCTAGAAAGACAGTATGATTAAAAACAATGTCTTTTTTTAGTGTTGTGTTTGTTTTTTGTTTTTTGGTGGGGTTTTTTTGACAGTGCAAAGCCTCTTTTTCCTAAGGCAACAACAAACTTTCTAATACTTTACCCAAATGTCAGCTGAGAGTTACAGTACAGTGCAAATATTTCCAAATCCATCCCCCTTCCCCAAAGGAAGCTGTCACAGACCTTCTTTGCTAACTAGAAATTTTATTTTTATTAGTAGAAAATGTAACACAGACAAAAAAGAAAACCACCACCAACAGCAACAAAATCTGTACGTGTTGGCTTTTAAAATTATTAGGAATGTTTTAAGAAACTTCTGAACAAGAGCAAGTGAGATTTCCAGCGTGCCAAAGATGAGTATGACAGAAAGGTAGGATTGTAGCTGACTACAGTGAAGTTGGGTAACTAAGTCTGGACTGGACTTGTCTGAACAAAATACTGAGCGAAGGTAGAAATGGAGCTAGTATGTCCTGAAGCCACTTCAATACACTGCCAGAACAAAGTTCAGTGCAAAAAACCTTCTCTCTTTGAACTCAAGAAACTTTGCCTTTTGAATGGCCTGGCTTGTTTTGGCAGCTTCATAAGGACGTTATTTAAAAATTACTCCAGATAGGAGGATCATCTTTGTTCTGGATGTAAAAATGTCACTTTGTACGGGGCTTTATGTTGACTGTCAAGAGCAGAATAGGACTGGGATGTCAGCAAAGATGCAGTTTACCCATGGAGAGATGTTTTCTATTTTGTCTTGTTTCTACTCCCTGCAAAGTCCCCTGTGCAAAAGGTGACAGACAGTTAAAAATCTTCCTTACAAACAGTGTCTTGCTGAGCCGACTTAGGAGCCAGCCTGCTTGTAACCAGCTGACTGTAACAGAATTTAAATGAAACCTGAGTTATAATATCTGTGCTATAAAAAAAGTGGTGCCTTTCTGCTGCCTAGTGTCCTATTAAAGGTTGTTAGAAAGCAGGATGACAATAATTTATTTTTAGCTTTGCTTTAACCTAAGCAATGTAAGTGAGCATTTTTCTCTTTCATGGACTGATTTTTTTTTTCTTTTCTGTTGTTCACTTGAATGTTAAAAAGAAAACAAAAGTCATACTTGGTTGAGATAATCTAATTGCCTTTTATGGAAGACATAAAAGGTAACTGGAGCTCTCACATTGCTTGGTTTTGTATATGAAATGTAACTTTACGCTGCGTGCCCTTGTTTTTGCATGTGTGTATGAAAGAAAGGTAGATTTCTCAATGTCAGTTTGAACCTCAGTTTCAAATGAATGTGCCATGCTGCACTGTAGAGGCTGAAAAATTTGCATGGTAAAATCAAATCAAACCCAAAGTTAATAAACCAATAGGAGGAAGGAAGGCATCTAACACCCCAGGATGGATGAGCTGGGTCCTCTAATTACACCTTCTGGTGGCATGAATCAGCAGTGACCCCCTGCTGAAGCAAATCATGTTACCCCATGGGCTGACAAAAGGACTATGTGGAGGACCAGCCTCATTGCATTTACAGTGTTAAGCTCTTACCAGGAACAGATAGTGCGTGTATCTGGCATGTTAAAAAGACAAATCAAGCACCGAATGGGCCCATTCTAGCTGTAAAGAATCATATTGTGCCTCAGTGGGTGATGCGTTTCAGCTTAAAACTAAGTGCTTTCTTGAACTGGTCCAAAAGGTCAACCCACTCCAAATTTTAGCCTCTAAATAAAAAAAGTGAGTCTGTTAAGAGATCCTTTCTGCTAAGAAAAACTGACATGGTACATCTTTGGGATCCTGCAGCTACTTGAAAGCCATTGGCTTTGTATCTGTCACTATGTGAAGTCAACAAGAAACTCAAAACATTGTACCTGAACCTATGGTGTAGCTGTTCATGACACATTTCCGTATGTCTTCTGCTTAATGTCATTTCTCTCCCTAAATGTCTTCCAAAGAAAACCCAAGATATTTATGGGGATTTTTTTTTTATCTTCCACGGTTACAACATTGAAAAATTAGCCCATAGTTAGTCATGGGACATGTTTTTCATAGGTCCATGAAAGTCCAATGCTGTAGTACCAGGGTCTTCACAGGTGAATACTGCTCTTTCTTTGTGAATATTAGCTGGGGGTTTCTGTGGTCTGTCACTCTGTTTCACCAGGCAGTTGGGGCAAAGTACTGATTAGAAACATCTGGTGTCAGATATCTTTCCAGGAGGCTTGTCTCATGACAGATATTACAAGATCCAGAAGATAAAATGTCCCGAAACAGCAGCATAGACATTAAACCCCCACCATCTCTTGGTACTGTTGTGGGGTTTTTTTCTGTCTCAAAACCTATTAATTATTAAAACAACATTGTTGGAGGTGTGCGTATAGGCATGGCTACCTAACTAGGCTCAGCACACCACCTTCCTCATCAACGTTTTCAAAACCATTTGAAAAGCCTCTCTTGGCAGCGATGGTTTTCAAAGGAAAATAGATGACATTAGCCATTACAACAGATTTTATTCCTCTTAGAAAGCGAAATCATACAATGGTTTGGGTTGGAAGGGACCTTAAAGTTCATCTAGTTCCAATCTCCCTGCTATGGGCAAAGGCACCTTCCACTAGACCAGGTTGCTCAAAGCCCCATCCAGCCTGGCCTTGAACACTGCCAGGGATGGGGCAGCCACAGCTTCTCTGGAAACCTGTTCCAGTGCCTCACCACCCTCACAGTAAAGAATTTCTTCCTAACATCTAATCTAAATCTGTCCTTTTTCAGTTTAAAGCCATTCCCCCTTGTCCTGTCACTACATGCCCTTGTAAGAAGTCCCTCTCCAGCTGTCTGGTAGGCCCCTTTAGGTACTGCAAGGTGGCTGTAAGGTCTCCCTGGATCCTTCTCTTCTTCAGGCTGAACAATCCCAGCTCTCTCAGCCTGTCTCCATAGGAGAGGTGCTCCAGCCCTCTGGTCATCTTCATGGCCCTCCTCTGGGTTTGCTCCAACAGGTCCATGTCGTATTTATGTTGGGGGCCCCAAAGCTGAAGGCAGCATTCCAGGTGGGGTCTCACAAGAGCAGAGGGGTAGAATCACCTCATTCAACTGGATGGTTCCAAGAAATGTATGTAATAAATGCAGTTTCTTCTGGAAAGAACTATGTGACATAGTCTTAGATATTCCTAAATAGCTACTTGCAAGTGTAAATTTCAAAGGAAAATAATACAAGCTACCTTTTTGCACTTTTCCCTCGGTGTTACTGTTTATTTTAATAATGGTCTCATAATTTTTCATGTATTTTTATTATCTTCAGTTAGTCTGCTCCTTTTGGTCATATTTATATATTCCCAGAGCCCGTATATATATATTTTGTTTCATAATTCTAGAAGGGCATATGACAAAAGCACACTAGTCTGACTGAGTCTTTATGTGCACAAACGCACCAAAAAAATAACTAAAAAAAAAAAAAGGCACAGGGGAAAGAAAGTAACTTTGGACAGAAAAAAATTAGTCTGAACAACTTTTTTTTTTTTTTCAAATGCAAAGCACTTTTGTGCTTGTAATTTAATTGTGTCACACAATAACTACTGAGTTTATTTTTTTTCAGTCTTTCCAAAAGCCAATCATCTTTAAGTTGAAACCAAACAAGGAAATTTCAACCCAAAAGGATTTGTGTTATGGGTAAGGGGTTTTTGTTTGGTTTTGTTTCTTTGCTTGGTTTTGGTGATTATGTTTTCCCAGCCATGATGTATCAAACATACACTTTCAGGATGGCTTACTTAGATCTCAGATTTGGTAAAGCATTCTAAAATTAATATATTTCATTCTTGCTGCTTCACAGCAACACTGTGATTTTATGTGTGTGATAATGGGGAAATGTGGGAGGTCTCTCTTATCTATACCTCTTGAGGAGACAAAAATGTGGTGATTGTCTAGGAAGAGTCTTCAAAAAGTCCTTGTCTGGAAGAGTTTTCCCAGGCAGTTGCTCAGCCTCAGCCTCATTTCTTTATTGTCAAACCTAAATTCTTTTGTGTAATCACATCAGAATGCATTTCTTCAGACTTGACCATTTAAATGAATGATCACTCTCAAAGCAGGAGTGATTCCCTATTAATGACCTCAGTGATTATTTTTTTAATCACTTACCAAATTTGCCAGTAAAGACTTCAGATTTTATTTTATTTTTTTGAGGGGTCATGAATTGAAATATCAAACCATTTCAGACTAAGAACTGCTCCCAGATGGGCCACAAGAAACAGTTCCAGTTATCTCCTTATGGACAGCTACCTTTCAAAAATCTACCAGGGAATCAACTTCTAATCCATCTAACACATCCCCCTGTAAGTTCCAGTTAATGCACATTTTAAATCAAAATGTCATGTCATGTTAAATTGAGTGTCTTGGAGAAATCAAAATACACTGTCCCAATACAGTTACTGTTCTTGAAAAGAGCTGTCATATTGTCAAAACAAAAGATTTATTTAAGGAAATCTTTTTTCCAGGGAGCTGTGCTGCCTGACTGTGAGGTTTTTGGCTCTGATTTTTTGATAACTTGCCAAATTAACACATTAGTGTGTGTCAATCCAATCTATAGCTGTAGTCAGCTAATAGGAAATGAAGTCTATGCCACTCCTTACTTTTTGAAGATCAGATATGTCCAAAGGAAGAAAAAAATAAGCTGAAAACAAGCCAAAAGTAATACACATGCTTTTCATATGCTCCTCACCTCAATGCCACATCAGAAGATATTTCCATATGAATTCCTCTGTGTTGACTTATCTCTAGAAGAAGGGTTCATGCAATGCAAGGGTGGAGCCCAGGTAGAAATACAAGGACAATTGTGCCAGTCAAAGGTTACCAAGAAGTGTATTTGTTTAAGTTATGCCCACTCTGAATAGATGGGCCACTAAAACGCTCCTCTGAAAAACACATAAACTGGGCATAACCAGTGCTGGCTACTCGTTTTGCACATGAGTTGTCTTAGTTGTCCCAGAAATGTGCCAGGCTCAGCTGGAAAAGGAGTCGGAGTGAACACCCAAGCTCTGCAGGCTCCTCCGGGGGCCTGGCAGCTGCATAAAGGCTGCTCACGAACCCGGAGGATGCAGGGACTTTGCCCACACAGCGTCCTTGTGTTTAATGTTTTGCTGTTTCTGCTGCTGTGGTAACGTGGGTGGGAATGCTACCAGCAGCTGGAGGCGTTCAGCTCCCTGTGCAGGAAGATGGGCTCTGAGGGACAGTGAGTGGCTGGCCTAGGCTAACTTTGCAAGGAAGGGAAACAACACTGAGGAAGAAAACGGCAGAAAGAAGTTTAAAATAGGTTTGGAATATGTTTGCCTTACCACTCTGCATACACTTTGCATCTCAAAGGTGCATACATCTATGGTCCACTGAGCTTCTGGGTCTGAAAAGGTTTCTGACTCTTTGCAGAGTTTTTCTTCATCACATCTGTGAGCTTTCTGCTGTGCTGGATTTCCAAGGGGTAAAGGCTCTACTGCATTGGCCACATGGAGCTGCTGGTAGCAATGGGTCTACTTACTCCTCACCATCCTATAGCATGGCACTGCCTCTAAAGAAAACTCCAATTCTGCTATCTTTTGGCCCAGTTATGCTGTCAGTTGCATCACCACTGAGTGAAAGTTTTAGTGGGGTAACTGACAGCAAAACTTTGCATGGTGTTTCCTTCCAGAGGGATGGTCTAGCTTGGAGCACTGCAGCCTGCAGGAAGCTCTATCCCTTGGTGCTTACATAAAAAGGAGCTAGAAGTCAAATCCGTACAAGATTTTCTGATCTGGGACTTGACCCAGCTAAGGCATTTAAGACTAAAATCCCAATAAAGCTGCTGGCATTTAAGTTCAAGGATTTATTTAAGTTCCAGGAACTTGGAGCCATACTTCTGTGCCTGTCCTGAGTTTTCCCAGTCTTGGTGGAGTTGAGTAAGCAACTGAAGGCTTGCTTTGTACATATCCTTAAGTAAGCCTACTATGGAGACAGTTGGTCCCACAAGTGGGTCCTTAGAGCATGGTCAGGTTTCGGGGACCTATTTCTCACCTTACCACATGCAGTGGGTGTTGCTGTTTGCTACTGAAATGCAGAATTTCTCTCCTTTGCCCAAGCACATCATAGTAGCCTGATTACTTACTTACGGGACTTGGAAATCTTCATTGCCTACTTGAACAGGGAATATTCAAATATATTTGGACCCAAATCTTTACAGCCTCTTCAGAGAAAGCCTGGCCGGCAGGAGAGAGGCTACTCTGGCAGCAGGCAGCCCCGTTCCAGCCATGTCACCAGCCTGGTGTTGGTTACGACACTCACTCCAAGCAGAGCTGGACAGGCCTGAGTTTTAGTTCCCCTGTTGGGACCTCTTTTTCCTGCAGTTCACATGCAACCACCACTGGTTAAAACACCGAAAGTCAAGCGTAGACAAGGGCCAGAAACCTGGTTGCCCTCATGCCAGGTGAGTGTCATGAGCATGAGAAAACATGACTTGGTTGCTTAATATGCTCTTTCTCTTTATGGACTAATGAATCTTGAATTGTTTTCTGCACAGTTGCAGCTGGAGAATGAGGAGCATATCCCTCCAGCCCACTCACAGTGACCTACTTTAGAGCTGCTAATTGCACAATCTCTGGGGACGGGCGGGGGGGGGGGTGGGGTGGTGGAAGCCCCCCTCCCACACACACTGTGCAGCCAAAGCAGGGAACCAAACTTAGGACATCCACTTCCCAGCTTCCCAAGTTACAGCTTTAGCAACAGGGTGTTCTATGAACGTGTGGCAAAGGAGGAACATTAAAAAGCATAAGGCCTGCTTAATTCTCTGAAGGAAGAGAAGAAAAAAAAGAAAAAAGAAAAAAAAAAAAAAAAGGAAAAAAAAGTCCACAAAGCTATACTTTGGAAGGGATCTGGTTTGTGGATCCTGACTGAATGCAAGTATCTCCTTGTAAGTCTGCCAGGTGGGTTTTAAGGTTCCTCTCCCCACCCAGCCAGCCTTATTGGCTAGGTTTAAACAGGTGCACACTAAGCTGTTTGGGGTTGTTGTTGCAGGCACCTAACACTCTTTGTGTGCTTTATAGATCTATTGCTCAGGATTCAGACTCTGCTCAAAGGCCTGAGATCTTAAATACGGGGTATTACACCAACTTACGCTGAGTCACCTAAGCCTTTTATTGAATCTGGCCCCAGCGCATTTTTCAGGCTTATTTGCAGAGCAGCAGGTATCATTACCAGCAGTAACTGGGTTAATAACAGGGCCTCCAAGACAGAAAGCAATTTGTAACACCTGAGATGCTTTGACTGGAACATGTTCATTATCTGTGTTCCCAGTTATGTAATAAGCAGAACAATAAAAAAAAAATACTTCTCTTTGCAGAAATCTCTATGGTGCTTGCTGCCCGTATTATATGGTCACTGTATCCTGTTTGCTCAGTACTTGCACAGCTACAGTTGCTTGGAATGTCCTCAGGAGAATGCCCCTTGAGTTTTAGTAACTAGGCATGGATTTAAAAAATAAACACAACAAATGCCAAAAAAAAAAAAAAAAAGAAAAGAAAAACTAGACATTTGTCTTCACCATGGACAGACAGCTGTTGCACACTTTGAAGCCTGACAGATGTGGTTTCCTGGCAAGTGGGTGAGAAAAAAGCAGTATTCTAATTTATGTTGGGCGAAGGGGTGAGGCTTTTCTTCTTCAGTTTGAGAGAAGGTCTGAAAACTTTCAAAGTTGTTCTTAGCAGCTCCATACACAACATATGGTCCTTCCTGAGCTTTTGACCATTCTCAGTGTGAGAGTCTGCCAAATGAAAGTTAAACAAAAGTTACCCTTACAAAAATATTTAGGAAGCCCTGTTTTAGAAGTGAGTGCACATGTTGGCTGTGACTCAGAACACACCCACACACTGGGTAGACAGATTAGCATCTAAACCACTAGGCAAGTTCCAATTCTTCCTCAGAAGGTCAAAAAAGCCTGGGAAATGGCCATCGCTCCCTTTCTCCTCATCACAATTATTTTTTTCCAGATTACAAAGTCATTTTGGATGGCATGGCAGCAATGAAGTCAACTGATTTATTGTCATAAACAATCATGTTCCAAGTTGGGAACCAGTTTTGTCATTTCTGGACAAAAGCATAAAAAGGGTATAAAAAAAAAATAAAATTAAAGAAAATCCACCCAACATACCAAACCCCAAACCTTTTCCTTTGGATTTGTTTCCTTTAACATTTGTTTCTGCTCCACAGAAACCACTGGGATCTGTAAAACATTTACTAGGAAGGCACGTATTAAATAGAAGAGAGATGAAAGCCAAAAACCTCCTTGGTAATATTTTTGTTTTGTCCAGAACTGGAGAAGGTCGAATTTGATGTCCTTTTTTTTGACCTGGTGTCACATTAGCAGAACACAACAGCTCAAAAGAGCAGGACTGTCATGTGCATATCACTTGGCTTCCACATGCTGTTTCCAAGCCACCTGTGAATAAAGTCCCTACAGCCCTCTGGTGTTGCTGGAAAGGATGCCCACCCCACCCCCCCATGCACAGGGATGGAAATGGAATTTAGGGTAGAGCTAATAGCACTAGGAGCCTTTGTCAGGCCAGGGGAAAAAAAAGCAAAGCCAAAAAAACCAATCAGCCCAAAATTCCATACTGGTGCATATTTTATGCATTATTATTAAAAAGGGTTTCATGTAGCACTAGAAGATCGTGGGTTGTCCTGAAACCCTAAGTTTAGTCTTTTCTAGAAACCTCAGACATTCATGCAACCTAAACCATGAATATTTGTGGAATCAAAACAAAGGAAATAAAGCTCAAAGCTTCCAGAGGTGACAAAAGTACATAAATAAGAAAGAAGCAGAAGTAAGGTCAGAATCAAAAACAATTTCAAGATCTTCAGCCATGGTATCAAATCAAAATCTGATTGCAAAAGGAAGCTAGCTAGTTAGGCAATATGCAACATCAAGTATTCTGAGTTAGCTCTGGGGTTTTTATCTGTGCTTCATTCAGTACTTTTACTGTTGTGGTCCAGATAATGAAGAAGCAGATAATATAATGTGGGCGTGGAGAGTGACAGCAGAGTCTGAGTAGAAGAAATACTTTCATTTTTCTTTTTAATGATAATGGAGGAAGAGGGACAGAAAATCACAATCGTGTATTTCAGTAATATAGAAACAGCCTAGAGCTATGTTCACTGCTGCAGACTTGCCGTGGAGGAAATACAACAGATCTACAAGATGCATGGCTATCATTGATATTGCAGCTCTACAGGCAAAGCTGACCTCAGTTAGATCTTTATTAATAGCTAATCCCTTGCAAAACCATGGGTGGAATTACTAACTCACCTTGCTGGCTTGCGGTTTGGATTTCTCTTCCCCCAGTATGGCTCTTCACTGAGCTGCCTGTTGATCTCTGCTTCAGAGACAAATGGCCTTATGATCTCCCCAGAGAATCCTCTGCCAGTGTTAAACCCAGCAGGAACAAGAGAAAAAATAAATGGCAAGGACGAGATGGCTTTTCTACCTCCATTCCTCCCGCTAGTGCTGTGTCAGACAGTAGTCCAAGACCTTGGACTGCAGCTTCCACTTTATTTGCATCTGTAAGACAAACATCTACAGAAGTGTCTAGAACCGGTGCTCAGTAAAACCTGCTGTTCTTCTGCATTTGCAGCGCCATTTCAACAAGCTAGCTCTCGTTCCCTCTTCCAGGGTAACCATCATGTATTCAACAGTGAGGGTGCTCTTGCCAAAACATTTTCCTTATCAAGATTGTGCCTTTGCAAGATGAATCAAAGAATCTGTATGATTAATCTTTTGAACTTTTCCTGTTAATAAATACAGATTTCTCTCTGGCTTCAGAAATGTTTTCCGTTAACCTTTTTCCTTCAACACTGAGTGGAACTTTTGAAGTTTATCAGGATTACTTGGGAGACTATTCCCATTGGATTTTGCTTTTTTATTTAAAAAAAAAACCCAAACACACAAAAAAACCCCAAACACCTTTCAATAGGAATATTTTTCATTTTCATTCAATTTTATTTTATTTATTAAATAAATGAGGGCAGGTCCTTTCCTTCCATCATAGCCCTGCGGAAAGGAGCTACTCAACCTTCCTGCAAGCAGCAGTTCACACTCAGAGAAAGCAATACTGCGCAATTTTGTTATGCTTTGTTAATGAGAAATTACCCAGAAAAAACCACAAGCGCATTTCTGTAGGGAGTGCTGTGCTGTCCATGGGGATCACCCTTGGGAGCAGTGAGGGACCATTACTGCTCTGGAGGTGCGGCGTTCCCCAGGCGGGCAGGGTCACATCTGCCATGGTCATGACACAGGATGGGCTGGCAGCGCCTGCGTCCCTGTTGTTTTGTAACCACCTGAGATGACAGGAAGCTCTCAGCCATTAAGTTGGGTTTAACAGCTAGTAGTCACAGCTTTTATGACTGAAAAGCCTATGGAAACTGTGGTTCTGCTCTGCCATTTCAGATTTTGCCTGTGGCATTTGTTTATATGTTGTAGGAGGGCTTCAGCAAGTTGTCTTCCTTTCTTCCCCACCTCAGTATCATAGTTTGTTTCCTGATTTATTCCCCACTTCCTTGTTGGCTTTTTCTTCCTTTGCAATACCAGTCCTTATAGTCAATCAGAGAGGGCCTTGCTCTTGGCCAGAAGGAGATGACCTGGGATGAGAGCTGGCAGACAACTGTCTAGAGATCTCTCCTTTCCACCAGGGAGGCCAGAAGGATAGGATGCTGTATTGGGTTTGCGTGGCAAGGTTTTGGTAGCCAGTGGTGTGCAGGGGTGGCTTCTGTGAGAAGCCGCTGGAAGCTTCCCTTATGTCTGATGGAGCCAACGCCAGGCGGCTCTGAGATGGACCCGCTGCTGTCCAAGGCCAAGCCCAAGCCCATCAGTGATGGTGGTAGCACCTCTGGGATAACATATTTAAGAAGGAAGGAAAAAAACACATGCACACCTGCAGCAGAAGAGAGGAGTGAGAATATGTGAGAGTAACAACTCTGCAGACACCAAGATCAGTGAAGGAGGAGGAGGAGGTGCTCCAGGTACCAGAGCAAAGGTTCCCCTGCAGCCCGTGGTGAAGACCATAGTGAGGCAGGCTGTGCCCATGGAGGTCCATGGTGGAGCAGATATCCACTTGCAGCCCATAGAGGATCCCACACCGGAGCAAATGGCTGTGCACAGGCTCCTGGAAGAACCTGTGGACCCATGGAGTGGGAAGCCCACATCAGAGCAGGTTTGCTTGCTGGGCCTGTGATCCCATGGGGGACCCACACTGGAGCAGGCTGCTCCTGAAGGACTGCATGCCATGGAAGGGACCTAGGCTGGAGCAGTTCATGAAGAACTGCAGACCATGGGAAGGATTCAGATTGGAGAAGTTCATGGAGGACTGTCTCCCGTAGGAGGGACCCCAGGCTGGAGCAGGGCAGAGTGAGGAGCCTCCCCCTGAGGGGGAAAGAGCCTCAGAGGCAGCATGTGAGGGACTGACCGCAGCCCCATTACCTGTCCCTGTGCTGCTGGCGGGCAAGATATAGAGAAAAATCATGAGTGAAGTTGAGCCTGGGAAGAAGGGTGGGAAAGGGGGAAGCGTTTTAAAATTTAGCTTTTATTTTATCATTACCCTATTCTGATTTGATTGGTAATAAAACTAATTTCCCCAAGCCAATTCTGTTTTGCCTCTGAGGGTAACTGGGGAGTGATCTCCCTGTCCTTCTCTTGACCCAGGAGCCTTTCATTATATGTTCTCTCCCCTGTCCAGCTGAGGAGGGGAGCAATCAAGCGGCTTTGGTGGGCACCCAGCCCACCACAGGCACCTGTTACCTCCAAAGGGCTCCCAGTGGGGAAGCGTGCCTGGCCTTCCCGCTGCCTGCAGGCTCAGCTGGAGGAACCAGCCCCACTGCGAGCACTTGGTCCAAAGCTGTGTGGAAGCATGGTCTTGTTACCTGTTGAACCTCAGGCAACACCTTCCGTCATTTTGTAAGGAAAAGGGCCAGGCTGGAGTCCCGAGGCTTTACCCAAACTGCCTCGCTGGTGTGATTCACCCTGACTCTCGGTTAGAAACCTTGCTGGCATTTATCAGTCAGCTTGCAGTATTTGTAGCTAAAGTGCCCTGGCCAATGCAGAAGAAAGATAAGCAAGTTTCTCCCTAAGCATCTTCTCAAATCATGTTTTGCAGCTGGAGCTTGCCTGCCCCGTGGGTCAGCCCATGGAAAAGCCTTCATTGGGAGCAAAGTGAGGTCACCAAATCTGTCCCCCTGGCCAGACCAGACCTGACCTGAGTGAAAACTTGTGGAGGTCTGTCAAGTTGCTATGCCACAGGCATGTCAGGAAAGAGTGGGAGAAAGTACAGGGTCCTGGCGGGAAAATAGAGTGGACAATTGTTTCCAGGTTCCAAAACGACTATTGTTTGAATATCACTGTTTTTTGATTTGCTGCCTTTTTTTTTTTTGTTGTTTTTTATCTGCTGTAAAGGGGCAGAAGTAGCAACTACCAGACAACAATCCTCTCTCCCAGCTTTTGCTGGGTATATAATATACATGTGTGAAGTGAAACCTTATTTTTCAGCTCTATAAAAAGCAAGAAATAGGTGTAGTATCCAAAATAAAAAAGCATTTTAGCAATCTGAAGCACTCTTATTAACACTGGATGATACCATTTTCTTAAGTGTGTTTGATTCCATTAAGCTGGAACTGATGACACATTTAATGCAGTGTTTTTTTTGAACAATAACTTCCATTGCTATTCTGGTACTATTGCTTGAATTTTTAATGAGGCCAATGAAACTATATTAATCAGAATAATTTCTCTGAAGCATTTTGTCAATTCTAGAAAATTAACAAAAATTTATTATATAAAAGAAATACACTATGTATCTGAGACTTGAAGCAGAGCACATTAGCAGTAATCTAGTTCATGCTTATTATCTTTACAGTCCCATAGGCATGAGTGGTGCTTTGTAGGCAAATATAATGACAAGCCTGTGCTTTTTTTCACTAGGCAATAATCTATCAGGTGACTCATTCAGTCAGTTTGATTTTATGTGCTCAGATAATCTGATATTGAAAACCTGAAAAGATGCACCAGACTAGTTACTGTGATGAGTAAGCAAACAGCACGCACCACACGCCATCAGTGAAAAGGCAGGGCTGTATTTTAATCTCAGGCAGACAATTTGGTATTTTCATACCATATTTTTTTTTTTAAAGTAGCCACCATGCATTTTATTAGATTAAATCTTGCTTAACCAAGGGAGGAAAATGGATCTGCAAGGCATTGTTTTAATCAAGTATGTCCCCATATCCACTGTGAACATGTCAGCACCATAACAAAACTCTTGCAGATTCTTCCCGGTGACTCCATAGATATAATGCTTTCCTAAACTGGGGTGCAGGTATTTACAAGACATGAGCGTTAATTCCTAACAGAGTGATAAGGAAGAGAAAGCAATCTTAAAACTGACAGCAGAGTGCATCACCTTGTCAAGTTCTATGAGCTTGAAGGGAAGACAGCTATCAAATTGGACTTGATATACTAGCTGCTTCCTTCCAGAAAGATGCTTGCATTGTTTCCCACTGTTACTGCTCTACATGGAACATATCTGCTGTGTTTTGTGTCAGATAAAATGAGTTAACTAGAAATCTGATTCATGAAACTGGAATCTTGAGAGGATAAGCTTCCTGGCAAAAGGGCTCCTCTCCTCTATGGTCTGATTAGCACTGATGATTCTGCTGGAAAGGAATACTTAACAAATTACATACTATGGGCTATAGGGATATATAGGTGTAGTGGATGCTACCATGGCTCCCTGGGCACAGTGGCAGTACCACCTGCATGTGTTAAGTAAAAAAGGGCAGTTCCTAGCCTGGCAATTTGTGAGACAGCAATGTGACAAAAAATCTGCCTTTATAAGGACATGGCAAATTCTTCCCTCAATTTTTGTGCCACTGGAAGATGTTTCTACCGTGTTCAAGAGGGGTGTAGTGATTTTCCTGGGTCTGAGCCACAAGACATCTGCTAGAGAACTAAAGGGAGGAGCATTTCTGTGAGTAATTGGTGGTGATGGATGATAACAGCTTCTCCAGGGCTGTGGGCTCTCTGCCGTGGGAGGGGACCAGGCTAGGCGGGCAGCTGGTCCCAACCCAGCTCAGCAATACCACCTTCAAAACAGTCTGTGCTGGCTGCCTTCCTCATATCTCCAAGGTTTCACCCCCATGCCACTGCAGACCTGCTGCCAGCTGTGTGCTCTACCATCCCACCGTGGCAGAGCTCACAGCTGGAGAACCCTCGCATAGTGCTCCCAACACAGGCTGACCAACTCATGGCTTGGGCTTCATTTCTGAGCCTCTGCAAAGACAGGGTCAGGGTGCTGGCTCCGTGCTGGCTTTAGGGAAGCTCTGATAATATCTGGCACCTCCTGAAAAGGTCCCTGTGAATTTCCTTGTTGTCTTCAACAAAACACTTGTAGGTCATGTGTCATGGGTGACTATATGACATAAGAAGGAATCACAGGTCTTTTCTATAATTCAGTAAGCCAGTGAGTGTAAAATGCACCCAGTTGTATAGTTTTTTTTGAAGTTATAAGCTCAGCAAAAAAGGCTCATTTTAAAAATAAACAACAGGGAGGTGGCTGTACAGTGGTTACAAATTGGAAATGGATTAGCAGCTTTTAAAGGAAAATCCGCCATGTCTGCAAAATACATAGAAAAAAAAAAAAAGGAAAGAATAGATGAAGCAAACTGAAAGGCCAGGTGAAAGATACTACCATCATTTTCTGGTAGGGTGCCAACTTGCAATTGCTAGATATTAGCAAGGTGAAAGGCGTGGATTACAATGACAAGAGAGTCATTGAGCCAAATTTCAGCAAATATCTTTAAACTTTGCCTTCTTTCTGTTGTAATACAATCTTATTTTAGATCTATGTTTATGTTTAGAGGAATGAATTAACCCACTTGGTAATTGCAGACTAGTTTATCTTGCTTTTGCTTACTATGGGGGAATAGTGTCACGGGGCAGTTGCTACAGAGGGCTCAGTACACCCTAGTTGTTTATGTTGCCTTACACAAGCAATCATACCGTCACCCGGCTCTCTACTGCCCCTAAAATGTATCACACTGATTAGTAAACCCAGGCAGCAAACCTGCATAGGAAAAATTTATGGGGGAGAATGTTGTTTTGAAGAGAAAATGGTGGGATGGGAGAAAAGGCTGGGAAAAAAAATAAAATAAAAAGACTTGCTGTCTCTTTCAATGATTTTAAGAACCAATTTATCAATTTATTTTATTTTTTCCTTCTAAAATATCTTTTGGCTTAACACTGTGTTTCCCACAAGCTTATGGTGCAACCTGTGCTTTTTTTAATCTCTCAACCCTTCTCAGGTGCGATCTTTACTCTTCCTCTGCTTTCGGGCGTATGATCACCTAGTGAAACCACTCCCAGTGGGCTCCCAGCACTGCCATATCCTCGCTGTCCGGTTCACACAAAAGCCCAGCTGCATTTGGATGCTTAGGGCCACTCCTGTGGAAGGCAGTATCAGTGAATTACTAATAACCTGTGAACAGTTTTGTCAAAACATTACTGATTCTTGTACTCACATTCCCAATATGTGAACATGCAATGGATGAAACAGATCAACTTCCCTATCTCTGAATATTTCCTGGAAAACATGCAGATGTTCCCTCTGACCGAGATCTCCACCCCTGGCTGGACACAACCTGTCGTATGATGGTTTTGACTCTTCCAGAGCCTGCCTTTTTGTCCTTGAAACTTCTCCATAATACTCACAGATCATTCAGCCCCCATAGATTTCTAGATCCAAGATGTAGCAATAGTCTGGGGTCTGGGATCATCCTTTTATCTTCCTCCCCCCGCCTGCTCCCCACCCGCAGCGCAGTGGTGAATTGTGGGAAGACAGCAGCCTTTTATACTGTTCCCAGCTGAAAGCAATTTCTCAATTTTTGGCTTACTTATTGTTTCTTCAGAGCCTTATCCTTGTCTCTATTTTGCTGCTTCTTGTTGTTTCTTTAAAAAAATTGGTTTAACTCTATGCATTCAGCCAGGAGACCATCATGCAGACAGCCAGAACTCCCCAACACTGGTAACAAGCTGTTCTGTAGGTGGTGGGACCATAATGAGAAACTCTGATGCAGGTTCTCCCATGTTTAATAAGATGCGTATTTGGCTTACTACCCTTAATGGTGAATTAATAGTGTTTCTTTTCCAACTTTACTCTCCAGTCTGCTTTCCTGAGATTGTAAGAATTGCAGAACTTTCTGACAGATTTGATCAAAACTACATTCAAAACATTTTGGGGGTGTGGGAAGAGAGGAGGAGGACAGGCAAGCAGAGAAGCACACTGAGAACATGATAATGTAATCCTTATTTCCTTAGGACACCAGACCAAAGTGTATCACAGATGACTTTCTCCTCCTCCACAATATTCCAAAATAAAATTTAGTGAATCTGACTAAAACGTCAAAATTTGAGTTTGTTGAAGGGAAACATTTCAATGAATCCAAACCAAATGTGATTTGGAACTGACTTTTGGAGAACTTGAGAACATTGCAGCCTTCTATTCTTAAGCAAAACAAAATTTAAAAAACAACCCTCTCCAAAACCCTGCAGCACTGTATGGAAAAAACAACCCTTAATACTTTTTTCTTTTTTCCTCTTCTAAACTCTACAAAGTACGTAAAGGAATCAGATTCATGCATCAAGTATCTCAACACAGAAGATCAGCATTGTCAATTGTTCTATCAAAGCACTAACTATCCCTACAAGTTCCAGACATCTGAGCAAAGGCAGGTCTAGCAGGTGGCCTATTTCTTTTCACATCATCTCAAACCTCTTGACTAAAGTCTCATCCACTGGCCAAGATTCAGAGAAAGCATTTACATGAGAAGCAAGGAATTACAAAAGCTTTAGCTTATATAAGTAAAGATATCGAGTCTTTTTCTTTTCTGGTTATAATGACAGACCATAGCTGTACCTATTCATCTGTGTTTCCAATGCAAAACTGTTCTGGGTGTTTCTTTTTCTAAATAACAATGCAATTGTGCTGTTAGGAATGGAAGGCTCCACAGATTTTCCAAGTAGGGGATGCTACTGGGGTCTGGGTTTTTTTTAATTCTTTCTTTCCACTTTTGGACTTCAGTTGAAGCTGATTAAAATGAGAATTTCCATGTTTATTAGGAATCAAAAGATTCTGAAAAAGGACAATTATTTCACGCTAGAGGGAAAAAAAAAGTTTCACAGTGGCAGAAAAAAATGTTTTGGAAACAATCAAAATGTTTGTTTATGAATTAAATTGAGCTTGAAAGTCCACTTCCAACTGCTTCCATGTGGCTTTTGAGATCCAGTGAGAGGAGGGATCAGCTGTGAGAAAAAAGTTTGGAAACTGCTGGTTGAGTCAACTGGGATTTAAGGCTTTCAGGCTCTGTATTGCAGAGCCTAAATAAAGCTAGGTTTTGGTGAAGCTAAAACCCTAGGGTTGCCAGACCCTTGCTTCTGTGGCAGGAATCTGAGAGGTTTTTCATTCTATGTGGCAAGGTCATGCAGGCATCTGACTGAAAAAACCCACAAGTTCTAAGAGCAATCAGGTGTCTTCTCAGGATATCTTGTTTCATTGGCAGCTTTGGGTGATTTATTTTATTAACAGTGACACTTTGGAGAAACATTTTCGTTCTTAGAAATGGAATTTTCCAGTAAAAAAAAATTTGTTGGAAGATCCCCAATCGCCCTGTTTTTTGCTGCTTTTATCAGACATGTTCATTCTTTTAAGGTTGAGACAGGATTTTTAGGAACAAATAGGGTGTAAATGGGGTGGACTTGGAGGAAGTGAAGGGTTTATTACTTACACATCTGGAGGTTGCACTATAATGGGTGCTGTCCTGCAGGGTGCTATGACTACATCTTGTGTTTTATACAGGTTTAGCCACATTTTTGTGAGCTATTATTAATGCTGACTTGCAGCATACGCCTTTGGAAACAGTACAGTCAATGCATACCTGCTTACAGTGGGAAACTAAAAACCCTCAAATTTCCTTTTGGCTGGCTCCTCCCTCCTACACCCAACTCAGTTCATGCCATTCGAAAACAGAAGTTGACATCAAGTCATTTTCTATTGTTGGGAAAACATTCATAAGAAAACCCACATCCCCTGTTGTAAACACATTGGAAGGTCGTGGAACAGGTAAATTTGGAGATTGCTTCTTTTAGATTGTTTGCAAATGTGTCATCTCCATTTTTTGCTCTCATCTACAATTCTTTTAGCAATGCTAGCAGGAATGGCACCTTAGCCACTTTCTGATCAAATTAACCAGCCCCTCTCCCTCTCAGGTGGAAGTCTGGTTGGATTTCCCAGCTTGGATGTATACCCTATGGACATGAGTTCAGAGGCGCTTAATCCTTTCTCATGGCTTTAGTTACCTTGCTGCCCCAGTTTAAGTACTGCAGTAGTTATCAGTGTTACTTTTGCATGGCTGCTCAAAGATGGATTAGCTACTGTGTGAAAAAACTAAGCTATTTAACTCAGCTGAGATGATCAGACCTGTTATTAAATGCAAAGATCAGACTTAAAATCAGGAGCAGAGAACAGGACAGCAGACCGGCAGGTTAACAAGGAAAGTGCTTGATGGATTCAGACTGGGCTCGGTTTAGTATCAGGAGGAGCCACGTGAAGTTTGAAATATCCATAGGACAAGCAGGTATCAAACTGCAGTTCTCTTCTGCACAGAAACTTGATGGCTCAGGCACCCTGCTGGGATTTATCAGTACAGCTCCAGTTATTCCAGTGATGCTTTGATACTTACAACAGTTCAGGTACTTTTGTCTAAAGTATATTTCATCTCACAATCTTTAATTGTGCAGATAGAATAGATTATTTTTAAGGAAGTGCTTATAGCCTGAAGTCTAATTTCTGCTTTACTGGATTAAGCAAGAGGCAAAAAATACCAGACTTTCTATTTTAGATGCTTGTGTTCTAACAGCTAATTTGTATCTATTTTTGAACTAAAGTTATGCTAACTTCCAGCTTCATTAATTAATCGGTGCCATGAGTGTTGCATCTGTAAAAGATTAATTTTCTAATGATCCCTTTGGAAATGTTTCTTCTTAAACCACCAGGTATTTAAAGCCACCTTCCTGTCTGAGATGGATTCACTTCGGGAACAATCCCTGCGTAATTAAAAATTATTTTTGGATTTTTTATTTGTTCACAATTTTCTAGTATGGCTGAAACTCATTAGGATGTGAGATTTCATATATTAGAATATCCATGAGCAGGAGCAGGAAGATTCACTTCATTAAGGACAAATGTAATCCTTACAGTAATTGACCTACTGTTCACAGCAAAGAACTTCATTAGCCAACATTAATTTGAGGCAGAAAGCTGTAAAAGTAAAATAAAAACAACCTCAAAGCGAAGGTTACTAACTTTCTTTTGTCCTTTCTTCCTTAGTGGCTTTGCCATTCTGAGGTTGTCTTTCCACATCTCACACAAGATGAAGCCATATAAATTAGCATGGGCTTCAACAGAACTGTCATGGATTATGTTAGCTGTACATCTAATCCCAGCTGTGGTTTTATCTTTGGGAAGACTGGCAATATTGCGGTTGTCACTAAACCAGTGTTGGATTCCTTGTGTAAATAAATATATTTCTTTTAAAAAGTAGCCACTCTTTTAAGGCTACCGTACTATTTTTCACATCAGTTCATCCTGAGGATCAAGTCATACAGACAAGGTGAAAGGTGAGGTGTGTTCTGCACCCTCTCTTCCCTGCTTTCTCGGAGAAATGCTGGAGGCTTCAGTGCTGGAATTCCCTGCTCTCTCCAGCACTGTGGCCTGAGCTGGTGCAGGGCAGGAGGAGGAAACTACAGGCATCCTTGCTACCTAGCCTTGCAAAAGTTTGTACCTCTAGGAATGTCCTTTCATTTCCAGAAGGACAGCATCTGGTACAAGGCTAAATCCCATTTTCCTGCTGCTTGCACCGTCACTTTGCATTTTCCTGTTGTCTTAGGGATGAAGGTTACATGGGGTTATGCTATCGCTTTGCAGCAGCTAAATCATCATTGTCCTCCTGAACCTCCTCCCCAAATTCAGATATTGTTTACTGATTAGCAATGGGTGTAAATCCTGAGGAGACCCACCCAAGCCTGGAGAGAACGCGTCCCTAATACAGAGGACTGGCAAGTCCATGCCAAGCCAGCTTCCAGTCACCACCATGGGTGCCCACAAGCCTGTACACCAAGCAGCAGCCCAGCATTCAGGGATGCTTTACCTTACCGAGCGTCAGTATTTCCAGTGGACAAGCCACAGATTAGCCAGACTGCTAAGCATTTCTACAGTGACCATCCTTTCCCAGGATTTTATTTTAGATACTTACAGATACTAATTGCTTCCAGAAAGGTGTTCTTGTTTATTTTGTTTATTTTTCTTAACCTTATGTAGAAATCCAGCTGAGTGACTGCACACTGTGAATATTTCTTTACCAATGCTTTTATACTGTTACAAATATCAGCAGATTACTGAAAGTTGTGCATGGAAAGTAAAATTATAAATTACATCGTGCCTTGTTTAACTTTGGAACTCCAGTTTCTACGGCAGTAGGTTTGAGATTTGTTATCTTAAGGTACTGGGCACTCTGTATATTGCTGTGATTGAAAGCTGAAGACATTTAGCACCATAAAGATCTGGAAAAAAGTAAAGGCCTTGAAACAAAGCTGCACCTTGCTCTCATCAGGCCATATATTGTGGTGAGGAGAAACCAGACCCTGTCCTTTGATCCCCAGAACAAAAGCAGACAGCACTACAGCGTTATAAATTTGGAGAACGCAGGTGCATGATGCTCTTGTGGTTTTCCCTTTCAGCTGAGCACAAAATCATTGAGGTTTAGGAAATCTGTAAGGAAAAAGAAGAGGTAAAGGACAGCATGTTGTGATGGCATCTGCCTTCAAGCATGCAGTCCCTAAAAGGCCATGGCATTTCCACCTCTGTTCCTTTCTGAACTTCAACTGCCTCTGCTATTGGAGCTCCCTGTGACTCACACAATTTATTTATCCCAAGAGGCATTATACATTTGATACTTACTTCAGTTCTGTTTTGGATAGTGTTACTATTAGTCTTTCGGTTTTATAAACACTATGCAGATGATGCGATATCTAGGCGTATCGTTATTATACATCTGTGTAGGGCAGTTCACTGCCCAGTCACTAGTCACAAGCCCAGTGAGGAGACAGGGATCATAGAGGCACAGCCGTCACAGCAGCGTTTAATGTCAGATTTCAACACGGCTGTTGCCAACAAAGGTCCCAGTCAGCTACTGGTTGATAGGGATGACTGGGAGCAGAGGAAGGTTGCTGGGTTTTATGTTGGGAGATCATCGCTGCTCAGATGCTGGGACCCCATCACTGCACTAGGTTATCTGCAGCACAACTTTCTAGATGATGCCGTGGATAAAAACCTCACAGCTCTGGGAAGCCACAGCTGGCTGCGCCCATGCAGGTCACTCAGAGCTCATCTACAGCAGCGCACAGTACATCCAAGGAAAGCAAGGGTATACCCAGACCCAGAATTTCTTTCTACAAAAACATTTCAAATGTTACTGTAAAACAGCCTGTAATGGTATGAGCTGACCAAAACTCAAGTTAGTTATACTTCGCTTTCCCTCTCCTTCTCCAGGATCAGAACTGGAATAATACACTTTCTGCCTGTGATAATGTTTCCTGTTATTTTTTTCCACATCATAATGCACTTTCATTCATTAATTTTCTTAAAGAATTGAATGTTTACTTCCTTCCTGCATTTGGCATTAGTTAATGAAGTGCAGGCAAATGTTAACTGAATTCTCAAAGATGCATATCTGTTCTTTCCTTTTTCTAATTAAGGTTCAACACAGCCAAATGCATGTGGGGAAAATCTTACTTCTATGCTGGAAAGAAATGCAAGATTCAGCACCAAATAAATGTTAATTTCAAAGCTGTTCATGGCTAAAAATAGGAGAAATTACTGTTATCTCAGAATCAACAACTGGAAGGGCTTAAAATTAAACTTGGGTCTAAAATCCAGAAGTCAGCAGGGTAGCAACCTTGAAACTGCTTATGTCTTGGCAATTAGTCTCATCCCATATAAACAGACTTTGTATGCCTTGATATTTGGACATGGATGAAAACAAGTGCGTAGGTGAAGGATTGAGAAGAAATGGGAGGGAGCCTTCAGGCTCAGGGGATCTTGAATGACTTCTGCTGAAAGAAAACAGAATTATCTTTGATATGCGGCCACATAAAGCACCCATGCACTATCCCAGTTGCTCATGTTTTTTTATTTCAATGGTTAAGAATCAAAATTATAGCTTCACTGAAGTCATGGACAAAATTCAACAGGAATGTTTGAAGCTGACTTTGTGAAATCAGAATTGAAAGATCATTTCATCAAAGACGATAGAAGCTAGAAATCTTTCTCTTGGTTGGAAGAATTACAGCCATGGACACTGTCCTGGATATAAGCATGTAAGTCAAGTCAAGTCTTTACCAAAAGTAAGGCCTAAGCAATTATAACTTGCAGGTTTTAGTATTTCTGCTTTCAGCTTATACAGAAGACAGATGTTTGGAGCTTTTTCTCCAATATGCCTTATTTGGAGCTAGGATTTTAATGTCCCCAGAGTTGCAAGGCAGGCAAATCCTCGGTGCTATCAGCAAGGTAGGTAGAGCAATAGCTAGTCTCACTATCTCAGTGCATGTGGCAGAAGCCCAACTGTGTGGCATTGCCCAAACACAGGTGATCTATGTATGACTGATGAGCTGCTCTTCTTCCTTAGACTCTGCACATGTATAAAAGTAGGGAGTCAGAGACAGGGCTATCATGCATATAGCCTCCAATTATGTGTGTATGTGTCCAAATATACTGCTGTCATTGCTGGTTCCTGAGAGTGGAGAGGGTCTCCATCACGTGACATGACCCAGAACTTGTATCTGGGCTGCAGCACTGAATAATTTAGACCAGTTTACCACAGCAGCTTGAAAACCAAAATTTAAGTTTTACAGCTTTCCAGAGAATTCCACCCAACTGCACCTGCACAAAGGTACCGCCTGTAACAGACGTTATAGCAGAATTACTCATGTCCAAAAGGAGGTGAAATCCTCTTTGGGATAAGCTTGTGTGTGCAGTTCTGGGTGTATCTGTAATTACAGGCGATGTGAAAAAGTACAGCTTGCTCAATAACATACCTCCTCCCATCATGCCAGAGAGAGGCAGGAACATGCGACATGATACAGTGGTCACATTCTTATTCCTCCTCTTTCTCGTTCTGCTATTAATTCCTCCCCTCTGTTCAGCCTCAGTTTTGAGCTCTGCTTGCTTCTGTGCTGCCAACTACCTCCAGCAGTTCAGTACACGACATGTATCACACGCCTGTTCTTCTGTTTGCTCTCATCTTAATTTACATTACTTCCTCTCTGTGGGAAATCTAATTTGATCTACATTGTAAAGCTCAAACACACTTATAAAAGTGCATCACCATAACAAAGATAAGTGGCAAAAGAGATGCAGAGCATTTGGAAGCATCCTTGGGAAACAGTAAGCTGCCTTCTGTGGGAAAAGGCAAAAACTCTTGAAAATCACCTTGAAAGAAAGAACTGTGCAATGGAAGGGCTACAATACACATCAGAAAGGGATTTAGGGAGAGAGGAAAAATGGACCCATGGAATGAGATCCATAGATACAGGATTTGTATTTTGTGTTTAACTATTTTGGCTATTACTGTATGTGATTTCAGTGTCAACACACCAGAAACCACAGGCACATAAGCAACAACAAACTCTCAGCTCATTTTACCAGGGTAATACAGCTGGGAGTTCCAATGTTTTCTTTACAGTTAATGTCACAGTTGTTGTTTTTGTGTTTTTTTTAAAACCAAACCAAAACAAAACCAAACCCAAAAAACCCCTCACACTAAACCACCACCACCCCAAAAAAAAACCAAAAACAAACAAAAACCCACCCAAATCAACACCCCTTCATTTCCAGAAGTTGTAAACTGTTATTACCATGCTGTAACCTAGTGTAAACAGGTTCCCAGCCCATGACTAAGGCTGGTAGGCTGTCCTGCCATGCAAGGAGCAGCGGGGATGTCTTCCAAAGGCGTCAGCTGCGGGAAAGGCTCTGCTGGGCTTGGAGTCCAGGGCGTCCAGTTTCTGGCTTCTTGTTTGAGTGAGAGCTTCAAGGCTGGGGCATTTCTACAGAAAACGGGCTGCAAATTTGGAGCTTTATGGGAACTACTTTGTCCAGAAAAGAGGAAGCTGAAGGACTACCAGGGACACCCAGGTCCGTTTGCACCTCAAGGGCGCGCCTACAGCAATCGAAAGAATGCGTTTCCCGGGAGGTACAAGTCTTTGTAAGTACCACCCAACGGGGACGGAGCAGCACGGGCAGGGTCGGCAGTTTCTGTAGCGATGGTCTTTTTTTGTTTTGTCCCTTTCCCTCCGGTCCGCAGCGAAGGGACAGCGACGGGCTGCGGTCACCAGGGGGCGGCAGAGGCCGCGTGGAAAAGCCGAGCGGCCCCGCGCCCTCGGCCCGAGGGGGAGCGGCCTTGAAACCTGGGGAAGTAACACAGGGAACAAGCGGTCTGTTCTATCAAAGCCAGGGTGCAACTGAAATAGGTGGGTTTTTTTCAGGTTACAAGCTAGTTTTATTTTTATTACATGCTTTCATACCCTTTTTACGGGAAAAAAACCAAACGGGGGGGGGGGGGGGGGGGGCGGGGCGGGAGGGGTAGAGAAACAAAAGCTGCAGCAGCATTTCCAAACCCTTATGGGCTCTCAGAAGTGCTAGGGCTCTGAAAGTTGCTTTTTTTCCTCCAGCTCTTTTGCGAATTACAGTTCTTGCAGGTTTGTCACCGGAGTTACTCCTGACTCACCTATGAGTTAGTTACACACCTGCAACAAAGCACTCCCCTCACAGCCCGTAGTCACACACAGTTACTCAGAAACCTCTCTCTGCTGTGTTCACACCCTCTCTTCAGTGCAAGTGTTGACTTTACTCAACAGGTATTTCCTTTTGCGTCCAAAATGAGATTGTACTGTTCTGTATTTCTGCTAGTGCTAGAAAGTGAGCAGGGCTGAGCAGGAGCTTTACCCTGTTCTTGTTATACGTCAAGCGCTGTAAGCTACAACCCTCACAATGCAGGCAGAAATGGAAGCAGTATCTTTTCTGTTTTTATAAAGACGCTGCAGACCTTGCTGGCATATGCTATAGCTGTGAAATTCCATGACCAAGCACAGAATGCTTCAACCTCTGTCAATCTATCTAATAAAATCTTACTTCTCCCTACAAATGCTGCCTTCTTGAATTTTACCCTTCAGAATCCAATAGAAACCTGTGATCTTTGCAGCTGTACCTTGTACAGGGTATCTGCCTAGATGTCACTGGCAAGTGATGACTATGAGCTTCTCTGTCTCCTCAAGTACTCAGATCATTAGTTTTTAGCATAGACACTTACTATAAATACTAGTTGTCCATTAAAATAAAAGTCTATGGTTACATCATGCAAAAGGTATTTCTGGCCTCCAAGGAAGTAGTATATTGACTCACGAGTACGGTCCGCTGGCCAAATATACTTTATTTCTTACCCTTTAGTTAAAGTACTGAAAAGGCAAGTAGCCAACAGAAAGAGGGAAAATATGGACTGACACAAACCTAGAAAGATAACATTGGCAGAAATCCACTGTATTTTTGGCTGTGAATGACTAGTGGCTTTCCTGGCTCAAACTCCGTCAGCAATATTCAGGACACCCTGAAATTTGTTTCATTTGAGTTTTTTTCTAAAATTTTCATGTGCTTTTGGTGACATCATAGGAAATGCTATGCTACAGTTTCAAGCATGCTTCCAAATGTTCATGGTTTTTTTTTTTAATTGCCACACATTTCTGGTAACTTGCACTCCTTACAGGATTTTCCATGTTTTCTAGAGTACTGAGAATATAGGAGGGAGTTTTCTGAAGGAGAGGACTTTCTGAAGGGTTATCACCTCATCAGATTAATTGCTGGCCTTTTTCTTTAGCCATTTGACTGAATATATGTTGAACTAGGAGACCATGCCTAACCTGCCACCAAATGAATTAACGTAACAAGAAAATGAAGTGATGCTTGTAGAATGTGACCCAGTACTATTCTGCTGTTATGCATAGAAACTGCATCTTGAATTTGAAACATTCCCAGCTCCTATTGAGATTATAGCATTCCATTTATATTGGAACTATAAAATAAAATCGCAACAGCCTCTCTGTGGTGAAGGAGAAGAGCTGATGGGAGGAATGCTTCATGTTTGGGAGCAGGGAGTTAGTTCTTTAAAGCACCATTCCTTAGATTAGACTTTCAATATGAATCACTTTAGTAGGCACTAGAAATTAGGACAAATGACTTTTATATAGCTTTACTTCAATTTCTTTGTATTGCTGAGAGGTCTTCAAACTGGGGCAGAGTCAGATAAAATATCTCTCTCCTCTGAGATGGCTAACAATAGCAGTTTCAGGGATTTGTTTCTGAACCTCACTCCCAGCCACCAGAAAAAGCATTCTTTAAATAAAATCTTTTCTCATTCTCAGCTAAATGTTTGATCATATTAAAAGTGCTTTCTGCTCTTCCATATACTCCAAACAAACATAGTGCAGTTTTAGAATGGAAAGTTGTATTTGGTTCATCATACCATTTTATATTAATCATAAGGTCAATTCCTTTCAGCAAAAAACCCTAGAATTACATCTGGAACCCCACTCATCTATGAGCCCAATTGTCATCTTCCTTTCGACGTATTTCTTCTGAAACAGTGTACTTCTGCAAATGACAAAATAAATAAAAAATACAGTTTGTGGGCAGGTATGGTCTTCTGCCTGCATTTTGAAGTGGGCTATTAAATCATGAAATCTCAGTCTTCTGTGTAAAAGAAGGTTTTTGGCATTACCAGAAAACAGCAACACATGCTGTTGGCTTTTTAAAGTAGATCATACCATTATAAAAAAAGCAAGGTTTGGTTTCCCATGCAGTTGGCATTGTATAAACTTTTGCTCTGATTCAGCTTGACCAAGCCATTTGAATCCATGCTCAATTTATTTTGTTGCATTAATCCTTTTCAAGTTGTCCTCAGAAGTGACTGACAGTCAACGCTTTCCAGTGCTCAGAGCCCTGGTTTCACTTTCTAAGCTGACACTCTCACATTGTCCCCTGAAAACCAGTCTGGAGGAGTGGCTTTAAGATATTGAAAGAACGTGTCCCACAGTAAACTTTTTATACAGTTGGGTTGACAATGATCTTTATTTCCTGCATTTCATCTCTTTTCCTGTGATATGTAGTTAAGTGCAGTTTTGTCTGATGAAAAAGATTTAAGATACTAAATGATCTTTTCGCTGGAAATATAAGCATAAAGGGAAAAAGATGATGGATCCTTAATGCATTTGTTAAACTAGCCCTTCAGCTCAGAAGTGCTTAAGAATATGCTTTAACTTTATGCATACAAACAGTCCTCTTCAGCTTCCACAGGACTTTTTATGGGCACAAAACAAAGCACATGAGTATGTGCAGTTTAAAGTCCCTAAGTACATACTGTACTTTTTAAATATTCATTTAAATACAAAGATATTAGTTTTGTCACCAGGGGGCTTCTTATTCCCTCCCTCTATTAGAATAGAAATAAATAACAAGATTTAAAAGAGACTAAAATGGCTATTGATTTCTAGTATATACCAAGGTCTGCCTGGCTGAAAAATTTCATGAAAATCAATCTTCATGTCATACTACATTTTGCACCCTTGGCACAATATTATTTTCAGCAGTAAAGTATTGCATTGAAATAAGTTCTCCTTGGAACACAAAATAAACAAAAAATATTTCTAAAATATCTACTTTTAGATGAAAATGGCGTAAATTTTGCTCCAATGTTAAAGAAATAAATCACTGCTGTCAATTTCTTCAAATTATTTTAAAAAACTTTACCAAGCTTCTCATAAGTCCATCAAAAATAATATTTACAATATTATAATTCATAATTTTATATATTAACATTTAACTTCAGACTTTTTTTCCTAGCTCTTAACTACAAAAAGTAAATAAATAGCTCTGAAATTTACCTGCTTTTGATGTGAAAATCTGTGCTACTACCATTAATATTTTGGTGTTTGATATTGAGGGTATCAATCAAACTTTTCCATCGTTTGACCTTACAAAGATAATGGCAGTAGCATTCTACAGTTAATATCCCACAAAACAGTTCAAAATACTCCTATTCTAGCATAGACTATAAATTTTATTTAACTCTAAGCTATGAAGAGAATGAAAGCAGGATATCTGAAAACACATTATTAATAATACTTGACTTTTTGTGAATGTATCTTTAAATGTATGACATATTTTCCATTGTGGCAACTGCCACAGTGTGTGGAAGAGACAAGACATTTAAGTGCAAGGGATCACTAGAGAGACCCATGAAATCCCTAAAAAGTACGCTCAGCTTACAAACAAAAGGATGCATCACCCTCTCTGCCACAAGTCTCCAAAGACTCCCAGATACACCGGGCTTGCAGGAAATGCCGACTTGTTGTTAGGACTCGTCACATAAATAAGCATGGGGATCTTCATCATTTGCTCCAGGCCTGCTGTATCTCCTCCATTTCTCTGAGCTGCTCCTCCAAAATTTCACAATAGATGGGAGAAAATTTTTTTATGGATGTGTGGTCTGTAGCCCCAATGCTGGACATCAGCACTGCTGCCAGGGTTGAATTTACTGAATATGCTAACTCAAAGAAACTCTGTGGATGTAAAAGTTGTCTTGATATTGACAGGAACAAATTAGTCAGACCTGCATACTCTCACTCATTATACTGTTTTATTTCTCAGTTACTTTTATCTATGAACCTTCTATTTTTGCATATAAGTTGTCAAGATGAGGTTACATACACATCAGATGATCTGAATAGCAACAAAGGACAAGGCAAATTCAGGTACGATTAAAACATTCTCTCTTAATTACTCCTTTGGTGTTACAACCAATGTAAATGGTGGTGTATTAACAAGCTACCAGAAAGCTTATAAACAGCTTATGCTAAACTAAGGATTGCACGGCAGCTTGAACTCTGAGCTCTATTGCTTTGACAGGATGAGCTTGGGCAATGGTGTACAGCAGTCACTCACACCAAGATGCAAGCCCTACGCTCTCATGACATGTTCATTCCAAAAAGAAAGCATTTATTTGAACTATAGACATAAAAAAGGCTGGCTGGGCTGGGTTCTTAACAGCTTTTAAATACCAGATGATTTTTGTGGTTTTCCTATCAGATGCCATTTTTTTCCAGGGGAAAGAAGGATGCTCTCTGTTTTATTTATTTTGAGAAATAAACCCTTTTTCAAGTTTATCTCTACAGACTTCTGCAGCACACTGGCAATGAAGTTAATTCCTCTTATCTTTTTTAGAAGTATGCATATGGGGTGCAGGAGAGTGAAATGGGAAAAAGAAGAAATAGGTGAACATTTTTATCATTATTTTGAAGTTTCTTTTCACTTCTCCAAATGTGGAAAGAAAATCTCTTGAAGTGGTGAGACATACTTTTGCATACAAGCTCTCAGAAGCTCCTAGCAATATATGGTCCCACAAACCCAAAACTTTTAGCAGGCTATCTAAATTACTTCTTCACTTCATGCAAATTGTGGCTGAAATTAGAAATGACCTTCAGAGACAGTAAGAACATTTTCAATATAGCCTCAAGGTTTATGTTTCCGAAGGACCTTGTAAAATTCTTCACTTCCTTGCCTGTGTTGTTTTGGTGGCCAGCAGAGCAGAGGTCATTGTGTTTGTTTTACCCCTCTCATGACTTTGCTTTGCCAGACATGTGTCTGTAAGACACATCACAGTTCTTTAAAAACAAATTGTGTCATGTACAAAAATTACTTTGAAAGCATTGTGTCAAAGGCTATTTTTGTTCCCAGCTGTTAAAATCACAGCAAGACTGCTATTTTCTTTGCCTTTAGAAAGCTGATGATCTTTTATTAGCAAGTGAGCCTAACTTCACAATTGGAAAAACTGATGAAATACAGTGAAATCAATAGTGGCGACGTTAAAATAAATATTGTGCAGAAAAATAAACGTTACTATTTATGAAGCAGAAAAGGTCACAGGCTATAGAAAATAATGAACGCATTTATCTGAACCACTGTATCACAGTCGAACTGAAAGCCCTCTGATCAGTGAGTCATCCCCTTGCAAACATTTCTCTCTTACATCAGTTATAATAGAAACTACTTGTATAGCCTCTGCCTTTGTTGTCAGCGTGCGAATCACTGAGACATGAGGCTGTAGGACCCTATCATATAGCCCTTGCTCCCCTTTAATTCAAATGTAACCTTGTTTGATGATAAAACTGTTGTAGCAGGGAACTATATTTAAAACTCAGTGACTCATTCATCTTACGGCTTTTTTTTGTAGTCATTAGTGGGTCATATGACTATATATATTTCATTCAAGGTCCCATTATAGTTCCTACCTATAAGTGTAGTTATTTTGCTCCAACTAATTCTCTTAATAGAACAGCAGTCTCTAACCCACTGCAAGCAATTTCCCCCTTCATTTTGTGGTCTGTTCTTTGACAGTTTTTTGACAGAGTCTAATCTGAAATTTCCATTCCTAGTAGCATACCAGGTTACAGTGGTGTTTGGCATCTGCTACTTGGAGCTATTGACTCATAAAGAAAGGTTTGGATGAGAAGCATCAGGAATTGTACAGTTCTGTTGTAGCAAAACAACTGAATTTTTATTTGCATTAAGGCAAATAGCCTCCTCTTACCAGCTTAAATTGTTTCTTTCTGTACTTAGAATAGTCTTTCAGCAGTTAGAAGATTTAAAAAATGCTTTTGCTTTGCCATTTCCATCCAGGAAAGAATTTACTATCTTTTTTTTTTTTCTCTCTCTTTTTCTTTCCCTTTTTGAATAGATACAAAAACTGAAGATATGTTTCAATAACAAACACATGAGTTTATACAGAACCTTATAATGCCAAAACATCTTTATGCACAGGCATCAGCAATGAGATCCGTTCTGCTTTGAAAACAGTTTTTGTTAGCTGTCAGACTTTACAGAGATAGCGATATTACCAGAGGAAGTGTTGGTGATTACGTCATATTTATAATTCTAGAATTATAGAAGTCCCATATGGAGTGAAAGGCAGGAAAAGAAGAACATGTGACAGTGCTATACACTTGTTTATTTATAGAAATGGTCGTTAACCAAAAGTACCCAAACTGTATCGCAAACTAGCTCCACACAGGATTCACATGCATCTGAGCACTGAAAACTGCAGTTCCCAGTGGAACCAGGTGCCTGGTGGCATTTAAAATCCTTGGGTTTTTCCTACACTTCCTATAAAAATAGCAAAATATCCATGTGAACCTTCAAAGGTCAGCATGCCCTCCCCCACAATCCTGAGGATTTCAGAGCCATTAGATGCCACTCTTACCACATGTTTAATCTAGACATGCTGGGTTTGATTCTTTACTAGGAATGTAGGAAATAATGATTTGACTTCTTTCCCTAACTAAAGCAATTTGAAAAGGTTACCCAGGAACCTGGTCACTCTGGGGAATGTGTCTCGCTCTGCTTGTGACAACTAGGAATGACTGCAGTGCTGGGACCTGGATAATAAACCTTGTTCCTCGTTACTCTGGAAAGGAACAAGTCAATCTACGGATCTAAAGTACAGACCTAAGAGTCCAAAACAGCAGTAAAGCACTTCCATCCCTTGGCCCATTCTATACAGAAAAGCAATAGAAATGTTCATAGCAGACGAAAGACAACCAAGCCTCTACTAGGCATGGAGCAATAGCCAGTGACAAATAACACCGAGAACATCCCCATCCCAAACTACTTAGCAGAAGAAATTCCAAAGGCTGTAATCCTTTCCTCCTGTTTCCTCTCCTTGCCCTCCCACTGCGTCTCATTACCCAACTCCTTCTACCATCCACAAACATTTTCCCAGCACAAAGTCAGGGCAGCCTAAAGCAATCTAAGGCCAGGTTGTGACAACATCATGTTTTCCTTCTCTCTGGACATGCTTTCCTATTTCTGTCTTGCAAGGACATCAGCTTCATCACAAACCCCATTACAAGGTGATTCAGGGAGAGAAAAACTAATCACCATTGTCTGGGTAGTTTTGTACTGCCCCAAATTCTAACTTTTGAGATATCATGTTGATTTGAGAAATGGTTTTGCAACAAAGAGGAAAAAATTGGGAGGTTATATTTCTTCTCAAAACTGGCCAATGTTTTGAAAGGATTCAATAACCTCACCAAAACTAGCTTTGTGTCAAGGAACATGTAACATTCCAACATTAAATGGGAACCTGCAGTTGAGAACTTTGCTAGGAGGGCAGAATTATAAGTCTGTGAATGATTTTAACACCAATATTTCCTAATTTGGGGGTGCATGACTCTTCATGCTTATTCTTTTAATTCTTGCCTATGTGTGCAATCCACAGAATGATGATGGCCTTTCAGAGCTTCAGACCATTTCTCATGAGAGTCAGGATAAGTAAGAACGGCATGAAAGGCCAGATAGAACATGGGTGTATAGAAAGCCTAGAGCAGGACTTGGACTAAATGTAAAATTCCCACATTATAACCCTTATTGTTTACAAGAGAGCAAATCAGAGAGTTTAGGCGTACCTGATTTTGATAATGCACAGCTCACGTCCCTTGAGTTGCACTCCTGCAGACACTCACATTCGCACCAACAGGGCTGTGAAACCCCAGCTCAGGTAACACCTGGTCATGATTAGAATCCAGAAATAAGGGACGTAAATCCTACCTATGTTCAGGAGTACACTTCCAGGAAATGGATCCCAAGTGAACAGAGGTGCTTCTCTGGAGAACCTGAGGCAGAGATGTGAGACTTAACAGGTACCTGTGTAGGGAACACTTCCCACCACTGAGACCAGCACCTCTCCGCGGAAGATGTTGACCAAGCACTCCCAATTCAGTGTGTTGGCAGTCCTCCAACACAACATCAGCTGGAAAACTTTTCCTACATACTCTGTTGAAGCAGTCTAAGAACTACATGTAGGAGTCCTGATTTCACTCCAGAGCTGGGCATCTGTAAGTTCGAGGCTACAACATCCAGCTTTTAAGTCCTCTGACACATACTGCTTTTTGTGACTGTCACAAAAAATAGAGCCAGGCCTATACAAGATACGTTTGGAGGGCTCATAAGAAGAGAACCTCTCTGGCTGTTTTACATTCTAATACCTGGAGCACAAGACCTCATAGTTACTGAAAGTTACTGGAAGTTTATAGTTAAATTTAGAACTACTTCTCCTCCCTCCAAAACAGGGCCTCATTAGTATTTTCACTATATAGATTTTTAAAACATCAGACTGGAAATCAATTAGTCTAGTCAAGCTGTTGCCTTCCCCAGACTCTAGACCTAATTCTTTATGTCTTCTCCCCTTAGGTACATTATAACCCTGTGTGCTACTGGACTCAATTGTGCTGAATATGAAAATGCTGAGGCATTTGCACATTTCATTAACAACCTCTTCAAAGAAGTATAGTTAAGGTTTTATTTTTTGCACTAATTGTGACCTTCAGAAAGAAGCTGCTCTATTACTAATCTCCTGAAACATATGGTTTCCTTGTCAGGGAGTGGGGAGGAGGTGGGAAGAGGGACCTGATTCTCCCCCTCCCGCCCCCCACTTTTGAGAGTATTAATGAACATAGCTGTATGATAACACAGGCAAAAGGGAAGGCTATTTGTTCCATTCATATAGGATGCTAAATAACACACATGCATAATGTCATTAATTAGCCTATATGCCATCTGTTTTTTTGGTGCTTTTGGTTTTCACAGTGGTCACAGCAGTATTACCAGCAATGCAGCAAGAACAGTCAGCAAGTTAAATATTCTGGGCAGAAATAGTTCACATAAAACTAGTAAGGATGAAGTTGTTTTGCTATGGGTTTTTTAAAGAAAGTCTGATTGCAATAGATGTACATGTAGCAATAGGCTAGGAGACTGATTCAACTCCTCTTAAATAGAATTTGATAGGAAATCAAGCAGCTGCAAGACACGGTGATCTGATGCATCCATGTTAGGTTTGGCATAAATTGCAGTGTAAATCAGAACAGTTACAATAAGATTTGGTTGGGTTTTGTGTTATTTTTTTGTTGTGGGTTTTTTTTTTCCTTTAGGGGACATAACAACTCTCATCATCAAGGCTTGTTGATTGCTAAATTCAGAGCAATATTTCTCAAGGAATCAGGAAAGCGACTTGTTAAGTTTAAAGACTTTCCTTCCAACTTGTTCATACACATGTGAACCAGGAAACCAAAAAAGAGAAGGCACTTATTCAATATGGGAGCCTAATGATAATGTATTGCAGCATATGGTATTCTGAGTTGACTTAAATATCACACTTTTCAAAAGAGTGTAAATGGTGCTATTTTACTTATTTTGGCCCACGGAGCAGTGTCTGTCTAAAGCTTGTATGCTTGTCCCTCACTTTAAAGCTCAGCTCATACTTCACTTTAAAGCTGACACAACCAGTACAAAATTAAAAAGGACAGCCTGATCAACAACATTCCCCACCCACATCATGCAAATCAATCAACCAGAATGACAAGAAAAGTGCCCAACACTCCCTGAAGGCTCAATTCCATATCTTTCAAGCTTCAATTAAAGCAGCTTTCTTCAATGTTCCATTTCAAATTCAAATGACACAGAACTTAAAATGGGCTCCTGTTACACTTTAGGGAGTGGTAATTTTGAAAGAAAATATGTTTTACAGAAAATTAGCATAGTGCCATGTTGTTTCTCTTGCACAGCTATATGAATTATATATACTGGCTTCATTTAAATAAGATCAATTTAAATGTGCTTTTCATAGTTAATTGCTAAATGTAAAACATTTGCAAATTTTAGACAAAGCAAAAATTATTTGACACGTCTTTCCTATGAACCGTATTTTTTTTTATTCAAAAAGATATATCCTGAAGTAGGGAAATACTTTTATAAGTGAATGCAAGAAAAATGTGTGAGTTAATACAATATGTCTCCATCTCTCATAATTTATAATAATTGTGTATTGTTGATAAGAGGAAATCACTGAGTGGCCATAAGGAGGAGTAAAGGAAGACCAAACCAAAGAGGCAATTTTACTTGTCAGTGACAGAAAGGCCAATATTCATATAAATACATATTCACCATACTACTGATCAGATAATCAAAGTAGAGATAAAAATGATTACTTAATTTTTATATGTGTACATAGAGTAATTTCCCAGTAACATACTTTAATCTACAATGTTCTGCCTAAGTCTAAATAGTTGAGCTGATTGTACTTCCACTGTTTCCCTTAGAAATATGTTTTTACAGTCTGGTATATTTTCATTGTTTAGGACTAAGTCCACCATTGCAGATACACCCCCAGCGTCAATTTTTTCATGTACCCTTCCACTGTTTAGCCAATATTTCATGATGCATATTTCACAGATCAGTGCATAACACGACTTGCTTCATACATGCTTGTAAGTAATTGTAGGCACTTTTGACAATTTCAGCCAAAGTGTGGGAGGAGGGTAACATCCATGAAGACTGTGCAAGCACATGAATTACTTTGGCCAGACAAGTTAAAAACTGCTGAGCAACATTTACTGCCTGTGTGTATACTCTCAGTCTGCAGTCACTTAAACCAGTGTTTTGTCATAGTGCAAACATACCTTAACCCACTTAGGGCTTTTGGAAAGTTCACTGTTGGCTCATGTTTTTAAAAGATGGAGACTTCAAAACATATCTCATGAACTTAAGATAAGGACTGTTAGAACTTCAGTGTTTCTGAAAGTGGAGTGAAGCTTATTCTGTGCATGCACATGTGGATCTATCTATAAGGCTGAGTGACCACAATGCCTACTGCTTGGATTGGCAAACATTTACCTTATTAAGATGTAGTTTCGGTTACCACTGCGTCAGAATTTAATTATTTGGGATGAAGTTTCCCATCACGAGCTTCTGCCTCAAGCTGAACTGACTTTAAACATAATTTAGCTTTTCCAGGAAGAATTAGGATAAAGAACTGCTAACTAAAAATCAACACACAAACCACCTCATTGTAACTATCTGTTGAGGAGCTGTAGCATGTAGCATGAGGAGCATGTAGCTCTGCGTGTGCGCACGCACGTGCACGCACACACACACACACATTTACTCAGTAGAGGCTTGCTGGTCTTGACAAAACAAGCCTAAAGCGTTTTCTCACCGCAGATCATACAGACTACCAGCATGCATTGATAGAGGCCTCAGGAAGTCTTTTTCTTTACTTCTCTGTAATAAGGGATCAGTCCTTAGGTACAGGTTATTTACTTAAGCTGTGCTTAAAACATGTAATGAGAGGTGTTCTGCCATTTGCCTAGGTAGCATAGTTTGTAACCAGGAAGATTTGTTCTAACATGTAATTGTAATCTTCGCTTTGAATGAAGCTGTTTGCTCTTCACCCCAGCCACAGGGGATGTTGTACATGACTGAAGACAGCTGTCTTGTTGTCTTGAGCCCACCCCTAGCCTGTCCAAATCTTTAACTTTTCCCCATTAGACTTGCTGTCTAAATCAGTTATTCAGACTTCTTTCCACTAGGTTGTCCAAAACTGGATACTAAGTGTAACAGAATCGTTTTATATCTCTCTTAAAACATGCTTTGTGCTTTACCTCCATCTAAGTCACAGTCTGGCAGTGATCAAGACTTTTTCCTGCTAACCTTTCCCTGGTTACTAACGCTAAGAAAAGAAAGTCAGTCTAAGCCGTGGAATCAGACTGTGGTTTCATGAACTCACTAAGGGGTAGCATTAGCCAGCTATGCTGCTCAGATACACAGCCTTCTCTTCTCCCTGAACTTTTCACAGTGCTACACTTTTCCTGTTATCACTACAAGTTAACCTAACTGGAGAACTTACCTATATTAGAAGTAACACTACCCACAGTTTTCTTCCTTATCTGGTTTTAATCAGTACCTGATTCCTGGCTAGGTAGCTGCACAAACTGTTACCAGAGGTGTTTGCTACTGTGACAGCACTTCCACACGAAGTCACTCCAGCAGGACTTCTTTCCTCTGACCAGTAACTGAGTGCTTTCCTTTTCTGAGCAAACTGACCAGAGGTTCAAGTTGTGATTTATTTTTTTTTTATTTAAAGAAGTGCTCAGCGATGTGAATAAACACACGCAGGAACTGAGAGTTGAAAAACTGTCCTAGATGTTTTCAGCTGGGTACTCAACAGGATGAGAGCAGCCATGTAGTTTGTAGGTGTTAACATGTGCAGTGAAGGCAGCCGTTGAGACATGCAGTGAATGGAAGGCAATCTGCAAAAAATAGTGTTTATGTAATTACAGAAAATAGTAATGCCTCTGCCACAAAAGGTGAAATTAACTGAGACAGTCTTTGTCCTGTGTTTTTTTGTTTGTTTGTTGGGTTTTATTTTATGGGAGTGGTGGTTTTTTTCTTTTTAATTTCAGGATGTTATTTTCATGGAATTTGTATTTTGTCCACATTTTTGATTGTGTGATAGGAAAATAACGTACAAGTAATGAATTCATATTCATCTCATATAGCACATTTTTAACAAACAGGTGATGTGTAGGAACATTCACATACAGAACTGTTTTTGAAACAGCTATTTTGTTATTAGGTGATACCACATTTGGTGGGAAAGATCATCTGTTAGTGGCAAGAATTCACTAGTGGTCCTTTGGTACCCTATGTGAGACAATCATAGCTATTATATTCTTTCTTCTCTTCCCTGCTCTTAATCAGTACAGGATTCTCTGCCTTTCCATACAAGCAAGGAATTCAGGAAATTGTTTCCCAATAATAGAATTTCAGAGCTATAAGTAATTGTGTGTAATAGAAAGCTGTCGTTTGTTCCCATTAAATCTGCAACTCCCAGTCAACAGAGCAGGGGACACTCTTCTTCACTGGTATGATTGACTGTACTTGATACAACAGGTAATAGTGTTAACACATGGGAAGACCTGGATTACGTATGTCACTTGAGGTCTAACAGTATAATTTCTGATATTGTAATGAAAGGATTGTCTGTTGCACAGCTTTGGTCCTGCTAGAAACACAGGAATTGTACAACTAAATCAAATGCCCAATACACTCATATTTAATCCCTAAAAGTCATCAGGCCCTGACTATGATTAGTTGGAATGTGTTGGCCATTATGTCACTAAATTAATGATCCTATAGACCTACATGGGACTATGTAGAGGGCAAGATGCAGTAAACCTTTAACATGGGGAGCAGCAGCTTGACCTTTGGCAGTGTGTTAACTTCATGTATCTGTTATGTAGCACGTTTTACTGCATTCCCTCTAAAGGAAGAGGTGATGGCTACTGCTTACAAAGTACTTTGACTGGAAAATGCAGAGTATCAGTTCAAATGAATTTTAACTACCTTCCATGGCACACAAAGTGGTAGAGGGGTCTAATCCTCACTCAACATCTAGGACAGGTTCTGATGGAAACACACCAACCTAACGGGCTGATGGCAATGCCAGTGGTTTTTTACAAACTCTATCATTAATTATTCTCACACTCTGGAGGAATGTTACAGAGTTAACGAATGAACATATTCACACTTTGAGTCTCAGAACGAGTTAACTAGAATGAAGCCTGATGACTTTGAATATTTCATTAGGATTTAAATGTGTGCAAGATTAAGGCTACGCACCTTTTATAAATTAAGAGGGATTAAGATTATTAGATGGCTTCCTCAAACGAGTATTTTGAATAGATCGCTCTTTAGGGTAGCTGTCAATCAACATGTCTCTAAGCATAAGACAGAACTGTCCCGAGGAAGCTGCAGGAAATCGGAATCTCCCTGTGAATCTGCCATGCTGAGCAGCAGCGTGCATTGCCCCTGGTGGGAAAACATGTGATATAGCTATGCTCCTCCCAGTACTCAAATTTAGATACGCAGTACTGTGTAGACATGCACAAACTGGCTCCCGTTCTCCTGCCTTCTCTGCATCTGAAGTTGCTAGCTTCGAGTTACTTCACCCAAACTAGCCAGCAAAGTGGCATTCTGAGAGCAAGCAGACTGGAAGAGCCAACCTGCATGTTTGAAAGCCACTTCTCCACTGCAGGCACATTTATAGTGTCATGCAGCACAGAGGTCCCCAAATATTTGGAAATGGCAATTTCGGAATTTGAAACGATACAGCCATGTCAAGGAACAGATGGATAGGATTATCTCTGGCATGTCTCTGGTTTTCTCTGCATCTGTGTTTCTTGCACAGAGCTTCTAGCACAGTGGGTCACCCCCTCCCTGCTCCCACCCCTGCATTTGTGTTAACAGAGATGTCTGAGGACAGGGGCCAAAACAGATCAGGAAAGTAACATCCAAGTTTCATAAAATTTTTGGAGGGATTTTGTGTATGCCTTAACCTGGGCTGTTTCACTGATCTCATTTACAGTCATTAGCACAACTGTGCCACAAGGGCAGGAACAAGCATCTGGAAATTTCCTTAACTGGCTTTGCCACTGGAGAAAACATACCGTCGGATTGCTTGGCCATTGAGGTATTCTGCTTCACTTAATTAGCTCTGCTGAAAGGCTCCGTTAATTAGCACGGGTGTAGAGTTGCTCTGACACAGTTATACCACTTGCAAGACCTGAACCGTGCCCTGTAAATAGCAAAGCGAGCAGAAAGCGGGCGGCGGGGCACGCCTCCCCGTGCCTGGTGGGGACCTTAGCCCCCCGCCTTGCCAGCCCTGCCCACCTCCCCCCAGACCCCGGCGGGGTGTGCTAGCAACCGCCTTCCTCGACGACACTTGGCGTATCCCTGCATTTGCCTCGTTACTAACCCTGCCGGTGACACCAGGGGACACCAGGCTCCTCGCCCCCCCACGCTGCCAGCGGGCCCGGGCGTCAAGGGGCGGCAGCAGGCCCCGCCCACCCCGCGCGGCCCTCCGCGCCCGCGCCAGGCCTCCCACGTGCCCCGCGCCCCGGAGGAGCGGCCCGAAGCCGCGGGCGGGGCAGCTCCGGGGGCGGGACCGGCCCTCCGCTCCCCTCCCGCTGGCCCGCGGGCCCGGAACAGGCCGCTGCCGCCAGCCGGGCAGCCCCGCCGTGCGCCGGCAGGTGCCCGCCCGGCCGTCCCCGCCAGGGCGCATGCGCGGCCGCTGCGGGGCGTGAGGGAACGGCCCCCCCCCTACCCCCGGGGGCGCTGTGCTCCGCGCGCCCCCCGCCCCGCCCCGTTCCCCCTTCCGGAAGCGGCGGAAAGTTCCGAAGGGATCCGAGTGGAACCGAAGCGGGGAGTTGGAGCGGGGCGGGCGGCCGGGCCGGTCGCTCCGCTAGGGGGCGGGCGCGGGCGGCGGGCGCGCTCCTCCCCGCCCCGCCCCGCCCCGCCCCGCCCCGCCCCGCCCCGCCCGGCCAGCCCAGGCGCAGGAGCCGGCGGCGGCGGTGGGGTCGGCTCCGCGGGCCCGCGCTCCGCACCTGCTCGCCTCGGTCTGCGCGGTGGCGGCGGCCGCGGCGGCTTCTGCGCCCCCTGGGGGAGCGGGGCGGCGGCGGCGCGGCAGGTACCGGGCGGGGCGGCAGGAGCGGGAGCGGCGCGGGGTGCGGAGGCCGGGCCGTGGGGAAAGTTGGCGCCGTCGGGGCGCCTCCGGGAGGCGGGGGCGGTGGTGCAGCCGGGGCCGCCCCCGCGCCTCCGTCCTCCTCGGCCGGCCGTAGAAGTGCCCGGGCGGGCAGTTGGCCCCGGGGGGGAGCGGCGGCGGGGGCGAGGGCTGCGCCCGGCGGCTGGTGGGGCTGGGGCGTGGGGAGGGGGGAGCGAGCGGGAAGGTGAGCGGCGGTGCGGGGCCGGCTGTCAGCCCGCGGCTCGCCGTGCCGTGCCGTGCCGGCGGGGAGCGACGCTGCCCCGCGAGGTCCCTCCGCTCTCTGCTCTCCCCCGCGCCTTGTGCCCCCGGCGGGTGCGGTGGCGCTGGCGCCTGGGCAGATGGGCACCGTCGGGTCTGCGGGGAGCGCCCGGCGGAGGCCCGTCCCGTCCCCGCTCGCTCCGGCGCTCGCCGCTGCAGACTCCTGGCTCCTTCCCGCACCCGACCTTCCCGCAAGTCGCAGGCGGAGCACCTCGCCTCAGAGCTTTTTTCCGTGCCCGCCCGAGCACGGAGCGCCTCAGGCGGGTGCCGGAGGGGAGCGCAGCGGGGCAGAGCGGCCCCGGCCCGGGGAGCGCCCCCGGGAGCCCGGGGGTGACCGGCCCGGCGCTGTGCCGGAGCCCCCCCACCTCAGGGGCTGCCGGGCCCCCGCGGTACCTAACGTATGTAACGTGTACACATGTATGAAGTGTAAGGACAAGTTACCTGACCGGTGTTGTGAAACGGATGCAACGGCAGTAAAGACGATATTTCTTCTAATGTAAAATTCCCATTCATCTTACAGCGTTTCTCATTTCCTCTCTTTACTGAGATTACCTGAAGTAATTAGTCAGGCTCTCCTGTTGCTCGTTGCTTTCCTCTCTTTAAAAGATACGCAGTGTTTTTGGTTTGCTGTGTTTTGGGTTTTTTTAATTATTATTTGTTTTCCCTGCTAGGATGGTTGCTTCCCTCGTGGCTGTACACCTTATTGTACAAATTGCCACTGCTCTAACAGCAGCGTAACAGAAATCAGAATAAATTAGTACTTTGGTAATGTTAAATACTGATACTACTACTTTGATCATCCCAAACTGTCTTTTTGGTGGAAATATATGATCACTGAAGTACTAATTTTGCTCAGTATTGCATAGAAAAAATATTTATAAAAAGTGAATTTAGATGTGTAGAGTACTTGGCTTTGGAGGGGAGTTGGACTTTTTTTTTTCTTGTTTCTTCTTTTGTCTGAAACTAATCTGTAGAAGAAACAAATCTCCCTGTTACCTGGGTGGTTTTGATCTTAAAGGAAACTGTTCATAAACGGGAATGTGGAGAGGAAAGGTCGGCTTCATTACCACATCAGGAAAAATTGCTAATTGAATACAAATACTGAATTTTTATGATGCTGACCTTCCCTGGGTCTGTCTTGTGGCAAAAATCTTGTAATGGGTTGGTGACAAATGTCTAGTGTATCTTTGTTTCTTAGTTCATAAGAAAAAATGTAATGTTCCACGTATTTATAAGTACACTTAACAGAACACCTCATTTAAAGAACCAACATGTGTTGATAAGATTGATTTTTGTTTCATTAAACACTAACATGCCTGGCAGTAGATTCCTGGAAAAACTCTTAACACTTGTCATCTCTATCTGGGATTTAATAAGTGTTTCTTATGTGTCTGTTATCACCTTTTTTGCATGTTCTGAGACTGGGACAGTTCATGATTTCAGGACAGAAATGTTGTGTAATATCACAGCAACATGTTGTACTGTACAGTTAATTACTTTTTTGCCTCTATGCCTCCAAAATACTTTTTAGTACAAACTAAGGCTGTAATAAGACTATAGTGAAGTAAACGCTGTAATTCAATAGCATATCCAGAAAGCTCTGTAATTGCTTGTTAATTTAGCAATTTGTATTATTGTAATATGCTTAATGCAGAAGATGATAATGAAAAAGCTAGTGTGGCAGTAACATCACTTTCTTGTGTATGTTTGACTTGTCATGCAATAAATCTTGTTTTCATCCACTCCAGTGGTCTAAAATAGCAGTTAATGTCTAAAGATCTTTGATGGCTTTTTTTTTATAGTATCATAGCAGAAACAGTCATCTATACATTTCTAAGCTATGACCTACTTCTCTTACTGATGGGTAAACGATAGCTTTACATAGACGCTAAAAGAGTAACATTACATAGGCACAATGGTAAAGGTGTTGTGTACAGAAGTCATTAATGTTAAATTCTCTAAGGTGGACTAAATGCAGGTACAGTTAACAGTTCTGTTTCATCGCTTTGTACATTCAAAAATAATACTTGCTGTGCCAGCATCTATACATAGGGCTATGTGTTCATTACAAATTGAGCAGTTATGGTAAACTGAAGCTTAATGGTGGTCAGGAGCGTTGTTACCAACCCTAGGATTTTAAATATGGTCAGTGTGCTTTGTCAGTTTCATAGGAACCTTGTGGTGTCGTTTGTTTTTATTTGGTTTTTTTTTTTTTTTGGAATGAGAAACAATTCCATAAACTTTGTAACCATGAAGTTGAGAACTGGTTGCTGACAGAGGTAACAGTGTGTGGTTGTCTATTGTAAAGTTTGCACTGCAGTGGAAAAGCGAGAGAACATTTTTCAGTTGTTTTCCCAAAACTACATCTTTGAGTACATATAGCGAGCAAAAATTGTTTTAATTCCTCCTGGTATTAGTTGGTGTTGGTTTGTAGTATTGGTTTCTCTTATCTTCTGGCTACCTATGTGTAGCAGTGCAAGGTATATTTTGTTCTACGGTGTTACGTTCATGAGGTTAGTCAACAAGGGGGATTTGGCACAATGTCGATGAGCATTAGCTCATCCAGCTTGCAGGTGTCTGCCTTGTGGTGAGAATCCATAGCTCTGATGTTTCAGCCCTTCATGGGAGCATCAGATACCTTGGGCTATAACGTGGGACAGCTCTCACTTTTGTTTGCTTTGGGTAGCTTGCTACTAGAGGTAATTCTGAACTGGGCTTGTCCCTTAAGCCCACAGGAAAGGCAGGGTTTAAGCACCTTAGTCCAGGCTAGGTGGAAGTGTTGGTATCGGTAAGAAACACTCTGCCTGCAGTTTTGTTTTGGAGTTGGATGCGTTTCATGAGATAAAGTGTTTTCTTGTTATCAAGGCCTAAAAATCAGAAGGTGTGTATGGTCTTACTTCATGACAAGTGTGAATTAATGGGAGGTAAGTTGTTATTCTGTCAGGGTGTTTACTGAGGGGAAAGAGCAGGCGCAGAGGCAGTTGGGAGTGGAGTAACAGATGTGCTGCAAGTTCAATCCTGACTTACCTTGAGATAATTTATTCTAATCTTCCCATACCCTGAGATACCATTGTCTTCATATCGGCATGTACTGAACCTTATGGAGTTCTTATTTCTGTTATTAGCATTGTAATATGAAACTTAATCATGTGTACTGTATAGGACTTTGTATTCCTTTTTCTTTGCAGGGATATGAAAGAAGAAAGAAATAGTTCATGAAATGCTAGGAAATCGGATAATATAGAAAACATTCTCCAATAGCTTGCTTTATAAATCGTTTTTTGGTCTTAATTTTTCCTTCTGTTGGCAAACTGTATTCAAAATCTTGAAGAGCCTTCTCCCTAAGGAAAGAACTGATGTTTCTTTACGCAATTCAGTTGCTTGAGCTGTGCTGAAATCACTGTGATGCTGAAGTCTGGTCATGCCTGTCTGCTAGATTTTGTGTGTTAGATTTCTAAACATTGCACATGAGTAATGGCAACAAAGGGTTCCTGTCTCCTGTGCCAGGAAGGTTCAAGAGAAAAGGTTGTAGGTGCCTGGTGCGCTGCTGTACCATCGCTCATTTGGTGAGTCCCATGTGCTCTTGGCCTGCAAGTTGGAGAAGTCCAAGCAAAATCTAGGCTCCAGGCATACATTTAGAATACAGATTCTCCATCTGGCACTCCTCAATAAGATGTGAGGTATTTTTAAATCAGTTTCCAGAAGAAAGTTGGAAAAGATACAGGCAGAAACATATCTGCCTTTTCATCATTCTGAGAGTTCCTCTGGCTTTGGCTGACACACATCCACAGTTTGAAGGGCTTCTCTTCTCATGGAGCCAGGCTATCTCATCTCAGCATGCATCTTCATCCAAAAACAACACCTCTCCTTTAAATGCATGCGGTTTTTCTGTCCAAGAATCTTCACCTTTGATTTAACAGGATAGCATATCACTGCATAAGGGATGTGGCGGATCTCTGGGGATTGCAGGCCCCTTTGTCTGAAGCCAGCACATGATTTCTGTGACTAGGTTCCCCCTGTTAAACTTCTGCTGATCTCCCTTCAAAATAAATGTTAAAGAAGAGTAGGCAAGTAATGTAGTTTTACAGGCAAAACAGAAGTCACAAGAAACAGTGAAGCTTGCATGGTACAAGCATATGTTAATCTGTCATACTGGCTGTAATTTCATCAGTTCCCTCTCTTGGCAAGTTTAGGTTTCGTACAAGCACTTACAGCAACCTATGTTGGGGAGAGAGAGAGAGTGTCCCAAGCCTTGAAGGATGACTAAAAGCCCTGCTGAGGAAACTGTGTTTTTCAGAATCTGGAATTGAGAGGAGCTCTTCAAGCTAAACTACCATAATCCCTTTTCTAGTAGAAGGGATTTGGGGATTTTTAAATGGTGTTGCTTTGCCAAAAGTAAAACAGATACTACTTTGGCTGTATTTCTGCTTCATGATGCAAGGAAAAGTATGTGGCATGCTTGCTTGTATTGACTAGTTCAGTATGTTTCAAGAGGTTAATGTAGGAATCTTTATCTGTCTGTCTTCTTTATCAACAACCAGCTTTTTTCTTCCTAATTCAAGCTAGTGGTCTGTGCACTGTGAAGTTGATAAGATAATAATTCTTAATCAGTACTGTGCAGTATTAACGTAGTAACTTACCAGTCATAGGGATCTCTCTGTTTCTCTTTTTAGAACTTCCTCGCTAAGATTTAGTGATGTTGCTAATAGAAATTAATGGAAAATGGGGGGAAAAGCCAGTTTTTCGTTCAGACCTGTACGTGTGTGTTGTCATAGCGGGCAGTGAAGTTTTAAAAGGGGTTTGAGAGGATTTTAATAGTTTGAGATGAAAATAAAATCAATATATTTTCAAGTTCTCTGCAAGGAGAAGAAAACTAGATGTACAGAAAGTGATCTTGCTCCTTTGCTCTTCTATTTTAATGTGATACGAAACTAATTACATTTTAAATTCACGTAATCTTTCAAACAAGCTAAAAGGTTTCATTTCTGAAATGGTAAGGTGGAAAATACTAAAGTGTGCTTCACTTCTATTTTTTATTTTCTGAAAGAGAAGAAATGGTAAAATTGGTGTGAAATCACAAAATGCCTCAGCCTTTCTAGCTGGCAAATGTAGTGGCAATGGTTTGGTAGCAGCTTTAATTTTAGTGATTCTGACAGATGCCAGTATTACTGACCAAGGCTGGATGCCTCAACAGTGTGTTTTAAATAGCAAATAAAATGTGCCACGTGCACAAAGTAAAGCTACCACACACCCCCCATAGTAAGAAGCAAAAATCTCCTTTTTAAGTAATTATTGACACTATTAACCAGATGTTTGGTGGTGGGGTTTTTAATCTAAAGACTTTACTCTTTTCCCAAAGATATTTTTTTAGTTGTAAGCAACTGAAATCAACAGTAAAGTGTTTCAGTATTAAATCAAATGGCATTTTGTTTGCATTTTAAAGTACCAAAGTAGTTACAATTTGACATCTTGTTCGTTGATTTCCTGCTGTCCTCTCCCTCCGCCCTCAGTCAGATTTCAGTCTGGTGTGTGTAGAGTTAAGGAAAGCGAGTGGTTTGAAACACCAAACTGTGATGAGTAACCATGGCTATTTCCCTAGCAAGTTATGGGATATAGTTACGCTCTGTGGAATGACGCATCTTAAGAATCAAAGCTGGGAGCCTGAACTGCGACTTGTATACGCGTGGGCTTTTGTACTGTGCTGCTGTTCTTCTGTTGTTTTGCCTACAGCTGCGTGTGTATGGATCCTGTTGTTCAACGTGGGATGTCTCCCAGGGATTGGCCCTGAGTATACAGAGGTCTTTCACTGAGTTTTGGTGGTGTTTTTGTAAATTTTTTTAAAGCTTAATATTTTTATTCCGGGTATTGGATCTATGTGCAGTTGACTCCTGTTTCTGTACCTGTATCAGTGTAAAATGCTTTTCATAATTCTTGCAGTTTTCTGTTACTTTATATTCTTACCTATGTGGGAAAGGACTGTGCTTCTTGAACTGTAATGGTGCAGATAGAGGCACAGCTTTTGGTTGTAGGCAAACTTGGACATGCACCCAAAGCTAAATACAGGCAAGGAATTTTTGATTGCTGTGGATGCTTCAGTGTTAATGGTTTGTCCAGAAGAGGGTAACTTCTTGAATGTGTTGCTGATGTTCTAAATAACACATTAAAAATCTCTAGTCTGTAGATAAAGCAGGTTGTACTTTGGTCAAGTTGAAGATCAGCTAGCACATGCTAAAGTACAGCTTGCCTTATCTTCGTGTTATTTCAGAATGTGTTAGTTCATGTTTACTATAGGAAAGAAAGGCGTCTTTGAGCAACCTAGTGAACACAAGTTGTCCTGATTGGCTTTCAGTGGTTGTTATAGGATGGGACATTTTCCACTTTTCACACATGCTTCTAGCCATATATATATATATATATATAAGCAAAGATTTATTAAAGCATGTTGGAAACTTGTTTAAAAAAATTTAGCTAACATCCTGGGCTGCAGTGTGGATTAACTCCGTAATTATGGTATAGTTCAAACTTTATCATATCCCTGGCTTTGTATTTTTGGGTGCAGTATATCAATGGATTTTGTTAATTATTAGAAGGCTTCAAGGAGGTAAAATTCTTGAACCCTAGTAGTTTGCAATGTCACATGGCACTTTCTAGACTACTGTTGTTTAAGATTTCCATCCTTGCATATGCCTAACTCAATTCAAAACATTGATTCTCTGAATTAATGAGTCAATGCAATTATTTGAGCCGTCCTTCTGTTAACTTGAGTGATAGCGTAAGCCCAGCTGCAATTTTGGTCTCTGTTCTGCCCACTGCCGCCTTCAGCTATGGCTTTCTCAGATGCTTGGTAAAAAGAGTGTTGCAATTTTTGCTTGATGGAAACTCATTGGGAAACTTTAGTTTGGGTAGAGCATAAGCTACTCTCAGCATCATCTTGTACATTATTCTGTTTGGGATTAGATTGAAAAGAGATCATGTCTTCTGGGAATCTTTACAGAAGGATCCAGTTGTATTAAGGATCATAAATCTTTTTCCCTTCAAAGCATGTTTCTGTAAATATTTGTTTTGCATGACATGTGGAAAAGTTGCTAAGAATTTAGTAATTTGTGACTTTGAATACCTAGTTAAAAACTTAATTTTTCTACATATTTAATAAACTCATTAAAAAAAGAACCAAGCAGTAGTAGAACAACAGGGTTTAGGCTGCTCCTTGAGGTATGCAGCATTTGATGGCTGTTTGTTACAATGTTGAAATTACAGGGGTTTTTTTGTTTGTAACAATTTATGATTGTGAGGAACAATTGGAGGAGGGGGATCAATACTTCCCAATATACTCCAAAAGTAATAAGCAATTTGAGGTGATGCTGAGAAAATTCAGAATCATAAATATTAGGCAACTCTTCATCTGTGAACATTCTTGTGATACTGTACTTCATGTATATTAAATTAATAGTAGCTGTTAATAAGACTGAATGCAAGTGTGGGTTTTCTATATTTGCAGTCATGGTGGAGGTGTTTTTTTATTAAAAACAAAAAACCTTTAGCAACTGAATTCTTCTTGCTTTCAGATTTGTTTGACTTTAGCAATACAGTTGTACTTTGAAGTAGTTGCCAGAAAGTTTCATAAGCTGAGGAAAAGTCTGTGGGACTGCACCGTTCAGGGCACACTACTGATGTGGCAAGAGACCAAAAATCCCTGGCAAATTTCAAAAGTCCCCAGCAATACTGTTGTAGTAAAGCAGCTGTCTTAATTGTAGCTTTCCATTCATTAAATTCAGTAGATTTTAAGTTTATTCTCCAGTTTTGGTTATACATGTTTTCTATTCATATTGAAAACGCACACCTGAAGAAAAAGATAGCTATCTGAGGCAAGCTGGTGATTTGGCACCTGGGAGCTGATAAGGTTCCAGGATTAAGGGCAACACAGTGGTTTTTTGGTAACTAGGAAGTGATTCAGTGTTTAATAATGGGAAAGGTTGTGTTTTCTTTTGTCTTATGCTGTTTCTGAGCAGATAGGACTTTATTATTTTTCAGACAAATGTTTAGACTTTCCATTCTGTCCGGATATGTGTGGTACCTTTGGCCAAAGGTAGCAAATAACTGATGGAGCATTTGAGCATGCTGTTACTATACAATTAAGAAGCACTTAATTGACTTAACAGCATTCTGCTTCTAGCCGATGCACTCTGTATATCAGATAGTAATTCCCTGGAATGAAAAGGGAACATCATACCTTTGTTGTAGGTGAGTGCACAGGCTTGCAATGTCATAGTTTCTGCAAGGTGTGAAACAAACAATTATCTACCAGTGTAATGGGAGCAGATAACTTTTAATAGTAGCACCTGCTTTTCTGGTGCGTTATTATACAATAATTCATCACCACGATAACACCCCTTTGCCCTAAACTGGCAGTTTACAAATAAGCAGTTGCCTTTGGTATAGGACCTTTGGCATCTTGTAGTGAAACTATGTATGTGCTTAATAGTAAGGGAGGGCTATGTGTAGCGGTATTACCTTTTTGACGCAAGCATCACATGATTGATAAATGCTTAATCACAAATACAGTGCTTTGAATACTTTTTTTTTCTCCACTTCGTTAGAAATTTAATTCCTTATCAATATATCACATAATGTGAAGGTAAATTTACACACTTGATTTCTAACTCCTTAGGTAACGATGGGAGACTTTTTGGTTTTTCTTCTATATCCAAGTGTTTCACTGACCATTCTAGGGAGAAGTTTGTTGCCTCTTTCCAAGGATTACTTGTTCTGTTACTTGAGTGTAGAGCAAAACCGCTGGAAGCTCTAGTTCGGGTTTTCGTTGTGGCCTGGCTGCTGAAACACATTCCTGCCTCATTGGGGAATCTATATTTTTCTTTTCTTAATTGTGAAATTCTTGCATTTTGATGTGATGGAAGTACTACACTTTGTTATGTAATGTAAAATTAGTTATTTCTCCATACCAGTGTGAACAGAAGAACACAGAGTTCTTTAAAATCTGTGGTAAATTTGTAAACCCTGTTAATTTATGTTGAGCAGAGTATATTGGCTTCAGATCAGGAGATAGCGGTACACTTGGTTTTACATTAAGGGTCACTTATCTAACTATACTTTGGTTTCTAAACAGATATGTCTGACTTGTGAGCAGTTGAAGGTTATGTGGTAATCAAACAGCATGATTCGGTGGGATATGAAGCTGGGTATATTCAGAATAAACTTAGTAATAAAGATAATTTATCACAAGAATAACTTGCTGTTATTTGTACTGAATTCTTGATTCTGAAAACATGACATAAATCCTGTGGTTTTTTTAAAAAAAATTCTCTTGGAGCAAAATGATTGTAGAAGAGTTGTGATAATTGTATATAGGAAAACAAGCTTACTCATAATGTTACCCGTTTTCCTTGGATTTTGAAGGAATCTGACACTATTAAAAGGAGTTTTGATGGAGAACATACTTTTCCAATAGCATCTGCTGAGATTAATTAATGAATTGAACTGCGATCTGGACAAGTGTGCCTCTAGAGTACTGGGGTCTAGTGTTAGTTCTGTCATCAGTTACTCTCAGAGCAAGAGGTTTTGTTACTATTATGTTACAAACTCTGTTACTTGTTAACCAGTGCATGCTATGTTTGACTGACTTGCGGTAGTATCAAGTTGTGTGCTTTGGTCATCTGTGTTTGGTTTTTTCCTAATTACCCAGGAAGTAAATCTTTCCCAGTATAAAAGAACTGGTTTGAAATTTCTCTTTTGGGTGTCAAAGCAAGCAGTCAAAGACAAATCCAAGGTACGAAGAAAATAAGACTGCATGTTGCTTAGTCTGCCAAGTGCCCGACACTGCAGCTTTTTTATCACCTCATTTACCAAAGGCAAAAGTAGCAGGTGTTTTCTTGTCCCCTGTTTTTCGCTCTGCCTCCCATCCCCCAAATATTTGTAAACAGAACACGTTCACTTAAATGGCAAACTTGGTTCCATCTCCTCCACTACTTTTAATTGGGTAAAATTACTTCTAAGCCCAAGATAACATGCTTATCCTTATAACTTTTGCAGAGAAAGATTGTAAGCCAAACACTACAGAAGCTCTAAAGAAAGTGTTCCCGTAGGTGTCACCTCACTTGTGTTTGTGGTTGCAGCACCAGGCCAGCTCTGTGCGTATTGATGTTCCTCAGCTGCCAGGTGCACATAGCCACAGTTGTGCAATGGCCTTTCTTGGTTAGGGATGGCTCACATCATTCATTGAAGCTTGTTTGCTTTTCTTTCTGGCAGCGAGGAGAAAAACTGGCTTTACAACCATTTGCTGTGCATTTTAAGGCAAAGTTGAACTCTTAACATGGGTAATAAAAAAAAGCCTGTTTTACTGGATTCATTAGATGGCAGCTTCAAGGTGATCGTTGAGTGTGCCTCTTGCCAGCAGATAAGGTCAGGTAGTGACACACCTGGCTTTTTTTAGTGTCCTTCCTTTCCATCCATTGAGATCCCTTTTGGCAGTTGGTGTGTGATGAGTAAATGAGGTGAAAGTTTCTGTTTCTTCAGTACTTCTAACTTTGATGTGGTGTCGGGTGACCTAAAACAACATTGAATCAACTGAATGTTCAGCTTCTGAGTCTGGTTGTCTAAAGAGCATACTGGTTGTCCATCCTCAGTAATGTCCAATTCTTTGTAAGTTTCAACACATTTTATAATAAATAAATAAATTGGCAAGTCTTAAAGACATTAAGCTGTGGACTACATAGAAAAGGTTAGTACCTGCACTAAGAACAGGGCTTCAGTGTGAGGCTCAGCAGGTGTGTATATTCTTTTGCCCACACAGTAGGGAGTGAGCAGGTGCTTGACTTGGGTTCAACCACTACCTACATCACCTGCTCTACATCCTCTAACTAATGGCTGGGCAAGACCAGAGACAGGACTGGCAGTACGGAAACATGTGTGGGACTTGAAGGCTTGGGGTCTGGGAGCAGAAGGGAGGAAGAGCTCAGGCTTGGAGAGGTGGCAGCCTAGGGTCTTAAGAGATGAGCGTAGTAGTACGCACATGATCAGAGGCATCCTGGCATGCCTATGTGACTCAGTATGACAGTGAACGGTGCCAGAGGTAGCCACCAAGAGGGAACACTGATATATTAGCAAATTATTCAACAATAAATAACGTGAGCAGTTACATACATTATAAACTGTAGTTACTTCAAATAAATATTCTGCAGACATTTACTTCTAATGCCTGTCAGTTCCTGCTGCATTGCTCGTGTTAAGACGTGACAGTTGTCCGGTGTTGGTTAATTTCTGCATTACAGAGATTTCAGTTTACGCTTTGTACTTAGACTATATTATTAGACAACATGATACATTAGGTTAGCGTGTTGAAATTTGAAGATGAAATTGTTACTGTACTAAATGACCTGTTTATTCCTGCTTTTATTTAGAGGAGTTTTGTGTTGGTTGGTTTGTTTGTTTTGTTTAAATTGGATGCCTGGATGTAAGGGAAGAAAAAGATCTTTACCTTGAGAACTATTAAACCCTCGAGTAGGTTGCCTAGACAAGTGGTAGAGTCTTCCTTGCTGGAAATATTCAAGGTTTGACCTGATGGGACCTTGGAAAATCTATTTTAAAGCCCTGCTTTCAAGAACAGTTAGGCCGGATGATCTCCAGAGATCCCTTCCAACCTAGATTTTTCTATGATTCTTTGATCTAGGTTATATATAGTCATGTTTTTCTAAATTTTTTGTTAGAACAATGAAAATAACATTGTTTGCTAAAATAATAGTTATTTTTTTTCTGATTAAAAAAATGAGGGAAATAAGTTAGTTCACCAATGCAAAACTTTACCACCACACAATAATACTATTATTAAAGGAGTGGGCAGCATTGTTATAATATTGGTACTCAGTTATTTTTATTTGTGTGAGAGGAGAGTCTGAAATGAGGAAAGAGCTCTCAGTCAGGTTGCCTCCTATAGAATTTTGTTTGAATGCACACCATGCTGCTAGAGTAATATTTAGAAACCTAGTTTCAAATACAATCGGAAAACATTTGACTAGTAGTACCAAATACTTTTTTGTTTTATTATTATGTTATATATTAATTATATATGTTAATTGACATATGTTATATGTTTATGATGAATGCCTGAATGAAGATTTTATAGCTGAGTGTGTATATGTGTATACAGAGACATAATATACTTATTGATACATTTGTTGCAGAACAAATTGAGCATGTTAAGACAAATCTATAAATAGTGGAGATCTGTATGTTTCAAGACACTTTGAGGTAGACAAATCCTGGGTTTTGCTTTTGCTTTGTTTTGGTTTTTTGTTTGGTGTTTTGTTTTTTTTTTTTTCCAAAAAGGCCAGCTGTAGTGGTTGGCCTTCCTGCAGCATGTCGTTTTAGTTTCGTCACAGCAGTTCATTGTAGAAATCATTCAAAAGTTGATGTGCGCTTTTGACATCTGTAACAGCATGCTAACTAGCCTTCCAAATTTTGCCAAAGAAATTCTGCTGTGTACTGGTTCAGGAAATAATCCTAAAATCTGTGTTAGCAGTAGTGATGTCTGTGTATATAATACATGGAATGTGTACAATGCAGCAGAAAACCTAAAAATTTAGACTGGACTTTTAGAATGAAACTGAAGTATCTCTTGCTGGAGATAGTCTTGTAAACTACTTTGTGGGGAAATACACTTAAGTATTCAAAGCCTTGTGTGTTAATCTGTGACTGATTTGTATGTAAAGTTGTGTAGGGACTACTTGGCTTGGTTATGGTTTGTCTTGAGTTTATTTAGCAACTTCTGGATACTGTTTCAAATGCTTAACTTCACAATCAAAGACACATACGTATATATGGATGTACTTTATAAGCCTGTTTTATAACGACATCTTCTCCCTTCCTTCTGAATTTGGCTGCTGTTCTCAGGCTTTCTCTCCTCTGTAATGTTTGGGTTTTTTTCCAGTAAGGGGAAACCATGGCAGTTTTCTCAGTTAGTAATAGGGTTTCAGCAGAGAAAAAAACAGATAAAGGTCTGCATTTCCCTTAAGTAAAAAACTTAATTTTTTTGATCTCCTGTGATGTTGCTGTAGATTTTTTTTTTCTTTTATTGTTCAGTATCTCTGACTTTATTTACATTTAGATCAACCATACCTTTTTTTTTTCCCCCTGGTACCTAACCACTTTAGGACATGTTCTTGAAGCGTGAGTAAAGTGTTTCCATTGTGCATATCTTCAGAAGAGATGTTTGATGTAGATATTTCTTACTGTTCCCTGACTCCTTAGCATAATTGCAGCCATCACAGACCATGTTCAAACAGATAGCACTGCTTCAGGCACTGGTGTGCTGTCACCTTTCTGTATTGATAGTTAGACTTGTAATTAACCACTGTTTGCACAATTACAAATACAGTAATTGAGGTGACAGCTTCCCTTGGCGGAGCAGGGAAGGAAGGGAGGAAAAGATCCTCAAATGCACTAGCCCTAGAATAATCAAGTTGGTGATTTGAAATGCTCACTACTGGCAATGAGTCCATTTTCTCCAGGCAGGTAGCCCACAGGATTCACCTGGGGTTTGTTCTCGGCGATGAGGCCACAAACCTCTTGCATTAGCTGTGGAAACACCATCTCTTGGCATTGTTTGTAAACCTGTTTCTTGTTCCCTGGCACGGAATTATGACCGCATGGTTAATGAGTTGCTTGAACCTCTGTGTTCGGTTTTAGCAGCACAGCACAGGCCGATGGTACCGGCTGCTGCTGCAGTGCAGGCAGGGGTGTGCTGGGGTTCGGGGGGGCCCAGCGCAGCTGGGGCTGGCTTCCAAACTCTGCTGTAGAGCCTAGTTTGTGGTCTAGTTTTGGAGGTTTGCATGGCTGGAAACCAGAATAAAGTGGCCATCTGAAACCTGCATTTTGAATTTGGAAAAAAAGATACGTTTTCCCCAGTAAAAAAGGCAGGGGGTTTTGGTGGCTTTTGTTGTTGGGTTGGTTTTTTTTTTTGGGGGTGTATATGTAGTTGGTTGTTTTTTGGTTTTTTTTTTTGTTGGATTTTTTTCCTCTTAAGTAATGCTTCAAATGAGGCCTTAGTTGGCTGTAATAAACCAACATTAATTGTTATCTTTAGTTTCCCTTATTTTTGCTTTTGGTATTATTCCAAAAGATACATGACTCCTTTGTTCATAAACATCTTTAATCCTTTCTTTACTGCATTTGTAATGAGAGTTGTATTTTGATATTGAGTTTCTTAGACATGGTAACAGTAGACTTGACAAAGAGGGAACTATAATAAATCTATTCAATAGTAGCTAGACTCATAAATTCAGGAAAAGGTGCTACAGCCTTACAAGGACTTGACTTCAACTCTTTTGGTATCTTGCTCTGTTTGCCTTCCAAATATTTGATTGATTAATCAAAGCAGTTAAATTAATACTGTTTTTCTTATGGAGCAGATCACAGTATGATTCCTCTGATTCAACCTAGTCAAGTAAGAATGCACGTAGTCCACATGTATCTACATATTTTTCTTACAAGCTTAGTATACTACAGTGTACAAGTTTAATTTTGTACATCTTTGAAAATATTGCCAGTTTTTTCCTGAACAGTTTAATGTTGGTCATTGAGCATAGAGTTCTTGGGGGTAGGAAGAAGATAGTATGCTAAACTGTTTTTATACTGAAAAATGTTTGGAAGCTTGGAGTAGAAGAAAGTAATTAGTATGGTCTGTGATGATCATTGTAATAATGCTGCAAGAGAGAGTTGTCATCTTTAGGTTTTCATTCCCTTCTCTTTGTGGGGATGGTAATAGTGTGGAGCTGAGGAGTTGGTCTGGAAGCCTTAAAAGTGAATGCTGGTCAAATAATTTATACTTCAGCAGATAAAACCTTTATCTGTTTGGAAAACAAGAAGTTGAGATCTGTAGTTAAGTGTAGCGGTGGATGTCTGGCAGAGAAGGTAATGCGCATATGTGTCACTGTTACTCAGCTGTCTGTACACTACATATTTGCGTAACATTGGAGAAAAAGGTGACAAATTCAGCAGTAAGAGAATGCCAAGTAGTTGGATGAGATCTGACTCCTTACCCAACTGTGCAGATAACATTGTTTGAGATTGACTAGGACTAAAAAGCGGTGCTGTCAAGGAAACACTTCGGGCCCAGCATGAAATCATGTTATCTAATATTTATGAAGGGAAACACACACAAGATGCTGAAACTTTAGAGGGCATTTAAAAAACCCCAAAACCCCAACACCCCCCCGCCACCACCACCTCAAACCTCCATGTTGTGTTTCACAGTATTTGATGTTCTAAACACCCTAGCCCGCCCTCCCCATCCCCTTTCTTTTTTTTTTTTTTAATAATGCTAGTAGGAATTTGTACAAATGAGAGCATCACCCATCCTAAATCTGGTTTTGGTTGTTTTTTTTTTTTTGTCTGGCTCTGATCTAGTTCCTTAGGAGCAAACTTTCTTCATTGTTTTGAAGATGCTACATAACTCCCCTTCGGTATCTTAGCTAATTTCTTCTTCCTCTACTCCCTGCATTGCTGTTGTACTCTTGTTACTGTTTGCTTTGTTCCAGCCCATCCAATTATGCTTTTATTCATCCAGTACTTTTCATGTCTGATCTTCTGCTTATTTTACTTCAAACCCCCTATATTCTCCAGAGCCTGCACTAATAATTGATTCACTTAGCCTTATCAGTTCTGATTTATTTTTTCATTTGAACCTTATCTGACATAATGGTTTTGAAATTTATGGAAAGGGCAGCCCTTTCTTCATGAATGCAATAAGAATTAAACCAGGAGGTGTTCCTGTTTTGATTATTTATTTTTTTTTTTCCCCTCGAGGTTTTGAACTGCTTCCCAGCCAGAGCTTTGCTGTGAAGTTCTCTTAGACTTCCCTTTCAAACAGGCTGCTGTGCTGCTTTTTGGCTGCTTTGCATTTGCTGGCTCAGGGTAGGCAGCCAGCCTGTCATTGTATTCAGTCCCCAACAAAACTGTTCTACCACTTGTTCTGTCTAGTCTTGCAAATTGCTTTTATTTTGAAAGGATTCCTGTGCTTGTCATATTGCTGCACAAGGGGGACTGTACGCTGCTGCATGAGTTTACCCTGTTTGAAGGTTAGATACCTTTGCTTATCAATGTTGATGAACGTTTGGCTAAATTTGGCAGCTAATTCCCATTACATGCTGAAGTTGAATCCCCACCCCATTTTTGCAAGAGACAAACTTGCTTAGGTGAAATTCTAGGTTTTATTAATAGTAGGAAAGTGTATATGGCGTAGGCCAGAATTTGTACTTTGATTCCAGAGATCGGGGGGCAGGGGGGTTGGGTGCATTCAGCATGTGTAAATATTGATATCACATTCAGAAAGCTCTTGCGGGCAAGCAGACCACTTACCTGGTCATGACAAGGTACATTTTGCACTAGGAAAGCAATTAAGATTAAATAAACTAAGCTGAGTATTTTTATACAACTGTAATTTAGGGTAGGCGATCTGGAATAAGGGTCATTACCTTTGTTACTGGTCGCAGTAAGCCTAAATATTAGAAATTTATGTAAAGGGTTTAGTGAACAGCTTTCAAAATAAAGTTGTTAATCTGCTTTATTCAGTTACTGAGGTAAAATAAGCTTGACAACACTGTCTGAAGAACAGATTTCAAATTAATTTCTCCTTTAAAGCTCTCATGACAATCAATTTATTTCCAGGGAACTGGGCTGTTTTGTCATTGATTTGCTGTATCACTTTTTTTGGTCAGTTAACTAGTCTTAAGCAAAACCAGAAACACAGTACTGTGTTTTCAAGTAATCCTTGTTTTGATGCCTTTCCTTTAAAATACAATTCCGGTGTATTGCAGGGTTGTGAAAGAAATACAAAGGAAAGAAAGCACTAGTGGTGGTGGACTTCTGTCCTGTTTCTCAGTCCAGCTGTTTGTGATCACAGCCCTAACCTGATAAGATGCTGCAGGAAACTCCCTCTTCGCCTCTCCCAGCCCTGCCAGATTAAGTTTTGAGGAATTTGCCTGTTGGGAGGCATTGCTTATTACCACTGCCATGCAAAAATGCCTAATGGTGGGGAAACCAGCAGCGAGATACAGGATCTCAGCACTATAAGCAAAACTCTGCCTTTTTTGCTCCTGTTTCAGTCTAAACCAGCAATGCTGGCCTACTGCCTGCATTCCTCTGTAATCGGTTGCCTCAGCATGGTAAGATTGCTTTGCGGGAAGTAGATAAGTATTCTACCTGCCAGCCAGGAATACAAAAGCTGAAATAGGAGGGATTGGGGAATGTCATATATACTTGGCAAAACTGGGGGTGGGGGTGGATGTTTAAAAGTGCCTGATGTTGTCTTGTGTATTAGGTGATTTGAAACTTAAAAAACAAACTAGCTTTCAAATCTAAAAGTCTGGAAAATAGCAGCAGTTGATGTATAGTGAGGTATAGAGATGTATTCTCAAACAAGGAGGTTTAATTCTGTAAATTATGTGAGCCTGTCTATGCATGGGGAGCTTTAATAAGCTTGTAAAAGCAAGGTTCAAGAAACTTGCATTACTTCAGGAAGCTTTGTTATAAACGCTCATTAAAAATGAAGAAAAAAACCACCTAAGTGGGCTTGAATTACTTGTGAAGGCACTATATGTCAGTAGGAGAGTTGAAGAAAAAACAAACCCAACAGAACACCAAAAACCATGAAACAAACCCAGAGAGGGTACTCCACTCAAGAGCAAGCAGCTCTTTACCAAGTCACCCTTCCAAAATCGTGCTCTGCCCTGCTCAGTTTTACTCCTCCAAACTCCAGTTGTGGTTTGCGTGGCTCCTGCTCTGTGTGAATGCATGCTGCCTTCCCTTAGCCTCCTGATGGGCATCTTCTTTACTGGCCTCAGGTTTCCACCTTCCCAGTATGTTCCCCTTGATTTGGGGTTGGGCAACGGCTGTTAGAGCAGCATCTCTGCCTGTTCACATCATTTGTAGGAACTGGAATGGGCAGGCTTACCTCTTTGCCAGCACCATGAATGAAAAGCTCACGTAACTGAGAAAAATAAGTGTATCGCCTCGGTAGCTTGGTGGCAGGAGGTTTAGCAGGTGTTTGCCTAAAAGTTGGCCCAATATTCTCATCCACCCTGAGGTAGGTGGTGGAAGGGTGCTCTGCTGGCCCTGGTCCAGAGAGGTGTTCCGTGCTGCCAGGGACTCCGCCACCCAGCCTGTGGCTGAGCTTGGCACCAGAGGCATGTTTCATGCTGACCGAGCAGCTGCTTTTTGACTATTTAGGAGCTTAAGTGAATTGGTTTGTCAAAAGAGAGGAATTGACCAAAAGGTAGCTGCCACTGGGTTTGTACAGGAGCATCTATTTTAGATGGGTGCTTTTTGGAGTGGTTTCCTTGTGGTCTATGGTATGCTGTCGTTGCTAGGTGCGTGTTAATCTTGTAGGGTGATGAAAAAATTGCCTAACAGGGATGTAAAGATATAAATGTTTAGATTTCACTGGTCCAAAGCATACACTGTTTAAATGCTGATGGAAAACCAGAAAGCACAGATTGTTTGCAAGCTAGGACATGTCCTGTAGTATGTTTACTCTAGTTTTTTTCTTCACTGTGTGTAGGAATGGCTTTCTTTTAAAGCGAGGACACCCAAGCATCTGCAGGGATTAGAAAAATGACTAGCCATTTTGGGTGACAGTGTTGCTTTTTTCTTGTTTACCTATCATCTTTGTGCAGGAGGAGGACTTGTGCAAAAGCTGTGTGCAGTCAGTACCAGTGCAGCTCCTGGCAAACGGTTTGATCTTATAGGTAGAAGATTACAAACTGATATGATCCTAGATGTTTTGAAGCCTCTGCAACAAACCAAAAGGGAAGGAGAGGTGTGCTTTGGTAAGCTTAAAATAGAAATCTGTGGGCTAGTCATAAATGGAGAGGAAGTGAGAAGACAGAATAGCAGAAAACTGTTCTTTCATGGCAATTGTTTACAAAGTGTGGATGTTTAGGCAGGTTTTTTATAGTGTCTGTTTGCTTTTTCTTCTGATGACTTACAAAACGTCGTGTTTGTAAACTTTCTGGAGAAATTCTTCTCCCCCCGATCCCCTCGCATGGCTAATAAACTTACTGCATGAACTCTTGCAGTTTTGGTAATCTGAATATGTAACAGTTATGATCAAAGTATCAGGAGGTGTTTTAGTTTCATCATGTTTAGGTTCTGGCTCTGAGTTATGAGACTTTTGCAAGACATTTTCAAGCTTTTTCTTGTAGTTTAAAAGGTAGAACTTTTTGTAATTCCTTCAAACAAACTAGTTTTGTGAGTCTTCAGGATCTTCTGAACTTGTGTGGTTTTCAACAGTCCTGGAGAATAAACTGAATACAACCGTAGTGTCTAAAAGAAATTACTTTTTTTCTGTCCTTACAGCTTGAAGTTAGGTTTTCAGTTTTAAGTTCCCTTCGTAACATAACAGTTTTTAATTTTCTGATTGCTATAGCGTCCATCCCTTTTTTTAGAGGAAGAACTGCTGTAGTTAGGTTATTCTACTGACTTATCTTTTTCAATGGTGTTCTGTGGTTAGCTGCATGGTTTTGCAGTACTTCATTCCAAAGCCTTTTAGGGACCTTTTGTGGCCATAAGCTTTGTATCAGAAGTCCTCTGTCATGCTTGAGAGAATATATTTGAAAAACTCGTGGCAGAACATGGATTATAAAGTAGATGAAATATGAATGTATAGAAGACAGTTCCATGAACTTTGAAGCTTTGAAGACTGAATGAAAAGTCTGGGTGCAGAAAGATAATTCATAATAATTCTGAAGAGTGTTTCTGGTTCATTAACACCACAGTTGTTTATTAACAATCCAGTTACCTGCAACATGCCGCCTGCTTTTTCAAGTTTTTAAAAAGTATGCTTTGGCATTGCTTCAGTCATGACCAGTGTTCAATTTGGAGAGGAGGAAAGTGACCCATTCATGGAGTACCATTAGTGAGAACAGTAGAAATAGAACATGGACACCTAGATTCACAGCCTTGTGTGGAGTCTATACTCTTCTGTCTATGAACTGCTGCTTTCCTGCTCTTTATAATACAGATTAAATTTACTGTAAAGAAAGAGGATGAAATGTGAGGTACAACAATATCAGTCCTATTGAAAACTTTGACATGAAAAATGTAACGGTTTTGATTGGAGATGAAAATTGTAGAAAACAGTTTTTACTGGGCGGATTAATGTAGAGGAAAAAAATTACTTTGGACATGCAGTTGAGATAAGAAGAGAGGCTTGTTCTTTTGTTTTTAACACACCTGTAGGAGTCAACTCATAAGAGGTGTTATTACCTGCAAGCTGTGACTTTTTTATTTTTTTTAGGCCATTACGCTGCATTAGCAAATGAAATGTCGTTTCGGTGTAGATCAGTAGTCTTGTAACTCAGACAGTAACTATGAGCAGTTGTCCTCTATCAGAAAACAGCACGTCTCACATAGGGAACATGATATGGGGACTTGATGCTTGTCTGACAATTCTCAGCAAAGTCTTGTCACTGTGGCCTCTCAAAAGTGATTTTTTTTATTTATTTTGCACTAGAAGAGGAAGAGATTAATGTTGGTCTGCAAGCCTAGTGGATAGTGTGACGTTTGTGTGGATAACCCTTGGTTTACATTAAGGTTTTTTCTGTGTTTTTAAAATCAGTAGAAGGTAGCACAGGTAGTTTCTAGACTTTTTGACTAGTATCGTACTATGGATACAGTAAAATAGTAGAACTTCCCCTTTAAAAGTATGTTTTTGGATATATCTGTGTTAATCCTTAGAGAGAGCTTTTGGTTGGTGGTTCTACATCCCTTCCTGAATCTGTAGTGATTCTACTTAAATTACCACAGATTTACTTGGCATTAAAACTGACGTGATAGTTCTCATTGTCGTACTGTAGTTTCATGACATACAGTTTCTTGCCTGCTAATAGAATATGAGGTCTTTTTGTATTTAAATTTTGTTACTGTAATTGATACCTGAAGTTTCAGAATATTTTAGTAACCTGTCTTTGAAAAATTTAGTGGTGAATGCTTGTTTACTTGATTTTGAAAATTTGAAGACATAAACTATTCATTATATATAAACTAATGGCATTATTTGCTTACCCAAATACTGTAGGGGAGGACACAGCTTCATGTTTAATTATTTGATTTTACAACGTGGCAGTTAGTTAAAAAAAAATAAAAAATTACCTTAATATACTTGAGTCTACTCTGAACTACTTATGGTAAGTGTTGGTAGCTGGGCACTGCAAAGCTCAGTGTCCACTTTGACAGCTTTTTGTGTTTTTTTCACTCTTCAGTGTTGTTAACATAAGACCCTGTCAAGCTGAGGAAGGTGAACTTTTGACTTTCAGCCTGCAGTTTCTGATTTGAGTTCATGCGATGTTTGTAACCCCAAAAAGGCACTATTAAGGAAATGAATTAGTGCTAACTCTTGCCTTTTTCAGTGAGCTGGTTTTCTTTTGTGCCGTGGTACTGTTTAAAGCTGAAGCAGGTGATAGTGGAAGCTGTAGAGTTCCTGAATTCTTCAGTTGGCACAGTGCAGGAAATGGGGCAATGAGCTGTTATTGTCCTGAACACACTGGTTTAAGGTGTCATTTTATAAATGGATTTTTAAAAATAAACATGAAGATCTATTACATGAACAGCTAAAAACTACTGAAAAATGTGAAAGCAGTAGAAATGTGTCTTGTTCTCATCTGTATTTTATAGTACTTGAACAGTGTAGGGAGGAGGTCTCCACCATTATTTCAGTTATTTTTTCCTCCCGTTTGTTTTTCTTCTGTCTGTCATTCTGCATGCAGTAGATGTTATCTCCACAGTAGCTCTAATCCATTAACTAAGGTCTAACAGTAACGCTTCACACTGTGTAAGATGACACATTGGATCCTGCTGTGACTTACCTGCATGGTTTAGTTCTGTGTACATACAGAGCCATCAGTGAAGCTGGCATGACCAGATTCACACTCTTGAAGTTCGAAGGGTCATTCGTACAATCTGGTTTGATCCTTTGCGAATGTGACCAAAGTAGTTTGGTCAACCTCAGAAGCTGGATCAAAGGATGTTAAAAACCTGAGTACTGAAATAGATGGTCACCATTGTTTTTTGACCAGTAAGCTCTTCAAGAATTTAATTACCTTTAGGTTATCTGTTTTCAAGATTAAGTTTTCAGATAACCAGTCTTGCTGTTGAACATGTTGCTGAAAGGTTGGAATAACTTTTTTTTTCCCCTACCTATAAAGGCTATGACTACGTAAAGACTATGACTGTTTGTGCCAAAGAATACCTATTAACCTATAATAGCAGCCTGTGCAGCTTTATTGCTAGCCAGTCTGTGTCCTCTTCATGCTTAACAGCAAGAACTGTTGGTATGCCTGAAACCGTGCACATTTTAAGACTTGGTAGGCAAAAATCTGTAGATGCAGGTAACACAAACCTTTTGAAAAAAGAGGAGGGAGAGAGGAAGAAAGATCTCAGAAAAGTTGAAGTAGACTGTGTCTTCAAAACTTGTCACAAAATGAAAAAATATATATTTTTATATTGATATATTTATATATAGAACAAATGTTTGACATGAATATTCTTTTTTTAAGAGAATTCATTTATTTAGCATTGTTGCTCTGTCACTGTAAGTGCAGCTCGGCTTTCTGTAACTTAACCAATATTAATGTATAATTAATGGTCTGAAGAGAGTAAAGCCTTTTCTGTTATGCTTGTACAATATTTTGAGAGCACTGAGTCTCTGCCATCCATCAAGAAACTGGATGGTCTCCCAGAAGTGTTGTCCCCAGTCCACACGTGTGAGTGTACATACATACGTACCAGGCAGCAGAATTGAATTAAGAGTGGACAGCTTACTGTGCTGCATGGCTTATCTGCACCAGGTATTTGCAGCTTCTCACAGTGCTTGCATTACCTTCAGTATGTTATTGGCTTAGTGGGATCTTAGGGACACGTCAATCAAGATATAATGTAATGCTAGAACTAAAACTCAGGCTTATTTCCATTCCTGCCCACCTTCTCCAGTCCGTCTTTGACATGCATGTGTGGTCTTGCTGAATTCAGAATTCAAAGTAGCTGGATTTCTCTGAAACACTTTTCAATATGAGTTTACCAGAGATATGTTAAAGTGGAAGGCTAAATGAAATGCAGGGAAGGCTTGCAAAGCACTTAATCTTATGCGCAAATTAAGCACCTAACCTCTTGGTGTGGGCATTTTTTTAATTTATTCAATTGTATATATTGTATTTTCTTAGAGGCAATGGCTACCGAGCAGTAGGTAGGTAACTGACTTCTAGACACAGGAACAATCCAGTTTGTCTACTTACTGGCTTTTAAAAGTAAAATAAAAAGTTAGGTTCCAATTTTGAGGCAGTTAGCAGAGGAAAGAATATTCAGAATTACTTGTGGTTTGGTTTTTGTTTTTAAATCAAGGCTTTTTTTCCTTTTAACTACCTTCATTGAAACTGAAATGCTTTCAAGTACATGCTAAATAAGCAAATAGAGATATCGTCATATATACGGTCTACCGTGAAGGCTTATTTGTGAATGAACTCCAGCATAAAGAGTTGTCAGGATGAGGTATCATTATATTTTACTTTGGAATAACTTTTTTTCTTTACTCTGTTCTGTACTAGTTCTGGTAAGTATTGGGCTGGCAATGCATGCAACAATATATGTTAATGAATATACCTATGTAACGTATAATTATAACCATAGGAATTTTATAACTTTTGTAAATTTTTGGGTTTTGTTTTTATTTTTGCTTGATGGAGTTATTTTCTGCACAGAATCTCTACCTGGAAGATCTATTTTTCTGGAAAACTTAAGATAATAACTAGAATGACTGAAACATTGTTAATGCAATTTTTGATAACAAGTACTCTCAGAATGCTTTGCTAGACCTAGTCATTATTTGTATGACATGTAAATAATTTTGCTGCGCTGGAATATATCATGGATGTTAGCCACTGGAAGGAAATATAAGAAAGCTGGATCTTTAATTTTTTTAACTTTGATTTTAATTTCGGGGCAAAGAATTTCTATTATAATGGTATTGCTGTCTTAAGAGTGGCTGGAAAAATTGAAGCTACTGCTTTTGAGATTGCGCATTTGTCTACACACACACACAAACTTTCAACATGGATATTAACCTTTTTTCTGTTTCTAAGCAAAAAGATGTTGCAAGAAGTCTGTTACTCATGTCTCAATTTGGAGGTATTTTTATACCATAAGCTGTAATACTTAATCATCTAGGGCTTTCATACTTGTTCTTTATTTGTAGTTTAATTGCTTTTTTTCAAGTGATGTGAAGTTTCATCATGTGATAATTCTGGCTTCTAAATTTACTTTTGATATAATTTATAATCAATAAGTCAGGAAAGGTTTATGGACAATGACTAGATAAAGAGTAAGTGATAACCTGCACATATTGCTCAAAATGAAGTTTATCTTTTACTTTGGTTGTTGCTTTAATGATGCCCTGTAATTTGTATGGAAACTTGCAAATACTGTATTGCGGTTAAATACCTCATGGGATTTTCCTGTGAAATATTACAGTTTAATTTTATATTAATGGGGACACATCTAGTTTCTTGATGGGAATATAGGAAAGATGAAGTGTTTCCTCTGCAGAAGGTGAAAACTGAGGCTGGTTTTCATAGGTGTTGAGTTAAACGTCAGTCTTCTATTCAGAAAATCTGACTGGATAATTTAATCCTCATTAAGATGCATTGATGATCAATATGTCTTTGAGGTGTGTAAATAATTCTTAACTACATGGGAATAATAATCAGAGTATAGATTACTACAAAAATTACAGGTTCACTACCACTGGGCTTTTTTCTGATGGTAATCTGGGAGATTATTTTTACCAGCAAATAGGGAAAGGTGAATGCATGCTGAAGAGTGTTTGTGTTGGTTGTTCTAGGGCTAGCCATTGATAAAAAGACACTTTTTATGCTGTTATACCTCTTTGTATAGCTATTTACCTTATTTCATACCTTTTAAATAAAGCAATAGGTAACCATTAAAGGTAACTGTTATTGAAAGAGCATACAAGGCTTGGACATGTCTTTAGTATTTTTTCCCTTCATTGTCAGGGGTGGTCACTTGGGCAATTGAAGTGGGTTAGAAGCACTATCCTTCCGTAAATGATATTCCTACAGGAACCCAATGTGGAACTATACATTTTTCAGTCATGAGTATAAAGAAATTAAGAGCATGTAGAGTGTGGTAGTCCCCTTCTAAAACAAACAAACAAACAAAAACAACAAAAAGAACAACCAAAACCCCAAAAAAACCAAACACGAGCGCACTCACTTGCAGGACCAGAAATATCCCCATTTACCCAATGAAATGGGGTTAATGAACAATTTATTTTTTTAAAAAAAGTATATTCACAGTTACATATGGTGGTGTTACATGTAGAAGGTCCTTGAATATACATGCAGCAAATCTGCTCTTGATTTAATTCCTTGGTAACACACATATTAATGGTAGTTATACAGAGAATTGGGTCATGAGTTTCTTTACCAACAGTTCCTAAGTGTGTCAGAAAGAAATTAAATGCTGGTATGGAAAAAGTCTCTTTAGAAGTTAGTCTTCAATACAAAAGATGAGGAAAACACGTTGTTTTTGTTCTGCTTGGCTGCGGTGTTATTGTAGGAGAAGGCATGCATAACCAAACTTGTCCAGAGGTGTGTTTAATACACTTGGAAAACATTAACTTCTTTCTGTAGCTGTATTTGTTGCTCCTGTAAGCCTATTGCATGGTCTGATGATGGGATAGAATTCCACTTGTTTGTTTTATACCTTAGGGTGAAAGTAACTGTGTTTTGAGGGTGGCTTTGGTTTTAAAATAAAATTTTAACTCTCAACTTTCTGGATTTGAGATGCTTATTTTAGGGAAAGGGGACTAATTATTAAGCTATTCGCTTGTTGATAATGTTCAAATTTGTCATAGTTTTTTGCGGTTTGTTTTGTGAATTACCCTCCTGCCTGAGGGTACAAAGCAGGAGCTGGGATTCGCATGTAGTGGCTGGTCCTGGCTGCTCAGGGCTGGCAGCTGGTGGCTGGTGTGCAGAGTCAGCTCCTGGTCTGGCCTGAGATCTCCGTGCCCCTCCGCCTACCCCAAAAGCAGTTGCCACTGCAGGTTGCTTCGTGTGCTTCCACAGGCCCCTTGATACTGCACTGGGGTTGTTGAGCCATTTCAGCAATCAGGGCCTATTTAAAATACAGCTTTAAACACGGGTCATGTATGGAAGAAAGGTAGTAGGGCATGTCCTAATAACTCAGCTGCTCACCTCTCTTCTGTTCTCCCCCTCTTGCCGTTTAGAGTAGGGTTTGCAGTTGTTTCCTTACAGACACGCTGAGTGTACGGCATGTTAAGCTAGGACATGCAGAATGACCTAGGCTGGTGCCAGTGATGTGACATCTGTAAAATAGCTCCTTCAGAAGCTTGCTGTCTCTGGAGTAACATTGAAGGCCATGGAGGTGGGAAGTAGAGAGTCCAGCTTTCTCTGCTAGGGGCTCCTAGCTGGTGGAAATTTTCTGGGGCTTGATTAGGCCCTTTCAGCCTCGGTTGACTAATGGCTGCAGTGTCCAAACACTTGGCCATTTGTCCCAGCCTTGGCCTTGGCACGGCTTCCATGGTCAGCTGGCACCATCAAGGACAGCCTCAGCTGGGGCTCTTTGCACGCTGTAAACACAAACTGTGAGCTCCAGCTGTGTTACTAGTTTTATTTTGCATAAAATTGTAAAATACGAGGAATTCCAAGTTTTCATTTGTGAACTCAGTACAAACTGGTCACACGAGCATGTTTGAATTTCTTGTGATGAATTTCTGACTTACTACTTCAGTTGGGGCACCCAGTATATAACTTTAAGATACTAAGACAAATGTAACTGACGAGCTAGCATAGAAAACAATGGCAGCTTTAGTCTAGAGCTAAGCACCTCTCTGATTTTATGATAAGCAGCAGTATGTAAGTACATGTCACTCTTAGTTCTTGGATAGCTGCTATGGATGCTGGAAGACAGACTGTTAACAGGTATATAGCACAGAAAAGAAAAGGTCTAACTTGCTGGAGGACGTGTGACAGTTCAGCAGTGACAATGCATTTTGTACAATCTCTTTGATATCATTCATAATTCTCATTATTTTGCGAAAAACTTTGACATGGAATTTCATCCTTGTCGCAGACAGCTTTAGGGTGAAATTCCTACACACTCTTGTGTTTAGTTGCCAGCATTCGTTGGAGACCTGGGCCCGAGTTTAGAGAACTTGGGTTTGTCAGGGGCAATGGTTGAATTTCACGTAGAAATTGATACATAAGTGGAAAAGAAACGTTAGCAGTTTAAGAAAAACATAGGGGACCATCATCTGAAAATTAAACCTAGCCTGCCAAATCTACTTCAAGTATGGGCTAGGTTATCCAGCTGACATGCTAGGCTTTCTACAGAGCGGGACTGACTTTGCTGTGAAATGGACCTGTAATTACTTGTGCTGCTATGCATAGCCAGTTAAATAAAAATCATCAATTTGTTTGGTTTTATGTTTTAGTTATAAAAGAGTTTGGGGTGTTGGTTTTTTGTTTTGGTTTTTTTCTGGATAGCAAGTATATATATATATAAATATTAAAATGTTGATGCTATTTTATCAGCTTCTATACTTGAAGCTTGAATGAGTAGGAAGATCTAGCTAAACTGTAGCGCTTGAACAAGTATTGCTCTGCTGGGGAGCGATTAGGATTAGATACCAAATTTTCCACAGGGTCTCCAAGCATGGCTTATCCTGCAGCACACTCTGCACGAGGAGTGCAGGGGCTACAGTGCAATTTTCTTGCTTTCTCCAGGCTGAGTGCTGGAGAATCCTGCGATTGTTGCTCTCTGCTGAAGCCCAACTAAAGTGGAAGAGAATTAGAACATACTTAGAGAAAGGGTATGGTGGAAGTATAAGATAGGAAGCATTGGGGTTGGCAGGTGAGAAAGGTTGGCGAATACGAGCAGAAGGGTCAAATAGCGTTTTCCCGAGAGCAGAGAAGTCTGTAAGCTCCAGGAGCATTAGGAGTCACAATGCAGCACGAGCCCTGAAGGTCATGCTGACAAAGCTTTGAATCTGGCTACCAAAAACCTTCTTTCTTGTCTAGTGGCTGGCCCGCAGCAAAGAATGACTTGCTCCTTTTACCCAGCAGCGGACTAGCAGGTAGGAAGCTATTTCTGCGAGTGAAAGGTTGTTGGGTTTTTTTACCTCAGAGGGTGGAAGGAGGAGAAAAGACAGTGCAGTATAATTCATGTAGTCACTGGAGTTTTTGGTATAAGATGAACACAGTGCTGAATAAATAGTTTGAAACGTAGCTGCTAGAAAATTAGAGAATGTGAAATTAAAGGCTTCATATACAGTCTTAACTCATCTTCACCTTTTTTGAATGTCCTTGATAATTAGATAGCTGCATATTTTATGTAGCAGCAACCATTCCTGAATAAGAAAGCCCATTTTCTGGTTAAAATAAATGAAAAATTAATCTGCTGTGATTAACTGCAGTCTGTATATCAAGAATAATTTTAAACCAATAGGAGTGTATAGTGGGTTATATGAAAATACTGCTCTTAATCCACCTAAAGATCACCTCTTCCTTTTTTCCCCAGCCTTAAAAACCAACCAACCAACCAGAAAAAAAACCAACAAACAAACCCCAAACCAAAAATCCCCCACCAAACCCCCCAAAATCCAAAGCAAACAAACAAAACCCTCACCCCACACCTTTGGGAAAGAATAGGGAATTTCTCTTAGGAAAAATGTGCAGCCTAAATAAATGAGTCTTGACAACTTCCAGTTTTGATTTTAGAAAGTATACAATAGCAAACTATCAATAGGCTGACAAAAAAAGGTATGAGAATTTGTTGAATGCTTTTGTGTGTCTGACCTGAGTTTTCTGTGAGAAGGGAATTGTTTTAGCTGCTTCTAAGTATAGATTACACATCATTACGCAGGGGTGATTCACTGCACTGTTTTGTTGCCTGCCTTTGGTGCCGTATAGAATTTTGCATCTTGTGGCCTTTCAAGCGTTTCACATTTGCTTTTTGTAGTGATGTGTGAGTAAATATGTTTCAGAATTCTAAGTGATTTTAAATTGATCAGTGTCTTTAGCTACTTAGAGAAAACCTACCCTATGTTTTAAGGCAGATATACAAATAAAGGGAGATTACAAAACTGTCCTGGTGTTGGTCCTGTCTAGCTTGGCCAGCAGTCTAGGAAACACTCGTATTGTGCAAGTCTCTTTGTAGCTAGCCTTTAGTGAGGTAGAATTTGGTAATTGGTATGGTAATTAACCTGGAAAACTATACTCTGCTTTGCTTGCCAACTGGCTTTATATGCTGTGATGTTAATTGGTAAACTGATCTAGTGAAGAGAGGCTTGAAATGTTTACAAGCTTGACTGTATTTAATTCCTCTCTTATTTTAATGAATGGCTCTTTTCTGTTTGGGCATTTTTATGTTTTTGATTCAGGTTTTTTTTCAGTTTGTGAAAACTGGCTTCAGAGTTTTGGTGTTCATGAAGATTTTTTTTCTAAAATAGAAAAACCCAAACTCCTAACAAAACAACTTTTTTTTTTTGTGGGATGTTCTTGGATATGAATTTCTGGCTTCATGAATTTATGTATGCTAGGCTGTAAAACATTGACATGTTTTAATGTTAATTCTGAGTGCCTTACATATGGTGTTAGCATTTTATTTCAAGAATATGTATACAATTTGACAGAATGTGATCTGCATTAATTCAAGACTGTTTTGTCAGTTGAGAGTAAATAGAATTGTTTTATTGAGGTGAAACCTGTATGGTAAATATTGAAATATGTAGGAAGTTTGTAAGGGGATGATGGATTTACTAGTTACAGATGATAAAAACTTGTCTTGACATTGCCTTCCTGCTTTATAGTAGGCATTTGGGCGATTTTTTACTGATTTCAACTGAGGCAATGGCCCATGCCTAACCTAAGTATACACTGCAGGAGTTACCTGTGATTCTTTTTAGAATACTCACATTTAGAACATGGAAGCCCCTCTATATATGCATTTATATTCTGGTTCACAATGCACTAATTTTACAACTTACTCTTTTCTGTAAGAAGCATTTGTTACTATAGGTATTGGGGATGTAATGAGGTCTTCATGATGATGTGGGTTTCTCTGGAAAAAAAACCATAGATGAAACATAGTGAATTATAAGAATTCTTATTAAATGTAATTTTATTTTTATAGGTTATTCAGCAATAGTTATGAACTCCCGTTTACGAGCCTTAGGTGGGAGGATAAATAACATACGAGCATCGGAACTACCGAAAGAGAAAACGCGATCAGAGATAATCTGTAACGTTCACTTTTTGGATGGCTCAGTACAAAGCTTCAAAGTCAACGTAAGTTTGGAAAAGTACTATTTTTTAAACGTATAGACATTTGTTTGAAAGCTGAAGATCAAATGTGGGACCCTGAGGCATGGGATTTCCAAAAGATGTTGAGGAAGTAGCTTTGCCATTACAAATTGCAGTATTACTAGCTATGAAATGGATTTTTAAAGTTCTATTGTAATTTTCTTTAAAGTCAACCAGCTGAAATGTAATGAAATCATGCCATTCAGATTGTATCTAGGAGAAGGTCTTCTGTATAATATAGGAACCATGAAGAAACAGATCTGGTGATTGTTATTAGCTATGAATAAGTAATTCATATTTAAAAGGAACTCCTAAATTTAGATTTGCTCCTCCTTTTCTCCTGTCAAAGGACTGGTAGTGCTAAAAGGAGGAGGTCTTGTACTGACATCACTACAGGAGGTTACACATTTTTCTGAAATGCAAAGGTGATGAAAATAGGGAAGACATGGCTTGGTAGGTCAGTTCTGTTCGGTCTTTTGTACTTCAATGTAGTCTCTTTATCTGGGAGTGGGGAGAGAAAAGGGATTAATGGTGGTTTGTATTGTACATTTTTTACTGTATTGTGTTAAATATTTTGGTTTATAGCCTTCAGTACTGATCAAAAGTATTAGTTCATTTTTAAATGAAGACAAAGGAAATACGTTTACTCTTTAATCAGTTCTCAGCAGAATTACCTGACTATGCAGAAGAACTGTGGATGAATTTAAGTATAATTGTGTAAATTTGTGTATATTAGACTTGTTTTATTCAGTTTGCCCTAGTTGAGAAGCAGCGTTTTGCTGAGGAAGCTGTTGTTGGATATCCTAGATTAATGCAATGCTTTCTTACTGGAGGTTCAAAACTTCACCTGAAAACTGTATTTAACGAAGTGTTCTTGTAGTTATTGAAATAGAAATGATTTGATAGGTAAACAGGTGCTTATTATTTTAATATATACAGAATTAGTCTCAATATATTTTATATACTATGTATATTTATATATGTGTGTGTACGTATATATGAAGCAGCTAAGACTGAGGGGTGGAGTATAAGGAAAGCCGGTATATAAGAGAAAGAGCAACACATTAAGTATACAGTTACCATTGTTCATCTCCAGCATGCCCTACGTCAATGAGCTAGCATAATTGCCCTTGCCCTCTGTTCAAGGATCTTTGACAAATGAGGGATTTAAAACTTTTTGAAATCCATGCGTTAGTAGTGTATTCTTCCTTGTAAACAAGTGTTTAAACAGCTTTAGATTTAGCACTTGGCCTGAAGTCCAGCACTGTACAAGTGAATTTTGCTTCTCATTTCATCCTTTTAGCAGTGAGTACAATATGGTAATTGAGAACCATTTTGAAACTCCAGACCCAGCTGGCTTCTCTCCCTGCCTTCAGTGTAGCCCCGGGGTGTCCCTTCTGGTACCTCCTGTGTCCTTCATCAATTGGAAGAGCCTCCTTTACTACAGCTGTAATGCTGAACTGGTGTAGAGGTAATGCAGGTCCCATTACTGCTTTATTGAAAAGAAATGGGGAGCATGGCTATGTTATAGGCTAATGCAAGGAAGAGGTTTACCAGAAGGTCTATGATCTTCGAGTACTGAGCTTTTATACCTGACTGAGGGAGCCTGTGCTTTATCTGGCAGGATGGCCCTTCCTGATTATCTTAGCTTGACATCTGCCTTAGAATAGGCTTTGCTCTGCTCTCCTTGTGTTGCAAGGTCCAGTTCTCAAGGGTTTGGAGCCAGCTGTGGAAAATTTGTATCCAAGTTCTGCTTATGTTAACAGAAAAATTCAGCTTCATGAGGTTCGTACTGACTGTGTTTTTAATTGCCAACATCATTCAGTTTTACGTTTGTGAGCAAATAGTAACTCGGGTCTGTGGTTAGTCTGGGAATCAGCTAAGCACATACTGAAGGAAAATAAGTTTTGATTTTCCCCACTAGTGAAGTCGTTCTGTGTTGCTTTAGAGAAACTCTTTCTCATATCAATACATTAGTTTCTAGATCTGATTTTGCTCCATACTTTATTCATTTCTGGATGCCAGGTCAATTGATAATTCTATATTTTTAAGAAATTAAATATGCATATCACATGGCATGATTATCCATAAGACAAATTAACAGCAATGTATTAATATTGTATCAATAGATTATTAAAATGAAGGTGCTTTCTGAAATGGCTAGACATAGATCAAGATACATGGATAAAAAGGCATGTCTTGTGAATTTTGTAAATATGTTGTCTGGTTTTGTACTTTCTCAGTTTTTACTGTTATTGCTGAAATCTGTTGAATTTTTATCTCCTGTCTGACTTTGGAGAATTGGAACTGGATAGGATCACCTCTTTTAAAGCATAAGGTCTCTAGTGTTTTCTCCTTTTAAAGAGCTTCAACATTAACTGTAAATTAAGGTTGGGAATTTTTCAGGGTTGTATGTTTATCGGCTAGTGGTACCTGACTGTGATTTATGAAAGCTCTAAGTTTGGATGTATGTTACACTTCAAACTAAACATTACGGTACTACTCATGTATACATAAGTATGCTTTACATTCACAGTCAGGATTATACTTTTCTACTGCAAATAGTGGAAAGTGAATGGGGTAAAGCAGAATACTCAAAGCTTTGCCCTTGTCCATTTAATAGCATAAATGGAATTGAAGGCTTCTCCCATACTAATGGCAACAGGCTGAAGAATACTGAGCATTGTTTTGTCATGTATCAGCTCTCTGAACACAGCATTCTTACTGCAGGAGGATTTCTTTCTTTAAAAGGCAAAGGAGGATTGTATAGAAAAGTAACATCAAATAAAAGAAACATCAAGGGTAAGAAGAAACTTGAGAGAAATTTGCTTTGAGTTTATGCAAATAGATATTCCTAAGCTGTCATTTCTGTTATCTTGTTGGCACTGCATGGAAGCTCAAGACTAGTAAATTTGAGGTGGATTTAAATTTAATACAAAGATGATAAACAGTCCAGACTTACAATCTATTGACACATTGAGAAGAACAACTTCAATATTTTGAACTAGTAGTAAATGACATCTTTAAAATGATGGTAGAATGTTCATGGTATCTCCAAATACTGAACCTTTTAGAGAACAGGGAGAATGGAGATGTGACTGACTTTTCATTCTGTAGAAACAGGATCTTTATAGAGCCCACACAGATGATTTTCATCAAACTTTGTTAGCAAAGTGCATGGGCCTATGAAACTTTCAAGTTTATAGCTATAGGTCTCTATTGTTCTCCTTGGTGGTACTTTCTTTTCCCAGTGGTTTTATCTGTAGCAGTAAGAATGAAAACGAAATATTCTAATATTGGGCAAAGGAAGAAGGAAGGTGGATTTTGCTTATAGAAATAACCTGGGGGACTTTCTATTTATTGAGAAACCTGAAGATAGCTGCATAACTTGATTCTTGCAGATTTGTTCTTATTAAGTACTTCTACCAGAGAATATCAGTGGCCTGACCAACTGTAAATAAAGATTTAATTTTAAGAAACAGTGCCATTTTTATCCTGGGTTTTTTTGGCTTTGGCTGATTAGTGAAATTACAGGCTTTTTTGTTCGTTGTTTTCATTTGAAGGAGTTGATACAGTTTCAGTGAATCTGAAATTTGTATTGATGGTGTCACAAAGAGTTAATCAGTATAACTTGTGGTATGTGCTGTTTTCAGGTCATCATGAAAGTTCACATGGGAGCACAGACAGACACATTCCACTAAATTACTTACAGGCCAAATAGAAATGTATGTGAACTCCACAAGGCTGAAATGGCCTTTCTTGTCTTGCCCCCGTTATGTGTTTCAGTATTTAGAGGGAACGTGTCCGTAGTTCAGGCAAAGAACAGAAGGTATACATAAGCTAAGAGTTGGAAATGTTCTTCTTTCAGAAACATTTCTGAGACAAAGACTTGACTGTACTTGGTAGAAAATGTTGCACTTGATTTTAATTATATCTGGGTTTTCTTGAAGCCTCCCAATACATTTCAGGTGTTTGAATTTTGTGAGAAGGTTAATTCACTTCTGTCTCTGGTGTTCCTTCTGTCTTGCGCTAGAGCTGTAATGCATAAGCTTTCCACATGGAGAAAATGTTAGTTGTCATTCTAATCTAGACAGAAGGTGCTCACATGCCATGTTTGGGTATGTTTAATAGCTGTATATTGAGCAATAATGCAAACTTATTTCTAACTTCTGATATAAACCTGCAGGAATTTTCTGTTATTGCTCTACATTGACTCATTTACCAGGAATGACCACTTGGGAAGTACACCTCTCAAATTCCAGTAAATTGTCTTTTATGTAGGAATAAAATTGACAGTGTCAGATCACTTCTGTATTTCATTGTCTTTCTGAGTTGATGCTCATGTCTCAGTACCTGTGATTTTTGGGTTTAGACTACTTAGCTTTTAGTAATAGGGTTCCCTTCTAGAAATAAAATGATTAAGCAGTAATAATGAGAAAAGGTGCACAATGTGAAATGCAAATTGTAAGGAATGTTTTTCCTTCCTCACCATCTCAGTTAAGCTCCTTCTTCCAGTATTTGAGAAGGAACATGTTTTTTACAGCTAACACCAACAATTGCTAATGCTGCATTTAAAATAATGGGCAGAGACAAGTCTTAAAGGTTCTTTTTGATTGTGGGTATGGGTTTTATAATTTTTAACTTCTCATAGTAAAATGCAATGATGCAGAATTGTTGAATCTTTGTCACTAAGTTTTCCTATTGGATATTGTTTGATAATACAAGACAGTTTAGTGCTAATATGTTTCCTTCATGTTGAAAGAACTGCTGGGTTAAGTTTCAGGCTGGCAACAAATACTTACTTTTATATTGAGGCACATCAGTACACTCTATGACTGAAAAACTGTAAAAGTATTAAATTTGATGATGTCTTTGAGGACAGTTAGAAGGTGATCTGACTTCCGTTGTTAGTCTTAGCCTTTCATGGGGCCTGGCTTAATATTAAATGCTGAAGGAAAGAATTAGTGGAGGAGAGATTTTTCCGGTTAGAACTGCAATGACTAACCTCGTGTATGTTTGTTTTAAATCATTTTTGAGGCAGAGGAAATGCAGTGGGTCAGAATGCTGTGGGCTTGGATAAATATTTTGTGAGACCTTTATATAGGAAAATACTGGGCTGGAGTGTATGGAATCTAGAAGAGTTAGGGGATGGGCAGGGATTTGGCTCAAGAGGTGGCAGTAGATCTTGCTGAAGAGGAGATGTTAAACAGTGCAAGGGTGTTAATAGAGTTCTTGACTGTCAAATTTTATGTGTTGCTATTGAGTCTTACATTTTCGATTTACTAAAAAAAGATTCAAGGCATTATTAACAAGGAAAAAAGAGGCAGGAATATGAGGTAGCAGATAGGCTATCTTGAACAAGGAGTAATTGCAGTGAGGGAAATCAGTAGTGTAAACTAATAGCTTTCATAAGATGAGGTAATGTGTTTTTCTAAGCTCAATTTTCAGTTGTAAACAATAGAGGAGGAGAACACTGTAGTTTCAGGCTGAGCTGCTGATGTGTTACTGTTCTGAAAAAGGTGAATGCTGTTACACATCAGGCAGGAGTCTTTAGCCAATGTCAAGGAAGTACTAACAGTGTTAGTCTTGGCATCAAGGCCACCCTCCAGGGAATGTCACATGTAGATCCTGGTTACTCACAAAGAGGGAAGTTCCAGTCAGGCAGGCATAGAAAGGGCAACTAGGATACTCTGTAAAGGTCTGGACCTAAGGAAAGAAGAGGCTGCTCTGTTTGTTCCGGCTGTACAAAATCTTGCACGCTCTGAGTAAGAGCATCAGGTGGGTAAATAAATGCCAGGAAAAAGACAGAGTTAGTAGAAGAGCAAATAAATTAGCTGTGTAAAATTAGTGTGGAGATTAAAAGAAAGTGTAGCACTTAGTTCAATTTCATAGGCATGTTGGGACTGAAGGACGCAGGCTATTTGCTGGTGTATGACTGTTACAGGCTGAGTTAGGAAAGGATCGCCTCAAGCAGCATGTGAGGGGCAATGGGTATTGTGTCTGAAAAGTTCAGCTGGTGCTTAGCTGTGAGGTTATCATTGCCAGAAAGTGGGGGCAAAGCTTTTGCAGAGCGGAGGGACAGGGAGATGTGCTGTATGTTGCACTGTCCTCTTAAAGTGTCACTTTGTACCACTTACCTTGTAGAAGTTAACAAACTGAAAAGGATTACTTGCTTATTTACCTCTCTACTCCAAACAGCAAATAGTCTTCGCTTATGTTTATGCAGTTCTTGGGACAGTGGGTCTTGATCACCCCAGCTTCTAGGCAGTATTTGATGTTAAAAATAATGAAGGGGTTCTTTCTCTTCAAAATGGTGTAGCTTGCTAGAAATTAAACTTGCCTAATCTAAATTCCCTAAATATAGCAGGAAATTGTTGTGGTGCAGGCAGGGTGTAATAGGTGTTATGACTGCTTTAAATACTAATTTTTGGCCTCTCCAACATAATGTGAAATATACTTCAAGGTACGTGTAAATGGAGGTGAACAGTGCATGGTTATGAGGTGGCTTTTAACAGTTCAAAATAAGGACTGGAAGGTGCCAGGAAGACTAAATAAATGGAAATTTCTTTTCAAGGTAGAAACAAACAAACCTCTTTTTAGTAGAAAAAACTTAAAAATTCTTAAGATTATCTTAAGAGCTTGTGTCATTGTAACAGTGGCTAATTAGGCTAGTGCCTTTCCAGTGCATAATTACTACTTCTTTTAAATCTCATTGTAGAAGGCAGGAGACGTGCTGAGACTGTCTTTACTTGCTGTAATGGTTGACAGGGTTAAGGTTCTAATGCCCAGTTTAGCTGAGCAGTGTTGATGTTGTTTTGCCCTCTTCTTAGGGTGGAAGGGAGTGAAAATACGATGTGTTGTAAAGTACTTGACACATAGTATTAGAGTACAGTGTGGCTATGGACTGTATTGAAATGGATGTCAGCATTCAAAAGCAGTGATGTGACATTCTTAGCCTGCCTCACTTTACACCTAGATCTCAAAACTGTTTATGTGTAAAATAGATTGAAGGTTATGCAGTATGAGCTGTGTGGCAACTTTATTTTTAAGTGTATAGGCTGAAAAATAATTCAGGTGTTTCTTAAAGCTAAAGCCGAGTAAATACAGATTTTCTTCAGGAAAAACAAAAACATTCAGCTTCAGGAATTCTAACAATTGAAGAAAACTTCAGCAATTTAAAATAACATTTTCTAACTAACTTTGATTTGTGGAGTGAGTGCTTGATCTAGGCACTGTGGAAGAAATGTTGTCCTTTTAATACCAGAGGGCAAGAATTGGAGCCACAGAAAAGTAGTGTTGGAAATTTCTTGTGATAGGAAATGTGGGGAGGAGGAGGAAGAGAAGGAAACAGTAGTAGATATGAAGATGGAGGAGACCAGTACTGGATGAGCAGCTGGGTTTAGGGTTGGGAGACCTTTAGGAAGGTTTCAAAGAGAGCTGCAACTGCTGAGCAAGAACACTGTAGCAGGAAGCTTGCTTGTCTTTACAGAGAAGCAGTGAAAAGGCTTAGCAATTCATGTGTGTTGAGGGAGGAAGGGGTGCAACTGAGAGGAGGGGAGAGGGAAGGTGGAGGCACCTGAATTGGGGTGAAGAACCAAGCATGAAAAATGAAAGGGAAATTGGGAGATAATGCTGTTGCGACAAAAGGAGGCTGAGGGGAGTCACGAGTGTTGAAATTCAGAGAGAAAACTAGCAGAAGAGTCTGCCCTCTGTGGTCTTCTCCTGCTCCATTTGTAATGAAACCTGAGATGCTTCTGAACGCTTTCTTTCCATAAAGTCTCATCCCCTGTAATTACTGCTTTTGGTCACAGTGTAACTTCAGTTGTTTTATTTAGCTTGTGTCAGAAGTATGTACTATAGACCTACAATTATGCTTCTGTGTTGTGCAGGTGTCATGTGATGTCACTTGAAAGTGTTTAAACATTCTGCTTACAAAAACATGAACCCTGGGGAAATGAATGTGGCATGTATAGTAAGGCAGTGCTAAAGATGAAAGTATTCATGTCAGGAAATGCCCATTATTTTAGAGGATTAAGGATAATCTGCTATTTTCTTAGGGCCCTCTTGTATACTTGTATGGATAATCTCTGTTAGCAAATATTAGTCTTCATCGTGGAGCCTGCCGGATAGATGGTGCTGGACAGAACTGCCTGACAGATGCACAGCATCGTGGCTGTGCGTGATGAGGAATGCCTGGTCGAGTGGTCCTTACCTGCCAGTGAGATTTAAGTTTCTAAGCTGAGTCTAGGTCTGTGCTATTTCAGAAAAACGGGTTTGATCAGTGCCATGGTTTGACTATCCCAAGGAACAGTACCCTGTTTGAAAGGAGGGGAGTAGGAATGTGCAGCTGGGGAAGAAGGAGGGGACAGAGCTGCTGCTTTTGATGGCTGCACAGACTTACAGGCCTGAGTGGACTTGCGTTTATTGCAAGACCTCAACTGGTTTTTGTGAAAGTTAAACAAGATGGGAGACTGTTGGAGGGGAAAGGGTAGTCTCATACGTAAGAGTTCAGTGTTGCCTACATTGTTTTATTCATACGTGACTTTGCCCCAGAAAAATGGGCATAACTTTTCATGGGAGGCCAACAGTTTGCTGTTACCTTATCTTGCATCTGGAGCCTGATGTAGAAACACTGAGTATTTAAATCACAAATGAGCTACTAGGAGTTCTGCTCTGGCAGTAGGGAAATGTTGGATAATATTCTGTCCTCCAAAATAAGGAAGCCGAGTGGGTGTCATTTGCTTGAGTCTTTGTTGTTCTTTTCCCATCTTTTAAACAGGAAGAATGCCTTTATGAGAAAAGGGAAGACTATAGAATATATTACTATTTAAAATGCTCCATTACAACAGTGTGGTACCCTGTTTAAAAATAAAATAATAAAAAAAAATATCAAATCTGTCTTCTGAACAGGACTTGAGCATTTTATAATAAACAAGATGTAGATAAAGAGAATTCAATACAATATTGGCTTAATAAAGTGAGCAGTCTTATGGAATAAGTAAGACTTGCCATCCACAAAAAATGTGGCCACTATCATGCTTAATATACATTAAGTCCTTTGTTTCAATAGATAGCCTAAGAAATTTGTTTAAGAAATCAGAACTTGTGCTAAGGTAGTGATGTAGTGACAGGACGAGGGGGAATGGCTTTAAACTGAAAAAGGACAGATTTAGATTAGTTGTTAGGAAGAACTTCTTTACTGTGAGGGTGGTGAGACACTGGAACAGGTTTCCCAGAGAGGCTGTGGATGCCCCATCCCTGGCAGTGTTCAAGGCCAGGCTGGATGGGGCTTTGAGCAGCCTGGTCTAGTGGAAGGTGTCCCTGCCCATGGCAGGGGGGTTGGAACTAGATGATCTGTAAGGTGCCTTCCAACCCAAACCATTCCATGATTCTGTGACCTTAATTATATCAGAACTTAATTTTTAAGAAGTTTGTTTCAGAACAAAGTGCTTGTCCTTTGCAGTCTAAATAATTTTTCTCCAGTATTTTTTTTTTGCATGTGTGCAGTTTATTTCTGCTTTTAAGAGTAACATTTGGAAGATATATGAAAAATAAGTATGCTATAATTTTTTGAATAGATGAGATAACAAGCAAACTGATGTAATTTTTTGTTCTGTCCAGCAATTTTGTGCATAAAAATCTTGCCCTAAAATGCCATACAACTTTGCAAGCTATTTATTACGTATTAGTGTATTTAGGATTGCAGCCTTGTTGAGGGGGTTTTGTTTGTTTCTTTTTGTGGTTGGGTTTTTATAATATAGTTGGTTCACAGTGTTCTTTGGCAGAAGTTGGTTAATCTGCCATGGCATGGAGATACTTGTTTGGTTTGGGAAGAATTATACCGTGCTTCTGATTGTGGATCTCTGCAGCCTGTGCAATTCCCTGTTGCATCAGTTCTTCCATGATACCTGTCTTGAGGGATGTCTAGACAGAAAGTGGTGTGGCTGAATGGCAGCTGAGCACGCGGAGGCTGTGGGCCAGGCAGGAGTTGAGGCTGCAATACAGAATCCTATGGTTGAAGCACAGCATCCTCCTACTCTTTTTTCCCGTCCTAGTGTATACTGACTTTGCCTTTTGACAGCTGATGTGGAAACAGTGAGGTGCTTTGGTGGTGACAGAAGGGGCCAGAGCAGCCCCATGTGGCTGTAACCCATCCTTGCAGGTTACAGCTCCGGAGAATGGCATTGCTCCTAAAGACTGTGGTCAAGGGAGAGGTTGTCTGATCAAAATGAAGTTGCTGGACCAACCTCAGGGGCTTGATCATGTCAATTCATATTACGAGATTTCACGTGTAATGTGTTTTAGAAAGAAAGACTCTTAAAAAAAGATACTTTTATCGGAATAAATTCTTATTACTGAGAAACTGTGAACCAATGCATTAGCAGCTATTTTTACTCATGAGTTACTTTTTTAAAAAACAAATATATTTTGGTTATTTGCATCTTGAAATGTGTAAGGATTGCGGAGTTTCACTTCTGAAGTTTTCTTGTTTTCAGAAACAAGACACTGGACAGATTTTGTTGGATATGACCTATAACCAGTTGGGTGTGACAGAGAAGGAATATTTTGGTTTACAGCAAAATGAAACTTCAGTAGATTCACCTGTAAGTATAGTAAATAATAAATGTGTGTGCATGTATATGTGTGTATACATTTATATACACATGCATGTATACACACATATTTATGCACACACATACACATAAATAAGCAGTATTCATTTGTAAACATTTTTAATCTATCTAATAGTTTTTCATTTCACAGCGATGGCTTGAACCAAACAAACCTATTAGAAAACAGTTAAAAGGTAAGACTTGTTTTTAATATCTTGATTGTAACTGTGTAGTCATGCTTTTCTGTGTTCTTATAACTAGAATAAATACAGTTCTTGTAAATTAGTACAACCAGATGGTAGATTTTCTTTAAGAGCAAGTCTTACCTCTGCACAACTTTTCAGCAGAACTTTCTATGCATCTCTTACTGCTATCTGGTGCTAATAAGACCTAGTAGGTCACTAACTTTGATGCTGTCTAACCCTGGCTTCTGAACAGTTTTGGACAACATGGTCACGAAAGCAGTAGTGATAGCATGATGCCAGTAAATTCCTCCTGATTGGGAAGGTAAAAACAGGGGTTTTGATCAAGGGAAGTGGAGCCAGTTTCGTGTCTGTTTTCTGATAATTTCTTGTCTCAAGAAGAATAAGGAAAAATAATTCTGTTTTTACAAGAAACCAAGCAAACAAAACCCCAGCACTACACACTTCCAAGTGCATGTGTTGTTCCAGTATATCTTGTTTATAGACAGCTTTGGGTAACAGAATGCTTATGAAGAAGACCAGGCTGGCCAGCATGACCTTGCCATAAAGCAGTTTAGGAGGACTGAGTGACACTGTCCCAATTTCTGCTGTGAAACCTGAGCTGTGTTTTTCAGCTCTCTTACTTCTACCATATGCTGTAGGTTGTGTGTGACTTGAAATAAAATTACATGGAGTTAACGTGGTGAACTTATGTTAATTTATTGTATTTATATGTAAGATAGAATTGAGTGTTACCCCAATTGAGATACTTCAGATATATTTGCTGCAATTTTCTCTTCTAATACCTATGAGGCAAAGCTAACTAAGTGATGCCTTTTATGTTAAGTAGCATATACAAGTGCTTTAAATGAAAGCATTGCAATATTTGAGAGTATTTTCTTCTCATAGCTGGTGTTGGGGGATCAGGAGAGACTTCTGGTTTCTTGTAGTTTCATGAGAAAAATGCATCAGATTTCTGTGTGGTTGTTCATGTAATTTTTCTATAACTATAGAAATAAAAACCTTGGGCTTTTTATTAAATGAAACATTGATTTGCTCTTCTAAAATATTGCAGGAGGTTTTCCCTGCACCCTTCGTTTTCGTGTAAGGTTTTTTATACCTGATCCTAACACACTTCAGCAAGAGCGAACCAGGTAACTTCTTTTTGATACTTACTTCCATGAACTAAGAATATATAAAGCCCTCCTTTCCCATCTCCACAGCTTGGCAAACTATGCTTCATTAGATAGATAACTTGACATAACTCTTTGTATCAAATATATTTGGAATTGACAGCTTGATGTGATGGTTATAATGAATGGTTTCTGCTATACGGAGCCTACAACTCTAAACCACAGCCAGAGTATAACCTAGTGCAAAGATGGCAGTTGGTTTATTTGCACCTTGGATTCCTTCTTTTTTGAGCACTTTGTTGCTTTAAGTACTTATTGCATGTTTTTCTTTCTTTTCTGATCCCTTAATTAATCAGATGCAATGATTAAAAAATAGGGGAGTTCAATGATTAAGCTGTCTGTATGCCCTAAGTGTATGTTGGAAGTTTTGTATCCACAGAGTCAGTTTTGAACACCTGTAGTAGCTTTAATGCCGAGGGTGTGGGAGGGTGGGGTTTATCTTTTTTTCAGGAAGAAAAGAGAATGGTTCTTGTTGTCTAATTTGCCTATTACTTGCAACATGCAAAGATAACGCTTCAGTTTATAGTAGATCTTTAACATTTTCTTTCTTAACCTATCTCAGTTTTTATGGGGTGGTGGGGTACATGAATTATAAACAATTTTCAGTTAATTTGTCACAAGGCTTTAATTGAAAAATTGTTTTGTTCAGTGCACATGATTTGGAGTTCAGAATTCACAGACACTCATTAATCAGGCATTTTTGTAACATTTTTGTAATGTTTTCGTTATCTGTTAATTTTGGTCACTTCAGAATATAAATAGTACAGCATGTTAAATGGTATTTCTTTTAGAAAATTTTGGTATTGACCTGTCTTGATATTTGCTAATCGTGCAGTTGTAAGCTATTCTGCAGTTTTAAACTGAAATTATTCAAAGATCTGTTCTTTATGGTTCTTCACATCCCAACTCTCCAGGGTCACTGTAAAGTAACATTGTCAAACACTAATAAGAACAAGACCGAGCTGCTCTTGGAGAATTGTTTAAGAGTTTTTTGTTAGCATATGCTACTTGAGAAATGTCTCGTCCTCCATTGAGTATTTCTAAAATAGACTGTCACAGTTTGGGGTTGGTTTGGGTTTTGGGTGGAATGGGAAGTGTGTGTAGTTCGGGGGGGGGGTGGTGTTTGTTTTTTTGTGTGGTGGATTTATTTTTTTTTTTAATGTTAAATCTAAGGTGAATGTTCCAGGGAGAAAGCCCAGTTCTGTAATGGTTTGGTTTTTGTAGTGTTTGTTGTGTCATTAATACTGTGGTCCTGGAGTTGACGTACAGACTGCCAAAGATGTTTAAAACCATGATGAGAGTGAGTGGGTGTATGATTGCATATTTGTAAATGGCACTAAGTTTTATTCATCTGATTCTATAGTTTGCCAGGAAACTTAATAAAGTAAAATGAATACATGTAATCATTTCAACCATACCTTTTACATCTGAAAATAAATGTGTGTTTGTTTTCCAAAAAATATTTTCTAGGCACTTATTCTTCCTGCAATTGAAGACTGATATTGTGGAAGGAAGGTAATAAGAAGAATCCGCACTTTATTTATAATTCTTTTTTTAAATAATATTTTTTTTAAAAAGCCTTTTTCTGAGAGTATTGTTGCTATAAAAATGTACCTTGTGAAGTACTGCTTTAAAAGAAAATTAAATTGGTAGGAAACGTTACAAATTTTAACATAGCTCACTTAATAGTTTAGAAGCCTGTTGCAATTGAGCTATAGGATGTGCTGCATGAATGCGAAAGGTATTTCTGCAAGGAATGGTGTGCCAGGCGTGGTATTCCAAACATGGGGACCTGCTGTCTAGTACAGTAATCGGGGGGAGCGGGAAAGAGCATTCATGCTATTGTTTCACATGATTTAAGGGTAGGCATATACCCAGTGGTTCCTTTGCCTGCAATTCCTGTGTGTTTGTATGTTTTAAAAAAAGAGGGAAAAGGTGGTTTGAGTATTTGCTGCTAAATGTAAATTGCCTTTAGGTGTTTGCTTTCTTCTTTCACAGTCAGATTTGGTCCTGAGATCAGAGCTGTCTTTGTGCTTGGCATTTGGCTAATTTTAGTGTTTGTACCTAGTTTTAAATACACCAGACTGGACCTATTAACGTCCAGAGCTCCATAAAAATCCCTTCTCCTTTTGCTTTCCTGAGTAAGCATCCAGCAAGAATAGAAGCATGTCCTTTCAGGACTAGTTATTTCCATTCACTTAAGAAGCTGTTATACAGCAAATAGCTTTTCATGTGTAGCCCTACTGTGCTTTGACAATCAAACTTTGTAAGAAAAAGTCAGATGCTCTTGGAGATAAATGAATCTTCACGTACTGAAGTAATTGTAGAGACATTGTTAACAATACATTTATGCAATCTATATTTAAATAAAACTATTTTCCCCTCTTTCCAGGTTATCATGCCCCATTAGTTCTGCTGTTGTCCTGGCATCCTATGCAGTACAGTGTAAGTAATAACCAAGTGTTTTTTTGTTAATAAATGTATTTGACCAACTACCTTCTCTGCTGTTTGGCATGGAAAAATAAGGAAAGATTTCTTCTTATCTGTTTGTGCTGAGCATTCAAAATGCTACAGGTGATGCTTTATAAAGAAGATGCAGGTTATTTAAGCAGCCTTCAAAGAGTCTAAATAGAAATAGTATACTTGTTAGGTCGATCAAAAAAAAAAAAAGTTGATACAAGAATAACGTTGTTCTTAAGTGTGCTTGTACCGCTGACAAAAAAGGCAGGATTTCATTGTTACTGGAAACAAAATAATGAAATCTACCTTGTGTTACAATAGCTACAGGAAAGCATTCCAGGAAAATAAGAGATCATCTAGAGGAAAGTTAAGGGAAAGGTAAACTCATGATTAAGGAACTCCAATGTTTACTTATGTCATGTTTTTTCAGGGAATTTGATTTGTTAGTTCTGTAAAACTGTCTGGCACTTTGCAATACAATTAAGGTGACTCTATGTACAAAAACATATTCTCTTCTGCTTGCAACTGGCAAAAAGTAATTGTAAGAGTGATATTAGAAAAATATCTTCTGTAGGTAAGCCAAAATGGAGTCTGAAAACCATAATGGAGCCTGATCCTATGCCTTACAGGTATCCTAAACAGATAGTGGAAAAGCAGCTGGAGGAAGACCTTTCTCAGTAAACAAAGGAAAAAAAAAACAGGTTGAGGGTTTAGTGGAGTTTGTGTATTTGTAGAAATTGTTGCCAGGGTAAGCATACTAGAATAGTTGTGTAGTTATTTGGCTGATGTATATTTATCCTGTTTCTTTATGGAAAGACTAGCAAGGTCTGCAGATATGACTGGTAATTTTTGCTTGAAATAAGGACCAAGCTAAGCAATTAAAAAACGGTTTTAAAAGGAGAAAGTGATAAACTGTTGGTATCTGAAAATCCCAAGTGGCTATGAAACATTCATTTTTATGTTTAAGTATATCACATGTTGCACACTTTAATTAAATGGAACTTTAACCACATTCAAGCTTAGTAAGAACAGTTGAAACCAGAGCAAGTTTTCCAGAGTAGGCAGGAGTCCCAGTTTTGCTGCCAAAAGAAATGTGGTTTTGCCTCTGTATCCCTCGGGCACAGTAGGGCACTTGAAAGCTGAAATACTCTGAACCTTTAGGACTGCTAAATGCAATGCTGCTGACCCAATTGTGCTAAAGCACAAAAATGTAAAGGTACACTGAAGAATGCAAATATTTTATCACAAAGTCAAGGTTAATGTGATTTTTAAAATTAATTACGCCACAGGTAGTGTACCCCAAATCCCAAAGTAATTCCTGTTTCCCATTCAGTGTTACGACCGTTCTGGTTTTAGTGCTTTGGATACCTACTAATGCAGTTATTTGTGCTACGAAGGGGAACAACAGAAGCTCAGTGAAGATTGTGGAAGGGTGCTAGTGTGTTTTAATCTTTCTCCTTCCTAGTGGATTCTAGAATTTCCTATGCAGCTATTTGCTTGGTTTTCCTAACTCATGATAGTGCTATTATTACCAGAGTTTTTTTAACTTTTAAAAAAACACAACCTTTCATTTTTGCTAGCTGATGGCCTTTCTGTTGCTGTTGGTATGATACCTACGTTTATTCTTTGCGTTGGCAAAGAATGAAACATTTAAAAGAAAGATTGTTCCCTTAAAGAAAAAAGAGGTTTGTTTTGCCTACCAGGTTGTTCCCATTTACCTGAAGATGATGGCCTAGAAAGACCTTCTGGAATCTGACTGTAGGTCTCCTTATCTGCCCACGTTTGCTAGGATTCTTGTCAACTGGAATTGTTTTAAATTCTAGTCATACTTATTAAAGAGAGTTGAAGTTCTTGGATATGAGGGGTCTGATTATTAAAAAGCCGTTGTCTGAAGTTACCATGGATCGGTTCTACCTGAGCTGTTTCTTATTGCTGCCGGTTCTTGGTGGTTTTCAGGCTGCTCCCTCCTCCTCCTGTAACTTCCCTTGTATGCAGAATGGGTAATAATCATTGCCTGACACCCTTATGGTTATTTGTTTAAAAGGTGGAGCAGTTGTCACTGGCAGGAGGGTTGAGGCAGGTGTCTTTCATTGCGCATGGTCTGATGTTTGGTATTACTGCTCTTTCTTTTGAACTGTTTTTCACGTGTGGCAGTTGTATGATTAACCTTCCCAGGTCTGAGTTTTGCAAAGGGACAGGTGGTGGTGGTGTCTGTTGCGCTGCTGGAGTGCTGCTTCTCTGTATGGCCCTTTGCACAGGCGTTTGGGTTCAGCACCGCGGTGCTGAAATAAAGTGCTGACGTTACTCTGCACCGCTGTGGCACACCCTGTGTGTCTCCTGGAGCCAAGTTACAGGGGAATACAAGTGGGTGTGAATACTGTGTCTAAATAGCATGTGACTAAACTTGATGACTAATACAGCTCAGACACTTGAGGAATGAGTTGTTAGTTTATTATCAGTAAATGTGGTTTGTGATAGAAATGATCCCTGGATTTTGAAAATTCTTTTTAATGAGAACTTAAGGTGCATTTCAAATAAATCCAAAATAGTTAAGTCTGAAGGATACTCTTGTACTCAAAAACCAATCTAATAATAAATCGTTCATCTTGGATTTTTACTAGTGTAAAAAGGGGAATGTTTTATTCTCTATAAAATTAAATAAAGGACCCAGGCAGTATGTGTACTGCTTTTTCTTTTTTAAAATGTCACAAAGCTTAATCTAGCAACGCTTGTTTTCTGTCACTTCATGTAGTAATCTTTCATTTCCAGAACAGTATTTAAATTACTAACTGTTGGTATGTGAGGAGCCCCATGGGTTTGGTGGAAATATGCTCTTATGTGCGTAAATCCTTTGCTAGGTTTGACTTGAACCTAAAGCACAGCACCAAAGCAACAAAAGATGTTATGAATACTTCTAAGCGTTCTTCTTCCTGAGCATCAGCAGCTCAGTGATTCATTATGACTGGGGTCTCTCTCATATCTCCTCTGTCTCCTGTGATATTGTTCCCCGCTCAGCTCGGGAGGTTTCTCTAGCCCGCTGCTGTCTGTCATTGGGAGTTTGTTCAGGAAGGGGTTGACTGGTTACTTGGGATTCAAATGACCTTTAACCCCTTCTAAGAAAAGGAAGGGTGGTGAGGGTGAGGATTTGAGGAAAGCTGAGCTTAGTGTGCAGGTCCCTCAGAAACTAGGCATAAGTGAGTTTGTTAGAATTTCAGGAATGCCGGAAGGCTGAGAATCCCAGAGGAGGTGGGCTGTAAGATTCAGAGGAACATCCAACAGCAGCTCCACAGTGAAAATTGCACCACGTAACTGCCTATCAACTTCTTGCCTGATTCTTCTCACTTGCCTTCATTTTGATCTCCTCTGTCTTCTCAGAGGTTACACTGAAACCTCAGACTTGCTAATTTATGGAGACCTGCCTCTCTTCAAAGCTAGCATGTAGGTGTTTTTTTTTTCTCCATGTGCTCCACACCTATGTTTTGTGAAGTGCTCAGAAGGATGTCATGTAAGCTGAGAGATTTGCTCAGAGGTCATGCAGGTTCTGCTACTCTCCAGGGCACCTCTAGTCTTCATGCCCCAAAACCAAAATCAGAGTGGATGAATAAAAAAACCTTTGACCTGAATTTCAAGTGTTTGAAATTATTTACCAGATGTGTTGCGTAGTCTGAAGATGTGTGTTTGTCCCACCTGTTCTTCTGAAGCCTGTAGCAATGCTGTTCAGTCACAGGTACCTTTTTATCATGTTTTACAGTACTTGTTGTCAGCAGTACCAGAGCGTTACCTGTGCAATGGCAATGAAACTCCCAATACAAGAATCTGCTTGGAGAGATTAGCTGAAATACACACCCATTTTCTTCCACATGGTTCACTGTGGTCTAGATTGTTGCCTTTGAGTTTGCTAGCTGTTCTAAGACTGTCCTGGTAGCTGATATACAGTAGCTCTCCAGCTGTTTTGGACTGTTTTCCCTTAATTATATTTTACAGTTGTGCTAGGCAATACAGAAGTCACTTCAGGAGATCATTACTTGAAGCGTTGTATGTCTGGTGGTGGTCTGCTATGCCACAAGTGATTTTTTTGAATCTCAACACTTCAAAACAGGGTACAATGCTGTAATCTCTGGAAGTGGAGAACCCCGGGTAGGCATGTTGGCCAGTGCTGTAGCTGAAGGAGCTGACTTTCTACAGAGCCTCATAGACTTGGTACTGTTGTTCCTCTGTATTTTTAAGGTGAATGACCCTATTAAATATTTTGGTGTAACGTAACTTTTCCCCTTCCTAGTTACTGCAGGTCAAGGTCCATGTAGTACAATACTCATTATCATGAGTAGCAGTGCTGAGTGTATACTGAGAGACAACGTTACATGACAGAAGATCAGAGTAGTTTTAAGATGCATTAATTCTGCAAAACCTCTTAATGTTTTGGGAGTACTGATGGCTATTCCTTTAAATCTTTTATTTCCATACTTTTTGAAAATTAATATGTTTGTACTTTGGATTATGCTTTGCTTTTCACAGTACTTTTTCTGATTGTGACTGTATGGTTTCTGAAGTACATGTTGGTTTTGAGGTACAGAAATAGCAACTCAGTATAACTTATATTTTTTAATTTGTTTCTTCTTTTTTCTTGTGAATTTTTTTGTTGTGGTGGTTGTTGTTTAACTGTGGCTAGGGTTTGAGCCGCTGAATTATTTATTTATTAATTTAAATAAATGTTACAATGACTCCTTTTTCATTTGAGAGTGGTAATAGATAACTTGGAGGCCACCATTGTGTGTGTGTGGTTGGCATTTTTTTTCTACAAACATTTCTTTGTTGTTGTTAAAGGCGAATTTCTCATTTTGTCTTACCACAAAGTGACCAGTTGTCATAGGTGGTCATAAGCTGCTATTTACAGACATCTCTAGATTGAATCTTTTTTTAAGGGCTTTTGAGGGTGAAGCATTATTTCCTTTTACAAAACTAGTTTGTTTTATCCCCATGATAGCTAGTTCTTCTTGTCCAGTAGGGACATCATACTTGCTTACTTATTTGAGTGGATTAAAGTTTGTGCTCTCATCCTTATTTGGATACAGGTTCCACTTGTTTAAACACCTTTCCTTCTCCCGACATCCACTCAGGAAGGTTTTGGTCCTTTCTGAACTGTGTCTCTGGTAACTATTTTCAACATGGTGTCTTTAATTTCTACATCTAAATGGATTTTGCTCATTTCAGTGCTCCTTTTTAGTCTCTCTTTAAGTGTCTGCATTTTTATGGTGGTGCTTTGAAACTGAATTCTGCTATAATGGATTATTTTCTGATTCCAGAAGCATTATACCTGAATACTTTGTAGTTACTGTTGAGAAACAGTAACTGCTTTACTTTGTGCTACACTGTGCGTCATCTTTCTTCTGTTCTCTATTTGTGACAAGAAGTGATCGCTTGAAATGTCTAAACTGATTGAGCTGTACAGATTAGGAAGGATCTTTTCTTTTTGTACCTCAGTGCTCATATGAAGATAAATTTATCATTAGCCTTTAATATTTTATTTCACTCTTATCTCAGCAGATCAGTCATTATTGCTGTTCTAATTTGGAGGCCAAAGTCACCCTAACTGTATTTTAATCCTGGATTGCAATTTTATACCTGAGGATTTTTTTACTCCTTGATAACAGTTAAATCAGTTATCTAACTTGTGTGCTAGACTTGTCCTATTGTTTGATTATTTTCTGTTCCACTGGGACCCTGTTCTGCTTCTGTAATTATTCCCTTTTTAAAACAGGCAACTAGGTTCACTTCTGTGCTTTGTGTTACCTAAAATATTCAACCCCACAAAAAGATATGAATTCAGCGTGGAACTACTTGGTTTTGTTCTGTTACAATTCTCAGGTCTTCAGAAAGTTGTAATTAAACCTGTTTTCAAGGACTAGCTTTTGTAGGCATTCCTTTGGACCAAATTTTCCATATTATAGATAACTGATTTCCCATCATGCTACTGAGCCATTCCTACATTTGCCCTTTGACATCTGTAGTTACTTGGAATACCCATATGCAGAGAGGTTCTGGTACTATTACTTTGTATACAAATTTTTTTATTATTGTTTACAAGCAAACTCTGTAGAATTGGAGACCAGCTTGTCTTCTGTACCTTGAAGGAGATCATATATATGGGAAGTAGAAATCTGTCAACCTTTAAGTTATAAAAAGCTAGAGGCTTATCTTTTCTGCTATTATATTTTCTGGGTCTGCCTGTGGAAATTGGGCCAGATTGAAATAGTGGTATTTTGGTACTGTTAGCATTCAAAAACAACAACAAAACTAATTTCTAAAACTGGAACCAAACAAATAATTAACTTTGTTATGTAGCAGAAGAATTGGATGTCAAAAATAACTTCATGTAAGTAAGAACCACAGGCAAATCTAACTTGGAAGGGGCTTCTTCAAAGCCAGGTCAGTTTGCTCAGGGCCTTTCCTGTTCGATTTTGTGTTTCTGATGCTGAAATTTGTTGTCAGTCATCCTTGTGGTTTGCAACTCAAAGAAGAGTCTGGCTCTGTCTTTCTTGAACCCTCACTTTGGGATAGTGGAAGACAGAAATGAGATCAGCACTGCCTTACCATAGTACAAAGCTGATTGACCAATCCTTTTTTGGAAGAAAGCACTGAATAAATGAAGCATCAGTAATTACTGTAAGAGTTGTTGGCATCAATGGCTTTCTTTGCTTCCATATGTGTTAGTTCTCCCCCCTATAAAGTTCTTCCTTGCCTCCCCCCATGCTGCAAGATATCAGGTACTTGGAACTTCTTTTTCTATGGAAGATGCGTATCTATAGAATTCCTATTGAAACCCATTAGTGCTACACAAATGCACTTGTTCATGGTCTGCCTTTCCTCTGCATCTGAATCTTATAAAAATGTGTAATTTTTTAAAATTATTTTTAATTAGTCCTTTGCCTTCTTGCACAAAAAAAAAATATTCTGTGGCTACTTGGCACAAGTCTTTTACTAAGACTTATAAAAGAAACGTCCTCTTTTTATTGAATATGCCCTTCTAAATGAATGGTCTATCATGTTCTTTTCTTTAAAGTCTTCCCTATTAGATATAAGACTCTAAAATGCAAGAATCTGATATTCAAATAAATGTTTTTTATTTTTTTTACTCCTCCTTGGTTCTGTTTTCTTTCATTTTATCTATATTCTTTCCCAGTTATAATGAATTAAACAGCAATAGTTGGCTAGAATGGAAAAAGGTAAACGTATGCTTCCCCCCGCCCCTCCCCCCGTAACTTTGTCCTTATTGACTCAGTGTGTGCTGGCTCATACGATCAGAGCAGAAGCTATGTCAGGAGAAAATCCAATTAGAAATAGGTCTTTAATATTTACTGCTCCTCTGCTGTCTTCTGGAGAAATCCAGTAAAGAAGTGGAAACTTCACAGGTTTTTCTTCTTACTCGAGTCTTGATATGCCCTAACTTATTTTTTTCTACTTGAATAATTAAGTCCTGCACAAGATCATTAGACTTTCATGATGCCTGCTAATCAGCATTTATAATTTCTCTTCAACTGTGACAGTTGGCTGGGGAGTTGGAGAAGCAAGTAGTACTCTAAACTGCTCCCCTTGTTGACATGACCTCAGGTAGCTAGGAGGAAGAGGAAAAAAGACCAGAGCAACCTTCATATTTGGAAGATGAGCAAGAAGAGTCTGCCTCATAATGCATGAAGGAACAGCAGTTGCCCTCTTTAGAGAAGGTAAAACTACAGTAAAAAATATTTTTACCTAATGCGAAAAGAATTGAAATGGGCAATTGCGTTGTCTTACTCCTGGCAATCAGGTCTCTTCCCATTGGCAAGAATGTGATTCAGGCTAGCTGCAACGAACCTTAAAAATGTAGACTGTGATTCAGGAGAAAGATGGGTTATGTTAATGGCTAATAAAAGAAGAAATCTTCAATTAACTACTGTTGTCTGTGAAATTGTGTGGGGTTATTTTTATACTGTTATTAATATACCTACTTGATTCAGAAAGGTTTTATTTTTTTGTTTTTATTGTTATGCCTTGACCTTAGCCTTGGCAAAGACTTGGACTTCTAATATGTAGATATTCCTAAAAATTATTTCAGTTTCTTGTTATAGTTCTGGATCTTCTGTCTTGGTTCTTTTTTGTTTTTTTTTTTTTCTTCATAGACATGTTATTTGACAGAAGGGTTCAAATATGTGTTTTGGTTCTAATGGTAAGTATTTAGTCTTTTGCCAGCTATTTTGCTAACTAATTTAAAATTCGGGCTACCTTTAAAAAGAAAAGGCTAAGTGTTGCAGGAACATCTGCATTACATCTGCATTCAAAATAAATTGCTTACTGTTTATCGTTCCACTTTTTTTATTTACATATTTCCCTTGATGCTGACAATTAGGTGTGCAACTATATTAGCTTCGGACTGCATTTGTCTGGGAATTGTTTTGTATCACAGTAGTTCTGTTTTCTAGGCCATAGAAATCATGCTTTTTGAATATGTAAGTGGCAAATAACTTTTATTTCCTGCATTACAGATACTCCATAGGTACTGTAGCTATAAGTTATTTTAACAGCTCGCCCCTGCCCCCCCCCCCCCAACCTGAATCATTTAAAACACACTTCCATACTTTGCATTTTCTAGAAAACAATAGTAATAGTATTGTTCCTAAAAGTATGCTTTTTAATTTGGTTTAGTTGAGGGGCTTTCTATGCGGAATTGTTTTCAGTCTATATGCTTTATTTTGTGTTAGTTACACAAGTTTACAAGTTGTGCAAGTAACTTCTGGGAAGCTTCAGTGCTTTATAATAACTGTTCAATGCTCCTTAGGAAAAAAGCAGATTAGTACAGGTTCTAGTGATTTTCTTAAACGTACATCAGATTTCATGAAATACAGGGTTTGAATTGTTTGCTTAATTGAAATGAGGTAAATTTGTGGCACATAGGCAAGTACTTTGAAGCAATCTCCCTGCTGCCCCAAAGCTTGCATCTTTATAGCAAGTAAAAGGTTTGTGTATGTTTCCCAGGATATAAACTTGTGCTGACCTAGCTTTTGAAGGAAACTTGCATAGACTGAGGCTATAAACTTATGGTCATTTATACTTTCATTTCTTTTTGGATATACTGACAACTGTGGATAAGAATTAGCTTTTGTCTAGTAACTGTTTAGAAATATATACTGATTAGTATCATGTTAGAAAGGATAAAGTTTTCAGGAACTAAACATTTTTGTTTATTTGGCTGTAAACATATTTTGGTAGCAGCTTGGTAATATTAAGTATAAATCAGCAATTATTTCTCATGTGTTAAGTAACTCATGTTCAGCTGAGACAAGATTAACAATTGTTAGGACAGAGCCACAGTTGGTAGTTTGTACAATTTCTACCAGACAGTGAGAATATTAGATGCTTTCTAAGTGACAGATCTTGTTGAAGATTTCTGATATATTTACTTGACTATAACACATACCAAACTGATTTCATTTGCTGTCTCTTACTGAAGCAATTTGGTATCCTCTGTTAAAGCACTGCACATCTGTGCTGGCATGGCATGTAATGCCTGTCTGTTGATGTTGCAGCTTGTGATGCAAAAGTGGGGTCTATGTAAGTAACTAAAGTAAGTACTGAGTTATTCAGTACCTGACACTATGGTAAGTGTATTTTGGAAAAAAGTAATCTTTCTTCACTGATGTCATACAAGTCCCTGTGTTCAACAGTGCTTGTCTGTAGGGAAGTAATTCAGAATTTCTGCATTTCCCCATATATGTTTTAATGAGGGGAAGGAATTCCTTTGAAGTAATAATCAACTAACTATGAACGCTTTCTGTATGTGTTTCTTGTTTCCTAACAGCACAACTTGGAGATTATAACGCTTCAATACATCATTCAGGATATCTGTCAAATTACAACTTTATACCAGAGCAGAACAAAGATTTTCTTATCAAAGTAGAATCACTACATGAGCAACACAGGTAACATCAACTTTCAGTTCTCTTTTACCCCTTGAGGTTTTTAAAGGAAAAAAGAGTGCCAAAAGGAAGACTCAAATTCTTAGTAGTTTCAATACAACACGGTTTTATTTCATATAGCTTCTATTAAATGAAATGCTTGGTTTTATCATGTAGGTGCTAGACTAATCATATTCAGAGTACGATGCCAATACGTTAAAATATTTAAATAAATTTCTAGCTGTAACCACTGGTAGATCAATTAGCCTTATAATTATTAATGGCAACCATCTAGAATGCTGTACTGGATGTTAGGGGTTTTTTTTTTGATTAAGGATATTTGACCATTTTTCAAATCCTATACTTTTTTTTTTGGTCTGTCTATTGGAAAAAAATTCACCCATGAAACACTTCAATTAATGTTGTGCTTTCTCTCCACTCTCCTGAGTGTACTATAAAAGCTACAACAGATTATTCCAGCTAGTCCACTGCTAATTACTCTTTCTAACCCTACTGCTGTGTCTCTTGTAAGACTGCAGCTTTAGAATTAGTGGTTGATCAGATACTTGCAAGCTGAATGCAAATATGCTAACCTAAGAAATTCTGTGAGTATTCAAGCAAATGAAATATGATTCTCTATGGACGTGTTCTCTCTGTCTGTATCTTTACTGTGGCAGAGCAAGTTTCCCACTTCCCTAGTTTCTTTGATTTATACCCTGAAATATCTCCATTTTCATCTCCTCCTGATATTCCTCAACTTTTCTTGTCATCTTTCAGTACTCTCACCTCTCCCTCATGTTTCTCTACTGCTAGTGGGTGTAATGAGTAGTTCTGAACTTCATGTGTGCTGCCTGGCAGTCCAGGACATGCTTGTGGGTTTTTCATCTGTGGGGAAAAAGACAGATAACCACTAAACTCTAACTGCAGGTACTAATCTGGACTACTTTCCATGTTCAGGAACGCAACAGCTGAGGCCTCTACTCCTTCCAAATTAATTTGTAGTTTTCAGTATTAGAGGGAGATTTGTAGACAGACATGAATAAATCTGCTTGTCTTTAGGAAGCAATCGTCTCTGAGTCTGCTGAGGGAAGGTCTAGAAGTGGTAAGGTTGAACTGATGTGTGCAGTGCTATCACAGCCAAAGATATAAAACTGGTTACGTCCTGCAGAGAAAAGACTAGAAGTTACCATTGATCCAGACAAAGGTGTGGTCAGGTCTGTTGGAAAGACTCCTTTCTTTTCAGGGTCATTTCAGTGATAATGCTTTCATTGAGTGTTTTTGGTAGAGTGAAGTCTTGATGACGGAGAAGTTTAACTGCTGTATTTAAATTCATGTAAGTGGGGGTAATTGAAGTTCTGAATAAAAATACTTGAGTAGACCAGACTAGGGAAAATGCTTATAATTTTAACATCTGTTTTGAAACTTAGCTTTTCAGACCTATTTATTTTGGAGTGTAGGGAGAGGCAAATTATTGTATATCCTGGCAGTATTTCTTGCATCCTCCTTTGGCATTTATAGTGAATATTTAGATCTGAGACATGGTTTTGACTAGAACCGTGCCAGAAATATACTTGACAAGAACAGTTCTGGTGCTTAGCAGGCCTTCTGAGAAGGAAAGACAGGGAGAATTTTTCTTCTTACAGTTTGAAGAGAACAGTATTGTTTTGAAATGAGATTTCTGCTGATCTGGAGTAAATAATATTTGCTGTAGACCATATGGGATATCTGTAAATTATTATACCTTTTAAACTGACATTCTTGGATTGCAGAATTGCAATGCCAGCCCTATACACATCCGTGCTTTTTCATTCTTTAGTGTCTATCCTTTGAGAAACTTTCACAAAGGAAAATTAAAAGGCTAGGATTGCTGAAATGCAGTATAGACTTGAGAAGCCATGTTATGTCCTGGATGTTGTAGCTTAATGCAAGTTGGGGTTTTTTTAGCTAGTTTTCATGCTGCTTTTTGAAATCTGAGAAAGTAGTTCTATAAATATGTTCATACCAGCCACTATTCAGTGGACAAGTAAGTAGCTGTTGAGAAAGCAACTGTTGTCGTTGAACTGGTATAGCTTCAGAAATTTTCCTTTTGTGTTCATCTCTAAGTCTGTAGGGGGATTTTTCTGTATGTAGTTTGTTCTAACAAGGTTTTCTTTATTTTCTTTATTTTTCTTAATACATGAGCAACCTGAGGACTTAGGATGTGTGGATATTATCCAAACTGGTAATGTTTTCATAGTGCTTGCTAGATCTAGCCATCAGTTTGAGGAGAAGGTTGCTTTTGAAACTTCCTGTGATGCTTATATTCCTGGTGATGTTAGCTCTCGTGTATTAAGGGCGATAAAAATTGGAAATGGACACCAAGACTGGTTTCCTCTTGCCTGTTTATCTCACTGAGTAACTGCCACCTGCTTAGGGACCTCAAGGTTTCATTTCATCTCTAATTGAGTAGGGAGGTGTAACAACAAGAAAAAAACCCTGCATCTGTGCTGAGGTACTTTTTCTTGTTGGTGCTTCAAGACACACGGCTTGATCGTTCTGCTGTAGATGGTATACGGAAATTGAGAATTAAAATTTGCAGGTATATCTCATTGGTATGCAATGGACTTTTCTCCCCTTTCTAAATAAAATTCTTGATCAAAATTCAAAAAAGGAAATACTTTTGCAAACATATTCAGCATACTGTTGTATAATAAAATGGTTGTTTTGTTGTTTTTTCTCTGCCTTTCTGACGCAGTATAAGAGATAAGGTGTACTAATGTTTTTCAAAATCAAGGTGACAGTAGTCACTGTAGATATAGGTCTGAGTAAGCAGTTTATGACAAACAGCTCTTTTTTTGCCTTTACTCTTTTTTCCAATGTTGTGACATCCTCAAGCCACACTGCTGGCAATGACTTTCCTGTTCAAGGTGACTTTCAGTTTTGCAGAGCATGATATAATACTTCCTAGAGTGGCTGTTTCAGGGCATAGTATTTTCATGGCCTGGAATTTGAAAGGATGAAAATTAATTGGAAGTAATAGATGTCCACCTTTTGAGGTAAAACCCCTTTCAAAAATGAGAATTACTGCCTTATGTGGAATGCCTTTGTATCTGGAGTTCTTCACACAATGTTAAATGAACTTTTTACAGGTTGTACTTAAATTGTATTTGATTAACATAATTTTATGCTACTTCCTTTAGCATGCCTAAAGGAGTCTTTATAGGTCACATTGCATTAGTCTCAGATGAATAATTAGTAGGCTACATGGCAGAACCAGCTAGGCAGGGATTACTGTTGGATTCTTTGGTATTTTAAACTCCTAGTAGACTCCGTGTAGCCCTTCCATCATGATATATGATCTGTTTATTTCAGGTGTGGGGACTTTTAGGTTTTTGTCTCTGGGGGGGGGGGGAAGTCAGAATTGTAGAAGCTTTCTAGAAGACAAGAAGATAGAATCCTTGTAAGTCTTGCAGCACATTTCACATCTAGCAGTGAGAGAAAAAAGTATTTTAGGACTTAAAGTTTGTATAATCTGTAACTCAGATGGCTTTTCCTTGGTGAGTTACTTGTCTAATCTTCTTTCTCCCCCTTATTTTTTTAGTAGATTTCTGCTTCTTATTTTTCTTCTGAATTATTTCCTTCTGACAGACTGTGCAGTATAGAATATTTACAGATACAGCTTCTTGCTATAAAGGAGGCTTTTATAGGACAATTGTTTCCTCATCTCTAACCAAAACAGATACTAATGAGTTTTTAAAAAAGAATTGGTCCAGAATGACTAAGATTATAACATTGTGTATAGATTGCTCAATTTTTGAGAGGAGCTGAGGAGGGCCTTCACCAGTGAAGAACTCCTAGCACCAGTTAATGAGGTTTATTTGGCAGACACCAGGCTGTTTTTCTTCTGTTTTTCTGCATTTGGAATAAATATAATGTCATGTCTTTAACTTTTGACTAGGGTTCATGTATTTTTTTTTTCTGCTTTTTTAGTGGCCTCAAGCAATCTGAAGCAGAGTCCTGCTACATAAATATAGCTCGAACGCTTGAATTCTATGGCGTGGAGTTGCACAGTGGTAGAGTATGTTTACATTGTGATTTTTCACTTGGAAAAAAAAATATTTATATGTATTTTGACTTGATCTTAACAGCAATAAACGTAGTAGCATTTAAGTATTGACTTTATGGTGTGTAATTTTTAATGAGAGTTGAGTAATTATTCAGTAACTTCTGTATAAATCAGTGCTGGAATTTCAATCAAATAAGGTAGATCTCATCAAAAGTGTAACAATTTATTTTTAAGATAAATTGTTTTAATATGGCAATATTTTTACTAAAGTTTACGAATGTCTTATCATAAAAAAAGAATGCTCTGTTTAGTGCTATACTGTTGTTGACAGATTTTTTTAAGAGTTTACTTTCTCTGAATTTCTAACACAGTGTTAAGAATATAGAGATTTTATCGTGCGTGCATTGACAAGAAACATGTCCTACTATTTCAATGGCTACTGGGATTTGTTTGATTATACTAGCTGTCTGAGACAAATGCCCCAAATACTTTTTTTATTGTGTCCTAGCATGCAAGTCACCATTTGTGCTTTTTATGTATGGCAAATTATTTTGGCATACATCTTGTACTAAAAAGTTAATGAAGTGTAGTGCAGATGTTTGATTTCCTAAACAAAGATGACTCCTGTTTTTGCTAATGTTTTTCTGAGATTTGTTAATAATCCTGACACTGAAAATTTTACCAAAAAATTTTCAATTTCTGTAATGATGGAAGGGATAGAAAAGGTCATTTTCTTCCTTCAGCGTGATGTTTTCTTCTTTTTTTCTTTATGGTACCGCAAAAAAAGTGTTGCATTAAATTTCTAAGAATTCCTAAAGTACTCCTGTATAAAGCCACTGTAATTACATTCATATTCATGAAATACAGTGCTCAAACAGTAGAGGCCTTTTTTTAAGGGTGGGGAAAAGTACAAAGGAAAGGAAATAATTGAAGTGATCAAAATATGAACTTTCTACGCTCATACCATCTGATATGAATATCGGGAGGCAACTGTTATGTGACAGCTGTTAAAAGTGATTACATATCGTGGTTCACATGCATTGGTTGTGGTTAAGTAATCTAGCATGTGTGAATGAAATCCTTATGTTCTTGCGTCTTCTGACAATGTAGAAGCTTTTCCAATTTCTAATGAGGTGATTAACTTTGAATGGTAAATGGGTATCTTAGTAAATTTGACTTTGTCTAGGTTCATTGTCCATTGGGTCATCAGTCACCTGCCTGCTGTATTGAAGAACCCTCTACTGTCACACTGCAGATATCCTGATACGCACTTAACTTGATCAGTGTATTATGCCTTTTAATTTCTGTTGTAGCCCAGTATTTTGATAAACCAACTTAAGTTCCAAGACTGACACCATGAGGCTATTCTCTTAATATTCATGGTATGCTGCTTCTGAAAGTTCTTTAATTTCTGACATCTTCCTGAGTTGCAGGCCACTGAACGACATGCAGGATGTCAGTAGGGGTCATGTCAGTGCCAAGTAGTGAGGGTGGTTCGGAGTGGGTTCAGACATTTTCAACTAAATGAAATTTCATTGCAGTGTGCTGGGCTGCTCTGTCTGAATAGAAATACCTTCTGGAGATATTTACCTAAAGTTGTTTTTTTTTTTATTTGTTTGTTTTATTGGGTTGTTTCCCCAGAGCATTGTTTCATATTTAATGACCTGGGGGCTCATGGCTTGTCAGAATATTAATCATGAGCCCCTACTCTGCCTGACACTAAAGTGTATGATCTTGAATCAAATAAAGTACAGATCTGAATCAAAGCCTTCTCTATTCCAGGCTGCTAAGATGCAGGGTGTCTTGCTGTTTCAATCCAAATTAATTTTTATTTTGAATGATGAAAATACTTGAAATGGTCTGGGTTTTTTAGCAGTTGAACTGAACATGTAGACAATTAGAAGTTGCTAGAAATGAAATAGAAAGCAAAATAGAAATGTCATGCCACCTTTTCTAAATCTGTTTTTGTTATAATTTGAATGTTAAGTTTTGTTCTTAGTCTCCCTTCCTTATGTCAAAGCGGGTACAGGAGTAAGAAAAGTACAAACTAGTAAGTGTCATGTTTTAAGGAAAAGCCTTCTGCGGCAGGTGAAACAGCATTGAGAATGTGAATAATGAACAATTATTATTATTTTTTTGCTTTAGTAGTAAAAACTTTAAGGAGCTTCGGTCTCCCTAGAAAGAGACAGGTTTAAGCAAAAAGAACTTTTTCCGTATGGCTGCAGCTGAACTGTGGAGATTACTGCTATTTTAATGCGTGACCAAGGTGAAATAGGTATCAAGAGTAGTTAGGCAGTTCAGTGGAAGAATGGTTTACTGGAGTCCATTGAACGTACAAAAAGCTGATCCAGGAAATCCTCTAGCTGTAAATCACCAGAAGCTGAGAAGGGGGCTTAGTAGAGGTGTGGTTGTCTCTGGATTTTTGTACTTCCAAAACATCTGTTACAAGTCATCATCTGGGCTGAATGCCATGAGGTAAACCTTTCAACCAACACATTATCACTGATGATGCTCCTGAAGGCCTATAAGAAAAGTGACAGCACTGGATTATATGAGTGGCCACTCTCAATATTATCTTCTGGTAGTCTTCCATGTGTAAAGTGCTTTGCCTGTGCTGCAGCAGTTCTGCAGAAGAATTACTCCTCAGCATTTGGTAGCCCATGTTGGCTGTAAATGACACTTTTCTGAAGTTTAAAACAGACTGTTTCTGAAGTTTGTTGGGAAGGTTAGATACCTCCCCCCACAATATGCTGCTGCTTCACAGAGGCTACTGTGTTATACCCCAGCTTTGGCAGGGATGTTTGCCATCTCCCCCAACTTAGTACTGCTCTTAAATCATCTCTTTAGTTTTGTCATCCCAGTGCTTTTCTTAGTCCTCCTCGGTTTTGCATGGCAAAGGAACCAGGTGACACCTGCTTTTTATAATAAAAGCCTAAAGAAGCTGGTGCTCCTATACTGGTGGTTAAGAGGTGGGATACTTTGGGGTAATGTTTCTTGAAGAACAGATGAGTATCTAGTTTACTTTTTAATGTTTTACGGTACAAAGTTAAGTATTCTGCAGAAGTAGAGTGTGAGCTTTCTTTTTAGCAACTTGCTAAACATGAAACTTCCATTAGTGAATTAATCTGAGCTCAGTTTTCACATGCAGACACTTCTGCTTTTCTCTGAGGATAAATCTGAACTGCTAAAATTGTAATATTAAAAAATGAAATAGCGTTAAACTCGGGCAAGTGAGTTCAATACCATAAAACTATATTGAGATTTCTTGAATTCCTAATATCCACTTGACTCTGGACCCCTATCTCATCTGCTCAACAATTAGTCTGGTCTTAACTCATCTTTCATTTTTTCTCAGACACATGAAGATAGGAAATTTGTAGAATCAATGTTATTTCCATATCTACAAAAATTTAGATGGTAATTGTAAATGAAATCAAATGTGAATCACTATTTAGCTAGATGCCTGGCATAATCATTTTTATCTTTATAATTTTTTTATGATTGTCTCTTTAAAGAAACAAGTAAAAAGAAAAATACATGCATGTTATTTCTTAGTTGTGCAATTTAACAGCATAGCTATTTTGAAAAGAAAATAAGTGCACATCTAAATCATCTTTCTTTTGGTAGACCTTCTTTTTTTATACCGGTCCAAATTCTTGTTTTCATATTGCTTAGGTTTAATTTATGAGAATTCATTATAACAAATGGCATGGGAGATTAGTATTTTGGACCAGGGCAGATGGGGTTGGGGAATGAACTTTGTTCTAACAAAGATCCTGGAGGAAATAGTTTAGCCTAATTAAGCCCTATCAAGTGTTTAGCTAATCCTTTGTTCCGGCTACATCATGTAGGTTTTCACCTTTTTCTCCTAAAGCTGTTTTTTTCTACACTCTGTTGATTTTTTTTTTATTTTTTTTTTTAAAAGCAGCAGCCTGGAGTAAGCTCCAAGGGCTAATAAACCAGGCTTCTGCCCTGCTTTACCTTGGCTGTATCATGGCAGGGGCAGCTAAATTACATGCAATTCATCTCTTGAAATACCTCAGTTTTCTCCCAGAATATTAAAATAAAGGAGTGTCAGTTCAGGATTTCTGTATTATGCTGGCATGAACTGGCAGTTCAGGAGCATCTTCCAGTGGAAATTCAACCAACATCTCTAGCAGCAGTTCTTTGCAAAGTCGGAGCAGCATGTTGCTGAAGGTTATTAATAATTTCAGCTGATTCCGGTCTACCTTGAATGTATATGGGCTGCTACCTACCTACCTATTTTCTTTTATTATACTGTCACTGATAAGATTGGTATGTCTCCCATCTTGTTAGTATTCATTGTTAACGCACTGTACATCAAACAGGTTATGCTCATTTTCTGCGAACTGCTGTGGTATTTCACTGGCGGTTTATAAATCACATTGCAAATTAGGCTCAGCTTCATTCATATGCCTGTATGATGCTTCTGTCCAACTATTTTGAAAGGATTTATTGTAGGCTTTTCACAGTATTGTTAGAGCACATGCTGCCAGTTCTATTCTTCTGTACCTTTCCGATATAAAGACTTTGGGGCTGGACAGACACGAGAGACTTGTGTTACCTGAGCGCAGAGCGCCATCTAGAGGAGCAGCTGAGCTACTGACGGCTTTAACACAGTCATTCTCTTCGGCCATCCTTTACGAAAGAGTCTGAGACTACTTTTGAGTCAAACCTGATGTTTTAACCAATGGGTTCTGCACTTACATGTAGATTATTTCAATGTTCAGCTCTGTTAGGAATTTAAGTAATAATCTATGTGTTGATCATAGAGAAATAGGAAGGCAAGATTTGCAACTTGTAACATCGGTTTGGGTTTAGACTCAACGATTCAGCCTGTCTATGTCCCCCCACCCTTTTTATTTTTTTAATCTTCTTTTAACTCAAGTGTTTGCTTATATGGAAGCATGTGTTTCCTTTTGAGTATCTCAATACCTGTAAAGGATTGTAAATTTATGGATTCATTTTTCCAGTTATGCATGTTATGCTGATGCACAGTTTTTGGTTAATAATAGATTCAGTTTAGTGTATCAAATATTCCCACACATGTGTGTTCCTCTAGCATGCTCTTATATGCAGAATTGTGGTTGCCTTCTGCCCAGACTTTGTTGGTAAGACTTTTCAAGAAAAAATAAGGAATTATTTAATCTTTTAAACAGCTTAGAATCAGGACATTTGTGTTCAGTTCCCAAAATTCTGACCTAAAGAATATCTAGTATAGTAAGGCGAACATTACAATGTGTTTTAGAGAGTGAAAGCTTATAATACCTAGTAGATAACATCAAAGGAAAGACATGCATGACATTGCCTCAGGATAGCAATATGAATATAGAAATATTGAAAATTAATTTATAAGTAAATGGAATGACATAAGCTGTGTCTGTGTTCTTACAGTATTTTTCTTTTGCAGGATCTCCATAACCTAGATCTCATGATTGGGATTGCATCCGGTGGAATTGCTGTATATAGAAAACTCATCTGCACAAGCTTCTATCCCTGGTAAATTCCTTTACTAGTAAAGAATTATGTCTGGTCATTTCAGTCTTATCTATGTTTTCTTTAACATTTATCCCAAAGAAGCCTACAATACATACATTTTTTCTATGTGGAGTATCATGGTATTTCCTTGTGCTGAGATAAAAATGAAACCTGTTGTCTAGGCCTTTAATTCTTTAAGACTTCTGAACTCCTTGTGCTGTGTTGAAGTCTTGATCAAGTTAAGTCACATAGAGGTGTGAGTACGTGATTAGGAGGACCCTGTGGTCTTAGAGATTTGCTGCTGTTATACCCAATAATATGTCTTTTTAAAAATCAGTATTACTAGTAAAGCTAGACAGCTAATGGTCTCATCATTTTATCCTGTCATTCATCAAGAAGATAAATTGGAAAAAAATAATTGGAAAAGAAATGTAAAACTACTTGTTTAGAGTTTCAGGTTTACTGGAGTTTAAATTATTTAAATTTTATTTAAATATTAATTTTAATTTTAAATAAAGTATATAAATTTAAATTACAAATTTAAAAATTTTGTCAAACAAGGCTGTATAACATTAACAAGTTTTGGAGTCTCCAGGGGAGAGACCTTTGCGTTATTCTAGGATACTGAAAATGTTAGATTGCATGATAGTGCTGTAGAAAATAATCTCTACAAAGAAACAGTGAGCATGAAAAGTTTAATATGAATGACATTAGAAATTAGTTAAGCTGTAATTTTTTATAGTAGTTATGGGCTTTATTAGTTATACCATACTAAAAATGATAACATGAATTAGAAATTACATGGAGGCTGGACATTTCCTTAAGGTTAATGGATAGGATCAGGAAGAATTTTTCCTAGTCTTTCAAAAGTACTAATTTATATTGTATAGTTGATAAAGTATAGCTTTATCATGTTATGCATAATTTCCTCATAATTTATAACAGTTTCTCTGGAGAACATTTTCAGTATACCATCATACTGTTCTTAATCATGACAGAAAAGTACATTCTAATGCGTTGTGCTTGCTTTTCACCCCTAATTATATAAAAAGGTCCTTCTTGCCAATATTCCTTAAATATTCGAGTCATTCCATCCTTTAATTATGCACCCAACCTAACAGGTATTTACTACAGGAAAGCAATAAAATCAGTTTCAATTTAAATATTAGTGGAAGATGTTCTGCACAGTCCCTGAGTTTTCTTTCTTTCTTTGCAGCGAGTTGATTTCAGCTCACTTGGATGTACTGTTAACCATCTTAAATGTCAGTAATACTCTCATACAGCATGGTGACATCTTGTTTTTTTTCCATTTCTAATGCCCACTAAAGCATGAAAGACTTTTATATTTTACCTTTGTGCCGAGTTCTGCCCTTTAATATGTCAATCTTTCAGCTTTAAACAGCTCAGGTCTTAAAAACTGCCAGCTAGAGGCACGTTTTATGTCTTCTGCAAGTCATCTTCTGCCAGCTTAGTGACCTAAGGTATGAATGGATTATAGTTATTCCTGAAAACCATAGTGATAGCATTTTAACATCCAGGGCTATATAATTCTTCAGAGAAGGGAAAGAGAGCTTTATAGCACACAAGACAGGAGGAATCCACAACTTCAGGTGCTACTGTAACTCCTGGATAGCACAGAGGAATAAAATGCAAATACTAAAACATCATTCCCAAAAAACTATTCTCATTTTCAAACAGAAACTGAGGGGAATAAACCCCACAGACCTTTTAGTTCAGATAATTTCCACTCTATGAGGTTTCAGTAGCAAAATTTTCAGCTGACAACTAAAGCAATTGTTCCAAGCTTTCCTTCTCCCTCTCTAAAAATATCTTCTCAACTTGAAAGGGGCAAAACCTCATTACATGGGGGATAGCTTCTTGATGTTTTATTTCTGTCTTCTTGAATGAGTTAGTAATAATCATTTATGCAGGAATGGTGCCCATTCCCTGCCCTGCCCCCCCCCCCCCCCACTTCCCCCCAAGAAAACCCCAAACAAGCAAACAAAGAAGGTCACCAGAGCAGACTAGCTTGTGCTGTATTTGTGGTAGACACTTTCATTTTCTTTTTAAACCTCAAAGCAGGATATATTTCTGTAGTGCCTGGAGGTTTAACGTATCTTGGTTGGGCTTGAAGGTGTGCAGATAAGGAGATTTCTTACAGAATAGTATATACCTGAGAATGAGGGAAAAAAAAGCAAAACAAAAAAACCCAAAACAACTCCCCCTTCAAATAATTGAAAAGATATTTAGGCTTTTTATGTAACAACATTTGTAGTAAGCAGATTTTCCTATGGGCTGAGCAAGCTTCACCATAAACATTGTAGAACTCAAGGTGGCAGCAAATGCCATCAAAGCATTCTTTCCAAAACTAAATAAAACACTCTGCAGCATTACTGGATGACAGCAATACAACTATACGATATGGTAGTAGTCAAAGACGACCAAAAGTTTTCAGGAACAGAGGCAGTGAGAGTACTGCCTTTGCAAAAGGAAGATTTTCAGTCAAGGCAACCTACGTAAGGAGCTGACTGATCAGTCCGAGGCAGTGCAAGTCAAGACAGATTTAAAAATAACTCTGAATTTAACACAGTGTTTTATATGGTCTGGAAAGTTATTCTTGGGGATGCTCAACTATTTTGTAATAATTTCCATATTAGTTTTGCAAGTAAAATGTTAATGGCAAAAACGTACAAGCACTCTACATCAGCAGCAATTAAGGTTACGTATTAAATGCTGTTCACTGTATGCAGTTTCTTTGCTTTGAAAACTTCAAGAGAAACTACTGGAGGGATACATTCTAAATTGCTAGTTAAAATTTGAATAACAACTCAACAGTCTTACATAGCAAATTTGATGGAATCTTTCTTGCTGAATCTTCCAATGGCAATATATCAGGCATACAGCTAAAGAAACATTTTTGCTTCAAGTTAAAAATAACAGTGTTTAGTACTAAGTGCTACGACAGAATTCCCATTTTAATCATAAATTACTAATTCTGTTGCCTAGTAAGTGAAAATAAATCTATTTTGACCCTTGTGAATGATAGGAATATGGGACCCAAAAGATGTATCATTACTAATGTGCTAAAAGTATTGAGCATATTACAAGTAAACCGTGAAATTTAATGATTTGGAATGTTGCATATTCACTGGACAGATCATTGGTGAGTGGTAAAAGCAGCTGAGCCACCAGTTAGAATAAGAGTAACTGCATCCTCTTCAGATCATGTTTTGGATGTGGCATCTTCAAGCACTTCTTAAATCTGAATCCTTTGATACCTTAATCTCTTAGATTATTTTTTTTTTTTTTGGAGGATTCTGCTCTATGTGAACATTCACTCAATTTGTAGGCGTAACATTGCAAATGATTTTTAGTTAATGTTAAATAAAACTGTCAGATTAGTAAGTGTTCTTTGTCACTGAATTAAATAGGTTTAGTTGTACTTTAAGAAGAATGAATGGAATTCAGAGGGATGCTCTACTTAGAGGAGAATCAAAATAGAGACTTAAAGCCCTGAATTGGCTTGAAGTGATTATGTGGTCATGCAGTGAATGATTTTTTTTTATTTTTATTTTTTTATTTTTTTTAAAAAGGGAGGTAGAGAGAGGAGAGGAACTGACAGAGTTTTGGTATTTTGGGATGGCGGCTACCTTTTTGTTACTGTGTTGAGGGTGTTTTGCTTGGTCTGCAAGGTTAGTTTTGTGTCCTGCATTTCTGCTGGCATTATGTTAGGGTAAGAACAGACTACAACAGCAACTGTGTAAGCTGAGAAAAACTCCTAAAATTTTTTTGTTGAATTTTAATCTAAGTCAAGAAACATGGTAAGAAAGAACCAGAAGCACAGAACTTGAGTACTAGTTCAGGTAGAATAGCACTAGGATTAAGAAAGGATTTATATATAAATGAGTCCTATCTAATTAAATACAACTGAAATTCAGAACCCAGAACTTCTAGATGAGCCGTACAGATCATTGCTGTTTGCGGTAGGAAATCAAATGGTACAAATATTTCAAGAGTTGGTTTAACAGGAGAGTTGGGTATGATTTAAACTTTCCATTAACTTTTGTACAACAATTTGCCTGGTTGCCAAAGAATAGTGTTAATGAAATTCCTGGCATTTTGTCGTTTTGTAATTGATGGAGAAAAGCATTTTCAGAAATGGGCACATGTTCAGTTTTCCACCTGTTTTGTGAAGGAAGTGAGGATTGTTCATTCCATTATCTTTCTTGTTTGTAACTGTCAAATACACTTTTCTGTATCAATGAAGGATATTGCTCTTTAACAAGTGCATCTCTCATGGGCGGTGGAGAATTGATGATATGCCATTGTCCCACTTGCTGAGAGCGATGCAAAAACTGTGCTAAGAACTGAGAGGACCTTCAATGTAGTTCATACCTGATGAGATCTAGGGTGCTGTGGAATATTATCAGTTTGTGAGAGTATTCTGAGACTTTTGGCAGCAACCTTCCAAAACTCTTTCATGGTGTCTTTTAAAGACAGATATGACTTGATCAGACCTTAAATAGCTTTCCCAAGGCTTCCATATGATTCCAGCTAATCACAGATTTCTTATTCCAAAATGTGTAGGCTTTCAGTTATTGCAGCAGAAGTATTGCAGACAAAATTTAGGTATTTTAAACAAATCACAGAACAGTCAGGGTTGGAGGTCACCTAGTCCAACCCCCTGCTAAAGCAGGTTCACCCAGAGCAGGTTGCACAGAGTCACATCCAGGTGGGTTTAGAATGTCTCCAGAGAAGGAGACTTTGCAACCTCCCTGGGCAGCCTGTTCCAGCGCTCTGTCACCCTCAGAGTAGAGAAGTTTTCCCTCATGTTCAGGTGGCGCTGCCTGTGCTGCAGTTTGTGCCCGTTGCCCCTTGTCCTGTCACTGGGCACCACTGAAGAGGGCCTGGCCCCATCCTCTTGGCACTTGCCCTTGTGATATTTGTAAGCATTGATAAGATCCCCTCTCAGTCTTCTCTTCTCCAGGCTAAACAGGCCCAGCTCTCTCAGCCTTTCCTCATCAGGGAGATGTTCCAGCCCCCTCATCACCTGCATGGCCCTCCACTGGACCCTCTCCAGCAGTTCCCTGTCCCTCTGGAACTGGGGAGCCCAGAACTGGACACAGCACCCCAGATGTGGCCTCACCAGGGCAGAGGAAAGGGGGAAGATAACCTCCCTTGACCTGCTGGCCACCCTCCTCCTAATGCCCCCCAGGATCCCATTGGCCGCCTTGGCCCCAGGAGCACCCTGCTGGCTCATGGGCACCTTGCTGTCCTCCAGCACTCCCAGGTCCTTCTCCGCAGAGCTGCCTTCCAGCCGGTCAGCCCCGGCCTGTGCTGGTGCGTGGGGTTGTTCCTCCCCAGGTGCAGGACCCTGCACTTGCCTTTGTTGAACTTCATGAGGTTCCTCTCACCGCAGCTCTCCAGCCTGCCCAGATCTGGCTGAATGGCAGCGCAGCCTGCTGGTGCGTCAGCCGCTCCTCCCAGTTCTGCATCATCAGCAAACTTGCCGAGGGTACGCTTGTCCCTTCATCCAGGTCATTGATGAAGAGGTTGAACAGGACTGGACAGTGCTGACCCCTGGGGAACACCACCAGCCACAGGTCTCCAGCCAAGCTCTGTGGGGCTGATCAGAGCCCTCTGAGCTCTGCCATCAGCCAGGTCTTGATCCACCTCACTGCCCGCTCACCTGACCCACACTGCCTGAGCTGGCCCATGGGGATGTTGTGGGAGACAGTGTCAAAAGCCTTGCTGAGGTCAAGGTGGACAACACTCTTCCCTCACACTCTCCCTTCATCTACCCAGCCAGCCATTTCATCATAGAAGCCTATGAGGTTGTTCAGGCATGATTTCTCTTTGGTGCATCTTGTTTTGATGTTGGGATGTGCGTGGGAACCTAGAAGTTTTGTTTAATTTAGCAAAACTGATAAACATATAATTAAAATAAAAATTGCTTAAGGACCAGTTCTAATTCTAGTCCTTACCTTAAAAATCTTTATTCCCACTATGTGTATATAGAAAAGAGGTGTTTAGTTCTGTATAAATTTACCACATAAATTATGTAGCAATGTTAATAATTTAAGTGAAAAAATATACTAATACTCATTCTTATGGTTTTCATCCTTCTACAATTATGATTTTATTGAGTGCTTTTTAGCTATTAATATAAGTACATGGTATTTTTCATGTTATGAAACCAATTGTGTGAAGTCTCTGGGGAATTTCAGATGTTGTATGACCAACTCTGTTGTGTCATTAGGGTCTTAAATTCTGTTCCTTTAGTCACAGTTGTCATATGATTCTTAAGTTACACAGACTTGACACATTTAACATTTGTGCAGCTTAGTAAAGGATGTCATCAAGTTTTTGCTGCAAGAATAGATTTGGTGGGAGAGAATTGCAGTGTGAACTATTTAAAGAGTAAATGAGGCAGAACCTCAATTTTAAAAAGGACTTTCCTTCTTAGCTAAAATTTTTTCTTTGAGTTTCTTGACATCTATTTGCCACTCAACACAGGAGATGAGCTGCATGTTATTCATTGAATATGTATCAGCTATAATCTTTTAGGCTTTCTGTAATTGGTATTATTTTTTATTGTTTTATACTTCTAAACTTTGCTTAGTATTTCATGGTCTGTTTCTTCTAGGGTGAACATATTAAAAATTTCCTTTAAAAGGAAAAAGTTTTTTATACAACAACGGCAAAAACATGTAAGTAGTCATTTAATTTTATTTTGCTCAAGTGGTCATGTTAAGTTTTTTTGCCTTAAATGTGAAGACAACAAAATGCTGATCAAAAGGCTCTGTTGTGGTAACTTGCCTTTGAAATTCTGTTTTCTTAACTTGCTACTGCTGTTGCGGTCTCCTTATCCTCACTGTGTTTCCCGTGTTTGTTTCCTTTCCAATACTGAATCCTTCCACATTCAGTCTCTTGGACTGCGTCGTTCCCATGCAGGTTTCTTCTCCCTTGGAGACCTGGGGGAAATGCGTATCTTAATCCTTTCTACAGTATTTAGTAACCTAGCATAATTCCCTTTTCTTGCTAGCATTTGCTGCTCTCTTTGATGTTTTGTAAAGTTTCTTAGTGCAGTGAATCTACTAAACAGCTGCTTATCCCATCTATGAGGACGTTATGAGGTCCCTTCTGCTTATGGGGCTCAGAGTTCTGGGAGCAAGGAGGGTTTCTGGTGAAAAGGAGAGCTCTGCAGCTGAAAGACTTGAGGTTGGAAAGGGCAATAGTGCACCTTCTGCTGCACATAACATGCAGGGCTTTAGAAGTTGGCAAAATATGTGAAGATACCTCATGAAACTGATGTTAATTTTTTCTGCTGTTAAGAGTAGTCTTCTGAATGCTGTATGGTTTTTGCAGAGCAGTTGTAATATATTACTCAATGTAATAAGGGAAAAGAAATCTTGTTTACAGTATTGTGCTGCCACAGTATGAACAGATAAATTAAGGCATCTTTTTACAAAGAGAAGGGACTATTTGATATGACGAAAAAAATACAGAAATTAGTGACCAGCAGATATATAAATATTTTAATTCAGTTGAGGATGAAACTCAAATAGATAGTAAAAGGTAAGTGTTATCTTACACCTAAACTTTATGGAAGCTCTTTCCAGTAGTAAATGAGCTCTTAAAGGTGTGTTACAAGAAGACCCTCTGACCCCCATTGGTTAGAAGGCCTGCTGAAGACAGATTGCTAGGAAAGCTTTTTTACCGAAAAGGAGGTATTTCATCTTTCCCCCCTGTCCTTTGGTGCTTATCTTCCAAATTTGAGGACTGTGCATGCATGTACACATTCTTACTTTTCAGGGCTTATGTGTAAACAAAGTTATATCTAGAGGTAGTGTTACTGCACTAATACAGACACACACAGCATGTGCAAATGACACTGTTTTCTCTTCTGAGAGAGTTATGTCCTAATGCACTGTAGAGGGGTCTTAAGTTTTTTGCAAGCTGTAAGTTTCTAAATACGTTTTTTTATCTGCAAGCCAAGCTGTAAGTTTCTAAAGAGGTTGTTTATATGCAGGCTTGTCTCAGTGTGTTCATATATATCACTGTATGAAGAAATGAGTTGTTGGCAAACCAGTCTACTAAGTTGTGTGTGTAATTGTATTTGTATTACACTCAGTGTAATTGTATTACACTTGCAAGTATTACCTTATTCTAGATTGGTGGATTAAAAATTCACTGATAAGTAGACATTTTAAAATTCTAAATATCTTCAAGTATACAAATATGGGCAAGTGTACGGACAGCAATTTCCAAATGTGTCTTTAGAGTAAACATAGGAACAGGACTCTCTGAGAGTGATCAGTAACAGCGGACAGTAATATGAGTGTACCTCATCAGTGTATCTCAGTAGACATGAAAAAGGAGACCAGGCGTGCTATTAAATCTCTAGGTATGTCCATACTGGTCAGTTAGCTCCCTTTGCTTGAAATTTAGGGCAGCACGCCTGCAGTACTTCAGTGGTATTGCTTGGAAAAGCTTGCTCTTGCAATGGCAAGGGAGTGAGGGCGCAGCTGTACTACTAGAGGTTTTCTCCAGAACTGTGGGTTGATCAAGGGGTTTGTGAGGGCAGATGACAGGTGTTGTCAGTCTTTTGAGTGATCAGATTTTTGCTTGGAAGTACAGGAGAAAATAGGTAAATGGGCCTGAAAGTAAGGAAGATGGAAGAATGTGGGGAAAGCAGAGCAGATACTACATATTCATAGGCAAATTTTTATTAAAGATATTAACAATGCTATCACACTTCAGTTTTGTATGTCATATGGAGATTTCTTAACAAAATCTACAGAAAGTTCTCAAAGGCTGTGAATTTGCAGTCATCTGAGATGTGCCGTATTTCATTGATTTATTCTCCTTATTTCTCTTACTCCTTTTTTCTTTCCTTATGCCCCTGTTCTGAAGGTTCATCTTACCTTATCTCACTCTCTCCCTGCTACTCGCCACCTCTTTTACCTTCCCACTGCTTCAGTCTGTTGATCAGCTACGTGATAGAAGTATGCAATGTTTCTGTTTCTGCTGAACAGCTACATAAGGACTGGGGAGCAAGACTGATGAATCAGTGAATGTCTGATGCTATAAAAGCTCATGATACGTAGATTTAGTAAAGGGTGCAAGATTTAAGGTAGGAATAGGAGCTATGCTGGCTTACAGGCAACACTTTAAAGCTGACAGAAATGAAATGTTATTTGCAATTTGTTTATCTAATGCTTAAAAACAACTTCATGTTCTGCATATTAAAATATATTTTTATTTGCTATGCTGTAGATATTTTTTCAAATTCTCTGAATGGAATAGACATACATTTGACACAAAGAGCTTCCCTGGTGCTGAAAGAGCAGGACACTCACTATAGCTATTGAGAACTGTTCCCTTACCGTAACTGGCCATAAATTTCTCTAATACTGTTTTCTGGAGAACTATTAAAATACCGTTCTTTTGGAACTTGAGCTGGGAAGTATGATGGGCATTAGATCCTTGGGTCCCGCTAGAAGTCTTCGCCTTTAAAACAGTACATAGATTTAATAGTGCAGTTTGCAAGGTGGCCTGTTAGTGAGCCAGATGGTTATGTTAACAAAACCTTTTGTTAATCTAAAAATAGACCGAGTTTTTCTGAAACTTCTGAAAGTATTTATCCTACTTTAAGTCCATATTTAGACTTTTAGCCCACTTAAAAGCTGCTAAAAAGGTTTTGTGACAACAGTGGGGAAGAACACACCTATGATATTGACAAGTTTCATTTCTATTTTCAAACTTTACATTTTAATAAATTAATCTAACATTATTTTTTTAACTTTACACTATGGCTTTTCAGTGTAATTGAGATGTTTGGATTAATTTGTGTAGCAATTGAAAGGCCAGTGCTTTCTTTTATTTGTCTTCTGGAATAGTAAAACACTTCAAGTGGTATTCAGCCAACGGAGAGTATGGCAGAAATCCATTTGTTGTTAAATCTTTAAGTGATATATGCTTCTTATATTGCAAGAAATTCTGAGCTAAAATTTCATGGTGCTTGCATGCTTTATTTTATATAAGCTAATTAGAAGCTACTGTGGCAAACTGACAAACATTAATTGGTTCCATTATGCATAAGGCTCAAATAACAAACCCTGCTGCTTAAAAAACCCTATTTAAAAAAAATTAAAATATATTTTAATAGATATAGGGAAAACAATCCTGAAAGATTTCAATCAGTTAACTGTTTTACAGTGTGTATGTGAAATCAAGAGGCAAATCCTTTTTATCGTTATCTTGAGATTCTCTCTGGTTTTTTAAAATAGCGGCTTAAGTCATAGCACCAGTCATAAAATGATATGCAGAACGTGGCATTGATCTCTGATACATAGCATTTGTAAAATGTTGCCTAGACATTACAAGAACACAAGAAAAATACCGCATATTCCAGACAAAATGTTCTGTAGTTACTTCCCAGCAAGATTGTTCCTGTGAACAAACCAAAGGACATTGGCAACTAGAAGTCAAGGTGTTACACAGTTGGGACCTCGATTTCTTGCTGGGCTGTATGAGAGAGACCTTTGTTAGATCTTTGAGTTCTTTAATAAAAAGGCTTTGCGACCCAAATCCTGACTTCCTCCAAAGTATGAGCTAGAAAGACAGATTTACTGAGATGGTTGCCAGCCTAATGGTATGCTCGGTTGTCAAAATTCGGTCATAACGCAGGACAGCAGGAAAAGATGAGTGATTAAATCAAAAACTTGCTTTTTTTATTGCAGTGCTGAGCTGTAATGGCAATTAACTTGGGTGTCATGTTACCTTCCTTTCTCCTCTTTGCTTTACTCTTCATTCTGCTTTCTTGTGCAAAAGAGAAATAGAAATAGCTGCAAACATCTTGTGCAAAACTCTTGGGATCTGAAATAGCTCAACAAGTACTACAGTTGGTAAGGACATTAATGCGGGTGGCACAATTGTTACAACTGTGTTTCACTGGCACTTTGGCACTGAAATTGCAAGTAAGAGTTTGCAAGACAACAACAACCAAGACAAACAAGCTTTGTATTCTGCTTTCTTTTGATCTCCTCATTGTGGTCTCATGTTACCATCCAGAAAGGAGGGACTGGATCTGAACAGCAGTAGCAGCAGCTCCAGTCCCATCACAGCTACTTTATTTCCCCCAGGATGGATCACTGTTAACATCTTTAGTGTCTTCTAGAAGACTATCAAGCAGATGCTTTTTGCATACTGTGGGTCTTGAAAGAACATGGTAGAACTGAAGCCTTATGCAAAGGGCGTGTTTTTTTTTTAACTCTGAGTGTGACTGAGCACTGGCACAGGCTGCCCACACGCCTGTGGGGTCTCCTTCTCTTGAGGCATTCAGAACCCCTCTGGACATGATTCTGTGCAGCCTGCCCTAGAGGAACCTGCTTTAGCAGGGGGTTGGATTAGATGATCTCCAGAGGTCCCTTTCAATCCCAACCGTTCTGTGATGATGTGAAGAGTTTGAATTCGAAGTTTGAGGGTTTTTTTTTTTCCTTTGCACCCGTAATAGAATGTGTAAAAGAATTTTGTTTGTCATAGGAGGTCAAGATCTGACTGGAAACCTGAAACTATATTTAGCTACTTAATATTTCACCTGTATATACAAAATCTTCACCACTTAAGACTTATTTTGTTAACACTGTAAAGATTAGGAACTAAAAAACTTAATAGTTTTTCAGTATTGCTTAAACTTTTGAAGTGTCTGTTTTGCAGTTTAGAACTTCATATGGTCATGGGGCTATTTTGGCCATCTCCAGCTCAAAATCTACTATATGCTGATTTTTTGTTTCCCTAAATGCCTTTTTCCTATTTAAGCTAAAAGTAATTTTATTGGTTTTTTTATGAGCTTGTTTACTGTGTTTGATCTGCTTGTATATATTGAAATGTGTTATTTCCTACTGTTTCAGAATGAATCCAGAGAGCATATTGTTGCCTTCAACATGTTAAATTACAGAGCATGCAAGAATCTATGGAAATCTTGTGTAGAGCATCACACGTTTTTTCAGGCAAAGAAGTCCCTACCTCATGAAAAAAAGATATTGTCACATTATTGGACGCTGGGTTCTAGAAATCCAGCAAAGTAAGTATTGTGTGAAAGCATGTTTTGCTTTGTAATGGGAATGGGAGCACCTGTCTAAGTGATAGCTCAACTTGGAGTGACAAGAGTTCAGTTCTGCTCACAGCTGTGTCCCAGCCTGTATGTGAACCATTTGACAAGTTATATAGCTGTGACTTCAGTTTCTGCAACGTGGTATCATTACAATAGAACGTTTCTTATAATTTCCTAGAAAGACATTCAAATATAAGTTTTACTGGTATTGTTTCAACTTGCTGTTTCAGTTTGAGGTATATAAACACTAGAAAGTAAAAATGTCATGTAGCTAATGATTCAATAAGAGAATCTGCAGAACAGATTTGTTTTGAACTGTTTACCCCTTAGTGTCATATACACATTCTGTTTAATGTGTTAGGTTGATTTCTGGAGTGCATCATACCAACCATTTAATACTGTCATCGAGATGAAAACCCTTGTCCCATCCAAGTGTTCAAGATACCACTTTTGTGACATTTAGTCTTATAGTTGCCTTGTTGGGTTCTGCTACTCGGAGCCTGTTATTTTGCTATATGAATTTGGGATTGTGCCTTCCCATATGTGCCAACTGTGCCCTAACTTCATTAAACTTCATCTGCCATCTTATTGTCTAGTCACTTGACATTAGAATGTCCTGCATTTCTTCACAATTGACCTTTATTTTTGCCATCCTGTGTGATTAATATCTTCAGCAAACTTTGTTCGCTCTTTTCTCTAGATCACTAGTGAGTATGTTGAGCAGAAGAGCCCCCCCCACATATCCCTCTGACTTCAGTGCTGATCTTTTTTCACTATAAACCTGAAACATTTTTGTTCTATTCTCTTTTCTGTCACAAGTGAACAGGTAATTCCTCCAAGTGAGAGGACACTTTCCCTAGCTTCTTAGTTTCTCTATGGGTTTAAGGAACCTTGTCAAATGCCTTTTTGAAATCTTGAGTAGATTAAATCACTAAAGTGGGAGGTTATACTCAAGTAATGCTGCTGTTTCATCTTCAAGGCTTTTAGAATTTTGATAAGTATCAGTCTCAGTGATTTTTATCAGCAGTTCAGCTAAAATGTCTCGTCATGTGTAGCCTGTTATATCCATGTCCTGTCTCCCCCTGCCCTTGAAAAAAAATGTCATGAAACATACCAAAAATCTTTCGTATCAATAGTGAATGAAAAAGAAAGTCTTAAGTCATTGCTCTTACATGTGAGATTTTTGAGCATTCTTTGGTCTTTTGATAATCTGTAGGCTCTCTAGAAACCCGTTTGTTCTGATGATTTTTGGAGAAGTCTTTTGTTCTCTTTTTGTTTGTGGACAGTGTGACTCTGTGTTTTTTCTTTTGCCGTGTGTTCCCTTAACAGTTTAACTTTACATTTAATTTGTCAGACTGATGCTCTTTTCTTATTTGGATAAGCTTTAACTTTTGAGTGATGTCATCATACTTCAGATAGCTTCCCAGACTTTGCTGGCTCTCTGGCTTTTCAGACTGTCACATCTCTTTAGATACTGCAGAAATTCATACCATGTGGACTTGTATTGCTTGTACATGAAGCAGTTAACCCGTGAGGGCTGTCCAACAGTAAGAAGGCTGATAGAATGCTTTCTGCTGGAAAAAAGAAAATGTTCTTTGCTGGAGTGGAATTCCTATTTTCATCTAGTACTGTATCATAGCTCAAACAAGTGAAAACAAGTAGTTGTACTAAAGTAATCTAATTTTGTACTGTTTTACAGATGTATATTTTGAGAATTAGTTCCTCTATGGAGTGGTATGAACTTGTTCTTCCTATAGTGAAGGTTTTGAGGAAGTGACTTTCTCAAAGCTTGTAGGATTGTCACATCCTGGAGTCCTTTATTTCTGTCAAATTTGCAAAATCCTGATGCTTGTGTGTGCACACACAGGTATTGCACAGTCCTTGTGATATTAAAAAAGAAACCAGTATGAGTTCCAAAGGGTACCATTTTAATATCATTCCAGTTTCTACCAGACATTTGATTTTCAACAAATTTACTGTTACAATTGCTTAATAACATGTAACATGCAGTATAGTTCTCATTGTTGAACTGAGTTACTAAGAAAGACTTATTTTCAAGTAATTTCATGTTCTCAGGCATTATCTCTGGTGAATTGCTTATTTAGGCTCTTAAGGAATCTCTAGGGAAAACTGTTGACTGTGATATTTTCCATCAGCTTAATGATGTCCTCTCTACTACTACATCCTTTGGCCATATTTATGGCAGCAACAAGTGTGAAAGTTAGGATCTATGTGAGGCAGAAGTGACTCAGCAACCTTTACTAGCAGAGACTGCTAAAGCACATAAGAAGCAACAATTCTGGAAAATTCCAAGTTCTTATCAACTTGGTCACTGTCACTTAGCAAATTATTTTCTCAAAAGATTTAAGAAAAGTTGTGAACAAGTCACTTCAAAATCATCTGTCACATATTGAAAAATTTTGCTTTCCTACTTGTTTGTGATTGTGGAATATACAGGACAGCACGTTCCTTTTTAAGGATGGCTCTGAGCTTATATGGAAGATATGCAACCAAAAAAAGGGATTCTGCATTCTCCCTTATGAAAGGGAACAAAATTTTGCATTCAGAAAAAGAAACAAAACCTCTTGAAAACCCAAACACACACGCATGCACATAAAAATCCCACCAACCACACGGTACAAGTCTGGAGATTTTAAGATTGACTTGGATGAAAAGAATCCTTTTCATCTTCTGTCAGATTTGAAGGGGGTTACATTCAGGTTTTATCACCTTAAGTATCACAGGTTTTCCTCTGAAATTTGTGGTTTTCTTGTACTGTGTTCTTTTACACTCATATGAGGCAGTTATCCTAGCATTTATTGCATCAGTTCAGATAGCTGATCTCTTGCAACCCTTCAGTAAAATTTATTTGCACGTGACTGTGCCCTTCTAGATTCTCTTAGTGTAAGGTGCCAGTGGAATTTCATTTAAATTAGGCTGCTGAGTTGTATAAATCACCTGTAAGCCTTATTCTAAAGGCAGGCTGAATCACATCTCCCAGATTCTGAGACATAAGTTTATTCAGTGTTTCTAGACTGAATGCTGATAACCTCTCCCAGGCACATTCTCATTCCTTGCTCAAAAGCTAAAAATTACCTGTTTTTTCACAAAGGATAAGCTTGGTAATAGATAGGAGCAAGGAACTGGCACCTCGAGATATTACAGCCCATTCCAGAAAGGCATTGGCAGCCTCTCAGTGTGTTTGCTGAGCAATATGCTTGTATTTGACATATGAAGAGCAGCTACTTGGAGTTCAGGAGATTGCCACCTTAACTGAAATATCTAGAGAATATATTGTTAAAATCATTCTGTGGTCAGAGTTAGGGGTTAAGGGTTAGGGCTCTGACTTTTATCACATGAGTTGCAATGCTCCTCAAAAGACACCTGCATTGCAAAATGCATGAACAGGCACTTGTAAAAATAGAAAGCTGAATAATAAAAATACGTGGACTTCTTCAAGATGCATTTTTTTGTAATACATCCTCTTTTTCCACTCTCCCTCTCCACTCCACTCATATAAGGTTTCTTTGAAAAAACTCTGTTTGAAGAAGAGTAGAGCAATTGGTGCCTTGTCATTGGTATTCAGAAGACTTACAGAAATAAAATAGATAATACAGGCAAAAGCTTTCACTGAAGTTCGTGGGCTGTGTGTTTACTAAACTTAAAAACATACATGGGTAAGCTGATTTTTAGATGTTCATATTAAGTTTTTCCCCTTTTTTAAACTGGGAGAAGCTTTAAAAATATACGTTTAAAAGATGAAGGAATTATTTTGCTTTAAAATCATGAACAAGATTTGTAAAATACTTCCAAATATATAAAAAAAAAAACTTTGGGTTGCTTTTTCTTTTACTTGTATAAACAAAAAGCAGTACCATGCAAAGGTTTGATATTAGCATGAATAATATCCACAGCATAAACAATTTTTTTTTTTAATGCTATGTAAAATTGAGACATTTCAGCTCTACAGCAAAGTCCTCAAATACTCTGCTGTCCCAGCTGCCCATTACATACAGCTCAAGACTTAGCAAGACAAAGGTGCTTTCTCTGTAACTCATAAATTGCTTCTTTCCCATGAGATATCCTAGACCTGTAAAGCTGAGTATGGGCAACTCATCTCTCTGCTTGTCTTGCGAGATGTTGTGTAAAAACATGCATAAAAGTTTCTCAATTTCAGTCCACTTAAAAAAAATATCTTTATGCTGTATGATTCAACTAGTAAAATAATTTTATTGCTTTCCTAGCTGAGGTTCTGGTTTGGATGCAACCCTTATCTTATTAGGTTCTTGTCAAAAGAAGCAGTCCAGACTCGGAGATTCCCTTTTCACGTCAGATCTCTCCCTAATGGTTTATTCCAGTAAGGAACACATCACTCAAATGTGGCTTCCTTCTGGAAATGGAGCATGGTATGTTGTAGCTCTTATTTGCTGAGGCAGCAGGTTGATGGTTAAAGTAGTCCTGTGCTCAGTGAAACCATTAGTGAATTGTTACCCATTTATGAGCTTTAACAGAGAATATTTAGAATCTTTTGCCTGTATTTGAACCTGATGTTTTGTCAGGCACTTGGTTTAGTGCCAATAGGACATACTGAATTTCCTGTTTTCCCTTCCATCTTCTTAAACACAATTGGGTTAAAAATAACTTTTAGAAAAAGTTATTTTTACCCAAGCTTGTGATTAGCTTTGTTGCAAGGACTAGCAGTTTTATTGCCACAAGTGAAGGACACCAAATGGCTCTGTGAGAATGCAAATGCATAAGTAAGGAGGGTAAGCACAGGGGACCCTTTAAAACACATGAATTATAAAACTGACTTTCATAAACTTATTTAATTTCGTTTAAGTTTTCTATGCAAAATGATTCATATACAGTTTTTTTATTTCTTTGCAGGTCTGTAAACAGCCAGTACTGCAGAAAAGTTATAGGTGGGATGGTTTGGAACCCATCTATGAGGCGATCTTTATCTGTTGAGCATCTAGAGACCAAAAGCCTTCCTTCTCGATCACCTCCTGTTACCCCTAACTGGTAAATGCAGTTTCAGCCTTTCCCATACCTTCCAGCCTCCTACCTTCTCTAATTGTGTGTACTCTAGCAGAATAATTATGTAGTGTGTATGTATACATTCAAACATTGTTATTCTGAGAATATGTATGATGACAGGAGATGAGTGGGTGTCACCTCAACTTTAGGAAGGCTTTTGATACTGTCTGCCAAAATACTATACCCAATCTAAGACTACATGTTCTGGAAGGGTGGACAACAAGGTGGTTTTTAAAAAAACAAGATGGTTGGATGACTAGACTTAGAGGGGAGTTGTTTGTGAGTTGTACTCTACCTGGATAACAAGTGGAATACTGCAGGGGTCTATTCTGGGGCCTGTCCTGGGTAACATCTTTGTGATCTGGAGGAAGCAATGGAGTGCTTGCTCATAAAGTTTGCAGAGGACACCAAACTGGGGGGATGAGTCAATTAGCTTGGGGGCAGGGCTGCTATTGAAAGAAACCTTAATAGTCTGAAGAAATGGGCCAATAGGAACTGTATGAAATTCAATAAAGACAAATGAAAAGTCCTGTGAAGGAAGAACCAAGTGCAACAGTATTGTCTGTGATGAACTGTCCGGAGAAAGACCTGGTAATCTTCATAGCTCATGTAACAGCTTGCTGCCTATCTGGTGTACTGTGGCAGCAAAGTCCATAGCAACCTGGCAGTATTAACAGAAGCATGGATGGTAGATCAAGGGAAGTGATTATCCCCGTGTTGCTCGGCATTCATTAGACCTTATTAGAATGCTGCAGCCATTTTTGTGTCCTCTAATACAAAAAAGACACTGACAAACTGGAGCAAGCTCAGCAAAGGTCACCAGCCACCAAGGTATTCAGGAGACTGGACCACTTGCCCTATGAGTAGAGGCTGAGACACCTGCATTTGTTCAGCCTGGAGAAGCAAGCATTTCCCAGATGCCTAATAACAGCCTGGCAATACAGAGGAGGAGGCTAGCTAGAGGATGAGGCCAGGTTCTTCAGTGTTGCAGGATGGGGAGGATGAAGCAACAGGTATATGTTGCAAAAAGACAGGCTTTGTCTGGACATAAAGAAAAACTGTTTCACAAGGACGGTTGATCAGTGGTTGCTTGGAGCAGCTGTGCAGTCTCCATCCTTCAAGTATTTTGAGATCTGACTGGATATTAAGTAGCCTACTCTGACCTCAGCTGACTGTGCTTTGGAGTAGGAGGTTGGACTAGATGATTTCCATAGGTCCCTTCCAACCTGAATTGTCTTATGATTAGAACTTTAACAATATAGGTGGCATTTTAGAGAGGTGAAAAAAACAAATCAGTTCAGTGTACTGAACCTAGTAGTGTATGATTGCCTAGTATACCATACCAAGTATTTAAAAATTGATTATTTAAAGTGAGACTTGTAGACTTGTCATCAAGATTTTGGAACGTGGATTGCAATAGGATAGAATTTTCACTTTGAATTAATTATTCTGACCTTCCAAATTGTGTTTATGTTCTTTATTTTTAAGGCGGAGTCCTAGACTACGTCATGAAATTCGTAAACCACGACACTCGTCTGTAGATAACCTTACAAATGAGATTAGTTATATTACTGAAACCGAGGATGTTTTTTATACATATAAGGGTTCTCCAACATCAAAGGACAGTGATTCAGAGTTCTCTCAGAACCGTAGTCCACAGAGGAGGTAAGGACTGCTGCAAACAATTCATTGCCTATTTTGACTTTTTAAAAAACACCAAAAAAACTAAACAGCTTTAGTATAAAACAATCACCATCCATTATAATATTAGAATGAGTTTAAACAGTTTTGTGTTTGCATAACCTTTATTTTGACAAATTGCTAAACTGCAAATGCCGTGATACAAAATGACAGGTTAAAAACAAACCAACCCTTCAGCCCTAAACGATTATCAGTAGTTGAGTTCTCAGTAAAATTAGAAAAGTTATTAAGGCATGCTTGTTCATATCTGTAATATCCTGAGTCCTAGTAGCTTCTGCTACCCTTTCCTACCTGTTATAACCTTTTTCATTTTTTTGCTGGGGGTGGGGGGTGGGGTGGGGGAGATTTACTGAACTCTTTCAGTGTTCCACATCATCAGCTCAACGTCATCAGTTGAAAGAGGTACTACATTTAAGTAAACACAAGAATATAACAATGCTAGCAGTCATCCATCTTGTTCTTCTTCAGAGGAACTGTAGATTTCTGCTCTAAAGGCAGCCTCTGCTTTTTGCCTTGAGGCTTTTTTGCTGTATCCCTTGAGGACCAACTTTTTTCTCCCTTGCATCAGTATAACCACTTGAAGCACCTGTCTTTTGTGCACTGATTATTTGTTTACTTGTATATTACATTTTCTGTGTGGCTTCACTCTTTTCTTACAGAGGCATTTCTTAACGAGTAACTCCAGATAAACACAGCATTTATTTTACAAATAATGTACAAAGTTATTGATTGTTCAGTCTCAAAAAGAAAACAGAGCTACTTCAAAACTTTCAGCTGGGGAGAATACCATGTATTAAAATGCAGGTTCCTTTGTAATGTTACAAAAGGAAAGTGGTTTCTAGTGATCCTGAGTAACTTTGAAGCAAGATGTATTTTTAGAAGCAGTGTATTATTGGAAGCTGACAGGACTTAACTCTGTGATAGAGTGCAGCTACTAACTGTAGCTTTAAACTCTAGGTTTAAACTGTTTCCTTCAAATTCTAATACAATAATGTTGGCACTGCATTACAGCAGAGAGGTTTCTATGAAAGAAGGGAAAATTAGCATGCTGTATGCATATTTGGAGTTTGTCATTGTGGTGTTTTATATTGTTTTTCTATTTTTCTGACTGAAAGTCAGATGAACCTTAGTAATAGTAGTGCCAGTAATAGCTGTGGTAATAAATGAAAGCAATGCATCTAGATGTTGTCAACAATTGTAGATAGAAAGCCACGTCTTCCCTATGTTTTAACATTTTACAGATTATACACTTGAAGTATTTTCTGAGTAATAATACTGACAGACTATAAGAGGAGATGATGAGGGTAGAAGCTCTGTAGACAGAAAACTGAGTTGCCGTGCTGTGTTCTGTGACAGGGGAATTGTCCTGCCAGTTAGTACGTTGTTGGGTTTTTTCTTTATTTTCTTTTTTTTTTTTCTTCCCTGTAGTTTTTTTTCCTTCCCTTCCTCTTTTGCCGGTCCTATGGCTACTGAGAATGGAGTGGGAAAGCCTGCTTTATTGCTGTTTCTCAGACAGTGAAAATCTCATATTCATTTATTTTCTGAGCACTAAATGACGATGCAGTATCTGAGTAATATCACTCACTGTGGAGAAGATTACTGTTATTACCTCATATAAACCAAATTTTCTATACATCTTATCCGCAACACAATCTTGGTTTCTTGGGTATGTTTATAATATTTGATACTCTGCAGGTAATTAAAAATAATGCCTGCATAGATCTGATTAAATTTGAAGTTTGTCTTTTGGAGAAAGAATGGTAACACATGGAATGAATGATCATTTGTTGTATTGACTGCTAGAATTCTGTGAAATAACATGATCGTTAATACTTTCCTTTTTAACAATTGAGTAACCGTACAAATGAAAAAATTTCTTCTTTACACAGAAGTTGTAAACAGTTTGTTAGTCCACATTCCAGTTTTTCTCCTTTGATATTCTTAAAGTAATCATTACTTGCCTCACTTGCTGTGTTGAAAGATGTAAAGTAAAATTTAAGTATATATAGGTATTAAAATCTTACCCTGAATGCTTTATGAAAGAGGGAATCTTACCCTGTCAGATACATCTGTTTTATAAGTAAAAAGTTTAACTTGTGTATCTTTGGGATTACACTTGTCCTGGACTTTTGCCACGCTTCAGGAATATTTAGATATTAACTATAAAACACCTTGCAGTGTACTGATAAATCTCTTAAAGCCAACTTACCCACTTTTGCCATCCTGATTTTTAGTAGATTTGAATTGACATTATTGAAACATGTTATGGAAAAAAATAATTTGCAATTTCAGTATCTCTTTTTCATTAGAAGAGAGCCAAGAGTAGCTTCTTATAGTCCTGCTAATATACACTGTCTTTAGAGGGTTCTTTTTTTACTGTCCAGCCTGATTTCTGAAGCTATAAAAACAAAAAAAAAGTGTTAGTTACTGCTAATTATAACTAATAAATAGCTTTGGTATGAAAAAAATCTGAAATATTTTTGGAGTGCTACTAGCAAACAACTGTACAAAGCTGATTTTTAATCACTGAATTCTTATGTCTGGGACCATAAATCTTAATTATAATCATGCATCTGCTTGACTTTTGTAAACTAAATGTGTTCACATCAGTTTCTTTTACTGCATCTGAAGCCTAAGACTGCAAGTTGCAGTTAGCACAGGATATGGCTCTTCTCTGTTTTTCAGGCTGCCATCAGCATTTCAGAGGTGAGAGCTAGTTTTCACCTGTTTCATTTCAGCCCTTGGGAAACGTGTTAAGTCTTTTTCATTAAAACTACAAGTGGTTCAAGACAGACCTACCTTCAAACTGTTCTGTTGTGTTAGAGTGCTTTTTGAGACAAACACATAGGTAAAACTCATGTAACAAGATTTGCAGTGTACCTAATCCTGCCAAGGCATGTTTGGAACCTTGGTAGGTATCAGAACTGTAGAAGCCACTGCTGCTAGCAGAGTACGTACACCTGCGTTTATTTCTCTATACACCTTTTTTTTTTTTTTGTATCCTGACAATACCAAGTATAATTATATTCTTAATAATCGATTTTCTTCCTTGGTGTGGTTACTGACTTAAGGGAATCAATGAAGTTCCATTTTCTTTCTATAAAACAGTACACAACTTAGAAGACAAATTATATGCTCTTAGTTTCAAGAGCATAAAACAGAGCTATTAACATTTCTTTATCCATTTCTTTAAGTATATTGCATGCTGCTAAATACTTTGAGTATGCTACAAATGAGGGTCAAAAAGATTTTGTCATTTATTACATTGCTTTAAAAAACACACAGTGTTTGTTTTAAAGATGTTTTTTTATTAACATTCTACTTTCTAACTGAAATTTATGAGGTATATCTCAAGGCTGTGACTTGAATAAAGAATATTAGAAAATAGAGCAAGCCATGCACGTAGGTGAACTACAGAAAGCTGGGGCAAGCTTATGAGTCTTGTGTTTGGTGTCACTAAATTGCCTCTGCTACCCAAATTATTTAAGGTACTTTCACATTCAAGTACAATTTGAGGCTCAGAGATAGTGAAAAGAAGCAATTTTTCTCTCTGATTAGTGTCTGCAGAAAAGATTGGAGCTATCCATTACATATGTATTATAGAGAAAAAAATTGCTCTAATCCCAAATTAACATATATGAAATAGAGCTTTATTCACAGGGTTTTCAATAGGTTTGCTTATCTAAGCCAACTATCTCAAATCACAGCTGCATACAAAACCTGTCATCAAAGACAGTGCTGAAGAGGACTTCAAGAGGACTTTTGTTTAGCCCAGGGCTTCCCAGCCTTTGTGAAGAAAGCATCCCCTGTCAGTTCTTTCTCCTCTTTGTTGCCCTGCTGCTGTGCATCTCATCTGACTGCTACTGCCACTGAAAAATTAACACTAACACAGACACGGAGCCCACACTGAGCCTTCTGAAGTCTCATAGTGCTTTCTGTGTTATACCACACTTTTTTTATGGCTGTGCCTCACCAGTTCAGAACAGGTAATCCAGTCTGTCTTGTGACTATGTACTGTACTCGCTCTGTCGTTATATTTATCCCATGCCTACGTGCGTATGCACATGATACTACTACTATTTTGGTTTTAAAATTATTTGAAGAATAATATTGTGGTAAAACATACTAATTAGTAAGTGCACTTGTTTAATAACTGTTTTTCACTTAAAATTGGCTTTCCCTAGTCTTGATTTCAGCTTCCCTAAAGATTTTTCTCTTGAAAGATTTGCGTTTTCTTCATTGAAGCACTGCTGCTACTGATTTACTACATTTCTTATTTTAAGCAAAGTAGAAAACTTCTCTCTATTCTGTGAGGTTACATATCTTGTCTTCAGATGTCCTTAAACACTGAGATGCACATTAGGGAAGAGTTATGAATATGAAGTCTTATGGCTTTTCTTTAAGATAGAAAATAAGTTATATTATGAGGCTTTATTTCTAAAATCATCTCTGTGGAATAGCTGCTTTAATATGGGTTTTTTTCAAAGTCATGTCATATCAACAGGCTGCCTGGCACCAACCCATCCTGACCGTCTGTTATTCTAATACATTAGCTCCAGGGAGAGGTTGCCTTTGAGATAAATGTTTCCCTTTCAGTGTAACAGATTTAAACCACAGCTGGTTATTTTTAAAGGCAGGCTGGTGGACTTGTGCAAGGAATTCTTTTTGGTTGCACTTTTTTCTTTTTTTAGCGTGGTATAGTACCTGAAGATTACCAATGTTGCAGTCTGTCTTGATAAAGGTACCACTACAGTTTCCAAATCTGGAATAAAGAAAGCTTCACTGGTGTAGTGGAGCAAATCATCATCAGTGATTCACCTTTCTGTGACACTAATGAAGTCTGTGTGCTATGTCATTTAAGGGCAAAAGGCTACAGTGAAAATGAAATAGTCATACTGAAATATGTGACATTTTCAAGGCCATGTTGGGAAATTCTAAAATATCTTTGATTTAAGCAGTAACCTTCAAATTTAAGTTGGCTTTAACTGGGGCAATAGACTGATTACATTTTGGAATCATGTACTCTGACATGCTTCATCTTGTATCAGATGTTAGGTTTTGTCTTGAAAGACTGCACTGTCCATCCCCAGAGCAAGTTCTGGCTCCTATCATTGGTATCTTTATTAAAAAAAAAATAAAATAGTAGTAACTTAATGGTTTTCACACCCAGTAGTTCATGTAGGAGTCTTCACTGATGAGCTGTTACAAGAACAGAAAAAAAACCAAAAACTTGAAAGAAACTAGCTTACCCTTTACCTGCAAATAAATAAGTGAAAATTTAAACTACTAAGCTGAGTTTACTTGTTTTCTTATGTTCAAGTATTTTTGTAAACTAAAAAATGGTAGATTTAAATGTTTTGATAATATGCATTTTAAACACTTGGTGACCTTAAAATACTAAGGTCCAAGGTTTGCCATGAAAACATAAGGACATGTAACCAAGCAGTGTTTAAGGAGCTTTGAACTTTAATTTTCTCTGTGTATTTCTTTCCTGTTTTCTCAAGCATCTTCTGGTGCCTGAGGTGTGATACAGATGTTCACACTTCACAGCGCAATGAGAAATGAAAGTGAATGAATAAATGACAAAAAATGAAAATTGAAAACCAGTGTTTAATGCTTTTAACCTCAGAGAACCCAGCTGTGGGAAGCCACGTGGTTTTCTGCTGGTCACTATGAAGAGGGAAGTGTCCTCCGCTCTTTCCTGTTCATGGATTTAAGGTTTTACTTTGTGGGAAGACCATGCATCGTTGCCAACACCCACACTTGCCCCCTAACTGAATGTTGTCTCATTGAAGTAAGCTGGGATTTCTTTTGGACAGGAAGGTGTTAGATGCAAAGGGTTACTAAAACAAGCAGGTTTCCTTGCAGTTCAGGATAATCTTATTCATGTTACCTGTGCTGGACTGATTTCTACTTTATATGAGGAGCAGAGCTTACTTTTGACGTTTTAAATTCGGGATTAATGGCTTGTGCTTTTTAAAATGCTTTTTATGCTACAGGTGGAATAGTTTGGAGTGTTAATATAGCTGTTGCTTGCCCTCTTAATGCCTTTTTTCATGTTTTTGAATACTTTTCTGAGTGGGAAGGGTACTTGTTAATAAGAATACAAAAAATTAAATATGTATATAAGGTGCCGTCTTAAGGGGTAAAAATAACTGGATTATTGGCTTGGGAAAAATAACCTGATAAATCTGTGTTGGAGGGTCTTGCTACTTGAACTGTAATCAGTTTCTCTTGTTCACTCTAATTAAATGTTCCGTAACCAAACATCTTTGGTTCAGTGGACTGCGTAGGAACAAGTGTTTTGGTAGGTTTTTTAAAGTAGACTCAGTGGCCTGACAGAAAAGATTAGCTGTGAAATTTTCTGTTTAACCAGCAAGATTATTGTAAAACACATTTCTAAGTGATAAGCTATAGTATTAGTCAGTAAGAAAAACTTACTGACAGATGAGGTATATTAGATCTTTTTTAGAGTCATTACACTAGTGTGGGTGAGATAAATCTGGCTGGTTATTCATAGATGTGAGCATATGATGTATGAGAACCGGAAGGCTGTGGGGGTTGAGGAAGGGTCGGTCTCATTTTTGCCTTTACCAAAAGAGGGTCATCAAGAATATGGAGCCAACTCTTCTTGGAGGTGCACAGCAAAAACATGTGAGGCAGTGGACAAAGTTACAGCAAGGGAAATGCTCAGAAGACACTGGGGGGAGGAGGGGGTGGGGAAATCACATCAAGATGTACACATTGACAGAAAGATGGAAGTGTTTCCATCCTTGAAGAGCCTCAGAATGCAAAGTGACAGGGCCCTGAAAACCCTCATCTAACTTTTGATGTTGGCTATTCTTTGGACAAGAGTTTAGTTGATTTCTCAAGATCCATTCCAACCTAAATAACTTTGAGTCTACAATTCATTTTGTTATAAATGCAACGTATTCCCCCATAAGCTTTTCTCTTAAACATGTTTGCAAAGCTATAAACCTCTTTAACTTGTATTCTAAAACTATCTTTTGCTGGTGATATAGATGGTATAATGTGTATAGTCTTACAGTTGGAGAGGAAGGAAATGAAATGATGAACTAGTATACAAAAAGGAAATTCACTTGCACTGTGCTATGAATTTCTGGAAGTGCATGTACACTGCTGGTGTAAGTGTGATACATCATCTGGTGAAGGTATTGCACTGAAAATAGATTTCCTGAACGGATGCTGCATTTGTTCAATTCTTTCAACTTACCATTTTGATAGACAATAAACTGTAGGTGCATAGTGAGCTTTGGTGAATGTACTATGGGAACAAATCACTATTTTAACTAAAATTTAATTCCTTTTGTGGACAACATTTTTGAAGTGTAACTGTAGATGAAAGTACCCTTCAGATGTATCCAGCCAAGTCCTAGTAACTAGTTTCTTAGTAGGAAATTGCAAAAGCCATTTTAAACTAAGTTTTTTCCTTAGTTTTTCATTATATACAGATGCAATCAATTCCTTGTTCTTAAAATCTGCTACATTTCACAAAAGTGCATTGTCCTTGTTTGTGTACTTCAGCCTTTCTCTAGGAGTATGTCCTCCTAATACTGGTCAATGGATCTGACATTCCAATTGGTTTCAAATTAGTATTTTAAGACTACAACTAATAGACTTTTATCAGTTTACTCTGCTTTTCCACTCAGATATACATTAAAATAGTGCACATATATATTTTGCTTACATGTAACCCTTTCTTTTTAAATATGTATCCTTATTAAAATGTACTACACTTTCCTTGCCAGTTCAAGAAACAAGCATTTTGCATCCAGAAAGAATGTCTCAAAGCTGAATTGCGAATCTGTGATAAGGCAAATTTTGCAGCAAGCCAAGCAGTTGCAGAGTATCAGAGTACATGAAACTTCCATGGAAAGTCAGTAAACCTGGAATATGGTCAATAGAGGCAATGCAGAGTAACTGAAAGTATCCTTTTATGGGTGATGGCAGCAGCTTACCAAATGTGAATGTTTGGAATTTGCAGAAAATCACTGAAAAACTTGTGTATACCATGAAGTCCTCAGGTTTTTCTGTAATGGTACTTATAAGTATGCAACACAAAGAATCTACATGGCTGCCTTACAGAGTTATTCAGTTCATAGAAATGCTGCATATTCTGTGTTGCTGTCTAAAAGGCAGCAAAAATGTGGTGTTGCAAATGTCTTCCACTTATTTGGCTTATGAATAATAATAATCCCAGTTTTAATGGTGAGCTCTCAGAAAAGAGGTGATAATGGAAGTGCTGGCATACTCAGTCTCCCTAGCCCTGCAGGTGTTACGATAAAAGAAGCTTTAAGAACTACAAGAACAGCACAAGGGCAAAACCTACAGATGTTTCCTTCAGTTGTTTTGTAAAGGGGGGAGTTCTGCTACTCTGCTATTGTTTCAGTTGTCCCTTTTCTCTCGGGGTTTTACTCTGCTGTATTTTATCATCTTCACTTCTCAGAATAGCAGAATTCCCTGGTAGGGCACACCAAAATGAGGAGGAGGGATCTTTCCTTAAGACCTTGTCCTCATGACAGAAGAGGAGAGTTAGCCTTTTCAGGGCAAAGAGCTTTATAATAAATTCATCAACAGAGCAATCAACAGTGAGTGAAAGATTGAAACGGCAGCATTTTAGATACATTGTGGATTAAGGAACAGAAATTACCTGCAGTTTTAAAGCATTTGCTTGTTAGCTGCACCAATGGAAAGCTTAATCTCCTTGCGAGGAAGGGATCTCTTTCTTGATGAAAAAGTTGAATGGCTGGTCTGGTGAGTGTTCTCTTTTATTGACTTAAAATATTGTCCTTGTCTTATGTTGTGAAATGAGGAAGAGAGGTTAGTGAAATGTGGAATAATGTATAGCCAGAAAAGATCATCTAGTTTTTCGTGTTTAAGGTACTTTATTGTATTGGTGAGCAATTAAATGCTAAAAATACTATTTAACTGAGTTTCAGAACAAAATTCTACAGCTCTAGCATGCTGAGCTACTGAGGACTTTTGAAGACACGGCTGCTTTTCCCTGATGAATTCTTTTAGGCCTTGAATTTGGTCACTTTCCAGGTCAAGTTTTTGGCTATCTTTCTCCACTTTAGAAGGTTACAGCATGATTCAATACCTGTTTAAGCGCTGATATGTTTCAATTAAAGTGCAATAATCCAACAGATAAACCTTCAGCAAATACTACTAAGAACTTATATCCCACATTTAAGTCTCAAAATGTATTACTAAGAAGATGAAAAATTTGCTATATTTTATACACAATATTTGAATGGAAGCCCAAGTTGTTTTTTACTGTCTGAAATTACCTCGCTATTGGGAGGAAAGAGAGGAGATAATACATAAAATTAGGGACATTGCATCGATTTGCACCATAGTTCTTTGTGTGTAAGTTTTTGATGAAGACTTTTGAAAGGATTAATTTAGGGCGCCTTGAATTCCACACAGTTTAGTAATAAGAGTGGTAGCTCTGCTGTGGCAAAACATAGAAAAGATATAGGGTTTCATTGTTCTTTGCCTCACAAGGAAATCAATTAGCTTAAATGAAAATAAAGTCAATGTTTCTTTATTTTTAGCATGACTTCCTAAGGAAATAAAGCTTATGTCATTGCACTGCCTGTCTGCCTCTATATTCCCACTTAAGAACATTTGGACAATTGCAGTCAAATCTAATGTAGGAGTCAAGTTTTCAGAGGCAAATTTTTCTACAAGATTAGCGAAAGTTGGTGACTAGGCATAAAAAAAAAAAATCCTTTAAACTGACATCTTCCTCTCACTGAGCAATTACAGCATGAGTTCAATGATTGTCTGTTCCATTTAGATGTGGGCTGGTCAGGCAGCAAGTGAGTGCGCATTCTCAAAGGATCTGCTGGGCACTGCTGGCATTTAGGGGGGAAAAAATACCATGGGGCTTGCATACAAGGAGAACCAGAGGTATTTGTGGGAGAGTGGGGGTAGATGTCAGTGGAATCAGAAGGGAGGCATGACTGCGATGAAAAAGAAAATGCTTGGTTCTTTAAAAAAAAGGTAAAATACACACAACCCAAACCTCCACAAATTCCTATGGAATCAAGCTCACCATCTCTGCCTCTCAATGAAGAGTTTCTTCATATTGTAGGATACATAGAAGGGAACTTAACTAGGCTGATACTGCTGCTATTTTTACTGTAGTTTTGATGAAATATAGTACGTAGTTCTTAGTAGTGGGGGTTTTAGAGATCAATAATTAAAAAAATTAACCCTATACTGTGAATTGCCTCCTATAACGTGATGATTCAACAACTCTGCATTCAAACCAAACTACTTCATGTTTGTATTTGTCTAGCATGGACTTTTATCACTCCGGGTTTTTTGGTCATTACTTAATTAAATTTGTAAAGCTAGCCCATCTGCCATAAACTTACCAAAAAGTGCTTGCAAAGCAAAGTAACTTTTACTTTCAAATTTATCTTCATATCACAGCTGTTGTTTTAATTGATGTAATGTAGTTTAACTCACTGTTCCAGGTGATTTCTGACAAAGCTGACTGAATGCCTTGGAAAATGCCATGTACTGCAAATTTTGATTTCTTTTCTGTATTAGCTTGTCCTCATCTGTGTAACCACTTCAGCTTTAGCTATGCTTTGTCTTAAAGTTCTCTGTCAACATCTGTTCTGCTTTCAGATTATGAGAATGTGTGAGAAACTCCATGCTTCTGAAGCTGCCTATGCTCATTTCTTGTTACCTATACATAAAGATTTTGCCACATTTGACTTTTTGCAAAATACCGTCAGTGATGTCTGTAGTTACTGTGGTCCAATCTAAAACTTTGTTAAATGATGTAGCATGTCTTGCTAACAAGAGCTGCTCTGGAATTTTTCTTGGAGTGTTTCATAAATTCTGTAATTGTCTGATTTATACTTTCAGCATAGGATTAAGTATTCTTTAATTTACTGTGAGCACACCTTTTGGCTTTTATGCAGGCATTTATTTTTTTTTTTATTAGAGTTTAGGTCTTGTTTTCCTGAAGATTTAACTTATATTCTTTTACTGTTTTGTTTTGGTTTCCTTTTTTTATTTTTTATTTAAACAGGTCATCTGAACAAGAATCACCAAAGTGAGTTTTCTTTAAACTTTCTACTGTAGAATCTCTAGCTCTAAGATAAAAGTACATAACTTGAACTGATTTTTCAAAGTAGTGATCTTGTATGGTTAAAGGACATAAATAAATGTATAAACCAATGAAGATAGTAAAGATTTGTAGGAAAAAAATAGTTTTTGCATCAGTCCTAATACACCCCTAATCACTGTTAACAAGAAAGTTGGTTAAAAACTGTTGTAAAAGTTTAAAGATGCAATAATCCACTGGTAATTTTACGTGGTAGCTTTATATAGTGCCAGAGGGCATTAACTGAAATAATTTTTCATATTTTTCTGGCATTGGGTTGTTTTTTTGTTCTACACTGAAAAAACATTATGATCTGTATTCTCAATTTGTAAGTGAAACGTTTGGAGTTTTTTAAATTACTGTATTCTGAAAAACTTATTAGGGTGTTTTTACATGTACAGTGTTCCTCCTTGCTTATCATGAAAAGTCCTGGAAGCTATCAAATAAAAGCACAATTGTGATGGTATAATTCCTTCAAGTGTCATTATAGTTCACTACTTCAAAATATTTTGAAATTATTGAGAGCACCAAGTGGATAAGATCTGGCAAACACTGAAAATATATTTTCTGTAATAACTGAAAATTCTGCAAATGCTCCACAAAACCCTTAGTTCCCATTGCCAAGTACACATAGTATAACTGAACATGGGAAATATTATGGCAAGAATACATTTGCTTGATGGCACCTTTCAAATGTTTACATTTGTTGCAGTCAGATTTCCATAAGCTGCGAAATAAGTGTTATTAAAGTTTGCTGCAGTGTGAGTCCTGTATGTTAAAAGCCTAAGCTACGTCCCTCTGTAGTGCAGTATTACTTCCTCACTGACAGCTAGCAGTGGCTGCTGGAAATAGTTAAAAAAAGCTCACATATACAGTTAGATTAGTATCAGAGCAGAAACAAATGTTTGATTTTACAAATTTTAATGCCAGGGTTTAATTGCATATACTTGTGCTACTTTAACCCTGTGAGAAGTTAATGTTGCTTTTAGGGATAAACTGCAATAAACAAGTAACGGCACGTGTACTTCAAGGATCAAATATCTTTCACTGCAGCGCTGGCTCGTCAGCAGCAGTGCAGAGTGTTCTTGCAAAACGTACTGCCACTGAGCATGGCGATCTGTTGTGTGAGCAAGAGGTCTGTCTGCAGAGGGGTAGTACAGGGAGCCGGGACTCCGTTTTTGCCATACACAGCGCTGTATGTTAGTGATAGAAAACTGTCTGAGCTGTACCTGAGCTTTCCCCAGGACAGCGAATTTCATGAAGTATTATATAGTATTTATAAAGACGGAACAGTTAGTTTGTCCGGTATCTGTGAGTTTGGCCCAATTAAAGAAGGGGTTTAGTTGTATTAGAGGTCTGCATTTCATCCTTTTCATAAGAGGCCATGTAGCTAAATGAATGTTTGAAAGGTCCTGGGGCACCACCAGGCCATTTGGCCCATTCTAAGATTTGAGGTATTTAATTACTGACTTTTGTTATGCTTGAATTTTAAGGTCCTTGAATCACTAGGCCAGACCTACATCCCAGTTTAATTCTGGGTCCTTCTACGTGGTTATAACTAACTCAATAAGCTCCCCTGGGGTTCAGCTCTCCTCACGTTACTGTGATTTCCTGTGCCACTGCAATAGCACCTTTCACTACTAACATGGAAATACTTTGCTAAAATGTTTTTGCTACTTGTTTTGTTTTGTCCATTCTTCTCGACGCCCAGATCAATGATCAGTTTAGATCATACACCAGTCCTGTTATCCTGTACCTCTACGAGTGGTGTTAAATCTAAGTATAAAGTTGGCTTGCTCCTTTAACTGGGCGGTACATTTGTATGTTGTACTAGTTAACTTAAAAATCTAGATAATGATACCCTTGTAATGTTTGTCCTTTTTAAATGAAGGAATGTATTGGGAAACAGTCCAACGCGGAATTCTGTGACCCACATCTCACCTAAAGCCTTGGCTCAGTCTCCCAATGGAGTTGGTAACATTTCTGGCCCTTACCCATTGGAAGGGGTGGATAAACAGTTCTTAGAAACATATGACAACGTTACAAGGAGTAGCTCAACAGAAGATTCCAACCAGTACTACTGTGATAAGGTATGTTCAATTGTGTGCTTTTAAAGTCAAAACTAGTATTGAATGTAGCTTTGAACTGTAGATTAAGAATGCACAAAATTTGTGGTTATATTTCAGGATGAGAACATTTTATGCAGCAATAAGAATAAATCTTGTCTTACTACAAATTTGTCCAAGGTTGTATACCACAGTATGATAGGCAAGCCTGCGAACTGCATTGATTTCCATAGTCCAGGCTTCCAGGAGCATCTGCAGGGGAAGTTCCTAGTGGAATGGGAATCTTTGTTTGATTAAATCTTATTTCCTCCATGGGGAAAAAGCATGTAACTCAGGTTGCTATATGGCTTCATAGTAGGCACAGTTCTGCTTTATCTTGGGCATTTCTTCTTCAGGATGGTTGAACATCCTTTGAATTCTGTGCTGACTAGAGAGCAGCTGCTCCTTGCTAGTGTTATGGTAGTGGATCATTCCTCCCCTTTCTCCAGACTGTTCCAGCAGGGCGCTGAACAGCTTCCTAACCTGCCTGTCCAGTAGCTGCTGCAAACTTCTAATCCTTCTGGCTTGTGGATTTCTTGCGTAAGATACCAATGCAACCATTTACAGGAGAAAAATTGGGGAAAAAGTAGTCACTTCATAGTCCTTAGAGTAGAATTGATTCAAACGTGTTGCACCTAACACTTTTTCCTTTTAAGTCACCTTTAGTAAAGAGAACACTTTGAAAATTTTAATAGGAGCTATAAACTGAGAAAGCTGAGAGTAACAGGACAGAGCAAGCAGAGTATCTATTTACTGTTATGTATGTTGCCATTTTTACAATTTAAAAGATTACTATCATGAGTATGTTCTGTGACTTTAGCTTCTTCCTATTTTAAAGATGGATTTACATAGATTATTCTTGTTAAGCACATCTAAATTTGGATGCACTATTTTCTAATTTGCTGATATTTTTTAAAAAATTAGAAAAGTTTTGGGTTTTTTTCCTGTGTATTGCAGAATGATCTAATTGAGGGAGATTTACTTCTGGTGCGTATCATACCAGATGAAGATGGGAAGTTTGGATTTAATCTAAAGGTAAAACAGCAATTTTGTAGTTATTGTTATATGCTTTATAGAGATACTATGCTTTGAGGTTATGATTATTTTTCATTTTTAATGCAGTGCTTTGGAGAAAGCAGTGTATTCTACAGGAATTTTTTATGGACCAAGATTTTTTAAAAAGTGGCAGCCTAATCCTTAAATGCTAAAGCAACTTTTACAGAAATAAGTCTCTACTAGTTCTCTGGTGTTTTGTTGCATATACTATGGGCATGGCAGATTTCCAAAGCAGACTGCCAGTTTGGCTGCTTGAATGGCAACTTGGAAGCCTAATGTAATGCATCAACTTTTAGAAGATCGGACCTCTGTATTATAAAACAAGTTAAATAGTTTATGCTATCCAATTAGATATATCCATCAAAAGATCATATTGGAAGGCTGAAAATTAATTTGTGAAGAAAACTGAAATTACTGTTGATAATTGACTGTTGTGAATTTTTTACGTTCTCTCACTGAAATTCCATTTAAGGAGATAGAGTAATGTGTAACCATAATATCAAGATTGGGGCAAAGTCTTGTCTTTTCTTTCACCTTGGGCATTTATTGGTGGGGCAGTCATAGAACATCACATAAAGAGAATAAGGGAGTACAGTTGTCTGGAAGCTGATCCTTTGCAGGTTCGATCACAACATCTAAGAACGCTGTCCACCTTGCAAGTTCAAGTGTTGAATAGTCTTGTTTGAAGGGTAGGGTTAAAATAAATGCTGCATTTGTTCTGTTGATTGCTTATTAAAATATATGGCCAAGCAAAGATGCTGGGTCTAGTTTACTGGAATGTGGTAGATCTAAAGACACTGCACACACACAGACACACCCATTTACTGATGAAAATTCAGTCTTACCAACCCGGCCTATAATGACAAAGCATCAAGTTTATATAAAAACAAAAACAAGTGATTACTTGTATGAAATGCTGCTATTGGTTAATGACATATTTTATGATTGTTATTTATTTGACATTCCTCTAGGGTGGTGTAGATCAGAAAATGCCATTAGTGGTATCAAGAATAACTCCGGGATCACCTGTAAGTAAATTCTTAAGCCTTCTAATCCCTTCCTTTATTACTTCCACCACCACTCAGAGGTCCATACGTGTAGGAATCTGGACATGCTTAACCAGTATGAGAGAGAAGCTGAGCTGTTCTCTTTAGACCAGCACTTTCTTAAACCACAGATGAAAAGATCTGGAAGTGTTAACCAAACAAGATACAGTAGAAAGTATGTTTGTTTCCCCCATCATCTCAAAAAGTGCATCTTCAGCTGGAAAATGTTTGATGAGGGCCAAGAGCCATGATTGAAAATATAGAACAGTGTTCATTAAAGTAAGTAGTCTAGGCCCCTGCAGCCTAGAAAAAAGAACTACTTTAAGGGAGATATAGTAGGGATGTAGATGTAGTATCATTGTGAGCAGGGAATTCCAGCAGAACTACTACAGGCTACCAGATTAAGTCACTTAAAGTCAGGTTCTTCATGCTTAACAAAGTAGTTCTTCATGCATAAGATAGCAGACCTGTGAAACTCCTTGATAAAGGATACTATTAAAATAGTTTTGTGGGTGGTCAGGAGAGGACAAGTACCTGGGGGAAAAACCTACTGACATTTACTGAATAGAGAAACCACTGTAGGCTGAGGAATTCCTCAGAGCTAAAAATATTTATAGGATGGGAGAGTACTTGGCAGGGGAGAGGGGGTGCAGAATATGTTTGCTCTGTTCTTATTTTGCCATAGATTTTTGCTTATGGAAATACTTATGGACTAGGTAAAGCGTTCATCAGAATCAGTACAGCCACTGCATTCTTCTGTTGAATTGTAAAATAATAGTAACATAATATCTTGTTAACTTTTTTCTAAATAATTAGTACATAAATTTGTGAGGACATTGTTAACTCAAATTTTATTCATTCACCTTATTCCAAAGTGTATTTCCCAATTCTCATAGAATAATTTCAGTGCAAACTTGATAAGATATATTTTATATCCTAAAAATCTGATGTATTCTGCATCTTGTAGACTTTTGAAATTTGATAAGCTGTCACAGGGCTGATACCTGTTTTGTGATGTAAATCAAGATAAAAGGTTGTTTAAGAAGGGGTGGGTTTTTTTTGTTACATTTTTGATTTGTGGCTTGGCTTATGCAGTGCATAGGATGCCTTTATGAACTACAATTATTTGAATAAAAGAGTAGCAGGTAATTATAATTCTAAGCTTAAATCCACAAAGTGAGAATAAAACAGCCCTTAAAACATTTCATGGACAACGTAGCAAACTTCTTAAGAGTGATTTGAGATACTGACATTAATGTAGGGCAAACATGTTCATTCCACAGTCAGAGAATGAAAGATGCTTCTCCAGAGGCAACAATTTCTTTTGGCAGATTCAGGTTGTCTTCTGGAAAGTGTTGATCTGTTTGTTTTTTTTCTCTTGGATTGGAAAAGGACTGGACTTCTAACTTCATGTAAGTGTCTCCAGTTAAGTGGCACATGCATAGATGCAAGTGACCAATTAGCTCTCTAGCCTAGTAAGCAAGTTATCAAGTGTCAGGGAATAAATTGGAAACAGTTCTCCAATACAATATACTTAACAGCAGTGTTATAGATACCGTGTCGCTTTACAGCAAGAGGAAAAACATATTCTTACTTTTAGAGCATAGTAGTATTAATGTTGATTATATTGTTTTCCATAAACTAAATTTCACCTGTTCTTGACTGTTTAATGAAATGTAGCTGATATTTGAAAGTTGAAGTTAAGCAGTCTATGGAATGCATTTTTACATTATTTTAGCTCAGTGATGCCTTTCCATCATTGTATTTGCTAGTGTTTAACATGCTCTAGATTCACTCATTACCTTGTAAATTGTCCTAAGGGATGTTGTTTGGTAATATTATTAGCTAAGGTTATTTCTCAGATTTGTAGGTCACTTTCTCCCAGTTTCCTACAAAAAAAAATAATCTGTATTTTTTGTGAAGGAGGGGAAACAAATCTGCTCACCAAACTAAGGCATTATTTTTCCCTTTCACGTCCTAAAGTTCTTTTAAAAATCCTCCTCCAATACAGCACCAGTCTAGTATGTTGGGAAGACTGTAGGATAGAGTAGCCAAAATTGTAATAGAGCATTATATCTAAAGAACAACCATTTATTGTGTCTGGTTTGTTTTGTTGTTTTGGGTTTGGTTTTTTATTCAACTAATGTCATATACTGATTTTTTTTTTCCCACAAACTGTATTAATGTCCTAAGGTGGTAAAGAAGTCATTATGGTTTTATTTAATAGAGCTTCTAAATGAAAAATAGTATGCACCATTCTTGAAGCAATAACAAGCGATTAGCATAAAATGAAACATTGGGTGTGTCAGTAAGACAGGAAGCCTTTGGCATAATTAATTGTCTGGAAAATCTAGTATCTGAAAAAATCTACAAATTATGCTTACATAGAAGGAATTAATTCTCCTTCAAGATATATTTTATATAGTCAGATGATTCAAGTAAGATAGCTGAGGCATTAGCATGTCACGTGATTAACAAAGTTTCTTTGAGCAAAGATATTAGTCTCCTTCTGTAATAAAGAATAATAGCCAGCAGCAAGCCAAGAAATCGAAATTATAGACAAATATAGGATATCAGAAACCATTCTCTCCATGTTATTGTTGGCTACTTGACTCTCTGAAACTGACCTGATATGGTCTTCATATCACTTATCTTTTCAAATAATTGTATTTTAGGGAGAGTAATTTATATCTCAAACAATAATATTTCAAAGTGTTTAAATCATTCATAGTTGCATTCTTCAATCTTGCCTTTCTAAATTGGACAAAATGTGGCAAGGGAGTTTGGGGGGAGCTGTGAATACCTAGTTAAATCAGTGTTGAACACCATGGCTCTTCCTAATCCCCATTCTTTTTCTGTTTACATTTGTCTTTTTTTTAATTAATCACAGTCAATATTCCCCGTCCTTTATTATTTTATTTCCTTATTTCTTTGGAAAAAGTTGGGGGAAACTATTCCTTTTGTAAATTTTTAAGCAGATTTTTTGCTTAGGATTCTTCTTCCTCTTACGTGCATCTTTCTTTTCTCTCTAGTCTTTCTTTTATCTGTTTTTTGGCACTCCTACATGTCATAAATTTTCTTTCCTTTTACTTTATTCTCTGACACGAGTGGCTCCCAATTTTTCTTCTTCGTAGTGTTGCCTCTTTTTAGTCTGCGTTTTCTTCTTGTTGGTTCTTTCATTATCACTTCTCCTTTCCATCTCTTCCTGTTTTTTACTTGGTGATAGAGTACGCCACTGATAAATTTACTTTTAGAGCCATCAGTGCAAGGCGTAACCGGTTCTAATTAGAATTCTTGTTCACATTTTTGGAGTCGATATTTTTTTTGATAGGACTAATAACATTGGATGAACAAAGTTCAGAGAACCTGTGCAGGCATTAAGGAAATACAAGGAACAAGTATGAATAGACAATAACAGTGAAGATTGAAATCTCATTCATAAAACAAATTAAATGGAGTGTGTATATAACTGTATCACTCTTGTGTAGCTGAGTACTTCCTAGACAAAATAAAAATTAGGATAGCAATGAAAATAGAATTGTTACACTACTCGACACTCAAAGGTTGTAGAGGATCCTGCATATTCATATTGCAGAATCACAGAAGGAAAGGTTGGAAGGGACCTGGAGGTCGTCTTGTCTAGCCCCCTCTACTTGAGCCACCTAGAGTGCGCAGGTGCCCAGGGCCATGTCCAGATGGCTTTTGAGTACTCCAGAGTGGGACACTCCACAACATCTCTGGGCAGGTACCCGCTCAAGTGCTTAGTAACCCTCACAGTTAAAAAAGAGTTTCTTGATGTTCAGATGGAGCCTCCTATGTTTCAGTTTGTGCCCATTGCCTCTTGTCCTGTCACTGGGCACTACTGAAGAGAGCCTGGCTCCATCTTCTCAGGACCTTCCCATCAGGTATTTATACACATTGACAAGATCCCCCTAAGTCTTCTCCGCTAGGTTAAACATTCCCAGCTGTCTTAGCCTTCCCTCCTATGAGAGATGATCTAGTCCCTTAATCATCTTCATAGCAGCAGCATCATATTCTGGCCATAGCTTTAATTGCTTTGCACTGGACTTAGAGCTAAGCATTCTGGGAAGTGTGACAGAAAAGCCAAACAAACCCTAGATTTCAGCACTTGGTCTGAATTGCTGTATCCAAGGTAAGACATAATGTAAGTTTTCATTTGATATGGGGAAAACCTTGTTTTAGTGTTCTCTGTAGCACAGGTAGCAAAAGAATTTTCATCAAAATTTTTTCACAGGGTACTTGAGCATCATGGGTTAGTGTACTTATCTGCATCTTCTTGTTAAAACTTTCAGCAAATGAAGTGAGGAAGAATGTTCTCCATTTGTAGATATCACTTGGTACTCACCAAACAAGAATCTGATAAATACCAAAAATATGAAATGTGTAGGGATTTCTTTAAATTTTAAAAAGTGCATGCCTGGGGAATGTCATATTTCTTAAATTACATTCATCAAAATCACGTTTGGACAATCTCAGTATTCACTGCATAAAAACTGAAGCATGTTATCTTATGTGTCCAAAACACTTTTTGCAGAAATTAATTTGCAAATGGCTATAACCAGTGGTTGTCCAGGCTTGGAGTCTGAAGTGTAGATCTTCAAGAATTTAATGAATAAAATGAATTTAATATCCTGATGTTTTCCTGCTTACATGACTGGATACAATGACATTAATATGTTTCTTTGGTCTTGAAACAGGCTGATAAATGCATTCCAAAACTGAATGAAGGTGATCAGATCGTATTAATTAATGGCAGAGATATCTCAGAGCACACACATGACCAGGTGGTCATGTTCATAAAAGCCAGCAGAGAATCTCACACGCGAGAGCTTGCACTTTTGGTCAGGCGGAAAGGTAATTGGGCTAATTTTATTAACTTTTAATGTTTTTGAGACTGTTTCTCTTATGCTAAGGTATACCATCTTCTGTTTACGTAAATATGTTCTCAGTGCACTGGGAATGGGTCTGTGCTAAAAAGTAGATCTCTCTGCATTTGAATTAGTAGTACAGATAGTTTTAACTATGTGGATTCTTAACCCTGCAACAAAGAATCTATTAAATTAGAATTTCTTCCTATTTTATAAGTCTAAAAATCTATGAGAACAAATAGTCCCTTGCAAAATTTGAGGGATTTTGTGGGGGTTTTGTGCTTTTGGGCTTTTTTTTTTGTTTGGTTTCTTGTTTTTTTGTTGTTTTTGTTTCTAGTTTTTTTTGTAAATGTAGCATAATTTCAGAAATCCCCAGTTGTGGATTTGAAAATACCCACAGGCTGTTCCCCTGCACGATTTTCCAATGCAACAAGTCAAGCTGCCTCTTTTTATTTTTTCTTATCCATTCTTACAATAGATATTTTCTGACAGTACTGAGCTTGACCTGTGCTGGTTTCTTGCTAAACTGCTGCCAGCAAACAGGAGACAGTCTCTGAAATGTGCAGGGTCTTAAGCCTGTCTATTTAAGATATGGAGAACCCATCTAGCTTGGTTTTGCTTGCTCCATATTTAAACACATGCAGATCCCAAGAGCTTTCAGATGATGTGAAACTCTAGTTTATTATTCACTTTCCTTAAGAGCTATGGTAAGCCCTTAACACACATGATTATGGAAGGGCTTTGCACAGAGTTCCTAATTCCATTAAAACTTAAACATTTGAAAGGAAACAGGAGGGAATAAAACTAACTGATATGGACTTCTGTAGCATTTACTTTCTTTACAGTTTCTGGTGTTACCAGGAAGACAGGTGGGCTCTTGGTCTTGTTTTTCCTGAACAGTCCTACTCCTATTATTACAGGCCTTTCCACTGGCTCTATGCAGTCATTAGTCTTCCCTTAAGTTTTGTAGTCCCCTTCCTACTTGCAGATGAGAGAAGTCTGCCGTTAGCTTAAGATAGCCTGTGGCCCCGTGCCAGTCATTTGTATAGGCATGAGTATGAACAGCTCCCCATTCTCTGGTTTGGCAGGTATGAGTAACATTGCAGAGAATAACCACAGGTGGCCACATTTGGTGATATAATAGCTTTTGTCAAGACAGAACTGCTGTGTAGATTAATTCGTTAGTGTTTGTCATGTTCTGAAACATGCTAGCAAAGAATGTCATAAAAAAACCTGCCAAATCAATTTTTTTTTGTAGTTTATTAAGTTAGTTCCTTCAGTAGTAGCATAAGAAACTGCAAAAGACAATTCAGGTGCTATTGTAATGGCAAAAGAGTACAATGTAAGTATGTACATTAATTTTGTTGTTGGGGGACCACTTTAAGCTTCTTATAGGGATATTCCATTAACTATGCTGTACACTTTTTTTTTTTAGGCAAAACGTACTTGTTTTTTACTATGCTGTATGTTGTCATTAATTAGTTTATTCAGCAGTTCATTCTGTAAGACAAGGTTGCAGCAAAAACCTCTTTGTGCTTGGAAGTCAAGTTCTTCACCTTCATAGATAGGCACTTTGAGGAGTTTTGTTTTCTGAAAGGTCATAAGGACATTTTACTCTTAGTCATATAGTACATAGAGAAATGCAGTTAAATGTATTGCTGTTTGTTTTCCTGAGGCCTTGTCTTTGCTAACTTTGTTCTTGCAAGCTGGTAAATTTTAATGTGTTGCAAGGACATTAATGCTGTATGTAACAGATTTTTATTTTCAATACATCTTTCAGTAGTTAAACAGTTTGTGGAGCCTAAATCAGAAGATGAAGTTGATTCCCACAATCTCCCAGAATCTCTTCTTCCTACCTGTTCTGAATATGGTGATGATACACTGGAGGACTCTATGGAGCAGCTAAGAAGAGGGCTGGAAAGTGGGACTGTCCTTATTCAGTTTGAGGTAGGTAATACTCAACTCTAAAACACTCTAAAATATAGGCTAGTAGCTGTGATCTGCAAGTGATGTAAGCTTAATTAATTGGAAATCTCATTTCTCCCATTCATTCTTATTTCAAGAGAGCAAGAATATGATTTGCCCACCCATTTTACCCTTCACTGTTTAGAATAGGGAAGAATGAGTAGTTACCAGTCTTGCATAAATCTTCATCTGCTGATTAAAAATGTGTTTTAATTAGCATGTTTCTAGATCAAGTACCCAATGCTTACTAAATTAGTGGGTTTTTTCTTAATTATTTTATTGAGTACCATAGTGGGGTTTTGACAGAGGTCAGTCTTGTACTTTGTTTCTTTTTCCATGCCACTCGGTGACATTTCCGAAACATCTTTTATACCTTAAATTAAGGTTTCAAGTTCTCATGTGTTGCCTTCTTTCATGGAATAACAGGAGCAACTTGACCATTCCTTGTCGTCTTCTCTTGGAGGTTGATATGAAAGTGTTGGAATGTTAATTTCCATTTGAGGGACATTTGTAGTGTCCAGTTCTGTGGTGTTTCCCCCTGGCTATCTAAAACAATGATGGTTACTTCTTGGGTAGATTACTTCGGGGGTGAGATTCTCCTGTATGTACGATGAGACTTATAAAACTGCTATATAGATTAATGAATTAATGTTTGTCATGTTCTTTAACGTGTTAGCAAGGAATGTCATAGAAAACTGACTAATAGAATGTTTGTATAATTTATTAAATTAGTTCCTTCAATGTCAGCGTAAAAAATTCAAAAGATAATTTAGCTGCTTCTGTAATGGTAAGGGAATACAGCGTATGTATGTTTGTGCTTGTTTTGCTGTTGTGGATCTGAACATTTATAGTAACTTCGGAGAAACCCTGGTTATTATGGTTTAAATATTTCACATTGTTGAATTCAGGAGTAACCCTTTCTAATGCTGAAAACTTGTAGAACAGCAATACAATTTTCCCCTATTTTGATATAATTTTCTTCACTCTTTTTTTTTTTTTTCAAATCCCATAAGATTTCATGGTGGTGGCTGAAGAATTGTGGTATTTCTTATTGCAGAACCACTCTTTGAGGTTTTCTTAGTTTTCAAGATTTCTGAGAATTAAAATTCCCTCTTTTGGGTTGGTTGTTTTTTTAGTGAGGTTTTTTTTTTGGTTTGGGTTTTTTTTAAGGAATTGTAGACTATAGTTCTTACCTGTTTTCCAAAATCCACAGCACTGTTGCAATGCAGCAATAGTAGTGAGTCTGTTGGCTATTGAAACAGTAACTCAAAAGACATGAACTAGCTTTTCAGTGCTTTCTTGGTTGTCAAAGTGTTTGACCAAACCTGTGCACAAAGTTCCTGTAATAATCTTCATGGCATATTTGATCCTTTATGGCCTTTTTTTTTTTTTACCTGACAGTATTTATAAAAGGTTATTACTGGTGTTACAAAAAAAGTGCAAAAGATTTTTGAAATCTAATGAGCTGGTGGACAGCTTAGTGGCCATTCTTAAAGTTCATTGTTTAGTTATCTTCAGAAGACCGAGCCAATTGCAGCATCACCTCATCAGCCTTGGTGGCTCTCAAACTCTCCGTTCACATTAGTAAATAATTAGCCAGTAGACTATGAATATAATCAGTTTGGTTTTTTTCCAGAACATCTTCCTCCACTTAATCAGAATTTAAGACGTCTGTCAATGGCAAATGACTTTTTGCCAGGCAACAATAATTAAGCTCCAAAATTGTTACTTAACGTTAAATTATTCTTCCTTGTTTCCCCAAAAAAGGCAGAAATAGCAGCTTGGCACTAGTAAAATGGAACTTGAGTTGAGAAGCTCTTCGGTTACATTTATTATCAAGTTCTCTTCTCACGTGGCTTGTTTATGCTGTTCAAGTTGCAAAACGTGGTGAGCTGTGATACTGAGTCTTAGGTTCAGTAAATCTCACCATGGAATTAACTTTTTGTGTGTTGTTCCTTTTCTCTCAACTGAAGTAGTAGATTTTAGGCTCCTATTTGATTCATTCCATTTTATATATGGAACCATATTCTAATTCTTCATTAAACATGTAAGATATAATGAGTTCTTCAGGCAGTGTTCGATGAAGTATATAAAACTCTGGCATAGCCAGGTTAATAACACAGTTGTAAGTTGCTTTCATGTATATTTAATACAGAAAAACTGTAGTTGTATAATTACATTTCTTGATTTTTATTTGTTGTTGTTGCTGTTGGTGTTTGCCACACTGTACCTTTTGTTGTCCTGTACGATGCACTTAATGCATTTTGACCTTAAAATTTTGGTTATACGCTTCTATGCCTACATTTACTCCAGGTGAAGTTTGCAAGATAGGGGTTGGCCCAAATGAAAGGGAGTCACATCTTAAGAGACTGTGATACATGAAACTTTGTTTTTTTCAGGTACTTGTAGGATTGAATGTGGTAGTTTTAGTCCAGAGAATAAGTTTGTCTGAACTTTCTATGTTACAGTTGATTCAAGAAAATATCAATCTCCAGCTGTTTTTTTCTTCTGATGTCTTTTGTGGGTCACTTCTACCCTCAACCACTGTTTTCCTTCTGGCCCACAGTTTTATGAGAAAAATGTGACCTTGCAGGGAAATGGTTTATTTCAATGGCTCTCACATTTCCTTCCCCCCTCCTCCTAGAAATTTTTCTAGAGATCATGATGGGTTAGCAATAACAGAAATTCTTGTCATGTTAAATACAAAAATCTCTCAGGTGACTTTTGCAGATGGTTAAGAAAAAGGTTAAGGAAAATCATTCTGATTTTTTTCCAGTCTGTTTTCATGTGAATCTAATTAGTGTTTGTATAGCATAATCACCCCCCTCAAAATCTTACTATTTTTCATTCTGTTTTGCAGCAACTTTATAGAAAGAAACCAGGGTTGGCTGTTACATGTGCAAAGGTACCTCAGAATATGGACAAGAACAGATACAAAGATGTTCTGCCCTGTGAGTATTAAGTACAGTTTCTGCCTATTTTGCTTTGTCCTCTAAATGATAGCTTATAAAATTGTTGTATTGAACTTCTTGATCAAAGATTTCATTATATAAAGTCATATAATTGTTCATTTTATTTTCTAAAAGGTTATCTATTCCAGACTGTAATCTGCTGTTTGTGTGTCTGAGATTCCTCAGGTTTTTTACTTATAAGGGAAGCATGCCTCTTAATTGCTAATTTTATTCCCTCTTTGTGTGTGTGTGTGTGCAGATGATGCCACGAGGATAATATTGCAAGGAGATGAAGATTACATTAATGCAAATTACGTTAATGTAAGTGGTATGGAGACCTGCATTTGCTCACTTTCTATATTACAATACCAGGCTAAATTTAGGCTTTTTAAGGAATAAGGCTTTTTCATTTTATGTTTTGTGGATTTTTAAATGTAAAAGACGCAAAGATTCATAATGTAAAGGATGAAGCGTCTCTTGTGAGACAAGTGGCCATCCTGATATACAGTAGATGGAAGTATCTGTGGTATGTGCGGAGTCTTTAACCAGTAAAACTTGTGTTACCTTCCGATGTACTGCAAATTCTGAAGTACTGCAAATTCTCCTGTAGCTTAACACTAAGCCTTTTTCCTTCTAGAACCACTCACCAACTGTCCTAAAGGGTCTGGAAGATAAACCAGAGCCTTAAAATTGCCCTAATCCTGTGCATAGGCTGGGAAACAGGGAAAATTGAAGAAATATGTTTGTGTCAGATACTTAAATTAAACATGTAAATCACAGAATTAACTATTAACTTACTCTGTTTAGTGTCAGGCAATAAACAGCTAGTGTAGCTTTGGTATATCTTGCCATTATTCCCTACTAAATATTAAAGAAAATTTTGAAAGCTTTGCAGTTTCAAGTTTTGAAATACATTTTCACTATTAATTATCTCTTCCTAGTTCAACATGGAGTATAGAGTCTGTAGTATACATCTGGTTTAAATTAAATGTTTAAAGTTTTTTCACATAACAAATTGTGATCTTGCTTGTCTGATTACACAGGCTTGCTGATTAATCTTCCCTCAAAACTTCCTCTTTGAGTGAAATGCTGAATTAAAATAGTACTTGAATAGTGAGAACAAACTTTACATAGGATTTTCCTTTCTCTTTGTAGATGGAAATTCCCTCTGCGGGCATTGTGAACAGATACATTGCTACTCAGGGGCCTCTTCCACACACATGTGCGCACTTCTGGCAAGTAGTCTGGGATCACAAGTTGTCACTCATCATCATGTTAACAACTCTCACTGAACGAGGACGGGTAAGTGTTCAGGTTCTTTTGCATGCTGAAGAAATGTACTGTGCCTTTAAATTTTTTTCCCATTATTGTTATGAAATAACCCTAAAATAGGCCAGCTTAATCTGTTGAATCATTTCTCTTAGACCAGGCTTTCTGAATTATTTTTTTTCTGAATTACTGTAACTTTTTGTTATGCTTCTTTGAAAACAAACCAGCTGTCTGATAAACAGAAATCACTGCACTGACTCTGTTTCACTGATCACCCAGGTACTATATACTGTCATTTTTTCCCCTGAGAACTGGGCTGCATGTGGCAGTTGCATTCCTAATGATTCAGCAGGTGTCTGGAAGCACTGAGCAAAACTTTCAGTCTGGCTTCAAACAAGAGACTGACGTTGCAGTACTTCCTAGTTTTAGCATGCTGGTGTTCAGAATTTAACCTGCTTGCTTTTATTTATATTGTAGGTTCTTTCCTAGAATTGCTCTGATAATTCTTTTAATTCTGTTCAAATAAATGCCAGCACTCTATGAATTTCAGAATAATACAGTGAAAATTAAAGCACTATCCAGTATATTCTTCTGTATTTTGATTTAATATATCCTTTGAAACTTTAAATATGAAAATTTTAGATTAAGGTACATAGACATTGTTTTTCAAGTTTTAGAAGCTGAAAATTGAAGGATTTTTGTTTTAAAGGTGGAGAAGATGCTGACTCTTGTATTCCTTCACTGTAGCTTTTATCTTTAGTTCCTATATGATATATCCTACGCTATCAAATTTATTTGGCATCCCAGTCAAAAATCCCAATGTTTTTAGAAGACAAGAGAGTGAGTATTTGAGGTCCTAAACAGCCTAATGATTGAGCTGTAAGAACCGACAGTTAAGCAACAGTGTGTGAAAGGTGAAAAGCAACAGACTTTAACCATGGTCAGGGTATGTTGCTGTTCCTGGAGAGAGATATTATTGAACATCATCTGGCACAAAATGCTTCCTTCATCTTTCGACTGTATTTCAGTGAAAATAATTTCCTCCTTGCTTTTCTTGTATTGAGGAGAAACACAAGTTAGTACTAGTCTGTACTTTGCCTGGTGAGTTGGAAACTTCAAGGTGTTTTGTTCTAACTTCTAAACATCCTGCTGGTACCTTTATACACCAGACACTTTTTCTGAGTTTTGTTTACTTTCAGGGATGATTTACATTTGCCTATTTTGTGGGTGATAAAAAAAATGCATGTTCTTGCCAGAGTATCCCCATTGCCAAATGCCAAACCTTTTCCCAAACCCTGGAGGCTTTATATTCTAGAATATTTCTTTTCAGTGGTGTTAAGATTTGTATTACAGAATAAAAAACTCCCCCCCCCCCCCCCCCCCCATATAGAGTAGGGTTAATTTTTTAGAAATGGATGCGTTATTTTGGCTTAAATTTAAAGGGGGAAGTATTTCAGATAATCTACTACAGTAAAATTTTCAGGCATAATGGTTTAAATGTGGATTTCAAGTCATTGAAAACTGAACCCTAAGAAAGGTAGAATTAAGAAATTTTAACATTTCAGAATTTCCAGCTCTTGCCACTCTGTATTAGTTTAAAAAGAAATTAAAGTTATAGATGGCACATGCAGTGTTGATAAGTTGATAGAGAATCCAAATTAACTAAAGCTGAAGTAGAAACACATTGGGTATATAATTGTTTGAGGTTACTTTTGGATCTAGTAACAATTATTATTTAAATATATAAGTAGTGAATAGGACAATTGTAGCTCAGCTGTTTTGGTCACAAACAATTAAATAAAAGTTTTCAGTAGAGTGTCTGAGGAATTGTGTCAAGATGTGGGGTTTTTTGTATGAATCACCCTGGATTTTCATGTGGATCAGCTGGCCTTTCTCTTTCGTATGACTTTCTCATAAGTCCAGTGGACTTATACTAAGAAACTTGGTTCATATTTGTTACATGATGGCAATTACTTGCAAGGCTGGAGTACAGAAGTGGATGATGAGAATATTCATTTACTGCGATGAAATATTGAAACTTTTAAGTTGATGGGCAAACTTGAGCTGCTTTCGGTGAGCAAAAGTTTCACTGAACTAGTATCTCACTGGAATACTTTTTCAAGTTCAGTCTATTCCACAACATTTCATCCTTTGATTAGATGGGAAACGAGGTGGCAAACTTTGTCATCAGTGCTACTCTAATCTTGCCTTTTAAAATGAGGAATAGATACTGGCATTGCAACTTCTGTAGAAAAATATCCTATGTACACTGACTAGATGTGCCTTATCGGCTTTTAGAAGGTGAACCAGAAAAAGGAAGACTTTCATATCAGCAGTAGAGTGGTAGGGATCTGAACATCAGCCTCATACCTATCAGCGGCAGAAGACAGGAGAGAAAATGGTTCCTTGTTGTTGTAAGCAGAATTGATTAATCTGGTTTCTTTTAGAAAAAATAGGGTATTTCATGGATGTAATTTTGATACTGAATTCCACTTCAGCTCTCACTTGTACTGCACATGCAGTTTGTGGTACACCAAAATATATCAGGTGCATTCACATGCATGTATGACTTTGCTTGTCACATGTTGGTAGGCTTGACGGTTAAGCTATTGTGGCCTTGCATGAAACCAGTCTGAGGCAGAGGGCAAATTACACTTTCCTGCATCAATATGTACATTTCTGGGGTTTTGTTTATAACTTTAACATTTAGATACAAATAGTCATTTAAGAGAAGATCTCTGTCTTCAGTCATGCATCTGACATAGAAAAGAAACATGCACTGACAAGTGACATGCACGTAAACTGAAGTTGTTCATGAGTTCTTCCAGTTTCTAAGTTCAGTTTTCCCTAGAAAGTGTGAAGAGCAACTTTCATTATATGACCAAGTCACTGTGGATTATTGTGCCTGCAATAACTTTTTATATAGTATTTTTGCTACTAATGTTCGTAAGCATTGTTCTGCATTTTAAAATGTTTGCTTTAAAACACAAAATACGATCAAATGGAAAAAATGAAGATGTGTTTCCCATTCGGTGAATTCCTGTCAAAAACTGAAGTAACGTATAGCTATTAGTGACCTGAAAACTAATAACCAAGTTAGGGAAGCAGTCTTTAAAAGATTGCTAGGATGACTTCATCACCTTCTCCGCTTGCTATCAGGGAGAGGATAAGGGAAACAATGGGGAATGGAAGCAGTCAGATAAGTACCAGGCATGCTGAACTTTTGAGGGGTTCGTGTTAAGGGATGACAGTGCTTTTTGGTGTTCCTTTTCCTGCTCCCTCTCTCTGTGCAGGGTGAGTTCTCTCTTAAGGCCTCCAGAAATGGAGCTTGTCTTGCTCTTTCCCTCAGCCGCAAGCCTGCAGTATTGGAATACAGGGGAGACAGACTGATTCGCACGACTTTTTGCATTCCAGTGTGATTTTGCTTCAAGGTCGTAGACAAATTCAGGTTTGAAGGGACCACTGGAGATATCTGGTCCATTCCTCTCTGCTCAAAGCAGGAGCATCTTTGAACTTCATGAGGGTTGCACTGTGTCATGTCATTTAAGTTTTGATTATTTCCATGGATGAAGATTCAACAGCCTCATAAGGCATCTTGTTTCTGTGCTTGATCATCCTCATCAAAATATTTTTTGCCAACATCTAATGAGAATTTCTCTTTTTGCATCTCTTTTTTTCAGTCACCTCTTGTCATTTGATTGTTCATTTTCAAGACAAGTGTGGCTCTGTCTTTGCTATAACCTGCTGTGAGGTGGCCGAAGTTAGTTATAACTTTGCCCCCTATGCTTTTCATCTTAACATGGAATAAATTCATCTGTTTCTCCTCCTATGTTATGCCTTGAGAAGTCATTTTAGCAATTGCAGATAAGTACCAGACAGAAAGCACCTTGCATCCAGTTTACCTGAGTTTTTATTATAAGTTACTACAACAAAAGCTTATAGAGAATGTAGCCTATTTTGCCACATTATTTTCCAATTTAGATGTAAACAGCTCACCAACAAACCAGAACGGATTTTATACCACTCCTTGAATTCCCTGAACCACAGCATAGGAAGAGAGGCTGAAAACAAAAGTGCTTGTAGACAGTCTTGATGTGTGCTTAATTTTCTTTACAGACCAAATGTCATCAGTATTGGCCTGATCCACCAGATGTAATGGAATATGGCAGCTTTCGTGTCAGATGCCACTCTGAAGATTGTACAATTGCTTATGTTGTTAGAGAAATGGTGATTACAAATGTTGAGGTAAGTGCCCATTATCTTTAATTATCCCCAAACAAGCTGAATTAATAAATTATTGATAGGAAGATACAAGCTCTGTGTCTGACCATGTACATCTGTATGTGTGAATATACATGTGTATGTATATACACACGTTTTTGTAAAAATATGTGTATATTATATGAATCAACATAGTACAATTATTTCTTTAAAACTTCTTCAAAAATGTACTTTCTGAAGTTCTATAGTACATTAATACATTGTGCTGTACATGTACTGTGATAGGCTTCATAAAGAAATTTAGAGCTTTTCTGTAAACAGTTTTGCAGTCACTGACTCTTCACAAGTGTTTCAGTTGCCATTGAGAGTTTTTTTCTAAGTGACTGTGCTCTTTCGGGGTGAAATATGGGTCACTTGGTTAACAGCACATACAGCTAGAATAGCTAACGAAGAAGTGTAATATTGTTTTGAGAGAAGATGCAGAATCTCATCAGTTCCTTTTCATTGTCTTTAGTCAGATAAGGACTTTTTTTCTTTTCTAAAATCTCAATTGAAGAGTTTTCAATTTACGTAAGGTACTTATATTCCATAGCTGTTTATATTTTATGCTAATAGAAGGGTTATAAAGCAAAGAGAAAGTTAAATACCTGGAATACTTCTTGCATACCAGCTTGCATTGTGGAATCTTGTTCAGATCACATCTAGGCTTCCCACAACCTGAATAAATGGGATGAAGTTTGGCTTTTGTTTATAAGTTGTACCATTTCTACATTTCTCTTTTCATCTCTTTTCCAAAATTCTATCGCCACAAGAACTTTCTAAAAATATGAAGGGTTTGTTCTAAGATACATGTGTAAGAAATTCAGTGTACTGATCAAATGCTAATTTACAGTTCCAAGTTTTAAAGTTCTTTTAGTTAAGTAGATTTTACTGTTGCTAGAATTGCTAGTAGTAAGAAAAAGGAAATATCTGTTTTAAAATATAACATTTCATTTATGTATTTACAGCAACATGACCAATCCTTTAGTCTTACAAATTTGTAACTATCATTTGACAGTGCATCCAAATTTTTTTTCACGTGATTAAAATTTCCTTTGTAGTTAAAACATGTGAGATGCCAGTACTGAAAGTTCTTTCAGTTAAGATGACTTACAGTGTTTCAGTTTCTAGCTGTGAGAAACCATCCAGTCAGGGAGTAGCATGATTTTTGGTTATGTTTTTCAGCCAATTAATCTGAAAATGATAAACTTGGATGTCAGCACATAAGAACCTCATTTAACCTCATTAAAGCATTACTGCCGAGCATGTGTAGACAAACTTTTAGTTCCCTTCACTCAAATTAGTTGATTGACAATTAACTTTGGTTAGCTAATGCTTCATGTAAAAATTAGTTTACTATTTTCAAATACTTGTTCTTTTTCTCAGTTAGTATTTATCAGACTGGTACATAATTTTGAGTAAATTCAGCAGTGATTGTATTCATTATGTGTTTTCACTTCAGGTATCTATTTGCTAGCATGTGATATGTCAAAATCCTGATGAGAATGGGGCAGTCAATTTTTTTTTTTTTTTTAAGTACAAGTTAATTTTTATTTTCAGATAAAGATTGTGTGAGAATAGACTTTGTAGACATGTTAAAAGATGCGAAAGTTACAAGGTTCCTCAACTGTGTAAGTTGTCTCATGGTAGCTCGGTTGAGAATAGAATTTCTAATTCAAAGGCATATGCTTGCATAGATTTCATCTAGTTAGATAAAAGCATGCTAAAGGTAGTCCTAGGCTGGATATTTGTTTGCGGTGAGGGCAAGGTTGTTTTGAAGGGGTATTTTACTTTGAGTTTTTTCGGGTTTTTTTCCACTAAAAGCAAGTTTATTTGTACACTTAAAGTGGCTACACTCAAAACCACTCAACATTGTCAATACGGTAAAAATACGACCCCACTAACTGATAGCTCTGTGTGCATTTCAGATGGAAATAAACACCCCTGTAGTTTGTTAAAGCATAGTGAGAGAACTCTCTGAAACACTGAAGTATCTCCTAGTTCTACATGTCATTTGATCTGTTTTCTTAAAGCTAACCAAAAGTATTCTTGTGGAGGCATCTTGTGTTTGAGCAGACTTTGCAAAGTTTTATATATACTACCTCTCACAGATACTGCTGTTGTATGCTTTGAAGAAAACATTAAAAAGCCATCTGAATTCAAACCAGGGCTTTATTATTCCCTGAACTAATGTGAACATCATTGGACTGGTCTTTTTGAAGACAAATAGCTTTTAATAGTAAGATAGATAAAGCTTCCAAACTCACAAGAGACTTGATTTCGGTTGGAAAGGCATATTTTGTGAAAGAGTTTCCTGTGAATTAAATTGCACAGATTTCAAATCTGCCTTTAGGGAAAATACCTCAAAAGATATGAAATGATGCCCTTGGCCTTTTGTTCACATTCAGAAGACTTGAGGAACAAGAAACTACTTAGGATTTTGCTAACGCAGTTTAATTTGGTGTTTCTTTACCTATAATTGAAGATCAGCAAATCATAGAATCATTTAGGTTGGAAAAGACCTTTAAGGTAAAGTCCAACTGTTAACCAAGGACTGCCAAGTCCACCATTAAACCATTGCATCTATGTGGTTTTTTTAAACATTTCCAGGGATGGTGTCTCCACCACCTCCCTGGGCAGCCTGTTCCCATGCTTGACCCACCTCCCAGTGAAGAAATTTTTTCATAATATCCAATCTAAACTTTCCCTGGCACAACTTGAGGCCATTTCCTCTTCTTCTGCTACTTGTTATCTGGGAGAAGAGACCTTTCCCCACCTTGTCTACAGCCTCCTTTCAGGTAGTTGTAGAGAGTGATTAGGTCCCCCCCGAGCCTCATCTTCTCTAGATTAAACAACCCCAGTTCCTTCAGCTGCTCCTTGTAAGGCTTGTGCTCCAGACCCTTCACCAGCTCCATTGCCACCCTCTGGACACGCTCCAGCACCTCTACATCCCTCCTGAAGTGAGGGGCCCAAAACTGAACACAGGATTTAACATGCAGCCTCACCAGTGCTGAGTACAGGGAGCAATCACTTCCCTGGTCCTGCTGGCCACACTGTTTCTGATACAAGCCAGGGTGCTGTTGGCTGCCTTGGCCCCCTGGGCACACTGCTGGCCCATGTTCAGCCAGCCATCAGCCAGCACCCCCAGGTCCTTTCCCACCAGGCAGCTTTGCAGCCGCTCTTCCCCAGGCCTGTAGTCTTGCATGGGGTTGTTGTGACCCAGGTGCAAGACCCAGCACTTCTCCTGGTGGAACCTCATACAATTGGCCTTGGCCCATCAGTCCAGCCTGTCCAGATCCCTCTGCAGAGCCTTCCTGCCCTCCAGCAGATCAACTCTCCTGCTCAGCTTGGTGTCATCTGCAAACTTACCAAAGGTTCACTCAATCCCCTCATCCAGATTGTCGATAAAGACATTAATCAGGACTGGCCTCAATACTGAAACCTGGGGAACAGCACTTGTGACTGGCCACCAGCTGGATGTAGCTCCATTCACCACCACACTTTGGGCTTGGCTTTCCAGCCAGTTTTTAACCCAGCATAGAGTATATCCATCCAAATCATGAGCAGCCAGTTTCTTCAGGAGAATGGTATATGAAATGGTGTTAAAGGCTTTACTAAGGTCCAGGTAGGCAACACCCACAGCCTTTCCCTCATCCACTAGCCAGGTCACCTTGTCATAGAAGGAGAACAGGTTCGTCAAGCAGGACCTGCCTTTCATAACCCCATGCTGGCTGGGCCTGATCCCCTGGTTGTCCTCCATGTGCTGTTGTGATAGAGCTCGGGAGGATCTTCTCCATGGCCTTTTCTGGCACTGAGGCCAGGCTGACAGGCCTGTACCTCCCCAGATCCTCCTTCCTGCCCTTCTTGTAAATATCTGCAAATGTGTGAAATATATGTAATCTTTCTAAGCCTCATGAAACAAAATAAGGCTTAATTTTGTGCCTTTTCTATTTAAAACCAAGGTTGAATGTTATCCTCTATCAAAATTAAAGAAAAGCAAATAAAGCACTAGGTTTGGGGGGGGGGGGGGGGTGTTAGGTCAGTTGTTTGGTTTTGGCGGGTTTTATTTATTTTATTTTATTTTTACAGTTTCAAAACACTTTGGGGACTGCAACAAACAGACCAAAGGAAAGAAATTGTGTAGCAGGAGTGCAAAATTAAACACACAGTGCACTGTTTTGTAAAACAAGATAATTTCTTTTTAGTCACTGCAAAAATAGCATGGGAAGCATGAAGCAAACTTTCATTCAGTTCCTTTAAGATAATTGTCTTGTAACGTAACATTGCCCATTAAATCTCACCAATTTCATCCATTTACATTTTGAAAAAAATGTTTTTGCACCTTCCCCTTGTTTAAAAAAACATTTTTCTTTATTTCAGTTAAGTGTGACTAGAACCCAGCCATGGAACTTAGCAAGGCTGTGGAGATGATACTTGCTGAAGCATCTTACTCGCATAACTTTGAAAAAAACACAACAGAGCAACATGCAAAATTACAGTTCTTCATTCTGCCACATCTTATATTAGTTGTTATATCTTATATTAGTTGTTAACTAACACCTTGTTAGTTGTTTCCACAGTACCCTGTCATTGTCCTACCTGATTAGTTTTATTAACTAAACTAAATCATTAAAAAAAAAAAAAGTTTAAAACTTGATTGAATTTCGTCCATTAAAGACCACTTAATTATACCACTGGTATAATGAATAAGGAGTGAGCACCTTGAGAGAGTGCTTACACCTTATAAACAACCCAGGTCAAGGTAATTAAGACAATAACTTGTGTTATAATTTGGACTGTTTAGGCTGATTGTGCAGACAAGGACAATGCAAATAGAGGGGTTTCAGGAGGTTAGCTTATTTTTAATTTAAAAACTATCACTTTGCATGGACATCACAGTGATGGAGGGGATGGTTTGAAGAAAAAAAAAAATTGATGCAGCCATTCCACAAACTGAAGCTTAAGCATAAATTAATTTTGCTGAGGAAGGATATTGCTGTTTGCTGAAGGGAAACAAAGGCAGCAATGTAAATGAGTATACTATCGGCACTTTCTGCTATAACCAGCTAAAAACAGAATCTCTTGTCATTTTTTACACATCCTAATTGTTTGGGCTGAGGCTTTCCACACCATTTGTCTTCCTTGCCAGATGCATGTCACACAACAGTTTGGAGGAGTGGGGAATGTTGAGTTTGTTCATGCTAAAGATTTTTAGATTGGTTCACTGAAACTTTTGCTTCAGCATAATAAACAAGACCTCGTTACTTTCTCTTTCCAAAGATATCTATATAAATTTGACTTAAGTCATAAATGTTTTGAACAAACTTGTACTGCAGAGGTATTTTAAAGGCTTCTCTGAAAAGTACCTGCACTTTGAATGTGTTCTGTTCTGTCAAATACTTGTGGTAGAAGAAAACTAGTTGGTTATGAATAGTAAAGAGCTGAAGAACAAAAGTAGATTAAAAGTGTGTCATGGTTTACCCTCAGCCAGCAACTAAGTACCACACAGCTACACTTGCTCAGCCCCCTTCGCCTCAGTGAGATGGCAAGAAGAATCAGGAAAAAGGTGGAACTTGTGGGTTGAGATAAGAACAATTTAATAATTGAAATAAAATATAATAATAATAATAGTCATTGTAATGAAAGGGAGAAAGAGAGGAATAAAACCCAAAAGGAGGAAGAAAACACCAAGTGATGCACAACACAATTTCTCACCACCCCCTGACCAATGCCCAGCCGGTTCCTGAGCAGCAACTAGCAAGCACTGGCTAATTCCCCCCAGTTTATATACTGAGCATTCTGTAGTATGGAACACCCCTTTGGATAGTTCAGGTCAGCTGTCCTCACAGTGTCCCTTCCTGATGGCTTGTGGCCCTCCAGGCTTCTTGCTGGCAGGCCCTAAGAAACTGTGAAGTCCTTGACCTTGTATAAACATTACTTAGCAACAACTGAAAACATCAGTGTGTTATTAACATTATTCTCATATTAAATCCGAAATACAACATTGTACCAGCTACTGAGAAGAAAATTAACTTTATTCCAGCTGAAGCCAGGACGAAGTGTTGTGGCAGGGGTGTACAGAAGCATAATGAGGTGGGAACAGTGGTCCAAAGAAATGGCAAATGCCACTGCCAAAGCATCTGCTCTTTAGAAACTAGTCTTTACCCCTGATCCACCGAGTCTCTGCTTTCAAGGTATATTTGTGTACCTCACTAGCAAAGAGCATACCTTTTCCTGCTTAGAAGATAATGACCATGTCAAGGTTAAAGTAGTTCTACATGAGGAGATTTCTTTTCTTTTTTTTTTTTTTTTAAATTGAAGATTATATTATAACCTAGACCAAAAAGGAAATTAAATGAAAAGGTGAAATACAAAATCAATTGCTTGGATTTTAAGAAAAGTCAAAGTTAAGATTGACATTTCGAGCCTAAATTTCCTTCTTTCTATATGACTATTATTATTCCAAGCTGTGTGGGGTGTTTTTTTCTGAGGAGCTCAATTCTTTTATTAGTCGGGGAGAGTCATTTTAGGAGAATGAAACAAGGAAACTTGCCTTGTGATTTAATTATAATAAGCAAGGCTGCAAACTACAGAAGGATGAAGAATGGCTATTTTTTGTGGCTGAAACCCTTAATGAGATTTTTTTGCAAGTGTTACAGCAGCAATTTGAAGCATTACCTCTGACAGCCCTTTACTTTGTCAGGAGTTGCTTTGTGAGGAGTTGCAATCCCAATGTCAGGCTAATTAGAAAAGATCAAGTGTCTTTATCCAGTGTTTCCGAGCAAAGTCTAGGATGTTAGCTTAAGCACAATGAAGTTGCTTTTGCAGTAAAATGTCTTGAAATTTCACAGGAGGAGTAAGTCCATCTTTTTTTTAATTATTTTTTTTTTGGCTGATACCTTTGCTGCAGCAACAATAACGGTTATTGGAAGGATAGTAACAAATTCCTTGGGACAGATATGATGTCGTAGACCTTTGTAGCTGCTTGCCATGTAAATGTGGGTCAGTGCTGTGAAGCAGCTAAATGTTGGCCAAATGGTTGATGATCAACTGGGCAAATTATGTAATCCAAAAGTGTCACTGGAGTTCGTAAATTGTTTGAAACCATTTTTTTGAATGCACCATTTTTAAGCTGATTTGTGGAAATACCAAATACATAAATTCAATTGGAATCAGTCCACGCTGAGTGCAAAAAATATTTAATACTGTTGGAACAGCAAGGTCTGTAGTATCAGATTAGGCAAAAACAGCAACCGGGCCAGGAGCAATTCTTGCTGTCTCACTTTCTGTAACTTTAGGCTTATGAAACAGGGCTAATAAAGCCAGATTTTATAAAGGTAAATTCTCCATTTTTTTCAGTCATTAGGATGCTACAGTAATGACTGTCACTGAAAACCTTAGTGCAAAAGAAAAAAATCTGTAGAAAGGATTTAAGCTGACTTGCAGAGAATAATGGTATGAACAGCAACTTGAGTATAATGAGAAGCTACCTTTTATCATCCATTACCACATTTGCACAAAGCAAGGTCTGGAAGAAACGGTGTGTTTAAAAATAAGTATTGTTAATAGGACATGTACAGTGGGGCTAACTATGGGACCAGTAACTATAATTCTAGCACTTTTTTAATGTTAGATGGTCTTTTACTGTGTTATTTTCATGTGTGGTGATATTTGGCTGACATTTTCTGAATTTGAAAGCTGACTGTCATTATGAGTGTAAAGACTTGAAGATTTTATATTTAAAAAAAAAATAAGCAAAGCCAAAAAAACCCACTAAAAACAGTGGGACTTCATCTGAGTACTGATTTGATATCTTCTGCATGAGACTTAAAAATATTAGAATTGGAAAAACTAGTTGTGACCTATGAATATAACTACAGTTTACAATAGGTTAACGCACTAATAAAGAAATGAAGTATTTTAAAATTCTGGTGTATTTTAAAAAGCAAGTGATGTAATGGTCAAGTTTTAACAATTTAACCCATCTCAGAAGAGCTCAACCAAAAGAATCAAAACTGTTTACATCTTAACACAAATAACTAGAAAACTGTACTGAAGCTTGAGACGTACCTGGAATAATTAACAAACAACTGTGCTGGTCTCTAGGGATGAACAGGGCACAAAACAGAAAATTAAGATGATCACACCAAGAGAGGACGAAGGACTAAGTGCGTGCTCTTACAGTGTATTCTTACTCAGAATAAGTTATATAACATACTTGTTATACTTAATGTCTATGAACTATTTAAAATAAATACAACTCACTATATATGATCCTGAATTACTGATAAGTGAAAACTAAGTTAACCCTTTCTGTTTTTCTGACCCTGTAAAATAGCTTTTGATGCTAAAGATCATTGTGGGTGGTTCTCGGGTATGCCACTAGCACTTATCCATGATGCATGGCTTGAAGTTCTTGATGCACATGGAAGGTGACTGGATACTCACTCTTGGATAATTTTAGAATGAATCAAGTCTTTGTTTCATCTGAATGCTGTAATTCAAAACATCTCTGATTTAAGAGAATCAGCTCAAACTCTTACATGTAATTGCTGCATTATCTCATTTCCCTTTTGAAGAGGTTCTGATTAAGCATGTGCAGATTTGCAAAAGAGGACTTCTTAATGACATTTTCTTGTCACGTTTTTATATTTTTTCAATCTGTGGCATTTCAGAAAAACTTTAAGTGTAATCATTTGATCAAGCTCAACTGCACAATGGCAGCAAAGCCGAGTAGAAAAAGGCAATGCTTTTTCTTGCAGAGATCCCAGTCATTGTGGGGTCTTTTTTATGATACATCCCAATGTAATTTGTATTGCAGCAAGCTTGGTCATTGATGTTAGGTTGCATTGTCCACTTGGGCCTTATGCTAGACCTTTTAATTGTGATTGCTCAGGCGCCGCCTTTAGGAAGATAAGTATGAGCTATGTTGTTTTCCTTCATGTCCCTGCAGGTAATTGTAAATTTCTGAAATTACTTTGATTGAAATAAATGCATGTCCTAGGGCTCTACTTGGTACGTAGGCAGTAGTTATGCTGTGTTCTGTAGCTCACTAACCTGGTCCTGGAAGTGGAACCACATCCTCAAGTGGAAGAGGAAAGCAAGCAGTTGAAGGCATTTATAACAGGTCTTATATTTCAGTAGTTGTGCACTTCAGAGAAGAGGGAAAAAAACCCTCCTAAATTCGCTAGCACCATGAAAACATTCTTGCATGGACCACTAGAGAGAGGCCAGCTTTTATAGACTATAACAGTGATAAAGGAGAGTTTTCTTTCAGTAGGGTGTCAAACGTTAATTCTAGTAATGGACAATGATAAAATGCAGGAAACAGTTTAACTGTTGCTAAATGTGTCGAAGAAATAAAGAAAATGAAGACTTGTCTGTTTGTAAAGAGTGAGATCCTCATTGTATGGTACAGTAGAGCCCAGGAGCGTCTTAGTTTTTTTCCTTTCCACCCTAACCATTGGTTGCATCTGTAACATAGCAGTTGAGCTCAATCTGAATGCAAAGATGGTTGAGTGATTTCACAATCAAAGTCGTCAAAAAGCTAAACTGAAAGAACTTCTGTAAAACCAGGGTTTTTAGGTATAATCAAATGGAAAAAGAACTCTTCATACAACAGAATCTTTTCTGTATGGAAGCAGTGTGGTTAGTGAAAAGTATCCTTCTATCGGTCATACAGAAAATCATTCATATATGTACAATGAACATGTATGTATGAACAATATATATTGTTTTCTAAAAGAAATGAGATGTCACAAATGTTGCAGGCAATTTTATATTGTAACTGAATCTGTAAGTAAACACAGACTATTTGGAGTAGATTGTGTAGGCCCAAGATCCTGTTATTGTGTTACTGTTCTCAATAGTTCTGCTGTTTTCAGCTGTTTCTTCTAGCATGTTCTTAACTATAGTACTATTATACGGAAGTCTTAAGCATTTTACCTCAAGGGAATCATTGATTTCAAGGTATTAGAGGTCAACAGTAAATAAATTCAGAAGATTAAAATCTGTTTAGATCACAGAAGTTAAACATGATATCTTATTTACTTAGAAAATGTTACACCTTTTGCATGCTTTCTAAAAATTTTGTGTTCATACTTACCTCTGAATTTTAAAATGGCAAACATTTTTTGCATCATACGTGTCTTAATATCCACAGAATACATTTACAGGGAAAAGTGTGACTTGTATATAGTAAATATCAATGCAGGAGTCATAACGCTGAACACTTTTTGAAAACCTTACTGTATTTTAGACAGAACAACAACACACTGTCACCCATCTCCAGTATGTTGCTTGGCCCGATCATGGTGTTCCTGATGACTCAATGGACTTCTTGGAGTTTGTGACCTGTATGAGGCCCAAGAGAGTAGAAAATGAGCCGGTTCTTGTACACTGCAGGTACTTGTATTCTAGAATTCTGATCCTAGATTTGCTTCAGCCTTAGAATAAGTGTTTGCTTTGAAAAGTTTGTCTGCAAGACAGGAGATTTCTTGAACTAGATGAAAATGTTTAACTGTGCAAGACCAGCAGTAGTTGTTGAAGACAGAAGCATTGGAGTTGTTGTATCTAAAGGATGAGTTTCTTTTCTCTCACTTTTTCCTGCAACCTTTTGGTGAAATAGCTTAGTCACATAATTATCACAAAGCTGATAATTTGTAATGGAATTTGTTCCCCATTTTTATTTTCTACCACTGTTGTAACGTCATTATGAATGGTACTGCGAAGTGGATTTTTTCTGCTGTTCAAGTGCCTATCAAAAAGCAGTCAATTAGTTCATACCTTTTTTAGTCAAAAATACCAAACCAATATATTGAGATTTGTAAGCATGTATAATTGTTAAAAATCCATTTACTTTAAATGATGTTTTAGTTTTATTTATTAAAAAATTATTTTCAATAATTGGAAGGAAATATTACTGAAGTTACTTTAAAGCTAAGCTTCATGCTCTGTCCTAATTTTATTAGTCTTCCTATAATTTCTGAGGCTATTTAGCATCCTAGTATTAAGACTAGGATATGAATCTGGTGCATTGCAAAAACCTAATTTTATAGACTGTTTTTCTGTTACACTTCCCAGCGCTGGAATCGGTCGCACTGGTGTATTGGTCACTATGGAAACAGCCATGTGCTTAATTGAAAGAAACCAACCTGTCTATCCGCTGGATATTGTACGAAAAATGCGAGACCAGCGAGCTATGATGGTGCAAACATCAGTAAGTGATGGAGAGGAAGCCTCATTTTCTGTATATATACATATATATGTATATATATAAAATTATATATATATAATTTTTTAATTACCTAGTTGTATGAGTCTTCAGCTGCCAGTATATTTCATGCTTCCTACATTTAGCGTAACATAGCATGGTGCCAAAGGATGCTTTGCTTCTGAGGTTTGTATTTAACTTTTTTGTAAATACTTCTTACATTGCCATTGAAAGATAATTGATTTCCATATACTGCAGGTGGTTAGAATGCACAAAGTCAGACTTACACACAAATCATCTGTTCATGGTCCTTTGTCTAAATTCTCTGCAAGAAACTAGAATAACTTTTTGCTTTTCATTCTAGTACAGAGCCATATAGGAAAGTTATTAAACTGAAGGTAAAATTAGAGGTTCTGCGGAATGATTTGAAGAGAGGAAGTGGCTCGTCAAGAGGCCACTTCAGGAAAAGAAATTCAATAGGAACAAAATCTGTATGTTTTTAAATTGTGCCACAGCTCCACTTTGGAAAAATGAAGGGCAAGAATGAAATTCAGGAAAAGTTGGGTAGTATCAATAACTGAAATATTAAAATCAGTGATTTTAAGATGAAAGTGGGTCAAAGATAATTTGAGATCATGAGGTCAATGTTGCATCAGCTTTGGAAATTAACATACTGACATTAGAGACCAAGGATGAAGGATGGGAGGCTCTACTTTCTTGATTAGAGGCTGGATGACAGAATACTAACTGTGGGTTATCTCAGAGAGCAAAATGCCCTGAGGCAAATGGAAGTAAAGAGACCCACAAAGTCAGCAGTTAAATTGGGCATTTCTGTGTCTCGTTTCAGAAGAAAATGCCTTGGTTTTCACTTGATCAAGAGAAGGAAGAAAGTAACTTGCAAAGACAAATACTATCCATTAACAGGCTAATGACTGCAGGAGCTAGCATTATAACTGACTAGACTTGGGGAGAAGTCCTGTGTTATCAAAGCATATGAAAGTGCCAGCAGTTATGGTTGCTTGTGTGTAGTATTAGAGTGCTCTGTGAGCAGAGATTGTTCATACAGGCTGCTGGCACTCTTCTTTATTGCAGTGTAAGCATGCTGTCTGGAAGTGCGTTGGGGCTGCAGGGTTGAGAAGGGAGTTATCTGAACAGTCCCCTGCCCGTTCCTTGCAGAAATGGAAGCTGAGCTTATGATGAAGGATGTCATGGGATGAGAAACACTAGCCTCAAGTTTAAGGCAGTTGAATGTTGACTTCCAGAGTTGTACGCATCTACGCTCCTCAGTTTCTAAAATGAACTGAGACAATTCAGGCTTAAACTTTCTAGAGGTGGCAGTCTTTTTGAGTCATACGTGAGAATCTTAAGTAAACTTCAGCTTGCCAGAAGGCCAAGTCCCTCCTGTTAAAACAGTAATTGGTTGTAATTGTCCTTGCACTCCACAGTTTGGTGTAACTGAAGAATATGGGGAATAGCAATAAATACACTTAACGATCAGATCCCACGTGTGGAAAACTGAGTATCTAAAATAGGATTCTTTACCTTGCTTGCTGTATTCCACAGTTCACTGTCAGCAGAATCAGGAGAGGGATGATCTGTAGCAGCAATACTGTGAAACCAAATTCACTTGTTATTTCTGAAGTATGCAGATACTGTTGTGAAAAGCCAATGAGCAGAATTGGCATACTGTGCTGTAAATGGGACACAAAAGCAAGCACTCCACTGTGAGAAAACAGAATACCAAAGAGCTGCATGTTAACATTTTGATCTATCCTGAGTTCTCTATTGCATTCCCATGCCTGCATTCCAGCTAGCCCCACTGCTCATATTTGATATTCAGCTTAGGGCTTCTGGGAGAAGCCATTAGGGATTGTTCAGTTGTAATAGCCTTGCCTGAAGCATGCTCCACTGCCCTGTGGGAATTGTGTGTGTGCTGCAATTGTAAGATGATACATATAGCCAGATGCATCTTGCGAGTTAATATCAGACAGGATATACTCAGTAAGAAAGAACGGACTCGTGAGAGCTATTAACTGGTCAGTTTTGTGGCTGCTGTTAATCATGTGAAAGCTGTAGTTTCTCAAAGACCTGTAATTTGGTCATCAGGAACAGCAAAACAAAAGCTTCAACAAAAATAATAAAGCTACAATAAAATTTGTGTAACTCTGTGGCCTTTCATTAAAAAAAAAAAAAAACAAAAAACAAACAACTAACCATTAGGTTCTACTAAAGAGAAATTAGAGGTACTAATCAATACAGAAAGCAATGCTTTAGGACATACATAATGGAACTAGCCATCAGCTGAGTGAGCAGTAAGAATATATGCAACAGATAAGAGCAGAGAAAACAAGTAGTCAGAGTCTCTGAGTCAGGAAGCAGCGCTGAAGTGCTTATTCTTATTTGTTCAGTAACATGATCACACAAGTTAACAAGGCATTGAACAGGGAGCTAAATATCACACTTGGGTTGTTCAGGCAGTAGAAATCTGCAAATGACAATAACAATGAAGAGAAAGTCAAGGTAATTAAGAAATAAAGACAAAAGAACAGAATGATACTGAAGGTGGGAGTAATTGACTGAAAAGTTTTTTAAAAAAAAAAAAAGCAGGAAAATCAAGATGCAGAAAAATAATTTCCATCCCCCAGTTTTCCTTAAGTATTGCAGGTTATGGACAAGAATAACATTTCTAACTGCTAGTATTTAAGTGTAACATAAGGTCCTTTACAGTACTAGCCTTATCTTTTAGCCCTGTCCTTTGGGGGATATTGGAGGAATGTTTCCAGATGCTCCTGAAGAGTTGATGGGAGCTGACATGCAAGGGCAGCTGAGGGAACATTTCAAAGATGTAAAAAGGGATCTAGAAAATGTGAATCTGCGCTCCTGTGAATATAGGACATGGAGCTTGGGATAAAGGTGTTCATTTTGGGGTTTTCACAATGGTGGAAAATACTTCGGGAGGAGAGGTATGCTTTGATCTTTCTGAGTTCTTTTAAATTTCCATCATCTAGCATTCTCAGGACTGTGTTAGTCATAAAAATTTATTCAGGCTATGTGGATTTTTAGTTCTGCATTAGCCCTATTGCTAATGTCTCCTTGTATCACTTTTCAGAAAGAACCTCACAAGCTAATTGCTTTTAATAAATAGGTACATCACAAGATCATGGAAGAAATAGTCTTTGCAATAGTGTAACTCAGGCAAGAAATACTAATCTAATTTGTGAAGACTTCATAAGCACCAAATGAGCTCAAAGCGTTGGGTGACAGAAGAATTCATGTGGCTGCTACTCTTCAAAAATACTCATTCCAATGGTTTTGATCCCACTTTGTTACAAAAGGAGATGTGTGGTTTCATCAGAAATTGGAAATAAAGTGACTCCATCTTCTGTTATAGTGTAGGTGGTTTGGAGAAAAAAAAAAAAGGTTTTATCAAGGCAGTTGGACCTATATATCCTATATGGTAACTTCAAATGTATCTTGGGTCACGTAAGTGTGCCCAATAATGTGTAACTGTAGGATTGGCAAGGTTAGAATACTTGTAATAATGAGATAACTACAAAAAAACAGATAGCGTGTATAAAGAACATAAATAACAGACTAGTCATTTATGTTATAATCAGATAATAATGTAACTTGTAATAATGAGATAACTACAAAAAAACAGATAGCGTGTATAAAGAACATAACTAGTCTTAGTCTGTTATTTAAACTTAGTCAGAAGAATCATGTAAATTTGCATAGCTTTTAAAATAAATCCTATTCCCTGGAATTTAAGCATGTGTTCTTTTAAATTTGGGGATGTGTTTTCCTTGGTGTGAGATTTTTTAATGCTTGTCCTTCAAAGAAGAGTAAATGTTACCTTTGTTTACTGTGAACATAGCCAGCAGAGCTGGATTTTCTCCTTCCACCTCTGCATCTCCTTTCGTGTCATTGAATAGAAAGTAGTGAGACTGTTAGTCCTGTTGAATACTACCGTATAATCAGGAGTTTAAATAATCATCCATAAATGTTGTTCGTTTTTTCTTTCTTACACAGAGTCAGTACAAATTTGTTTGTGAAGCTATTCTTCGTGTTTACAAAGAAGGATTGGTTCGACCACTGGAATCCAGTTAGCACAGCAGTGAAGGATGAATTCTTTCCCCCCCCCTAAAAAGACTGCTCTTTAAATAAAACAAGGGCTTGTTTCTGAAAGCAACTAGAATGGACTAGAAGCCCATGAAAAGGCAGATGAGCACATTTGAACTGTGGCACTTTAAATTTCCCAAGAAGATTGCTAAATCATGTACAGTATGATGAAATCATGTAGATAAATATGAGAGCAATTGTGTGTAATATGCTTTATTCACATAGACAGCCATAAACAATCATGGAAACCTTAATACATCTTTTACTGCCTTAAAACACCCTTCAGTCTGGAAGTTACAAACACCCTTGTGTCCTTTGAAATAGCAAAAAGAAGACTCATAGTATTGAAATGATTCAGCTTAAGAAGGTATTTGGTATCTTGGTATGGAAGTTTATTGAAGGTGAATATTTGTAACTTTCTTATTGGGACACTAAATATTCGTGGAAATGAAACCTTGACTTCTAAAAGACCGATGAAGAGCTTTAAAGGCTAATGCATAGCTACTGTACATTAAAAGCTGGAGAAATTAAGTATTCAGTTACCATAAATCTATTAGCAACTATGCCAGCTGTTGTAAGATGCTTCTTAGAAATCACATCGACTGTATGTGACATGCAAAATAATGCTGCATTTAAGCATTTATGCAGATGGTACAGTCTACATCTTCTGTTGATCTACTTTCTTTGCAACTTGCCCTTTTAACAGTGACCTACTTCTTAACGGTTTTAGTTATTGTACTCCTTTTCTTCTGTTTCTGCTGTCTATCTCCTTTATACTTGTTTTTCACTGCTGTTTCCGTATGTGGACTGAAAAAGTTTTTAACTTAAAATGAGTTTTAATTCTGTCACCTTTGTTTCCATGTGTATTTATGAGTTCTCAGATGTAAATGTGGATAAATGTTGCACGCAACTACTAGGCTTTTTGACTTACTGTATATGCAAAGTAGTCTAATCCAATACTGGAAGAAAAATTACTACTGAACCCATCAAATATGTTGCTGCTAATTCAAGGTGTGAAGCTTACAAGGGCACAGATGTTGCTAGTGTTCAGATGGTGGTAAAATGTTGACTTGCTGCCCTTCAGCAAAAACTGCTCTTATCCAGTGAAATGCAATTCCTTTTGCAAGAGTTCTGCGGGTTTACTGTGTTTCTTGCTTTCTGGAAATGCAGCTAAATTCATATGAAGATTTACATGGAAAGAGAGAATGAATTTGTACATTGATGAATAATTCACCCTAAGGTACACTGGTCTCCATTTCATTTCAAATGGGAGAATTGGACTTTCTGGACAATATAACCACATTTGTACGATGTTAATTTATTTTGTGTGTGTTTTTTTGATTACCCTGACATTCATTTTTGAATAGTGTTTCAGAAAAAATATTCTAAGAGAATGTTTAAAATTCTGTTATTTAGAAGATTAGACCTAAATAAGGAAAAAAAAATTATGGGGCATATTAGCTAGATGTTTATATGTGTATAAAAGAGAAAATTAGATAATTTTCTTTTTAGAGATATATATACACACACATATTCAGATATATTTTAGAGTTACGGTTTGTATTATGGATATTATGATTTATATCTGGCGTTTCATTATAGAAACTGCCACAGCTGTACAATATGCATCTCTCATGTTACCAGAAGGTTATGGTTTTTTTTCCCTAGGAGACAGCTGAAAAGTGAATGTAGGGTATGCTAAATTGCTGACTTGTCTTCTATAGGCTTGGTCCTTTCTTCAAGATTACATTATTAGATATAGGTAAAGAAGATACCTGGTTACTATTTATTGATAAAAAGAGTTTTAGTTGGAACATGCAGCATAATTGGCAACATGGAAAGCTTCTTGGCTTTGTTAGGTTGAAGGGTGAATAAGTTTGTGCTCATTCTTATGTACTGCATTCCAGATTTCACTTGCACTGAAGTTTTTGTAATACTTTGGATCATTATCCTCTTGCTTGATTATCTGGGCACAGATTGGAAGACAAGAGACCATAACTCTGGTTCACTCTTAACTTGCTAAACTGCATCAGGTCGTTCAATCTGTCTGTGGCTCTAAATGTAAAATGATACTGCACATGCACATGCTGCTCAGGAAGCTTTTTGGAAAAATGCACGTGGAAAAATTTTGTGCAAGTGCAGGCTTCCTGCTGCTATTTAAGAGAGTACTGAGCAGTGAGAAAACCTAGTGGCTCTTTCCCATGTGAGGAGTTGTGGGCACTAAAGAATCTGTGCCTGCTGGGTAGTTAACAAAAGCCTCCCTTTTGTTATGTGTGTGTACCTTTCTGTTAAAACATTTTTTTTTTTTCCTTTCTTTTTTTCCCCCCTAAAGTTTTGTTGTGCCCTGGTCTCAAAGTCATCCCTTGTAGTTGGCATGACTTGCAATTACTAGTTTGTCAGGAAGTGAAAAAGGCAAGGAGGAAAACCCCAAGAAAATAAATAGTAGGAAAATATTTAGAGTATTTCTTTGTGACATCTGTTTTTTTCGTGGAAGTATTTGATTAAACTTACAATTTATTTGTGTTCAAAGTTATTGCTGTATTCCTGTTGCTATTTATGTTTCTTCATGTTGAATATGTATTTACCCAAACACTGTAAATTTATTCCTTATATAACTCCAGTCTCAAGATACATGGTATAGCCTTGACTTAAATTAGTCTGTCTGTGTGTAAATGATGATGGTTGTATTGTGACAACAAATGCTGCTCTTGTTCTGGAAAACTTAAATGGCTTCAGTAATATCATTCACGAATTCTTACTTGGGTTTTAATAATTTGTTTGAAATTGTTGGCTGCTGAGAGACTACTCAAAACTATAAAAATAGTAATCTCTGTAATATTTGATTATTTTTTTTAAACCATAGAGCAAATATTAACTACGCAAGTATCTTGTACATTGTGTCCATCTTTATTTCAGTCTTGCTGGGTTTTGCACATGTACCTGTAGGGTCCATAGGGGAGAATGAAGGGGTTTTGTCTTCTCTCTGTAGTGTGTGATGACTTTGCACTGAATTATATATGCCTTAGACCTGATCTTGCAATGAAAGCATAGTTATGAACACATAGTCTTAATGCTGGCTTTTGTTTCCACAAAGTTAGGAAATTAAAAAGACACAGAGTTGACTGAATTTGGGAGTGGGGGTGGGGTTGGGGGTGGTAGGAGTTAAAACTCCAAACTCCTAACACAGAATTAGTAACTGTCAATCAATTGACAAATAGCAGAAAATGCTGTGAAGTCAAGTTTCTGTGTAACCTTCATAAATAGTTTTAACCTCGATTTTGCCTTTTTGTGTGATCATGACAATAAGTATCTAAAATGTCTAGCATGGGCGATGGATGAAGAGGGAGTAATAAGCCTTTGAGATTTTCATCACTGTGAAATACACTAACATTTATTCTTCAGAATTAACCAGATTTTAACTAAGTAGCTTTATATTTGATACAGAAGTAACTATAATGCCTATTCAGTCTCTTCAGAAATATCACAGGGGAACACTTCTGAGAACAGAGGTGGGAGGGACAGATCTTACCATGTATTGAAAATAAGAAAAATGGTGCCATAAACCATGAATGCCTTTTGTGTAACAGGATGTATGAAATACGAATCATTAAAATACAACCAAACCTTGAATACAGGTGGTGTTTTGGAAAAAAAAATAATTTTGTAATCCAGGGTTTTTCTTTCGATAATCCTGTCTTTTAGGTGTTGGTACTAAATTATATGCAATCAAAATGTACCTAAGAATTCAGCAATAGTTCTTAAAATACACTCGGGTTTTGTAACAGTTGGTTCTCTTTTTTTTCCTCCTCCTTTTTTCCACTATGCAATACTTGGTTAAATAAATATATAAATATGTATATCTTTCAAAAGAACTGTAGATCTGAAATACCTATCAAACTATGCATTTTCTTTATTACAAGCATATGATACTGTTTTACAACATAAGTTCTTCCCTGTAGATAGTGTTCTTAAATGTCAGACTAAATGCATAAATGGTCCAGTGACTGAAAACGTTGAAAATAGACATGCATGGTTCATGCTCAATAAATCAAAATTTAAACGTAGTTATTTCAGTGAGAATGGATTTATTCTCATATCTTGAAATGTAGCATTTAAGTACAAGTTTATTTCACTCCTTCACATAAAGCCTTTCCAGAAGGAACATGCGCTAGGAGATGTTTGTATTTCAATTGGTAACCTGCAATTAGTCTACTTGGTTAAAAACATTTATTAATTGAAACTATATAGAAGATAAAACTGTGTCATGAAATACTTTGTTCAGAGGCAGTTGATAGCCAAGTGAATGATTAATTAATTACATAAAACATAATATTTGGGTTGAATGGATTCTCTTGCATTTAAGTTCTGACACTGATAGTGTTAAGCCATCTCAGATGACTGTTTCAACGATAGTATTATGTGAACAGTTTGAATAGGCAATCTAATGCAGTGTATGATTTAGTTTTAGTGTACTTTGACATGTTTAATGTTCTATTTGTTCAGCTTCAAACAGCGGTACCCACAATCACTGAAATTTGTGGTCTTACAAAAAGAGAAAGGAAGTTTCTCTGAATGAAAAGGAAGGAGTAGCACATGATATTGATAGATCTAACCATTTTCCAGCTCAGACTAACCCTGTGATAGCAGCGGTCTGATTTGGTCACTGATATGTTGAGCAGTTGTTGAAGGCGAAGAATATCATGGAAAAAGATTGAACAGTTGACAGTGCTTGTTTAGTCTTGGCTGTAGTTAAGAAACCAGTAACTGTTGTCTGTCTTCTCCCCGCACCACCCTTCACCCCCAAAAGACAAATTCATCTCAAGAGGTAGCTTAGGGAATGGGAAGTAGGATGTGCCTTTAGTGACTCTCCTAATTTTGTTGCAGACTGCTTGGATAAGAGTCTTAGATTATGTGTTATTTTGAGCTTAGCTGCAGGTTTTGAATCTTAGATGAAATGCTTATTTAATATATTAAAGCATTAATTTTAATAGACACTAGTGAAACACTTCAGTTTACTGTTAGTTGCGTAGCTTCTGTTTTCTTGCCTTTCATGATGTCCTTTCTTGACTTGTCGTTGTTTTACCTTATAAAAACACGTTGAGGTTTCCCACAGCTGTAAATCTGGCTTTGTCATAGACAGGCGAGGTGATGTCGCTGTTGCTTAAGACAGGATGCTACTTACACCTGAAGGTGCAATGTGGTGGTCAGACCAGCCTGAACTGAGCTTCTTTCTGAGGAATTTAAACAGTGCTGCTAACAGTGGTAAATGTCATAAAGATATTTTGAAAAAGTATGTAGGAAATGCTTTGTTCAGGGCAGATAAGACCTGGCTTTTATTTTCAAAAAGTAATAATTTGCGTGGATGAAAATGTTTTTAACAGATAAGGTAGGGGTTGGAAATGCATGATTTTTTTTCCCTTTGCAGAACACTTTTTGTATGTTTCAAAATGCATCAGTTCTCTTGGAGCAGTATCTTTAGTAAATAATTTTAGTAAAGAAATCCCCCACTGTTGGTGGGATTGTAAGTTGGACTTTTTCCTCGTTTACTGCTTTGTGCTTTTATATTAAACAAAACTGGAATTTTTTCCCTCTAAAAATTTTGTCTGTTTTCATTTGGTGTCCCTTTCTGAGACGTAAATGGAACCTGAATTTGACTAGCTAACTAGTGAGACTGCCACACATACTAAGAGGGAACACATGTTTTTCTAGATCTATAAATCCGTTACCTAACATCAGTTACCGACTGAAACCAGTGTAGCACCGTATTTGTCAGCCTTTTCCAGAATAACAGTTTTGTAAATAGGAAGTCTTCGGACCTTGCTCTCCCAAGCGTCAGGAAGTCTTCTTGTATTAAGCTACAACTGACGCTTTAAAAAAAACCAAACAAACGTTAAAATCTGAATCTTCAAGTAAGGAAGGACTGTTTACCAAAATCTATACAAAACACATATACCTTTTATGAGGAAAAATAGTTTCTCTGTAAAAAAAGCAAGCTGTAGGTGCTTCTTACGTAGTCATAAACCAAACTAGCTCTCAACTAATAAGCAGTATGGCCACTAAAGCACAGAAAAGTCAACGCTGACCTGATTGCCCAGTTAATTTCTCAACCTTTTTATGAAGGGTTGGTTGCAATCCTGCTTCGTAAGTCCTTGCTGCAGACTGGAAGGAGAAGGGTGTTCCTTCCTTAGGGAAGAGACTGAAAGCCCGCTCAGTAAATCAGCAGTCGATACTGACCTTAGTGGGGTTGTGCTTGTATTCTTTAACCTGAGCAGTGCAGTTTAAAGTTAGATCAGGTGTATCTATATGAGTTTGCAAGAGCATTGAAGCCCTGCATTAATTCCAGAAGAAAAAGCTCAGACCAGCAGTGTTAATTTGTTAATTTCTGTGGGCTTCGTTTTGTTCATTTAAGCAACAGGTTAGCATGGCAGCAGTTGTTATCCTTGATTAGTGCCCTTCTGAAACAGAGCTTTGCATACATGAATGAAAACTTGGTATAACTGTTGCTTCCCTAGATTTTAAATTACTGTCTGTAGAAATTAGATGGAGAATTCGTATATGTGCTCAAAGGTAACTGTATTTCAAATCCTAATTTTCAAAATAAATGACAAGTATCAATGCCTATATTCCAGTGACCTGTGCAGCGAGTCCTAAACATAATTTATTTAGGTTTTCACACTTCATTGTGTAACCTTAATAGAGAGATACAAGATAAATAATGGGGACAGTCTTATCAAGGCTTTGAAAATCTGCCAGGCATTCATAGTAACAAATGATGTATTGGTGAAAATTGACCTTTGTTACAACTGATAGGGAAATGTTGCTTAATAGTACTGGAATAAATTGTATAACAGCTGGGAAAGACAAGGTTTAGTTTTGGGTTTTTTTTTTCCAGGTTTTGCAAAAGATTACACTATTCTAGTCACTACATTTATATTTTCTGTTAGTGTTTTTGGTAGAGATATAGAAAAACCTTGGAAGATAATATCCTTTCAGTGACTCTGGCTGTATGTGTTTTTGTTGGATTTTTTTTTTCATGGTTGTTTCTGTAGCATTCTATAGTTTCTTCTTCAGAGATTTTAGGTGCCAGTGCATTAAAGAAATAATGTATTTGATGTGTTTGGAAGGTAAGGAAAGAGTTTATTTTGTATCCTAAGCTGTACTTTTCTTTTAAATCATTTGAAATGTAAATTCATGTTGATACTACAAAGCTTAATTTATTGTTTAAAAACTTAGACACATCTTGAAATGAATGTATCATTTTTCTTTTTTATTTTTATAGGAATAAAATATATTGGTTAATGTTTTCAGTATCATTTTCTTGGGGTTTGGAACTGTTTTGAAAAACAATATTATAGCCACCATTTTATGCTTATTGGTTATCTGGCTAATTGTGAAATAAAGCGCTTTTGACTATATGGTTTTACTGTGGCTTTTTTTCAAGAAAAAAAAATGAGTAGCATTAAAAAGTTGCAGACCTTTTTAATCCCTTAAATTCAGGCTGCAGCCATTTGATTTTTTTTTTTTTTTTTTTTTTTATCTAAGCAAGCAAACATATATGGAAAGTGTGTGCTCCATATAGATACAGTGTGTAATCTTTCATAAATAGCTTGCTGGAGAAGTGAAGCAACAAAGCCACAAATTCCGGGGAATATTTCACTTGCAACAATTTTTTATAAAATAGGGTTGTCTTAATTAATTAGACCTATAAACCTTCCTATTCATGTCACACAAGGCCACATAAACAACTGAGTGCAGATTTTCTTTTTTGTTACTATGTATAATACGTGCAGAGTACCCTTCCTTTTGGGATTTCCCATGTCCTGATGGTGCTCCCCAGAGGTGTCTGAGTAGTCCTATCTCCTACACTCTCTGTTGCTCCAGGGTGGTTGTCAGTTTTTCACAAACCAGAGCCCAGTGATGCTGTTCTTGAATTATTTCTGGTTGCATGTGTATCTAAAATGCAACTTTGTATGTTTCAAAACATAAAGCCCACTGAAGCTTGAGTCCAACACTGCCAGATGGATAGAGCATTGACCTTAAGTTTGGGATTCAGTTAAAAACTGGGATGGTTGTAAGTAAGCGCTTTTTGCTGTTTACAAGACATGGCTCTGCCTACTGATTAGTCTTTTTAAGCATAAGGCAAATAATCCTTCATGATGTAGTTATGAATTCAAGGAAATCTTGGTGAAAGGAAGTACAAGGCCAAAAATAACTATCTGGATAGCTCAGGCATGGGATATGGTTGCAGGTTGGAAACTCTTATTGGTGCATGGAAAGCTACTGAGGTGGAGGTTTTGCTGGAAATGTGTATGAAACAGCTTACAGAAAGGTGTACCAGTATCTTCACAGCTTGTTACCAGGATAGGATGCAGAAGAGCCTTGCGGAGGAGATAAGGCAGAAGTAAACTCCAAGCCCGTGGCTGTATCGTCAAGACTTGTGCAGCTGATTGCTAGCGGGAAGAAGAGGGCTTTAACATGCCTAGTGTTAAAGGTGATTTCAGGCTTAATGCAAGGAACGAAGGTATTCCATTCCTACACACAAGGCAATCCTTTAAAATCCTTATGGAACTGGTAACCCCACAGAGGAACAGGATGCTCCGCCAGGGAGCCGGGAGTATGGAAAACATGTCTTTATATAACTCGTGTTGGGCAAAGACTTCTAATGAGCAGTCACTGGCAAGAGAACCTGAATTTTGGCAGTCTTGCTTGAATTTGTAACAACTGGGATGTCAAACTGGCATTTTGCAATACATGTATTACTTCCCTGTATAGCTTTTTGGTGCCGTATCTCAGTGATACAAAATTTTTCAAGCAGTGTCTCAGTTTAGCTTATCTTCCTTACAGTATTCTAAATTATTTTAACCAATTTCATAAAAATTATGAAGTGTCCGATTTCATCTTGGATTGATTTGGGATTAAATTCCTTTTTTGGTCAGTCCTCGTATAATATAACTAAACTGATTTCCATGTAGTAAAGAATAAATATGCAATGGTAGCATGTGTAAAAGCTAACCTGCTAAGAATGCTTGATTCTTCATTCAAATGAAAGGCAAAATTCAAAGTTTTCCATTTGTTGAAAAGAAGGACCATGTGAGAATAACTGAAAGCCTTTTGGGGAGACTGCAATCACTGCTGCTGATCTCTGGGTTTCAGAGCCAGTTCAGTTTCCCAGGTCCATCTCCAAGTGTGAAGGACATCAGTATTTCACTGGAGCATGCTGAAAGGCCAGAGTCAGTGTAAACTCACGTGCAGTCTTCATGTGTTAGTCTGACACTGCTATAGGGGAGCTCAGGCACCTGCAACACTATTTTAAAGCAAAGGTATTCTGATTTTTTTTTCCTGTTTCATTGAGTTTAACACCCACCCACAGAAGATGCAGCATCTTCTGTAACAGGAGTCTTTAGTTCTTCCATGCATCAATTACAAGTTAAAAAATAAATTATCTGGCACTGATAGCAAAAAGTTTCCTTGGCACTAGCTCTGCATCTCAAGCATAGGGGATAATTGTTTCAAGCACACTCAGGTTGCACAGGCACAAGTGCTGTGGACTAGGGGTGTCAGGTGTTCTAATGGTAGTGAGATGGAGTGGCATGTGGAAAACCTCACTGTATACATCAATGTAGCCCACAGAGTACCACAGGGATACTGATTGCTGGTGGGTTTGGTCCTGCTTCAGTCTGACTTTGGCCTTCAGAGCCTTCTGCATCAGTACAAATGCCCTGAGCTTTTAGACCTGATAAATTCTCATTTAAATACTGAGTGTTACTCCTTGCAAATGGAGTAGCAATTTGTTGTCCTTTTTGAGTACCTGGGTCTTCAGCTCTGGGCTGGAAAGCTCTGCTCATGCATGTTCATACAAATGCCATGTAAATGTAGTGTAGCTCTTTAGCTTCACATTCATTTATAAAGATTCCAAGTTAGCATAAGCTTTTCAAAAGGGGCCAACTTCCTTATGTATGATACTTAGCCTAAAAGGATGTAGTGACTCCAGCCTTCTGGTTACGTGCCAAAAACTGAAATTGCCTTTTGCTTTTGAAGATACTTCTTGCTTTATCCAGGCCAGCTGCCAGTGTCACGGCTGTATGATTTTCACCTGTGCTGTTGGGTGCTTTTTTTCAGTTTAAGAAACACTATTACAAGAAAATCTACTTCCTTTGCTTAAGTGTTCTGCAGATACCTTATTGCTGAGGACATTTTGAACAGGGTGTCATTTTTGTCCTCTATGAGAACCAATAACAGTAAATTTACTGTGATATTGCACCTCTGCTACTTCAGTAGCTCTGACTGCTACATCACGTGAGATGTCAGAGCATGGGCAAGAGTCTCGAGCTGTCTCTGGCTCACAGCTGGGAATATACCACTTCCGTAGGGGCTCTTCCTTATATATTTTGAATATATTTGCCTGCTTTTGAAGAGTAAAGCGGGAACTGAGGAGAAGCAGAACCTGCAGCTCAAGGAAAGTTAGAACTGAATGGAGCCTAGATACTACGCTGAAGACCTAGAGGACTAAAGTGTGATTAGACCTTCTGTGGAAACAGAAGGATGCCCATTTGCAAGGAGCTTCTTTTTTCTCCCTCTTCCCCTTAGATCTTTACCAAGGAAAATAGGCAGTTCAGGTACAGCCCCTGTGTCAGGGGCACGCTACAGGCAGTCTGAGCTCCCTTCAGGGTGGGAAGGTTTCTCCGCACTTACAAAGCTGTTCTTCCATGGCCCAATGCAGGTCATATATATTGTTATTTTCCTGCTTGACCTCTGCTGTTCAACTTGACAGATAACAGCAGTGGCTGCTCAGAACTGGCCTGGTTTAAAAGCTCCTGAGCTGTGTTTCTCTGTGAGAAACCCCAGCTTGGCAACTGCTAGTACAACAGGAGTCTTAAAGATTTGCTTAAATGGCATTACTTTCAAATACTGTCTCTTTCTCTATCAAATGGCTAGGAAAGGGGTGTATGTAAAGAGACGTGTATGTGTGCATGCATACATAAAATAGAACATATAAGTGAATAACAAAAATAGCTCTAAAAAGAGCAGAGAAGGCATAAATTCAGTTTGACATCTCAACCATAAACATAATTAAAAAGGGAGGAGTCTATAATGAAGATGGCAATACAGGTTATATAAATAATGGATAAATGAGGAGTGCTTTCTCCTACTGTGCCACAATAATATTTGTACTAAAATAAAAACTTCATTCAACTATTGAAAAAAATCTGTATTTAACCTGGTTTTATTACTTATATGCATAGCATTTGCTTTTGTAGATTCCTGTAATACAAGCGTAGATTTAATTCCTCAATTAATACTGAATATTGTTTGCTTTATTGTCATCTGTGTAAACTCTTTACTATTTTGTCATTACAAGGTTATGTAGATTGAGGACTTTTTTTAAGGGTAATGACTTAGACAAGTGATCTCCTGGTATGTTGAGGGAGTTTAGATGGCAGAAAAAAGGAAAAAATAAAATACTTTATGTAGCCATGATTACATTTAGCATATATTTAAACAGATTAACTTATGTATCGTGCCTTGTTTCCCTAATCAAACCAGTTATTATTAAAGTTTTTCATCTGATACAATTAGGGCACTTGTGCTGTGCAAATAACTATCAAATGCAATCCCACTTCCAAAGGGCTTTCAAGCTAGTTCAGAGGAGAGAGAAAACAGTTTGATATGTGCACAATCAACCAAATGATGATATATAAGGAAACAGGTGTATGATATCCTCCTTCTAATCAAACTAAATACAGAAACAAGTAAATGTACTCTTCTTTAGTAACTGCTCAATAACAGAAACGATGCTACAAATAATTTCAGCAAACATTTTAGGAGTAGAAGTTAAGCCATGTGAACTGAGAGAGTTTCTGAAACATCCGAGTACAAAGGGAACGGTATTGCATGGAGCCTGGATTATCCAAGTATAGCAAGCAAGCAAGAAAGAAGAAAGTCATAGAAACTGGAAGTACAGCATTGGCAACCTGCCTTGAGAGGAAGCCCACGTAGTGCAGAGCCCTTTCTGGAAAGAGAATTGAAATTTTGGCCAAAAAACTTGTTCTCACTGTGATCCTATTGCTTCACAGAAATCAGACCTTGAGGGAATTGTGCTGATTCTTGGAAAAGTCCGTACAAAAGAAAAATTACTTTTCTAATGCAAGGATCTTACTAGCTTTCTTGCATTCCCTGTTGGGAACAGTGCAAGGAAGTAGCAACAGCTGAAATTTTGCAGAAGAGAATACGTTTTTGTATAGCCCTTTTGGACAAGGTACTGTGAACATCTTGTATCTTGTTGCCAAGCAAAGTTTGTTTTACAGTAGTGCGAGATGCAGTTATTTATATCTGTTCTCCGAATGGGTAAGGTCAGGTGCAGAGATAGTGTGGTATTTAGTTCCTTGCTGGGCTTAAATCGTGGCCGTCTTTAGGGCTGCAGAGTAAAACTGTCATATCAGGGGACTGAACTTGCTGGCTAAGTTGTGGTCCTCTGCCTATGCCAGGGCTGAAGCAATGTCTGTTCCCAGAATGATTTACACATGTTCCATGTGATGCCCTACTTGTAGAAAAATATTCTGTGGAGTTCTGCACCGGAGAAGTTTCACATTAAAAACGATTGCCTTGTTGGCTGTAGGTGGTGGTGAGAAAGCAATAGGTTTGGGTGGCTGCATCAGGACTAATCAGTGTACACGACAGTGAAACAGCTGGTTCTCCTAAGATTGATCTTTTCCCCTGCTTCTTGAGGGTGGCCAACCTGGCATCCTCCCGAAGAGAAGGGTTCACCTCAGCTGTACTCCACTCCCCCTCTAGCAATGATGGTCCCTTCCTTATCCTAGTTTTCTCTCCTCCATCACTTGCAACACGTGCCTCCCCTGCACACAGAGCATGCAGTGTTAAATTCTGGCCATGCTGAGTGGGTAGAAGTGGGTGAGTTGCTGTTGTGCTGGAACAGATGGCGTCTGCAATGCAGCCACCAGTTATGTGCATGTGTTGTAGGTGGCTGCTAAAGGAAAACGGGATAATGTAGAGGTTTTGTTGAAAAGGTTTGTTAGTTTTCTCTTATTGATTGGGGATGGAACAATTAGAAAGCTGAGGTCAGTTTGGTTTTTTTCAGTGGCTGGTGGCTGGTTTTTTGTTTAGATGAGGGGAACTTGGTGTGTTGAACCACAGTAACGTGACAGGGGTGGTTAAGAGGAGAGGTATCTGATCAATGATTTTCTGTCTCTTGACAACCTGCAGGTAGCCACGCTTCTGGCCTATAGTCCACAGCTTCCAGGTGTTCCCCTCTTCCTCTGTTACATCCCCATCACTTATTGTAAGCAAGACCCCCACTCGGGTCATCTGCTGCTCACACCTTGCCTGCCCAAGCCTGATACTGCACCCTCAAGCCGGCCCCTTTCCCTTGCGGAGAAAAGCCTGCAGCCATCCATCAGGTCTCTCGTCCTGTGGACCACGAAGTTTCTCAGAGTCCTGCCTCTCACCTGAAATTCCCAGGCCCACATGTCCCTCCTCAGGCAGCTGCAGCATTCAGAGGGTCTTCACCAGCCCTTGGCACAGCAACGGCCCCAGCAGCTGGCACGCTGTACCCTGGTCCTTGGAGACCCAACTCCTCCATGAGGGGACCATTTAAAGACAGTGCAAAAGAGCCATTAAGGGGCAAATCACCCCAAGGGCTTTGGCGATCTGTAACAGGCCACTATCATCCCCTGGGTTTGTGGCCCTATGGTTTGGTTTTGGAGCATTTTGCATGCGTCCCATGAGATCCCAGTCTACTCATCTGTGCTAATGGTTTTTCTCCAGGAAGGGCATCAAAGGTTGGGTGGGTGGGTGGGTGTAAGTTTTTTCAGAAGTTTTTTCTGCAGTCATAACAAATGATAACTTGATAAAAGTACTTTTTGATGCTGTGTTTAGTTTGTGGTGATATGGTTTTTAGCTAAAGATATTTTAATCTACATGAGGGAAGATCTGGCAAAACTTGGAGGAGGAGGTGGAGTATGCATGTCCAACAGCTCACAAACAATTTCTTTTGTGAGAAACAAATTGCAGATGTCCCTTGAAGACCTGTAGTACTGACAGTAGGCATTGAATTTCTTGTTCAGTTGTGCAGCAAAGAGTCTGACTTCTTGGGAGTTGCAGCCCAAGCTTTACTGGCTTCTCAGTAACATTGTACTGTGATCTCCAGTCTAATAAAATTAGAAGATAATTCACATATGTTGTATTGTTCACAGCTTACTTTTTCGTGCTGAGTGGTGTAAGGTATTTATCAACTGGTTTACCAGATTAGATCTTTGCCTGCACCTCCCCACACTCTGCTGCGTGTGGATGAAGGCTGACAACTCTGCCTCTATGAAAGCTTTCCTTGCTCAACCCCATGACTAATGCAGATAATTATTTTTAAAACAGCTCTGGATCCCACTGCAGTGCGCTTTCATGTGCATGCAGAACTGTATATTTACATTCATCTGGCATTTGTGAACCCCCGGGAGCCGTGTAAATCTTACTCTTACCATGCGGTTTAAAGAAATACTTTGTAGGGCTAGTGTCACAGTGGGGAGAGAGCTTGTGTGGGCTGGATGCCCAAAGTTACAAAACAGTGAGTTTAAAATAAATAAATAAAGATAAACATTAAAGAGATCTCCTTTCATAGCGTATTATTAAAGTCCTGTATTGCTGAAGAGCCTCGAGGCTGGTCCATTTCACATGGTGGCTGATCATTTCTCCTTTCCAAACCTAGCTGAAGGTGGAACAAAACCAAACCCGCCTCAAAACCAAAACAATGAGGAGGGGAAAAAAATCACAAAATAACCCCAAACTTAAGCCTCCCTTAGATTATACAGCCTGGTATGGCAGTGGGTTAAAAACTAGACTGATTTGACATCATCTTTTTTAATGAATTGGTGATGGTGCTGGCTTGTATCTTGGTTGCTTGCTGCATGTTCACATATAATTACTTAATTTGTTCCAGTGCTTTTCTAGGAATTGAAATTGAAGCCACTTGCTCTATTATCCTTGGACATGTCAGTCGGTCTTACGATTAACATCTTGAGTCTCTCTTTTCCCATTATCAAGCTCTCAACAAAAACTTCTAGCGATTCTGATGAGCTTCTCTGCAAACTGACAAGCACCCTGGCTGCATTTCCTCAGGTCTGGCCCGTTAAATAAGCTTAGGTCTTTCCTACCTTAACAGACTACTCTTTGGCTTGCTCCTTTTCTAGTATCATCTTAGCTCTTCCACCCCTTCCCTGGGCATCGTTCTTCTGCCCATCTGCGTCCTAGCTGGATCCTTTTCAGTGACTACTAAAGCAAAATGCTGTTAATTACTCTGACTATCAGTGCCAGCTGCTGCCTTCCCACCAAGAAGTGATCATTATTGTATTGGTAATATATTAATTTACATACTTTCTTGTTAATGTTGCTGTTCTCTGGGTCTGTTCTGTCTTGGCCTTTGATTTTACCCTTGTAAATTCATGCTCTTCTATTATGCTTCTCCTGAGTAACTTACCCTATTTCCTATTTTTCTTATTTTTCTCAAGTTTCAGGCTGTTGCATAGCTCCTGACAGAGCCAAGTTGCTCTCCTGTTGTGTGCTTCCTCCGCACTGGCATAGCATGTGTGTGTGTGCTTTTAATACTGTTCTCTAGAGAGCTACCCATCCTCTGAAACAAATTATTGCCTGTAACTTTCCTGAAAATCATTGCCATCGTTTCCCAAGAAGCTCTTGAGCCTCCTGCCTGTTTCATAGCTTTCTGTTGGGAAAGGAAAAGGCTACCAAAGTCTCCAACTAATGGCTTAAAAAATATTTTAAAAAGGAAAGAAAATAAAACTCTCTACCTAATGTTACTTATTAGATGACCTGTAGCAGACCTCTTGTATGTCCTATACTGCTCCTTTCATTGTCATTACTGAGCAGAGACTTCTAAGTTTATCCCTGTGTCCTGTCAGAATTAAAACAATATAAACATAAATAAAATGATTCATTGATAGACCAAACTAATTTTTTTTTCTTCTTGTTGTCCCTTCCTAAACAGCTATAAACTTATTTCGCAGTAGTCCTGCCATATGTGTAACCTAACAAGCTTTTGGTGTTCTAATTACTTTCTAATCAATAACTTCTGTTCCCTTTCAGCTGGTCTATTTGTTTTTTAAAGGAAAGTTTTCCACAAGAGTGTTTTTATTTTTAAAATAAATATTTTTTTAAAAAAGTAAGTTTTGCTGAAAACTTTCTAATTTCATGGAGATTTGTTTTTATGTTCAAATTTATTCCTGGAAAGTTGTTCACTTTCTTTCCACTTTCAGTGCACACACAGTCTGGAGCACAGAGGGAATCTGACAGATGCTTCTCCCAAGCCTTTGTGTGTGCCAGTGAGGCAGGGAAAGCATGTTTGTGAGAGGATAAGCAGACATTTTTGTGAAAGAGGAGGGACAGGACACCCTCCCTGAATACCCCCAAGATCTGCCCATATTAAAAAAAAAAAAAAAAAAAAAAAAAGAGCCTGGACCTGGTTCATTCATCCAGCCCTTTCAGAAACATACAGTAGGTGGCTTGACATGCCCTTCTAGCTACCTGAGACTTCCAGACATCTTGAGTCCTAGCACTGTGTTGTGGTTTAACCCCAGATGGCAACTAAGCCCCACACAGCCACTCCCTTCCTCCCTCCGTGTTGGGATGGGGCAGAGAATCAGAAGAGCAAAAGTGAGAAAACTCATGGGCTGAGATAAAGACAGTTTAATTATAGGTAAAGCAAAAGCCACGCACACAAGCAAAGCAAACCAAGGAATTCAATCGCCACTTCCCATGGGCAGGCAGGTGTTCAGCCATCCCCAGGAAAGCCGGGCTCCATCACACCTAACAGTGACTTGGGAAGACAAACGCCATCACTCCAAATGTCCCCCCCTTCCTTCTTCCCCCAGCTTCATATGCTGAGCGTGACACCATCTGGTACGGGATATCCCTTTGGTCAGCTGGGGTCAGCTGTCCCAGCTGTGTCCCCTCCAGCTTCTCGTGCCCCCCAGCCTGCTCGCTGGTGGGTGGGTGAGGAGCAGAAAAGCCCTTGGCTCTGTGTGAGCTGCTCAGCAGGGACCAAAACATCCCTGAATTGGGAACACTGTTTCCAGCACAAATCCAAAACATAGTCTTACACTAGGCTTTACGAAGAAAATTAACGCTATTCCAGCCAAACCCATCACACAGTGCTATCACGTTAGCTCAGTGGGTGACTCCCAAGGAGGCTCTCGTGCTCCTTGGAGCACATCTGCCGTTGCTTGCTGAGGATAGAGGAAAAAGCCGGACAGTTGACAGATGCATTAGTAGTGCAGCTGCTGGGGAAGTGTGACGGACTGGCTGTGTCTGATTTTGATCATATAGAACACTCAGCTTGTAGCTGTGGCTGTTCTGAAGGCTGCCCAGCAGAGATGAGAGGCGAAGCAAGAAATTCTCCTGCATTTTCATGATTTAACCTCTTCTGTTTTGCAGTAGCTAAGCGTAAAAACCCAAAAGGTTTCTGAAGAAGGTTATTGTGAATTCATGGGTATATTTTCTTTGGTTTGCAGCCCACAGCACTGATTAGCTAAAGCAAAATATGTCATCATGGCATTTTATCTCCTTCCTTGAAAATGGATCAAGGTAATTAGCAGGTTGGAGAAGATGGTTACCACAGCTGCACGCTGCCTTGCCAGGACCTCCTGTAAATTCTCTTGGGACTTTGGGCCTGCTTGGATTTTATAAGTGATGTTATTTTTTTTAAATATCAGTTTGCTACTTATAATGAATCTAAGAACAATAAAAATGGATTTCTGCAGTCGCCATCTCTTTCAAGGAGGGAGTGTGATAGTGCATGCAGTGATTCTTTTAACACACTGATACATCTTTTCCCTCTACTGGTGATGAAACAATGAGCAGAATAGTGGGTCTGCACACTAAAAATGATTTGCTGTCCAACACTGAGATCCACTTGGCCTGTCTGCCATTGATTCCTTCTGGATAAAACAGGAAGATTACTTCGCTTGCTGTTTTCAGAGTACAAGGTGGTATTATGAAAGCTGACCTGAACGATTTCCATTGACATTTCTGTTGGACAAATCAGGCTTTCACAGTTCGTGCTGAAACTGCTTGCTATCCACAGGAGTAAAGAAATTCTCGTTATGAAAAAGAATACATCCAGTAAATATAATGATTTTTAGTCAATCCAGATGTCATAGTGCTTCCTGAATTATGCTTTAGGTCTTACCAGCCAGCCTCCCTTGCCTGACATTGCCCACGGGGAGCAGCCACCTTCCTCCTACTCTAAATCCAGTGAGGCATGCCATGCGTGAACCCCACTCAGACCCCCAGTGTGCAGAAGAGACCGGGCACAAAAATTACAAACTACAGGTCTTATTAGGCCCTCAGTGGCACTTAGAGCTAAAAACACTCCAGTATTTTTTTCATCCCCACTTTCATCTCATTTTCCATGAAAACTATTAACAATGTGACTTTTTTCATCAAATGTTTTCCCTTGGGCTAGAAATTCATTTTCTGCCCTTTTAAAATTCTTGTTTGTTACACCCCAGGGAACAAATGCAATATCTGAGCCTGGGATACTGAAGTAGCACATGTACAATATTCTGAAAAGCAATAGGAAAGCAAATCTATTGCATTTGCATCTCACAGCAACTGACACTAATGTGCAAAGTTAAAATAAATCCAAGTGATATCATAGATTTATGATCAATACTTAAGCAAGTTGTTTACTTTGTAATCTGAAAGGCCACTGATGGTTGTATCTGTCTGGAAATACGCTGGCCTGCAATAAGTAACATTTTTATCTTGTTCCATAAACGAATTAGATCTGAAAGCACTGAAGGGCTTAAAAACTAAACAAAATCTTTCCTTCAAGCTACATATATATATGCTTCTGGATGCCTTAGAGGCAGTCTGGGTTTTTTTGTAAACAGTGTTAAGTGCATTGGAAGCAAAGCCTGTTGAAACACTTCTGCAAACAGCAGTTTGAAACAGAAATGCAATGAACAGAACCAATCCAGAGCAGCATTTCAGCCTGACACGACCATTATCTGAATTTACTGCCAAATAGTACACAGGCAGGGGTCCATGTTCCTGAGTTTGCACTAGTGCTGAGAGGTTCCCTGAAGCCCATGTGAGGGAAAGGATAGCCTCTGTGTTCCCTCTCCTTCCCTTTTTCCTTTCCCCTCCTGGCTACCCCCTCCCCACCCACCCACCACCCAGCCCCCCCGATTTCTGAGTAGTTTCTAGATGTTCAAGGTGTCTTGAGGCAGCAGGGGTGAGTGTGTATCCCGAAGCAGCAGACAGGGTGGTTCACAAAATCCCTGAAGGCTTCTTATTTTTTTCAGCCTCTGTGCAGTTTGTGCCTGAAACTAGAATAACGCTAAAGGAAACATCCGTAACGTGTAAGAGCAGGGGGATGAGCAGCTCCCACAGTTGCGTGGCATCTGTACAGATGGATGCTCAAACTGCCCAGGTTATAATATGTGCTTAGATGAGCATTTTCCAATCTGGTAGAGCAGGATGCCTATTTCCTGACCACAGATGGTGCCCAGGTTGATTCAGCAGCTCTGATGAAGGGACTTGCTAGGGTTTAGTCCAGCCAACCCTCTGACTAGAGAAGAATGAAGAGAGTAGAGACCTGACCCTTCAGGTGCAACAAGCAGAGCTAAGCCCTGCAGCAAGGGCAGGGACTTCGCCTCAATGAACAGCAGAAGAAGCTACTGACAGGGTGCCTAAGAAATGCTGCCAGCAGGTAAAGCCACCCATGCCTTTAGGCCGGTGTGTCGCAGTGTTATTCTCCTGCAAAGCTAATCAACAGCAATCAGTGCTGGCGGCAGGGAGGGGAAGGCAAGGGGGATGTACTGGGCCAATTGAACCTCGTAAATGTCAGAAACCAGCCTGCTGCAATACAGTCAGAGATGAAAATGGCTCTAAGTGTGAAGCACACAGGTTTGCTACTCAAGAGGATCGTTTCCTAGAGCGGAGGCTGCTTGAAAGGAGGGAAGAGCTGGCACTTCAGGTGATGTTGGGGATGTTGCTATGGCCACCAGAAAGCTCAGGGTGGGGGTGGGCAGCATACAGGAGCGCAGAATGGGGCCAACAAGGCAGCTGCAAGGCAAACCTCTACTAAGCATTTCTGGAGTAGTTCCTGCTGATCAACAGCACAGAACAGCCTAACCTCCAGCTGAGGCTGTCCTGAAACCTCTGAAGAAGTTCGCCTGTTGTTTTGCTGCATGTGAGTATGGCATCTGTGCTGGTGGAGCAGAAGCGTAAAGGATTTTTGTGTGTGTGTGGCCTGGGTCTGTGTCTACTGTTGGATTGGTGGAGGGGTATTCAGTTAATCACAGAAGCAATGCAAAATTTTTTGCCTCCTTCAGTCCTCTGTAAGGCACTGCCAGGCCAGGCTGGTACAGTCCTCTGCTTCAGTGCCCTGGGCTTGGATGTAGCTAGGTAAATGTTTTCCATTCCCATGTATTATTCAATGTAAGATTTGAATATTTTATCCGAGGCGGGTTCTTGATATTCACTTACATTCACTTTCTCTTCCTTCCCCTTTCCTCCCACACAGCCCAAGGAACAAGTAAGGTGAAAACACAAAGCCAGTATCCAAATCAGCTCCTGCAAGCCAGATGGGTGAGAGATGCTGATAGAAGCTGTCTGTAATTGGAAACAACTTTTGTATGGAGAAGGCAGAGCTGGGAGAGATGTAAAAAGTCCTTGTATTTGCTTCAGTGCTTAGAAATACGTGGATAATTTGTTCCTGGGATGAGAGGTGCTACTGCTGGAGAAAGGGATGCAGGTAGAGAAAACACCTTCTCTGGGAGGTTTTTTTGTGTTAAGCATTCTTTCATCTCTATTTTTGCTGCATGTACCATTTTGGTACTTAACAGAGGACATACCCTCAGCTTTAAGAAGAATGGCTGGAAGGTGACACATTTCCCTACAGCTCAGCTTACAGCCAGTCATACATGCTGACTTCAGTGACTGCTGTTGCTCCTGTAGTGCTTGGGAGGGAACTTTGTCACTGGGATAAGAGGTGGATGTGCCACTTGATCCCCTGTGATCATGAGAATTGCTAGGTGGCAAACCCCTCTTGTTGAGCCAAATTGCCTTGTCACTTGTAATTGCAGGACCTTCCTTGGAGCAATGGGTAAGCAAAGAGGATTCTCAGACAGCAGGTTTTACAGCTCTGCTGCGGTCTCTGCCGCTTAATGTGATGGCTTAACCTATTCAAGTGGAAGACTAGAACAAGAAAATAACCTCGGAAAACCCTGCAAATAGTCAGCTCTAGTCAGAAACATGGTCGTGGACTCATCTCAAAGCTCCACTTGGCTGGAAGCTGTGTCCTCAAGAAAGGAAGACATCTTAGAATCTGCCTAATATAACATGGTATCTCACATGCTTGTTTGTAGCCCTTGCTCATTTGTGGATCTGGAATCTCCTGTGCTTGTCAGTTTGAGAGTGTCATCCTGCCTGAGCCTTCGTAACAGCCTCCCAGCAACTGTCCAGGGAAATCCCAGGACTACAGGAGTTAAATGGCTTGAAAAAATGGAAGTTTTGCTGTGGGTCTTGGGCAGCCCCTTTACGTTTCTGTTAGTTAAGCTGTTCAGAACGGAAATGATCTGCTTTGAGAAACTGGGCCTCTTTCTTTTACTGGGATTGATGCTATTTTGCTATCCAAAGAGCAATCATCAGCATTTCTGCAGTACCCAGGATGAATTCCCCTCTGCCACGGGTAGGTTTGCTGGCTCACATGCAAACAGAGGAAACCCACCCACTGCTTGGTCATCCCATGTAAAGCAAGAGGTGTCATGGCCGACCTCTGCTGTCTGGGGCTTGTTCTCCTTTCAGAGACAGTGAGCATTTTAGGCTGCAAAATTTTTCCAGCTGCATTGTGCCAGCTGGACATATATAGTCTCTGTTTCCTCCCCTCCCTTTTGGCACATAGCCGGGGACCAAGATTTGCTCTGTTCACAATTTCTGTGAATAAGATGGAGACATATGAGCTTCTTTGCTCATTGTTTTTTCTTATCTTCTTGACTTGTGCTGGGACAGCTGGTCTTCTGGAGTGTGAACAATCTGTAATTACAGGAATTATCAAGTGTTTAGACTGTGAGAAGGTCAGCTTACTGCTGAAGAACCTAGCCAGTCTTTGGGTTTTCCTTAACTGATGCAGCACCAACCACTCTTTGGTAGCAGAGGTGGTGCTTGAAGAAAATAACTCATCAGTGACTTTTGAGTGCTTCCATCACCCTCCTTTACTTAGCATATCCTCTGGGCCCCCTACTTCTCCCAGGCACTACTGATTTCTTCTTTTCCAATTTTTTAGAGCTTCCTTTTCCCAGCAGACTCAGAAGCAGTTCAGCACAATGTGCTGCTGCTCTGTGCCCTCCTGTAAATTCACAGTACTGAATAGTCAAGCAGCTGCACACAGAGTGAAACACAGAGCCTTGGTCCGGCTTCTCAGTGCTGAGGGGTGTGATTGTGTGGGTTTTTCTAGTTACATTTTTACTCTGCCTTCATGCTGCAGCTGTACAAGTGACTACAAGCTTCACTATATAAACACTCGTTTTTTGAATTGGAAAGGATTGCAGTGAAAAGCTGAATGTTGCAATGGCCTTTCATCCACAGAAGCACAAATAATCTCTTAAAGGAAGAGGAAAGGTAACGTGACAGAATCACAAAGCTGGTATGTTGTCCTTCTGCAGGCCCAGGTAAATGTAGGGGGTCCATGTAAATGTTCCAGCCTTTCCACTTGAAAAAACTCCTTTTCCTCCTGGCACTGGGCCAAATCATAGCAAATTTCTGGATCAGCTTTCTACAAGCTGGAGTATCAACTGCTCAAAGCCCATCTTCTTTTATTTATATGCATTTACTAGCTCTGGAGCAGAGGTCATGTCAAGCAGCTTACAAAGAAACCCCCCCCCCTCAAAGAAAATTCATCCTTACAAGCTCAGAGTTGTGGTTCTGCATGTTTTCTCTCTAAATACAGGGAATAAGCCTCAGAGAAAGCCCCCAGGGGGGAAAAAAAAAGGGGGGGAAAAAAAAGGAAAAAAGAAGTAAGGGAAAAAGATCTCCACTCCCTAACATGACAATATTTTTTTGAAGATTAAAAACTTGCTCAGAAGAAATAGACAATCTAACAGAGCCACCTAGTGATACCACCAGTGAAAAGGTACAGCAAGGGCTACAGCAGATCCCAGCCTAGCCACCAGGCTGCTCCATGCAGCAAAAGAGGAACGGAGAAAGACACGCTGTTGCCCACATTCCCAGGCACTCTGCAGTCCCCATCTGAAACTGGGCTGGTAGGGCTGTTTGCTCAGCTGGAGCACCTGGTCTGGACACATTAATGGTTCCCAGTGAGAGGAAACCAACTGTGTGTTGTGAAAAAGCCTGCACCAGATCCCACCTCTTCCAAAGCCCAATACCTTCTCTGCAAGGGAGAGTTACAGTGTTGTTCCAAAGCAAAATTATGATTAAACCTAGTTACTTTTAAGCTCTTTCTGCTTTTTTTTTTAAGGCTGTCTGGAAAACCATATGACTCTGGTTGTGCATTTTGCTGCCTGATGTCTATGTGCCTTTAAGGGCTGTATAGTTAGCATACTGCAGGCTGCACCTTTGCATAAAAACCCTGGCATTTAGCTAAGCTTGGAGAGGAGCCCTTTACTTCTCCTATCAATTTCCCTACAGCCAGATGCACCTCATCTCCTGAGTTGTAAATCCATAAGTATGATAGTGTTCATGCCTGAGGAAGCAAGCAAAAGCCTTGAGAAAACGGAGTTAAAATGCTGAGCAGATCCCCTGGTTTCTTGCAGAACCAGCCCCCGGGCTCTTTAGCCAGACACTGGCCACCTTTTGCAGGAATACCTGTGGGTAAAGTCATCTTGCCTGCTCACCCTACAAGCATTTGTGGGGGTGAAGATCTGAGCCCATGCAATGCCTCAGACAGGGATAGGCCATGAGGTTTTTTGCAGAAGTTGGCAAATTGACCTAGTAGAGCTTTAATAGATATTTTCTGCTAGGAAGGAGCTGGGCCAGGTCAGCTGAGGCAATCCATTTGGGCATCTCACTGTTTCCTGGGACCATGGGAACGTGTGCATGTTTTCCAAGGAACAAATTTAGTTTCAGCAACCATCTGATGAAGCACAGGGTTCATGTGCAAGTTGCCTTCATCCAGCATGAGCAAGGAGCTTGTGGTGTTTACACGGAGACCTGGCAGGGCTGCACCAGAGGGCCTTGCCTCTCTGAAGGGCCTTGGGGGCTTTCCCAGGCAACAGGGGAAAGCCCTGGCATTTTAAAATGTATCTTTTTACTGCTGACAGTATATCACATCATTAATATAGGAAGTTGACGGTAATTCACTCAACTTTCCTTCTGCCGCTTGTTACATTCACTTTTTCTGCGACTCTCAGCTCAGACAATGGCATAGGCTTGTGTGTTTCAGGTTTCCGTAAAACTTGTATAATTTGCAAATGCAAAGATACATGTGTCCTGGGATTTATTTGAACATGCTTTTAATTACAGGGAAATTAAAATGAAATAGTCTTCAGAATCTCTTGCTCCTTGAGAATGCAGAATCTCAAAAAAAATTGTTTCACTCTGTCCTCTGTCTTTGCCTGGTTACGCTAATATTTGCAGAGGAATAGTATGTTTGATAGTAATTTTTCATTACTTAGAATGTTTCCATTAGTAAGTCTTTAAAAAGAATTTATTTATGTATTTAAAGCTGAGTTTTGGTCCTGGCAGCAACCCTTGGGTTTCCTCATGCCGTGGCACATGCCAGGTCATTGTCCGCCCTGTAGGACAATGAAGTGGCAGGGACGGATGCTAGCTGATTTGCCCCAGACCAATTCAATGGCAGTGCCAGGCAGGTGACCTGGACCCTGACTCTGTGGCTTGCTCTGGAAGCTCAGGCAAGACTCTGGATCATGAACAGCGTGCACAAGTCTCGTCAAGACCTCCTAAAGAATAACCTTTTCTCACACTCTCCTGGAAAATTACTCATCTGGCCAGCTGTTGTCTGGCATGCACCGTACTAAATAGGACATATGCTTTTGTTTTCTGTCTCTTTTTGTATGAATTGCTTCATCTGGACTCTGGGATCTCAGAGTTACCCAAACACGTCCAAGGTGTGGGGCAGAGGGACCTTCTCACCTCAGATGCCACACAGCTAAAACCCAACATCAGTTGTAACTTTTCCCATTAAGAGTTTTTTACTGGGGCACCCAGCATGTAGTATTCACAATATTCTAAATGCCAGTATAATAATCCAGATGTGTGATCTCAGATCAGCTTCATACTTTTTGTATCAGAACAGCTTAAGCTGATTACTTTTTCCTCAATTCATTCAGCTCTACTTGTTTTAATTAGGTAGACCTGCGAGTGCTGGAGTTGGTATTTAGTTAAGTTCCACATAGCCTGATGGGTGGTAATGTAACTATGCTGCATGGAGTGTAAGCACTGTTGCTGAAGGAAGGATGGAAACGCAGCATGCCACAACTATGAGAGGTAAGGAATCACCACATTTCTGGGGTACTGTTCATCTCCCAGGACCATACAGAGTTCAAACAGTGGTTAAGACCTATAAATTCCAAAGAAAAGAAGACCTTTGACTGCATTACAAATTAACCATGAAATATTTGCCTTTCAGGGGGTTCATTCACAAGCGTCACTGCTCCCTTTTCAGTGGTAGTAGGAGATATTGCTCCTGGATCACTGCTGTTTACAGCAGGACAAAGCCAAACCATTTGTGCCCAGGGATGTGCTGCAACAATGCAGCTGCTGCTGCTGGGCTCTGGATGCACTGGGAGCGCAGGTTGCACTGGGAGAGCAGGCTGCACTGCGCCATGGGCTGCAGGCGGAGGAAAGTGGAGCACAAATCCCTGTGAGGTATCTTGGCATTGTATCATAAATGAGCTACTGGACTTGGGCTCAAACACCAGGGTTTAAATTTATTCACTCAAACACAATACTTTCCCTTCCAGCAGGCAGCTGCTCCATTTCTCCCACAGCAGTGCACCAGTGTGCCAGTCAATGCAGCCTTGCAATAAAATGCCATGCTGTGAATGCTGGTGGAGGGGGTGAGGGACATGCCCTGCTCTGCTGCAAGCATGCTTGCTAGCCCTCAGCAGGCAGCGATGCCTAAAACCTGCACAGGCAGTTTCATGGGCAGGCGCCTGGCTGGGTGTCTGGGGCCCACAGGTGGGCAAGGACATCCCTGGCAGTGACAGGAGGAGAGATGTGACTGCTGTTGGTGGAGGTGGCATTTCCCTGGAGTTTCTCTCCATCCATTCACCTCGTGTCTGTTCTCTCACTGACACTTAGAAGGTCAAGCCTTGGATGTAGGTGCATGCAAAGGCTTTCCTGCAATTACACCTACTGCCAGAGCAAAGGTTGGGGCTTTTGTCTGCCGCATTCTATTAGAGAGCCACAGATGCTGTCAGAGGTCTCTTTGCTAACAGAGAGTGGTTTCTGCTTTTCTGTTGGCTTCCAAAAGAAGCTTGAAGCTATTTGACATTCAAGTAGCTATGAAAGTGCCCCACCAATGTGTTTTTCTGTTCCTCAGGGCTGTGATACCTTGAAAATAGCCTAATAAAGTCTCACTAATTCTGCTGCTTATATTCAGATCAGCAGCCTTTCTTGCAAGTCTGTACGTGCCTTTTAATAGAAGTCTGAATGACCTTCATTAGGCCAAGATGTTTTTATACGACAATGATGCTAGGGGAATTGCAGGCTCTTCTTCGCATTTATATCACAGTAGGGTTGTGATGTAGGAAAGGATGTGCTATAGGCTACCCAGCATGCTATATGACCCAGATCTTGCAGACAGGCCACACCAGAATGCAGCAAAATCAGTATAATTTTCTTCATAGTCCGTCTGACCTGCTGCCCTGGGTACCACGTCAGCTGGCTTCATCACCTGGCTAATTGCAGAGTTGCATCTTCTCCTCCTACATTTCCTGTTACGCACAGTAGTTGTATTGCAGAGAGGGTGCTGGGGGAGAGCTCACAGATAAGGAACAGGGGAGAAGCAGAGGGTCAGCAGCACATATACTGCTAGCAGGAGTAGTAAGAGAGTAGAAGTACCCTGGCTAAGTTCCAGCGGGGCTGAATCATTAAGTTGCCCCGTGTAAACTTGGGGGTGTGTGTGTGACTTGTCACAGGGTAATGCTACCCTAGGATACATGGCTGAGCTTATAAGCAAACAGATATAAAGAAAATAAATCCTTTGAAGCAACTTGTCCAACCCATTCTGAACTTGTGTGTGTGTGTGTGTGTGTGTGTGTATGTGGTTGCTGGTTTCCCCTAGAAAGCCTCTTCTCTGCAGATTGATGTATCTGAAAAAAACCCCCAAACCCTCTAACCCTAAACCTAGTTAGCTTTAATATTCAGGAGCTAAAAATCTGCCCCCAGTCAAATCTGTGAGACATTTTCAACTTACCAAGGCCTCCCAGTACAGTGTATTAGAATGCAAAATGTGGGGCCAGTGCACACTGTAGATTGATGTTCCTGATAACTTGTCCCTGGTGTTTGCAGGTGACCCTGTTGCCTCACCTCATCGTTGTGCATGTGCAGACATGTCTGACAGCTGCTAATCAAACCCAGAACTGCCTGAGAGAGAGCAGAAAGGCTGTGTGGAGGCTAGGGTTAGGCATCTGGTTAAATAGCTGTAAGGGTGAGACTTGCAGTCAGCGTTTAAGTGGGCGGTCAGGTCACTCAGGTCTCGTGCTCAACACACAGTTTGTCCATTGGTTTCCATCTCTTAGTCCTGTACTGAGGTGCCCAAACCCCATGAATGCTGCTGCACCTCATTCACATGAGGAGAAAACATGCCATCCTCATACATGTCATTGGGTACAACTCGGTGCTGCCAGCCCTTTCCCACGCCTGCCTGGGGGACCCCTGACTCCCCCCAGGGACGCTGCATCTGATGAGCAGCACAGCGCGGCACACCACGGCAGGCATCTCTGTGCTGTGACTGAGTGTAGCCCTGCTACAGGTGTCCTGGATGTTGGCCCGTGAGCTGGGGAAGGGTTTTTCAAGCAGCATGTGAAAAGAGGCAGAGTTGTTTTTCCAAAGGAAGGAAATGATGGAAAGCAAGCGATAATTCAGTGGTCTGGCCCTGCATCGACTGTGAGTGGCTCTGTCTTCTGGTGTTCAGAAGTGAAAGACAAAAAACTTTTCTTTCATAGGTCGCAGAGTAATAGCAAAGAGCTTTCTTGCCAGCCTCAAGCAGGTGGGAAGTTGTTCATGCCTTGGCTGCCATTCCCCTGCTATCACATCCAGCCAGGCAGCCCCACCTGGAAGCTAGTCAGAGGGAAAGGACTTGAAAGAGTTGGGTGTGCTTGTCTGACTGAGAGACCCTGACTGTCACCACAAGTGCTGTTCACAAGGAGTAATGACACCTTCACTTCCTCCTCTTGCCGCAAGGTCATCTCCAGGACATGTGTCAAACCAAAGTTTTATTTTCTCAGATACAAAATCATAGTTTTTAATATGCTCATTTGTACTTTTACCCTTTTCTGCTTGAAATTTACCTTAAATGCTTTCACATTGCTGCTTTCACAACACAGATATACAAAGGCTAAAGCAAAAGATAGGAGGAAACAAATTTATTGCGAATCTGTTCTGAAATCACCTTTGTGGAAACAAACTAGACCAATAGCATTGCCGACAGCAGTAAAAGACATTAGATGGTTGCATTTGATGGAAAAGTGTATTCATTCAGCCATCCAACAGAGTGAGTCCAATGTCAATAAAAACAGTAATTTAAAAAATAGTTTCCTTCACTATGTTTAGAAGCAGGTGTGCACACACATATATATGTGTTGGCTGTATGTGTATGCCTCACCACAGCATTACTTAATTTTCTTACTGTCTTTCACCTGCATATTAGCTCTTTGCCTCATTTTCTAGTTAATCAGCATCTGTAAATGTCATGAGCATGTCATTCATCTTTTCCAGGTCACTCACACAGAAGTTAAATGGGACCCATCCTGAAGAACATTCCTCCCTGTTAAGCCTTTGCCGTGTCTTCTTGACCTTAGGACTATGAATTCACCAGGCAGGTGGCTGAACCTTTTCTACAGCCATTACCTTTGTAGGTGAGATATGACAAAGTAAATTTCTCTCTCAGAGTACCTTTCCCACACCTCTTCTCTCAGCATCCTTGCCCTCTGAGCCCTCCTGAGGCTGGCAGGGCTTAGAGGCAGAGATTTTGAGGCAGTATTGGTCCTTTAGATTTCTCTGAAGATAGAGAGGACTGCATTACATGCTTTGCTGGGTCAGGCATAAAGTACGCTGCAGCTACCTATATAATCAATTTCTTCAAAAATCTCGTGTTGTGTGCTGATGGCTACCCCTCCCAAACAGGGCCATTCTTTTATATGGTCAGCACTTAAAGCCACATATAATACTTTATATACTTAAATACTGGGGTAGGTCTTTTAAAAACATGGTCTATATCAGCACAAAATCTTGTGGGACACAGTTTGACTGTGATACCTCTTAATTCTGCCTCAGCTTTATTTCTCCAAGAAAATAAATGTAATTTGAATGATGAGCTAGATATTAGTAGAATGCTTTTCTATCTTATTCTGTAATATTTTGTTTCTTTTTAGATTTTTTGTTTGGTTTTGGGTACTGACAGGTTGTCCAGAGATTGTCACTAAATTGTCTATTAAAATGCATTGGTGTGTCTTCTGAATTGATGTACTCAATTCAGTACGTAGCAGCATTTGGAAACAGTTCAAATTGCATATATTTAATCTGACAACGTGTTGTCTGGTTTTCCACCTTTCTTCAGTTCCCTCTGGAGTACACCCAGAATAGCTCAGTGTCATCAGCAAATCTTGGAAATGAAACTCGGTTTCAGATAACGGAGAACTCTTTATGGACCTCAGTGTATTCCACTCCTATTTTTCTTTAAAAAAAAAAAAAAAATCCATGTAATAGTTAATGGAGAACAATACAGCTTCAGTTTTAAGCCAGAGTTTGGGTGTTAATGACAAACTATGAAGGTGTGCCCCATACAGCTCTGTTATCTTTTGTACCTGTGAACACTGGTCCCACCCAAAAGACTCAAATGTTTCTTGAGTGGTGGCTACCTCCTGAGCTGATGGACAGGCTTCTGGGACTCCTTTGTTCCTGGGGCCTGGTCTTGCTGTTGCACAAAACACTTAAAGATTTCAAAACCATCTTAAGAAATATGTCTGTTATTTTTCTAACCCTTTAGCCAGTGGCCTAGGACTTTGTCTAGATTGCAAATATCAAAGAGCTGATTAAAGAGCTATGAACTCTCCTGACCCCATAAGGAACACTTTGTAATCCTTTTATCAGATATTAGTTTCTCCTGAGCTGTGATGATTTATGGATACAAGAGGTCAGTGTTTTCTTTGTGGACCAAAAGCTACATATTTTTTTGTAGGAATCAGAAGTTCCTTTGGGCCTTATCACATGCATTAGGGATGGGTTTTGTCACCATCAGCTTTACAGCAGTGGTACTTGTCATCAGCTGCAGTGGGTCCCACTGCTATATATGTACCTTGCATCTTGCTGTGATTGCATGGCTCATGAACACTTCTTGAGAAGGTTGGATTTCTTAAATGCATACAGATGAGGTGCAGGTGGTGCAGCCAGCTAAATTGGTGTTTATGCACAGGTAAGTCCCTGTTTGCTCCTGGCCAGCAACAAGGCCGTATTAAATACTACAACAGCGGTAGCCTCCTTTCACACTCAGTTTTCAGAAATAAGCTAGAGAACAGCTGCTTTTGCTACTTGTCCCTAAGTAGGTCTCCATCGTGTGGGGAAAGAACAATGCTATCCTCAGAAAAGATAATGGCCAGGAGTGGCCACACCTTTTCATGGCCATGCAGTCCCCTTCCATGAGCACCATGTAATATATACTGAATGTCACTGTCCTAAAGAAGAAATAACCCCCAATCAGCACATTTTGTTGACTGGGAAAAAAAAAAAAAAAAAAAAAAAAAAAGCAGCCCAGAGCTGTGTGAAAATGCCACATGAATGACCTCTTGTCGCAGGCAAAACAGTCTTGACTCAGGGAATTTAATTTAATTTAATCCACGAGGAATTAACATAAACTCTTAGTAACTGATTTGGCTATTAAGGGGGAAAATAAGATGCCAAGTGATAAAAGAAACACTGAGGGAAATGCCTTTCCTCCCCCTTCCCCAGGTTCAGCTTCAGTCCAACACCCTCATCTCCCTTTCCTAATCCTCACTTCACTTTCACTGCATGTTACACTCAGTCCCTCCCTGTCCCTTGGGTGAGGTGACAGGTGACAAAGGGGGTTGGGGCTGGTGCATAGTAATTTTCCTCTGCTGATCCATGCCACCACTGCTTTTCTGCCTGGTGTGGGTCCTGCATGGGCTGCAGTCCCTCTAGGGTCCTCCTCGGCACAGAGAGCCACCTTCCAGGTGTGTCTCTGCAGCCCTGTCCCCTGCCACATCCCTTCCCTATATAATTTCTCCAAATTTTGGAAGTCAAAGTAGTAAAGCATCATTGTCCCTGTTATTGTCCAAAATCCTTCTCTTCCTGACATATAGAAGCCTTTAACAAGGTTGTGTCTCTTTCCCTTGAGCTACCACAAAGGTGTCCACACCAGGTCATGTATTTTTTTCACATTGCCGGGTAGTTTTCAAATTTCTTTTAGCATTCCTTTTTCCAGGTGGAACCACTAGATTAGCAAGACCTAGGCTCTCACTTTGACACCAACAATTCCTGGCTGAACAGTTTGACACATGTAGAAACCTCTTTTTCATGTATTCAAGGCCGTGCATTTTAGGTGTGTAACTCTTGGATAGCCTCTCTGAAGCTCACATTGAAAATTTGTGGAGTGTGTGCTCAGCTGAAAGAGCAATTTTCTGGGGTCCACCATTGAAACGAAAAGGTGCTAATGCTCTTCAGTATACAGGAACTGCTCAGCACGTAGAGCAATATACCTAAGCCACTGTGATGCAAAAATAGCTTCTACCTCCTTTCTTCTGTTCCTTTTTAAGGGATTCAAGATGTGACAATTTGTGTAAGTTGATTAACTAGTAACTGTGCAAGTTACTACAATTCTCAAACTGAGAACCAACTATGAATGCCCAAACAAACACAATAAAGGACTGTAGCAGAGGCACCTGCAACATAGTCACATAATGACCTATGCTTTCTGAAATGTGGAATAATTTTTTTTTAATGAGTTCACTTGTGGAACATGTTTTCTATCTACATGTAGAAATGGATAAAAAGAGGTTTTCTTGGTGACATAATAATGCAGGGAAAATATTTGCAACATATCTGTCCATTCAGGTCGGAATTCGCCAACTCTGTTGTCTGTGTTTGAATACATGTATAAAAATGCTCCTCTTTCATGGGCAGAGAAGTCTTTGCAGTTGAAAAATGCTCCAGTCTAAGATGTTCACTCTGGTAATCCAAAAAATATTTTTGCAATTCTTCAGACATTGTGTCTTTGAGAGGAGAGTTTCAGCTTTATCTCCATGTCCCCAGATCACTTTTGGTGTAGGTAAGTTGTCCCTGAACAAAATATTGTTACCGAGTAGTTTGATGCAAAGCAAGTATCCTTACTTGACTGAAGCAAAATGGATGTGCTGCTCAGTGCATGCACATCTTGTCCTGAACTAATTGCCATCCTTACGGTGGTTCTGCTGCAACATGCAAGTGAGGAGGTTGTCATAGGCTGCCACTCTTACAGACAGGCTCTTTCAGAGATCGCTCCCACATGTGGGACAGCACAGCAGGCAAGGTCATCACTTCAGCATGTATCTGAAATCCCTTTCCAAATACACATCACTGCTCATGGTTGGCCTAGTGGAAATGATCTGTCTGTGTCCCTTCCTAATGCAGTTAGCTGTCCTCAGAGGGGAAAGAAGGGACAGAAAACAGTGGGTGGTCTGCCCATTCTATGCCCTGAATATGAAGTCCTGGACACAGGACACTTGCACTGCAGATGCCCTGAAAAACCCTCAACTGCCTTCTGGATGCTGCAGCATCCCTGGGATTCAGGGGATCACTGTGAGCTGCCTGATGAAAGGCAGAGGGCCTTGCTCACCCCTCTTCCTTGGGCTATTCAATGGAGGCTGCTCACCGGCGGCTAATCCAGCCAGTGCCAGCCATCTCCTCTGCTGGCCTTGGTGTTGAGCATGCACAGCAGCACCGTGGTTTCAGCAAGTGCTCAACCCTCAAGACTCCAAGTTTTTCACCTTCAGCTATCGAGAGCTGGGCATTCACTTACCTTATCGCAAGCTTGTTTTCTGAAACTTACCTCTGTTGAAACATGGCTTTTATGTTAGGCTCTTGTTTGATCTATTTTGAACTGCTTTAGGAAAGTCTGGGCCAGTCCTCTGTTGGCTCTGTGTTGCTTTAGTGCATTGCTGGTTGTTGTACCCTGGATGGGCCAGGAAAAGCTGGTGGCAGGTCTACAAAAATTAAATCATGTGTCTTCTTTGGCTTCCCCTCCTGAGGATTAAATCACAGGGAAATGCTACAATATTTGGAGCAGAAGTCCAGCCTGTGCCATGTATCGGGAGGCACACTCCTGAATCCTTTTTCAGCTGAAAACCATGTATAGAATAAGGAAGAGAAAAAAGAGGGAGGGGGAAAAAAAAAAAAAAAAGAAAAGAAAAAAAAAGAAGAAGAAAAAAAACCCCACAGATTTTCTCGGCTGTATATTAACCTCTGAGCTGTTTACTTACACATGTAATAGCTCGGGTCCTGACTGTGCTGCAGTCACTGAACTTCATCTTAGGGATGAAATGAAAGCTGTTTTCATGAAAAATTTCTTTGACCCATTTACAGGCAAAGTCACTGCTGGCCTTTTTATCTTGTCTTCACATCCTGCTGAGATAGCAAAGCTGAAGCCAGAAGTTGTTGAAATGGAAGGATTTGCTGTCTGTTTTGTCACTGTAAATGGGTTGCAGAAAGGAAACATTTGAGGATGGTGAGTCCAAAAAGTCATCCCAGCATTAGTTTCTGGTGCTGGAATGCCAGACATCTCTTAAAATCAGCTCTCATAGCCCGTGGAGATGACGTTTATGACAGACAGAGCCAACTGCAATTTCTTTGTGCTTTGCTAGCACTACAAATACTTACGTTCTGTAAAGTTTTGTCTAACTTTTCGGAATAAGTTTGCAGGGAGCAAATAACTAACAAAGTTTTAATACTATACAAGTTGAGTTGGGTGTAACTATTCGCTGCTGGTTCTCCTTTTTTCAACCTCAGGAACCATGAGAATAACTAACCTGTTTTGTAGAGGAACACAATCCAAGCCCTTAGTGTATAGAAAAGCCTTTTAAATACAAAGTATACCTTGAGAATTACTTGAGAGCACAAGTAGCAAAAAGTATCACAGACTTGGGTGAAACATCCCATTCATCCATTGTATCCAAGCAATGGGAGTGAAGCGATGTTACTTAACATTGGAATTAACTAATGCTGACAGATGAAGCAAAAATAAAATTTTCACCTACCACCAGAATATCTGAGATCTTAAAACATGACGTGCATTGACTTCTTTGGAGTCATCTCTATCTGTCAAGCATTTTAAAGAATGGAGCTTCTTCATAAAGAAGGGCGGGGGTGGGGGGGCATAGCTATTGTTCTTCCGTTCTCCCCCAGCAGCTGCTATGTGTCACCAACTACGTGTTGAAGGCCAATTTTGCAACTAGTGCAAACTATATTAACTCCCTTAATATTGGTGAAAATAATAAGATCATTCCGATTTATTTTTCTACCCGATGAGCTAGTTTGTAGGTGTGTGTAGGGACCTTGGCTTCTAATGATTTGCATGGCACAAGCCATGAAGGCAACGCAGCAAGTGCTGCCAGAGGGGCGGCCTGGCCTGGGCAGCAAGCTGCTCTCTTAGGGGTGCACCCCCCAGCTATATCTCAGTCACTGCCACACAAGTTGCATTGGCCCATGGAAATACTCACAAGAGCAGAAACAGCGTGTTCTTTACCCAGGCACCAGTGATTTACCAGGTTATAAATACAAACCTGCCATGTTAATAACAGCAGCCAGCTGAATTACTGTCAGCTGTGTGAGCAGAGTGAGCCAAACCAGCCACATAGGCAAGGGTATGAAATCAGGAGGGAATCGGTCCTGGTGAATACCAGAATGGTCTAACTCCCCCCACAAAACGGACTCCATTGATGATGCAAAAGATGGATTTCCTAAACCATGAAAGGAACGACTCCTTCTGCCGTCGTTAGTGGCTGAATACAAATACTCATGAGATTGAATTAACAAAACTACTACCTTTATAATGCTACAGTTGAAGGCTCTCCAGGGAAGGCACTGACTCATAAGACTACTGTTGCTCATCCTTTTCAGCCCGAGCAGGGAACAACGTGCGCAGAGGTATGACACATGCTGCGTTTGAATCGCGAGCAAGTGGGGGAGGTACCATTGTTTCAGATATTAACCTCAGTGTCAGGAACAAATTGACATGCTGATCAGTTCCAGGATTTTGAATGTGAATATTTGCATTAGTCAAATAGGCAGCCTCATTTTGCATGAATTTTCAAATTTATGCCTTATTTCCCCTTTTTCAAAAAATGAAAGGTTGTAAGTGGAGCTGAGCAAGGAACTTGAAATGGAATGGGCATGGAACTGATAGCAGAACCAAAAAGATGGAGGGGAAAATAATTCTCTTGCAGTTTCTTTTATCTGTTTGGGTTTTTTGTTTGGTTTTGTGATTATTTTTTTGTTTGTTTTTTTGTTTTGTTTTGTTTTTAATTTAAAATGAAGGGGGTAAAACCCACTGGTTTAAGTCCAAAGAAGGCCTTTTGTATGATATGTTCTTTTTGAAGTTTTGGGGTTATTACACTATTTTGTTTACCCATTTTCACAATTTATATTAAAAAACTGCTATGCACAAGTGAAAATATGAAAGACTAACCCAAAACGTTTTATTGAGAAAGCCAAGACAAACTGGTTTAACTCTTTGGAGTCCTTCCCCTAAGCCTTTTGCTTTTGGTAAAAGGTGTTCATTTGATTTGCTCTGGATTTCTGTGTTGTTTTAGTAGAGGTTTGTGTTTCTATTCACTTTTATTATATATCTACATCAATGCAGCCAGTGTCTAATAACAAGGAAGAGAAAAGTAAGGATCTATTTTCATAACTCTCAGAAGAATTTTCTAGAAACTTGTCCTTCTGCTGTCTAGCTAATTGAAATTTCCTTCCCTTGACTCACTATTTTCAAGGGCAAAACAAAAGGGCATCTTCTGGGCTCGGTTCCCATGCAGGAATGTGCATGGTAGTTGATGCCTGGGACTGTATTTCCTAAAGATTTCTCCTATCTTTTTTTCAAATAGGCTTCTGATTTTCTCATTTTGTTTAATAAACTCTTTTCTCATTGGTTTTATTTATGCAATTTAAACATACACACAAATATCAGTAAGTAAAATATAACCATGAAATAACCAAAGTCAGATTTCCCCTAATATTGAAGCACATCCTTTCTGCTTCTTCTAAAGCCAAAACCCCCCACCCAAAAAAAGCAACCAAAAAACCCACACCAAGTCACCCCCCCCCCCAAAAAAAAAAAAAAAAAACATCATCAAAGCAAAACAAAACAAACAAAGAGCCAAACCAAAACCCTCCAACAAAACCAACGTAGACTCATCAACCTTTAGGAAAATAAAAGTATGTCCAGTAATGCGCATTAGAAAAGTGATGCTCGTCCTGTTCTTTTCCAGTTGAGGAACCATACCTTGTTCTTTTAATGCTGGTATCTTACAGACAGGTAATTCCTCAGGCAGCCAGGTCAGATAGAGGACTTTGGTTAAAACCTGTTTGTCATTATTGCTTGGGAATGTGCTGAAATTGCAGTAACACATCATGTGATAAATTTTCAAGCAGTTGTGCCATTGCTTCTCACTGTGTATCTACACAGACTCTTGACATGTGCAAAAATAGATAAATCATGGGTAAAGAAATTGAAGTTTTTGCTGTTTGGTAATATATGGCTTAGAAAAAGATGAGGCATGCAAGAGTGTCTGTGTGCGTGGGAAATACTCTGCAGTTAAATTTTAATTACTAACACACGTGGATTAGTTATAGGAGCTTTTTGCCTCTGGGCATGTGCAGAAGGTCTGGATACAGAGGTGCCTGCACACTTTCCCAGCTGTTCTTCCACTAGATGGAATAACTGTTGTGTGCCTTGACCTTAAACAAAATCTAGGAATACGTGCTCTGGACATACATCACAGAAATGCGGAGGAACATGGGGACAAGTGAAAGATCAGGATAGCTCAATACAGCTCATGCTGTGTTTCACAACACTGTGCCATAGTACTAACCCCTACAAACTAGAGCCCCTTACTCACTGCTTTGCACTTGCTTTGAAACAAGAGTCGCAGTCCAGGACTTTTGTACCATGCCCTTCTTAGTCATTTGCTGGCATTTGGCTACTGGAAACCAAATGCATATCTTTTTATATTTTTACACAACCATGTTCTCTGAACTGATATGTCTTACCTCAAAAATATTGCTATTAGATTTTTATCTCTCCTTTGTGTTTGATTCTGGAAAATGATCCCTAGTTCATTCAAGTCTACTATAAATCAGATGTCATCTTACAACTGAAAATATCTTTAATCAGAGGGAAAGATTTAGGTGAAAACACAATGGGTGTAACGCCACCCTGTATTCCCCTGACATTTTCAAATGATGCCTTTCAATGATGAGAAATACACTATTACGTACGTTTCTTGCTGGGCTTCTCAGTTTCTGGGTGTTGGTTTTGGGTTAAGTGCTCCTTTGGTAGTCTGTGTTTAGCTGTATTTTTATCATGAACCCGATGTCAAGAGAATGCGAGTTCCCAGCTAATGAAAACCTCCTGCTTTAACCTCTGCTTGCTAGAGACGCTGAAAGCAGTACAATGCTACGAATAAGCTTTCTTTACTGTTTAACACAGAAACAGTCATAATCCACAAGGTTTTTCTTTGAACCTTGTCCTGAAACCAAACATAATTTTGTATTCAGAGCAGATATCAAAATTTTTACTACTGTGTACATCTCTCCATAGTGTAATGAGATGCTGTCTACTTACAGAAGAGAACCCAGGCCATTGTTTGGCCCAGGTGGTTGTATTTACTGATTTAGGCCAATATGGGCATGAAACCTCATAACAAAAATACACACATTGCTTGTACTGCTGCAAAAACATCCCTGCAGAGAACTGAAAAGAAACTGTAAAGCTGAGCTAATCTAACATGCTCTGCTTAATAAGGGGCTCTGATGCTTGAGAGCAATGACATCCGTGTGCTGCAGGCTCACTTTTATTCCCAGCCAGATCTTTAATAGCCAGAACCACACATGCGCCTGTGTGGCATTTGCAGTCAGCCTAGGAAATACTTCTGGGTCTCACCTGGTTCTGCGTCCTGCCCTGCTAGACACCCAGAGACACGTTTCCAATTTGCTTTGTCCGCTTTTGGCCAGTACCCCATAGGAACCACCACACCGCGCTGGGTGGCCCATCCCACCCACATCCCACCCACATCCCACCCACAGGCTGTGCAGCCAGCCCTGAGCTGTGCAAAGAGCATCGTCCTCTCACCTGTCCCTCAGCACCGCTGGGGGTGGATGCTCCGCAGCGCCCTTGCTCCAAGCAGTTCACACACACACACCCCTATTCATGCTGGGGTTTTGCTTTCAATACTTTGCCCCAAACAGCTGCTTGCAATTTTGGTGCGTGGCTTTTTTTAACAACAGTAGGGAAAAAACCAGGAAATATTTTCTTGTTTCACTTTTTCTGACAAGATTTACAACATTTTCTGTTGCAAGTTTGTGTTGAGAAGGTTCTGCAAATGAATATTGCTTTAGCATGAATTCTTAAATTTTTCCTAGGGGAAAAGAAATATTTTTTTCAAGATACTTTGTAGTCTTTTTCTTAATATATTTCTCAAATGAAATCCAATCTAACCAGTCATTATTTTCTGGATTGCCACTTCTCCTTTGCTGCTGTCCTCCTTGGAGAGAAAAAAAAAAGGGGAAAGAGACTGAGCTAGGGGTGAGGAGAAATAAAAAAGATAAGTCTCTCTCAGGGGTAAGTTGTGCACTTTGGAATTGGTACATTTGAAAACCTTCGGAAAGGAAATGTTAAAGTCTGTGATTTCCCACATCCCTTCTTCTGACGGTCTCTAATGACATGTTTTCAATAGCATTTAAAATTCAACCTATAGTGTATCAGAAAAAGATAATTACCATTCTGAGGTTTTAGATTGCTTCCCAGAAAGATCCAGGGAGGAATTCCAGGTGGATCATGCTTGTCTTTTTAGGAGTAAGTAGAGGACAGCAACTGGGTTTTGCAGCAGCTCTTGCCATTTTCAGCTGGTTTTGCCTTACAATGTGTTTCTAAAAACCTGAACCATAGCAGGGGCGTTGGGAAGATGTTCCTCTTTGGTGCACTCTGGGTCAAACACAGATTTTTACCCTGGATCACTGTGATCTGGGAAGTTTAGAGACTTGAGCACAATTACCTCCTTTGGGCTCTCCTGTAAGAATTTGGTATTCTGATGGGAGACTGAATGTCAGCTGTTTTGACTGATACCTTGTACTATGTACTACTTGTACTATGTAGGAAAACTTTAAAGTTTTCCTAACTCCAGTTGGATTTATTTAAGTGCATGTATTAAATAGCTGCAATAGGATTGGATTCACAATGATCTTATGGGGATGTAGAGAAATCAAGATGAGCAGCGTTCGCTTCTGTATCATATTTGTCTGTATGTGTCTGTGTGTCTGTGTGTGTGTGTGTAAAACAAGGGTATGAATACTGGCAATTCTCTGTATTCGCTCATAGATGGCACTAGAAATTCTTGGAATTCCTTTCTTTAGAAAGTAAGTAAAATCATTTTTACTTTTCTACCAATAGGTGGAACTAGCAATGTCTTCGCTACTTATGGCCTGACAAAAGAAGCAATGCTTTCTTCTTCCTAGCTCCATTTAATTAAAACGCAAAATGCAAAAGAATAATCACCCACATTTCAATTTCCCCACCAACAGCTCTCAAAGAGCAAGCCTCTCCCCTAAAAGAATAAACAGTATTGAGTTTATTTCAATATACAGCCAGAGCAGGCTAGGCAGAGGCAGAAGAAGGAATCAATGTGATTCAGAAAGCAAAATGCTGGCATTCTCCCTTTCCCAGAAAAGGTGGGGAGCCAGATAGCTTACCCTTATCTCTCATTTTTATAGATCTAGCTTTCCATTTGAAAGCAAACTTTGTATATGATGCAGCATAGTGACCATGCTGTCTGCCAGCTGCTCTCAAGTGTGAGCTCCATCCTTATCAGTATTCTTGAGTTAATACTAAATCCATGAAAATTAGGGCAAACAATCTAATTTCATCACATTTAAATTAGGTTACGTTCACCTCTGATAGCTAAACTTAGGTTTGGCCTCCTTAGTCTGCCAGGATTTTTACTTCCTATACAATGCAGATGTTGCTGTTTTAATTGGAAATTATCAAGTATGCAGGGCCAATGGCCTTCTAGATTGATATTACTGGAATTATGCACTTCAGGAGCAGGTGAATGAGGCACTGTCCAAAATGAAAGGATGTACTGAGAGCCCCTGAAAGGGAGAATACATCTCATTAATGTACAGCAAGGACGCCAGGATGAATGGAGCTGTGTGTGTATCTCCTCGCCTTTTGATGGGCTGAATGAATTAGGCAGGCTCAAAGGTTTATCCGTTCCCTTTCTTGGCTGAGTGAGTTTTTCCTTTGACAGAAAAAGAGAAGAGACCCAAAAGTCATCAGCTGTATTTTGCTCACCTCATGTTCCTCAGTTGCCTTTCAATGATGATATGTACATCTGTGTGTCCATGAGGAAAAAAAAAAGACCCTGAAATCTGAACAAGTGGGAACATAATTCCTATTTGTAAGAACTAGCAGAGCAACTCAGCAAGCCAGCACACTCTCAGATACTCTGCAGCACTGAAAACAAATTCCTATCCATCTATGTTCCCACCATATAGCTCTTAGTGATACTTAAACACCAAACACAAGGATCCTATACACAGGACAATTTATAGATTGCCCACTGCTCCCTGCTACGTATCTTCTTCTGTCTCCCAAGGGTCATAGGGAGTACCAACAACAAGGCTTTTTTGCATCTGTCTGCCTCACTGTGCAGGCAGGGCACGTAGGGATTTCCCAAGTTACTCTGTGGTTAGGAAAGCGTTGCAAACCCTGAAACTGCTCGCTTGCATCTGCCTTGGCAAGCTTTCCTGTAGGGCAATACCTGGGGGAGTGTCTTCCAGCAGCAGGAACATCTCACTCCATGCTGAGGCAGTCCAGGCAAGTCTTCTCTAGTAGTTCATCTTCAGTTGGGCCCCCAACACATGTACCTGGGAGAAGAAGAAAGTGTCAGAAAATGCTATTTTCTATATAACTTTAGCATAGAGAAATGTTTCTGTTTTATTTTCAAATACTTATCCTCCCTTTCCTAAGAATGATTATTTTTGACAGCTTTTTAAGAAACTATATCCTCTGTATTACCTTGACTTTTAGTATTATCCCTGTACCTGATGCCTGTAACACTCATTTGCCCATTTTCATTGCCTGTAGCAAAAAGAAGAAAAGGAATGAAAAGTCAAGTGAATAAAATTAATAACCAGGAGTTTGCTTGTTTCTACGGACAGTAAAGCTGGCAGACCAAAACATGTCAATACACCCAAAAAAAGGGCAAGCTCTGCAGTACTAAGGGCTACAGTTTGTTATCTTTATGAAGCACAATAGCCTAATGCTAGTTTGTTTGACTGGGTATTTTTTTGTTTGCTTAATTTTTCTCCAGTCTGGACTTCTCTGCATAGTTGCTCCAGAACTTTGGCTTTTTGATAGCTAGAAACCTTTGACTTCCATCATGCTCATTTATAGTTACTTCATTCTTTTCATAACTATTTTTAGCTGGCTCTCTCTTGGCGTTAATTTACTTTTCAGTGTGGAGCACTTTGCTGCCGATGTCCATTTTCACTCTGAAGATATGTAGGATTATAAAGTAGTGTCTACAATATTACCTTAAAAAAAGCTATTATTTTCACCAAAAAAAACCCACCACCCAACACAAAAAAGCTTGTTCAGAGAACAGTGAGGAGTTACATGGTGAGAAGGCACATCCTCAAGGCAGCACATCAGTGTATATCAACACAAATGTGTCTGATCTACCGGACACCCTAATGCTCGTGCTGCTCAGAAGACCAGTGCTCCTAAGCCAGTATGCTACTCTTGTGGTACACTACATCACGGCTGTATTAGCAATGCAGTATATTTCATTATGGAGATCACCTGAGAAGCAGTTTTCTGCTATAAAGATTGGATGGACAAAGGCTGCCTTATCCCATGAATAATTAATTCTTTTCAATACATTTCCTGTCCTACCTGTCTAGAAACCTGAAAATTTAGCTCCAAAAAGTGAGAATATTTCTTAGCCCAGCACAGCCAACAACTTAGGAGTTTGTAAACTCATGTAAAGGGAAAATATCCAGGTTCAGTTCTCTACTCTGCCCTGCTACAGTGTCAGGCTTAAACCCACGCCCTCATTTATTGCCTTCAATGAATGGCTACTTTGTGGTTCAAGTAGCATCCATCAGTCTATTGACTGCGCTCAGAAATCCCACTCTGCGCGTGAATAACTTTGCTGTGAAATGTTTCCATTTAGAGGAATCATCATGTATAACTATGTTGTCAAAACAATCTCTGCTGGCACCTGACGAGAGACCAAGGAGCTCTTCCACAAATGCCTGCAGGAATGTGTGCAGGGTAGGGACATTAAGTGCCAGGTGTTGGTAAACATTTTCTCTTGTAAGTCATGAGAAAAGCTGATTGAACACCTGAACCTGCTGTGCGTGGAGTGCCCTCAGCTTCCTCTGAAGTCAAGGAAAAATGGGAGCCACCTCCTGCCTCCCTGATGGGACGACAGCCTGCGACAACCTATTCGTACTCTTCCTAAATGCAAAAAAAGCTGCAAGACAGCAGCTCCAGGAAAGCTGCCTGAAGGCCAAAGAGGGTCTGCCCACTCATGAGCCACGAATCCACCACACCACACCAGTACCAGCCCTTCCTGAGCAACACGCAACAAGAAGATTGCATCCCAGCTACTCAATATTACTGTCTTCACACTGAGAATTATTTTTTCCCACTGAAGTGCCACAGTAAATATTAATGCCAAGGAAAGAAAACACTTTTGAATGAAGCAAGGGGAGAATGATCGGACTTCTTAGTTTTTATTTTTTGTTCATTGAACTTGAATTCAAAAGTGAAATGATTCTGGGGCAGAGACTGTATTGTTAGCTGTTGTGTGAAGTGTGTTTTAACATCAATTCATTAGTACTTTTTTAAAAGTATAAATTCCTGCATGCAATAACACACAGATTAAAATCAGAGGTCTACTAGGCTTTTTTTTTTAAAAAAAAAAACAAAACCAAACAAAACCAACCAATTATTACTGCAAATAACATTTAACTGAAAGGCATTAAAGTGAAAAAAGTACACTTACAGTTTTGCAGATTAAGTATTTAATTATATTTTGTACAAAATTTGCATCTCCCTGCAGCAGAGGAGAATAATCTTTTTTAAAGAATGGCAAAGCCCAGCTGACACTGCGATGGACAAAGAGAAGCGACAGTGACTTCCCAAACTTGTTCTTCAGATTTTAATTTTAAGTTAACTGTACCCTTAAGAGAAACAAAAGTTCATTTGTTCCTGTACTAATGCTGTTCAATAGCTATAATGCAACTAGAAAAAATATGTAACCTAACCTGCTATCTCATACACATAAAAGAAACCCCGAAGTTATGTAGTCCAAAGTCAAGCCAAGACTTTGGCCTGAGCGTGGGTATTACTGCCCTAGTAAACAGAAACTGAGACTTTGGATAACCAGGAGTATTGCTAAAGTAATAAAAGTTCACGGAAGCTGCAACCAGAGAAAATTTAGATACAGAATAATTAACCATGAAATTATGATCTCAGCCAAGAAAGATGTGCCAAGATTCATTCAACTAATTTCAGAGGCTTTTTTCATGGTCATTAAAAAGACATATAGGAGAAAAATGATCTTATCTTTCATTTCTCCTCCCACTGTGCAAGAAACTGATTACTTTTTGAGCCATTACTTTCTGAGCCGATTTGTCTGTAATTACATTCATTGGTAAAAAGATAAGACAGTTGAGGGTATAAAAATGAAATCAAAAGCCTGATTCACTGGTGTCGGCTGTTCACAGTAATATCACAGGGAATTTGTGCACAAAGATCAAAGACTGTGAAGTCCCAGTAGTTGATGCCAGGGAGGCGGGTACAACATCACATCCCTGTGACAGCACTCGTCTCATGGTCAAGCCTGACTTCTGCAGAACCACCTAGAAATTTTCAGGACTTCAAACTGACTGTGATTTTGAATTTTTCTTTTTTTATTTTTTCCTCTATCTTAGGTTGATCTGAAAATCACTCTGTGAAAAGGACTCTGTGATTAGACCTGTGGAAGTTGAATATGTGTGTGGGTGCTTCCAACTATTCACAGTGGCCGTGGGCTGGAATACAAGAGTGGGTGAAGTTTTTGCCGCAGAGGAAAAAGCATTTTAAAAATGGCAAATAACTTAGAGACCATACCATCTTTGGACATTTTTTTTCTCCTCAAGAAATGCATTTTAGCTTTTTGTTTTGTGAAATGTATGTCTTATAGACTACGCTGTAAAATGCTCTTTTATGGCTGAATCATACAAAGTTACAATTAAATATAATAACACAGAAATTAAAAAGGTGGGCCAGATGGGAAAGCTGAGGAGGCACAAAAACACAGCACAGCTGACAAGAGTTAACAAAAAAAAAGCCTCTTGATCTAGAATCGACATGTCTAAGTGCAGGAACAGAAGCAAGACTTGGTCTGAAGGGCAAAAAAATGAGATCAAGTCTGGGGCCGATCTATAACCACTCCGTGAAGAGGCTGTGGACAATTTGGAGCTGAATCCTAAAGTAAAGGTACAAGTATTTAAGACTCAGAGCAATGTGAAGGTGCTTCTTATTGAGGGCAGAAGATACAAGTATGAATATACTTTAAATTTTTGCCTGAACATGCTAATTTAGAACTCACTTTTTCTAGTAAGATCATGGCATCAGCATCATGCTTAATAACCACTGTCTCATTCGCAGTTAAAGTCTGCCTTTGAGTTGAAAGCAAAGGCAGCAACTTTCCACCTGTTAGCAAATTTCTAAACAGAAGAGGGAAGAGAACTGCTTGCAGCACTGTGCGTTTGTGAAACTCCAAAGTCATTTCTACTTTAATAAGTGACAATGGAACATGAGTAAGAAAACATCTGCAAAGCATGACTTCACTGTGATCAGTGTTTTCAATTCGTTTTTGTAATTCAGGAGAAAAAGCAAATGAAACTGGGGTAGGGGGTGGATGGCAGCAGAGGGGGGGGGTACCACGTGCGATCAGCAACATGTTAGACACAAGTAGCCTTGGTTCATGTAGCTCCCTGGATGTCACACCTGGCCATCTCTGGTGCTTCCAACATGCAGCTTCTGTGGGACAATATTTGAGTTCGGTGCTCAGGGGGCAAAGCCCCGTGCAATGACGGGAAGCCCCAGGCCCAGCTCCTCTGGATACAACCCCCCCAGACTCATTTTGTCATGCATTAGGGTGCAAGGCACTAGCCCAAAAGCCTGTAAGATGCCTTGTGGGCAGGGGACTTTGAGTTCCCCAGGGCAGGCAGCCCACAACCAACTGTGCCCACCAGGCAAGACGACGTCAGGACAAACCTGCGCGTGTCCTGCCAGGGAGTTATACAATGGATGTGATTCCACAGAGGGTGCAGCAGGCAGGAGCTCTGCCTTCACGTGGCACAGTGCTCCCGCAGCCCCGGTAGGACAGTGCCTGCAGGAGGCTGCTGTTGCACATGACGGCTAAGTGCAGCCACCTCCAGAAAGGAAAGGCCACGGGGAACAAAAGGGAATAAAATATTAATTGAAATTGTATTTGATAAATTTTTAATACGGCGAGACCAATGAATTGAAGGCCAAAGCTACTTTCATTAGAAAATGGCATTACAATATCTTGCAAAATGAAACCAAAGCTGGGATTTTGAAAAGCATGGTTCTGTGTTCTGCTCCAGCAGCAATACAGTGAGTCACTCCTTTCAGCGAATAATAGGCCTGTGTTCGACTCCTTGGTGCTTTCAAGTAATTTACATTAATTTGCGAACGCATCTTTCTTCTACTGGATAAGCTGCTTATCAAGGTGACATACAGCCATTGTAGCTTTGCACGGAATCTGTGACAATTAGAAGATTTTCTATTTTACCTATTTTCATTCTGGGAACGTTAAATATGGCAAATCAAGATAAAATATTGACCCGTCTGTGAAAATAAATGTGATTCAGTTTGAAGAATAGGGCGTTCTTCACATGTGAAGAACATGACATCCTTTTTTCTAACCAGTGTTTTGCAGGCCTAAGGTTAATGTGCAGTCTGAATTTGTTCTGGATGACGAGGGGCTTATCAACATACAATATTTTTTCCTTCAGAACCAGGAGCAAATCATACCTTTGCCTTCAAATTATAAGGTAAGTGTTGAAATAAATCAGTGGTCTCACCTCTCCACACTGTTTTAGGAAGAAAGAAAACAGTAAGTTGGAAGGACTGATGTTCTAGTTGTAATTTTTTATTATTACTGTTTATTTTCTGTTTGATTAGCTACAATCACGCAAGCTGGACAAACAGATTAAATCATAATACATTATTTCTATTGCATGCCAGCTGCAAGAGATAGATCTTATTCATTCCAGTCTTGCAGGTAACATTTTTTAAAACATCTATGCTAAAAAATAATTTTTAAAAAAGGAACAAAAAAGCTCCCTGAAGACTTTGTATTTGGCTTACACAAGTGTATTCCAGAACCAAGGAAAATGCTTTGATTATGCAGCCCTTACAGAAACCACCAAGGCACATACACTGATAACAAGAGGAAAAAGCACTTAGATCACAGTCTGAACTTTCCAATTACAACACTGTTTTTTCAAACCCCCAAAAGGCAGTGTTTGGCCTTTTCTGTTATTACCAATATCAGTAGAAACCTTATCTTCAAAATATACCTCAGTTTTCTGAAAAACTACAGAGAATAAATGGGTCATCCTAAAATTAACTCAGCTGGGAGCTGCACGGTAGCAATGAAGGGATGTAGGTGCGAGCCTCCACAAGTAACTCAGAGCAACAGTTCATGAAGTTTCCACAAACCTGTGGCTGTCAGGCGTGATTGTTCACTCTTTGTCTTATTCTGCACCAATGAACTTCCTACTTTACTTCATCTTTTAATTTGAACAAGAAATGATCATGTGCAGAATCATGTATGCAGATGCCTGGTCTCTCAGAGTCTGCCAAGCAAGCTGCTGCTGACATATTCCCTGCCAACAGCAGGTCCCTGGGAGATGCCATCTCCGTTGGCTTGTCCTTCCCTCCCTGCCCCCTAAGGCAGTGTGCCCTCAGCCAGCAGCTGCATCTGAGCCTGGGGAGGTGGCTGGAAGACCTGGGTCACAGGTTGGGAGGGTGGTTTTTACAGCTTTAAAATCTTGTGTTATCTTTGGATGTCTGTGGAGGTGGAGAGGGGGGCATTCCAGACTAGCACCCAGATATACTCAAGCTTGTCTGTGGTTTGTTATTTATATTTTATGCTTTCTCAAGCTGCTGTTCTGTCATGTTTCCCTGCCTCTAGTACCTTTTGATGGTCTTCATTCAGGGTCTTGGGCTGGCGGCCTTGCTTGCTCATTTATCATCAAGCTGTTTACTGCAGTGGAGACTTGGCTGCTGCGACTCCACCAAGCCACTGCAGTTCTGAGCAGTGCTAACTGTGGCACTTGGCAGTCGACGAACATGATTTTTCAAAAGGTAAGGTTTTGTTCTACAGTTTTTCCAGCTAGGTAGTGTACTTGGTAGTTAAAATGCACAGCACATCCAAAAGGCATAAAGGTTTTTGAAAATGGAAAAAAAATACCCAGTTTTCTTCTTAGACTACTGACTTATTTCGATTACAATCAGATCTTTGGCTCTGAAGCACTGCTAGCATTGAATAGGTTCTCATTACCTTTTAATTTCCATTTCCTATTGCTTTAAAGCTCTGTTGCAGCCAGCAGCAGGGCCAGATCTAAACTGTGAAGCAGCTGCTGAGTACACTTACAGACCCTCAGGGATAATATCTGCTAGAGCCTCTGGGGTACTGATACCAAACCCAGCACCCAGTCACTGTACAGCAGCAGCTGAAAGTCTTGCGGACCTCAGCAGACCTCAAGCAAACGATTCATGATGCATCTCCTTTGGACTTTGTCCCTGCTCCTTTCCCCCATCCCTGACCCCCAGACAGGGCTTAAGGGCTGCCTGAGGAAAAGGCTGAAGTGAAATACTCTAGGGCAGTATCTGTGTGTCTCTGCCCACCTGAAGGACCAGGTAAAACCTGTCTCTCAGAGGGACCCCCCGCCACCGGCAAGTCTGCAGCACATGTGATGCCCTGTGCCTGTGTGGGTAGGGGGTTCCCGGCACCAGGGCACCCAAACCAGATTGTATTTCAACACAACTGCAGGTGCTGTTGGCTACCAGGCTACAAAGGATCTCCACTTAAATTTTTCAGAAATGTGTTGAGTAAATTTTCCATGTTAATTCTATCTTGATTTCTTTTTGTATTCAGGCAGTCAGTGCGAGTTTTAGCTTTTCTATCCCAGCTGGCAGGGGTTTTGTTTGATGTTGCTGTTAATTCTACTGGATTGGAAAGCGCTTCTGTGAAGGACGCTGCCTGAATGAGCAGCGTTGTTATTTATTAGTGCGCACACATTTGCACACTGATCATGAAGGACAAGATAATTTCTGTCAAAGTTGGGAAAAGAAAGCATGGGTATCATTTGTTCAGGCACAGAGTAACCTTGAAAGTGCCAAGAGAGAATGAAGTTGCCTCCCTGGATAGGGAAATATGCTGTACTGAGCAAAAGTGAGAAGTATTTAGTGAATATTAATGGAGAGGAGGATAAATCTCTGTTTGAAGGCCATATAGTGCTTGTATAGTACCTCTGCTTTCAAGGCATCATCCTCTGCTGCAAATAGCACATATATACTCCTCTTACATAAACACATTCAGTATGACTGATGTAAGAGTTTCATGTCTAGGCTTTGTACGACATAAATATGTGTGCTCAGTATTTATAGTATTCTACATGTGTGTATACATGTTGCTGTACCTATATGTATATTACATCATTACTAGGTTGCAAAGTATTTGTATGATAAACCCATAATAGAACAAGGTTGTAGTAGTTTACATACTAATGGGTAAATTCTCGCTATTAGGAGTAGAAGAAATCTCCTGCCTATTTAATACTAAGGCGTTACTTTGTGTAAAGCTGCAGACACAGGACATTACAGTATTTTGCATCTCTTTGTAGTTTGTCAAAACTTCTCTGAAGGTACATTTTTTCCTCAAAGGGTGCTGATTCAGCTAAACTGAGAACTCTTGAATTGAAACAATTTGTTTTCATGCAGCAGAAGGATTTTTATTTGGTCCTATAGGGAATACCAGCATGCCTATTTTTCTGTCAAGGTTCTAACCAAGCAAACAGAACCTGGAAAAATCAGAATTTCCTAATGGTGTGAGTTTCACTGACCCTACTTCTCATATATTGAGATTTGATTTGATGAAAACCTCATCACTGTTTTTCTTAGTTTCTGCGGGCTTTGCATCCAGTGCAGTGAGTGCTGCACCCCTGTCAATGTCTTTTGACACAAAATGAATGCGGGATGAGACTGACTCAGAAGGCAGGTAGGTGGATGTGAGCAACTCTTCAGGGTAGAGGAGTGGCAGGCCTGAAGAGGCACACCCAGAATCATAAATGTCCATACCGGATCAAAATACCAGAACTCAGGAGTTCTTGCTCCTTCCTCTCTTCTCAGGCCCCAAGGCTGAGAGGCGTCTTGGCAGCCATCCATACAGGTAGGGGAAAGGGAAGCAATTGCTGGCAGCTGGCTGCAGAGGGTCACTTACAAGACAGAAACACAGAAGAGCTTGCCTGGATTTCCCCCCCCCCCCCCCCCTCTTAATTAGGTGATTTGTGGCTATATTATTTTCGGTGACCTTGTTAATGCATCTGTAACCATCTCATTAGCTTCAGAGCTATCCTTGGGATTTGCCTAATGACGATATGCACTATCAGGATGTCAGATGCATTGCACACTAGCCCTCACTGGCAATATACTTTCCAGAGAGAACCTAGTCTGTATGGGACTGGCTAGAACAGGACAAATGGGCTATGTGAAATAGACACATTGACTGACATCCACAATGTGTTTTCCAATACTCTAATTCATCACTAAACCTGAACGGTGACAAGGCAGGGTGTTTCAGTGCCCTCCATGCTGAAAAGAAGAAGGTCCTGGCACTGGTCAGAGTAACTGTGCAGGCAAGCAGGAGGGATGGGCTACAGCTGGAAGATGCTTGCTGTATACTGCAAATGCTATTATGGCAGTAATTATTTTAAGTCTTGAGTTTTGGTCTAGCCATTTTTCAGAAGCATCAGCTTTCAACAATTATATATAAAAAAAGACTCTAATTTCATTACAGCAAATAGCTGGAAAATGAGCCACAGAGTATCATGAGCCATGAAGTATTTATTTTGATTCCTTAAAGTGGAACAGAAATTAGAATTCTAAATGCTATTTCGTGAGAACAAGAAAGACCTGGGGGAAACTGAATCACATATGAGAAAGTGATACTTCTTTGACTTGATCTCTGCTGTAGCCCTCAGTACTCACACAAATGATAGGTAAAATGCTGCCAGATCAGAAAAGGTCCATTTTATACAATTGCAAAAGATGCCACCAGGTATAGACTTGCAGAGAATCTCTCTGCATTACTCATGCACAGCAATTTCTATGCTTGCAGCCCAAGCTGGGATTGAAATTTGCGATGAACTGGTCAAGCATAGGTCTAAATATTATCTTGTATGCACAAGGCCCTCTTACAACATGCAAAGGCTTTTAGCCTGGGTTTGGTGACACTTTACTTTGGCAGCACTGCATGGAGGTAAACTCTTGCTGATGTGCTTACTACGGAGTACCACAGCAACCTACCTTCAGCTACGCATTGTGTTGTGGTTGGTTGTCAAGCTTATCTTGGATGTGTCTCACCAACAGTGTGTTACCCTGGTCCTCAACCATCTTCTCCAAGCCTTTCTTGTGGCCTCGCCTTGGGAAAGTGGGGAGCAGTGATGCCAGCTTAACAATGGGAGGCCCACAGGCAGTGACAAGGTCACCACTTCATGCCTGACGCATTGTCTTCTCCTGGGCACCGCTCTCGAAATGCTAAACTCTTGGACTTGTCACATCACTCACTATACAGACAAGCGATGACCTTTGCGTTAGTGACAGCTTTTGCTGTTAGCTTCAGAGCTGATAAAACTGCTGTTCTCCAAGAGTCCTATATTGGCAGCATTACTAATATACCTAGGCCATTTTCACTCCATCGTGTTTATTGAACATGGACTCTTAATTTTATGAATCCTCGCTGGTGCCTTCATGCCTCCGGGACATCTGTGGAGGGAGGAGCTCTTCTGTGTCAGGGGACAAGGCTGGAAGTGATGGCAAGTCAGCTCAGCCCTGAATCAATGAAAGTGTGCTTGATCGCTTGGTCTGCTGCCAATTTACTCCCAGCCTGGAGCAAAAGCAAGGCCTGGAATGGGCACAGGTTGCTGAAGGAAGCTCATTTACGAGCTGAGGATTGTAAAGGGGGAAGTAAAAAAAGAACAGTTCTCCCTGGATATGTCTCTCATTTTCCCACTCTTTGTGTCTTTCCTTCCACTAGGAACTTGAAACTGGCAACCACCAGTGGAAACGGCACACCATGCTTCACCCAGAGCCCTGAAACTGGATGAAACACCACTATATGCTGAAGTCTTCCCATCCTTACTATGCAAATTGGCTTCTTTCTTTTGCTTTGGGTAGCTTCATGTTCAGTTTGTCCCAGGAGGGAGAGTTAAGGCTTGCATTATGACTACATTAGCTGTATCTTTCTATCTCTTTGTGTCAATGTTGTCTCTTCATCATCAGATTCCTGCATCCTTTCTAGAACTGAATTTTAAATACATTCTTTTTAGTAGTCAAAAAAATTAATTCTGCAAATGCTGAGGCCATTTTCCCTCCAACTGCACTTCCTGAATAGACGTCTCTCAGGGTTGGACTACTTTTTAAGCAATACATCCTCATTCTGGGACTGAGGGTTGCAGGAAGAAGCACTCTCACCCTTCTTTGCGGAGATGGGTTGTCTTTAGACCTTGCATCCAGACCTTGGAGGACAAAAAGAAAAACCCTGCTAGCTGATTTTCCCTCAATCTGGAGCACAGGGAGAAGGCAGAAAAGCAAATTACATCAGGTATGAACAAACAAGGAGTAGGACCACCCCGTGCATGCCAGAGGTACAGTCAGTTCCTTATATACAGTCTGCTTGTTCAGAGGTTTTGGCCAAGCGAGGGTGCAGCCAGCAAGTAGTTTGATGTCAGCAGTCTTGTATGGCACTTCCAGAGGGAAATCTGGGGGACTCAAGATACTGACAGGCTATATCAAATGCTAATTATTAGTATGTCAACCATGTGACCACAATTCATTCAGCTTCTCTGTTGTTGAGCAGGCAGTTTACAAGCTAAGCTCCCCCTGATGCCGATGGGAATCAGCTGCCTGTTGAGACTTCATAGGCAAAAAAGAAAGCAGCCTCCAAAGTGCTCCAGGACCCATATTCTGTGCTGTGCTTAAATTGGATTTTGGTTGCTCTGTGTCTTTTACAACCCAGATTAGAGGCATTTACAGTTGTAGTCTCCTCTGTTACAGTCTCTGTGTTTCTCTCTTCCGAGTGCTATGGGGACAGAAGGAGGAGGAGCAGCAAAACTACAGCAGCACTGAGGGGCACAGCAATGTCAGTGCCAGCAGGCAGAGAGGGGCTGACATGAAGAGAGAGCAATTTAGCTGTGCTGAGCCAAGGGCTCGCTTTAGCTAAACAGAGCCAGATATAAACTTTGCTTCCCAATAAGTACCTTTACATTATGCTTTCATAGCAGCTAAATAAGGGTACTCTGGCAGAACCATTAAACCTAGGGAGGTTTATGACTTTCACCAGGATTGCACACAGCTTTGGATGAAAATATGTCCTTTGGCTATGATCTTAAAAGCAGCTGAATATGTGAGAAGAGATATATTACTTTTCCTCTTTTTCTTTTTCTTTTTCTTTTTTTTTTTTTTTTTAATGTATTGTGGAATTGATAAACAGAGGCACTCAGCCAGCTTTAGGGCTAAATCCCATCATGAGAAGTGGAATATGGTACTCAGATAAACAGCTTAAAGAACTGTGCTTATCTTGCCTGTAAGGTGTTAATAGGGATTCTGTACATTGTTTCAAACTGTAAGGCCTATGTAGGAATGGTATCACTCCGTGGTGTCAGTGCTCTATACTGAGTGCAGCCAAAAGAAGACCTGGAAATGAACACTGATTTAAAATAAGCAAGTACCGTAGTAGATATGCTTTTTAAAATAGGACTGCATTTGTTTTAGCAGGTGCAGCAGTAATGAAGCCAGGAGGGTTCTGCTTGCTTGATTTGTTCTATGTGGTTTATCTGCTGGGAAAGAGCTTACAAGGGAGTTGGAACCTACAATATTGTTGTGGTGATTTTTAAAAATTATTGCTATTTGATAGATTAGCTCAGATATAATTCTGCTTACTCAGTCCTCCTCTGTTTTTTTGGGTAGAGCTGTGTATGCCAAAGTACTGAAATTTTATGGGAGCTATGTGTGCATGTCTGGTTTTCCCATTGCTCTCATCAAACCAGCTGTGTTTGACCAATGGAAACAATATTCCTCATGTTACAGCAAAGCAAAGCTATACCCCAAAACAATATGCTGATGATATCAAACCTGGGGACCTTTCCATCAAATATGTAACATTGACATAAACTTGCAAATATTATTGCATCTTTACCAAAAATACAGACTTCTCAAACCATGCTTTCAAGTCCTGCTAGGAATTCTGAGAGCAAAACATGCATGTGGATTTTTTCCCAGCAATTCTTTCCATTTTATTTCTAAGAAAAAGAGATTCTGCTTTATATAGACATATTTTTTTTCTTATTTAAGGGACAAAAGATGTATTATTTGTATTTCATTTCTTCACTCTCCCATCTTCTAACAAATACATTAATACTTATCTCTCAGCATTTCCTCTAAAACAACTGGGTTATGGAGTGTTAATAGCTTTATCTTCTTTAGTTAATTCCCCATGATTTAAATAATTCCCAGTCTGACAGTACCTTGGACTTTTTACAGCACTCCTTGTCAGAGGATCTCAGAGCTCTTTTACCAGCAAGTCTAAATACAACTTCACATTACCTTGAGGAGGGGAAAGTAAGAAAAATTTGAATGTGGGGGGGAACATGGTGACAAAGGCCGAGGAGAAGGCTGGTGAGGCTGCACGTTAAATACTGTGTTCAGTTTTGGGCCCCTCACTTCAAGAGGGACACAGAGGTGCGTGTCCAGAGATGGGCAACAGAGCTGGTGAAGGGTCTGGAGCACAAGTCTTATGAAGACTGGCTGAGGGAACTGGGGTTGTTTAGTCTAGAGAAGATGAGGCTCAGGGGTGAACTTATCACTCTTTACAGATACCTGAAAGGAGGCTGTAGGCAGGTGGGGTATGTCTCTTCTCCCAAGTAACAAAATGACAAGATGAAAGGAAATGGCCTCGAGTTGTACCAGGAGAGGTTTAGATTGTATGTTAGGAAAAATTTCTTCACCAAAAGTTTGGTCAAGCACTGGAACTGGCTGCCCAGGGATGTGGTTGAGTCACCATTCCTGGAGGTTTTTAAAAGACTTGTAGATGTGGCTCTTAGGGACATGGTTTATGGTGGGCTTGGCAGTGCTAGATTGATGGTTAGACTGATGATCTTCAAAGTCTTTTCTGACCTAAATCATTGTATGATTCTATGAAAAATCTTATCTGGCCAAGATCAGGAAGCCAAAGGGCCCATTCAGTTCTCTTCTGCAGACTTTGGCCATTCTAGTCCACACTAGTGACACTCTCTTCTCATCAGTACTTTCTCTTCTTCCATGGCTCCCATTAATGGTATTTTTCATTCTAGTCAGTCCACCTTTTTCACATTGAGACAAAACATGTTTGGAGATCTTCTAACATAGACTTGCTTCTGCAGCCTGATTAATCAGGCTTTGAGATTTTGAGCAAGAATTTATGCAGTCCAAGCTGCTGCTATGTGGAACTGCTAATTGGACTTTCTATCTCCTACAGCATTTTACAGAAAGGAGTCACAGCAGTGTTTGATTTTCTTCACAGAGTTTACCAGTTTGGTAAATCTTAGGGAGATGCATTCACCCTAATCTGCCATGATAATTAGCCAAATAAGGGAATCAGATCAGAAACAGGTGTGAATTCTCTGCACCTATTAATTACAAACACAAGAACCAAGAGTCCCTGAACACCATGTTATGCATGTACCTTGAACCTGAGTCTCGGATTTGAGCTTAAACCTCCCTTGTGGTGCAATATTAGCCTTCTGACCAGCACAGATCTGGCAACATCCCTTGGTGATAACGTGCAAGTTACCGGCTGGGGAAGTTTCTCTTTTGAGTTATGGAGTCCTGCAGGCCACGTGCAGTTCTGCCTGGTCCTGCTAGGCGCTGAGGAACCTCAACAGGAAAGTAAAAGGGAGGGTCAGCAATGCAGCTCACTGCAGCCTGGTTGTGGCAGTAGTGGTTATTCTCAGAAGTTATTTGATAAAGAATTTGTAAATCGAAACACCTTGAAACTGAAACTGGCTTTTGAGTTGGAGACAAGTGCAGTGGGATGCAGCATGAGACAGAAGCCAAATCCATCCAAGATCAGTCTGTCTGCAATTGCTAATGGCCTCATCCAGGGCCCAAACAAGATGACTGGAAAGCTTTCCCTGGCCCACCAATTCCAAATCAAATCATCATTGGAAAGTGTGAAATTAGTGTATATAGTAATACCCATGAGTCTACTTTTATTGGGGCAAACCAGAAATAGTCCTGAGGATACCAAGGTATTTGTGGCAAGCCACTATGTGTTGGTGAGTCAAGACAAGTTGTCCTTTCAGCTCAGTATCAAAAAAGTAATGAAAGCTGATTTACTTGTCAGGTAACAGAAAATTATGCTGGATATGGGACTGTAGTCTCTGCCTAGTTTCATAGCTATGCTCTCTTTAATTAGCAGTATATGGTGAATTAAAATTTTAGGAATTCACAGGGGAATAATGAATACACTAATGTTGTTGGTAATAATCTACATAAAAGCTTTATGACAAATTTGGTGGTTTAGCCTCACCAGAACAATTAAAAAGCCTCACATAAGCAGTTCCCTCTCTTCAGGAAAAGATATCTCTAATATCAGTCCCACACAAATGGCTCATTATTAGCACCAGCAATAAAACAGGGAAGGACATCAAATTAGTAAAATATCAGTAGAAGGTTAGCTGTGTTTTGTTTTATAGCCATCTTCATTGGAGAGGATGTGCAAGAAGAGAAGTAGGACAGCACAAATGGCAGACAGTGTACAAATCCTGCAGACAGGAGACAGTCTTCTATTTCTGCAAAGCTCATTCCCCAGGGGCCAGAGGGTGAGTATCTGCAATCAGGCCTGGAGATGATGTTTCCTCTTCATTGACTAATCAGGATAGGTTTAGCCTGGATCAGGAGGAGATGTCTCTGGAAACAAGATCCTCTCTCCCATGTTGCACCATTTGGTTGCAACTCAGAATTCCCATAGCACCCGGTATCGAACATCTGGAGCCTCTCTTTCTTTAAACAGATGTTGAATTGCATGTTTCACTGGGAATGAAGACTCCCTTTCTAAAATACTTTTCCTGCTGTTGGAAGCCCTGATAGGGGTAGTCACAACCTACCCCTGGTCAAAGGATGGAATTTGCGAGTGTCCATAGGAACCAGAAAACACAGCTATTCCAGAAGGACAGAGGAAACTCAAAGGATATAGAGTTTGGCTCCTGAAGCCTACAAACAAGGAGGAAAATAGGTGAACTTGTGAACATGAGCTGGAGAAAAGGATGTAGCTGAGGGGAAAATAAAAATGTAATAACATGTTTCATTAGAATTAAGTAATGCTGTTCCAAGAGCTCACCCAAGAGTAGAGAGATACACATGTTATAAAGAAACAAAATGTATTTCCCCACTATAAACACTCACCTTGCAACATCCATTGTAATGTATTACCCCCTACGCAGAAAGTGGAACGTTAAAAGCGGTGACAAGCTGCTGTTGAATAGTTGCTGTTCACTCCTCCGGAGACAGATGAATATCTGCAACCTAGTTTTGTAAATCAAAATCATTCAGGCATTATCCTGACTACATTTACCCATGTGTCTCCATGCTAATCCAGCCAAGCCTCCGACCTCCGTCAGGGTTATAGAGAGGGGAGGTCCCCAGGGATAAGCTGTAGGGACTGCAAATGAGACATGCTTGATATCCTTAGAGGGAAAGCTTTGCAACCATGCAAATCTATTTATAACAATAGCTGTTGGTTTCCTACTCAATACAGATTTATGTTAAAAATTTACATAGCCATATTCTGTAAATATAAATCAGTACACAAGTGTTCATTTAGGAAAAAATAAACTATTGCAGATATTCCACTGGGAAAGCCAGAGCATATTTTTCAAGATCCCTAAAGCCAGGAAATTCTCGTCTACTTCATTTAAGAGGTAATGGATGTTTGGTTTTGCTCTAGGAGGAGGGGAATCAGAAGGGAGTTAGGAGGACTCTATCATGCAGGACTCAAGGGTATTCTGCATATGTTGCAAATAATAAACTCAAATTCAGCACTTTGCAGTGTGGTTTTCTGTTGTTTTCTGGCTGCACCCTGCCTTGATTGAGACATAGCTACCTTTGCAAATGGCACTTTGGGTTCTGTGCCAGGGAACAGTAATGGCAATAATGGGTCTCATTGCAAAGACACAATAAGGTTAATCAAAAAGCAGATGACGAGATCCTAAACCCTTTTTAAGCTGAGTTGTGTAAATAGCACTATGAGGCTGCTGAATGGCTGTTTTGAATTATGGTTATTAATGACAATGAAGGTCAGCAAGGAAGAATAAGCTGATACTTTCCATACAGTGTGTCCTAGAGATTGCTACTGTGTTAGAGCAATGCAATACAATGCCCTACCTCTTTCTGCCTACCACTTTGTTAAACTCAGTTTCAGCTGTTGAAAACATTAAGTAAAACCACTTGCAGTGTGCATTGGGTGCAGATGGCAAGGTGTTGTCAGCACAGGACAGGGGCTGTTATCTAATGGAATTCTTTTTAAAAACACAGTAAGAACAGGCCAGTGGCTGCCCTGCGCCAGGCACAGCCACTTGCAGCCTTCTCTGCAATGGATCCACCATAGGGCATGGGTTAGCCCATCAGCCATGGGTGGGCACATCGAAGACAGCAGAACTCCTTTGCACTGCTTGGAGGGAGACGTAGAGGAGTTGGGCATAAAGGAGTGAAGTTGAGCCTGGGAAAAAAGCAGGGGTGGGACAAAGAGTTGTTTTCATTTTTTCTTTGTTTCTCACTACCCAGATCTATTTTAACTGGTAATAAATTCATTACCCCCAAGTTTTCTGCTTTTCCTGTGGTGGTAGCTGGTAAGTAATCTTGCCTTTATCTCAACCCACCAGCTTTTTCATCCTGTTTTCTCCCCCCACCCCTGTTTAGGAGGGGGAGTTAGACAGGGGCTGGGTGGGCATCTGGTTGCTGGCCAAGGTTAACACAAGTGAATACCTAAACAGTTAATTTACTGGGTCCTTTCTCATTCCAGGCCTATATCTAACACCAGTTGCCTCTGTACGCTGTACTTCGTGGTTTAGGCTTGTCTCACTGCTAATTTTTTAGCACCACTGCCTCTGAGCTAGGAGGAGCTAGATTTCTCAGAACTGTATAGGGAGGAGGAATAATCTGGTCTGCCTGTGACAAGGGTGGGATTTAGGAAGGACCTGCTGAAAGCTAACACATGGAACATAACAGGGCAGAGAGAAAGTGATATGACACACATACCAGCTAGGGAAGAGGTTTTCTGTGTGGCTGGCCCAAAAGCAAGTGCCTGCTGTCAGGTGGTTCCAGGCCCATGTTCCTGTTTACTGGTATTTTAGTGGATGTACAGTCAAGCCTTACTGACACAGCGTCATATTTTGTGACTAAATACTTATTATAGTAGGAGATCCTGTATGTGCTTAAAAAAAATACGGAAAGAAAGATAGTTTTGATTCATCTGCTTATCTGCTTGGTATTATTATCAAAAATAAATGATATCACCAAATATTGTTTTTACAGTTCAGCACATTATTTTCATACAGACCTACCCAGTTTTTATGTATGGTATTCCTGGGCTCATTTATTGCGCATGACAATGGGTTTACACATGTTACAACTGTTCTGTTTGTGGTTGGTTTTTTTTATCTGAAAGCTTTTCATTATTAGTAATAGCTTCCTGTAAGGTATCAAGTTTCTGTGTGCTAGTTTTTCAAGTGCACTTGCCAATACAGCATTTATCAATATAGCAAATGAAGATATACTCTGAGATAATTATATTAAGTAAATGACAGATCCATTTTCCTGAGAGGACCTTTTTGGAAAGAGTTTGTTGCTAGAAATTTGGAAATATATTTTCATATATGTTAGCTGCTTTGCATCTCCTCCCATTTATTTGCTTTGACACACATTGCAGAATTCCTGTTGCAAAGAGAACTGGGAACCAGTTTCTATGGCCAGGGAGTTTATTGTGAAAGTTTGTAGTTGAGCAGACAGTTGTTCTTGCTTGCCAGAATCATCTACTGACCATCAGCATTTATTTATATGGTATATTTTTAAGATGGCTTTCATCAGAAATTAATTACTGTATCAGGCATATTTTTGACATGTTGAGGGCAATACAGGAAGCAAAGAAGGAATAGGACAAAGATTTTGATCAATGTTTACTTCAAAGGATGATTAATTTTGTTATTAGACAGAGAGGGGAGTTTATATATTGGGTTTCTATCTACTAAATCCGAAAAGGGGTGAGACATATCTGTCAGTGTGTGAACACCAAGATGATTTCCTCTCTTCTTTTGCATCCCAGCATAAAAATTTTATGATTCAAAGTTAGTGGCAAATAAATCACAAAGCTGAAGAGATGGTTAGGCCAGGCAGGTAACTAAGTGAATTGGGCCATATTCCGTGTTGTATCTTATCAAATTCACTTGGCAGAAACTATAAAAGTACCCTCTCTTAAGAATAATCTGGCATTGTTAAGTGCATCCGCCTTTGACTGAGTTGTAAATGTTTTCTCTACTTGCATCTGTGGAGCTACTGAACCTTCACTGAAGAGAATGGTGTCCCACCCAGCACAGTCTTTCCCACTCCTGTTTGGGAAAACTGTTTAGTGTTAGACCTCCCTGTCCTGTAGCTAAGGGTCTTTGCTATGGAGCTGGAGGCCACAGAAGTGTAGTGCAAACTATGCTGGCTTTTTGCACAGGTGAAATGACAGACAGCTGAATGTCTGTTACACATGCTGCCTTCCATCCTACCACCAACCACGAACGCAAGCATCTGGATCACTCAGATTGAAACTTCCAGTAGAGTCATTTGAGGGGGAAAAAAAAAAAAAAAAAAAAAGGAGGGGGGAGGTGGGTGGAAAGTATAAATTAAAATTTACTTATTGAGGTGACCTACAAAGCCTTGATGAAACTGATGGGCCACAGTCACTTGGTGTGGGTAGTTCTTATAATATACATGTAGATGTGAACTCTTGCCATTGCATGAAATGGAATGTATTTGGCAAAGCACTTCTTTCTTTTAAAAACTGATGTATTATGAATAGTCATGCCAATTTAATTTCTATTCCTATTTTATCAATGATTATTTGGAATGATTACTTGGGGCATTTTTATTTGCTGACTTTGAGAACCACCTAGCAGACAGACATCAATCAGCAGTGTTCTCTGATCTTTCCTCAGAACTGAAAGATGACCTAAAAGACTTTCTGAAGTTCCTATGAGCATTACAGTGCTGTGGCAGGATCATAATTTTATGATGGAGGAGTTCCTTGTATGCCACCTCTATTCACAAGCATAAAATACAAACTCCCTTTCAATTAAAATGCCTAAACAATCAAAAGTAGAATTAAGCACCTCACCACGCTGGAATGTAAGGCTCCATTTCTAGAGCTGATGAGAAGTCCATCTGATTTGCACAGCTTCTCATGATCCAGGGAGGCTGAGACTTCAGGTATGCATTCAGATGGCACCTGAACCAAACCTGGCCAAACCACCATGCTCGGCTGGACATGCCTCCCTGGTCCACCACAAGCAGCAGCAAAACTTAATAAGCCATCGTAGTTTAACAGTGAATAGGAGCCCTTTATCTCTCCTCAAAATAACCCATGGGTTCCTAGTTGTTCAGGGGCTTCCGACACTTTCACTCTTGGTGCTGGTAAATAAAGCATAACATGGAAACTTAAAAGCTGCCCAACCCTCCATGTATCTTATGTCACCTTCTAATAGTCTGGAAAAACTTAAAATCACAAGAAGCATGCCAGAATGATAACTTTATATAAAAAGCCATTAATGTTGCTGACTAGAGGTAATTTACATCTCAAGAAGTAGAAAGCAAGTGTTCACTTCGTAGATGAGTTTTTAAAATTAGGCTCTTCACATCATTCCAGGAATCTAAGACCCAATTTTCTCTTCCTCATTCAAAGTCTAATTAATACCTGCAGAGACATATTGTGTTATTTGTGTTTGTGACTGTACCTCCCTTAACTAATAGGCTGGAAGGTTTTATATTGATATATCTAAATTCACTATTATTGGTTATAGAGTTAGCAAGGCAATGGATCAAAGAACCATGGGCTTTCCTGAAGTATAAGTGGAGGGCTCGTATTGCCTGTGAAGGGTGAGACTCCTGTTGCAGCCTCCTGTAGAAACACTAGGACTCAATATAAAACCGGAGCACAGAAGGTTTTATTTGTAATATTTGCCTTACTCGAAGTGGGATATACTTCTAATTTAATTTTAAACTTCTTGAAGCAAGGGTCTAGTCCAAGCGAATTCTCTGGGTTTCTCCTGCAGTTAGTGAAGAATGGCCAGTAGTTTCAGGTAATGATTCTTCCTTCTGATCTCAAGCAGTTGACAGTGCCTGTCTTTGTTCACAGAGTGCTGGTAGGCTATATGGAATACAGGGATCAGGGCAAGTGACTTAGAGTTCAGTGCTTACTTTTCAGACATCTGTAAATCAAAATGGGATTAATCCTAGACCAGAATGAAGGGCTTCTGAAGTAAAATTTCTGGAGACAAACACACTTTGGGGTAAAACAGAAAGCATTGCCTACTGCAGTTGGAAATGAATTCTAGAAAGAAAGAAAAACTTCAAAGCAGCTGTATATAGAGCAGACTACAAGGCTCAGCACCATTCCCCACACACAGCTATGCTGCATCATTTTAGGTACGACAAACTTCCTGGTCTTCAGCTGTTTCCCCTAAGTGCTGGGGTTTCCCGTGAGGCTCGAGCCATGTCCTGCTAGTCCTGTTTCTGTTAGATGGGTAGTCCTGTCCCTACCCAAGATGCTCTGTAACATCTCAAAAGGCAATAGAAGCCCATGTTTAAGTAATTGAATCCCCTCCACAGTATGCTCTTTCAGCAAACTCCACCTTCTTCAGTAGCCTGAGCTGTGGGAGTCTTTGCAGGCATGGAACAGTAGGAGATACACCAACAGTTTGAAACACAGACCAAGACGAGGCTTACAAATGACAGGGAATGGAGTATTTTGAAAGCTTCTGTTATTCCAGCTCTTCAAGTAAGATGCAAACCTTTTTTACAAGACAGAGTTTCACTTTAGTTTCTGTGTCAACAGGAGATTTCCCCACAGTAGCGTTTGAGATCCCACATATAGCTGCCTTTTTTATTCATGTTTAGGAAGGTGTTTAGGCTGAAAGGTGGACCTGTGCATGAAAGTGTCTCTCATCACCTGTCAGAAAAAGCCACGTTGCAGCAGGATGCTGAAAATGGGATACAGTGAACAAAAGGATATGGGAAACCAAAGTATTTCCACCATCCTCCTGTCCTTCTCCTTGATCAGTGATATGCAATCCTCAGACATTTCTGACTCCTGCAAAAGCATAAAAGAAGCAACAATTGGTATCTTCCTTTGACGAAGGTGAAAACTGACCCTATTTTTCTCCCTCACATGTAAGGGAAAAAAAAAAGTAGTGTTTTCTTTTTTCAGGTTATGCCTTTTGTAGCTTGTCTTTTCCCAGAGCAAACTAGCTTAGATTATTTCAAAGAAGTTCACATTAAGTCACTAGGGGAACTGAGAGAAAGATAAAAGGAAAACAAAAATTATTAGAGAGCTAAAAAGTGGAGAAAGAAGCAGCTTTGAAAGTTCACCCTGTGATTGAAGGCTCTCCGGTTTTATCAGTACGCAAACACAGGCACAAACACATGTTCCTGATCTACTGAGATGAGATATCAGCAGCAGAAGCAAACAAGAATCTTCAGAAAGATTGGGTATCAAAACTGCCGGCACTGGAAAAAAACGTCACTAGGACACTCATGAAAAAAAAATCAAAACAAAACAAGACCCACTGCTTAAAACATTTATTGGAAAGAGCAGGCCCAGGCAAGCTTATCTTAGAAAGATTGCCCCAAAATCAGAAAAGTTTTTGAAATGTGAATGACATACTAGTTGTCATCTACTGGTCTATCATCTATGACAGCAAGAGGTACGTGGCTTTTATCACCCATAGGCATTGCCAAGGTTACTTCCCCAGAGTCTCCCCCTGCCTTCATCCTGCATGTCTTGCACAACCACCACTGATGGAGATACACAGACAACACTGCAGGGACACCTGTGGCCCCCTGATCAGTTACTGATTCACAGTAACTAACACCAGCAAATGCCACAGTTGCCTCTGAGGAGCAAACTGCAATTCTCCTGCCCTGCATCTAAGGAGATCTTCAAGGGTAAACAGCAAATTGTTGCTGTCCCTGATACCAGTCACTTGGAAGCACAAACAGACATATACAGAAATCACATGCAGGTGATTCCAGTGTCTGTTAGCTGCATACTTTGAACATGGGGAGAAAACTGAATTTTGCCTTACTGCAAGGAGCAAACCAAACCACAGATCTACTCATCCCAGAGCAATGGAGGGTCTGGGGTCAAGACCCAGGTCAGTGCTCAACAACTTGACAGTTTCTAACCACTTGCCAGTATCTTCTCATTGTTTTTTTTTCCCCTTTTGTTTTCATTTAACCATGTGTCAAAGCACTGAAGCAGCTTGTTGCTCTGCTATGATTGCCAGCTGCTCAAGTATATATGGCACAAAAGTAGTTTTGGTGCTTGGATAGGAAAATATTGTTGGCTATATTGGATACTGGCAGATGGCAATTCCCCTCTTTCTGTCATCACATAAGACATTTTCAGTGAGATGTTTTAGCCAAAAAAATGAAAACAGACCATGTGCTTTAAGTAACCTGAGTTTGTTTTGACCAAACTCGACTCTCTTTCCCTGTCCTCCATATACATTATGTCATTTCAGTTCCCCAGGAACTGGACATGTCTTCAGCTGCCAGCAAACACATGTTATCTGGGGACAGTATCGACAGCTCCCTGGCGAGACCGTTGTCACGTGTAGGTACCCTACAAATTTGCACTGTTTCTCTGTGCTTGTTTCCATTTCCCTTTCACTTTGGTGTAAAATATCTTCTTGCAGTATTTAGTGAGCTGCATTGCTCGTATGTCCTGTGCTGAGTCAGACAATGGCAATACATAAGGCACTTGTATGCAGCAGGTAGTGCTAAAGGGCCGTGATATTCACCAAATAAAGAACTACAAAGGTAGAAAGTGAGGGGCTGTCTCCCCTACCACCCACCACCACCACCACCCCCGATGGCAAAACCTTTTGTTGCATGACTGCATGGTTTTATTCCCACAAAGCTCTGGCTGGTGCACAAAGCGGATGGTACCCAATTTTGAGTAAACACTCCATTTTTGTTGTATCTTTATTGTTTAATTGGCTATTTATTTAGGGAGCATGCCCAAAGGAGGGCAACGAAGCTGGTGAAGGGTCTGGAGCACAAGTCTTATGAAGACTGGCTGAGGGAACTGGGGTTGTTTAGTCTAGAGAAGATGAGGCTCCGGGGGAGACCTTATTGCCCTCTACAGCTATCTGAAAGGAGGCTGTAGGCAGGTGGGGTATGTCTCTTCTCCCAAGTAACAAAATGACAAGATGAAAGGAAATGGCCTCGAGTTGTACCAGGAGAGGTTTAGATTGGATGCTAGGAAAAATTTCTTCACCAAAAGTTTGGTCAAGCACTGGAACTGGCTGCCCAGGGATGTGGTTGAGTCACCATCCCTGGAGGTTTTTAAAAGACTTGTAGATGTGGCTCTTAGGGACATGGTTTATGGTGGACTTGGCAGTACTAGGTTAACAGTGGGACTTGATGATCTTCAAGGTCTTTTCCCACCTAAGTGATTCAATGATTCTATGATTTACCAAATGCTGTACAAGCTCAGTTCTGAAAAATTAATTATTCTTTGCTTTGTGGGCCTTTATATGGTATCTATGACTACAGTTCTTGGTGCTTGACAAACACAATTTTTGCTGCTCTCCTTCAGGTCAGAGAGGGACCATCCTCATTCCTATCAAGAGAAGCATGACAGAGAGAGGTGGAATGTGAGCTCTGCATGAATACTGGTGTCCCGCTGACTGGTAGCACTGGCACATCGCTCTGCGTGGGGCCCTGGCGCGGGCGGTGCAAAGCTTCCTTCCAGCCTCTTCTCCTGTATCTGCACAAGGCAGACATCGGGGGCTCTGGCTGAGCACCCCAGCAGTAGTGACTCAACAGTTTATGGCCATTGCAGAAGAGCTTGTCTTGCCACCTTCTTCAGCAGAGGCAGGGAGAGAAACCAGCCCTTGAGGACCTCATTCAGGAGCCTTGGCCATGAGATGGACTGAGGCAGAGGGGACCATTCTCCCCCTGCATGGCTTGCTTTCTGGTTTCCCATAAACTGTTTTTATCAGAGATTAAAAGCTGTATTGTGAAAGCAGCAGCTCCACAGACTGATCCATCTTGGTTTGGGAATAAGACCAAAGCTCTCTGAAAAACACAGGAGATGTGATAAAGACAATCAGCAAGCTGGTTCATCACCACAGGCTAGGGAAGTGGAACAATCTTGAATTTCTTTGGTAATTTAAATGTTAGCACAGCTAATGTTTGGCATTTCACTTCGAAAGCTTATTTTTTTGAAGTATCAGATGCATTTCAGTTTAGAATACAGATTAGTTTTACCTATTCATTTATCACCTAATTCTAGGTGATACATTATATCATGTCTTAGGTTTTTAAAGTATGAATGGAAAAATGCAAGGCCCTTTCTCTTCCCCTTCACTGCTCAGGGAGAAAACAAGGTCATACTTACATACATGACTCATTCAAATCCATGTGCTACAGTGCTGGGCCTTAAACACAATGTCTTTGCTCTAATTTAGTACCTGAAGTCATGGAAATGCCTTTCTAGGAACCTGTAGTAGGGCCATTACAGCTTTTCAAGTAAGTCACGTTGCACTAGGTCAGCAATAGGGTAGGACAGTGGGACAGCACCATGGCAGCACCTGATCTGCAACTACATACCTGTGAAACTTGCTGCGCAGGACCTGCTCATGCTGGTCAGAGAGTAAAAACCCTACAGACTTGGAGCTACGAGGTCTGAAGAGTGGCCCAGCTGAAAAATCACTCAAAAATATCATTATCTGTTATTTTTCCCCTCTTCCTTCATTCAAGGCATTTCCTTTTCTTCCTTTATTTAAAGCTGACTGGAATAAAGAGAACCATTTTGTAAACATTTTGTCGTGTCAGACTTAATCTTTGCCCTAAATTTTGTATTCTTTCATGGCTAGCTAAAATCAAGCCCTTCATTTTATTTCAGGAAGTTCTAGTAATTTTTTTAATGATTGGTATGACTTAAAAACAGTATTTTGTTTCTGTATAATTTATTTTTTTTCCCCAAAAAATAAGTTTAATAATTTTTTTTTCTGTTTTATCCCAATCTATGTGCAGTTCTCTTCCAATCACCCTGACAACGGCAAAGCTAAATGCTGAGATTCAAAAGGCTGCTTCTCTCATAAGGTGCTATGAAAAGTACCCTCAGCTAGCTGGAGTGATTACTGCCAGGCTGATTATTGCCTGATGACCAGATTGTTCTGTGTCTAAAAGGAGGGTACAAGTATTCTTTTATGGGCATTCCCTTAATGAGTCTACTCAGGGTGCAGTTGTCGTTGATGATGTTGTGTTAGCATTGAAGGGATCTTACTTGTCAAGTTCTCTACTTTGAGATATTTGGATTTTTCTTGAGGTTTTTAGCTAATTAACATTTTTTCACTTTCCAGGGTGCGTTCTCTAACTATCCCTTTACATTTCCCTTATTCCGTATGCTGTAGATACATAGCCCAATTTAAAGCAAGAAAACATTTGTTGACAATCCAGGTTATATTTCCAATATGTGACAAATGTCAGTCCAGACCTAGAAGAACTGGACCCAGCTGCCTGAGGTACTGTCAGGTCAGGTATTTTAATCTGTGCCAAAGCACGCACTTAAATGCAAGTAAAATAGAAATTAAGCAGTTGGACTTCTGTAAGTGAAACCAGCTACAGAAATCATAGATATTTGTTATCACTGTATTGCTATTTTATGCCTGTATATGCTTAAAATAACAAAGCACTAAACAAGGCTCTCAAAATTGTAAACATAACACAACACCAGCAACATATACAGGACTTGTGAAAGCCTCCTTGCTGCATGTGACAAGAAATAGGAGGAAAAACGAGCTGTAGAGAAATAATTTCCTATTTAATTTTATTTCTTTAACCCAGCTGTTTATATAACAAACAATAGATGCTATCAATGTACAGGAATGCAGCCAAACGTGCATTTCATTGCAAAAGTAGAAAAGCTTGCCTGTTTCTAGCTGGGGAATGTTATAAATTTTTATATGAGATCAAATCGTGGGTTTTGAGCATCTGTTTTACATTATTAGTATATGTGTGCAAACACACACCCTGCTCTATTGCGTTTCACAGCCTTTCTAAAAGGTAGCTGCATTATTCACCAGAATAATATGGGTGTTTCTAGAGAAAGACATCTTCTTTAGAAAGCTAAGGCCCATTGGATTTCCGAAGAGCTGGGTGTGCAGCTCCCTAATCTTGTCTCTGAAGCATCAGCCTGCCCCTCCTCGGCACCAGGGGTACCAGGCTGTGAGTTGTTATGGTGGCAGGCATAGGTCCTCTGCCCTGCAAGGATGGAGGTGCACCCTGGCATGCCAGCTGGTGCAGCACAAAGCCACGAAGCTTCTGGGACCCCAGACCATTCCTGGAGACAGGATGCCAGTTGTAGGTTGTGTCTCCAACGGCTGGTGCGGGGCCAGCTGCTGGGGCGCCCTGTGAGGCAGGCAGGGGAGACATGGCAGGAGGGTGGCAATTAAGAACAAGCTAGCCCTGTGAAACTGTGGACCATCATCTAAGTAAATCCCCGAGGGCTCCTAGAGCCTCCCGTGGGCCTGGCTGCCCTTCCACTGCAGTGCCACTCTGTATTCAGGGCCACAGCCTATTCAATGATAGCATGTGGGGAGGGACAGCCATCTCCCCATCTCTCTCTGACTAACCCTAGGTGGCTGATGTACTTTTGGCAATTGAGGAGTGGCGGCTGAGTCACTCTGATGCCGGGAGCATCAGGGGAAACATGCCAGGGACACCTCAGGGTGATGGATTTTGGTCCCAGCAGTTTCTCCCTATCTCTGACAGTGAACCTCAGCATGTCCCAGACGACCAGGGTGTTTTTATTACTGATACTTTTATTTTTAGAGTTTGTTCTATGATAAAGCACCAAGTCCTAACCCCCACAAACAATGCATGATTAATGTCCCAGGCAGGGAAGACTGCTATAAAATTACAGATTCTTTTTTCAGTTTGAAGATCCTAATTTAGTAGAGTGAAGTACCTGCCGCTGACATCCCTGCGCTGGTATGCCCATCTGAGCTGAGGCAAGGTGAGGAGGAAAGAGCAATAAACTCTTGAGGGAGAAAATAAGAGTTGAGGGACTTTAAGAAGAATTAACTGACTAAAAAAAAATAAAAAAAAAAAAAAGAAGGAAAAGAGGCTTTTATGATGCAATAGTCTTGCACACTGGCTTTTTCCACTGCTGTCTCAAGGATCCCAATGGAGCTGCTGTCACAGTTACGGACAAAACTGAGCAAGCCCAGGTTTTTGCACATATACTAGACCAGAGGTCTGAGCAAACATTAGATTTCTTTTGTAATTTCAAACACAAACCATTTCTTTAGCCCTTTCCTCAGTACTTCTTTCTCTTAAACAAAACAGTTTGCTGTTGAATTATTTATAAAACTTAAGCAGTTTCCTCTGTGTTTCTTGCTCACTTTGGAGCATTTGTGCTACAGCATGACCTTGCTATGGGCCTCTCCTGCAGTGCTGGTGAATGGGGATAGGTGTGTTTCCCCCGGGCTCTGGAATGCGGATATCTCATAGGGGACCAATTTAGGTTATTTTATAATTATTTTTACAGCTGAGTAAAGGAACAAGAAGTGTGGCTTCTCACAGATCCAGAACTCTTCAGGTTCCCCAAAAACCTTAAACCCAAACCTCACTGGGAAAAATGAAAGTGAAGGTGAGCTGTGTAATGTGATTTCTGATTCCACAAAGAAAATGCTACATGTATTAGGCATTCCCCAAGCAGCAGAACAGGAGGGTTTGACAGCTTTCTGTTGTGACTTTAGTTTAGTTCTTGTACTTTGCCTCATAATGATGAGGGTATCTTCATTTGTTTATTTAAATACCCACTGAAACATGTACTAAGCAAACAAATAAGTGTGTTTTCATTCACGTTCTGTTGTATCAATTTCTTTTTTTCCCTGTGAAAACTGTAAACAAAGCTGACACAGCATTAATAAGCTACTGTCAGTGTAATTAATATGAAGAGGAGAGTTTCCCAAAGGAACACCTAATCCTTTCCATTTCTGTTTGTCACAGCAGGTTATTAGTAAACAAAACTGTGTTTATTTTACTCTACGTAACCTGTGCGCTATTATTTCCCAAACAGGGCTCACTCTAGCAAAGGCTTGCTACCATAGCTACCAGGCTACCTATACTTACAGCAAGAACTGTGTCCTCTTCTCGTTTGCTTCTGTAGGGGGAAGCTAATTGGTGTGAGCCTAAAGGAGCAAAGTCTCAACGTCTTACACAACTGAAAGAAACAACACCTTTTTAATGTGGCAGATCACTTTAACAAATGAAAATAATATCAAGATACTTTATGATATTATTAGTAAGAGCATACAGGTTTGATACACAGGAATGCCTAACCTCAGTATTCGGTATGATTATATCTGCACCTTGCTATCCTGGTGTAAGCCATTGCTTCTTGTACAGGTAAATAACTGTGCAGCTGGGGAAGTGTTTTTTACAACCTTCTGGGGACTTTCACACTGTTGCAAGAGTTCTGGAGTTGGTAACACGTCAGTCAAACCTAGCTTTTGCCTCAGTGGAGATAAGCAAGCTTAAGCAGCAAGCCCTGGAGGCACCTTTCAGGCACCCTGTGGGTGCAAGGGTGGGTACTCAGTGCTCATATGACTTGGTCCTCTGCTGCAGCCTCTGTAGTAATCTGAAGCAGCTGTGCCTGCCATTTCCCTCAATTCAAGGGGTTAAGGATGAGAAAATTTAATGGAAAATGAATGGTGCTTATCTGGACATGGAGTAATGGCGTTACTTATAAACACTGAAGCAGACACAGTTTAACAGCAATACATTAAAGGAAAAATTAAATGCAGACTGCTTAGATATTTTTTTTAATATTGAAAAGTCACTTTTATCAAAAAAATTGATCTGTCTGCCAGTCACTCTAGAGATATTCAAAATGCAATTGTAAATATATTACATTGAGATAGTGTCTGGTATTTCCAAAAAGCAATACAGGGCACAGAGGCAGTGAGTTGTAGGATTTCTGTAAGGATGCAGTACCTGTAACTAATGGACACTGATGGTTAAAGCTTTTGAAATGCTCTTCTAACCAGAAGAGAATCACTCTTGGCTTGACTGGGGAGGTAACTGCTTCACCCCAGGTAATTTCCTACCACAAAATCATCATGGTAATGTGCTCAAACAGGTGATGGTCTTCATTCTGGTCTTTCATTAAAGCTCTGCTGTGTTGACATCATAGATATTAAAATTATACCTATTAATTAGCAATACTACACTATTCCCCTTTCCAAAATCCTGAAAGTGACAGTGATTCGATGGTTACTCATAAACTTGATTCTGCATCTGCTAAAAACACCAGGAATCAGTAACTGTCCTGGCAGTACCAATACTGCACCAAGAAAACCAGTACCTGTGGCATCATGAGCAATCACTGCGTATCTTCTTACCACCGCACACTGCAATCTCAGCTTACCTCATGGCTATCAATCTACCAGGAAAACAGTCAAAAGCTGGAAGACTACAAAATAGCTTGTGTCAGATGACTAAATTTTTATCTTACCAACCTATATTTCTATATAGTATATTTCTAATACTTATTCCATTCACTGTCCCAAACATGATTCATTAAGGTTAACGATTCTTCTGTCTGCATGCATCAGTCATTCTAAGCTGCATTAGTGCGACTCCAGTGTATTTAAGGACTTATCATTAATTAAATACAGCTCATATTGAGATTTGTAAATGTAAAGTGCTATCTAAAGACTAACTATTAATAATTGTCAGATCCTTGTGAAAATTATAGAAGTACATCTATATTTCCCCCCATCTGCCATCCTTGGGAGGAATACAATTTCTCCATTGAATTTTATCTGGAGAGAGATGAATGTGAGTCCTCCAGAGCAATTTGTTTCAGACACCTGCATTCGGTGCAAGCTACGTGTTGCACCACATAATCCTTTTCTCTGATGCTTCATTTCTGTGTGTATGCTCAGCAATAGTGTGCGTGATCTCAGAAGCCTGGGTTTTCTCCTCAACTTTCTGGAAACATCAAATACTCTTCATCATGTATTCGGTGTTTTCTGTGCTGTAACTGTGGCTTCAGACGAGATTTTACCACATCTTATGCACAAAGACGCAGTGTGGGGAAATCCTCCTGCTCTTCTTGCAGTCCACCTGCAAAGAGCCGTTCAGTCCCAATGTCATATCTCACCTGCACTGGATGTTACTTGCCTGCTAGAGAAACAAAACTAAAGGTAATTGTAAGAGAGAACTTCTTCTTTCAGGGCAGAAGTGGCGGTGGGGAGAAGGCCAAACCAAGAGCTTATAGTTAGACCATTTCCACACTTCAGACCCAAAGTTTGCTGTTGCAGTTGAGGATTTGCCAAGATGAGATGCACAGACTGTTAGCTTTAATGATAGTTGTGGAGGAGCGTAGCACTGTATTCCAAAGCCACTTTGATTCCTGTGGAGATCTTGTTTCAGGGGATATTACTGCAAGGTTGAATGAGTCAGTGTTTGGCAAGTCAGAGCTGCAGAACTCCACAAGTGACTTGCACAGAAGGTAAGTATTTCCTTTCACACAGTGCAACACTTAGTAAAATTTAGCCCTTGGAAGTATATTAAGAAGAATACTTCATCCAGGGAACCCTAATCTTGCTGTGGGCTGGCAGAATATGCCCCATTTCCACTCTTTTTCCTGGCCACGCTGTCCACTGGAGTAGGAAACACTTCCAGCAGACTTGGTCCAGGGAAGATGCTTCCACATAGAACGTCTTGATGGTAGATGAGTTTGCAAACGAATAACCAGTACCAAAAAAGTACTAGGAATAAAAGATATTATGTTTGGGGGTTTTTCTCTTCCTTTCCCGTCATATCCTATCAAATGTAGATGATTTGTTCTGACAGTTGATGAGCAGACGAGGGTGTTAATGTTTGAGGAGAGTTTGGCTTCTATTTTGAGTATCAAAATCTCTCATTTGCCCAAATGAATACAGTGGACTGGTAGATTTCATCATCCATTGGTATTTTAAAAAAAATATAGAATTGTAGATTAAAAGTAATGAATGAGAAAATCATGCCCATTACAGGGCATATGAAAAACATTTTGATCATAGGATCATTAAATATTTAACTGTGGCATTTGCTGCTACTGCACATATTAGTTATGTGTGTATGTTCCAGTCAGGAACTAGCAGATTCCCTTTTTAAGGAGAATTTTGCCTTCCTTTTTTGTGTGTGCCATAAAGTATAAAATTTCTTTGCTTACTTTTCCTGCACTACTAGAACTGGAACAAGAACTTTTGATTTGTTATTCATCTTGAGAATCAGTATCTTATTTATTTATAGAAATATTACTCTTTAGTTAATTCAATAAAAGCCACAGAGTTGTAAATCTAAGCATCCGCATACTATTAAAAAAGAAGGAAAATACTTATTTTGAGTATCACGTTACAAATCCATTCTTAATTAGCAAAACATTGTTAGTTGACCTTTTACTGATTTTTGTATGTGCAAATTTTATTCTTGCACTGTTGAAATGGTACACCTACTCAACAGAATAAATAAACTTTTAATGAAATCTAAATCTTCCATAGATCTTGTGAAACAATCTTCAAGTCCAGTTTGCTTTATATTGTTGCAGGTAAAACCTATACCTGAACAGGAGCAGATGATGAGACAACAGAGAAATACAATTGCTGCCACTGAGACAATGTTTAAGCTGCAAAGACTGTGAGTGAAATAGATGTAGCAGGAAGGAAAAATGAATTTTAGATCTAGCATCAGGAAGGAAGAAATATAGAGTAAGCAATTACCTGAGAATACAAAAATGTAATCAGCAAGTTTTAGTACAATCTATTTGTACATTCTTCATCTTTTTCTTACAGTTTTGGTTATGATTTAACTTCTAGGCCATTCCCCTCCAAAATCCAGACAAACAACTTCATAGTGTATTTTATAAGAAATATGACTGGGAAAAGTCTTCAGTGAACAAGTTTGTTTAAAAATATTCTTCAGCGGATGGTATTTGTTTTGGTGGTTGTTACTTACTGCTTCTCAAAGCCCTGAGGAATTCGTTAACACTTTTTCAGCTAGTACATTTTATCTTTCAGCAACTCATTTCTTTGTGCTGTAGGTACATGTGTTTGTGGCAGCATGAAGCAAATAAATACTATGCACCAAAATACTTTTAAAAAGAGAAAAAAGAAGTCAATTAATCCAAATGCTCAATAGAAATGGAAATTAATCCCACCCTTTCTAAGCATGTGCTGTGAAACTTAAATAAATTTGCATTTAGGGATATGATTTCTCTTCACACCCCACCCACCCCACCCCACCCCCCATAACACATCTTTTCATGGGACCTATCTACAAAAATCTTTTCAAGTCTTGTCATTTGCCTTTGATCCACATATTTGCTTGGTGAATCCCATCCGGTCTTCATATGCTCTCCATGCTCTGCCCTGCTATTGCTTTGACTCAGGGCTATTTGTCTTCAGCTCTTGTCTATCTCCTCGTGTTCCTGTCCATCAGCAATGTCTCTCTCATCTCTGTCATTGTTTCTGTCCTGGGTTTTCATCCCTCCAGTTCATTTCTCCCTGCACCCCTCTTTCTTGTCAAGATCTTTCCTGTATCCTGCATCCGGTGGCTCCTGATGTTCCTGCCTCATCAGTTTCAGCTTCTCCTCCCACTCTTCTGGCCAGGCAGCCCCACAGTCACTGTGTCTTGCTTTGCTGCTTCTGCAAGTCCAACCCTTGTCCCATCTTCACTTTAAATCAGATTTTTTTTTGGCCAGGGCTGTCTAGGATGCATTGAGAGCTTGGAACTTGCCTGGAGCAGACACGTGGGAAATAATGGAAAGTAAGATCTTACAATGGCACTTGTGGAACAGCTGTTGTAACAGGAAAGGGACCAGCATTTATATGTTTATAAATTAATTTCTATGAATATTTTACTATTTTTTTTAATTGCCTGAATTTTTTGCTGCTTGGAATAGTATCACACAACTCTATGTGTGCCCACTGGTTCAAACAGAAGTGGATGTTTTTGAAGGGATCTGAAATGCAGGTTGAGCATATAGGTACGTACACACAAATATATGCATGTATTTAGGTTAATCCTTATATGTTATTTTAAAGAAGAATTCTGTTGTTTAGATGTAAGTTTTTATGATTCATTCACTGGCTTTTTTATTTATTCATGTAGTTTCACTCTGCACCCTTAAGCTATCACAGATATTTTATATGGTGGCACTTAATTGTGTTCATCCACCAGAAATGCTGATTGAAAATTAACATGTTCCTGTTCATTTCCTTCTGGAGATACGCACATTGAAGTTTAACAGGTTCGTTTTTATTATGTACGTGAAAAAAACAGACCATGGTAGCATGGCAAAATGCTTAAATTAATAGTTCTATAATCAGAAATCCTACCTGAAGTGGTTAGTTTGGGTTTTAATGGGTGTTCCACTTTAGCCATGGCCAGCTCCCTAACAGTCCTAGTACTTGAGCTTTATCTTCATTATCAGTTTAATGAACTGAAGAAAAAAAGATCAATTTAAATGCCTGTAAACCTTCCGTGAAGATGTGCTGAAACTCATTAAAGATAAGGTAAATTGATTAGGCAAGGGGTATACTGCCTTACACAGCCTTCACATCGGTGAAGCCTAATCCTGTATTTTCCTGTGAAAGGAAGAGTGGAGGCAGAAGGAGGGATCCCACAATGTACCACATTAGAAGAGTAGATGAAGGGTGGTTTCATTTTCACATAGCCTACTGCAATATGTTGGTGCCTGTGGAGTTGAACAGACAGCAAGGTTGGTTAGGCTGTCCTCGGTCGTCTCTCTCCTGGCATCAAGGCTGGCCTCAAGGATCTGTGGGAGCAGACTCTTATTAGCCCTCTCCTCTGCCTCCTCTCTGGAGAAGTGACATTTGCACTCCCTTCACCTACAGAAGTGGGCCAAGGGGTCTGAGGGGCAGGGAGAGTGCCGAAGCCTCTCAAGAAGAAAAGACCCCACAAGGTGTGAGTGCCCTGCCGTTGCCCTGAGCTACCCTACAGCAAGTATTCTCCCGCTGACAGTCATCCTCCCAGATGGAGAGAGGGAAGAGAAAAATGAGGCTGAGCCGGAGGTCCATGGCCCTCTCTGCTCTTTCATGGCTGAGGGAAGTTGCACCCCATTTTCAGTCTCAAAGGGCAGGATTCCTTCACTTTTCCTTCTCTGTTGAAGCTCAAGGGGAGACGCTGTGATTGGGAGGGAGTACTAGAGAGGCACTGCCTACAAGGCAAGTACATCAGAGAAATATGACATAAATTCTCAACCTACTGAACAGCTGGGGCCCACCTAAGCCACCTATGTGGCATTGTCTCTTTGGGCTTGAACCCACCCCACTCTCTAAGGTTTTACCAGGTTGGGTTGAGGGAAAGGAAAGGAGTATTTGGTATAGCTACACATTTAACCCCAGGAACAGCATGCCTTCGACCTTGAAAGACAACAGGAGAGTGTTTGCTTTTGAACTAGTCCTTTCCTAGCTGGGAACTGAATGCTGGGTGTCTTCAGCTGCCAGTGAATTAATTTACGCTTGAAGTAAAATGAAAAGGAGTTACCATGGCAGGTTCTCCTAGACAGATGCCATTCGGTATGTTCGGTACGGGTTCGGTATGTTGGGTGTGCACCAACTGCCTGCAAAACCCTTACCCTGGAAATAAATTTGGTCCCAGACATGTATGTTTCCAAGTATTTCAGTGTTTGAATACCTCACATCCCATGACAGTCATGTATTGTCTTCTTGTGCCAGATCAGGAATATTGGTGGGCAAATGGAAAGGATTTTGTTGTTCTTTGCCTTTCTCCAGCCCAGTTGCATAAGATTAGTCATTACAGTCTTACACTAAGAGATTTTTTACCAGAAATATAATTCTTAGGCTTGAAATTAAGTTAATAGGTGTGATATGTCTTCTTTTACTGGCACAGGGTTGCCCACTGGCCACAAGCAAAGACAACTGGAAAGAAGAAACCCCTGTCTGAGTTCTAGAATGAAAATAGAGAACAATGGGGAAAATTTAATGTTTCCACATTTTTATGGTTTGTCCTCAGCTCTAGCACTGGGACTTGCAGTCATGCACCATGAAGAAGCAAAGGTAGGTAAAATGTCCTGAGTACAAGATAGAAGTGGTTCTGGTAGCTTCATTTGGAACAACACCAAACTACACAGAGGGAGCATGATACATATTTGCAGATGTTAAATATTTTAGAATTCAGCGCATCTCTCTTCTCTATAAGTACATGCATCACAGCTGTGAAAAACTGACATTAGTCATAAGTTCAAGCCTCATGCCCAACATTCCCCAACTGTCAAGTTTTTAATTACATTAACATTCACATTTGTTTGTTTCCATGTTCCTAAAATGAAGATTAATTTTCATCATGCCAAAGTTCTGAATGTCACAGGATTTCTGTAGTCATCGTTCACAATACTTGCCAGGAAGTAATAGTGAAAGCAATTCCAGCTGTTGGTATGGAAGTCTGGAGGCTGATGAGGAGTAATTGCATGATCTTTTGAGAAGAAATACCTAGTGCTAACTCACTGTCTTGAGATGTATAACTTTGTAAACCCTTTGCTTAAATTTTGAAGTAGCAATGCGATTTCCAGAAACTGTAATGCACGTTTTGTCCCTAATGAGTGTCTTCAGTCAGTAGAATAGAGGGCGTATACTAGTATGTAAGGAAGGTAAGTTGCTATAAATTGGAAAAAAAAGATAAAATTGCAAGTTCTGAGTTGTGAGTAAGAATTGTGCTCTGTGGTATAATTTGGGTGGAGGGGGATTAATGATTTATACTAACTATAAAGAAAAAAACTTAAAATACTGTAGCTGCTTTATTAATGTAGTTATTAATTTATTTTTTTATTATGCATAGGAGGAAAGATGGATTATCTCATAAACATCCTTTCCTAAAGATTGTGCAGTAACTGAATGATGAACGAGGCAGCAGTTGCAGCAGCAGGTAGGAACAGGGAAAATGTTGTTGAGCAGAACAAGACAATAAACTTGGATTGAGAAACAACATCAGAGACTGCATTGCTGCTGTGGCTTTCAACCTTTCTATGCAACTGCAGCTGCTTTTCTGTTTCTCCTTGTTTCTTGTTGATGATGTATTGCAGGCAAGCTTAGCGAGCTCTTGAAGTTGAAGTGACAAGACAGCAAAGCAGACCAGATGACAGAGAGCTTAATAACTACTACAACAACTCCATGTGTTGATGAACAATGAGCATGTGAGCTGTTGTTTCAGCCCCTGTGAAATCTTTCTAGAATATGGATATTTGCGGTCAATTTTTTTGTCAAGGAGGAAATCTAAACACTGGTGGTGGTGTCTTAAACACCTAGTCTTTTCGTGAGGAGAGGGCTATAGAGGACGTGTTCTGCTAAGGCTTGGATATGTTGCCTATGAAAGTTCAAATTTAGTGTCAATAGCACTGAGGCCTCTAAGCTGTTGCTATGGGACTTGTTCCAAAGCCAGTTTTAGACAGATAACAGGCTGTCCCTGTGGCTGTTTGAAACCCCACGTAGCCCAGGCGTCCTTCACCCTGCTGAGTTACATCATCCAATGAAACTACCCTGCACTGGCACTTGTCCTGAGCTGACAGAAAGGTAGTTCAGCTCCTAAATTACCTTGCACAGATATGCTACAAGTGAAGACAAAGGTGCTGCAGGCAGTTCTCATAGGGCTGCTTGAATGTGTTACCTCGGTCTCTTGTGAGGCAGTAACTGCTCACGGCTCCCGTGCTTGCTCTGAGAGACCTTTTGCTAGGAATAAACTCCCACAGGTGCTTCACCCTGGGGGTGAGGTTGCTAGGCTGAGTCACAACACAAGGAAATCAGAACGCAAAGCACCAAGGAAGTGGAAAGGCATGGCTCTGCTCTGAAGTTGTGCAGTAGAAGGAGGGCAGAAACTGGACGTGTTCCTGGATCAGCTCTTGGGAAGGAGATAGCTTAATTTCCTTTTTATAGAATAATTTAGCATCACACTTCCTAAGTGCAGCTCACGCTTTACCTGTTGTTCTTTCCCAAGGTGGAACTTCCATAGGCAAAACTGCAGCAAGATTGTTTATTTTCAGACATCAAGCATAACCAGCTCTCATTTATTGACAACATCAAGTTCAGTGCCTTCCTGCATCCTCTTGCATCTCTGCTGCTTTGCTGAGACAATTTCTGCCTATCCAGCATCCTCTAGACCATGCAGGAGTGCTCACTGCTCAGAGGTTTGTGCTGCTCCTGCAGTGAGTCCCCTGCTTTGTGCTATTACCAATTTGAAAGCTTTCATTGAGATTCTTCTCTGTGTATTCGACTTTCTTTGGCCCACAGACAGCAGAGGACTTCTGTCCTTCCAGGCTGCCCCCTCAGCAGGTAACCTAGCTGTGGCTCTGCAACAAGCAACCTCCTGTCAGAAGGGGTGCCCCTCACCTTGTGTTTTCCTGCTCTTTCACTTGCATTACTGCGAGGCAGGCACAGGGATCTGAAACCACAAGTCAGAACAGGGAATGAGACATCATTTTCGGCAGCAATACAGTCTTAGATCAGCTTAAACTGACATAGAAATGACATCTCCCATATCAGTACAAGGTTAGTCCCAGATACATAGCAGAATTGGTCCATTTGAGCTCTGACCTTGTTTGTGGGGGAAGTCACATCCCAACAATAAGAAGTTCAACTTCTGATCTGTCCATTACTGATAATATGCTGGTTCATGACTATTTCAGCAATTACCTTCCACCAATTATATTCTGTTCACGCCTAACCAAAGTACCAATATTTCACTGCCACCACAGCTCTGCAGTCCCTGTCACTGTCAGGGGCTGCTGAGCATGTTGACACTAAGGGAGTTCATCACAGCCCCTTTTGAAATTCAGCAATTCCCATGCATAGAGGGGTTGCTAGGACTGCCTGGGTCAGAGCTGACTACCGAAGCCCACTGCTGGATCAAGATCCCTCTGTGGTGGAAGCAATCTCAGCTGCTGGCTGAAGATCATTTTGTGCTGCTTGCAAGAAGGAGGGCGATATATAGGGAAACCGTACGCTTTGAGCGTTTGGACAGAGCAGAGAGGGCAACTGTAAAAGAGACATCATAAAATCATATCTTTATTAAGCAATTTAAGAGTAATTGATTACTTACAAGAAGAGCAATGAAAACATTTTAGGAGCCTCTGTTTTCAATTTGCTTGTATCTGGTGATCAAAAGGTATAATAAAGGGGGGGGGGCATGACTGACGGGCTGACTTGCATTATGACTTGCTGGAATAGCATAAATGTTTTATCTAGGCCTAGTTTAGCCATCTGAAAAACTATGCTGACTTTGTGGAATCTGTGGCAAGCACTGTATACTGGTTGGGCACAAACTTTCTGTATCTCAGGAGATCCCCTGAGCCTGAAACCACAAACTGGTACCATTTGCCCTTGTGAAAAGGCAGCCAGCAGACTCTGTTTGAGATAGATCTTCCCAGGATATGTTACATTTCTCAGAAATGCACTTATGTCATCCCTGGAACCTGTTTTTGGGAAATAAATTTACTTAAAATATATGCTAAGGTTTTCCAAAACACAGATAAATTATAAAACACCCTGTCACAATCTGGGAGAGATGGTTGCAGTATATTTTCCAAGACATTTGGGGTTCAAATACATATCTGGTGAGGTCTGTAGAGGTATCACAGTGAGCTGAAACCCGCAGAAATAGACTACAAGCTATTTAGGTACTTCAGAAAACCCATAATCACTTTCTTTCAAAACCCAGTGCTTCAAGAAAACTTCTCATACCTACAAATGCCTATACAATGCAGGAAACAGCTCCAAGGGAAAGGAAAGGAATTTTCTATAGAGCAGTTCCTTCTCATAAGCGATTTGGATGAGCAGAGTGAGTTTTAGAATCTGAGCCATTACTGGTAAATAGTTGAGATCCAGCCTTCAGGATAGTGAAATGTTTTTGAAATTTTCCAGCCCATCCCTGTTTACAAGGACATTAAATATTTTTATTATTATTCTTTTCTTTTTCAAGAAAAAACAGTACAGTTTTTCCTTTGCAAAAGGATCGATACAGTATTACAAACAATAATTGCATAAATGAGACCTTGATGGTGAATGCAAATAAAAGCCACTTAAAGTTATTTTTGTTCCACTTGATTGTATCAGTTTGTTAGATTTATTATTGGTTTACAACATTTTGGCCTCGTTTCTCTGTCTTCATTTCCTGTGACATTAAAATGTTCCCCTCCCCTCCCATTACATTATTATCATCCTCCAAAAAACTCTAATGTACAAGCTCTGCCCCCAAATTAATGTCTAGTGACAGATAATAGCAATGAGTAGTTAGTAATCCCTATAATTGTGGCTTGGAAAACTGACTGCTGAGCTAAGTCATGTGGCCTGAAGCTACAGAGGTACAGATTTCTTTGCCTCCAACAGCTAGTGAGCTCTGAGCAAGACAACGACAGAAAAGACCTTTTTTTAAAAAAAGCTTTCTTGTTTGTTATGTTGGGAGGATATCAGAAAGACCTGCAAAATCAGAATTGATTTAATAGCTTAACTAATTGTATTAGGGAATAAAATCCTGGATTCCTGCTGGTTTTGATCTCTGGCAATGATCTGTGATCCTGGATGGATCTGAGGTAGAAGGTGGCACCGGGCTGACTCTGTTAGCGTCAGACCCAGCAGGATCCTGTCTGGTGTTGCAGAGAGTAGCAGAAGTGATAAGTTAACTCGGTGAGGCCCTTTCTGCTAAGCCACCAGCCAAAGACAACAATCATTAACAGAGATGAAAAGCATGGCCAGATGGTATTGCCTGAGTTTTAGCCACAGCTTTAGCCAGTGTACCTCCAACACTGGGGCACACTGCTCCCAACCCAAACCACAAGTTGGCCTAATCACAAAGGGAACAGAAAAAATGGGGTATGAGACCCTAGTTGCAGGGGAGATGAGTTAATAGGCCATTCCTACTTGATAGACTTTATTTTTAGCATTTGTTGTTGAAGGCACATCCTACCAGTTAAGCTTTCACCAGTGTTAATAGAAAAATTATTTTAGCCTTGTCTGACAGTAAACATTGGGATGAGATTTTTCCATGCTGCAAGGAAACCTCAGACTAGCTTGTTTGTATTTACTTGTTTGGAGAAAGGATGAACACAACCTTAGCTGACACAGCTTAGCCATTTCCAAAAGTGAAACAGAAAATCTGGAAACTTTCTCCGAAAAGCTCTCTCACGTTAGTGCTCGTGGACCAGCTTAGTCCTGTTCATGGTGTGTAAAGGTAACCCACGTAGGACCCAAGAAAAAAAACCTCTGATAGGAGGATGATGTGGAGAACCAACCCACCTGCATGGGACATATTAGCAATGGTGTCATATAAGGCTTTCGTTTAGAAGGTGACCTCGTGCTGTTCAGCATGACTTCACTTCTTGGCTAACTCTCCAGCTTTACTTCACTCCTTGAATAATGCTAAGCCATAATGACTGGTGTCTGGCTTTTTCCTCACATATTGCTCTTGCTGACTAATTGACCAGAAGACAAGTTTCCTCCCTACCTCACCTTACTGTGTTACACTTAGCAATGTTACTTTTTGAAGTGTAGTGTCAGCTCAACACCTTTCCTAGAAACCACAGGGGTGTCACTCGAGAGGGCATTGCTGGAAAAAGGTCTACCCATGCCCCATGCAAAAGTGTTGTAGACAGAGCATCTCACACCAAGATGCCTTTTCAGTCTTCGTGGAATGAGGGATAAAAAGTTACTCCTTTGTCTCCCTAGGTAATGGCAGCTTTTAAGTAATACAGCACTCCTGAGGGGGTGGGGGTGTTGGGAGAGGGTAGAGCAGGGGTCCTCGAACTTTTTAACCAGGGGGCCGCCGCGCAGATGCAGTGGCAGGCAGCCATCTGCGACTGCTTGTTTTCCCCCCCAACCCCCGGCGGGGGGGTTCTGTAAATACCGGGGGGCGGATTGAGGACCCTGGGGGGCCGTATCCATCCTGCGGGCCGTGGTTTGAGGACCCCTGGGGTAGAGGTTTGTTTCTCATATTTTAGTAGAAATTTCCAAGCTGAGTATGCTTTGTTTGGTGTAGAGTTTAACTTTTGTTGAAAAAAGGAGTTTGATACATCTTCACACCATCAAGTTTGTATCTGAATTTTGTGGTGCTGAGGCTTTGTGCCACCGAAGTGTATTATCTGATCACTGAAGATCACAGCCTGCTGGGAAAGGCAGCCTGTAGTGTAGGAAGGACATGGAAATGGAGAGGAGGATTTGGAAAGTTACACAGAGAAGGATTTTAATTCCAAAATCTCAGTTACCTCAGACAGTGATACCGTAACTGCACTGCTTAAAACCAGAATCTACACAAAACAGAGGAGTTTGATGCAAAATCCATTATCAGTAAAACAGGTTACCCTTAAAACTACATTTTTAGCTTGATTTCTGAGATAATTGCAAAACTGATAGTGTCTATTTTTAACGTACTTCCCCCCACCAAAGAAATCCCTCAAGAATGGGAAGTGGCACCTGTTTATACACAGAATTAGTGCTGATTGTAGTAATGCTACATGCCAAACTGCTACATAAAACCCACTTGAGTCTCACAGATTGATAAGTATTTGTAAGTGAGTGGCCTCTGAAAGTCTCTGAAGTGACACACAGCATTATGGTAGGATTACCAAAGTATCCTCAAATTTCTTGGTATGAGAGAGAAAAAAAAAGTAAATTATTTTCTACTATCTAAGACTTTTAATGTATTAAATGTTAATATGTGATTTTTATTATGAAAAGTCAATTGTGGGCCAATCAAACTCTATTGTGCTGTACTGGACATCAGCATGTATAAGAAACCGGGGAAAAGATTCTGGATAAAGGAATGCAAATGGACATGCGAAAGCAAAACAGAAAGAATGATGTGGCACATAGAAACAAGACAAAACACATACAGCAGTAATTTCTAGGAATCTGCTGGTCTTCCAGAGTTCAGAAGAAAGAATATCCAGCTACCTGTGTAGCCTGAGCCAGTCTGCATTTGTGAGTCACACTGAAAACTTGAGGTCAAAACCAGGCACTGGATGCTTCTGGTCTTTGTATTGCACATGTTACCTTGTCAATTTTTAACCAAACAATTTCCATGATTTCTCTGTGCATCTGCTGCTGTCTTGGGGCTAGGATTCATGCTGGAGGGAAGCTTAAGGTGGGACAATGCCCAGCCATCTGCAAAGTGTTACCGCACACCAGCTAAGGCAGCAGAATGGGCAGCACCTCTGCTCCTCACCCACTGCAGTTTGTTGCTCAAAATCTGTGAACAAGCTGAAATCAGCAGTGCTTTATGTCGGTTTGGGGTTTTGAACTGCTGGAGCTCTGGGAAAGATGCTACTGCCTCTGCCACTGGGACAATAATGTTTGGTAGAGGCACCAGCAGAGGTGCCAATAAGCCCTTAAATCACAGCTACCACAGTCTCCTGAGGCTGCAAGGCAGGGCCCTGATTCTCTTGTGTTATACGACACAGGCACTGGCCCAAGACATGCAGAGATCAGCAGGAGTGACTGTTGTACCAAGATGGGGGACAGGATATGAGAAGAACATCCTGAGGTATCATAACTAGGTTGGAACCCAAAAGCCCCAGGGCAGGGACACACAGATGGACACAGACATTCTTCTTGCAGGCTAAGTGGATGTGCTGGTGTTGCCAGTGAACTCTGACCAGCAAACCCATGCCCAGGGAAAACAAGCAGATGTGGCAGAGGTCATCAGGCCAAGCAACAAGTGCTATGCTGCTCCAGGAAGGACCCTGCAGCCCTCCAGCAATATATGTACATCCTTAGTTTATTTTGTTCATTTATTCTGTGTTATGCTATAAAAGTGGTGCTGCTATCCATAACTGTGTATTACCATACAGATTACCTCTGACTGAAGCTGGCATAGCAACAGAGCAGGAGGCAGAGTATTGCTACAGCTGCAACAGAGGAGGGAGGCAGAAGAGATGGAACTGTGTTGAAGTCTGGTTTCTTTACCACTAGGTGCTCTAGGCAATCACAACCCTCACAGCAAATCTGGATGTGCTGCTTACTCTATATTTCTCCGCATCCACAAGCTGACTAAAGGCATCGCTTGGGAAACAGCTTGTGGTCGTGTGTGATTAAAAGAAACAGTGGGTCATACATTTGTACACACCAGTGGCAGAGGAAAGGGTGCATATATACTGTGAACTGAATGTTTCTTTTTCTCACATGGCCGTGGTAATATGCATGAATAATTCCTTACCTGGGAAAATAAAGAAAGGAGCAAGCTCTCCCAGATTACAGAACATGGAAGTTCTGTAAGGAAACTGCATAGATGGTCCTTGAACACCCCCCCTTGGAGACACGTGCCTGACAGAGGGAGCTCTTACAGCATCCAAAAACATAGTGGGAAATCTCACAAAACATGCACTGTGCCCCCTTGATCTCAGGACATTGTGCTTCTCCAAAGCCAAATTGTAGCATGGCACTTGGATGTCTAGGTCCCCCTGGCTGCACCCTTGCTGATACAGAAGGTCTCTGAAGTGTTTCAGATCAACATGCTTCACACCAGTGGGGTGGTCAAAAATGTTCTCAGCAGGAGGCTGCTTATCCATGAGCTGTTCTTTTTGTCTTAGTCAGCAGCAGTGAAATGCAGCTTCTGCATAGGGGCTACAAAGTGAGATTGGCAATCTGAGGTGTACGGTAGCAAGCTGCTGTAGTACAAACTCTTTTCTGTCTTCTAAAGAGGACAGCTGAGCAGAGTTAGTTTATGGCATGTTTTTTCTGGACCAAGGACTACCTTCAGCTCTGTCACTTTGACATCATGTCCTTCTCGTGTGAGACGTTTGCCAGCAATAAACAGCCTGGTATTCCCTATGCATGAAACAGGTAGGAGCCTCTTCCTTCCAGCTACAAGCCCAAATGATGCTCATTTAATGATTCTGGGTAGATCTTAAAACACTGACAAATTTACAGGTAAAAATCAGCATGCAGTTGCTGTTACTGAGACAGGTCAATCTGTAGCTGAATTATTTTCTCCTCCACGGAACATCTCAATTTCTCACAGCATGTTACCTCCATCTGGGATGTGGACTAAGGGCAGCTCAGATTAACTAGGCTGTCTTTGCCCTGGAAGCAACCGAACAGTAGTATCTCATCTCCAAATGGTGTGGTGGAAACAAAGAATCCTTTCATTACCTGCAGAGATTTCGCATATATGTCTTTTCCTCGTATCTGGCTTTCTTTTAGAGTAAGGTTTCTTTATGCCGCTCTAACTACTCAAAGGGAACTTAAATTTCACTTGCAACCACTTTTAGGGTAGCTTTGTGCTGCCAGTGAGGCCCCAGAGGTTGGTAGCAACAGGACAAATGCTAAGTGTGACCTTTGCAGCACCTGATTTACAAGCACCTCTCTGCCTTCGAAGAGAGACTTGTGTGCCTATCCTTCCTATACTGTTGAGTTAATAGCATCTATTCTAGCCTGATCCTGGAGCAGCAAGTCACCTAAAATCAGCCAGTTTTGCATCCTGCTGCATCAGTCAAGTCAGCCAGTGCCTTAGTTGTGGCTTAACCCCAGATGGCAACTAAGCCCCACACAGCCACTCCCTTCCTCCCTCCGTGTTGGGATGGGGCAGAGAATCAGAAGAGCAAAAGTGAGAAAACTCATGGGCTGAGATAAAGACAGTTTAATTATAGGTAAAGCAAAAGCCACGCACACAAGCAAAGCAAACCAAGGAATTCAATCGCCACTTCCCATGGGCAGGCAGGTGTTCAGCCATCCCCAGGAAAGCCAGGCTCCATCACACCTAACAGTGACTTGGGAAGACAAACGCCATCACTCCAAATGTTGCCCCCTTCCTTCTTCCCCCAGCTTCATATGCTGAGCGTGACACCATCTGGTACGGGATATCCCTTTGGTCAGCTGGAGTCAGCTGTCCCGGCTGTGTCCCCTCCCAGCTTCTCGTGCCCCCCAGCCTGCTCGCTGGTGGGTGGGTGAGGAGCAGGAAAGGCCTTGGCTCTGTGTGAGCTGCTCAGCAGTAATGAAACCACCTCTGCACTATCAAATCCAAAGCATAGCTCCATACCAGCTACTCTGAAGAAACTTAACTCTACCACAGCCAAAACCATCACACTTAGGCACTTACCAAGGGCTACAGGGCAGAAGCTCTGTCTGCCGTATAGAACATTACCATGGGGGAAGGCACCTTACACCCATGCCTTATTGAAGAAAAATCCAGAGCACAGCAGAAGCTGCTCACTGGTAGGGTTTTGTTTGGGTTTGTATGTTGGTTTATTTTTGCAGTTACTGCATAAAATACAGCAGCAGTCCTGAGAGTCCTCATGACTCAAAGGCATCTTCTCAGCTGAATGCCCCATTGACACTATAGGTATTTGCATCTGCCCCATTTTGGTTAATCTTAAACTCTTTTCTGGCAAGGTGGCACAGCTTCCACAGGGAGATGCAGCCTGCTGATTAAGATGCTCTTGTTGGAAACTGAATCCCTGAGAGGACTTGTCCCACTCCTAAGCAAACACTGTGACCTCTACACCTTGGAAAAGTCTAGGGGCATGGAAAGGGACAGTGCAACAGCTGCCACCACTGCTTTCAATGTCAGATGCTGGGTTTTGTGCTGTGCTCTTTCCCATCAGTCCAGCAGGCTCAGGCAATGATGCTCATTCCTTCCCATGGACAGAAGCACCCTCAGCTCTTGGGTTTCATGATGTTTCAACAGAAACAAAGCACATGATTACTTAGCCCAGCCAAGAGAGTGTCAGGTTATGGCATGGAGCAATGCTCAGTGCATGAGCAGTTTTCTGTGTCAGACAGGGTACACCCAGGCACCTTCAAGGCAATGACAGCCAGAGTCTCAGAGGTCTCGTTTTGGCTGTAGCTGGAATTTAATTGCTGAAGCCTACGTCCATTTGTTGGATAAAATGCAAACCCAGTCCCTATTCCCTTTTGGACAAATGTGCATCAAAGCACTATCTTGCAAGTAGTTGGCCTTTTGTGTGAAATGTCTCCACAAAACATGAGTAAGTGGTAAACTCTGTGCCTGGGAACTAAAATGGTGAAAGTGCCCTATAGATATAGCCTAAAATGAGCTACCCTCCCTCGGTACTTGCTGTATGCACATAATCAGGTATTCTTCTTTTTCTGTTACAAAATTTCTCTGGTTTAATTTTCTTTGCTGTTGAAACCTATTAAAAGAAAATGATGGAGCAAGCAACTAGAACTTATAGGTGTAATGTTCAGTTGTTCCCATAATCATGGGAAAATAAAGTCCGATGGATCATGTAATAGAAAAATGAAGAAAGCCCGAGCACCGTCTCAAGCAATATTTGCTTAATGAATATAAGACTGTTAATGACAATATTTCTTGTTGCTCGTACTTTATAATGTGATGGAGACTGCATTATGCACAATATAATTCTAGTGTGTGTTTTTTAATACACTTTTAATGAAGAAATGTGGTTCTCATGGCTTTAAATGAGTGTACTCACTTATAGATAACAAGAAGAGGGAGTAAATGGCTTGGGGGGGGATGGGGAGGTGGTGTTGGGGACGGGGAAGGACACTTTTCTATCAGAAAAGGAAGAGAATAAAGGGACCTTTTACGGAATGGGACATTTGGGGCTTCCATCTCCTTTTTTGCCAGCCACACAGACCTCTGTGTAACCAACAGAGTTTCAAAAGAAAAGACCTTCCAGTTCTGAAATCTAGTTTCAAATACTTATTAGTGAGAACACATTCAGCTGCTGTTGCTTTTTGAAAAGCAGTCTTACAGATCTTTTCACAATGTATTGTCCATTGGTTATATTCCGGCAGACCTAGGACTTTCATGTGAATGCATATACCCACGGACATTTACATGCATAAGGCACTTGCTTCTAATTTATTCCTTTGGGCTGATGTAAGTGGGAAACTTAAGCAATAATGTTCACTGGAATTTCTTAATAAGGTTCAAAGGGATTTTAGTAATAAATGATATTCAGAATGTAAAAAATAATCTAGACCAAAAGTTGTTCTTTTTTAGTAGTTTCTTTGTCATTGCTACAAATTTTACCACAGGGGGTATATACACAGAAATGGAAAATTCATAGTACATTGCCCTCTCTGTTGGAACTGTTGTCTTTCATTATATAAATAACTGAAATGAACTGTTGAAAGATTGGGTGGGTAGAGAAGACCATCTTTTTCTTTTAATGTAATCCTTTCTCCTTTAGTTCCTGTTACACATGAAAACTATGTAGGTCAAAATCCTTTCTGAATCTTTTCCCAGAAACATCAATAAGAAGTTGCTTACTTGTGTCTTGATCACCCCAGTTGTAGAACAAAGCAGAAGTCTACTGCAATTCATATCCTATAACATCTTATGCTAATTAACCTCTACCCCAAACAAAGCTAAGTAGAGAGATAGAAGCAGTAAGTTAAAATAATAAAACTAATGCTTATGCAAATAGGAAAGAACATTCTATGGTGGTTGGCAGGGCTAGCACACAACTCATTTTTTCTCCTCCGTATGTCCCCTTTTGCCTCCCCTGTTATATTCATCTTCTCATTTCTTCCAGAAATCCCGGGCTGAGGAGCAAAGAACAGATAGAACTGTTCAAGCACATTGACTATGTGCATGAGGTAAACTTCACACTCGTATGGGGATGCTTCACTATGCCATGGTACATGATGATACATGCCTATCTCAGTCAGGAAACTCCTAACCAGAAGGATGTTTTGATACAAATAAACGTGTTATGATCAATGCCAACCATATCTGGGAGTTTTCCTTGGGAAGTAAAAAAAAATATATCTGGATTTACTATGGGTTTTTTCTCTTTTACAGACTCAAGTGGCTCTGCAGATGAAATCACAAAGGGCCACACGTGAGTGGACAGCACAAACCTAGGACACTAAACTGGTGTCCCCAGACCTCTGGGAGACTCCTCAACACGCTGTCTTCAGGGTAATCCTGTTCTGAGCTTCCCTTTCCTTCCTTCACCCTTCATGTAGGGATTTACGGATATTCAGTTAGCTAATGAACACTCAGGTGATAAAATATAACTAAGAAAGCTTTCTACACTGAGACTGTTATGGATTTGGACAGAATCATTCAATTTCTTCCTGCAAACCTATCCAAGGCACTGCATTCACAACCTTGCCTGGAAAAAACATGCGGTGACACCCTGTGTGGTTGAAGCGCCACCTATTTTAAAGATGGAGGAAACCTGGATACCAGAGTTTTAAATAACTCGGTGCATAGCCGAAGTGCCTTATGATTTGAATTCTGAGTAGTTCATTCAAATCAGACAATCCAAGGATAATATTCTAGTAAGTCTTCCTTGACACTGTACAGCCAGGATACACCCCAATGGGAAAGCCCCTACCCCAATGAACCAAATGCAGAAACAGTGTCCTTGGCATGTGGGCGTGTGGTGCATAGGGCATGGGGTCTCAACCACTGTTGCTGACACTGCAGTTTAGTACTTAAAAAATAATTGGAGCAGGTCTCTGTTGCACAGCTCTTCTCACTCCTAACGTGCTACACATATTACAGCTGATGGAAGCACAGACTAATGGTGAATTGAAGAAGCATGTGGACAGAAGAGATCTTTGCTTTGCAATATTTGGGAACCCAGCAACATCCTGCTTCTCCTATCTTGCAAATGATAGACAAGAAGTTTTCAAATGTAATGGGCTTAAAATGTCAGGTGTAATCAAGGGTGAGGCTGTGAATGCAAATGAACTACTTTGATAAGTGCAATCTAAATACCAAACCCAAATTACAGCTTCCCTGTCACTGCAGTTCTGCTGTGTGAGACGACAGCAGTGCAAAATCCTGGGAGGTGAGCAGAGGATGTGCATTTTCTCATTGCATTTGGGTCACAGGCATCCCTTGCAACCTAGGAGGGCAAAGGAGTGCCATTAAATAAGGTTATCCAAGAAAAGATGGTAAACTGTGATAAAAATGCAGGGCAGTTGAACTGAAAAGAAAAAAAAAACCAAACCAGCTTCCTGATGTTTTCTTTAATTATTGGTTCTGTCTTCTCAAGATATTCTGTAGCATAACTGGAAGACACCTCTCATCTGAATGACAAATAGGTGGTCCCAGATCCTGCGAGAGGAGGTCTGCTACAGAAGCAGGCTGACTGGTCCTTCTGCATGACATGTCCCAGCTATTCCCCTGCACCTGCCTGTTTCTTTTTGGCATCACTGAATTACTCAAGCTGTGCTCTGGAGACTGCCTTCTCCCCTACTACCACTTTGAAATTACTAATACTTTATTTTGCTTTAGAAAGACAGTCTTTCACAAAAGCAGAGATGGAGACTTTTAAATTATTCAACCACTCTATGCAAATAGTAACTAATTTTTGCAATGCCCTGGTGAGGTAGGCAATTACATGTTATTCTTTCTGACAGGCAGAGACATTAAGTTTGAATCACTGGCTCCAGACCAGAGGAGAACTTTGAACTAAATTTTCCTGGGCTCAGGTGAAATTTTGGATAAAGCTCTAGTTTGATCAGAGTGCAGTATTTCGTTTTCCATTTTTGTCTCATCAAGAAACCCAGCCTGGAAGAATATCCCTTGGCTGAGCTGCCAGAATATGTTCATAAATGATTCACTTGAACCTTTCACAGTCAAAAATGACATTGAGAGTAGCACGGAAATAAATTTTTGAGGGTAGATGAGTCACCTGAGTTTCATTGCATGTAATGACAAAAGCCGATTTTGTTACTCACCTGAATTTTATCCTCACTGCGTAAAATGCTACTGCTACATCCTTTGTGAGTGATCTGGCTGGATCGGTGCAGCTAACTTTCTGGTTTAGGGTCTTGTCATAAGTGAGGCAGTGTGGTTATGGTGTGTTAGAACTGTGTAAACCTGAGCCATTGGCATCCATGTTAGGTGCCGGCCTCCAGCAATCAGAAATTGGTTTGTGGTCTGAAACAGGTTTTGTATCTCTTCCAAAATCTGCCACCTACAACAGCTCAATTATCTTGTGAATGACTCACTGAGTTCTTGTGGCAGTGAGTTCCCATCCTAATTAAGGGAACAACAACCTGAACTCTTTCCACCAATAGCTTTCCTGCCCCTTTTCTACCTTCTCTCTGCCATTCCTTAACTTGCTTCCCTTTGACCAGTCCCCACCTGTTTGTGCCCATGCTGACCTCCCCCACTCATCACATTTGCATACTCACCATCACTCTGAACCCCTTCTGCATGTTTTAAGGCGTCCAGAAAGGTGGAGAGGGCCTCAGGGGCAGTGACACAGGGGTTACACAGCAGCAATACAAAAAAAGAACCATATTTCTCCATCATGACATCTTGCTAAACTGCTGATTTTTAGACCATAGGTGGGCTCTCATTGGAGCGGTCAAATTGCACTCACTGCTGAAGGCCATCAAGCCATGCTATTTGATCTCTGAGTACCCTGGGGTAGCCACCTTCATCCTTGAGCACATCCTACTCAGACACATAATTACCACTACAGACATCATCTTCAGCTTCAAAACAAAGCAAGAATCATAGTCATGAAGAAATAAGGGAACTTCTGTAACTTGTCCTGCAGAGCACAAAACCTTGGTCCAGAGAAGTACTCCCAGCTCCATCCTCACAAGAACTTGAGCACTATAAATGTCTTGAATATTTCTGAAACAGCTTTCTATGTTTTTAGACAGGAACTTACAGTTTCTACATGCTTTGAATTATCATTGTTGAAAAAAAATGTATTTTCTAATGAAGTAATGTACACACTGACAGCAAATCTTTGCCTCAAACATCCTATTAAAATTCTCTTTATCTTAAGAGGATATAAGGCACAGGAAGATGGAGCAATTTTACTTAAGTCGCTCAAAGTTTGCTATGACAAATGACAATTGAACCGAGAACTGTGATATCCTGTTTTTCTGATACGCTGTCCACTAAGCCACTTGGTAGCTATGTTATAGATTTGCTTGCTTGTTTTAAATACGGTGTTCAGAAAGCAGAAATCAATTCTTCTAGTGATGCATGTATGCATGCACAAGCAGATATGACATCTCCTTGGACTTTATTTCCCTGTTAATATACAGAGAAAACTGCCATCTGCTAACTGGTTGGGTATTGAACTGTGATTTTTGCTACAACAGGGGACAGGATTTATGTTCACAGACACATGCTCTTGCTTTAGAATTTTTCATCCTAGATCTCTAGGATGGAGACTTCCACTTCAGTCTGGAAAGGCTTTTTCCCTATTCTAAAAATGCAAACACGAGTACTGTTTAAGATGAAAGTCTTATCAAATGGATCTAAGCCATCCTTTATTTGTTTTCAGTTTCCATGGGCAAAATGGGAATGAGGATCGGCATGTGATGTAACTACCAACAAGTCAATACAGTTAGATATAAATTTTCAAATTTAACAGATCATGTGGGTCATTATAATAATTCAGACCTTTAGGAGCACTCAAAGAGAGGTCCCCAAGAGACACGTCACACAGGGCAACTGAACTCATTTATCTGGTTTTGCTGGAACCACCCCAACGCATTTGCTGATTTAATAGACACTCTTTGCTCCTGATGGCTGGATTCAGTGTTCACCACAGGTGCTGTTTACCTCTGAAATGCATGGTAACTGCCAATCAGTCTGAGGGAGAGGCACATTTTTTGGTAATAGACAGTCCGAATGTGTCAGCAACTCATTTTACCTCAACCCATACTTAAGTCTGGTAATGTTAACACTGAAAACAAGAGTTCAGTTAATAGATTTAGAGGGCTTGCCTAAGACAAGAGCATAGCAACCAAACACATTGTTGCCACTCCAGCCAAGGACTCATTAGGTCTTAGAAGGTGCATACCCCAGTACTGCATTTTTTTTCCAGTAATGTATTTACTCATCCTGTTTTCAAATACATTCTCCCACATGTGCTGCCGATATCTGGGCATCCCTGTGAATGTGCACTTGCTACGAGATCTCTCTCTGGACATATGTCCCAGGACCACATGTGGAACTGGGAGCATCAGCTGTGAGAAAGGATCACAGAGTCCTCATTTTCATTATTAGCAACTTTCATGCTGGCCAGAGGAGAAATGGAAAACAGTATATAAAATTGCTGTGAGGAATGAGGAACAGCAAAACGTAAAATATCTTTAAGTATTATGAAAAAGATAGAAATCTCATTTCAAGCACATTTGTAGAAAAGACAGTTACATTATTAGGTTTGATAGGCCCAGCCTTGTACAGAGGTGTATTGGAAGAATGTGATATTCTTGTGGCTGTAGCCATTTACATAGATCTAACTCGGCTCAGTTCAGAAAATTAAGGAGCTTTGCTTTGTTTAAAAAAATGGGAGTTCGAAACTTTCCGTTCTGAACAGAGCGAAAAGAAAACTGTCTTGTTTAGAAAATAGAGCACAGGTAAGAGAGTATGAGCATCTCCACCTGAGTACAAACAACAACCTGGAAATCACTCTGTGGACAGAAGTCAGCTGAATGTGGTGGTAAGACAAATAAATCTGCCTGTGCTTACCATGACTCAAGCAGCTTCTTGTACAAACAGACTTACGAAGAAATGCCTTTCTCTCCCAAAAGGAACTATCCTATTTTATATATTTAGCCAAATACTTACCAGTCTAAAAAGAGAGGTAAGAATTTCAGTTTGGGTCTTCAACATTTCAGGAGAACTCTAATCATTGAGTATTGGTTGGTATGAATCTCACACTCTTTCACTTCCTGGAATGAATTCTGGGCTTGGTAAGCCTTCTGAATCAATATGCCAAGTTAACTGAAGCTTTTCATGGAAAATTTCTGTTTCACCTAACTGATGTTTTTTAAGTCTTACAAACTAACTCCGTACTAGTATTACTTCATATATACTGCATGAGAATGCCATCTATTTTGGCAGCCTATTTTAGTAGATAAATCTGAGTAGACCACAGTATTTTTTCCAATTGCTTTTTCTAATTCTGCTTAGATGCTATACACAAAGGGTGGCTGAGAAATTCCTTTTGCTCTATTTCCCCTCCAGAGAGATTTGTTTTTTCCAACTCTGAGTTGCTGCTGAAAGGAGATGAGCATCAAAGCCTAGAAAATACTGAAATTTTATCCATAAAAAAGAAAAATCTACTAATATAAAACAGCTCAAAATATCAGAAAATCTCTCAAAAGAAGTATATAGTGTCCTGATGACTTCACTTGACTTAACAGGGAACTGGAAAACAACAACCAGAAACAGAGTCCCATCACTTCATCAAGAGTGGCCCTCCTGTATTATGAGCTCAGATTTAGAGTGTTTTTGTAGTGTCTTCCACACACTGCGCAGGATGCTTTTTAACACTCAAACAAAAGTGAGACCTGCATAAACCTGATGGTGATCTTGAGGTGGTGTTCATCAATAAGATGTAGAATTCATAAAAAAGATGACTTCCAGGTGCTATCACAAATACATATTTTTTCCTCCTATTCATGTTCCTAATTGTTGTGCCCAAAAGAAGGCTCCAAGATAAGGCAGAAGAGGTTAATGGGGATAACAGCTGGTGGGTACAGATTATAAGACACAGGAGAAAGAAGGGAGGAAAATAACTGTGAAAAATAGTAGAACTGACTGAGGAATCAAAGTACAAGTAGCCTAGGAAGAACAGTAAAAGTAATAAAGAACCGCAGAAATACAGAAATGCAGGCTTGGGAATAAGCTCTAAACCTCTCTTTTTCTAAAGCAGGTAAAGTGCTTGAAAGAGGGTATTTCACAATATCTCTGCATGTTCGTGGTCTAAATCTGAGGAGCAGAAGGAATGCATCTTGCTCACATATAAAATAGATGCAGTTGAAGTGAGTTAAGAAAATAAGGAACAGCCACTCAGCCATGTGGAGGGATGGCTGGTTAAGCATCAAAATAAATAAAAGTAGACTGCTCACCACCTATGCAAGAATAGAAGGTAGGATTGCTTCTTATATAGAAGTCAAGGCTCAGATGTTACAACTCTGCAGCTGTGGCAAATGATGCAGAATTAGAATGTGCTTCTAGAAGAACTATTAACAATTGCTACCTGTTTCAAAGCCTTTTCTCTCCCCTTCTCTTTCATGAATGTTTCTTAATTAGACGACTTTTCAAATGTGGTTACTAGTTAATGAGAACCTTCAGAAGCAAGCAAGGCTAAATTGACAAAGACTGTAAAAAAGTGCCTAATTTTATTTTTTTTTAATCCTGTGTGCCAAGAAAACTGATGTTTTCCCTACTTTCATAACTAACATTAGAAAAGTTCGTTGTCTCAGAATGAGTATCTGCAGACAAACAAGAAGACAGGGTTTGGTATAAACGCACCCACACCCAGCCAGGTTTTCATTCTCAGCTGCTCGGCATGGGTATATTAGCGCAGGAAAATAAGCAAATCTCACTGTGGCCAGAGTCCATTACAGAGCCGTAAGTATTTATCACCCATCCCTTTAAGCACACTTTTCCAATAATGCAAATGCAGAGCCTACCTACCAACCTTGTATTCCCTGGTGCACATTTGTATGAAAAATTATGTTTACAGTGCTCTTGCTGCCCATATATGCATTACCTAAGCTTCCTTAAGCAGGTGTGGGTTGCAGCCTTACTGACTAAAGTGCATAGAGCAGTGAAGAGAAGCTTTTTCCCCAGAGACATTTTAACAGAAGGAAGCCCATGAGGTCTAATGCTGAGTGGCACAGAAAAGGCACAGTTTCAATTATGAGAATACATCCTAAAGCAAGTGGATTTACAGGAATCAAAGAGGGGAGAGGGGGGAAAAAAGATCAGGTACACGGCAGGAGTTAATTTCCAAGGAGAGCACTGCCCATGTGAGGAGCGTCAGAGAAGAGCCAGGCAGCAGTGAGAAGCTGGAAAATTCTGCAATAAAGAGGGTGAGCTGGCAAGGTAGAGAAGAACAGAAACCTAACTGAATGCTTTAAATTTACATTAAATCTTAGATAGAAAAAGGGAAACTAGTTTGTGGGTCTAAAATTATCTATGAAGTGAAATGGAAAAGTCAGTGATAGAAAAGGAAAGAAACCCTTGATGCAGCTCAGATGTCTGGGGGATAAAGAAGGGAAGCCAGGAGAGAGGGAGAAGGCAGGTATTACCTCATCCGTGTTTGCAGGACTCTGATGTTACTGCCATTATGACACTTGGGATAAAACCTGAAGAGGATCACAGAGTGCAAGTGCCTCGCTGTCTGCCCTGAGTGGCGGGGCACAGTGATTAGGGGAACTCCAGATTTTGGCCCGTTAGCTTGGCTTGCAGGGGCAGGCAGTTTAGGGTAAGAGAAATTATGATGGCAAAATACAGAAAGGGAAAAATACACAGGATGTCTTTTCAGGGGGATTGTTAGTCGTAAGGTAAGACTAATATTATCTGCCAACTTGACACTTTTTCTATGCTTTCCTACATATATATGTATACATAGATATATAGGTAATCTTTCAAATTATTAGCTATAATTCAACAATTTATTAGAAAGTTTCTTCCCTGGCGCTTTGCATGTTTTATTCCCAAGACAAGAGGAAAGAGGTGGAAACAAAACTCTTCTCAATACAAATCAGATCAGCCCCTTCAGTTTCTTTGTTATGGTAATTGGTAATTACAGGAAAAAAATATCTTAATTTAAGATGAAGATTGCTCCAAGTACCTTCCCTACACATGATCTGTCAGCAGCCCACCTATGGATGACATCTATACTGGAGGTTAGAACAGGTCACAGGAGCTCTCGGAGCAGCCACCAGCTGTAGGTCTCTGCTCCCCCTTTCCCCAGCCCCTGGGGAGCAAGCACAGCAGCACTGAGACCTGGATAGCTCAAATGGAGTCCGATGGGAGGCAGCTCTGACATACGATGTCTTGGCCCCTGTTTAGCTCAATGCACTGAAAATTACATGGTGCCATTGAAGCCTTCAGGAAAGCGTTGGGCCAAAATCTTCCCTCTCAGGGAAGAGTCGCTGCCTGTTCATCCTCTGATGGAGCCAGACAGATCCTTGCCCCTGCGAGGATGGTTGTGGCTCCAGGCAGCTGGTGCAGGGTCACCGTACACCTGCCCCCATGAACAGGACCCTCAGAGCAAAAACCTACCCAGCTTCATGCCCACCCACTGCACTTCATCAGGGCGCTCCCCGAACGATATCAGATGATCCCTATCCTCCAAAGTCAGCTTCTGTACATGTCCCTAAAAGGCACTTAATTTCTAGCCAGAAACCTCACACGTTTCTCACCAGCATTAGGTTGTAGTACTTGGTCTATCTACCTAATTCAAAGTTGGATTTTGAACCCAGTTTCTGTTTCAACCTGGCTCGACCCCAGGGTCTGAGTTACAACATTCACTGTGGGCTTCCCATCACGGGTCTTGGCACCCCCAGGCAGCAGGCCATTTCCCTGGCATCCTGCAGTAAGCTTTGCTCCCAGCAGTGTGGGGGACCTGCTCTGACTGGTACCCCAGTGGCTTCTGTGGCAGTGGGGAGGGTGAGGGGAAATGGCCAACATCTAACAGGGGGCTGTTAGACCTATTTCCCCAGCTGCTTAATTATCCAGCTGCCTTCATGGCCATGGCCCCTTGTCTACACACACGCATATGTGTGTGTCTGCACACACACACGCACCCAGTGCAGGCCTTTCCAAGTTCAGATTAGAGGGCTACGATCAAAACTTGAGTCTATTTTTTTCCTGAAGCAAAAAGGTGACATCCGTGATGAAAAGATTAGATTTGGATAAATTAGATGTAAGCCTAATATCAAGCAATTTTCAGAGCAGAACCAAACATTTTAAAAATCATCTTGGAGAAGGGGAAAATATTCATACTTAGGAAAAGTATTTGCTAACATTGCTGAAAGGAGTCGTAATTTGATTCAAGGATAGCCTGTCTCTTTGTTTCCTTCTGAATGCTTTTGGGAGCTTGCTTTCTAATCTTGTCAAGATACTTGTGCTTATATATGCCCATTTTATACTGTTGTGCTCAGGTTTTTTCTGAACTATTACAAAAAAAAAAAAAAGAGAAACAAAAACCCACTGATGGGAGAGAAATCTCCAGCTGAGTTTGGGTGCTCGATAGTGTGTATAGGTGTGCTGAAATAAAAACACAGCCTCTCAGAAAATGTAAAACAGGCATTCATGCACAGTCTATGATACAGCACAAACAAATCTCCCGACAGGTAATAAATGAATAATGTCGGTGACTGCTGAACCTTGAATAAATATATTTCACTGTTAACCAGGGTATGCGTGAAGTCAAATGCAGTCACAGATTCTACACTACCATTTTACAGGACATTGTATTTGTCCATAAAACCTTTAAATGTAAAGGTAAAATGAATTGACTGAGTCTATTCAGTGAAAAATAACTGACAATCATGCCACACCGATGGGAAATATTATTGTCTGGAATGGAGCAAACACAGAGTTAAACCTTACTTCCATTAAGAGGCTGAGCCGTATTTTATATAGATAACGTGAGAAAAGCTAACAAAATCTGACATTATCTGAACTTGCTGTTGTGCAGCAAACACTTCTGCCATTTACTGGTAATTTCTCATTTTTAATGGAGTTAAACTGGAATTGCATTGGTATTATCACTAACACTTTTCAATCTTTTTTCACTTGATGAGATCTTTAAAGAGTTGTTTCAGTGTTTCTTTCTTTTATTGTAAAACCGGTTACAGGATTGTACTCTCTCACTATAGATCTTGTATGTGCTGTGTTTGTATAACATGTTGTCTCAGAACTAAAGTAACGATTTGTGGTAAACGAACTCATATGGGAACATCTCGGAGTGTGCACTGCCCATGAAAAAACAGCCATTACATAAAAATAATGTTTACCCCACAGAACCACAGCAGTTTTAAACTCTGAGTCACGTCTTCCCTTTTTTTTCAGCTTTTGGCCATCTGAATCCATGGGAGAGCAGCCACCACCAGCATCCTGTATCCCTGAGATCTGACTCCTCGGCACTGAACTGCAAAGGCTTTTGCTGGAGCCAAGACAGCCACTATGGATGGGGAGCTCCCAACAAGGACATCAGTACTTTCCACAAAAATAAACTTTAGGTCTTTCAGCTGCAATGAGGCAAAAAGGAGGGGCCTGAGACAAAATCTCCAACTAGGGGCTTTCCTTGGGAGCCTGATTTTCACGTCCACATCCACTCCCTCTGTCAGGGATTGCACCTGATGCCTCATCATTTCTGTTTTGGTTTGAAATACTGAGAGCTCACCCTGCTCTGAAGGGGCAAGTGACAGCTCATCTCTTAGGGGACCTGCTGGGAAACGACGGTGCCCTCTAACAGCTGCAGGCAAGTGCCTTCACCTCGGCTCAGTAAGGCAGAAGTGCAAGTGCTGCTGCCTTTACCACCCTTTGCCAGCATTTTCTGGGTTCTTCTCCAGGTCCACTGTTCATCTACAGGCCAGGCCAAAATCTTACTGGCCCCATTAGCCCCGTGACTCTATAAGGGCTCTGACCCCCATGCAGCAGCACATTAAAACTGAAGCTGTTATCACCTCCCAGCCACCCGCCACATCTCCTTGCTTTAGCAGGCCAGGCCGAAAAGCCACAAATGCTCAGCCGCTCCTCCAGAGCTGTTCCCCTGCCGGGGCGGTGCTGCAGGAGGAGCAGGGCAGCCAGCTCCAGCAGAGCCGTTTCACCCACCCCATTTTATCTGCTGCTGGCAGGACTGGAGATGCTTCTCTGCCCAGGTTGCTTAAAAACTTACTAGTGCAGGGTGGCAGAGCACGGCACCAACTCCTCCCACATGTCAAATGTGTCTTGTGGGCTCCTGCAATAGTTTGTGCTCTTTTCCTCAGTGTTCCCTGATGCACAGCTGCCTCCCCACCCCACACGAAGCCCAGCGTAACCTGTTCTGGTCAGACGACTCTCCCACATCATTACTGAACAGAGCAGGGCCATCCGTACAGGAACCAGGACTGCAGCCATAGCTGTCCCCACATTAAGCATGATGGCATCTAGCATGAGATTTCATATGTCATGACTTCTCATTTTGTTTGCACCTCTACTTGCCTGAACTGTCCCACATGTGTCCAGCCACTAACTCTGAGCAGCACTTGGAGAAGCTAGACACATTGTCCAGCGGTACTTGGCAAACTGACTGGAGCAGCAGCAGTTGCTGTGACCTGCCTGAGAGGTCCAGCAACATTGGGCAGGCACGCTCTGCCTGCACTGATCACCTTACGGGGATGCTCACCACAGATCAGATGCTGACAGGCAGATCAAATGTACAGCACGTGCCCTGCGCTGCATGCATCTGCACTTGAGCCACTGCACTTGAAATGCATCCAGGCCACAGCTCATGCGGCACATTGCCCATGCCCTCGTGCTTCTCTCCAGGACTTTCCGGCCAGTCTTATGACAACCCCTTTTCTGCATCCTTGCTATCTAGATTTGTTTTTGCAACACACTGGCCTTAGTCCTTTTGGGCTTTGGCCATGTTACCTGTGCAAAGGTTTATGATATTTTTAAGGTCTAAACAAATGCTGTGTGTTATGTCACTGCTTTTATAGACTCAAACATTTGGTGCAAAATCACATTCACACTTCATTTACCAGATCACATAGCTCCAGAGGATTCAGGACCATTTGTTCCTAACCACATGAATATAACTGAGAACAGCAATGGAGGGCAGCTAGGAGGGGTTATCTACGTGTGTTTTAAAGGCAGTTTACAGGTCAATAAATACAAGTATATTCATTATAGTTCTATCTGTAAGCTGCACAGAGAGAGGTGAATGTACATTTGCAGACCATAAAGCTTTCTAACGTTATTCAAGTAGGGTAACACTGAAATTGCTTCCTCTGCCCTTCATGAAGGTGTGGTTCAATGAATGACAGAGGAAAGCCACTGCCTTTGCTCGGAGGCAACTTATATTTTCTACGTGGCTCCTGAACAGCTGAAGTCAACCAACTCTTGACAATGACAGCAGAGTTGATAATTGTATTTGTTTAACTCAGGAGACTGGAAGTATAGGTGGACAACGCAATGGCAGATCTTGCTGGGGACCTGAACATCTTTTCCAAGGACAGTCCTGACATTTTACGCAGGGGCAAAATCCTTCTAAATTGGAAGCAGGGCACAAAATTTTCAGATTTTACAGTACCTAAAATTTCTGGAAAATGTTGACTCGGTACTTAATTTTCTTACAAGTCATGTTTGAGCATTTTGTTTCAACAAGATAAAGACCTTTGTCTTTCTTTACCTTTGTAGTTAGTTTCATTTACAGATGTCATACGAAATGTAATGTAAATTCCCATAAAACACACCGTGAGAATTGCTTTTGCTCAAATTTTTTGACCTATTGCGAACAGTATCTACTTAGGAAATCATCACATTCCCAAAGGCTGCTATCTTTTATGTGTGTAACAGTGTTACACTTACGGTTTTCTGGGTAATTCATAGTCAGAAATTAATCCTGCACTCGTTAGATTGCAGTTTGGAGGGTTAGATTACTTCTCTGTTGGAGCACATCCTGGGAGTAATAGGAAAGACTTATTGGACTACCTTCTGTCCACTTAAGTTTTCATCAGTATTAATTTTCAGCTTCCTTGGTTCCCCTTGCTTCCATTTTTTCTCTCTAATGAGAACTGGGAGAACCAGTCTGTTATGAAATACCAACAACATACAGACAGTCCATATCAACAGAGAGCATAGCAATATGGACAGGTTTTAGCAAGACAGCAAGAAAAGCTCAAGTTCTACTCCCTCTCTTCCCATAGCTTAAAACCCCAAGAAACTTGACAGCACTGTTGTTTGGACTAAAAAGTGACTGTTCCTGTGAGGTGAATGAGGCCAAGCTGTACATGGGACTGTCGTATCACAGTACATAAAAACTGGCCAAACAGACCAACAAAAGCATTCCTGCCACACAGCCTGCCAAATCTGGGTGTCTCCTGGAAGGCCAGCACTGGTTAGGTGCATCAGAAAACATCTCAGCAAAGCTGTTTGCTATGCAGAATTTGCTGTATTTCACATTCAATTGACTTAAAGTGTTGTTTCTTACAACTAATTTATAAAAGCACATTTTATTATTTATTTGTATTTCTTTATACAAATATATGTGTGTGTGTTTCTATACAAACTACATTGAGATCTATGTTGACAATAATTTGCTGGATTTTACCCCTTATCTCTTTAATTCGAGATTCGTGCATCTGCTGGGATTTCCTTTGAGTTTACCTTGAGTTAGTTGCCTAATATGGGGGGGTGATGCCTTTTGAGGTATTCTCTGCTCTCCCACCTGGCCTTCAGCGGCTGCTCAAGGAACCTGCCAGTGCTGTGCAGATCTCTCTGCAAATGCAGGGTGCCCGAAACAGCACTAGACGCCTAGAGAGCTGAATCCCAATTTTCAACCCCTTCACCAAGAGAAATAATGGAGGGAAGGAAGCATAAGATAATGACATGGAAATTCAGGTTTCTAGCTGCTGCTTTTGCAGCCTGGTAGTTGCTTCCTAAGTGCTGCGGCAGGACGGCTTTGATTTTTTTCTCTGATTACATTGCCGTTAGAGCTGCAGCCCTTCCATTTCCTGACTGAGCATGCTTGTGTGGGGTTGGATTTAGTGAGGCTCCCCATGGGAATAGCTTCTAGGTGTTCCTGGTTCCCTTCCAAGCCTGGTTTCTCTCCGTGCTGCAGACACTGAGATCCAGGTGCTGGAGGGTGGGATTATGTGTAGTGCATCCCCACAATCCACACAGAGAGGATTTAGGATGTTTAACAGAAGCAAAGAGCCTCAGCTTTCCATGGGAGACAAGCAGCTGCAGCATGTTGCCTGGGCTGGCAATGGTGCTCTGACTGCCCAGCGGCCACCACTCAGGGTGGCTCCCCAGTCCTAACTGATCTCCTGCACCTTGCTTTTTCACTTGTCTCTTCCCAACTGCTACTCAGGATGAAATGGTATTTTATTCACTCAATTTGAGAAGAGTAATGTTTTGGAAATACTTGTGTGCCAGAACCGCATGCTCCTTTCAGTTTACTTACAGGAAGCAGTTAGCACTGACTCACACAAAAAGGACCACCCAAACGTTTTGGGGATAGAAATGGAAGTGCATGAATCACAGGACTTGTCAGGCTGGTTTTAACCAATGTTGTCTCTTGTGCCACCTCCCGTGTTCAGTGATGAGGTATCCAGTGATGCTAGTGCTCCTTCCCAAAGAGAAAAATGCATCTTAGCTTCTTCAGATGGGGATTGTTCTGCACCCTGAAACATGAAACCTTAAAATCCTCCTACAACCACATTTCACTTCTGTGAATAGTTGAGCCCTCTTCCAGATTTTTTGAACCAGAAAAAAAAGGAGAATTATTAGAAGTAAAATATGTTATTAAATGGGAGCTGGCATGTGTCAGGCTTATTGATGGGAACTTGCATAAAATGTGATATTACTTCATTCCTACCTTAATTGAAGATATTTTCAGCCTAAGTGATGTGTAACTGCTCAGTGATTTAGCTCTCTTTTATGAATAATTATATCACATATATTCTCTCTGGATATTTCCATTGATACATAGGATAAGTGTCTCTCAGAATAGCCTGTAAAGGGGTCAGACAGATCTCACTTTGTTGAATCCCTTTGAAAACAGCATATTTTGCCTTCATAAAGTCAATGGTCAAATTAATAAGCACAATGAAAAACCTTTCAAATGAGAGGAACGTTCCCTCCGCTTATGATTTAATTCCCTAGACACCCACTTACTAAAGATTTGACAGGAGTAACATGAAGCTACAGCATTCACTGTGTGGTTCATTTTTTATCAAACAAGACAGAAAGAATGAAGCCTTGTCTGTGTTTGAAAGCTATATCATGTTTCTAGTGTTTCTTTAGGCATTCTTACAGAAACCGTTCAGTTCTCCCTTTCTCATCTTCTGCAGGCTAATGTATTAGCAACAGTTTTCAGTGATTAACAAAATGATGGTGATTTTTGCATGAAGCATAGGAAGAGCCTCATTCGTACCTGTGTACTCACGAAATAATCAATTTCAAACTGTTATGAAAACAAAAATAATCATAAACACTTCATCGCATAAAGAAATCTTCAAGAGCTATATTTAATAGTAAACACCACACAGAAAATTTCCCAGGCAACCAGCCAAGCTGAGATTAACTGGATCTTTTTTAAGAGGCGTTTGTAATGTAAATTTAAACCAAAACAGTAAAACCCACTTTTGACAAACCTTTACATTATTGCCACAATCTGCATCGAGGTCCAATAAAATAATAGACAGGAAGGCTGCCAGCATCCAAGCCAGGAGTGTGCAGATGCCCTATTCTGCAGCTCACTGATAGCAGCTGGAGAGCTGAATTTAAAAGCTTCACTTCAAAGCTTTTCTAGGAAATAACTGAATGCTTAATGATTTTAAAGTTCCACAATAGCTCTAATGCCAAATTGTTGTTTAAATTAATTTATTGAACTAATGATCAGCACATGTGTCTGGAAGATGCTTCTCCGTGTGTTTGCGGCTCTGCTATTTTGATGACTAAAACAAGAAATGTGGTAGGGCACAGGGCTTGTCCCAGGGCACCAGGGCAAGATGGGTAGGCAGTTGGCTCTGGATGACATGAAAAGTCCCCCTTTCAGACCACAAAGTACTTTGATATTATCTGGTGCCAACTGGGTCTGCTTCCAGAGCGAACTAGGAGGGCCTCTTTCTTCAAAATGCAACAAAAGACCTGGACTTGCCCATAGTAAAGAAGAAACGGCTTTTGCTTAAGGCATTGCTGGGTGATTTTGGTCTTTCAATGCCAGCTAAGTTGGCTCCTGCCAGTTTGAGGGAGAGAAGACAGGGAGGTCAAGCAGCAACACCAGGATGGGGCAAGTACAAGACCTTCCATCCCTGTGCCAGAGGTATGGAGCAGAAGGAGCTCCCTGCACAGCTGGCATTGGTGGCAGGGGTCCTGGATGGAGGCACCAAGGGAACTCCGCTTGGGCAAGGGGTATGAGGGTATGCGTGGGAGGGTTATCCAACAGATAAAGATCCACAGTTTGCCCTAGCACATTGCATCTCACACAGTTTTGAGGTTGTTTCCACTCGCAGAACAATTATGACTATTGCTTTCCTTTTCCCATCCTCTTGTCTCTGGTTATTTAGATGAAAAAGTCTGCAGCACATGGGCTGTGCCTCTGTAGGTGAACCCAACAGGGTTAACACAGCTTGGCTCTGAAGTCTGCTAGCTCCTGTTGGAAGGGAGAAATAGTAATTTGAGGAAGGAGATAAGCTAGGTGAGAGAAAGCAATCAATCCCAAACGCTAGTCCCACAGTGCAAAAACTCTCCTTTGAAACTGCAGTTGTGTTTTCTCAGTGTATTGATGCCCTCAGTGAGGACATACAAAATTTACGAGGCTTCTTGACAGAGAAGTGAGGGAGGTGTGACAGAAGACTTCACGCTCAGAAAAGGTGGGAGAAAGGCTCATAGGAAATGATAGTACACACTTTCTTAGAGTGCTGAGGAGCACCCATCAAAATGATGGGGCAGCCCATTTAAAACAAAAAAGCAACGCTGTTACACACCACCTGTAACTGACACGCAGCCTTCATTGCCATGGTGTGTGCACCTCCATTACATGGTGTGAAGGTTGCCATGTGCTCCCCTTGTTTCTGCTAACTTCCCATGTCCTAACAGAACTTCATTTGCACCACCTCTAGGCATCCACACTATATTTGGCTGGACTTGTCACCTTTGCTCATTGTCTCTTCTGGTCCCAGGACACGCTGCAACTTTGGCTGCCCTTCTATGGGTCATGTTTGGAGCATGCTGAAGGGTTATTGCAAAGGTCTTCATACAGCCAAGGGCAAAATAATACTTGCCTTGTGAATAAACAGGAATTTTCAGCTGCCAGGTCTCTGAATTAAAATGCGTGACCTCAAAAGGCAGTAAGTCATGTTGGTGAAAAAATTCTCCACAGAAGCAGTGTGGAAAAAAGTCTGAGAGCCTTGCAGTATGAAAAGGGGAAAGAGAAATTCCAACCAGCCTGGTCTTGTAGAGGGATTAATCCTTCTTTATAAATTAGGCCTCTTTGTACCTATGAAACATGTTTGATCAGATTCCAAATCATGGCAGTGATTTGTGCCAAGTGGGAAGCCGAAGAGTAGAGGAATGTCTGATATTTAAATATTTTACCAGCCCTTCGTCTAGGTTAATATTTTATTAGCAGTGAATACGCCTCTCTGCTAAGGAGTCTACAACTACTGCTCACTGTGCTGAGCTATGGGTGGCCTTGCACAAAGGTAGTATGAAAGACAAGAGTTGAGGGAAACATCGATGCCACTCATTCCTTCTTTCCCAAGGATGCACTGAACATATCCACACTGATGGGTGTTTGCACTCTCTGTGCCTTGATTTGCAGGTCTGAACCACACAATTCAGCTTTTTCCCCATTCACATTGCTTTCTGCAGTACATACCAACCGCTGTGTAGCTGCGTCGTCCTAACTGCACCAGCCTGCTGGGTCTGTGCTTGACCACGGTGGCTCTGGCAAGGCAGCTGGCAGGTCAGTAGGATGGAGGGGTTTGTGACACTATGTAAAAAAGTAGTTCGAGCCTAGCTCTGACAGAGTGGTTGCCGATGGGACAGGTATGCCCATGATTTGTCCTCCTGTATTCACCAGCAAATGTTTCATTGCAAAGGGTTATTGGCCTCTCCTTCGGCAGGGAAGGCAAGGGCAGTGAGCTCTGGCAAGGAGCACTCCACCAGGGCTCTGACAAGATCAGGCATGGATATCGTGGGGTAACCAGCAAGTCCCTTGACCATGGCAGGTATGGGTAAACACCGTTATTTGAGGTGATTCTGGTTTTTTCTGTGGCTTAAGGCTGTGAATCTGAAGCCAAATGTTCAGTTAGTTTCTTGAATGGACTATGGATCCAGAGAGGTGAGAGAGGGTGGTGGTGCCACCTCTGTAGTTACCCAAAGCAGATGTTGTATATGTGACTGCTGGAGCCTGTGCCCATCTCTGCTTCTGGAAAAGTAGGATGTTCATGGTTCACCAGGCACTCTTAAGACAATTTCATTTTGGGATGTCTCCTCTTTCCTCTTTGCTTTCCTTTCTTTCTTCCATTTAAAGGAAAGCAATTCCCTGAGTGAAGAATATGATCTTGAAAAATTAATTGCTTGGTGCTCAGAGTGCAACGGCCGGAGCAGGATGCAGGAGCAGACTCTGTTCTGTGCTGCAGCCTGACCTGGCCATGAGCAACCACCTTCAGTATAGAAAATGGTGGATAATTATTTTTAAAATCCCAAGACAGTTTCTCTGGCCAGCTGCCTCTGAGGAGCATATCAGTCAAGCAAGCAGCATAGGGGTGAGCTGGCAAGCTAGGGGTCTGCGATGACAACCTAAATCATCCACACGGAACACCGATACATTAAAATGACTGATATATTGAAGTAAAACTTGTGAGGAATCTGCCTGATTGTGTGATGCTACCAAGTCCTGAAACTTGGGTTTTTGTATTTTTGTTTCTTGTACCTTTGGGTATATCTAGCTAGTCAGTTACACCCAGTCTTGCTGGTTGGCCAGCTCATTGTGGGACATTCATTCTACGAGAAATACTGAAATTATTTTCTCCCAGTACTTCACTTGAGGAATACACAGAAGAATACCTGGAGTTTGCACACAATTAAGTATTTGTAGAGATTGTAGTAGTGACTAGGACCACCCTGCTTGAGCTCCTTCCTCCATTCTTTCATACTGTATGTCTTACTAAATTAATTAAAAAATTGGGGAGCCCTCCAGTGGCTAAAATTATAGAGCCTAAATTACCAGTGTGTTAAAGAGGTATCCAAACATCTGATGGAGTCTTCAGACTTCACAAAAATCCATACAATTTTAATACAAATTTTACAAAATGTTACCTTTTTACTGAAGAGACAATTTTTTAAAGGTCAATCCACTTCAGTAAAAGTGGAGGTACTTGGGGGAAAATTTCCCTAAAAGTTCTTTTTAGAAAACACTTCCAAATCCAACATATAAAATATCAGCCTCAAGTTCTTAGACATCTCCTTTCAAATGTAAAATCCAGGAATTTGAGAACGTTCTGCATTTGGTAATAAAATGTTCTCCTACTCCTCGGACTGGTACTTGGTATTCTGTTTCTCATTCCCCAAAAAAACAGCCTCTATGTGTGTGGGAATCAGACTCTTGACTCTTCGACAATCTCTATATTGATTCTTTGAAAGCCTCTATATGGCAGATTTATCCAGAAATGATGCCAACAAAGGTTTCTGTTAAAAGAAGGGAGAAAAGTATGCAAAACTAAACCCAGGTTTGCAGCCCAGCTTAGTGAGGTAAACAAAAAGTGGTGAGAGACTCTGCCCTGGATCCTTCTTGATCTCACTTCTAAAATGCTCATGGATTTTGGTGAGAGAAGATTTGGACTAAAAATATGTGGGGAGATACTGCAAAGAAAAATACAAATTTTGTCTTTAAGATAGTGACTATATCCTACTACCTGCTTCATATTACTGTTAGATCACAGAATTAAGCACAGAGAGAAAAACAAGTAATATTTTTATAATTGAGGACGTTTGGGACCATTTCATCTGTGCTTATTCCAACAAACAGGAAAGCCAATGCAAAGTCCATTTAAATCGATAGCTTTTGGCTTGAGCTTTTGGAGAAGGATAAGTGGATCAAACTAAGAAAAATGTTAAATCTCTCTTTGAGCCGGGAGACCATCTTTCTGTAGGAAGTGACTGCTGGGCTGCCGGCCGGCTTTGCCGGTGAGTGGGGTGGAGATGCCTAGCCCAAAGCCGAGCTCTGCTCAGCTATGGCTTGTTGGCAGCTGCAGAGCACCCATGAGCAGAGCCAGTCCAGTCACTAGCCTGAAAGGAGCTTCCTGCCCTCTAATTAACTGTGATCCGACGCTGGAAGACCTCCTGGTATTTTTTCCCTGCCCTCCTCTCAAAAATTGCAGCATTCTGTTGCCTTGCGTATGGCTCCACAGCCTACAGGTGACCACAGCACTTCGTAGTCAGCCTGAGACAACATCCCATCTCCCAAAGCCCACACAGTGAGACTTACATCATACTCCTATCAGACAACAGGAGGGCTGCGCCACGGCACAAGCTTGTCTCAGGGTACACATCACTGACCCCGGCAGCACAGGGCTGCAGGGAATGACAGTCACCGTAAGAAAGTCAAAGCATCACCTTCAACCTGATGGAAACATCCTGCTTCCCGAGTATGAGGATGGCCAACTTCTCCTATGCTGCACCACGGGGCGCTGCACTGCTGCCACTGGCTGCTGCCGCTGGCGAAAAGCAGTCTCAAAGGCTCTCTCCTGCCTGCCAGCGCTGCACAAGTCCAGCAGCTCTTCCCCAGGGAAAAGGAGGTGCACAGCACAGCCTTCGATCATCTGCAAAAGCACAAAAATAGCATGGGGTGCCTACAAGTTGAAAGCGGTCTGTGTCAAGAGCTGTCAAAAGCTGTGGTTGCCACAGGGATAATTGGTTTGTGCCAGCTGTAGTTGATGGGTATCAAGCTGATGAAAGGAGACAGGATAATATGCCTTCTGTTGTTTAATTAAGGATTTTCTAAATCTGCATAAACTGAAAGCTCTGTATGCTGAAAACCACCCAAATGCACCCTGATATTTGTAGCAATGAGAGAATGCTGGGGAAACAGGGTTCCTCCCAGAATGCGTGTGCACCTACGTAAAGCACCCCCTGCCCAAGAAAAGGCTGTTTGGCAATGCTCTTGTCCTTTATTTCCCACCAAACTGCTTCCTGCAGATTAATACTTGTCAGAATCTTCCCTTATCACAGGGGCTGCAATCTTTACTTAATACCCTGAGGGAGGGACATCTTGGGTTATTTTGCACAGCACAAGTGATTGAAATACGACAGCAAACTGTTAACATGATCCCAAAAGTACTGGCTCACAGCCCAATATCTTTTCTACAGTCGTTTCAGAGAAGGTGATTAATAGCATGTCAGAGAGCCGCTCTGTATACCGAACACTACTTGAAGGACTGTAAATAGATAAAACTGAACGATCAACAGCCATATACCAAAATAAGGACAGGTACCCGAAGGGTGCTGGGAATCTCAGTTGTTGAATTCTACTTTTATTGTTGTTAATGGTAGATATCAAGAGAGGATGAATAGCTCTTAAATTAAATTTCCAGCTAATCTTATAGTAGGAGGCAAAGACTCTATCATGCAGGCAGTAGCCTTATCTGGAGGATATGGTAATAAAACCCAACCTGGACAACACAAGCTAATACACCCAGAAGAAATGAATAAACATGTGTAGCTGTTTGGTGGTGCTGGAGGTGTCTGGAAAGCAGAAATGTTCAGAAAGCGCTAGGGGAATGACGTGTAAGCTCGCAGTGTGACACAGCAATAAGGCTGGGCAGTTTTTAACAGCTTAGGCTCATGGTCGTGAATCTGGGCAACATGAGACAGGTGACATCCACCTCGTAGAACTGACATGCTGGGGAGAAAAACAAAGACCATTGCTATGCCATCAAGTATTAAGCTTGTGAAGAAGGGGACGGTGACCTCAGGGTGAAGGTTTCTCTCTCACACACCTCACTCTCTGAGTTCTTCCCCAGCTTACCCAATTTTGCAGGGAAGGGAGCTGCTCCTGGGGTCAACTGTCTCCAGGAGAAGCAGTGGTGGCACAACCACCCACCCCAGCCAGGGTCCCTGGGGCACTCGCTCCTGCTCGGGGGCTGGTGAGTGCCGTGCAGTCCAGCTGTGTTCTGGCGCTCAGCCTCAGAGGTGATGGGCATCATCAAAAGAGGTGACAGGAAGGGGAATACAAGTGCAGCATCCCCTGCCCAGTCCCAGGCAAAGCAGAGAGGCTAGAGGAGAGGAGGAAGAGAAGGATGAGGAGGAGTGGGGCAGGGGAAGCAGGGCAGGGCAGGCCTGCACTGACTAATGCTGGATGCAAAGCTGGTCTTGCAGCTACAGAGATAGGGCTGGCACCTCATAACTGCGGTATCACTCGGCAGAGGGCACATCTGTCCTCATCAGGAATGTGAGGGGATGGGAAAAGATTCAGAGATGGGTAACCTCTTCAGAGGAGAGTTGTGGAACGGCTTTTACTCAAGGAGCAGCTACAGACACCAGGAATCTCCAGCCCAGGAAAGGACGTGTCCAAGGATGGATGTACTAGAGGTCCACTAAGCACCATGGGAAGGTGGGCAGGGAATGACTGTTGGTTGTCCCATGTGAGTTTGGTGTCTCACCAGGACCTGGTGACACCAGAGGATGGCCAGATCAGAACTGGGAAAAGGAGATGTTTCTTCACAGAGACAAGGTAAAATATTCATATTGGATCAAAGAAAACTGGGTGAATTCACAAACATCCACCGCAGGCTTTTAAATACCAGAATAACCCTTCTGGATCAGGAGCTGCAAATTTTCAAAAGCTGGAAGAATATTCTGGGAAAACGTGCCTAACCTGTTCTTGTATTCTTGCTTACATGTCCACTATGACTGTGGTCAGAGGCTCGATACTGGGCCAAACTGGCAAACACTCTGACTCAGTACAGCCACTCTGATGATGTCTCTGATGATGTATATGTGCCACAGCTTTCCCTGTACATTTCCTCTTGCCACAGTCCCTCTTGCAGGTCCTGGTGCCTTGTTTCTCTGCTTTTATTGAGACAGCTGGTCATGGTCAAGCTACAGGTTTCTGTGCCTCCAGTGACTGTCTGTTCCAGTGGTCACTATCTTCTCCAAGGCAGGGCAGGAAAACAACAGAGGGAAATCTGAGTATCTAAATGGTGGAACAAGAGTTTTCCTAAAGATTTTGGCACTCACATCTTCCTTCTGGTAAGAAGTCTTCCTGAAAAGTGATTTTTTAGTGTCCTCCACTGTAGTCACTCACTCTGAAAACCACTTTCAGGTCTGATTGGTGGCACCTTTGGCTGCAGTTCCCACAGTCCCAGCCTTGGCCGAGGAAAAGCAAGCCACAGCTGGAACATTTTTCAGGAGTCTCTCTATAACTTCCCGATGACGAGCTGCTTCAGGTCCTAGGCACTCCTCCGGCTAAATGTAATGGCTCTTGCAGAAGCCCATATTGTACCAACCCCCAAAAAATCCAGCCCCCAAAAAATCCAGCCCCAAAACAAACATACGCTGCTTGACTGCACACTGCTACCGAATTGGAGTATCAGGTTATGACCACTCTCCTCTCCCAGGCGCACGGGGCTCAGATCAACCCCTTGTTACTTCACAGGAACTGGCGCTGGCATCTCCCCAGGGTATGCACTGCACATTCAGGTTCTCCATTTCTGGCCTGAGATACTCTCTGGCTGCTTTTGAAGATAGTAAAAATAATCAATAATAGATTAAACTGCGTGTTTTCCTCAGGCACCGGGTCTGCTTACATGTAATGAGTGTTTATGAACTGAGAAAGGCATCCCAAATCTACAGAAATCCTCTGGCAGACCTGAACCTAGATTTTTTTGTATCTGCAAGCTCTGTGATAGCAATTTTATTGTGCTTAGGCACACTAGCACAGTTTTGGATAGGTTTCTTTTACCACATTTGGAAACAGGAGGTTAGTCCCCCCTTACGCTAATATTTCTTAATGATGTGCAGTGTCATTATTCAATGTCAGTGAAGATGAGTTGTAAAGACATGAGGATTACATTTAAATTCAGCTGTATTTGTAGTTTAAACATGCAGGAAATGAGATGAGGGGAGGAAGAGCTTATGCTAATCCAAACAAATGGGAGAACTCATAACATTTTCAGATGGTTTATTTGAAATTACATTAAATTCTGTTTACAACCTGATGCATCTGTGAAAATGGGGCTGCCAACGTACGCTCACCTGTTGTAATACAACCACTCCTGGGCCTTTAATGGATGTGCACAGCCACAGGGATGCTTAAATCATGTGCTGCATATGCAAAACACAATAAAATTTATTAAATAAATAATCCACAACCCCCATCTTTTAACTCATTCAGGTGGGCAAAGGCAGAAAGACAGAAGTGACAAGCTTGTGGCCCTACAGAAAACCTGCCAGAGCTGGAGCAATGGTGCAGGAATCCGGCATTACCCTCCCAAGCCCCGACTGTCCTCCCAGGACTGCAGTGAGCCTGTACCTTGGTGTCCTGAGTGAGTAATTAAGCACAGTCAGCAGTGCCTCTCCCAGCTCCAAAGGAGAGATTACTTTGCAGAGGAAAACAACACTGCCTGGGCAGCTAATTAATCACCTCTCTCCTCTTTGAAAGGCAGTGTTAGCCCTCTTCAGCCACTGAAAATCTGCTCACATGCCCCTTTGGCTTGGCTGTTTCTGGGAGGTGATGCTGGCTCCCTATGCCGAGTGCTCCATCAGCCCTAGTCATACCCTGTCCCAGCTGAGCAGGACTGTTGGTCTTGAAGCTGTTGATGACAAGAAAGACACAGAGCCCCTCCACCCTGTGCCAAAGACTTGATTTTTCTAGATGCAGGGCTGGACAGTGCAGTGTTTCTGCAAGTGGAATTATCTGGTTTGTGCTAATTTCAGCCTTTGTGCACAAGGTAAAAGAAAACAGATGCATAGGGGTACTAGAAAAAAACATCCTGCCAAGGATTGGTGGGGTGTCCTTTTTTGGATGAGGAGCTGCTCCCAGACTCTGTAGGCACGGCCCAGATCTATGGAAAGAGGACACTACCCTACATGTATTAACCTTTTCAGTTGACCTAATGAACATTTTTGGGAAGAATCAGAGAGGGCTTACTGGCTTGCTCATGGGTGGTTTGCACTGCCCCTTGGTAAGCCACCCCAGCGCAAGACACCAAAATGACACTATGCTTGTGTCCCACATTCAGCCATTCAAAATTGTGCCTGCCAAGTCCTTTTTCTGAACAGGAAGCGTTGTGGAGGTTTTTTTCTAGGAAATCATCCTCTCCCTCAACATATGTGTTAAACTGATTGTTTCCCTAAGAAATAAATACACATTTGGGATTTTTTGGAAGCTTTTTATTCACTTTTGTTTCTATTCCTCCTTCTTACTCCTCTAAAACAGGCCTGCTGGCCTACATTTGCAATGTTGAAAAAGGTGTAATGACATTTCCAATATTCAATATTTTTGTTGAAACCATCTTGAGAAAATAATTTTTAATGAAACACATTTACTATCTCTCATCTCTGTGCGATCTGTCTGATTTCCTAATTCCTCAAAATGACAAAAAACATTTGTCTATTCAGAGATGCTGGCCTAAAGCCCAACACACCCACAGGCTGTAGTTTTATGATATGAAATGTTTGCCTAATTCTCCATACCATAGAATTATAACCTTAGTTTAAGGAAGAAAAAAAAATATGTTACATAAGCAATCCCACCAGAACATGGAATTAAAGGACAAATCCAATCTAGGCAACTCAGAGGAGTGGACATGCATTTACTTTCTGAGATTACCTCTTAGCAAGTGCTAAAATACCACAGAGAGAGGTGCTGTTATAAAAAGAAAACACAGATTGCTGGAGCTAGAGCTGAACTGCTCCAGAGAATACCAGAAAATACTTCTGCCTCTGCTTTCTAGCACTTGCTCTCATGCAAGGGTAGCAAGTACCCTGTGCAGCATGGGTAAAAAATAAAAAAGCCTAATTTTGCAAGATGCAAATCAGTACAGGTAGGTGTTAAATGACCTAAACTCTTCATTTCAGTGAAAGCCAAAAGTGCTTTGCTCTGCCACGGGGTGAGGGAGACGAAGGAGGATGTGCTCAAAGCTTTCAAAAAGAAGCTCTGCACATGCTAGTTTTCTTCTGCTACGGATGGGTTGATATACAGGCAGTAATTCTTGGTGAGTTGTGGATATTTCTGTGAATCACTTTCATGACATCGCAGCAATTCCAACAGATAACATGACATTTTCCTCCCCTTTTTTTATAAATCACTTGTTTGTGTCTTGTACGCTTAGGAACATAATCATCACCCAGTTGCATTGCTCAGTGCAACATCATGTTTATTTCTCTCTTGCTCTGGTGACCTAATCTAACAACGTGCAAATACTTCTTAGTTTCACTGTATGTACTTTGTACTTCCTGATACCACACACTACTCACAAACAATAGATGAACTGTTTCTGTAGCTTTCCTTTTCCCCAGCTTCATTTCAAATATGTCAGTACTTCTCAAACTTGCATTTTTCAGGGTCATCATGTTCTGCTTCTCAGCACATCCTGATGTACTCCTGCCTTGATGATGCTGAGCAGCATGGGGGCCAGTCTTACCACATGCCTCCCTCCCCTGGGGAGTAGTGGGCTGGGTGCTCCTCCACCTGTCCCACCAGCAGAGCCCAATTCAAGGGCAATGTCAAACTCCTGCCCAGGAATGTGCCACCACAACTAGGCATAGGTGCAAGAAGGTGCAGTCCCCTATTTATGCTGTTGCCCTTTGAATGGGATAAATCGATATTTATTGAGGGTGAGAAAGAACACAAGAATGAACTTGCCTCTGTACAACCACCGTTACATGTATTTATCATGTAACATGAAATCAGACAGATCGCACGGAGATGAGAAATAGTAAATGTGTTTCATTAAAAATTATTTTCTCAAGATGTTTTCAACAAAAATACGAGCTTGTGCACAGGGAGGTGCAATCTGAGATGTGCCTTGGGAGCACAGCTGTCCCCTCTCCCCAGAGGAATGCTGTGACCACACTGTCCCTGTGTCAGCCATGATCTCTTCCTCTCTTCCACTTGGTGTTTAGCAATGCCATGAAAAGAGGGACAGCTTCTCCAGGACAATGATGGGTGCCCCAAATACCATCTCCCCATGTATTACAGCCTGCAGAAGTGAGAGATGCTGACCTAAATTACCTTGAGCAAGGAACAGCCTTTTGCCACCTTCCTCCATGAGCTGGCTACTGACATTCATAACCCCCAAATACTTCAAAAATACAAAAGAGAGGAAAATACAAGGATTTCAGGCATCCATCTCCAGAAGAGAGTAAAAACTTGCAAATTTTTAAGAGAGCAGTGGCTCCTGATGCTCTGCCCTGAGATGGGCATGGCTGAAGGCACACCCTATCCTAAATATTTTCTTTGGGCTCCTTTGCAAGCCTCCCTGTTGGTATGCTGGCTCCTCTGGCACCCTGCAGCTCAAGTACGGGTCACCAAGTCAACCCGGGCACTGCCCTGCCTTGGGCTTGGTCCTTCTTAGATGTCAATGAGCACAGCTGCCACTCACAGAGGATCCTAAAATAGGGAAGAGCAGCTGACCACGCAGTAATACGTGAGCCCCTGAGAAGGTGAGCACTGGTCATACAGGCAGCCCTGTGTCAGTGGCGGTGGCAGCCGATGCAGGTGGGATGCTGTCTGGTTTTGGCTCACTTGTGCTCACTGTTTTCCAGCCTGTGGTGAGCATGGCTGCAAGTGGGTGGCCATGCCAGCAGCAGCAGCAACCCCCTGAGCCATACAATAGGATGTACCCTGCTCAAGAGGGAGATAGTGCTGTCCAGGGACTTTTCACCCCTGGGCAGCTGGCCACTGGTTGCCTGCTTGGCCAGCAAGATGCCAGTGAGGTGCTGCTTGCCAGTAGAAGAGGAAGCCCATGCAGTGCAACCGGTGAAGACAAGCCCTTGGCAAGCACAGGCAGGCTAATGAGAGAAGTGGATCCAGTTTAACAGATCTTGTATACAGCATCGAGCACACACGCGCAGCAAGGGTAGGCACCTGCGTTCCACCAGCCTTACGTGTTAGCTAGCCCAAGCGCTCCTCTCTCTGCTGAGCTGCTGTTGATGCTTCTCTTTGCTTACAAACAGCTTCCTCCATAAACACCTACCAAGAACATACACACCATACGCAGCAGGTAACCAACGAAATCATGAGGGCATGTGAATGAGCTTTTAGAAATGGCAGCAACTTCTTTCACCTGTTTCCTTTATCTGTTAGAGTAGCTGAAACAAATTTGCTATGCTGCTGCCTTAAATCGCTGATTAATTTCAACAGAGTCCGTATTTTTGTCATCTGAGGTTTGCAGACAAAATTATTATTGTCAGAACAGTATAGTTTGAAAGGTAGCCAAGGTTTGTGACACACGTGGGGTTTTTTAGATCTGGAGTGGAAGGGGCATAGCCAATACATTTCTTTTGCAATACAAGTGAATCAAAAGTGATTTCTTCTCATGTTTTGACAATATAACTTTTTGCACCTGATTTTTCACATCAGGTAAATGTCAGAAAAAAGTGCACAGTGTTTTCAATTTAATCAGTAATAGAATGAACATAGTCAAAAGAAGTATTCGCAACCAAAAGCCATTTTGCCATGACAATTATGTATTTGTAAAAAAAAAAAAAAAAAAAAAAAAAGGCACATTCCAGGCCGGAATCAGTTAATGAAAACTTATTCAAAGAACGTGCGCTCATAGCCATATTCAATACCTATTGAAATCAGCAGCTCTATCTCAATAAGATCCAAATGACCTTTGAACAGGTTCCTTTTGAAAACAAAAGAAACCCACAGGGTTATTACAGTGAAGCTGCCCCTTCTAGGTCGATTAACAATAATGACTGCAAACACTTAACCCTTTGTTAACCTAACAAAACTTTTCCTCATTGGCTCTTGCGAGGACCAAAGTAAAAGTGACCCGTGAATACTTACTTCTACACCCTAGAAGTTCAAAAGAGACATGGTACCAGATACTCCAGGTTGCACTGTAAGGGCTCCAGCAGCTCTGGAAGAGGGATCAGAAATGCAATTGATTCTCACCCACTGCTGTAAATTCATTGTTTGTCTCCTGTCAGTCACTGTCAGGGGTAGTGTAGGAGAATGGCTGAGAAGCAGATGGCTCCATCTAATAAATTTTGCAGGCTCATTTTTAAACAAGTGAGGCAGTCAGCACCGATGGTGCTAGGTATAAACCCTTCTGCCTGTGCTAATGTCAGCAGCAGCACTGAAACTCTGCTGTGTGTCCCCAGCAGTTGGCAGCCCTGTCAAGTAGGCAATGCCAGCTCCTGCTGGGGCTGGCGATAGCCCACTTCTCAGTTCCCACAGTGGCCATGCAAGTTTGTCCCTCACCACCAAATGTCTCCTGGGGGTGGGGAGCCGAGGAGAAACCTGGTGGATTGGGAGAAATGCAAATACATTCTTCTTCAAACCATCAGTTGGCATCTACTTTGATTCTTGCTGATACAATGGTGTGTAGGATTGTTAAGTCCTCAGTATACATAAGCAACGAGAACTAATTGGTAGATGGTGCTGCTGGTGGTTTTGCTGTTCTCACTGGGACTCTCTTCTCCACTCCCTGGCATCTTTGGCAGCTGTTCTCAGCCCTAGGTTGGGTAGGCCTGAGCAAAATCATGAATATGCCTCCAACAGCTTTCCCAAACATTGGTACTTTATTGGAAATATATATATGCACATATGCATTATCTATGTATGTATTATTATTAGACAGACACTCTTTGCAGCTATGCCAAACACCTTTGCTCTCAGGAGAATGCAGTGAATCAATTCCTGTTGCCGGTAGAATTTAGGGGGGGGGGGGGGGGGGCGGGGAGTAGAATCTGTCTTCATGGATTCCTGTAAGTGAAATATTTAACAGATTCTGGAGACAAAAGTTAGTTTTCTCACATTTCTCCCATTTTGTGAAGAAAGTAGTCATGCATGCATATTCATGAGTATATGAAATTGATGGGGAATAATTATGCTATTCCGGGTAGTAGTAAAAATGGTTACATTTTAGTCACTTTTAGCCTGAGAACCGCTGTGGAAATAGTCACTCAAATGTTTAGAAAATAGATTCCTAAAGAATAGAGGATTCCTGAAGTTTCTGTGTGTCAGAACAGTCTCCCCTTTTAGAAGGTCTGCAGAAAGTGGACTCAATTGTCTATATGTGTATTTATATTTTGTATTTTATATGAAATAGACTATATGTATTAGAGATAGTATATAATTACATAATACATTTTATATATGTACAATATCTCATAATTTTTTGATAAAACATACAGTGAAGCAGGTAAATGATTGTTATGCTTGTTTTGCCTCAGGACAGAAAGTCCCAAGCAGTTCCATGTTGCAAGCTAGTGCAGACACGACGTTGCAGGGCACTTACCAGCATAATAAGACAGCAGTCTTGCAGGACATGACAGTTGGCCATGGGCAGGAGGAAAAATTGCAAAGAACTGCTAACAGAGTTTCAGAGCAAAATCATTTCTAGATTTCTTCTTCAGCATACATCACAATTAAATGAAAATACTGTAGTATTTCTAAGCAATAACTTGACTAAATCTGAATTGTTTTTTGTTTGTTTTCTGTCTATATTCTTGTATAAAAGTAAACCATGTGGCTGAACATTCTTGAAAAGTTATTTTTGGTATGTATAATTAACCACAACTTGCAAATCTTACATATCAAAATGCAACTCATATGTCATTTAAATACTGTCAAATGTATAACCACTTCCAGGTTGCAGAATGCTTTCTGTACAAGGCTAAAAATTTTAAACAGAGAACCTTTGCTGTGAAATCTGCCTGGAAAAAAATGGCTATTGAACACCTGACGAAAGGGCACTCTGCTCAAAGACAGAAAGCCCAATTCACTGACAGACAAAGCAAAACTCTTGATACAACTATATAGCATTTCCCGTTTGCTTAGAGAAGCCCAGATTAGTGTCAGAGGTAATGACTGTAGAAATAATTAATGAAAATTATGCACTGCTGCAGGAGGGTGGGGTTTCTAGATCATGTGTTCATTGCTGGTCTCTGCTTCTCCAGGCTTGCACCTATTTGGGAAAACATTAAGTATCTATTAAACACTGCCTTTATATCTTGTCATTTGCTATTTTCCTCTTAAAGATCAAAGGCAGCTGATGCCTTCCACCTTCGAATAGGTACGAAATAGGTAGCAGTTTGGGGACAGGGAAAGGAAGAAAGGAAATCACCTTTCTTAAACTTCATGTTTGGAACTACTAATACAGTATTAGAGATGTTGTTTTGGATAGATGCTTTTACTGATAACTGTCTCCCACACACACTTTCCTCAGACTAAGGAAAAGAATCTGTAAATTCAATGACCAAAAGTTCCTACTACATCCTATATGCCCCAGCACTATGGATTTACAGGTATAACCAATTCCTTACATATTCTTTCCTAACTAAAAATATTTCACCACAGATATGAAAATAATGTATGAATATTACTTTTAATAAAATAGCAGTAGGATTCAAGACCTGCTGTATTAGCTGCAAAAAAATTACTTTGTCTTTGTGGAGAGGCAAATAAGACATGCTGCTGTATAATTTATTTGTTTTCAATATATATCTTATGGATTGAGCGTGCACTTAATTACTGGTTATGGAATGAACCTTTGGAAACTGGAATGTTTGTAGCAGTACCTAGAGCCGAAGGTATGGAGTTTTGTTGTTTCTTGTGTGTAATTTTCCTACAGCAAGTATTTGGCCTAAGAAAATAGGGCAGGGCAAGAAAGCAGGCTTGTGACCCTTCTTCTACATTCAAGAGATTGGGTCTATTATTGTGATTTCAGCACAAGCAGAACATCCAATTATTCTGACAAAATGCAGATATGCAATCCTCGCTCCAGGAGAAATACGCTTCAAGGCCCTGATCCCACTCAGGGATGTGGGCAATTCGATCTTTGCAGGTGATGCTATTGAAATCAGGAAAACTTCTCTCCTGATGCAGTTTCTAGCAGCTGGAGATGTGCTTTTTTAGAGATGGGCCCTTGAATATTATTTGAAACATGTTGTGATGCATTTACTCATGGTGGGTAACACGTTACTCAGTGTGGACTCCCACTGACTTCAGGGAGTCTGCTCACAGCACAAGGATCCATTCAGCAGTCAAAACCTGGCTTCGGGCACAATGTCCTTTATCATGGCAAAAAAATCAGTTTGAATTGTGCTTGGGGAAAGCCCTGTGCACCGCTGTGGGTGACAGCCATCAGTGTGTTTGGTGCTGCTTCCTAGCTGTTACCAGTGCAGGAGGGAGGAAAATCAGCACCAACTCTTTTTTGGGGCTACGTGAACTATCAGGAGCACCAGCAGCACATTTCTCACAGGCTGCTATGTGTACCGCTCCCATCTCTTAAGGCTGCAGACTTTTGGGTCCCAATCAGTGTGCCAACCTGCCCCACTTATGAGCTTTGGTGAACTTATTCCTGTGCTTTGAGTGCATTTTGGGCTCCAGGATGAGATGTCAGGGACAGCAGGCTGAAGCTTCTAGCACAAATAAGATCCTCCCAGGTAAGTTCAGGGGAAACTCCACAATACTCCATTTTTTCTCCCCCCTTCTCAGTACTTAATTCAATTTCACTTCACTCTAGAAGGATAACAAAGCAATAGGATTGCATATCCCATTTACCAGGATGTCATTCCAAGATGACTACTGTCTGCTTTTAAAAGGACATGGGCTCCCCTCAACCATTTTGTTGGAAGGGGGTATGTACACAGAAGCAGGTAAGAATTTCTGTATTAATTTTCTGTTAAATACTAGTGTTTATATGGCTAGCTGACTGCACAACTTTGAACAGAAAACACTGATGTGTTTACAAATGCAGGGATTTCATCCTACTGAGATATTAATCAACTTAGAATCATAGAATCATTTAGGTTGAAAAAGACCTTTGAGATCATCAATCCCAACCATTAATCCCTAACTGCCAAGCTGACCACTAAACCAAGTGCCTAAGTGCCATATCTACATGGGGTTTATACACTTACATGAATACTGACTTCAATACCCCCTGGGCAGCCTGTTCCAATGCTTGGCCAAACTTTCAGTGAAGAAATTCTTCCTAACATCCAATCTAAATCTCCCCTGGCACAACCTGAGGCTGTTTCTTCTTGTCCTGTTGCTTGTTATCTGGGAGAAGAGACTGACACTCATCTGTCTACAGCCTCCTTTCAGGTAGCTGTAGAGACTGGTAAGATCCCCCTTTGAGCCTCCTCTACTCTAGGCTAAACCACCCCAGTTCCCTCAGCTGCTCTTCATAAGACTTGTGCTCCAGACCCTTCACCAACCTCACTGCCCATCTCTGGACACGCTCCAGCACCTCTGTGTCCCCTTGAAGTGAGGGGCCCAAACTAAACACAGGATTTGAGGTTCAGCCTCACCAGTCCTGAGTACAGGGGGGCAATCACTGCCCTGGTCCTGCTGGCCACACTGTTTCTGATACAAGCCAGGGTGCTGTGACTGCTTTGGCCCCCTGGGCACACTGCTGGCCCATGTTCAGCCAGCCATCAACCAGCACCCCCAGGTCCTTTCCCACCAGGCAGCTTTCCAGCCGCTCTTCCCCAGGCCTGTAGCGCTGCGTGGGGTGGTTGTGCCCCAGGTGCAGGACCCAGCACTTCTCCTGGTGGAACCTCATACAATTGGCCTTGGCCCATCAGTCCAGCCTGTCCAGATCCCTCTGCAGAGCCTTCCTGCCCTCCAGCAGATCAACACTCCTGCCCAGCTTGGTGTCATCTGCAAACTTCTGTCAGAGAATAGAGAGGTATTTTTCACATCAGACACTTTCACATTGAAACCACTTGATTGTTCAAAACAAACATAATAAAAACCAACCAAAATCTTTCTTTTGGGGAGGGAGAGGAGGAAACAGGGGATGAGAATAAGAGCCTCTTATTCCATTTTACTCATCTTGGTGAGGAATAAAAGAGTGTAGTCCCGTGCTTAAGACTGAAATATAAATGTCACTTTTTGGCCTCCAGCAAAACAGACCGTATGTCTACACTGCAGCTACTGCAGGTCGCATGAGCAAACCTGAGTTAGGCTTCAACTCCGTGGATGCATGCCGCTCCCAGGGCTCAGCACAGACTTACCTCTCCAGCCAGCCACCTCCTTGGGCAGTATCGCTGCAGCACCTAGGGTCTAAGCAGTGCCTAAGCCAGCTCACAGCTTTGTCTCTCCGACCCTCACCAAGGTGAAGAAACAGTGCAAACAGCAAGAAAAGGAGGAAAAGGGACAGTGAAAATGAAAAAAAATCAGTATTCTCTAGAACAAGGGCAGTCATGGCAGCTGCTCTGGGTTAACCAGTAAGCCACAGTTTTAGGACGCTGACTCCCTTTGCTACTCAGGGACATCGGCCCATTGCTCTGACCAGGCTTCCCTGCTTCATTTCTCCTTCCCAGGCATGGCAGAGCAAGCTGTCCTGCATGGTTTCCTCCTGCTGATGCGGTGCAGATCAGATGAAAGCTGAGAGACAGGGAAAAGACAGTGATGGTGGTGAGGAACTCATGAAGGAGAGGAAAGCAGAGTAATATCTTGGGTGACTCACACTGGGGTTTCAGCGCTCATCGGTACATGTGGCCACTAGTTACTGCTCCTTCATTTGCAGTATCTGAGGCGCAGGAGGCCATGGACCTCAAGACACATGAGCAGGCGGCAGTGTCTGAAGGCTGAGCCACACCAGATTTAGCACAGTATCCCTCTGTATTTCACTCCACAGGAAGCATCCTTTTCTTACACCCCCCAGGAGATACCAATGGCAGAATAGCCTTTCCTTACTTCTGCTACCTGTCCCCCCCGCCATCCCACTCCCATCAGTTACACCCAGCTCCTCACACTCTTGTCCATCAATTTCTGGTAGAACCCATGCCACATTTTGTCTCCCTCTGGCACTTCTCCAAACATCAGCATTTAACACCCCAGGCAAGTGGCACATCTTATGGTCCTCTTACAGGTGGCTGCGGGTCTGGTGCATGCTCAGCTGCTGCACTTCGGGTGCCTGGAACCGAACCACAGCACTGCCTCCTGCCAGGCGAGTGCAGCAGCTCCTGCACACAGGACCAAGTAAACACAGCAGAGTATTTCGCAGCTATGTGATATGCAGTTACAGGCACAACTGGATTGATGTTAGGGTTATGCCGACACAGAATTAATGGTGTGGTTTGTTACAACAGTCAAAGCCAAATGAGACCCATGTTCCTCCTTCATCCACATAACGTATGGAGTTCCCGGTTTTGGTGGATGTATAATTATTAAGTGGTGATTCAGGTGAAGTTTAGATCCCACACTCTGCTTCCCCACCATCCCCCCTCCCACCCCCTCCAAGTCAGAAAAGTAAACATAGAAAGAACTCCACAAGAAAATTTGAGTATTATGTTTCTATAAGAGAATTTCCAGAAAGTAACAGGTGAGAAATATTAGTGATGCAACATAAATATAATAGGTGAATTTCAGCAGTAAATCACAACCAAGATACCTATGCCTTAGGGTATTAAGATGTGATGTAAACTTGAGAGCTTTATAGACCTCTGATCTGTGTTCCATTACAGGGATCTGAAAGCAGTGTCTCATTAAAACAAAGAGGGGAAATGAAATGACACTTGAGTCTTTATAAAGCTGCTCATTCGGCCACCAAAAAGATAGGTTCTTATCAGATTTCTGATGTAATCATGAGCCTGCAGCAAGAGATCTTGACAGTGAGCTACCGTGCTAAAATCCATACTGAAAAGTTTCTGAGGTCTTTTTATTATTTTTAAGCAGAGGTTCAAACAAACAAAAAAATAACTGGAGGTGGCCACAACCAGGTGAAAAGATGTGTTTCTTTCTAGGACAATAATCCCACTGATTCCAACTGGATACAAAGAAAAACAAATCACCATGAAGAAAATCAGGCACTGGAGCAGGTTGCTGTGCAATCTCCATCTTTGGAAGTTTTCAAGACACAACTGGATAAAACCCTGAGCAACCCGGTCTGATGACAGAGCTGACCCTGCTTTGAGCAGGAGGTGGCACTAGAGATGGCCTGAGGTATCTTTTTACCCACATGTTTTATGTTAACCTGAGTAGGGGGTGATGATCCTGCTTTGTGGTGAATTTTTTTTTTTTTTGACATGTAGAAAGGGATTTTCATTTCTTATTGGGAAAAAAGGAAACCTTTTAAACATTTACATGAAAATGGAAAGTGTAGGAGTGTCAGCTGCACCCATCTGGGCCTTCTGGCTAGGGTGGTGGCTCAGAAGGTGGGAGACCCAGCTTCACATCTCTGCTGCATGACTCAGAGTAGAAGTTTGCATCCTGCATCACTCCATATGGGTTGCAAATGGCACACCATTTGGATCAGTGTTTGCATCAGCTCCCTAACCATCCTTGATATGTTTGTGATCACCATTACGTTTTTGGCTCAGCGAGGCAGCATGGTTTGCGGGGTTAAATCCTGAGCCACCACTGAATCCAGCAGCGGTCAAAGGTGGTACAGTGCCTGCTGTGGCTTGGCCCAGCCTCAGAAGCTGCTGTAACTTGTTTGTGGCCCCTTTTTGTTCACAGGGCAGCTCTCTGAGACTCCACAACAGCCTGAGCAAGTTCACGTTGCTGATTTCTTCCTTCTCCTTAGCATGTACCTGGGATGGCCTGGTTCTGAAAGGTACGCACGGGATAACAGGAGATGTCAGCACCCAGATCAGTTTTGTTTGTGACCTTAGAGCCAGTATACAGAGACTGCAAGGGAGCCCTAAGGGAGGAGCAACGTTTTCAGCATCTCCCTTTGAGAGCCTGCTCAGGGCCTTCGGAGGCTGGCTATGCTGCACAGAGCCAAAAGCTCCCAATGGTTAATCCTGCCTCTAAAACTGTCTCCTTCTACGGCCTCAAGCACAGTGTTTCACCTCTCTGTTGCAATTTTTTCATCTGTAAAATTGGGATAATGACATTTTACTAACTCGCAGGACTGCTGTGAACTTTAATTAAGGCAGGGTTTGTAAAGTGCTTTAATGAGGGAAAGCACTAAGAATGAGTAGATTATTTGCTTAAACTGGCTGATGCAGAGCTGCCAGACTTGCCCGAATAACTCACGATCTGTCTGTATGCACTACAAACTGTTATTCTTTAGACCTTCAAAGATAAGCGTTAACAGGGCTTGGGCCTTGGGCAGGCAGGGTTCAGTTTGGGAGTGCCTCTTCCTAAGCAGAAGCACTTACATTCACTGCCCACCTTGTTTTTCTGTGTTTTGCAGACAGCAAAAAATTCGATTTACCAAAAACCACCTTAAAATGAGGTACAATGCCAGATGGTGGGATAGTTTGCAATACCAAGGACTGAATGCACAATGTCCTTTCTGATCCCCTGTTTCTGTGCATAGGGAAAGCCACAGGGACATACACATTACAGGTAGGAAACTAACTAATTTCTGTACTGCGACAGCAGGTATTACAAGGCAACGGTATTACATGCAAATGCCTTTTCATTAGTGTGTGAACAGGAGTAATGTTTTGCGATGGAGCTGCTCTGCTTTGCTGTCACCACACAGCCACAGACCCTCCTCTGCCCTGGGCTGTAACTCGTGCAAGGTGGCTGAGGCAGAGTTTCTCACAGGGCATCTCTGCAGGGAGCTGCAGGGAGAGGGAAGGGATTGCCCTGCCTGCTTTCGTCAACTCTTCACATGCGCTCAGACTTTACACCACTATTTTCCCTACACTGGGAAGCCAGCCAGCAAGGCTTTGGGCATCTCGCAGTACTCAGCAGAGGGGTGACTATCACCTAAATCTATTCAAATACAGTGTCTCACAGCTCTAAGTCCATCCGGACACTGCCTTTCATTTTGCACCCTGCAGCAGGCAGCGGGTGGTAATTGTCATCCTCACATCTTTCTTCCAGTTCCTTCTCTGCTTTTTGGGCCAGGGAAAAATTAGCTGCTATGAGCTACACCAAAAAATAAGAGTAAGTGGATGGAGAAAGGCATCCCCATGAGAGTCCGGACTGGGACCAGCACTTCAAATCCGACAGCCAAAGGTAATTCAGGCCCAAGCTGTGCCTCTGGTCCCTCAGGCTGCGGGAGGCAGTCAGTCACAGGGACACTGTGGGGACAATGTGCCTCTCAGTGGGAACCTTTCACCATCCTTCTTCTACACCTACAGAGGTGTAGGTGCCACTGCAGCCTTGCCCAGGGACCGTGGCCTGGCCCCACTCCCTCCCTGCTCCATCACTGTCTACTTGCATCCCTCAGGAGCATGAGAAAGGACCAGACCCTCCAATTAACTCATCTGGAGCAGTGGTGAGGTCTGGGACTCCATATTCTTCTCTGAGGAAGATTTAATCTGTCTGGCTCTTAATACCACCCCGTTGCTCTTTGATCAAGGATTATTTAAGCTATTATTGAAATATTGTGCTCAGACTTCTATTATGGCTGGTATTCACAGAAACAATACTCCTCTCTAGCTGAGCAAATAATGTCGAGTTGTTTGTTTTAGGCAGAATTCCACATACTCACTTTATGTTACTTTCACACTACTGGTCAGGAACAATACTACTTGTCCAGAGCTACAAATAATTACTGGAAATCATATTTTGGTGACATTTCCTGTGAGCTTCTACAGTGAAAATCTGTTTGCAGCATTTCCAATTCCTAGGCATTTCTTTAGGAATCAGACATCTGACTGGCTTTGGGGTTTTGTATTGTGACAAGTGCCAGACTTCCTCGCTGTGTTTCTGTTCTTTATATTTTAACCAATTTCACAAAATGTCAGACATCTAAATCAGTTTTTCTTTTGTCAGATATGAAAGATTATTGTCTGGAAAGATCAGCAGCCACTCATCTAGTTAAATCCATGCTGTTTGTTTGCTGGTTCTACTATAGACACCTTGGCTCCCAGGTATTCTCAAGGCTAAGCATTAGCGCAATATCTTCTTTTAATTTTTAGGCAAGATTCTTCAGAGCAGTGGATACAGAGTCAGAGCAATGACCACAGGTGAAGACTAATGATTTAAAATGTTTGATGTTGCTGCTGAGTGATGTGGTATACATGGACACACAGTTTCAAAGGAGAGATGCTTAGTCCAGCCTGAAAAATCAAGCTGTTGAAGTGAGCTACAAGTCAGGCAGAACAAATGAGTAGATGCTATTGATAATCACGGATTTAGAGCAAAGTTTCTGTCAAGTTTTTTGTTTATAAAGTGTTCCTGAGAAACACCCTGCTCCCCTTTTTTCTTTGTTTTTAATGGTTTCAGAAAGATGTTTCCAAGATACAGGAAGAATAAGAGAATACGAAGAATAAGAGAACTCCAACTGCTGCCCCGCTTAACAGAGATCAACACTTGTTGAGATTCATCATGCATTTGAAAACTGTTGTGTGGTAAATAACCCAAGTTATTGTTTGCTAGTCCAATTAGGCATTTTAATTAAACTATGCAAAGTTCAGTGCTGCTGTGAGTTTTTATATCCGGGTTTTAGTTCATTTTATTTTATAATTTTTGGGTGCCATCAGACAACAGAAATCTAGCTGAGAAAAACAAAGGTGTCTGCACATTGGCATAACAAGCGAGTAGCTCTCAGACGTTCCAGTCACTTCTCCCTGCACAGCCAAGCCAGATAAAATTGCAGATCCTATCATTAGCAAAGGCATGCAGTCCATTCCTCTGCCACAGGCACACTCCTGGCTGTGTATTTACTTCTGTTTCCTTGTGACCTTCACCTAACCTTCAAATCTGGCCAGAATACTCTTATGGGATCTGGGCCCAGACTGATGTGAAAGTTTTGTTACATAAACTAGCAAAGACCAGAAACAGACTGAGGGAGGGGTGCACGTGAACTCTGTTCATTCCACCTAAAAAGGCAAACTGAAGTATACCTAAGCTGTAGTTGCTTTGCACTTGACAAAAGAGCCTACTGTTCAAGCACACCCTTCACTCGACAACGTCTTGCTACATCTATTCTTGTGCTTGTGGGAGAGAAGGAAGAGGAGAACGGTAACTCCTCTACGTCCACACATGGCAATCCTTCCCCTTCACACAGGAGCAAGAGCGACCCACACAATACCTTCTTCCTAAGCAGCGCCGGAGGGAAGCAGAGAACCAGCCTTCCCAAGCAGAGAGGTCTGACGCGCTGGTACATCCTGGCATGCTGTTTTCAGGATCAGCACGGGCTTCGAGCTAGCAACCGACTAGGCTGGGAGAGTGCAACCCTTCCTTTTCCCTATGGACAAATAATGCTGTTTCTGAACCAACTAAAAATGACTGGCCACCCTGTTCGGCAAGCAACATGACCATGATGACTCCTCCTCCGCTTGTAGATGGGATATCAGATCATGCTCACCTCAGGATCGATGGAAGAAATAGTGATACAGCTCCCTACAGGCACAGGGGTAGGACAGACTCCCAGCTTTCCTGATGCTTCTGAGGAGGGAAGACTAGTGTAGCTTTAGCTCCCTTGCACGCTGCTACAACAACACCAGGTGGACATGGGGGAGAACAGAAAAGCAGTCCTATATTTCTTTGATTTTATTCTTTGGAGCTTTATTCTTTTCTTTGCCATGTTCATATTGTAAGATTAGTTTATTTTATTATTTAAAATATTATTTGATTATTTTCTTTTGATTTATTTTGAAATCTATTTTTAATTATTTTTAATTTTTTTTCATTTTGAATGATCTTATACCTCCAAATGCCTCCTTCAAATATCTCTGTTTTAGGAAGACCAGAACGGGGAGCCCTTTTCCTGTTGTAATGTGTTATGTTAGATAACCCTGCAGCTTGATGAGTGAAGAGCCAGGTTTCAGGCTGGCAGTGAGGTTCTCATCAACTGCTGATTGAGATTTGTAAAATTATACATTAGCTGATAGCTGAGATCTATAATTGCGCTATTAACTATGCCTGCCAAAGGAGGCAGTAGGAAGACTCAAGCCAGAAAGCCAAATGCAGGCCACTGTTGGTGCGATCATTAGCTCTGTCCTGCATCAGCTTTTAGGATGGACTTTACCTGGGGCTACACTTCAAGGCCACCAACAGACACCCGCAGCCCGGCTGCCCACCTGCCATGATGTACTCCTGCTGGGGAAAACTCACCGCTGGTGTCTCACAGGTTGCAGTGTCTGCTCCATCAGTGGTTTTACTCTGCAGTAAGGCTATTTATGATCTGGACTGTGGCTACCGCCCTGCTCACCCTTTTCCCCCACCTGCTGCAGAAGCAGCCAGGGAGCTTTTCTCACCCCTTCTGACACTTGCTTTGTATCTCAGAGTGGGAGGTATTACCCCTGGACGGCTCCCAGCTCTCCCAGTTGGCTGGGCAGGGCTCCAGTTTGAGATCCAGTTTGGGATTGCTGCCAGGCTTATCTTATCTGTGGAGGGTTTTTTGCCTGAAGCCAGGCCTGAAGGGGTTTCGGTCCTCAGGAGTGAGTGGGATTTTTTTGGTCTGACTTTTCGCCAGAGGAGGCTATATTGCTTTGGGTTCCCTTTCTTGCTTTTATGTAAACAGCTCCGTAGTCTGTGTAGATGTGTCTTCAGGCAGGTATAGGTACACTTTAGGAACTGAATAAATACCTCAGCTACACATTTGGTCTTGGTGAGTAGGGAGTTACTTCACCATGCAAGGAGATGGCCCTTGTTATGTAGATAGATAAGTGGCAGTTCTCCGGAGCTACATCTCGGTTCTAGCTTACATCTGGCAATGCTCCTATCCGGGTTATCTGAAGCCTCTAAGGTGCTTGAAAAATTCAGAGTTTTTATCCTTATGAAAAACTCAGATTTCCATGATTGGGCCAGAGAAGGAATAAAATGCATGCTTAGTTTCAGCCTTCGATGGAAGGGTGATGTGCAAGAGGCCATGGCACAACGTTAAGAGAGAGGACAGGGACACTCTGAGAGAACCAGGCTCTAGGTAAGGCTACGCACAGTCCCATTTCTTCTGTTGCCCTTGGTAAATAAAATGGGATCACCTTTCCTCCCCATGCCTAAGCAGGTCTTTCACGGACACTGACTGGCTGAGGGGGCCAGGTGCATTCATTCAAAACACAATTTTCTAAGAACTTGGACTTTCAAAGAACTTGTACATCAACAAGTAAACACTCATCTCTGTCCCCATTATTTTTATTTTTGTTTTTTAACCTGAGAGCTGAGTCTTCCTCCCACAGTGAAGGAACCCTTGGCAAACTCCTGCTTGGGAGCCCAGCTGCTCCTACTATTAGCTTGCACCATTAGGCAAATGCAGCTCTGGTGTTCCCACACTCTGGAGAGGGACTTGATCCCAGCTTCCCACTGTATCCAACAGCTGCCTAGAGCCTGTGCTCTGTCACCATTGAAGACTGGATCACTGTGATCAGCATTTGCCTCTGCTTCTGTTTGAACCTGGGTTTTGCTAGCTGCTGTCACTGGATGTACTTGTTCCAGCTCTGTATTTAAGAGTCTCTCTGCTCCAGTTTTCAAATGCAATAAAACATCAATTGCTGAGAATACACATCAGCTGCTAACATTTAAGAGAGATGGTGAAAGCGAGATTTTAATCGTAATGCTTTATCTCCATGTCTACATGTAAACCTAATTCAGTAACTTTCTGTTTACTTTTCTGGATAACTTTATAAACCTGCTCAGCAGTTTCAAAAGACATTGAGAAGCCACAGACCCCTGGTTTTTTCATTTTAAATTTAATTTCCCAGCAACCTGAGAAGACATTAGAGCTCCTGGCAAAAGGTAAGCAGTCCATTTCTCCACATTCAAGAGACATACCAGTAGCATACTGCCACTTGTTTCCACTCAGGTCAAATGCAATATATTGGCTCTGGTTCTCCATTAAATAGCATACCAGCCTGAAGACCCTGGGGCTTGAATGTTAGGTGGTTCCAGGTCTGATAGACCCTAATGTGTGGCTTGATGGTCCTGGGATAAGTTTTGTACAACTAGTGCCCTGACTGAGATGGTATCATGGTGCTATAGCCCTGCGGAGGATCAGGTCTAGGAGATCTAAGATCTCCCTTTTTTCCCCACCTCTCTTCAAATTGCCCCCTCACTTGCCAGCACACAGGGGGGAGCAGCCAGTGACCCCGGCTGCCCACCTTGCAGCCCCCATGTCAGTGAAGCAGCTCAAAACCCTCCCTGCCTTTCCCTGATCCTCTGCATCACTCTGCGCAGGGCAGCTGCAGGTGACAAACGTTTACAGCCCAGCCTATTTTCCCTTTTCATTTTGCTCCTCTATGATAGTGAGAATACTTAAATACCCCAACAGAAAATATTTATGGTTGCCTACCTATTAGTACAATTTTTTTACGCTTGCCTCCAAAGCTGTAAACATGGGAATCAAACATCTGTTGTGCTTTCAGCAGGAGGAGGAATTACAGTGAAATACAACTACCGACATCTTCTTTATTTCTGGCTTGGATTTTTTTTCTTTAATTGCTAAGAGTTTTAACACAGTGCTCTTACACACAATATAAAAGAACTTACATTTAAATAGGCTTACAATTATTTTCACTATATATTAATAATTTGGATGACACATGCCTTACTCTTTCATGAGCTGCCAGGGTAAAAAAATCCTGCCTAGCCCAGCAAACTTCTCTCTGCATGGCTTCACACCAGCAAACAAGAAAGGAATGCTCCCCAAATCTCCAAGCTTCACCTAAAGCCACCCAGCGATTTCCCCATGTCTGCAAGTGGTCCCAGCTATCAGGCTTTAAGACAGATGTTTTCTGCACTGCAGCTGTTAGAAGTGTTCACATGCTCAAACTTGTAAAGGGGTCAGGCCAGTGCGTTTGAAACGTATCTGCACTCAGTCAACTAAGTTCAGGTGTGGCTGAAAGCATGCCAAGTATTTCGGAGCAAATACCTATGGGGATTATTGTTCTTATAAAAAGTGAAGGTGTGTAAATGGATTTGTTAATTTCAGGTAGAATTCTCTTTATCAGTCATGCTTGTTTTTAGAGTGACTTGATTTTTTAGGCATAATTCTTGTGTGCTGTAACTTGGACTACACTTAAGGGAAATGTAGGTAACCAAAGAAATAGTTGTTTCTGTCTTTTCAGCAATGTGTTATAATATTGCCAAAGATATAAAGCTTTCTTATGAAAATATAATTTAAACATTTATTTATAATAAAGTATTGAGATACTTATGACATTAATCTTTTTTTTTCCCTAACTTGCCCTGATCAAGATGTGGTACCCAGCACTTTGCTGTATGTCATTATGCAACCATGCCTTCTGAGCAGAACCAGTTCTTCATCAAATGCCTTTCAATGTTTGTTTTTTTAGAGAAAACATGTCTTTCTGTATCACTGTCTGACTTTTGAAAGATCAGGAAAACAAATTAATTTCTTTGTGTGCTTGGGACTCACTGCCTTTCCTCCTGAAGAAATTCACAGGATACAAATTTCTTTCCAGTGATGTAAGGAGGATCTTTCTGCATGCTCTGGACAGTCTACATTACTTCATTTTTTGTTTTGGGAAAGGGCTTCTGCAAGCCTGCCAGCTTTGCCCAGTGACTCCGACTGGTAAATTGTCATAACCATGGGAAGATCTCAAGAGAAAGATGAGAGGAACCCTTTTCTACCCTCAGCAGCATCATGGCTCTTTCTGTGGTCTAAGCATCTCTCCACCTTACACTGCCATCATCTGACAGAAGATCTAGAAAGAATAAAAATCCTGTTAAATAAAAATGTGTTAATGTGACAAGAGAAAGAAAAGAGCCTCAGAAGAACATTAAAGAGCATTCCGAGGCCATCATTCCAAAATGGCATAGGACAGCGTGCATAGCGCAGTGCAGGGCAATAAGAAGAGGAAAATGTTGGTCAAGAAGGAACCTCTGTCAGCAGTATATATATGTACCTATTAGTATTTGACGGAGGAAGGGGAGGAGAAGGATTCAGAAAAAATGCCTTCAGCTGGTGCTGTACTTCTTATGAAACAAAAATCCCACAAAGTCAGTAGGAAAGCAGCATGTCAGAAAACTGAAGTGATCAAGTTGCTGTTAAGTCATTTAACACCTTTAAAATATTTTTCCCCTCTAGGTCATATATTATGAAGAGATACTGCTCTCCAACCCTAACATGGATTTTTACTGAAAAATAAATTTGGATTTGTATCTGACAATAATTTTTGGAAGCTGAAGTTCATATATACACAACAGAGGACTGTACATTCCCCATCGATGTGCCATGTGACAGAAATGAAAGGCCATGCTGTGGGGTGAATAAGTGATTCAGTTCTCCTTTGATTTTTCTCTTACGAACATCAATGCAGATTCCACTTGTGCATCAGTTTCTTGTTCAATGGGAAGTACAGGGTGTTACTTCATTTTATACTCCGGTTATCGACAGATAGAGACTACATTTTAATTAATACACATTTTATGTTCTAAAATGAGCGGTTTGCTGTCTAGGAAAATGCTGTTTCTAAAAAACAACAGTTACAGAACATTTCTACTTTACAAAGCAACTTTGTAATAATTCAGCAGTTGGGTTCCACATCCCCCAGATTTCAGCAAAACCTGTGCTAGATAATATAAATTTACAAATTGGAAAAAAAAAGATTGTATTGTTCTTTTAAATATTTTTTTTAAAACTAGTGGCTTTGATGATTCAGTCTTTCAGTCCTGATTTTTCCTTCCTGTTTTCTTGTTAATGGTAGACACAGGACAAACAAACTGACTTGGCAGCCGTGTCAGTGGCTGTATCTTTTCCCTTTTTGTTCCCTTAGAAATAAATTTCTTGACTTAACTTTTCATTTGTTGATTAGTTTGTCTCCAGCAAGTTCCTCCTCTTGCAAGTACAGCACCCTGTCCTTCTTCTGTCCCTTGTTCTCTGACTCTGAAACAGTCCAAGGGATGAAGCGTCCAAGTCTCCACATGAGGAGAGGATCCCCATCCTGTTGTAGGCTTAATGACTTGGCCATGGAGTAAAAGCTCTTGAGCATCTTACTTAAGCTTCTTTTAATTATTGAATCTAATCTGATGTTTATTCATCATAACTGTCACCTTTGTTTTATTTCTAGAATGATTTTCAATATATGATGATGATTTCTAGCAGCTTTTGCAACCAGTTCATTGTCCCATCGCACCCATACAAGGTGCCATTCAGCATTGCTGTATCAGTCAAAGGGATCTTTGTTACAAAATTCAGATCTTAACTAATTTCTGCACAGCACAAAAAGGTATGGATATCTCATTTCAGTGGAGATATAATTAAAAGACACATAATTACTGTTAGAGAATATTTAAAGGAAACATTAGTGTTTCAGCATGCGATATTTGTTTATAGGTAATATTCTGAGCAGTCTTCCAGGTTCCCCTAAGATTAAAGTCAAAACAGTTCACCAGTGGAAAGATGCTTTGATTTTTCAGCTGAGCTTCTGATACCTTTGTAATTTAACACAGCACTGAAAACATTTTTAATGCTGCATTGAGGTCAGTACAAACCTGATAAAATCCTCACTAAAGGAAAGAACATCCGATTAAGTCATATTGAACCTGCTTATTAGATGGACACGAGGCATTGCAAAGTGTTCACTCAGCAAGAAACATTTTATTTCTGTAGATTTTCTAATGGAAAGGGTTTTGCTCTTACACCTTTATCAACAGACCTCTCTGGATATACTAGAACAGCTCTTTGAGTGGACACCCTTATTCTGGAATAAGTTACCTTTTTATTTACTCCAACAGGAAAAATCTTTTTGTTTTGTTTTGTTTTTCCAGAATAAGGATTAACATGAACAGCAATAGCTACCAAAATTCATGCCTACTGCAACACTGGTATTATTCCAAATACAAAAGTATTACATTTCTTTCCTAATGCAGTTATTTTGTAACACTTGGAGGAGATAGTTGATGTATTATAAAGTAAAGCCCTGACTACCTAAGATTGTGTGGTACCTTCCACAGAAATACATCCACGAGCCTCAGCATCGCAGCCATGTGATTTGTGTAATAACTTCCTGCCTATCCAAATTCATATTTCCATTACAATTGTATAAGAGAGATTCTTAGTATTTTTCTCTGCTGTTAAATAGCTGCTACATTTCAGTGTTGATGAAATGGTTCTACATGTAATTTTTCTTTTTTTTTTTTTTTTTTTTTTAATGAAAGTGCTTTGGGATCTCTCTAGCTAAAGGATGGCACAGAAATGCAAATTATCCTTAGCTGTGTAACTCCAAATTACCTTTGCATTTTATTCTTGATCTACATCTGTGTATAAAACAATCCTGAAAAACAGTGACATCATATCTGCTCATATGACTGACATGCTTTTAGGGAAAACAAACAGAACTGCCAACTGCTACATGAATGCTGTAATCCAATGAACGTTCATGCTGAAAAGTATCCCCTTTAATGATTTTTTTTGACAAAACAATTTAATTTCATTTATAAGTTTAGAAAACAAAACTCAACAAACTCATATCTGAAAGTGTGAGTGAATGATCTGAAAGTGTGAGTGAATGTACAGCATAACTCAAGTTTCTCACCCCCCTTTATTAACACAGACATTTGCTCTTTGAATCCTTTAAATGAGTTTTCTTTAGTAACGACTGTAAGAAAACACATCCTTGCAGAAGCTTGCAAAATATAAGCCTGTAAGTTACTCAGTAAAGATAACATTTCTTCAAAACTGCAGAAAAAGAAACTCCAGCTGCACACAAATTAAATTTAGATCACTCCTTTGCAGATAGTGAAATCCTGGCAGGCCAGGAACAATCCATAAATGTGATTGCAGTGACAAAAAGTAAAACAAGAAAGAGGTCTCCGATGTCCAGGCGCACCCAGTGTGGGAGAAGTCTCTTTATGGGACTGTCAGTGGTTCGCTCTCATTCCCTATTAGGTGGCTGCCTCCATTACAAAGCTTTCAAAAAGCAACAAGACAAGATTTGAACAAAAGCAAAACCCTGAACGAAAGGGCAAGAATGGAGTGCTTGTCACACTTTTATTCGGTTATTTAGCCATGAGCAGCAATAGTGCTTCCAACAGTTACAGATCCTCCTTCGTGCTGCTACTACACAAATGTCAGTAAGGATTTTGGTAAATACTCTCCCATTTACACACTGCTTAGCATTACGGCAAAGCCATCAGTAAGGCTGGTTACTCGCAGGGATTGCTTCCAGAACTGTGACATGGGTCATTACAAATTGCTCACCTAGGTGACCACCTTTCCTGTGGTAGCCATCAAATCATGACTCCCAGGAGACTGGAATACTCCATGGGAGGTAGATGTTGCAGTGGAGGGCTATTTTGATAAATATTTAAAAGTAATGACTTTACAGCACAGATGAGGACTGCTGCAGTTTCTGCTTGTGTGTCTCATTGGAAAGCAAGCAAGTAGTAGGCACTCTGATGAGGGACTGCAGGACAGAGGTACCAGCAAACCAAATCACTTTAGGGCTTGTCAACTTGAAAACGAAGAAAGGATGTAGATGGGTGGAATGTAAAAATACAAACAAATAGTTTAAATACCTCTCAGCTTGCAATAAATGTATCATAGCATCCTCAGTTCCCACAGTTGCTCAAGGCTCTTGTTTCAGGGCTAAAGATAGCTCTGCTGGTAACATGAGACAAAATAATGGTGGAATTGTTTTACTCCAAGAAAGGCTGGGTCTCCTAACGAACCAGCTTTATTTCCTCCCACCACCAGCTCCTTCCAGAAGATCTTTTACCATAAGCATTATCTCATATTGCTCAACATGAGGTTTAACAGGACCTCAGCATCTCTGTGGCAGTTCTGTACACACAGCACTGCCTCTGGGTTATGGCCACTGGCTTGTATCATGTGTGCTGCTAGTGCAAGTCAAGCAAGCCTAGGTCTATGCATTTTAAAATATCAGACTTCTGTTATCATGACAACAGATTAAAAAGACAAAGGGCTGAAGTCTCACAGATGAGTAAAGAAGCTTTTTAGTGCTGCAAAAGACTCGCTTGGTTTTCTGCCAGCCCAGTCCCAAGTGATGCCAGACCTCCCTTCTACCCCACTCTCCTTTGCACCAGGGTTGCTGTAGCTCTTTCAAGAGACAACAGTATTTCTGCTGAATTTCCAACCTTTAAGATCATTTGCGTTGCTTACAGTATGCAAACAAGCGTACTGTGATATCTTCACAGTGTTCAAAGCACAGAAAGAACCCCAAGGTATGCTGCACCATTCCAGGATCTGAAAGAAAACTCAAGTTCTGCCCCTAGCGCAAAAAAAAAACCCAAACCAAAACAAAAACCCCAAACCATAATCTGTAATAAGTGTCTACTCTTCATTGTGAATAGCAGCAGGCAAAGATCAGCACCTTTCCACTCCGTTTCTATAAAAGCTCTTTTATGCAGCTATACAGTGCAGAAGGGCTGCAGATGCATCCCTGCCAAAGATCATGCAGTTTAGTGTCAGTCTTGGCTGATGTGACACTTCAAGACCTGATCCAGTGCATTGAATAAACACGGGAAAGGATGCAGAAGCAGCAGGCAGTTACCTAATACTGTCAAGTCTCAATAAAAAATGACAAGCTGAGACATTTTGGCAGGCTTTCGGAATACCTAATAGGACAATGCTTGTGTAAACCGGCCTAGAAGTAAGGTTAAAGGAAGTAAATCCATAGCAGAAAAAAACTTTAGAAGCAGCAAATTATTTCAGTCCAAAGCCCCTTTGATCATATCTGACCATAGAGTGGCAGAATTAGTCCCGCTGATTGTTTTCATGAGACATGATTCATGTCCAGTATTTTATACACCGCAGTTCAGAAGTGCTCCCACCCGAGCCAGAATACATAAAGGTTTAACTTATCGGCGGCGCGACTGTGTGAGCGAGTATACCTATGGATTTGCTATGGCATTTATAAACCCGTATTGCTTCCACACTTATAGCTGCGGAAAGGGAGCGAGACCCCGGGGTGTGTGTGAGCGTGTGTGTGTGTGTGTGTGTGTGTAGGGTTTTTTTTTTTTCCACGGGAACACGTTAGTTTCCCCAAACCACCGGACCGCGCCGGCGGCAACGCAGAACGCGGGAGCATTTCAGGGGGACACGCCAGGGACACGGGCGGCGGCGGGAGGGGAGGGGGGAGGCGGTGCGGTGCCGTGACCCCCCCGCCCCGCGGCGGGACACGCCGCTTCGGCCTCCCCGGCACAGGCGAGCCGTGTCCTCCCGGCTGCGCTGGGGCTTGTCCGTTCTTCAGCCCTCGCCGTTTTTTATTTCGCGATTAACTTCCCCCATCCCCTCTCCCGCCCGCCCGAAGGGGCGGGAGCGGCAGCCCGGGGCGGGGGGGACGCGGGGCGGGGGCAGAGCCGCCAGCTCGGCGCGCAGGACGGGCCGCCCCGGCGCGGAGCGCGGCGCCCCCAGGCCACGGGCCCGGCGGAAGGCCCAGCCGGGGGAGGCCCCGCGCCCCTGCCCCGCCGCCGCTCCTCTCCCCTCCCCGGCCCGGAGGCGGCGGCGAGGGCCAGCCACCGCGCAGACGCCGCCTCAACGGCCGGCGCGATCGCCGCGGCAGTTGTTGGAGGCGCCGCGGGGCTCAGCGCTCCCCCCCGCAGCGGGGCGAGCGGGGCTGAGGGGCAGGGGGCCGGCGGGCTGAGGGCGAGCGCCCCGGCCGCCGCCACCACCACAGGTGGCCTCCCGTCGCCCGCCTCAGCAGCGCCCCCTGCCCGCCGCCCGGGCTCGCCCACCTCGGCGGCGGCAGGAGGGGCCGCGGCGCGGCCCGCCCCGCCGTGCCGGTGGCGGGCGGCGCTGCAGAGGGCGGAGCGGTCGGTCGGGGCGGGCCGGGCCGGCCGGCTCCCGGCGCGGGCCGGCTCCCGGCGGGCGGCGCTGCTGCGTTGCTCTGGGAGGCGGCGCGGGGCCGGGCGCGGAGCTGCGGGCTCGGGGGTGTGAGCGGCCGGGCAGGGCGCCCCCAGGATGCTGCGGTTCCTGCGCAGGACCTTTGGCCGGAGATCGATGCAGCGCTACGGGCGAGGAGCCGGGCGCGGAGCCGGGCGAGGTGGGCTCGGCGGCGAGGGGGACGAGCGGGACGGGGGGCTACGAGGAGCCGCCGCCGCCGGCTCGGGAGGCTTCCCCTCCTCGCCGCACCCCGGAGGAGTCGTGCACAGCGCCGGAGCCCCCGTTCACATCCCGGCGGCCGGCGGCAGTAAGCCGGTGCTGCAGTGCCGCGTCCTCCTCCTGGACGGGACCGAAGTCAACGTGGAGCTGCCGGTGAGTAACGCGCGCTTGCCTCCCCTGCCTGCAAAACAGCACTTGCATCTGCCCTCTCCCCTCCTCCGCATCGTCGTCGTCGTCCCCTTCGGTGACAGGTCCCCGCGAGTGCCCCCCCCGCGGCTGCACGACATGCGCCGTTCTCCGGGCAAGCCCAGCTAGTTTTTTCCTCCCCACCGCGGGCGTCCTCGCCGCCGTAGCTGCCTGCAAGCACCTGCTGCCAGGTGCGCGGAGTGCCTCCCCGCCATGACCGCCTCTCCGCTCGCCCCCCGCCCCCTTCCCGCCGGCTGCAGCCTGCTGCGTCCCTCATCCCTTCCCCCGGAGCCCCCGTGGAGGTGGGCGCCTGCTCGCCTCCCCCCTCGCAGCCAGAAAACAGCCCCCTGCAGCGTTGCCTTCGGCGGCGTCTCTCCCAGGAGGGGCTGCCCCTGCGCTGCGGGGCGCTGCCTGTGTGTCGCCCCGGCCGGGGGTGGGGGGGCTGCCCGCAGACCCCGCCCGACGGCACCGCTGGCCTTAGGGGCACCACGGCGTGCCGCGGGGGCCGGAGCCGAGCCTCTGCGGGGGAGCGGTGCCTTTGGCCTCGCTGCGCCCCGGCTTGCGGCCGGCGGAGGGGCGGCTCCCAGCCCCGCAGCACCTGTGGCGCCGGCGGGAGAGCGAGGCGAGGCCAGCCGTGAGGCGAGGCCGCGCTGCGCCTGCCGCGGCGGGGGTCTGCGGGGGCACCGCCTCTTTATTTCTTGTTTTCTAACGCCCCCGCCGCCCCCCTGCCGGCGGGAGATGAGCGGGGCTGGCCGAGGGGCCTCGCTCGGGTGTGTGACGCGGAGCCGCGCACGGCCCGCGTTGCCCTCCGCCCGGGGGGGCAGCCTGAGGCGCTTCTCCCATCCCGGGCCAGCGGCCGCCCCGTGCGGGCCGCCCCGCCCGGCTGCTGCAGGGCCGCGGTCCCAGGTAACCCCTACGGCTCCGGGGCAGGGTCCGCCCGCCCGCCCGCCCTGCAGCCCCTGGCCCGGGGGGCGGCCCGGCCCGGCCGTGAGGGGGCGGCGGGGCCGTCAGCGCCTCAGGCGGCGGCGGGGGCCGGGGCCGCGGCTCGGGCGGGTGCGGGGCCGGGGCCGGCGCTGAACTTTTCCCCCTCCCGCCGCCGCGCCTGAGGAACGAGGAAGGGACGGTGCCGGCCAGCGCGGCTCTGCGTGTGTTTGTGTTCGCCTGCTTTGAAGCCCGGCCGCGTTTGTGAGTCTTTCGGCACCCCCAGAGCCCGTTGCGTGCCCTTTTACCTCTCTTCAAGGAAACTGCACCGTGTATATTACTAACGTACAGAGTCAGGGTTTGCCAGACGTTCGTTCCCCGCAGCTACTAAATACTCGACACCCGTCCTCTGTTGCTGACCTTCCCCGCCCCCCCGACTCCCCCCCCCGCCCTTCTTGAAAACCAAATTTCTTGTGGAATAGTGTCAGAGTTCATCATATTTGAAAAATATTTAATCTTCTACCCGAATAATCACCAGCCATTAACAGTTGGTCTGCAAAAGCAGGTGGGGAAGCTTACCATTAATGAGTGAAACAACCTGATAAATCGTGCACTACTTCATTCTCTGGGAGTGTAAAAAAGTGTTTTTTTCAGAGTATCTTTTGAATCTTGTTAGGTGTTTTTCATATTAATAATTATTTGTGTACATTGGCATCATTTCACTAAAACGTGGAATTTCACAACCCTATGGTTTCTGCTTGAAAGAAACTGAAGAGATGGGGTGAGACTCTTACAAGTGAAATTAGAAGCATGTGAATGGAGCCACCTAGAGATACTTGCTGCAGAACTGTCAGGCCTCCCTTGCCTTAAAGACTAGATCACGCGTTTCCAGATATTTGAAATGCTAATATATTTCCTCCCCTCATATCTCCTTCACAAGTTGCTGCAGTCCTCCTAACATTTCTGCACAAATCTTTTCTAAAGACTTGAATGTTATCAGCATGCTACGGATTTACTTACAGAGGTCTGCGTAGATAAGCTCAGTAAGTATTTTGCTTAAGGTTATACTTCCTCTGATTTATCAGAGTTCAGCTTTTGCTGTAGAGCCTGTTTAAGATGGTCTGTGGTTTTGAAGCATCAGAAAATGAGGTAATGGCACTCTTCTTAGTCCTTGAGTTTTGAAAGTATATGGAAGTACCTGCTTGGTCCAGTAAAGAAACCGTGGAGCACTCTTGCTTGCATTTGACCTCCAAATGAAGCCTAGACTGCCAGTGTTTTCAGAATGTGAACTGCACAACGTGGTGGTTGTGGTTGATTTGTCCAAGGATAGGGTAGGAAGTTGGTATTTTTTTCCATTGAAATTCCTAGACTGGTGGAGGACTCTGGAGCACGTAATAACTGTCAATATGTTGAGCATTAAAAACTGTTCTGTTGAATTACGTATCTTCCTCGTGCTTTTCCCCTTTCTTTCACGGAAAGTAACACCCACACTGAGAGTCAGAAAAACTGAAAGAGGCGTTGCACCATTTATAAAGTTGATCAGTAAAGTTTCTCTCAGCTTTGCAGCTCTAGATTTTATGGGATTGGGGCCTGAAGCAGAACATGCTTCAATACTCCAAAGCTGTGGTACAGGACTGTATTCAGTGGTACATTCGGTGATACAGAATGAATTCAGTAGCATCTTTTCCATTAAAAAAAAAAAAAAAAAAGCTTATGGTGGTTTCTTTCCATTTCAGCTCAAGTTTTGTTGAAAGGAAGGGCGTGTGGGCTTTGTCACCAGTGAGCAGTTTACCCATGAAGTCAAATTTGTAGATAATTGCAGAGGACTTCACTGAGCTGCTGGCTGTGTTCACAAGCACTTTTTTCAGGAGATACTGGCATCTGTAAAATGTGTTCTTTTTACTACCTGCAAACATTACACCCCAGTTGTCTTTCCAGTGGAAAATAGGAACTTGTTGGTATTAGGATATGGTACTCTTCCAACTACAACTTTTTAGGCTAAGACTTCACTAGAAGTAACTGAAAGGTTTATTAGATTTTGAAGATGACAGGATGTACTTGTTTGTGTGGATGAATGACAGAAAAGACACAACTGAGGGAAAACTTTAGCTATATGTGTAGAAAAAAAAAGTTTCAGTTTTTTTTGTTGACTTACTGTGTGGGATTTTTTTAGTATTCAAGTAAAACTGAAACCCTGAAACTTTTGTCCAGGTTAAATGTATCGGGTTCTGCCGCAGTGTTTTCTCATATGTGAGGGCTGATGCTGGTGTTGGAAAAAGAAATCCTATATCGGTAGGTTGATAACTGTCTTTGGGTTAACGTTATCATTTATGTGATAGTATCTGTATTAGAAACAGCAAGCACATCTGGTAAGCTCCTGTCTGCTCATGGTGATAACAGAAGCATAGATCTACCCTGATCCCCAAGTCCTTCCTTAGCTTGTTCTTCTCTAGGCTGTATAGCAGTATTGTGACCAGTCACGTTTTTTCTTGTATGCATTTCCACGCTCACTTCCTTCTGGGGCGTTTGCACTTTATTCTTTTTGCTGCATGTCCTCTGCCTTCAGACTACTGCATCTGCCAGCCTGCCCTCCTATGGTGCTGTGTAGTCTTTCACTTGTAGGTGTTCTCTACCTTTCCTGAACTTATTTCCTGCCCATACAGATGTCAACATAAAATTGTTCTGAGCACTGTAGATACCCCTGGATAACCGTTTCTATACTCAGCTTCTCCATGAAATTTCAAGGATTGCTTAATGATGCGGGCTTTTTTGTTCACTCTTAGAGCAAGAATCGTGTACTTTGAAAGTATTCTTTCTAAATAGAATAATGCACTGGATGGCTTTTTAAACCCACGAGTTCCTCAGGGCCCTGTATTGAATGTGAGATGCTATTAAGGTTGGATCTGTTGTATAGGAGTGAGTGGCAGTTGACCGGTTCTGTTGCTGTGGGGTGATTTCCCATGGGAAGGGGAGCATAAATGGTGTCATTACTTCCTCTTGACCTGACACCACATCTCTGTACATCTGAAATCTAGTTATAAGAACTGACACATGGAGAAAAATACTTAGATGAGAAACCGTCCTTTCCTCCTTCTCACATAGGTATCAGTGTATTTTTTACCATTGAGAACCTGTTTAGTACCTTTTGTGTTGCATCTTTGCTTGCATTGGAGGCTGTTACTTGTTTAGAGTGTAACTCAGCTGTAGGTAGGTTGGAAGGCCACTTGCCTACTGCTGTCAGAACAGTCTTGCCTCTGTTCTTCTGGAGGACTCATGCCTTTTAACGAAAAAAAAAACCTGGTTATGGTTGATGCTGTGTTCTTACATAAAAATGCAAGGAAAGAGCATTGACATTTACGCAGTGGTGATGATGCCTGCTAGTTAACACGTAAATGGAACAGTCTATAAATGGTGCTCAGATGAGGCCAAAAAGCCAAACTTTTGTTGACTTTAAGACATGGTTGCTGGCATTTCTAAAAACTGAGTCTCCTACTTTTTAGTTCAGTGCATCTTACTAAAGCTTTAAGGGAGGATATATGAAAGATAGCTATTCAGTGGGGCTGTCCAGAATAGCAGGAATTGATATCTCTCTTCTTAATGCCACTGAAAATAGTATTCTGTGTAAGCTGGGGGAGGGCAGGAGGGGAATGACTTGGGTTTGTGTAAGCGGGATGCAAAAGAGGGATCCTCATCCTGCAGAGCAGATAGAGGATACTTTAAATTTTCTGTGACATGAAGCCACAGCAGTCAACATGTTGTCTGTCATAAATACTCCATCCTAAAAATCTTCTTGCTCTGATAAATTTCTGTGCTGCTATGAACGTCATTAGAAAGACCGGTGTGATGTATTAGCAAGTAGGTGATGTTTAATGGTTAAATTAATGAACAAGGCAAATATAACTCCTCAAATCTATGAATTGTTTTCAGATGGATAGCTTTTGCATTATTTCTTTGCCTTCCTTTTGGTCTGTTTTAATAATTGTTTTGGCTGCTATGGAAACACTTCAGGACAGGGATAGTAAATGTTCTTCAGTACCGTTTTCTAATCTCTAGTTACCTATGCATTGTATCCTTTTTTTGTTGGAGTAACAAGAACATAACAAAATTTGCTGTCTGGCTTCTATGCTTACATTAAATGTAAATGTTAACTCTTGTGTAGTCATGTCTATCTTGTAATTATTGGTTAATATATTTTTGACTTGATAAAGTTAGAAATTTCAGGAGAGAAGTAAAACTCATTTTTTTTTTCTTTTTTATCACACATGTTTTTCTAATGATGTTTCAGGAATAGTAATTCTAGAGAAATGCACTAATATGCATGTAGACACTTAGATTTAAGTCATTCTCTGGAGTCTCCTAACTGAGGAGTTAGTCCCCACCCAAATAGATATATTACATCAGATGGGGAACATGATTTTTTATTAATTCTTTAAACCTTTTATCACTTAAAGTGAAATTGATAATATGCCTTTATGCAGAAGTTACCTTTCAACAGCATAAAATTAGAATACTTGCTGGAAAATGTTAAAAGCATATTTGCTGCACTGGAATGGTCTCTCATGTTCATGAACTCCTGCAGGCACCAGCACCTGTAATCCCCTTTATAAACTGATAAAGCTCCATTTGTAGGAGGAGTTGGGTATTTTGCTTCTGCAGCTCATGTTGAAATGCCTTTTCATTACCTTACAGCTCTGATCAAGTAACTGTAGCTAGAGCTCGATGTGTTGTCTTCTGGCAGTAGCCTTTAATTATCTTTTCCATGTACCGTATGCTTTGATGCATTGCTGTGTATACTGAAGGTGTGTAAAAAGCATTCGTAGTAGAATCACGTACAGAATCAGGGACGTACAGCCCCAGAGAAATAGGAATGAGGTGGGGTGTGCACATGTGACTGCAGATGTGCTTCAGAAATGCACAGCATTAGCTTCTTGAGAGAGAAGAGGGAATTTCAGCTCTTGATGTGCTCACCAAACATCCCCAATAAATCTACAGCAGCTAAAAGGCATTTCAACAGTACATAGTAGAACAGGGAGACAATGCACAGTGTTTTGTTTTGGCATATGTTAGATAAAATCTGCGTGTGAGTTCCATTAGTTTTTTATGGAAACCAATACCATTTTTCAATGCAGTATAGATAGACAGGATAACAGGACTGCTGCCGCAAGGAGTTGACAACCAGTAAGGTGGAGAAAGCCAATGGTGAGAGTAATGTACTGCAAAGACAGAAGTATGAGCACCTGGTACTGATTCTCTGATGGAGAGCTTATGTGTTTGGAGTGATCAGGAGAAGATAAGGTTGTATAAGGCATTCTTTTGGAAGCCTTTTTTTTATAATGGACTAGAACACAGCTATGCTTTGGAGAGTAACCATGTGAAAAGTCGTTGTGGCTAGGCCTTTTGTTTGTTGCCACAAAATGCATTTTAGTAGCAGCTGTTTGCCCTGGCCTTAACTATGTGATCATGAACACTGAAGAAACTCTGAAGACCACCATGGGTTTGAATGGAGACGGTCAATAAGAAGGAAACTTTCAGAGCAGCTAGAAAATACGAGTTTCTTGTAAACAGTGTCCATCTCATGTTTTGGGTTTGGTGTTTGTGTTTTCTTTGCCCCCAGTGGTTGGTTCTGGACTAGATGGCTGTGTAGCAAACCTGTAGCCTCAGGCTCTTAGTGGTGGTCCTGAAAAAGAAAAACAATGTCATGTAAAAAGTTCCTATGAGGCAGGAAATAGGAGGAAAGAGAGTTTGGAAGTGGCAGCCCTTCCATACAGAAGAGCAAGCAGATAGCTAGTTTTGTTTGGATTGCAGGAGGTAGGTCAGGAAGAAACGGGCTGAAACGTTGAAGACACTAGAAATGGTGCATAAAGTATGGGATATATTGTCAATCCAGCTCTCTGAAACAGTGAGGACAGATATCTCTACTCCTGCTTCTCTGTGTGTGCTTTTCTTCCTCATGTGCTTCCTTCTGCTTCTACTTGGAGCGCCTCTGTAACTATCACTTTTTCTGTAACTTTCTCTGAGCGGCTGGCTTCATTTAGTGTCTTGCTTTCTCCAAGCATAGGTCCATTTGCTGATTTGGGGCTTCTGTTTTTAAATTCCCAACCATTTCCACCCACCTTTCTTCACAGTCTTCTCCCTGGCCAAATTCTCTATACTTTTTCTGTATGGATATGATCTGTATTACTAGCATGGTCCCTACTGAATTTTCTTTTTAGTAAGAGCTAATGTCTTTTAGTTTTGTGGGGTTTTCTTACTCAACCCTGTTTTCCCAATCCATAAGAGCAGTTTTCTTTGCATCCGATGAGCAGCTACGTAAGCTGTGAAACAGTTCACCATGGAGTATCTCTTCTAGGAGGCACTTTAATAAGCATGAGAGGTTTGCTTCCTTCTGGTTTGGGCCTCAAGCATAGTTCTCTGTCCCATTCTCTCCTGTCAGTTTAGATCACTTGTGTGGTTCTCTGCAGCTGCCAGAAATTTGAAATGCTCCTCAGTCCTGTTCCTTCCCTATGAAAATGCTGTGGCCAGGGGTCTGTGGCTGGCACAGCAGCTCATTCAGCCAGCTTGACTAGCAAAGTGCCCTGTCTGTCAGAGCACAAATGGCACAGGTGACTGCTGGTTCTGAACATTCCCAGTTGTAGAGCAGACATTAGGGGAACACTGGTAGTGATCAGTGAAATAGTTAATTCAAAGGTTAAACCTCCCCACTTTAAAAATGCATGGTTTCATATGAGACAACAAAAATGGACCTGAAAACTAAAATGGCATGGGAAAGAGGCTGAGAGAAAAAGGGAGAACATGTATGTCATTGAATTCGTAGACCACTTGAAAGCAAAATATAGGGATAAGTACAAATAATTTATTTTTTGCTCAAAGGATGAAGTCAACAGCTGTTAACTATATGTGCAGTGTTGTTGGGTTAGTATTTTAAATTACTTGAGAAACACATGGGGTTTTTTAGTATTTGTTTTCCAGTGCAGACAATGGTAAATGTTCTTTTATTCTTTCCACATTAGAAATAAAAGGGTTGGAAGGTAATGAAGTGTTTAGAGTGACCATCTGCTCTTCATTTGACTTGCTATTTCCATTTATTTCTATGCATCAATTTAAATATGTCCTGGACCATTAGCTACATTGTGATGAGATTATTTTGAAATATTTCTTGAAGTTCTAGATTCAGGCTCCAGCTATGAAGCATGAAAATTATTAAGAGTTAATTTTTACTGGCTGTGTATGTTTTTTATCTGTACAGATTCAGTTTATTTCCCTTCCCTGTTATGGAACCACAGATAGTTTATCCAAACAAATACTAAATGTAGTCTTTTTTTCTTTTTTTTTTTTAGTATACTGACAAACACGTTGAATTGAGTTGTTACTGTGTTTCATTATTTTAATACGTGTGACAGGTTATATAATAAATAAGAGACTGAAAATCCTAATGGAAGGTCCAATGTAATGTTTATGAAAGGCAACTAATTCTACACAAGTATTTGCGGAGTGTAGGTCCTTGCCTTTGAAGAACATGGACTCATATGAACCAGTATCAAATGCACAGTTAGAAAAGCATAGTGTTATAGCTTGGGGACTGTGACCTGTAATTAAATTATTGTAGAATGCAATATTATTTCAAAGGATAACTTACCCAAGGTTGAATTCTTTTGTGGCTGTTGAAAATAATGCTTTTCACAGTAGTTCTTCGTAGTACTAGTAATTGATTATATGTGTTATTTTCCTTGGTGTGTGTTAGTTACAAAAAAAACAAATGTAGACTTGAGAGGAATTTTGTAGTTTAGCGGTCTTGGCTGGGAAAACACCTATTTATTTTTCTGCCTAAACTGAGACTAAACAAGGAAACCACTTCCCATTTTTAAGTTTAAATTTTCTTACTGTGTGCATTTCAAATTTGAGGTCTAGTACGTTATGTGTTAGACCATAGGCAGTTTAATATGGTAGTGTTAAGCTTTAACATTATCCTAGGCTGTGAACAAATTCTCATTTTAATATTGATGGATAAAATAAACATATTAACTGCATCACATCTTTTCTGTTGGTGCTAAGTCTGAACAAAATTAATGTCCAAATGTTAACCTGCCTCAACTGTGCATGCGAATTTTCCACAGTTTCTGAGAAAAGGAGTAGCTCTGTTAAGTTCTCTTTTTTTCTCCCTTGTTGCCATCCAGGTCAAGGCTGTTTTCTGTCATTTAAATGTATCTTTCTTACCTTGTTAGTGGTTCCCAGAGCTGTGATATGGTATGATTTTAAATTGAGGGCTTACATTTCTGCAAAAAAAAAACCAAACAACCAAGCCCAAGAACTTCTATTTTTGTAAGCAGATCTGAAAACACTAGTACTTTGTACAATTGTTGTGTTACAACAAAGATTACTATTCAGTAGAGATGCAAATCCTTAGTATGTAGGTTTTATATTCAGGCTACTTACTGAGTGGAAATTCTTCCCGAATAATGAACCCTCCATGAGTGCTTTGCTTTGAGAGACGATGAATGATGAGTCTGTTATCTGCTTGAATTAAGCAAGTAAGTGAAGAGTGGTGGTGTTCTTCAAAATAGGTCGTATCACTAGGATAGGCAACAAACACCCTGGAAGTGTAAAGTCCAGTGGGCAGTATCTGTTTACCTTCTCTCATGTTGTGGTCTTTGGATGTGTATTTGTGTGAATCCAGACATATTGCTGTAGCTCTGTGGAGGGAAGAGCTCTTTTTAATACACTAGCAATATAACTTCTTTTGTTGTGCAAAAGACTTGTTTCTTTACCTCTCTCTTCCTGCTATTTCATATACTGGGCTTGTTTGTTCTTTTTTTTCCTTTTTTTCTTTTTCTTTCCCTGTTCTTCAACAATGAAGAGAGGGTGGCAGGATGTTTTCTTGTTTGTTACTGACAGCTGCTTTCTCCAAGGAGGAGTGTCCCCTCTGTGACTGCTCCTGAGCCCACAGTCTTGTCTGCCAAGGCCATGTTGTGAGCTGCAGCTGAGAACACCTTGCTGCAGGGTGGCTCTACGTGTTTTCCAGTGTCCGCCTTGCACAATTAATTCTGCACACAGCCCTCAGCAGCGTGTTGGAGTTCTGTTCTTGACTTCCAGTTAATTAGAAGGTGTTAATTTTGATAGTGGGGTTTTTTTCCAATGGGGAGACCTGCTTACTAAGACAGCAGAGACTGCTGATTCCTTGCAGAGAGGCCACTGAAGCTACTAAACGTTGACTGTAGCACTTTTCCCATTCTCCTTTAAGCTGATTGCTTAAGTGATCACCTGCCTGTATGTCTGCTGCCTCCCTTCGCTCCCTTCCTCTCATACAATGATACTTCATAGTTGGCTTTTCTCTGTTGGATGAACTGTTACAAAACTTGTACGATAGGGAATCAAACCTTTGTTTTTAGTGTGAAAATGGGGGAGCCTTTGGGACATCAGAACATTTGTCACAGTACTCAAATTGTTTGTTGCAAACAGTAGGCGTTTGGAGGGGAAAAAATTGATTATTTTGATAGTTCATGAAAGGTGCTTAATATATTTTAGGAAGTCAATGTATGAGGAAATAATCTGAACAAGTATTTTTACAGTATTCTTAACTTTAGAACTGCAAACAAATTGAGGTTACTTACCGCCTTCACTTCTTTCTCTTGAATTCTCTGAGCCATCTCCTCTTTTGATAGTATTGCTTGCAATCACTTTTTTCCTGTGTAGCATGTTGATGCACAATGTGCGTTATAAATTTTTCTTATAATAAAACCTTTCTGATGCATCATTTCTGGCTTTGAAAAGTAAAGATATTTTCGAAGTATGGGGAAAACAAGGAAAGAGTTCAAGCATTTGTCTGTGTATTAGTGAAAAATACACTGAAGTTGATGACTGCATTCCTTGGAGGGGAGTGGGAACAGAAAAATTCAGTGCTGAGAAACAAAAAAAGTGAGTTTTTTGTTTGCTGCTTTTGAAATTTGCCAGCAGATATTTTCACTTTACAGCTTGTGTGCTTGGATTTTGGTGTATTTTCACATTAAACACCCAGCATGTTTTGGTTTATAACTGGATTTCTTGACTTTGATTTCTTCCCCCCACATGTTATGGTATTAGCTACTGATAGAAGTATTTCTTCTAGAAGAATTTCATCTTGCCTTGACAGAGAGAAACAGAACATCTGGTAACATTTCCAGCATGATCATAATCTGAAAACTGTCAGACAGAACAGAAAGCTGTGGTCTTTCATAACTAGAAAATACTATTAATCAGAAGTTTGTTTCAGAAAGCAATTTTTTCCCTGTTACAGCTGTCAATTTCTCAGCATTTGTGTAATGCCAGGAGTGGAGAACTTTCCTGGCTGCTTCAGGAAGCTGAGGGCTGGAAGCTGCCTAGGAAGAGAAAATAGTCTGAAGAACTTCTGTGGCTTCACTGTTGACTTTCAGGAGCTGTTGAAAGTGGGCAAGGTGAAGTGCAAGTGCTATCTTGAAGGGCAGCCCTCAAAATGAACTATACTTATTTTGCTTTCAAGATTTCCAAGGCATTTTACTGTTTACTGAAATCAAAAGTTATTTCTTAATTGAAGGCAGATAGAGCTTTCAAATAGTACTAAAACCTTCAGCAAGGTGTTCGGAAAGCTGTTTTTGCAAGATACAGGGCAAATGATTGGTTAGCTTCCAAGGGAGATAGGACAATATTTAAAGAGTATGAATTCCTCTTTATTGCATATGCACTAACCTAATTAACTGGATAAGGCTGTCAAGAGTAGGGCAGCACTAAATGAGTTGTGGGAGCTACCAAATATAGATTTCATGAGAAGTCCCAGGCCTGGGGGAGCTCTCCCTACAGAGAGCAGCTCTCTGAACAGTGCCGCCTGCTTTCCTGCAGTTTTGGGTCAGACTCCCAAGTCCAGATATATATTAGGGAAGAAAGCTTTTCTCCCACTTTTCCTTCAGTGAGTCTTAGAAAACTGCAGCGTTTTTGTACTGGTTTGTGAAACGGTGCAATAGTCTGTCTACATTGCAGAGCTGATACAATTGAGATGGAGACTGATGTTCTTTGTTTTCTGTGGTCTTGTACATAAAGGGAAAACAGTCATTGGAAACAAATGTTTGACTGACCCCACGTAATCCAACAGCAGTTTGTGGTGCTGAAAAAATGACCCTGAAGACAAAATACGAATTCAGTGCAGTTCTGGAGGGACAAGATGTGACCGCTCTGTCTACTTCCAAGACTGTCACCTGCTTTGCTTGAGAAGTACGTTCTGTGAAATTCCGAACTTGGTAACCTCCGCCTCTGCACAGGTGCTAGTGGAAAAGCTCTTTGAGAGACGAACCAGGGAGTGGGACACTGGGTGCAGGGCTGTTGAGGAAGGGTGTGCTCTGGAGTATACTTCAGTTTGTCCTATACGTGGACATAACCAGCAGTGCTAATAAACTTGGAGTGGTTTTATCACTGAAGGATAGGTTATCAATGAAGAAACAGCCACCATAGCTAGTGCTAGGAGGCAAGCGTGCAGCTTTGGCTACAGAGCTAAATGAATTTATGGTGTTATTCAAACTGACTTTTGTACCCCAAAAGCCCTTGCGAGGCTGCTGGTTCCTGGTGGCAGTAAGGAGTGGAATGGATGTTTGAGGTAGCTAGGATGTATGGTGCATATTTTGGTTTTATACTTGATTAGGGAGGGAACAAAACAATTTTCTTATGACCTGACTGAATACAAACTTACACATACCAACAAGACTTTTTGTTTTTACAAGCAATTATAGCTTCATTGCCACTTCTGATAGAGCTACTTTATTTGCTAACTAAGAAAATTTGCTTTGGATAAGTGACTAGCAAAGGTTCCATCTGTCTCTGTTTCCATTTGTCCCTCCTTTTAACAGCTTTTGTTAAAGCTGTTATGATGATCTTAAATGGAAGTCAGCTGACTGTTCTCCCTAGATATCATTTGGACTATCACTCTTTAAATTACACTGGAGAGTTAGTCATATGGATGGCTTGTAAAGAAATAGGTTCTGAACTGTACATTTGCTTCAGGTCGGAAAGGATCATTGTGAACACTCTAATTGGTTCTTCCTGGATCAGTCCCTAGAACTTCCTCCAAGAATGTATTTTAAGCCTGTAACTTTTTAGCATAAGCCCTCTGCTTGGATCTCATTAGTTTGTCTGCTTCTGAGTTTCTTTAATGAAGAACAGTTACTTACTTGGGTTCTACATAGAAACTTCAGAATAATAACCGGTCTTTTATTGTAGCTGATATTTGTATGGTCCCTGTTATTTCCTGTCTTGGTACCTAAGCAGGCATGTGACAAAAAGTTCTGGAACTATGAGGAAAAATATTCTTCACATGAAGGTATGTGAAATTCATATGCAAGCCACCTCTTACTCTTATATTTGGTTGTCTAGATAGCTAGAAACAAAATTTATTTCCAGATGCTTTCCAGACTTGGAATTATTCTTGTAGCTTTTTTCTGACTTTGTGCATAACGTGCAGACATTTCAACTGGGCACAGCAATGTTTGTTATAATGGTTTGCTGAATGTTTTATGAAATGGCATTGCTCCTTACTTAATGTTACTTTGTAATGCATTCATGGCTCATGTTTACTTTCTTGGCTGTAGCATTAGACTGAGAGCTCATGGTCAGTTGTTTTTCTGTTGTTACACCAGAGTTCTTAGAGTGCTGCTGAAATCCAGGGCACCATCTTTAAACCTAGTGAGTGTGAGTGAAACTTGTCTCTCTGTGGGTGACCTGTGATTTCACTGAATTGAGCTACAGTGTGTTGATGCAGTTCTGCATCCCCAAGAGATGCAAATCAGAATGTACAGCCAACAAGACCCATCATCTTCTACTACTGTGCCAGTTTTGTGAAGTTCAGCAGGAGTGATTTTATTAGTTTGTTCACAGGGAAAACTGGTGACTGACTGTGAGCAGAACACTTCAGGATTGCACTGACAGTGCTGCTGGCTGACTGCTTTCCTCCTTTCCCTTCCTGAAGAATTTTTAAAAAAGAAATCTGCCTGTTGTGGACTACATGCATTTATTTTAGGAATGCTTATACTTGCTTTTGTTGGACTCTCTCATAGGCTGTGTTTTGGCATTACAGGTGTTTCATGGTCAATACAGGTGTTTCATGATCACTACAAGTTCAAAGAGTTCTTGGCTTCTTGTGCCCGTCTTGGTGCTGCAGGCAGATACCTGCCCTTTCAGTTGTTTGTGGGGCTGTGCTGAAAACCAGGTCAGGGATCAGATCCAAGGATGTTTCACTGTAAAAAAATGCTTTTTGCAACATTGCATGTCAGCAATTTGTTAAAAGTATGGCATAAATAAGGGGCCAAGCAGTAGGGTGAAACCTGACAGAAGGCATGGGAGCTCTGTCAGGAAAAAGTACTATAAAAGCCCCTGTGTTGTTGAGTTGAGCCTTGAGGGTATAAATAATCACTTTAGGAATGGTTTGATTCATGTACTTAGTGCTGTCATAGCTTGATCATGTGAGTGCTCCTCATCTGCCCCACTAAAGTCAGGCAGATTAGTATGAAGTGGAGAAGAAATGCTTAGTTGCTGCAGCAGTGTGGTTCAGTGACAGAAGTCGTGGCAAGTAGCTCAAGCTAGACTAGATCTGCAAGAGCTCATCTATGCCAGAGTTAGATACCTTGCAGAAAAAAAAGGCTCTTTATTGCCATAATCAAATAAAAATGTAGTCTTGTGGAGGAAGAAGATAAGACTTGTTTCATGAGACTTAATTTTCTTGAAATCATGAGTGGTATAAATTATGCTGCTTTCATCTAATTTATTGCTGACTGGACCCAGCCATCTCTAGTTTCTCAGAATCTAACAGGGAGCCAGAATTGGTAAGGATAACAAAGCTGATACTGAAATTAGAAAAAATCAAGGAATTTTAGAGAAAGTCACCTTTTTCTAGGTTCCACCACTGAAGGTTCAAATAGAACCCAGGCTGAAAAGATCTTATGGTCGTTACGTGATGCAGATATCCTGTGATGGAGTACTTCTCCTACATTCCTTATCCCTTTGAGGCTGGCTGGAAGTGCAGGTGAAAGACAACTATGCTGTTGAGCAGATCCTGGATTCCTACCCTGTCAGAGATCCATGAAATTCAAGTGGTGTGAGGTTAATTGTAAATCTTTATTTGTAGATATTGCAGAAATGAGTCCTGCTGCTAGTACAAATTCAGTAATTCTTGATTGTGAGTAAAATGGCAAGATAAAAAATTTGAATTGACGTTTCTAATTCCTCAGTTATTTTTAGTTTAGTCTATTACTTGGAAATTAAGCTGGATGGGTTTGATTTCATGTTGCATTTTCCAACTTAACCTTACAAGGTTTAATGATTATGTTATATTTATGGAAAGAAACTTTAAGAACATGATCTAAACCAACACTTTTTAAGAAGCAGGTGGAAGATTATTTATGTCTTGAAAGCATAAATGGACAGTTCTGAATCATGCTGAAGGGGTTCCAGTGGAAAATATGCTTTCAACTCCAAATCCACAAGTTAGGTTAGAAAGGCAGGTCTCAGTTACAATGACAACTATATTAAACATTTGAACGAACATCCAACATGCCTCCTTTTCATTTATTTATTATTATTTTGGAGGGGAAAACAAGGGAACAAAGTTTTGCTTCAGATTTTTCATTCTTATGACCAGCTGGTGGTGGTGTTCTGATGGCTTGTGGAATAAATCCAATTTTCAAAATGCTTGAGAAAATGGAGTTCTCAGGCCATCTGGTGCATCTTTGTGCACAAGCATGCCTGCATCCATGTACAGTCAGGGACATTGTGCTGCAACTGCAGGGTGAGGGAGATCAATTTGAGTTCCTGGTCTGGGAAGCTAAAGGGTGAATGCATGCTGACCAGAGAGCTGAAGTGCTGTTTTAAGTTCATGGGTGAAGATTTCCAATTTAAGATTTTTTTTATTATTATTTTTAAACTATTATTATTTATTTTAAGCCATAGGCATTTGCTGCTGCTGTTGTGATGCTCCCAAAGCATCTTTGGAGGTGTTACACTGTCTGGGTAGTAAGATGACAAAGTCTGTAATCCCTACCTGGACAGAAAGACTTGAGGCTTTGATAAATCGCTGCAAAAAGATTACTGGAGATTGCCTAAGATGTTATTGCTTTTGGCTGTCTTGCTCTGTGACTAAACCGTCAGGAGGATGTGTGTGCACCTGTATCTTAGCCTGTCTGTTGAATAACCAGATACGAGTTTAAACCATAAGATACTGCACTGCAGCGACTGAGATAAAAGTACATATTTTGTGTTGTGGAGGAAATTATGATCTCCAGCAGAGTCATGGGAAGCATGCGCTATGTAGAGAGTACCGAGCTATTTGACAGCTGCAGCAAGATTGCCCATCTTGGCCTCCGTCTTAATAAGGAAAAGTCTGCTCTTCTAGCATGCTTCACCAGTGTGGTGGGTTTACCTTGGCTGGATGCTAGATGCTCACCAAGCTGCTCCATCACTCTCCTCAGCAGAACAGAAGGGTAGAAAAGATGGGGGGGGGGGGGGGGGAAACCCTTGTGGGTCAAGATAAAGGCAGTTTGATGAAGCAATAGCAAAAGTTGCACACACAGAAGTGAAGGAAAACAGAAGATGTTATTCTCTACTTCCCATCAGCAGGTGGTGTTCAGCCACTTCGCAGGAAGCAGGGCTTCAGTACACATAGCAGTTGCTCTGGAAGACAAATGTAAATAACGAATGCCCCCCTCGCCCCCCTCCCTCCTCCTTTCTTTTAGGTGTTATATCTGAGCAGACATCATATCATATGGAATATCCCATTGAACACTTTGGGTCAGCTCCCCTGGCTATGTCCCCTCCCAAGTTCTCACCCACCACAAGCCTGCTGGTGAGGGCAGCAGGGGGGAAGGCTGGAGAGACAGCCTTGGTGCTGTGTGAGCCCTGCTGAGCAGTAGCCAAAACACTGGTGTGTTATCACCACCTTTCTAGCTACCAGTGCAAGCACAGCACTATGTATGAGGGCTGCTATGGGGCTCAGCCAGACCCAATACAATCTCCACCCCTTATTCCATACCACTTGTGTCATGTTTAGGTCCCACATAACAATACATATGTATATGTTTTCTCAACATTCTATTGTATTTAATTATCATTACTGAAAATCCTTCTTAGCAACACTTACAACTTAAACTACATACCTAAAACGTCTTTATACCCAACACACAGATTTATATATTCTCATTAACTACTGTCCCTTGCCCTTTAACAGATAGATGTTACTTCTGTTCCATGAGCTTCCTTTAGTCCTTCAGATGTTTGCAAGAGACTATGACTTGAACTCCATCTCATCTGTCAATATGGGTACTCAGGACAGAAGAAGCAGTATGTTTGATTGTTGGCACCAGCACCAGCTCAGCTTGGGTCATCATTGCACTCATCTGGTTCCTTGTGAATCTCTCTCTGTTGGTTTAGGTCACTCCTGCTGCACTACTTCCCACAACGTACAACTCGCATTACATTATTTTTTTCCCCCAGGGTTAAATTGCCTTGAGGCACATACTGAGTCTCTCCATATTTCTGCATTACCCACCAAGTACACCCAGATCCTTGAGTGAAGACAATCCCATGAATGGAAGTCACCAAATCTTTTGTTCTTGTGTTACCATGAGCTCACTGTTTTAGTTTAGGAGCTCTGTGCCTTCAGTGTGACACATGCAATAGGAGCTGAGCACCGTTGTGGTTCTCTGAGGAGCTTGGAGCAGCAGTTGCTTGTACTGTTAGGCTTCTTGATATGATTCTGGACTGCTCTTCCTGCATTCACAGTATTCCTTGGTAGGGATTTTTGTCTGGAAAGCCCCTGGGAACTGCTACAAATGTACTTCAGGAACAAATTTTGAGTTTTACACTGGCCAAAATGGGATCTGAAACACTGCAAGAGAAATTGGATTGATAAATTACAGAAACAAGACATAGTCTGTAGGTGCAAAGCCTCTTGACTGCATGAAGTAGAGGAAATAGGTTTAGCTGTAGTACCTTTTTGTTTGGACTTTGTTATATAAGCAGAATTTCACCTTACACAAATACTGGAAGTTGACTAAAGGTATTGCAGTATTACAGTACAAAGTTCCTTTTACTTTGACATTCTTTATTGGATTGAGGTGACTGTCTTGTGATAACCTTGTAGGGCGGAAAAGATGAGCTTTCATTGTGGAACAGACAATAAGCCTACATTAAAAACTTAAAACATTTTACATGAACCTGGCCATGAAGAATTTCATTAAGAACAGTGTTAAAGCATAGACTAAACTGATAATTTACAAAAATACAATTCTGACCGTGCTACAACTGATCTAGATTGTAAGTATTCTAAGTATATATCAGTGACTTGGTAAACACTTCCAATATTCCCCCAGCCCAAGTGCTTTAGGATAATGGGGTGGGGTTGGGGAGGCAGTTCCACATTAATGAAGTTAAGCTCTCTGGTTGCTTTGAGACTTCTGTTAAACATTTCAGCTGATTCTGAGAGGGAGAGGAAACAAAGTCCCTCATCTGAGTTTATGTAAGTTTATGACTTGTCTAAACACACAAATTACTAGTTCATTCTGTCAGTGTAAAATAAATCAAAATAGGCAAAGTATAAATGCAATACTGTCGTATCTTGTGCATTTTCTAAAATGCTTTAATAGACTTCAGTGAAGTAGGTATGTGCTTGTAAATTGGCAGACTTCTGTCAAATTGGTTTCACTCTGCTAAGTTCAGTGTGTAGTTCAGATAAACTAGTAGCATGAGGGCTGTCTGCAATTGCGATAGAGATGACAAATCAGTCCACTGTGCCATTCGTGTGTTTGTAAATTTGTTTATGTATTAATGTATATGTATATATACTTGTATATGGTTTGTAATAACCATGAGGTTAAGGGTAGGGAACTGACATATTTCAACTAAATCTCAATGTATTTCTTTTTGGTCGGGCTGCACTGGGCCTAAGAGTTGCTAAAGCCCTGTAGTTAAGCTCCTTCCTTTCCCTTATAAAACAATAACTTTTTCTATTTATTGCCAATGTTTGTTTTAAGCTTCTGCATTTAGATAGGAAACTGCTGCCTTTATTTGGGTGTACTAGGTGCCAAGTGTAAAAGCTTCATAGTACTTCCTGTATTGGGTAACTACCTACAGAGAACAAAAAAGTTAGTGTTGCTTCCAGTATTTTAATTTACTATCTTCACATGCTTTTTCAAGGACAGTCTTGGTCTGAAAAGGGCCATTCCTGTAGTGCTGTGGAGTTGAATGCTATTAATTGAATCTCACATTAAGGAATCTGAGGAGAGGAAGAACAACCTCTTATTTTCTTCTGTTCCTCCTCTCCTTGTCTCTGAGCTGATCTTCATTCAAATTCAACCTGATGTTTCATTCAAACTAGACCCCTTTTTTTTTTTGATACTTTTGGTATGAAGTTGTCACAATAAATTATGATTAAGATTTAAGCTATCATCTGAGTCTTAAATTTGTGTGAGTGACTTGTTACTGGCTTTGTATGTGGGTAACAGATTGAACAGAACTTAAGGAATATACTCAAAAAAAGGAGTTCAGATCATGTCCTTTTCTCAAAGTTACTGTTTAAATAGAGCTGCTTTTCAGGCTTGTCCACTGTTTTTTTTTTCTTATTGCTAATTAGGATGGGGGAGGGGTATCACCACTTTTTGTTTTTCTTAGTGTTGTGTCCAGTTCGGGTTTTTTTCTGCATGTTCCTGAGCAGTATTTAAGAGACGTGGATGTTCCACTCTTGATATGTAAACCTCTAAGAACGTGTCAAGTGTTCACTGCAGCTTTCTCCAAATTTCATGCTGCTGACACAGAAGACAGCTATTTTACTGTGATAATCCTTTCCCATCAGATTCAGCTGCGTTGGTCAATATATTCAAGACTGTACATTAATGTGTCTGGTGCTGTAGGTGGATTTTTGTCCTAGTATGCCTCTAACAGAGGTAACCTGTCTTTCCCAGTGATTGTCCTTCTCACACCAGTTCTAAATTTGAAATACTCTCTGTGCTGGTTTGTCAAGCTCATAGCATATTGTTGTGGACAGAATGTATACTTGCCTAAGTACTGTGGGAAATGAGTCTGTGAAACGGTAGTTACCTTCTTCCATCTTCAGAAGCATACTCTTTTCTCTTGATGTTTTACGTTGAACTTTATATTTTGTTAGAAATGTTTCAAGACTAGAACTTGTGGGTTTTATGATATGAAGCATGGTTTTGATACTTGATGACAGTTATGTTGAAGAAGTGTTTAACGCCCATGTCTTAACTTTATCAGGGATCTTGTTCTTGAGGAATTTGGCTCCTTCAAAAACTAAACCTGTGGAGGAAATTTCATTTCTGTGGAAAGCGTTCCTTATGACTATCATCTATAAAGCGTCTTTTAAGAACAACGGCAGGAGAATGACGCTGCCAACCTCAGACTGCTAAAGTATATTTAGGTAATACTTCAAGTGAGGTAGAAGTATTGTATTTGCTTTGATTAGATGAGGAGAAATCTATGGGGATTGGCAGATAAAGTATTACTCAGACAGTCAAGTAGTAGAGACCCTTACAATGCTCTGGAGTTTGGGACTTTGGTGTGCGGAATTTGTTTAACCTTAGGGGAAAGATTTAACAAATTGTTCTGGTTAGGCCTTCTGTTGAATAAGACCATGTCTTGAAGCTCAATTTAAAAAAAAAACAAAACCAACAAAAAACCAAAACAGTCAAAAGGTGGGTTAAACTGGTTTTTACAACCTTAGTGATACTTGGATTTAGTTAAATGGAATGTTAAGCATTAACACATGAAAAGATTAATGGCAAAATACTGAAGTTAGAAACCGAACAGCTTATAGCAATCCATTTAAAGTGCATTTTTCTAAACAAAGATGAACTATTATATTTTTGTAATGAAGGCAGAGATTGCATTAACTCTAGTTCAAGCCTATATAATTTATCATAATTTGTTTACAATAGTAAGAAAGAATGTTACAAACTGTGCAACTCAGCATGATCATTCTTCTTTTTGGCACATTGAATTTGCATGCTCATGCTGCAGTCTTGACAAAAAGATAATGTGTCTTCAATTTGCCGTACACTTTTAAGAAAAAAAAAAAACAACCTGAGATTGTCAAGTGTGGGTTTTTCCCCACCCTTAAAAATGTGTGCTAACTTCCATACAAATAGGCGCAAACGTGAGATGATGTGAGTTGGGAAAGCTTTGGTATTTGGATTTTTTAAAAAATACATAAACACTTGGTAAATTTGGATAAATTCTACTGCTTTCTGTGATCTTATGCTCACAGAATCAGTAACTTAGTGGTTTTGCTTTAATGCTAAAGTGCACCTGTTGTTCAATACAACTTCATTATGTATTCTTTGTCACTATCTAATAATCTCTGTTTTGAGTTACTATGACTCATTTGGGGAGGGGCTGTGATGACAAAACAAACTCATGACACCTAACAATTTCTGGTTTTTACGTTCTCTTTCTGAAGCTGTTGTGCTCTTCACATGAATTTTTAATGACTGTTTCCTGGCTTCCAATCTTAATTGTATGTTGGTGCATTCTGTACTTGCTTTGGGCAAAGGAAACTCCAAGTACAGCTCTGGGACCTAAAGATCTACAGAGTGATAAAAACTTACTTCTAAATCAGTAGATAAACAAACTTACACAAGTAATTAGCACCGTGTTGGGAAAACTGTCTTTGATGTAAAAGCAAACCTGAACTTGGGAAGATAAATTATGAGTTTATTTAGAAAAAGAAAAATGGTTGCCTTTGTTCTTCAAGTGTAGAGGATGTACTTGTTTAGTTTGAGGGGAGAAGTGAAGGAAGCAAGGAAAGGTTTGTGGTCAAAGCTGGATTTGTATTCCTGAAAGAAAAAGATTCTTTGATAGGGGGAAACTTGACTACTGTCATTAGGATAATAATCTTCTATAGTCTATTAGCAGACAAATAATTTCTGGTTGCCTTTATTACATAGATTCTGCTACAGCCAGAGAGGATCTTTTCTGTGTGTGTTAGGTTGAACTGTCAGGCTTGCTTATTTTTTTTTTTCTTCCCTTAAATATTTTATCCTAACACTGTTTTTTAAAATCAGGGTTGACATAAGGGTTTCTGGAAACTAAAGAGACTACAACCTCTGCTGTGAAAGGTGTGGTGTAAAGATTAGGAACTTTGTGTTAATTTAAAATGTCACATGAATAAAAGAGCAGTGAAAGTGAGAGGAAGGGCAAAGGCAGTTAAGAACGTGACTTTGGTGGCTGGCTGCAGCATGTGCACACCTTTAGTGGCTCCAGATCACAAGCTTGCTTTGTTGGTAGTCACCACCTCAGTGCACTTCTGCCAGTGTCATAGAATGAAGCAAGACTTGTGCTGCCTGACTAATCACGCTGAATGTTACACTTTGCTAATAACAAATGCAGGCAAGGTACACACCTGTAGTGTGCTCCAATCCTGATTCTCTCCCCTACCCCCTCCCTCCTGCAGTAATTGTGATGTCTAGTGATAAGGGTTTTCACAAGCACTTTGTACAATTTGAAAGTCCAGCAAAGATAAAGTACAGATTATGATGCTATTTTGTTGAGAAACTGGGATGACTGTGCCATCTTTCTTCTGACATGGATAATTCTGGCAGCCCAAAATGAGCAAAAAGGAAAATATTTAGTAGGGTGCAATATCTGAATAAGATCATTGCTTTAACAAATCCTAGAGTGATTTGGAAAAGAAATGGCAGCTTCTCCTGAAAAGACCAATCATTAAATGCTGTTATTTATATTGTCCATCTAGCATGACTGCCAATTTCAGATAAAGGAAGTTGATGGGAACAGATTCAGGTCAACAGAATTGGTTTTATTCCTGATGTTTAAGGGATTATTTTCTTTTCATTCATGTTAGAAGCTTTTTGCCAGGAGAACTCATCAAAGATGAAACAAATCAACAATATGATTGCTATTCAGTATTTAAAACATCCTTGGCTGCAGTATTTATGTGCTGAAGTTGAATGCTTGTCTACTCTGCACAGGTCTTCCAAAGTAATTAACAAGTATATATTGTTATATAGTAATTAAAACATTGGCAATTTAAAAGGCTCTATTAAACCTAAAAATGCCAGGCTTGAGGAAGCCATGTGTATATGTGCTTGCTGGAGCAATTTGTCATTTGAATTGAGAATGAAGTCCATATTGAAGGCAAATTAACTAGGAAAGAACTGATCCAGCTGTATTGTAAATGAGCCTTAATGTAAGGCCAGTGTTCATTCTTACTGCAGATGTAAGGTAGCTGCTTGTGACACTGGATGGATGTTTAGCATGATGCTTTTACTTTCCCAAAGAGTGTGAAGTAAGAAGGTGGGAGGCAAGGGGGAAAAAAACACTTGAGGAAAAGTTGTAGTGTGTCCGCTTAACTGAAGGATCTAAGCAAGTTGATCTGGTGTCATACTGTCAGTCTTGATGGTAAATGTGAGTAGTCTTAGGACTGCTATTTAAATAGAGGCTTGTGGTGAAAGTATGTCATTGCTAATGTCAGTGAATTGTAGTTGTTCGTAATTGAGTATTTTTAGCCAATGGAATGGATACATTTTTTTATTATGTACAGTTTGGGCATATTGAGATTGTGTTCTTTTTGTCTAATAGCATCATGTATATAGCCTATATGCTTTTGCATTCTCCTCCTTGAAACAGTGACTCAGGTCTTACTTCATTATAGTTCTTGGTCCCAGTGAACTGTTCGACTCCAGAACACTGTACTTGAAACTCAGGAAGACACAACTAACATTTCTGGACAGAACCAGGGTAAGATGACTATTGCTGAGTTTATTGTGGTGCCAGCAAGCTGGGACCTGCTTATTCCAGTGCCCCACCCTTGTCGGGAGGCAAGCTGGCAGTGCAAACAGTATTATCTCAATAGGCCTTTCACCTGCTCAGAACAAACACAGATCTGGTTGAATATCTTGGCAGATCATAGGCAGCCAGCCATGATGAGTTTCTCTTCCATGGTTCAGATTTGGTGTAGATCCGTTTCTCTATACAGAAAATATCATGCCTGGTGCTCTGAAGCAGGTCTCAAGCTTCAGACTGCCTTTGTTGTCTGTGTCTTCTCTATGCCTACTTCTTTTTAAGTATGTTTTGGGGGGTGAGGATTTGAGAAAGTAGAGAGTCAGTGCAGGTCTAGCAGTCAACAGCATTTAGATGCCACTCAGATTCACTGTCTTCCATTTTGGAAACTTTTTTTAAGAGAATAGACCCAAGTACTGGTCAACGATGCATTAGAAACCCATTGCAAGATTGCATTACTGATAAAAGTAGGTGTTTTTCAGCTGAGCTTCTATCTTACATTTCACTTTTTAAAAAATTTCTAGGAGGGTGTTTTATGCTAGCTCCAGTTCCTGTGTCTTAAGCATTTTTTGTCTTGCCAGTGTTGCAGCCTATATAGTAAGCCATTTTTGAGCCCTGCTAATGTACTATGTTCGTTTGCTGGTTCCTGAAGCTTACTCGCTGAAATCAGTTCAGTCTGAAGAGCTAGGTGAGCTGCTGTCTGCTTTAGTTAACTTGGGTTAAGGTAATGCTGTGATCCTTCTACCTCCTTTTCCTACACTTTTCTGTTGCTTAGCAGGTTGGTTTTGTTTAAGTTAAACCAGTCTTTTAGTTGTGCTTATTCTTCCCCAAGTCAGTTTTACACCTGGAAGATCTTTAGGTCCGTTAGTTTTGTTGGTAGGGAAAAGCAGGACTGTTCCTGGTTTGTCCAAGTTGTCCAAGACGGCTGGCTAACAGTGGTGCTCTTCTCAACGTCAAAAAGAAGTCCTGGCAGCTTCCTTTTTATCTGCATAAAAAAGTGTTTGTATATTGGATGTCTGCAGGGCTGCTGCTTCATGGTGGGTGTTTGTTTCCCCAAAATAATTCAGCAGGAGCCCCAGTTCTTTTGTTCTTATTTAGGTGGCTAAAGGTAGCTAAGACTCAACTGATTCTTATCTTGAAGACCTAGAGATTTACTGTTTGTTGCCATAAGTGGGATGAGAGTAGGCAGAATGTGAGGGAACGGATCTTACACAACCTGTGGTTGTTCGGACTCTTATGCGAGTCTTACTTGGCTTGCGTTCATCTTCTGCCCCCGTTTCTTCAGCACGATTGATGCTGAGATGAGACATTAGCAAGGGAAGTGGGACAGCAGAGACTAAGCTACCTTTATATAGAAGCTACGTACATTGGGGTGATTGAGAAGTTGTAGAGCCTGTGCTGTGCACGGGTGAGCAGTCTCCCAGGACAATGCCAATTGGATACTGCCTGAAAAGTTTGAGGTGCTTGCTGTGGAGATACGCAATCCACAGAGGCATGTTTTCCTTAGGGAGACCCAGTTACTGGAGAGAGGTAATGGTGGGGAACCTTTTCCCTGTATACAATGGGGCACCATATTCTGCTCTTTCCAATAGCGAGAGAGGGCATAGTAGCTGCTGTGGTGAGCACAGGTTCAGAACAGAGGAACGTTGCTGGGCACTGAAACCAAAATGAGTTTTAATTCCCTTATCTCCTGCCTGCCTTCTGATAAACACGGAAACTGCAGGTAAATGTCACAATTCTAACCTTTGGTATATGCCTTTCATGTCATAAAGTGCTTTCTTGTATGATAATTAGCCATCCAGAACATAACAGAAGCACATAATGATTTTTTAAGCTCATTGTGCTGCAGACTTAATTTTATTTCATAGCTATATGTTTGTGTATGGGGGGGTGGGGGGCGGAGCGGGGAATCGCAGCGCTATCCACACAGAATTGATGTGTTGGATGCAAACGGCTTTATAACCTTGTCTGGTCATCACAAATGGCCTTTGACAAGAAATCCTGTAATTTGCACAGGTGCCATGCTTGCCTGTGATAACGAGATGGGTTTCAGAACCTGCCTCTGTACTTACAGGGTAGGTTTTGCGATGTTTCAAGCTAAAGCACAGATTTTAATGGTGTTCTACTTCTGTTGTACTCTGACAAATCTCCAGCATGTTCACTGTGCACTTGTTCTATGATCTACTGTAAAGGAGATAATAGTATAAACACTTCCATCTCTTTTTAATCTATTACCGTATGAATAAAATTTTGCTAAAAGCATCCAAAAAGATTTTTGGTTTTTTTCTGAGTGCATGTCTCAGTCCTGTTATGTAATACAGGTATGTATGACTGGTTCAGTTGTTGAATGAAAAGACAGAGGTATCAACATTTCCTTAGAAAGACAGGAAGTTTTCTTGGAATGTCTGCTTAAATAAACAAGAGATTGTGTCTTTCCCCCTCCTCCCCTGAAAAAAGGCTGAATTAATGGTTGCTTTCATACCAGCCTTTAGGTATTCTGAATCTTAATTTAAACTTGAATGAGGCTGGAATGTTGTTTGTTCTTGTGTGTGTGTCTGTGCAAATTGAAAAAGACATTAACGATACAGCTCTTACTAGTGACACCTGTTCTGATTCCTGATTGCTTTTCTTTTCTGCTCCTGAATGACACACATACCAGGAGGCATTGCTGGTTTGTTTTTTTTTTTAAATGCGATTTTGAGAGAACTCATTTTCATTAATTTCTTGATGTACTTCCTCTGAGATGTTAGAGTTACACTCTTGGAATAAAGGACTCTTAATCTTATTTCACATAAATATTTACATGTTGATTCGATTTTTCTGAATACAGTAAATCTTTTTCCTGAAAGCTAGTAGTATTTACAAAACCAGAAGCAGTTTAGTAATTTTATATTTAATTTTTTTTGCTTTCATGTATGAGAATGAATTACTAAGACAATTAGAGCCTTTGGTTTTCCCCAAAATAAACCAGAAGGGTATGGAATACTTTTCTGCCAGTAAAGGTACTGAAAATCCCAGATAGCAGAGAAGTTAGAAGTTTCAGTTAATTAAAGCCTTTTGACTGTAGAAACTGGCCTGATTGCTTGTAATAAAGTAGCGGTGTTTCAGGTGAAAGCTAAACCCACACTCCGGGATTATTTGATGTGTATTATCAAGAAATGTACCTCATATGTTGAAGGAGCTATGAACTCAGAGCTATTCAGTAACCTGGAATAAAGCAGGCTTGTACCAGTCATAGCTTGCTTGTAGCAGAGTGTAACACACAGGAGAAACTTAGGTAAAAAGAATCATTACAAACCTGAATCTCTGCATCTGAGTTTTGGGTGTTGAAACAGGAGTGATAGCTGAGAGTTTGCTTTCATACTTGGAAGCAGACAGACATGCATAGTGACACAGGATACAGATCACTATTACTCGCAATAATATTAGGAACAGTAAAACCTTTTATAAAATACATTCTCAGTGAAATTATTTGGAGTTTGTGCAGGCTTAATTGAAAGTGGTATAGACCTCTGCCTGTGCTCTACATTGTTTAAATCTCAAAACTTCGCAGACAGCAGTTTAACGAATTTGAAAAATAAGGGGCTGAAGCAATATCAAAATCTAGGGTTGAAAATCAGAAGTTTGCCTCCCAGCACTGAGTTATTTCTGTTGGTTGTTGCCTTGATTTTTTTATTTTATTTATTTGTTCTTCATTGGAACCTGAAGTATAGCTGAAGGTTACGTGCCTTGGAGGGTGGTGGTGTGTGCCCAAATTTCACTTAATTTCAGTTGGGCCCACGCTCCTTTGGGCTGCCTTGTAAATACCAAACTCTGTGTACGTGTGCTTCTTTTTAATCTTGATGGCATTTGTTTTGTTCTATTTGATCTTGGCATGCATATATATTAGCCCCCTGGTAGAGATGAGTCACATCTGAGCCACTGTACAAGTGCAGTGGTGTTTATCAAGTAGTAATTTCAGACTTCATTTAAATATATTTAGTTTAGCTTGAAGGTGTGTGCACCTTGAAGAACAGGCTTGACAAGATCTGGAAGTGTAAGTTGTGGTAAGGCAAATGTGATCTGTAAGGAGTTTGCAGCTCTGAAGTATTAAGAGTTGTTAAATGATGCAGGGAACAGAAGAAAGATTTTCTAGAAGATGAAAAATACTGGCAAAAATAGAGAATGGATAAAGTATTAAAATAAGACGCTTGGGAAACAGATTGCTCAAGTCAATCTTGAAAAGAAGAAAATAACTTTGAAATAACTTTGAGAAAGAAAGTTCTGCTATTTACCTTAAAGCTAGGCTACTAAAAAGGATGAAAAAAAAATTATGAAGTAGAAATTAAAAAGAGGAATAAAAAAGGAGAAAAAAGTATTTCAGTCTTTTCTCTCTTTAAAATATGCCTAAATGCGATGTGGCATTGTCTGTTTTCATCTATGTGCAGGTGAGACTTCAGTGGTTTGAACTGGTCTGTCAGGACCTTTGCATCTTGTGACTCCTGACTCTTGCACTAAAGCACAGAAGGAGCCCATGTCCTCTCTCTCAGCGCTGGTAGGGAGACAGAATTTAGAAACCATTTAATCTTTTAGCTTTGCTAAGAGTCATAGGCTGGCTTGTTACTTGGTAGGAAGTCTACCTTCCTGTTCCTGTCCCTTAGCAAAGGCAAGTGCTAAGTCCTGCACCTGGGGAGGAACAACCCTGTGCATCAGTACATACTGGGGGCTGACCAGCTGGAAAACCAGCTTTGCAGAAAAGGACCTGGGAGTCATGGTGGACACCAAGTGGAACATGAGCCAGCGATGTGCCCTTGCTGCAAAGAAGGCTAATAGCATCCTGGGCTGCATTAGGTGGAGCGCTGCCAGCAGCTCAAAGGAGGTTATCCTTTCCCTCTGCTCTGCACTGGTGAGGCCACACCTGGAGTGCTGGGTCCAGTTCTGGGCTCCTCAGTACAAGAGAGACACAGCGATACCAGAGAGACTAGAGCAAATGACTGCTAAGTTGATGAAGGGACTAGAGTATGTCATAGGAAGAAAGGCCAAGAGAGCTGGGACTTTTTCGCCTGGACAAGAGAAGACTTGGGGTAGATCTTATCAATGTGTATAAATACCTGAATGGAGGGTGCAAAGAAGATGGAGCCAGGCTCTTTTCAGTGGTGCCCAGTGATAGGACCAGAGGAAGTACGCACAAACTGAAACACAGGAGGCTCCATCTGAACATCAGGAAAAGCTTTTACTGTGAGGGTGACCAAGCACTGGAACGGGTTGTGGAGTGAGAGGTCATGGAGTCTCCATTCACGGAGGTAGTTGGAAGCAATCTGGACACAATTCTGGACAATGTGCTATAGTTGGCCCTACTTGAGAAGGGGGTTGGACCAGATGACCTTAGAGGTACCTTCCAACCTTAATCATTCTGATTCTGTTCCTAATGTGGACAGTTGTTAAAGAAGAAAGTCACCCTGAAGATACTAGGGACTGAATACCGCAAAGGTGATTGGGACCACAGAGATGCAAGATGATGGTGATCATTTGCCCATGATACTGTGGCAGAATCAAGTATCTTTGGGCCATTTGTTGGTCTTGTTCTTGGAAATTATCAAAGGCAAGAGAACCACAACACCCTTGGGTATCTTGTTCCTTTGTTTTAGTGTTCTAACTATGAAAACTTCATTCTTACCCAAATAATCTCAGCTGCAAGTTTGAACTTTCCTATTCCGTTCAGAACATTGCTGATTGCTGTCCTCTTCATAGAATTCTGTGTATTGAAACAGTATACATTTAGACTGTTGTGGTTGGGCTGTGGGTTCTTAGGTGGTAGGCAGGATAGCTTTTTGCATTTTTGAGACAAACATCCAAACAGACTTGTTACTCGTTCCTTATAAACCACATCTGCTAAGGCCATTATCCTTGCAGTGCTGTCTTGGGTGCTTTCTCTTTGTCAGCAGTTTAAAAAGTGGAGCCCCACACTGAGTATGGGATTCCAGTTCTGGTTTGTTATTGGTACCAAGGAACTAGAATTGCTTTCCAGAACTCACTGATTGTCTAGTCAACACTCCTCCTAGAAATGGGACTTGCTTCTTTTGGCAGCAGTCTGGTACTGACCTTGCACAGTTTTTAATCCACTGTGAGCACCCCATTCTCCTTTGCTGTATTTGCTTTATTGATTTATCTCCTTTGTATAGTATCTTACCTTTGATATTTTTTGTGTGTGTGTGTTTCAACCTCTTTTGTTAGAAACTTACTTCACTAGTACCACTTTGACTTTTTAGTGTAATCTTTAAAAAAAATTCTTGGTGCAGACTTGGTTTTTTTGGACAAATTCGCTGAAGTTATTTGAGCTGCAGTCTTGATGCCATCTATAAATGTTTAAAAGCGTACCCATTCTGTCATCCAAACCACTAATTAAAACTCTTGGAAAGAACCAGATCCAGGAAATCACTTGAAATACCCTACTGCTGGTTATTTAACTGCTGTCTTGTGAGTGCAGTTGATCAACCATATGAGTCCCCACGTTGTTATATTTTAGACCATATTCCTCTAACTTGTTCATGTGAGAGTATTTAGGGAAGATCATGTTGGGAACCTATTAAAATAGAGCTGTACTTCACCTGTAGTTTTCTTTCAACCTTTGGGTTAACTGCTTTGTTGGAATAGAAAGAACAAACTCTGCTATGAGGTTACATCCATCTTAATCCTCCATTAGATACATCTTCTGCATTGTGGTCATTTGGACTCAAGTGGGAAACCTGGATTCCTGTGGAATCCTTGAAAGTAATATGTCCTTTGGAAATACTTAAAATGCCCTTGTCTGAGGGAGGACAAAAAAGAAGGAAAAAAACCGCATAATGTAACATCTGTTATGTACTACTGTGAAGAGAGGCCAAGTATTTTACAGTGAAACATGAAATACTGAGAATATGCAGAAGTAACCAATTCTGACTATGGAAAGAGGGCAGTCCTCCCCGTTCTGATAGAGGCCACGAGAAGGTAGCACTTAAAGAGTTTTGGCTTTTTAGTTAGGTAGTAGGATGGAAGAAATAGTGTATCAGTAGGCTCCTAGCTTGTAAATGCAGTTGTCTTCATATTATTTGCTATAAAATTTAGTAGATAAATCAAAACCCCTCCAAGGTATACTGAGAATAAATAAACACAAAAAAAATTAAGAGCTATTTGTCCAGGACCTTTGTTCTAAGTGAACATGGTACCTGATTTGTATATCAGAGGAATTTTTTTCTTTGTTCTTTTTAATGTGGATTTGCTTGCTAGTAATGAGTAGAGATAGGATCCAGTACTGTGGAACGGCTTACTTAAACTGCCTTCTAGGAGTGGACTGTTTTATATTTTGGGAGCTTTTCCTTTTGTATTCATCTCATTGAAGTGCCACTGTTTTGTTATGAGGGTTTACTTTGGATATTGCTGTTTTCCACTTCAGTGGTAACTTTTCTCATAGAAGAACGGGTTATGAAAGCAGCTTTGCTTTTCTGGTATCCTAGGTTGATAAAGGTAAAAAAAATAAATGTTTTTTCCTTTTTAATAGTAGGGATTCTTGAAAAATGGCCTATGGAAGTTTGGCGTTAACAGTGCAAAACTTCTTTTGAAATGCTGCCAGCTTAACAGTGAGGGTGTGAAGATGCAGGGTCCTGGAGCAGTCTGCATCTCTGGAAGAAGCCAGCTAGCAGGCATTTTTGAGGCTCGTGTTGCTGAGATGTAATTGCATGTGGATCCCTCCATCTGTAATAGAGCAGAAGGATTCTCACTGTGGTCCCTTCTATTCAAAACTATAGATACTGTAAAGCAGATGCTTTGTGGAGCGTCTGCAAATCAAGAGATACCTCACAAGTTGTTCATCCTTATTTTGAAATTGGTTGTTCCAGCCTTTTGCAGAAAATGCCATTTCTTCTTTTCACCACAAAATGGCATCCGCTGCAGGGATCTCTGAGCATACATAAAGCATTGTTCTGTTGACTGCTGGTCAGTGCAGTATTTTTATTAGCCTTTCTACTCCTGTCAGAAAGGACTAGGAATTGAAAGAGCGCTCCCTCCTCTGTTAGGGGGGGTGGGAACATACTGTGGTGTGTGGTGTCATGTGTATCATGTGGCAACACATTGGCTGTTGTTTCTGTACTTTCAGTACAGAAGTGCTTTAAAAATATTGGAAAATTTTTCGAATCCCTCCTTTTATCAGTAGATACAGATACTCATTCTGATCTTTTTTGTCAAAGAATGACCTCAAACTATCTTTATGTGGAGAGGTGTTTTCCTTCCCTCTTTGAATTTAGATTTTTCTTTGGTGTAATGTAAGTTTAGAGGCCATAATGAACTGTCATAAGGTGATACTTTGTAAGCTCCAAAATTGTAAAATCCTGAAGCTATAAAACCATTTGGATTTCTCCAGTGGAAGAAAAAATGTGATATATAAGGAGATAAAGGTGCTCTCCAAAACTTGTCCCTTCAGAGAATGTTAAACAGGAAAATGCTTAGCATAACTAGAGTATATTCTTGTTGTTGGAGACCTTTCCAGGTGCTTTCAGTTTATAGTCATGGTTTGGAATGGTAGTCCAAACTCTTACTCAGAGCAGAGTCAAAACTGTAGACGAGTTTTTCATTTGAATTCAGACTGAGGGCTTTGTCCTGTCTTGAAAACTTGAAAAGAATGGAGATTCTACAATTTCTTTGGGCAGCCTAGTGAGAAGTTTTTTAGTATACCTGGTTGAAACCTATTCTTTTTCAGTTTGTGTCTTGTTCTCTTACCGTGCATCTCAGCAAAAAGCCTGGCTCTGTCTGTCTTTGCAGTTACTTCTGCTTAGGTACCAGAAGTTTGTTCATCTGTTTCCCAAATTCTTTGTTTCTCTAGGCTAAACAAACCCAGTTCCTTCAGCCGTTCTTCACAGGCAAAGTACTGCGGTCCCGTTATGATTGGTGGTCCTTCACAGAACCTACTCCAGTTATCAACATCATTCTGTTACTTGTCCCAGAACTGGGTGCCATCTCCCAGATGTGATCTAACAAGCACTAATTAAAGAGGAATAGTGAGTTCCTTCAATCTACCTGCTATGCTGCTGTTGATACAGTCCACTATGCTTGTTGGCCTTCATCGTTGCCAGGGTATGCTTCTGGTTTGTGTTCATCTTGCTGTCTGGTGGGAGCCTCAGGTACTTTCCAGCAGAGCTGCTCTGCAACTAGTCAGACCTCAGTATGTACCACTGCAGAGGGTTAGCCTGTCCCAAGTGCAGAACTTTGTTTATATTTGATTTTCATGTGGTCCTTACTGGCCTGTTCTGCCAGCCTGTCTAGGTTGCTTTGAATGGCAGCCCTACCCTTCAGTATGTCAGCTGCACCTCCCAGCCTGATGTCTTCCAAAAACTTAATAAGGATGCATTACAACTGAGGAACTCAACTTGTAACTAGTCTTTAAACTGCTGCCTTCTGAGCCCAGCCATCCAACCAGTGTTTCATCCACTTGGTGGATAACCCATCCAGACTCTAATACACCAACCTGGATTCTAGGATGCTGTCAGAGACCATGTTGAAAGTTGTATAGTCAGGGTAGTAAGCAACATTGGCTGTTCTCTTCTCATCCACAGATCTAGTCATCTTATCATAACATTTAATCAGGTTGATCAAGCGCGATTTATCCTTGGTAATTCCGTGCAAGTGTTTTCCCCCATCGTCATCTGCTTTGTGTGCCCTATAGTATTTTCCAAGAGGATGCATTTCATGATTTTCACGCAGATTGAAGTGAGGCTGACCAACAGTTCTTCAGATTGTGTGTTTACCCTTTTTGAAGATGAATGCAACGTTTGCTTTTCCCTAGTCATTGGAATCTTCTCCAGTCTCCACAGCCTTTTCCAAGTGTCTCAAGCACAGGGAGTTATTGGGTGAATCTGAAACACCTATTTAGTGAATGGAAGGGTCAAAAACTTCTTAATAAAGGTATTTGTCCCATGCTTGTTTGTAAAACCAACCTATGGTGACTGTTCTCTACCTTGAGGTACTTGTAGGCAAAAATATACAGTGGGGAAATTAAAAATGTATTTTTTTAAATTAAAAAAAGTAACAAAATGAACACTTTCAGTTAAATATTGGAACTTCTTATGCCATTCCCTTTTAAAAAGCACAAATACTTACTGCGATGGCTTTCTGTTTAAGTCTTTCTTTTAATAGAGTTGGACATAACCCAAAATTAAAGTTATATCCAGTAGAGTTGCAGCAGTTGCTTGAATTCCAGAGACTTGGTGAGGTAGCATGTATGGGTGGAACACAGTCATGGATAGGTGTAGGCTCCTTAGGAAGTGTTGGAAGAAAAAGAGAGAGAAAGCTGCACTCTACGTTAGGTAGCTTTGTCTGCGTAGATCTCTAGTATGAAAGCAGAGACATACTCGTTGAGTCTGTGGGGCAGAATCTGAGAGGAGGGAGCACAAGCAGTGGTGTTTGGGAGGTTTTACAGATTGCCTGAGAAGGTGGAAGTTGTGGTTAATGCTTTCTGCAAACAACTAGAGGTCTCCTGCCCATTATACCTTACAGAGGCTTTCAGCCATGCAAACATCTTCTGGGAAGGCCTTAAAACTTTGGGCAGACCATGTTGGAGGTTCCTAGGTGTAGATGGTGAATTCCTAGCAGCCAGGGGTAGTGCTCTGTTTGACCTATTTGACCACAAAAATGGAAGAGGCTGGTGGATCTTGAGTTTAAATAATCATGAGATGACTGAGTTCAGGATTTGGAGAAGGCTGGGAAGCTTAGCAGTAAAATCAGGCCTGTGGACTGTGGCTTATCTGAGGATTTGCTGAATTAGAGTCCATGGGGAGGTAGCCAATAAGTGGCTTAAAAAGGAAATTTGAAAATCTTTTTAAAGAAAATGCATGGACAGCTCAAGAACAGACCATCTCATTTTCCAGGGAGTTCAGGACTTTGAACAGAAAGCCCACTTGAGCAAGAGGCTTCTTGATGAACAAAACCACAGAAAAGGGACATATGAGAAGTGGAAACATGGACCAGCAACAGAAGAGGAGTATAAAAGCATTACTCAGGTATTTAAGGGTGAAAACTGGAAGGCCAAAGCCCAGCCAGAGTTAATCCTAATGAGGATTAACAGGAAGGCCTTCTACAGTTATGCTAGTAGAAGAAGGAAGTTCAAGGGGAGTACAGATCCAGTGATAAAGTGGGGGAGAAAACGAGACAACCTAGTGATAGACGTGTGGGAAAGACTGGTGTATTCAATGCCTTTCTTGCCTTTGTCTTTGCAGATGAGAGCCAGGTCTCACACCTTTGTGTGTACTGCTACAGACTGGGAAGGAGATGGGCCATCACATTAGGGAGCAACAAGTTAAAGACTGCTTAACTGGATACACTGAGATCTGTGGTGCTGGATCGATCGAATTCACCTTAGGAAGCTGAAAGAGTTGGCAATCTGACTGCAAGGTGAAAAATCATGGAAAAAAGCTAACGCTACACCTATCTGCAAGAAAGTCAGGCAAAACTCTGAAAGATACAGGCTTGTCAGTCTTACTTCAGTCCCTGGAGGATTCGTGGCTTGTCTCCACTTGGGTTCCATTTCTTAATACGTGGTCAAGAAATTAGTACCGTGCATTTAACAAAGAGTATGCTTATGCAGTCTTATTGCCTTCTGTGGCAAAATGGCTGGCTATATGAATGACAGAAGAACAGTGAATACATTACCTTTTGAGTTTACTAAGGGTTTGGATACTGTCAGCAACTGTATCACATTTAGAAGTTGAGGGAAGTATGGTCTGGGCTGAACAATCTGCTTAATCGGTTGAAAATCATTTGGACTATTATCAATAGCTCAACATCCAGCTGGCAGCTGAGAGCACTACACCAAGGGTTGATTCTGGGGTCCATATTTTTCAATACCTAGTGATTTGGATGATGACATGTATTTGCAAATGACACTAAATTGGTGGGAGTGACTGTCATGACATGGCAAAGCATAAATCCTAAGGCATCCTGAGAGACTTAAGGATTGGGCCATCAGAGGCTTCATGAAGTTGAACACAAAGTGCGAAGCTGTGCACCTGAAGCATAACAATACCATGAATCAGTACAGGCTGGGAACTGATGGGCTAAGTGGCAGCTTTGCTCAAAAGGACTGGGGATTATGGTTGAAACTAAGTTGAATATCAACCAGTGGTGTGCTGTCATTGTTGATAAATCTGGTACTATGCTACGTTAGGAGCGTGGCCAGCAGATCAAGGGCAGTTATTGTTCTTCTGCACTTGGCACTGATGAGCCTACACCAGGAACATTCCTTCTGGGCCCACAAGTTTAAAGGAAATGTCAAGAAATTGCAGAAGTTTCAGTGGATGATTACCGGGGTGGTTTGCCTGACCTGCAAGGGAAGGCTAAGGGAGTGAGCTTTGTCTGATGTAAAGTAGGCTAAGGGGTGATCCAATAGCAGCCTGCAGCTCTTTGGAGGACAGTTCCAAAGATGATGGAGCCAAGCATGTCTTGGTAGTGGCAGATGATGCAATGAGACCAAAGACCTGTTTTCAGTTCAAGAAGTTCACACTGGACGTTATGAAAAATTTCTCCACTGGGAAGGTAGTGTAGTACTAGAGCAGGTTATTCAGAGAAGCCATGAGATCTCTACCCTTAAAGGTTTTGAGGAGTTGCCTGTTCTATCTATCCTTATTGTGTCTGGATCTGCAAGGCAAGGGATGTATTGGAGCCTCCTGTCTTTACATAATTTTACATTATTTTAGGTTATTTTTCTTTTGTTTTGCTTGGGAGTGTGTATGCATAGATGTGAAACCTCTGAATACAGTGGAGATGCTTTAACGTGCTCTAGCAGTGAGCTTTGCAGTTAATTAATGTACCTCCAGTGTGTAGGGGAAGAGGTGGGGAAAGAAAAATAACAACACAGTTGTGTCCTTTGAACGAGAATGCTTTGTTCATCATTGGCACCAGTAGTCTTTTGAGCTTTGTCCTAGGGGAACGTGATAATCCTTCTGGCTTCAGAATTGCAGGCTGGCTTTTCCTCCTATCAGGAGGCTGGAGTCTAGGCAGAGTGTTTTGGTTGTGTGTGTGGGGGGGGTGTGTGTGTTTTGTTTTTGTTTTGTTTTTTTGGAGGGGGGGGTTTAATCTTCCCCATAACAATGGGAAATTTCCTATTAGTAATGGAGTTCTAATAGTGCTGTTTGGGAATTCTTAGTATCCTTATAGGCCTTAATTCAAATCAGCCTCTTAACTGAAATGGGACTGAGAAAGTGGGATCTTAAGTGTCCATGGGTATCTTCACACGTGCACCCATGCACACGTTTGACTGCTTTGGGGAGCTGCGAATTCCTCAGAAGCAGTTTTGTCTTAAGCTGCTTGTATTTCACTAAAATCTGCATCTCTGTCACTGATGGATGGCCATTCAAGTTCAGCATAATAGGAAGCAAGAAACTTGAAAGCGGTAGAGAACTGCTGATTTCTGAAGAGTATGTTCAGTAATCTCTGTTTGTGGGCTCAAGAGTTAGTAAAGACTATATTCACACCAGAAGATGGAGTTTACTTTCTGAATATAAATATTGGCTTGCTACAGCCGGATAGTCCAAATCTCTGCTTAATATGTTTAATATGAAATAATCCTTCATTCTGACTGTACAACACTGATTGTCCCCCTGCCTTCATCTTAGTTGCTGTTTAATTATTATCTTTCAGAAGTAGTATTCTATACCTCCACACCTGATATTTTTGTCTGGAACTGATCATAATTTTGTACTGATCTTTAAGTCTAGGTATTCTTTAGTGCGTGTGTGTTGTGAACCTGAAGCACAAAATCCAAGCGAGTTGCTCATGAGTTTCTGTTTGAAAGCCATACCAGGGTAGTGGGTTATGTGAGAGCTGTGCTTCATCTTAATTTGAGGTACTGGCACTTCAGAATTTGTTGCACAGTTTTCTGGAGCTGTTTGTCTGGGCAATGTGTTGTTTGGGCAATCCTTTGAGTATGGGTTGTTGATTCAGGGCCTTCTGCCAACTGATTGCCCAACTCATTTCCCTCCTGTACCTTGATTCTTGTCTTGCAATCTGTTCTCCAGTACAATTCTTTACACGTGCAAGAATTTTTTGGAAAATTTTTGTCAGTTTTAATGAATTTGTCTGTAAATATCTTGTGTGCTTTATTTTTCCAATGCCATCTTCTTCCCCCATCTGAGGCTCCCAGATTTGGCTTTTACATTTGCTTTTGTAATTGTTCTTAAGTAGGTTAAACTTACAATAACTGTTTAGGCAGAAGTTAGATAGAATGTCTCCTCTCAAATCCTACAGCTGTGCAAGGCTGTAGTATGAGCATCTAAATCATGTTAATAGTGCCCAGGCGGGCACCATTAAGGCATGGTTATACTGAGCATTTCAGGATCAGGCAGCAAGATTAAATTCATGACCTTAAACAGTTCTTGTAAGACTGAATAAAATGTGTATACCATCTAATAGAGAAAAATGTTTGTTGCATTATTGCTAGTTACCCCTGTGGGTTCCAGGCTAGTAGAAGATTGGCTGGTTTCCTGTGTTTTCTCTACATTGTCTCTTCCTCAAGTTGCGTTCCTCAATTGTACCTCATATATGTCAAACTTTATACCTGCTTCTGTGGCTTTTGTTTCCCTCTTCTCAGTTTTATTACTGTCTTCTCTTGCCTCTTAAATGTTCCACATAGTCACAGCTTTCACTTCTTTCAGTTAAAAGCCTTTCTCCTCTACTTCACAGCAGTGACTTTGACTCTTCAGTTTCTGGATCAGTAGCGTTCGAGGTGTTAGATGTGTACTCCTGGTATGGCATGCTTTCTTTGCTAGATAGCCGATCTGCCTTAATACAGAAAAAAAAACCCTCCTTTTATATTAATATTGTAACATTACATGAGTGAAAGACTGTTTGGCTCCACTAATCCCTACCCTGTCTGAAAACATCAAAGTTTTAATCTGTTTATCAAGATTCTGGAAAAAGAATATGGGATCAATAACTGTGCTGCTACTAAGTACAAAAAATACAGATGCTGTCTAGAGCTGCTGGAAAAAAATTAAGCTGTGGTTTCAGTGCATGATAAAATTTTGATCTTGTATGTAAATGTGATGTCTGTTCCATTACATAGTGTTATATGTGCGCCAGCTTGTTCTGACATGTAAGGCAGTTCTAGTTTCCTTATGAAGCAAAGCTTCACAAGGTGCAGCATACCTGCTGATATCTTCCAAAGTGAAGAAGACGTTTGCAAATTGTGTAAATTCTCATCTCCGGGTATGATGTAAACATTGCTAGTGAAAAATGCCACTAAGTACTCTACATAGTACTCAGATCTTACTCATCTTGATAGGTTATATTCAGGACTGTTTGGTAGATTATTTATTTTTGGTAGGGATTTCTTTATTTGAGCAGTGTCTTTGGTTGCCCTTTGAACCCTTTTGAATGAGTCAGTCTCATGCAGTGGAAAATGATGTGCTTTTAGCCTGTTTTTTTAGCATTAAGACTTAACAGCATAAAGAACTTAGCCACAGTAGTTCTAGCAGAGTTGTTCTTTTGCAGTTACATTGCAGACCTCCTGTTCTGAAATGGGTGCTCAGCTTTCTGAGAGCTTGCTCTTTCCGAGTTGCAGAAGTTACTCCAGAATAAATTGCTTCTAGCACAACCTCTCCATGAGGGAAGTGGAATGTCAGTTATTTTAGAGGGATGCTTTCCTAGGGTTTTGTGGTCAGTATCCAAAATGTAAACAAGCCGTAACTCATTCCTTCATTTGTGCATCCCTTCCAGGGTCTTGAAAACAACTAGCAGCTCTCTGGAAGATGATGTTTTAAGCATTGACTGTGTTGGATGAAAACAAATTGGTTAGACATGCACCTTTCTGAACACTGTTATTTGATTTCATATGTCTTGGGAACCACGTGTATTACACCAATGGATTTTTTCAAAAATGCTTGCTTTGTGTAGTTAGGCTTCCATTCTTCTTGCACTTACACTTGGCTAAATAGACATTTTGGGGTAGAATAATAGAGATGATTGTTTAGGTTAGTTTGATGCCTACCATTATCCTTATGCTTCAGTAAATTCCTACAATTTAATACTTTCCCTTATTCATGGTTTATCCTGAAAATTCAAAACAACCAGCAGCTTTAACATTGATGAAAGCTAGAAGACAACTGGAACATAACATGAGAAAATGCTTTGCTTCTAAATGCTGCACTATAAACAAAACTGCATTAATTCAGTATGAGTTACACAGAAAGTTAGGAAAGGCTTGTTACCAACAAACTGTCAATCTTATGTCTGTTCACTTGCAGGAAGCTTAAATTAAGGGGGTAGGGGAAAGTGGGAGAGTTTGACTCACATGGCTTGGGAGATAATAAATCTAAACCTACGTTTACATTTACGGTAACATAAAGCTTTAAAAATACTTTTAAAATGTTAAATATTTGTCATATTGTAGTTTGTCAATTTTGTGGGTTTGTGATTCACTGGAAATGAGAGAATAATTCAGGCTGCGGAAGGATAATTTCAAACCCACAAGATTTTGCAGCCCCTGGATGTTGTGAAAATGAGGCTGGAAAGCATTTGGTGTTGCTTGCATGTACTTGTGTGCTCCCCACCAACTCTCTGTGGCCCATGCAGTCTTGGCACTTCACTTTGTGTGGAATCTGAGCAGGAAGGAAAGTGCTGTCACATCAGATTCATTTGTATTCTGGTGGGTTGTGTTTGCATCAGTAAATACTATTTTTTAAAAAAGCTGTCTTTTAATTGAATGCCCATAGTTATTGAATAACAGAGTGGAGTCATTTCTTTCTCTGAATGTTGAGGGTGGGGAGGGAGGATGAGAGAGACTGACAAAGGAGCCATCCTGTTTCTCGGGACAGTGAAAGAGTTTTTATCACTCATTGAGGACTTGAGTTCAGTGGTCTGTATTGTTAGTAGAGAGTATTGCCTTTCAGTAACTATGAGTATGGCAGATTTAAGATAACCTTTTCCGGAGCTAGGACAGCAGGAGTGACTGAGGTGACTGCCTGCTCTCCACCCCTCCCCCTGAATATTGGCTATTTTAAATCGCATACTGAAGGCCTAGTACTCTGTACATGATGTATGAGAAGTCAAGACTATGGAGTCTGCGAGGAAGGGTAGGCATTTGTATTGGGTTTACATGGCAAGGATTTGGTAGCAGGTAGGCTGCAGGGATGGCTTCTATGAGAAGCTGCCAGAAGCTGTCCCCGTGTCAGATGGAGCCAGTTCCAGGTGGCTCCAAGATAGAGCTGCCACTGGCTAACGCTGAGCCCATCAGTGGTGTTGGTAACACCTCTGTGATAACATATTTAAGAAGGGGAAAAAAACATTACATAGCAGCTGAGAGAGAGGAGCAAGAAAAATGTGAAGGTAACAGCCCTGCAAACACCAAGGAGGAAAGAGGGGGAGGAGGTGCTGCAGGCACTGGAGCAGAGATTCCCCTAAAGCCTTGGAAGAGGACCGCGGTGAGGCAGGCTGTCCTCCTGCAGCCTGTGGAGGTTAACAGGGAAGCAGATACCCACCTGCAGCCCATTGAGAACCCCACACAGGAGCAGGTAGATGTACCTGGAAGGAGACTGTGACCCTGTGGAAAGCCCATGCTGGATCAGGCTCCTGGAAAGACCTGCGGCCTCTGGGCACCTGAGCTGCAGCAGTCTGTTCCTGAAAGACTGTGCCCTGTGGAAGGATCCCATGCTGGAGCCATTCCTGAAGAGCTGCAAACCATGACAAGGACCCACATCAGAGAAGTCCATGAAGGACCGTATCCCATGGCATGGACCCCATGCTGGAGCCAGGCAACAGCATAAGGAGGAAGGACCAGCAGAGATGAAGTGTTACAGACTGACTGCTGTCCCTGTTCCCCAGTGTCACTCAGCAGGGGACGAGAAGGTAGAGAGTCAGGAGTGAAGTTGAGCCTGGGAAGAAAGGGGGAAGCAGGGAGAGGGACGTGGGTTTATTCCAGTTTTTATTTCTTGCTATCCTACTGTTATTAATTGGCAGTTATCTTCCACAAGTTGAGTCTGTTTTGCCTGTCATGGTAACGATCTTCCAGTACTTGTCTTGACCCAATGGGGCATATGGTTCAGCCTCATAACACCATTGCAACCCTTCCCTGATCCCTAGGTTGTCAGCATCCTTGTGTACTGCCTTCACACAAGTCACCTGCACACCCCAGCTTAGTGTCTTCCAAGAAGTCAGTGAAGATGTGTTCCATCTCTGCCTCCATAGGGTAGATGAAGGTATTAAACAAGATAGGTTCCAGGGTAGATCCCTAAGGAATTCCCCTGGTTCCCACATAGTGTAAAATCCAATAATCACTACCCTGTGAGCCCAGTAATCCAGCCGTCCAGTAATCCACCTATCTAGACTATAATATCCCAGCTTGGATGCAAGGATGTTGTGGGAGACCATGCTGAATACTCAACAGTCAAGATAAACAACTTTTTCTGGTCTTTCATCCAAGATTTAAAAGGAGGCCATAATTTAAGATCTTCAGTGTGCATGACTGGTGAGTGATTGAGCATTCAGTTTATCTCTGTCTTCATCTGAATTACTTGTTTTCCCCCAACATATGGTATTTTCTATACAGTGAGATGAAAAACTGAGTCTCAGATTCTCTGGCTGTATCGTCTTATGTGCTTTGTTGCTCAGCCTGAATAAACTTCATCATATGCTGTCTTTTTCTGAATCGACACAGCTGAACAAGTGAGTTGACACTTGTTCTTCCTGCGTCATTGGTACAATGTTGTATTCAGTTGCAGTTGAAGGCTCTGCTGGCTGCACGTGTATGACTTTGAAGTCAGCTGAGTTGTCAGTGTTATTTAAAAGCGATTAGACAGCAAAATTGTCACTACAGTCAAAGTTTGGCTTGTATAACTTTACTCCAACAGAAGAACTTGAATTTGCTTTTGGCTCTGTTGTCCCAGTCTGCGAGTCTGGAAATGAGAAACGTCGTTTCTATTCATCTTCCCCAGGGAAGTGGTGGATTCCCCAACACTGGATGCTTTTGAGATTCGGCTGGACAGGGCTCTGGGCCATCTTGTCGACAGTGTCTTTGCCAAGAAAGGTTGGACCATATGATCCTTGAGGTCCCTTCCAACCTCTTATCCTATGATTCTATGATTAGTGATAGAACAAGGAATTAGGACAGTAAAACCTGATCCTTTAGTGACTTCATCACTTTTCAGACAGTCAGAGCACTTGATGTTAATTGTGGTTTCAATTTAATTGAATATTGAATATTTAATTGAAGTATTGTGAGTTTGTGGGAATTCTCTGATCCAGTGCTCACTTCCATTGTGAAACAGAATTATTCTGAGACAAAGAGCCGCTTAGGGATTTTGTTTGTCTGCTTTAAAAACAAAAGTTTTTGTTAGTATCTGCTTGGAGGCTCTCTTGCAACTGCAAGAACTGGTGGTACAGCCTTTGTTGGGGCTGCCACAGAGTGATTTCATTTTTAACTAGTTCTTCCCTTCAGCTAAAAGCTGTGCTGTGGTGTGGCTTCATGTTACAGTGGCTTTTTGGTACAGACTTGACCATGCTAGCATGATCTGATATTCTGTGAGTAAGGAATTCTTGCCATTTGTTACCCTGAATTTAAGGAGGGGGAAAAAAAGGTTTGACTGGAAGACCAGGTTATGAATTTAAACAACTGAGATGGTAGCAGCTGAACCATGTGTGACTGGCCAATTTGGTGTGTTTGATATGATCTGTCTTGAGGTCTAGACACTGGGAAAAAGATTTTTGCAGAAGTTGTCAAGCATAGAAAAACTTACGTTGAGGTAAAATGCCCAGGTGGAAAGAGCCAGCCACAAGGAATGCCCCATTAACCTGTAAACTGGGAGTGTTGCCAGCTTAATGAGTTCTACTAAATCTCTGCAATCACTGTGGCAATAGCAAAGTTTTCTTGTTTGTGTGGTGCTCTGAATCAAGAATATAAACTCCTGCTGAGGTGGTGTTAATACACAGGTAAAATAAGCAAGCTGAAAAGCTGATACTTTATTTTTTTACTCCTTTATGGTGCTTGGGTTTAATTTCCACTGTAGTCTTTTGGATTCTGTTTTGTTTCCCTTGACATGTAAATAGCTGACATCCATTAACGGCATGGAGACAGGGCAGCCAAACCTCAAAGTGAAAGACAAAACTCAAACCTTCCTGAAATTACTAAAACCTGCATTGTTCATCAAATGGACTTTCGAATCAAACCATATGCAGGGTAGCCTTCTAACTATAGGTAATCTATCTTTACTCTGGAATGTATGTACGTGTATCATGTACCTTTGATCATGTATTTTCCTTTTCATCTGTATTTTTGCCTAAAAAGGTCTGAAGAACAATCTTTCAAATTACATCCAAAGGAAGTGCTTGCATATGGTAATTCCCTCTAAGCAGGCAGCAAAAAGTTGTAGCTTGCAGGGAACCTGCCAGGAGAAGTCTGACACTTGCTCAGATTTGTGGTTCTTTCTCCTGCCTTTTTTGAAAAAGCCACTTTTTCCAGGTTCTGATCACTACTGTACTTTTCTGCATACTAACTGTGGGGTTAGAGGTTTTGTTAATAATCACTGCTTTTGTCTTCGTGGCCTCTGGCTTGATTAGTTGATCTGTTGGTTGACATGAAATACAAGAAATCAATTTTAGCTATAACCCAATCTTTCTGATCCTCATGTTGATACTCAGAACTTCTAACAGAAATGTGTTTTTTCCTTAATTAAAAAAAAAAAGCACATCAGTTCTTGCTCATTTGTCAAAATAAAGATAAACAGAACATTGTGCTGCCATGCCTACTATTTCAGTGCTGTGAGGTATTCATTTCTCCTTCAGAACTGAATATTTATAAAAAGCAAGATGTTAAATTCATAGTGAAAATTTCTTGTGTCTCATACAATTCCTTTGAAGCAGTGAGAAGATTAGAGTGCTGGACTTCTTTTCAAGATAATAAACCTTGGTCTGGCTAGGTTTTTTTTCCCCTGAGTGGTGGCATCATTTGAAAGGTGACTTCTATAAGTTTGAACTATTGTTTACTCTGAATTTTTAGTTATACCAGTGAGGGTTTTTTTGTAATATATAAAAAACACATGACTGTTCCTATTGCATCTTCTGCCTTTCTAGAAGAAAGGTAATTTGTAGCAATCTTCCTTAATTGCATATACTTGGCTAATTATATTTGTGTTTAGAAAGAATCACGACTTCCTGGCTGTCCACTAAGTAGAATACTTTTAGTGGCAAACTTCCCTGGTGTTCCTCTGGTTTTTAAACTGCTGATTATAAACCTGCAGTTTGAGAGGTACTACTGACTTTTCTGAATCTCTGGGTTTATGGTTCTCATCAGAGAGAAGGAAATAATTGGAGTTGATTCTTTGGAGAGGTGTTGTGACTTAATGTATGAAAGTACAGAGTGAAGAGTGCTGAAGTCTGTTGGCTGTCTGAATAAATAGGTAACTTCTAAAAGAGTTTGTCTTTGCAGTTTAAATCCATAGAGCTTCTGAGGAAGGACCACCTTCTTTGTCCTCAAGTTCTAAACTCCTGTTGAGGTTACTGCTTCTGTTTTACATCTTTGAACTTCATTTACCAGCTGTATCTGTCAGGGTGATCAATAATTAATATGATTTATATGGAAGATTTAACATTTTGTAAGACTTTGTGCCAGATGAGGGAATAGGTAATTAATGCTAATGTTGGCATGCATGTGGAACTAAATTTCTGCTATGAAAAGTGCCACAAATAGAATGTATTATTTAAATAAAAAAACCAACAAACCAACCAACCAAACAAAAAAACCCAAAAAACACCCCCAAAAAACAAAACCAGACATAGAAAGAATTGAATGTGAATTACGTGAACATAAACAGTATGCAGTATTATGCTGGGGGAGAGGAGTGGTTCTAAGGAAATTTTAGTTTTCTCCAGACATAGATAAAAGTGAATTCCTGGAGCATACACGATGTGATATTCTAAAGGAATCTGTACCTTTTTGTTTTTACGGATCAACAGGTGGTGGTAGTGGGGATCCTGTTCTATACACTCAAAGCGATGATCTGTAAGACATTGTATAAGATACTGGTTCTTAGAGCAGCCCTTCTAGGTTTTTGCCTTCCAGCCACAACACAGCTTTGCGGCCTCCTCCTTTGCCTTGATACCCAGTGCTTGAGAAACAGCTTTTGGCATGCCAGGCCCCATGCCAGGCTGTACAGTGTGGCCCCTAAGTGAATGTTTGTGTGGGGAGGGGGTTTGAAAGCCTTGTTAGCCTAAATTAGTAACGATGTAACTTCCCCCTGTAGGCAGTTCTTTCCTAGGCTGTACAGCTGCACTGGCAAACCTCTTGGGTGAGAGTCAGAAACAGAACCTGTGATTTGGCTGCCTGGGACAGCAGGGACCCTGCGCGCTTCCTTTGTGTAAAGTACTCTGGCTTATATTGCATGTATGTGTGACTGGGCATTACTAGCTGGTCTTAGAGCTGAGTCTGTGCTAGAGGAAGGTTCCTACTAGAGCCTTATCGGTAAAGTGTTTTATTGTAGACAGTCATAAGCATCCTATTTAAAAACAAGTTAAAAAAATCGGAAAGTGTTGAGTCAGGCACACATAGGTGCAAAATGTATCTGAAAGACGTGTCTCTATGGAGAATTCTGTTTGTACTTTGTATCTATTTAAAGCTGTTTCTACTCATGGAGCATTCAAATGCAGACATACAAAAAAGCAAAGATATCTTTTGAAACTTGGGTACTACCATTAGCATAGGGAAGCAGAGAGTCTTTGCTAAACTCTCCTGGGATTTTCTTTTGGTAGCATTTGCCTCTTTCTCCTTGTATTTTAGGTCAACTTAGCTTATGCCAGTGTTTTCTGTTATTTCTCAAATGCAATTTGAAGTCATTACCTAGAATCTTCTCTAGCTTTCCAGCAATATGGCACCTGTATGCCAGCATGATTTGTGCAGGAGGACAATGGGCAAGTCATGCAAGGGAAGCATAATGTTGTGTGTTATCTGTTTGATAGTATTGTCTCTTAGAGGTGGCTGCCACTTCAGCACCCATGGCTTAGCTTTAACAAGTTCTGCCTCTTCCTCTGGGGATGTAGAACTGTAAATTGTATTTCAGGTGAACTTGTGTAGGTCAAAAAGTCTCAGCATAGGTTTTTGTTCTCTGCATCCTAACTACTTTCTGTTTCCTCAGCTGTGTGCTTGAACCTGAGGGGCATGTAATATTTCAGGCAGGTCAGGAGAGGGAGCTGACAGGCTAGGGGTGAAAAAGAATCTTCTCTCCATACAAATAACTATTTTCATTGTGCCTCTGAGTGTAGAAATATGTTGGAGTAACCTGTCTGTATCTGAAATAACAGTAGTCTAGACCCACTTCTAGAACATAAGGATAAAAATAAGGGTTCTTTTACTGCATTGTTCTGTGGCTGATCATAGTTTTTATCCATTGCTTGAGGATTCAGTTTAGAAGTGTTGACAGTGCTTTTGTCATGGAAGAGGTCTGTGTTGCCAGTAGTACATGTAAGTGATAAGGACAGTAAACAGAAACTCTAACCTTCATCTGAGTCCAATAAAATAAAAATGTCAGTGCTGATATTGATGTTGCCAATAGTATTTGCACTTACAGGACATCCATCTGCTTGCCCTCTGTTGGCTTTTGGAGAGATTGAAAGCTCTTCAAAGACAGCATGCCCTTGAGATGACTGCTGACATGATCAAAATGGAAAATTGCCCTGCATAAGGGTTTCCCTGCTGTGGTGGGTTAGCCATAGCCAACAGCCAGGCTCCCATCCAGTCCCTCCATGTGCAGGATGGGGGAAGAAAATATAAAGGAAAAACAGAAACAAGAATGGTCATGGGTCAAGATAAAGACAGCTTTTTCCCAGGCTCAAATCTACTCCTTCACTCATGACTTTTGTACCCGCTTCCTTCCCACCACCAGCACCAGCCAGTGGGTCCATCGTGGAGATGCTGGAACCATCTGTAACCAGCCTGGGGCAGCCCCTGAAAAAAACTTAAGCAAGTGGTGAAATTCTTCCTTCCACATGCTGTAGGTCTTGAGACGTGATAGTTTCATGCTCTTTTTTTCACCAACAAAATGGACTTCTGAGGTTCTAGGTATGCTACTACAATTAGTTTTTGAAGGGCTGTACTATAAAACTTGGTTAGTGAAAGTACATACATTGAAAACAACTGTGCAAAACCAACTTTCAAAAAAAGTTAGCATTGTGCAGATCATTTTACACAACTGGTCCACAGGTACTTGCCCGTTCAGAGGCAGGGAAGGAAGTGACTTATAGCAGGGGTGAGTGAACTAGCAAAGGCATCCCTATACTCACTCTTTTTTTCACCTGACTTACTTGAATCTGTATTGTATTTTAAATGTTGCTGTACATACGATATCTTTCCAACCGGTTACTTGGAATTATTTTGGGGTCTTTAGTGGTTGTTGTGCATGTAAGGTAGTTCCTTCTCTGCTATATTTTCCGTGCAAGTTCTACGATGCTGTGCTGCCGTTCCAAACTTTGATTCATCTCAATGAGTTTATACTTTATGAATAATTAAAAATCTTTTCTTCATTTTTATTGCAGAGTTTGAAAATAGCTTATTATTCTTCCCCAACCATAATTATTTGTGGTTTGGACTTCTTGGTTTTATTATTAATTTTGGGGGTTTTATTCAGAAGCGACTGCCCTTACATAGCAGGTAGAAAGCTTAGGATGATGTGAGAGACTTGACCAATGTCGTGCTGGCATGGTTAAAGGTATTGTGATCTGACTAGAAAGCCAGTGCCATTTGGGTTTATGTAGCGCCTTGTGTAGTACATATAAAATACGGTGACCTATTTGTTTGTTCTCTTTTAGACTACTTCTCCATACCGGTTCTATAGTCTTTCAATCCTCAGTCCTTGCTGTCCTGTGAAAAGCAGCAGAGATGCTACTTGTCTTTTGCAGTCATTAATCCTTATTTCCATCTTCTTTAGCAGGGAGTGAACATTGATTCTTCTTGCCAATAACTGGTGGAGAGATGAGAGTTTGAGTGCTGTTGAGAAATGCTGCTGTGCAGCAATAGTGAGCTGTTTACTATAGCCACTGTTTGGGGGTTTATTTATTTTTCTTAATATCTATCTGCAAATTCTCACTGGCATCTTAGTCACAGAAACCCAGCTCACTTCTGCTGTTACGTGCCAATCTGCCTGCAGAGAGAATATATTTAAATAGTAGTGTGCTGCTGCTTTATTTGAGGTTCCCCCTATCCCCTCGACGGGATGTGACTTGTGAGAGTCCTAGTTTTTGAGAGTCCTAGTTTTATCATAGGCTTTGAGAGTAATTTGAAGGAAATGGATTGGTTTGCTGGTTAGAAGGTTTTTTTTGCTTTGGTGCTTTGTCATTTTTTGAGGGGTTCCTTAACTTTGCTTATAAGCTGCTTTTGCTCAGGAAATGGCTATTTTAGTTTGAGGCCTTGACAAAAATGAGTGGGAGCAAAATGTTTGTACTTTCAGAGTCATGACAAGTAAATGCCATTCAGGGGATTTTTTTGTTTTCTGTTGAAGGGCTGTGGTTTTGGTGGTGTATATGCATTTGGAATTTTTTGTTTTGCATTTGTTTGGGTTGTTTGTTTTTTTTTTGCAAGAGTAGGTTAAGGTGATTTTGGCTTTTGTTTTTAGCTAATTTCTCAAAGGGGCTAGAATGAATTTTGTTCTCCTTCCGCTGAAAGTTCACGTGTCATCAGTTGCATTTTCTTCTGGCCACATCCAGGAATGCTTGTTTCTATGGCCTGTGCTACATTCGTAATAAAATTTGCATGCAGTTAGCAGGCTCTGAAGCAGTGCTGCTGTTGTGCCATGACAGGGTGTGAGAGGCTTAATGGTTATTTGCACTGTCATGTTTTCAAGTGAGCTTAAGAGCCAGATCTGAAAACTTGAGTCAGTGGTTGACTGGTAAGAAGATAACCTAACATCTTCATGTAGCTTGAGCAAGTTAGCCACCCTCATGGAAATATAATGTGTTGGGAAATAATTTGCTTTTCTTTTAGTCTTAACATTTAATTTATTGTATGTGGAAAGGAAGTAATATTCGCATAATTTCAAGCACAAAAATGCAACTCTTTCCACATTCTTATGAATCTGTTTGTGAGGTCCCTTGGGAGGAGGGTGGGACAGGCACCAAGGTCATGGCTAGTTTGCAGAGAGCAGCATGCCCTCTGCAGAGTGTTATCTTTGGATGGTGGCATGGAAAATGGAACTTGAAAATATGTTAACCATCTTTGACAATACTACCTATAGCAGCATTGCTGGGATGGATAGCATGGTTTTCAGTGCAGCTTTTGCAAGCCCAGCCATGGCCTCAAATGTGTACTTGGCTGAAGCTGTTAGATTTCACAGCAATTGTGCTATATAACAGGCAGTGCTTTTTACTTAAGAGCTAGCTCTGACATGCTTGCAAGAGTCATGATCCAAAGGATGACTTCACTGTAATCACATACCCTTCCACGACCAAGCTTAGAGGGTGCAGAGGGTGATGTCTGTCCCGCCCTCTTCACAAGGGACCTAATGAACAGATTTATAAGAATATAGAGATAGTTGCATTTCTGTGCTTAAAATTTTGCAAATATGGCTTTGTTACAGTAAAAGTGAATGTGCGTGAGAAACTGAGGGCTTGACTGTCTACAAGAAAAGCAGGTTAAAGGACAGATGATAATGAGCACCAGGAGTCGAGGCTAATTAGAAGCCCAGATGGCTTTATGCATGTTTAGCCTGGAGTATGTCTGAAATGCAGGGAAACAACATTGCCAGTGACTGTGAAAAGGCAAAGCAAATTCTCATTACTAAGCAATATGGCCAGCAGAGACAGCCTTAGTTGTAGGTTTGAAAAATTAGTTAATAGCAGTTCAGGTGTAAGAGGACTGCGCAGAACATTACTGGGCTACCCTGTTCCAGGAAGTGTCAAGGCGAGGAAACGCTGATGCTGTCAAAGCAGAGCAATATCAGGCCTCTGGAACAGAGAATTGGTAGCTAAAAATGATCGTTTACTAACTTACTAGAAGCTAAACCTGGTGTCTGTGACCATGAGATCGTAGCTCAGTCTGCAAAAACATTTTATGTCTTGCAGAATACATAATCCTGTGCTTTCCTTTAGAAAAAGAAACTAAATCTACCCTACCTACTCATTTCTGCTACTCCTCACTATTCAGTTTGGGACACATTACAGTTAATTGGATTTAACTTTTTTTCTTGGCAGTTGTTTATTTTCCTTCTTTTGTTACGATTCTGTCAACTTGCAGGCTATTTCATGTCTTCTGGCCTATTTGACAAGTTGTTTTCCCAAGCACAACTTCAGATTTCTGAAATCTGTTAATTGTTTGTTTGTAATGCTCTAATCTAAGCTCCTTAATATGACTCAGTTTCAAGCACTCCAGTTGGATTCATGTAGCACACTGTGCTGGGATGCTACATACTGTGCATTGTGCTCCAGTTTGGGGAAGGTGTGTACAGAAGCTCTCCAGCTTTGCAGTGTGCTCTGAGAGTGATCGATGGCATTCTTGCACTGTATTTGCACTAAAATGGGACTTTTCTGGCTTGTATGTCCCCTTTTCATGCCCTTTGGCAAAAACCTTTCAAACAACTCTGGAATAGCTAAAATCAACACTGATCAGCCTGTTTAGACAGAGCCAGTTGGTGTAAAATGTCCCTGGCTGATGAATTTGCCTTTTCCTTCGTGTTCACCAAAAGCACGTTAAAATCTCTTGCTTATTCAAATGTCAGGTCTGGAAGAGTCTCTAATTGGAGAAGATAATCTTCATTTTGTCAGGCTTTAGCTGATGAGAATGTCCATAGATTCCCTGAGACTGGAAGCCTTTGGCAGCTAAAAATCTAGCCTATATGAAACATGGGCCATGCAGCTGTCGCTGTGGCTCTACAAGGTGCTTTATACCTATACCGATTTGAGTCCTGCTGTAGGGAGACCCAGCAATAAGTCCTCATATAAGAATTTTCTTTGATGCCATGATTCATGGTCCCAAAGAAAATATGATGACAAACTGCCAGGATACAAAGGGCTGACTGACATAAGAAAAGCTTCCCCCCCACCCGCCCCTTTCTTTCTCTTAGTAGTCCCTCATGATCATGCCATTATCACGGAGCTTCCCAACCTGCAAGTGTAATTCAGTCTTTGTATGTTTCTTCTAGGACAAGGAGGCAAAAAGGAACACAAGGACTACCTCATGCTAGCTCAATTTTACCTTGTGTTGCTGCTGTAGTTTTGTAAGCTGGACGTTTTAAATGCCCCTCCAGTGTTTGGCTGTGAGGTTTCATGGTGCTCACACAAATTCTCTTAGGTTCCAAGGAACACTCCTCCAGATACTGGCAGTGGTTTAATTGTTGCCTTTTTAAAAAAAAAAAAGCAAAGACAAAAAACCCCAACAAACCAACCACAAAACCAAGCAATGTTTTGCAGCTTTCCATATATCAGTTTCCAATTATAGTAACTTTCAGAACAACAAAGTAGTAACTGTATATAATAGTATATGTATATTGTTTGCTGCCATATACTCCCTTTTTTGAGATGTAAGTTATGCAGGTCTTTTACATCTGACAGTTCTGAACCATCTGTCTAGAAATGTAGAACTGTAAAATACTGTTAGTTTCAGGTTGAGGTTTTTTAGATGTATCTTAAAAAAATATGCACAAGTCGAAGGCCTTTAGAGAAAGTGTGATTTGTTGAAGTCCAACTGATTATATCTACTATAAAAATTGCCTTTTATGAAATCAGTTTCATATTCTTTATGTGTTACCAGGTTTTGAAAGAGGAAGCAATTTTTTAGCTTCTGTGTTATCTAGAAGGAGGGGAGGAGGAAAAGACCCTGAAAATACGAAGTTTCTCGTAATACGGATGTTTTCTCCATTAGAGGCAACTTTAATGCATATGTAATTCCTGAGGAGAAACCCTTCTACTTTGCTTATACCAGCCAATTCATTCAATGCACAAGTACCACGTTACCAGTCAGCGGTCTGACTGCCTAGATTGTCAGGCAGTAAAGAAGCAGAGTAAAGGAGAACAGATCACCCTATACTGTTAGCAGAGGAAAGGAGTTAGTCACTTTTATCTCCCCCTTTAGTGTAACACCTCAAGAAATTTTTTTTGTCAGCAATTGGTTGGCTGCAGCAGCTTTCTCATTCAAGTGGTATGAGTTGCCAGGAAGGCTTATTTAGTGACAAATTAAATGTTACAATCTCCTGTAAGCTATGTATTTAAAACTACATTTTATCGTCTGGCTGTGCAGTGGAGAGCTGTTCTCCATGTAACACATACGTTGAACATTAACTACTATTTGGGTACAGAAGGTGGAGTGTGCTCTCTGATTTCTATTGGGTGTGTGGCAGTTGAAGTTAAACATACTGGTAGTCAATGCCATAAAGCAAGCAACCAGGAATAGAATGATCATAGGGCACCAAATCAGTTTTTCCTAGTTCCGTGAATTCCTCATGTCTTGGCATTTCTTTTTTACTGTGTTGGAGGGCTTTCTTCTCCCTCATTTGAGCAGTTTAAATTCTGTTGTACTTTGGTTTGACTTCTGTTAACAAGTGCTGAATTTGCTACATAGGAGAAAATGTTTTGTGTACTTGTTAACAAACTTTCTGTGTAGATGTATAATACTTGCTGTAAACCAGAGATGATGGTTTCTTAGCAATGTACTGCTTTAAGAAGCTGTTGTCTTCTCATATGCCTTCAATTGCACATTGAGCTTTGGTTAAGAATGCCTATTATTCACTCCCTGCCTCCCAAAAATACAAAGTAGTATCTTACGATGACGATGTAATGCTTGTTTTAAGTTTTTGAAGCTTGTTTTAATGGAACTCCTAATGCTGTTCCTGAAATTTGGTAAGATTCGGTGCTTCTGCTTTGTTATTAAAAAAACACAACAACAACAACAACCTTACTACACCCACCCATACCCAACCCTTAAAAAACTCAAGATTTGTTACCTACACCTAAGCTTGCTTGACCCTCTTGGAAAAATAGAGATTAAACTCTTCATCTTGTCTGTTGTGGGGAAAAGACAGATTTTAGATAGCTTTGAATCCTGGACAGGAGTTCTGTATGTTAGGATTAATGCTGTTTTTATGCAGAAGGCCGAACGAAAGGCCTTCTTTCTTCTTTCTTTCTTCCAGTTCTTTTTACAAACTAGACTCTGTAGCGCTCTTTTGGCTGAAATCAGTGAATCTTGCTACATTTTGGGATGCAGTGGGAATGCCTAATATGTTAGAGCTTTAAAAAATAAAAATAATAAAAAAAAAAACCCTCAAAGTTGTATGAGAGGACAACAAGCACAAAAGTGGTTCCAGTTCTGTACTTTCCTGTATAAAGTTGTGCTGGTTTCTAGTGCTTGAAGCTGAAGCACTGGGTATCTAAATTCTTGTTTCAACCTCAGAACAAGTACAGAGGTGAATGCCACCTAGCTTTAAGATCAGTTAACTTTTCTACTATTACCCAAAGCCCATGACTGGGGCTAGTTTTGTTTCCATGCCTATGTGTTTCAGATGGCATGGCAAGTAAATGAGGTTTTTTGGCCTTTTTTGTTTCTCTTTTTAAAGACTAACTGTGATAGGAGTTAGCTACATTACTGAAGGATTCTTATCAAATACCATTAATTTTCCTCGCAGTACTCTTCAAGTTTTCAAGCTGTCCAGAATTTATTTTGCAGCTCAAGTAGTGGTATGGCACTGCATGACTGCAGTCGATACGTGATAACTGTCAGCAGATTTCAGGCAGTGTGTCAAGCGAGGTTTTATGAGAGGATTTGGCTTCCTGGCTTTAAAATGTTTGGTCTGTGACTTAAGACACTTACAGGACACAAGCCGTTCCTTTCTTTCCTCCATTTTGAGTTACAGTGAAATTTGAAAATTTTCTTTGAGAATGAAGTTTGATGCTGTTTGAATAGCTGCAGACAAGAAAAAACATGTCACTGTGTCCTTCTTGAAGAAAATAAAAAGGAAAGTCAATGCAATCCTTTAGAATAAATAGAATTACTATTTAGGTATTATTTTCTATTGTACATATCCTCTCCCCCATTTGAAATTAAAAAGAAACCTACCCAAGCAAACTAATCCACGCCCACCCATTAAACAAACAAACAAACAAAAAAACCCCAAAAGAAACAAACGCTTTCTTTTCTGTTACAGAAAAATGCAAAGGGACAGGAGTTGTTTGACCAGATTGTGTATCATTTGGACCTTGTGGAAACTGATTACTTTGGCCTACAATTCATGGATGCTTCCCAGGTTACAGTAAGTATAACTTCAGTTAATTGTTATGTTTTGCAGTAGTTTGTGTTGCCTGTTATAAATTACTGGTGCAGTTTCAGGGAAAGATGTAGGCATTATGGGACATATGGCTGAAACAACTGATCTGTTTGGTTCTTGCACATATGCCAAATGCTATAAACGAGTCATGTGTTATTTTATACGATATGCACATGAATTGATCACATATAAGTGAAAAAGCAATAATTGTGGGTAAAGAAAAATGTGCTTTATGTTTATTAGGTTCATGGTATTAAAAGTGGGTTAAATCTCTTGCAAGCAAGCATTTCTTCTAATTCCTATCTTTGCTGTTCCATGCACAGATTGTGTTGCTCTGTAGCTTTTTAGTTTCGTTTGCAATAGAGGAAAAAATTCCTTTTCTTCCCCTATCCAATGCCTTCCAGCATCTACAGGTAAAAGAAAATCAAAAGCGGAGGGATTGTATTTACAGATGCAAGTAGACAGATACATTAATAAGATAGGGTTAAAAGACTGCAACCTTGTGGTTAAACCATATTGCTATATACTTAATCTTTTTCTTCGTTCACCTTATGTGCTGAGGTGTTGATATGGCAGCAACCTGGGTTGTGAATAAAGAATATGCAGATTTGGAAAACAAGTGTTTGCTTTTAGGCTGTCTGGTCAGTATGTAAATGTTTTTTCCATAAAGCAACAGAAGACAGATGTATTGTGTGCTATTAAAATAAAATAATGTCAAAATATACCCACAATATTGATACTTTGTCAAATGTGGGTACTAACTTTATCATCTCCGAATTCTCAGCTTTATTCACTAGCAAGCTTGGGTCAATGTCAATAGGTCAGATCAGTGTTTTACCAGCTGCACTATCATCTGTGTTTTACCAATAGCTTCAAACAACAAACACGAAACCTGTCCAGATATTATAACGACTTGATATTGAGAAAGGGAATCTATCCTTTTAAGGAAAACTGGTATAATCTATTTAAACATTGTTCTGATATCCCAGTTAATTTAAGGGTATGTATTTATCACTGGGAACTGATGTTTAAATGAAGTATATCTGTAATGGGTTTGGCGTTTTTAGGAAGTTATGTGTGAGTGTTCCTGATAAAATTTATACTACATACATTGGGTGTCCTCTGATGGACCTGATCATAAAGACACTGCTAATAGGGCAGAGCCTGCTTATAATAAGAAAAACATATTCTATTGTCACTGATTGTCAAATCACCTAATTGGGATCTTGGTAACTAGGAATAGTTACCAATCTGTAATGTTCTGAAAGAAGGGAAGCAGAAGGGGAGGGTGAAACCTCCTTTCCTAGCAAGAAAGAGAAAAGATAGAAGCAGAAGACCTGGCTGAGGAACCAGAAAATGCTCATTTTCTTTCATCTTTGCAAAATGGAAGGGCTCTTTTGAATGTTAAGAAAGATGAAGCAGAGATTTGAGCAAGTATGTTTTCTGTAGATAGCTCTGTCCCTGGAGTTTGGGAAAAAATGTGCCTATATGTGCAAGTATTTTAGCTTTTTGTGCTATTTCTTCCCTCTGTATTAGAGGGGGAAGTAAATCATATCCTTCTAACTGTAGATGTTAAGGGCTATGAATAGACTCTGGGGCGCCTAAAAAAGCCAACCCTGGTTGCAGGCCTTTGGGAGCAGGGTTATGGTTTCCTGGATTATAGAGGAGTGTTGAGGGCAGAGTTCTTCACTTTCACTGGAGTGCCAGGCTGAAAGCTCTCATTCGTTTGTGTTTTCTCTGGGTTTTTTTTTGGTCTGGCTCAAGTTGGGCAGAAAGTAGAGCCTAAGAGAGCTTCAAGGCACAAGTTTATTATCTTCCTCAGCACCCTGTGCAAAAAGGTTCCATGCTTTAACAGCCTTCCTTGGTCTGTTTTGAACTTGTGACCCACTCATTTAATTTGTATAGCAAGTAATGCATAGCCTCCATGTGCTTCTGCTTAGGGCCAGCTCCAGCCACACAGTGGCAATTGCAGGACTGGGAGATTAAAGTTGTGTAAACTCCTTGAGGCTCTAAGCCTTTCTCTTTTTTATGTATTGTTAAGTGCTAAACATCTTTAAGCCACCATTATAAATAAGGAGAGCCTAGAGTAGTCTTTGAATAGTGGAGATGGCTTCTGTGGCTCAAAGGACAGCAGCTTTTGTTTCTTGGCAGTCCTGTAACTTTGCCAAAGTTGGGACAAGCAGTATTGATAGCTGTGGTTTAGGAAGGAAAATCAGAATTACATCTTAAGTGCTTTGAAAGAGAAAAAAACTTTGTGTTTGAACAGCTTATTTTTAATACCCCCCAAACAAATAAATTTTCAGTACAACCAAAAAACAAAGTTATGAAAAGCAAGGTGTCAGCAGTAAGACAGAAAATACTGTAAAGACTATTCAGTGAACATCAGTTTGCATCTTGTGCTCTTTGAAGATACCCGTGAATAGAAGGATGTAGACAATCACCTAGTAGTTTATTCTAAAGCAAACTTTGTGTACTGCTGTATTTTAAGTTATCTGCTATTAACTCCAGAAGTGAAATACTCAGGGGCAGAGGGGTTGTTAAGTGTTGTTAGTGTTTGGAAGAACTTGATCTAGTGGAAAACCTTTTCCTAAGTGAGGTTTAAAAAGCGGCACAGATACATTGCCTGCTCATCTTCAGCACCTTGACTGATCACAATTTACAGGTTATAGTGAGCAATAAAACTTGCATCTTGCTGTAGTTGCATTAATAATGGCTTTGGACCAACTCTTTTTTTTCTACCAGACTCAGTAACAAAATTCCTGAGACTTTGTGCTCTGCAGTTATTTTAATGGTGGTTCTTCCATCATACTCATCCTTTTTTAATTTCTCTTTTCCTGTCTGTTTTATAATGTGCGTAATATAGTAGTACAGTGGGGCATCTGTATAATTTATTTATAAATATGCATATATTGTGTGCTCAAAAACTTCTTTACCTTTAGCGCTCTCAAAAAAGTTTGGAGACCACTGTTCTAGGACAACTGTAGCAAGTCTGGAAACATTCTAAGGTCCTTCAAGTGTTTCCATTGTTTTGTAACAAAACCCCTGGTCTCCTTTTCTGTTCCTCCTGTTTGTGGAAGGGAGAGAAAGAGAAGGAGAGGAGGAGTGAAGGAAGGAAGCGGGAATTAAAGAAATAATTTCTTGTTCAGCTGTTACAGGACTTAAACAGGGAAGTAGTGCTTGGGGTGATTGAAGAGTGTCAGTCTTACGCAGGAGGTCTCTGCAGTGGTTTAGAAGAAATGCAAAGCTTACTGGGGTTTTAATTACTTTTACTATGAGGTGCAAGCAAAGCTGGAGGCCTTGAAAGTTTTAGTTGAGGCTGGAAAAAGCAGTAATAAAATCTTGTGAGACCATACTATCGAAGTTAAGTTGCCATGAGCAAGTATTTTATTGTTCTTTGCAGAAACTGGTCATATGCAACATATTCTATGGTTAGTTTGGATATTTGACATTAATTTTAGGCTGCTGATAGCTAATGTTTATTTGTCTTCTGTCCAGGCTTGTCCTTTCTTTGTTTCTTATTCCAGATCATCATTAGAAAAAGGAGGTTTGTGCTTTACAGCTTCTTATGACCTGCAATATATTGTAGGATTCTCTCAGGATATAGATATCGCCATTTCTTCAGTTGCATTCTTTGTTGCAATTGTCTGTCCTGTGATAGCAAAACATGGATACCCTCCCAGCCCCCTCCCTGTTCTATGGGAATTCAGAACAGAAGGATTGATCATGTTGAGTAATACTTAAAAGGTGACCTTCAGAAGAAAAGAGGAAAGGAAAATTTCTCCTTTGCTACTTTTAAACTTTATACGTTTAAAGTAAAGTAAAGAAGTCCCCAAACTGTGGTTTAGCAGGTAGGGGGTTTATTCATTGGTTTTTGGTTATTCCTTCCTCCCATGTGTTGCATTTTTATCCTCTGCTTTAGAAGATGATGTGGTTCATGGCAGTCAGCTTGGTATGATACAGGTGCCTAGGAAATCGGACAGAAAGAAGGTATTGGAAGGGATAATTGACTTCAGGTTTTAAAGGTGCCAGCTTTTGTTTAGCACACCTTCTTTTCTGAACCTGAACATTTAGCACAGTTCTCCCTCCTGTATCTCCAGGTAAGGCTTGAGAAAGCATTTAAGCAGTATTTTTCAAAGGGCAAATAAAACTTCCAGTAAGAATGGGCTTTGCCTTGCTGATAGTTAAACACATAAGTAAGCATAAGGGAAAACGGCCTATTCAAGACATTCTTTGTGCATTTTAAATCAGTAAAGCAAGCTAACCCAAAAGGATCAAACACAAGGGTTTTTTTCCTTTTCAGGTCAGCTTTGAGGGCTGTATAGATCAAGATAAGAGTTTTTCATTCTTTTAGGAAGCAAATAGAGAGGCAGTGGAATTTGCAGAGGTCAGGTGTGTGATGGTTTGTGTCAACCTGCGGTACTCTCCCTTTCAGTCTTCATTTGGCAGTCACTGTGGTCCTTACATAGACTGCTGTAGTAGCTATAGTTTATTTGTTGTATCTTGACACAAATACATCTTTCCCTTGCTGTGTGACTATTTTGAGAAGATACTGGTTGCTGCCACTTACGAAGCAATGAGTTGCTTATTTTTTCCTCTTCATTTAGTTCGAATGAGTGATCACCAGGAGAGCACCCTGCTTCCAGTATTTTAAGAATTATTTTTTTAGACGGTGTTTCTTTCATATGGAATTGATTGGTGTGTGTTTTTCAACACATGAATCCCAACCAGTCTACTGTTTTATGTCAGTTAATACCATAGGAAACGGTATTCATTTGGCAAAGAAAATAAATGATACTGGGATTAAACAGGAATAAATGGTAGTTAATCCAGCATTTGAAGTTCCGATTTACTTTACAGAATTAAAGGAGTGACCTCAGTGTAGTTCCCCTACAGCTCCCTGGGGAGGGGAAGTGGAAAGAGAGGTGCTGATCTCTTCTCCCTGGGATGCAGTGGCAGGATGCATGGGAATGGTTCGAAGCTGTGCCAGGGGAGGTTTAAACTGGACATTAAAAAGCATTTCTTTACCGAGAGGGTGGTTAATGCCCTATGCCTGTCAGTGTTTAAGAGGCATTTGAACAGTGCCCTTGATAGCATGGTCAGGCAGTTGGACTAGATGATCATTGTAGGTCCCTTCCAACTGAAATGTTTGTTCCGTTCTATTCTAAAGTAATCATAGAACTTTGGCTACCTGCAGTTTGACCACGTTTGGGGATTTTTTCCCCTTACTGTGGGCAAAGTAGCTTAGACACTGTCTTCCTATCACAACAGAGCCCTAAACCAATTAATCTCTTTCCTCCTCCTTGTTCTGCACTGGTACTTCTGAGTCCAGACTGAGGAGTGTGGCGTTGTATGGTTGAAGTGGCTGTGGTCAGCTTCGGTCCTACACTGTGACATACATAGTTAAATTTCTTCGATGAGTTTGGATCCTGAAATGATGCACAAGTTGTTTTGCCAGAGCACAAGACAGGCAGAGTACAGTCATAGGTGCTGAGAGAGAGAAGTTCCCTCTGGTTTTATTAATCTTCCTGGTGAGACTTCAGAATTCATTGCTTTTACTTTCCTGTTCTTGAGTCAGCGTGCAGTATGTAGCCAAGCCCAAACCTTTTTCTGGCTTCAACTAAAATGCTATGAAATCTTTTGAGATCAGAAGGACATTTGGAAAGTTGGTATGATTTCTAGTGTGAAGCAGCCCTCTGACATTACCTGAGACAAAGGAGTGTTGAGATTCAGCCCGATTTTCACAGTTGCACAAAATACCTGACTTTTAAAATGGTGTTGGTTTGCAAATCTGCATGAAAACTGCCAGGCCTGGGAACTCTGGGCCAATAATACTGCCAGTCCATGGTCTACCTCTGTATTTTTAGTTTGTGTTCTGTGTCATAGCCACATCACACACAGCTATGATGTGCAATGTGGGATGGAAGTAAAACAGCAGCTCATTCTTGCTTCTGAAGAGAGATGAATTTAATGCTTGCTGTGGTTTATCTCCTGGAGCAGTCTGCCCCTGGCTGCTTGGGTACAGAGAATGAATGATGGTTTCCTGTCTAGGCTATAGTCTCATATAATGGTCTGCACAAGTAGTTCCCAGAGTCTTATTAGTTATTTTTAAACCTTCTTTGAAGTGTTTACACTTACAAATAATCAATTCGAAACTTGCTGTTAGTTGAGTTTTAAGAACACCACATTCAAGATGGGGACTATTGGATCGTTATTTAATTGGGAGTTACTGCAGTTCAGATGGTGTGGTGCTTATTTCTGAACATGGTGCTAACATGAACCACAGATGAAAAGTTATTGGAGGATTTTTACTTGTAGTATAGGTATTATTCCTGTCTGGATTTATTTATTGTGAAAATAAACTTTTCTTTTAAGGGAATCAGTATATTTGTCTTTGCGAGTGATTTATCTTTAGCCAAAATAAATATTGAGGAGAGAGACATTTTTGTAGCTAGGTATTTGAAGCATAAAAAAATTAATCTGTCCTGGAGGTAAGAAAGTAACAATTTGTATAATTTCAGTAAAAAAGCAAAGTTTCAATGTTGATATTTTTTTCCTTATCAAAAATTTCAAATTTCACAAAGCTGCTGTGAACTCCTGTGGTTTCTGGTGTGGTTTTTCCTGAGAGAAAAGTAGAGACAGAATAGATTACTTGCACTCTTAAGGAATATATTTGTATGAGCTGCTTTAATGTTTTATTTCCACTCTGGTAGAGTTTCTTATATTCTAAGGATGGATTCCTTGGCAGCCTCACCTAAGGAGTCTAGCAAGTATCACGCAAATAAAAGCACCTTCAGAATAATTGTTCCATTTTTCTTTCTCTCTCTCTTTTTGTGAGATTTATTTACCTCAAGGGTCATAAGTTGTCAGACTTTCGATCTATACTCTTCTGTACCTGTGATAAATAAATTTTTGCTTAGGGCATGCTTAGTAAATAAATACCAGCATTACCATGCAACAAATGGTTTTACGCATTTATTTAGTCATGGTATCACAGTGCTAGTGGAATGGTAAGTAGTCATTCAGAGGTTCTCCTCTTTCTGAAAGCATGAATGCTTTAGTAGGGAGGAAGGGATGGTTTTTTCTAAGACTTTTTTTCCATAGTACCTAGGTTATTCTTTTAAAATTAATATATTCATAAAGATAGAAAAGCATCTATTTCAAGAAAACCCAAATACTGTTTTATTACCTTGTGTGACAGAGGCATTTATTTACATGGAGTTGCTTCAAATCAGATTGCAGCCTTGTGTAGGACATTGTGCAGAGACAGTCAAAAATTTAAGCTAAATTTACATTGGAGAGTATTTATTGCTACTCTTCTGTAGATGCAGTTTGCACAGATGAGAGAGTGCATAAACTTTGCTGAGAAGCAAGCTTTTTTGTCATCATAGTTGCATCTATTCAAGACCTTTTGCCATTAGTTGAAAAAGGGGTGGAGGATCTGCATCAGTGTTACCCAAATGCATTTAGTAGAGGTTAAGTCTTCATCCTCTTCTTGTAAAACCTTGGCTATGGAGCAATGGAAGGCAGGATAGTACAGGATGTGGAGGGTTGCTGTCAGACAGTGGAGTTGAAAGGAGAATGAAACGAAGGGGGTTTGGCCTGCTCTCCTCAGGGGCCACCTGGGCAATAGTTAAACCTGGGGACGAAAGAGTGTTCTCCTTGCACACCACTACTTTGTGGGTTTGGGTTTTGAGGTTTCCTCTCTGGAAGAGTGAAACTTCCCTGGCAGGGCTGAAGCATTTCTAAGTTAGGCTTTCCTCATGAAAGAAGGTAAGTTGGTAAATGTACGAATAAACACTTTCAAAAATGTGAAGTTTAGCAAACGCATATGGCAATATTCCTTTTTAAAAGTGGGTGTTTTTTTCTGTTAAATTTTACTGTAATTAGTTCATTGTGCCAACAAAATCTTGAAATGGGACTGTTCTAAAATGTGGATTTTCTTCTTTTAGCACTGGTTGGACCATTCAAAATTCATTAAGAAGCAAATAAAAAGTGAGTACCATGTCTCTGCCTGTTTATTTTGTTATTTCCTATAGGAATTTGAAATTAGAGTATTTGAACATGATTATGAGTGTTTAAATATGGTCTTTAATGGAATAAATATTTCTTAGGAAATAGATTTAATTTAATAGTTAATTGGCTGACTATATCATGTCTAAATGCAGGAGCACTTACAAGCAACAAACCAGCCTTCAGTAGCCCTCATAAAATGTGCTGTTTCTCTAAGGCAGAGTAGGTTACCAGGTAATTTCAGTCTGATCTATGAAATCAGGTTGCCTGGACACAGATCATGGTTTCTGACACCACTTCTGATCCAGAATGGATTTCCTGATGTTTGTTGGTTGGGTTTTTTTCCAAAGAGTAAATGGAAAATACTTCATTGTGTAATGGTTAACCTTTTTTTTCCTGTATTATAAATAAAATTAGCAGAAATACCTTCTGTTTCATCAAAGGGAGTTTTGGGTGAAGAAATTGGGTTTGTCTACTGAGTTTTTTGTGAAGCTTGGCTAAGGCAGGCAAGTTGTTCCTTCATCTCTTAACAATTTGGTTGCAACCTTGGGTACAATACAGCACAGCATCAGCACTAATGTGTTTTGTTAATATATTGCAGTTGTCAACAGCCATAGCCCAACTGATAATATTGCTTCTATGAGATGATAATAAGCATTTTGCAAGGAAGTTGTTGACCCCCTTGCAGGACCTCACAGAGATGGGTCTTGATTGCTTCAGCGGTGGTTTGCCTTTCTTTCTGATAATGATCCAAATATCTAGATGATTTTTTTAAATGGTGGAGGAGTTCTTCAGTGGCCTTTAGGACAGTTTGCTTTCAGCCCATGGTGCATGGGTGTCAGTCTCCTAGAACAGATGGTAAAGATAGCTGCCATGGGCCGGGTTTTAGTGGTTGGCTTTCTCTCGCCTTTTCATCACATCGCAGACTGCTTTACCTTAAGTGACTAAGTGATTTGCAGGTGCACTTTCTGTAATAGCTTTGTCTTTTTTCTTGATATGTCTTAAAATGTGGAAAATCAACAATTCTGTAACACCTTGGACTTGTTTAGTTGGACTGTTTTGTTTGTGTTTAATCTATGAAGGGCCTGTTTTGAAAAGCAATTGGCCAAGCCCTGCCCTGGGGAACAAGGAAGAGGGAAGCAGTTTGATGAGTGTTCTAAAGGTGTGTCTCACAACAGGATACTTTTGCCTTGTCTTCAGCAGGTGCCTTCACAAGGGTTTCTCTTTAACAATGGATGTTGCTCACTGCTCTTTTTCCCAGCAGCGGGTAGGTAGGAGCCATCATCTTGCTGATGCAGACCCTACCAGTGTTGCCAAACTGTCAGCCTAGGGTGCTATAATCTGTTTTCTAGGAGCTATCATTGCAGTGTCAAAGCCCTAATTATTTTGAGTTTTGGCTGCACATTGTCTAGTAGAATGGATCATTAATAAGCACGTATATACTGTGTTCTGGTGTTACAGAAGACCTTAGAAAGGTGTGAAAAAGAATCATTTTTCCAGCACTTAATACACTAGCAGGCTGTTGGTCTGGAAGATGAGGCTTAGGCAGACAAGGATACATTTGTTATAGTCTCATGGTAGTTTGGTACTGGTTTATCTCTGTTACGTGGAAAGTCAGACCTAGCATTCACCTTCTGAAAGGTGGTTAGAAAACAATTCTTGCAACTTCACTTCATGGAATTTGTTAGCTTTCTATGTTCATGGGTGCCTTCTAGAGTCCTCTCCAGCACTTTTCACCTTAATTTACCTTCTCTCATTCACGTGTATCAGTCAAAAACTGATCTTTTGGGTGGTTGTTTTGGTTTTTTGGTGGGGTTTTTTTTGTTTTTTTTTTTTTAAGATGTGTTTGTGCCTCTTTAACAAGAAGCATCATCCTCTTCCTTTCCATTCCATCTTCTTCTGCCCCTGGCAACAGGCAGTGTACCTGGAACTTGCTGTCATCCACAGTGTGCTGCTGGGCACACCTGAACAAAAATGTGTTTGCCAGATAGACTATTGCTTGATTAATCTAATGATTAGAGTATCGTGAACTATGGAAATCATCTAGGGGTTTTATTGCATGCATTTTTAAATTTAAAAACATGAAATATTTGCTGCTTTGAAGAATTTGAAAAGCATAGTTCATTTTGGGTTTCTTGGGTTGTGGGATGGTGGCTGTTGTTCTGCCTTTGCAGAACCACAACTAGTATAAACTTTTATTTCCCCATTTAAAATCTCTGCATATACAGTTGGACCTCCGTACACGTTGCATTTTCGAATTAAGTACTATTCATCAGAACCGAACAACCTTCATGAGGAGTTTACAAGGTAGGAACTGTGCATGGTTAACTGGGGGACTGGCAGAGTGGTAAATAAGACATCTAAGGTACATGGGGGTACTGTAAGCAGGTGATTTGAGCTTTCTTATTAAGAATGGTCATTTTGTCTGACTTCCTAGGTGTTTTCCTACTGTCAGAGAAACATCTTTTTTTTACTTGATGCCAAAACCCATTCATGAGCTTCTCCAAGTGTTTTAATGTGTAGGAGATGCTATGTTCTTATTCTTTGAAGTTTGCAAATAAAGGCAATGTTGGGTAGGGAGGGCTGCAGCTGGGAGACAGCTGCTCTTTACACCAATGACACCTGCCATACCTCTGAGAGGATTTCCCACCATGTCTGTGTCCTGTTAAAATGCCAGTGCTCTGCTGTGTCCCCCTTGCTCCAAGACTTGGGGTGATTTAATAATAATACAAAGGCCACAGAACTGTGGGCAATAGACAGCTTTACTTCTTGGTTAACGGTTGATTGAATCTCTTCCACTTCCCCACAAGTTCTCTGTGGTACAAGAGGTGTAAAGACTGCATTGTGTGAAGTCACCTTAGAATACCTGGAGGTCTTTTGTTTCAATCTGGTGGACTGTTTTCTGGGCTGTGAGGACTATACCTTACTGGGTTTGTAGCATCCTGGTGTGATCTAGAGGATATTCGGAAAACTGGGAAAGGAGCAGCTGTGCTTAGTATCTGCCAGCTTTGTGTCATCTTTGTATAGTACTCATTTATCTTAATGTTATTTTATCTTGTGGGGTTTTTTTGTTCAGTTTCTCACCGTAGGGCACTTTGTCTTCTAATTTGCATGGCAATAATCAGTGTTCTTCCCATCAGCCTAAGGTGTTTAAAGATTTGGTTGTTGTAGTTCATGTGCATGTGATGTTTACATTAAACTTACCACTGCAGGCATATGTTTACTGTCTTCTTTCCTGTCTGCTGTGTTGACTGTGTATTTTCTTTCACTGCCCAAGACAACACCAGAACTAATTGTCACCACCTTATGATACTGACATGGAGGCTTTAATATCCATTATCAGTTTAGTGCAGCAGTGTTAATTCAATAAAAGGGTCTGTTCGTATACAATGCATAATTAACCTATAGATTTCCCTGCCACTTATGTAATTGAGTATAAGGTCTTAAGAGAATCCAAAAACCTGGATGATTTTGGGGCATCTCTAATGAGAAAATCACTTAAATTAGTAGGAATGATATATATTTTCTGAAAATTGATGTAAGTCTTCATACATCAGGGTGCATGTCTGACAAGTATTATATTTCCCCAGTGGTCAAATTATTCCATTACTGCCTACCACAAGATTTCTTGCTTAATCCTTTGAAGCGTATGATCCTAGTCACTGCGAGATGTCAGTTTCTGAGCTATGTGATCATTGCTGTGATCAAGTAAGACATTTCTTCTGGAAGTATTAAACTCTCATGCTTTGTGATGTAATTATTGCTGAAAGGTGACATTTCAGAAGACTATTTTAATTAGAAAAACACTTTAGTCAGCTAAATTTTCAGTATTATGAACAATTTTTTTTTTATTATGATAAGTTTGACAGAAGACCTCTGTGAAACTATGGAAGGAAAATGAAACTGAGCTGGAAATTGATTTTACAGTGAACAAATAGTTGCATTTTTCTTTTTCACTGGGGAAAGTAATTTTGAATGTTGTTGTTTTTTTAAGAGTCTTTATGCTGGCTGGATCATATTTTCCATGTAACGTGTTGAGTAAAATGTGAAGATTAACAACTGTATTCTCAGAACTATTCCAAGTGGAAGTGGAGTGGAGTAAGGGGAGGAAGAAAAACAATAATTAACAATAACCATGAACTGGCCTGATTGGAAGGATGTTTGGAATTCCTTGTGGAGATTTTCTAGTAGATTCCAGTTCATAGTGAAACTGTAAACATCACATTTTCGTAATTAGCACAGTAATGGGGATGTGTGGAATCCTTCACCCACTGTCTTTTTCCAATTTAAAAACACATGCCTCTAAACCCAACTCTTGAGTGGCTGTAGAACATGAAGCATACCTAGAACCGAAGATTAGCAACAGCTTAAAATACTACTACAATTTAAAGGCTGTAATTTGTTACTTGGCCTCCTAAATAAATGTCTGGGCTCTATGGAATTCTTCTATTTTCTTTTATTCAGAACTTTTCTGCTATTTTGAATGAAATATCAGTCTGAGCTCTTCCTTTTGCCCAGTTTGGACTTTTTCCATGTTCTTTCTTTGTGTTTGAGAAGGTAGCCCTGAAGTCTTCATGCCTTTATCTGTGTTTTGTCTCTAGATCCTGTAGTTCAATTCTTGCTTGAATTGGGCAAGACCTAGTTCACGAGAACATTGGAGTGTCAATAACGTTTAGGCTGCTGTGGTGAATGCTCAGATAGAGCACATCCCTAAACAGCAAGACTTTGGACAATGAAAAATGTTCTCTTTTTGTTTTTAGTGAAAGCTGTGGGCACTTTGAAGGTTGCAATATGTATCCCGAAGACCCTTTGTTTAAAAGCAAGTTAATTAAAATGTTGTGACTACTCAATGAATTGGGGTATTTTTCTGGCCGTTGGGGCTAGAAAGATGTCATTATATATACTTTTGACTTTCTGAATTTTTATTTGTCAGGTACCTGTTTGTATTACAGCTCCGGCAAGACATTCTTTCAGGGAAGTAAGTACCTCTTTGCTCTTGCATCTGTAATTTAATTTATAATAGTTAATCTCTTAGTGATTTAAAATTTTATTTAAATTTTATTCATGCACAGATTATAAATGTGATTTACAGTTCCACATGCGGTTTTTTTCCCTTTAGAATGCAGAGATACATGATTTTATGTGCACCTTGACTCTATTACTGACAAATAGAATGAGTAAAGACCTTTGATGGATTGACCAGGTGATGGAAGTTTATAAAGAGAGCAAAGACTGTCCTGATGTCCTGATTTTTATGACTTGAAAATGTAACATGGGCTTACCATATTTTTCAGTATGGTAGGCAAAATAGAGGAGGAAAAGATGATGAAGTGCAACACTTTCTGTACAGGTCAAGCCTGTAAAAATATTTCATGTGTTTATAGTCTCACCTAGGCCTGTAAGTTCACACCTGCTGTATGTTTTTTAATTACAAAAAACTCCTTAAAACTATATGTTCTAAAATAGCGTTGAAGCAAAAATGATTTCTTAGTTGATTTAATGTTGTCTCTATTATTTCAAGCTTGTTTTATGGTGGAACGTATCATGTGTTTAGTGCTAATTAGGATGTACCAAATGAGGAAATAATCATGCAAGTAAAAATAGATTGTAGATGTTTCATATCATTAGTAGTTTGTGGAAGTTAATGTTTCCATTTCTTATATCAGACTACTTTTAAACTTTATTGCAAGAGGATTTCACTGAGAAAAAAGACCTGATTTTTATAGCTTCTTTTTTTTCTTTTTAAGACTGAAATGCCCGTATGAAACTGCTGTTGAACTAGCAGCTCTGTGTCTTCAAGGTATGCAATTTTTTGGAAGTGGTTTGTCTTGATGTATTAAAAAAACTCATCTTCTAGTCTCTTTTCACTCCGTTACTAACGCTTTCTCATTGGTCATATGTAAATGCCATTCCTTTACCTGAGGAGAAGAATTTGAGGGAGATCACTTTCCTGCCTGCCTTCCAATCATAACTACTAAACTATAGTAGCCAACATTGGCACGCTTGCCAAGGCAAAGGAGCCTTAAAGGCATGGGGAGACAAAGGTTTCATGGAAACCAGGGGCTGACCAGGGAGGAAGTGCCCCTAGGTAGTTCCCCACGGAGGCAGAGGCTGTGGTGTGTGCACAGTTTACCACTTCAGCCTGGAGAGCCAGCTGGCCCTTCAGCATGCAGGTGTGTCCCTGCAGGTGTAGCTTTGAACATGGGCTTCCCGCTGCCTGGCCAGTGCTTGGGAGAGCAAACCTCTGTGGTGTGACCTGGGAGATGGTTACAGGGCAGGAAGGAGGGGGTGGCAGGTGCACTGGAGAGGAGGGACTTAAATGGGAAGGTGAGAACTAAGATTACTTCTGTGTCAGGACCAAGGGTTACAAGATTAAAAAAAAAAAGCATCCTAGGACACTAGGTTTGATTAGTTTATTGTAGGAAGAAGGTTTGGGTTTTTATTGCTGCAAACACATCAATACAAATATTCATGCCATTTCAGACTGTTTTGTAGATGGGAAAGAAACTTGTGTAATGAAGCTCAAGTAAAGTTCTTTTTTTTTTTTTTTTTTTTTTCTAAAAAAGTAAATGCAGTGAGCTGGACCATTCTAGGCATATCAGCAGCAAAATGAATCAAAATTAAAAACACTCTTCCTATTCCTCTGGTGGCTAGCAGTGGCACACGGAGTGCGTAGGCACAGTCTCTTAGTTTAGTACAGCAGTGGAGATAACCTGGTGATTCTAGGTGGACTTGACAGGCAAAACTAAGAATTCTGTTCCAGACAGCAACAGCTGTAGATCTTAAGGCAGTGGGTTATTTTTTTGCACCAGTATGGCACAGCTGTCATTGTTAGGTGTGCGAACAACTGCTGCAGGCAAGCTCTGTCTTTCTGAGGTGGAGAAAATTTGGAGCCCATATTTGATTCGTTGCTTCCATTTTCGCAGGTAAAAACACTGGTAACCTTACCCCTGGTCTAAGCAAGGAGAAAACCAAGCAAAGAATAATAGTGTGATGGCTCAACATTTTGGGTAGTAACTGACCCCTGTGATTATTGTGTAAATGTAATACAGTAGCCATACATCATGTTTATAATGTCTCCAACTAGGTACCAAAACTAGCACTTCTTTGCATTATCTGTGGGAACATACTTTTTTACTTTTCTGGTGTCTTTTTTTCCAGTTTCATTTTTCCACTATTTTGACATCATCACAAGAAGTTTCTCTAAAATTATTTCATTATTACAACTAATTTATTATCTCTGTTGATATATGTTATGATCAGTGTTTTGTAGTAGAACATTTGTTACATGTTATTGACATTGGAAACTTAATTAAGCAAAAGAGTTTAAAGAAATATCAAATGGTTATGCCCTCCTCAGCAGGTTACATTTACTCTGAAAATCTGATCTTGCTCCTTAGTGTGGCTTTTCCAAGAGTGAAGAAAAAGTCATAAATAATTATTTAAGAAATGGTATTCTAAGCTCTCTGAAAGAAAAGCCTTTTTCTTCACAGCACAGCTTTGAACTTCATACATTTTCTTTATCAAGTTGTTCTATTAGGGTAATTCTTGGTTTCAAACAACAGTTTCCAAGGCTGGCTTTTTGTGTGAATCATCTTTCAAACATAAATTTTTGGTTTGTTGCTAGTTCCATGAAGGAACTTCTGTAACAAATAACATCAATTTGTAGTATGGGGTAACTTGTGAAGCGGATACATAGTTGTAGGCTTCACTTAGGGTTTATTAGCTACAGAAGGATTGTAATCAAACTTGAATCGTCACTGTTAGAATCGTTAGTCTTGCGTGGCTTTCGGATTTAACCAGGTATACTTTTGAAACTGCTAATTAAACTCAAAAGGAAGACTTTTTCTCAGTTCTCCAGTGGTCAGTTCTAACCATAAGACATCTTCATGGGATAGCTCTTTTTTTTTTTTTTCTTCTGTGCAAAAGAATCAATATATTTACAAGTAACCATGGTTTTGCAGTTCTCAAAAACTTTCTAGGAAAATGCCTTTTTAAAATGTCCCCTAGTTTATGCATTTATTTATTTAAGAGCATGGATAATGTATATAAACATGTTATGTTACAACTCTCCCTGCCCGCCACCCCCCCCCCCACCCACCTGCCCCCATAAACAAGACCAGAGAAGGAGCATGTGAAAGCATGACACTTTGTCATAGAACTGCAAATGAAGAGATGGGTCCTCTGCTGTGAGTTTGTGCTGAAAAATAGTACTGCTGAGGCATTCGGGGAGTGTAATTCCATCAGGGAAGATGGCTGAGCATACCCGTGTGGAGCCCGTGCTTCCCCCTTCTTCCGCTGCCCTTCTACCCTGTGTTGAGCTGGTGAGACTTACTGGCTTTTATTCTCAAGACTTGTTTCTTTGAGATCACAATGATGACATGGTTTGTTTGACTGAAAGTGAGTATACAGTGAGTGCAGCTATTGAGAAACAAGGGTGGTATTTTTCCTTTGCCTAATATTTCTGCCCTAGCTTCTCTGCGTATCTTTTGTCTTACATGCTTATGATTCTTCTCATCCTTACACATCCTCTTCATGGCACAGTCAGCCTTCATTCCCCGCCTTCTCTCTCAGTTAACTAGTAGAGAAATCTCTCATGTTTTTCCTAGATGGTTGTCAAAACATCAAACTTCATATTCTTAGTTTTTTTCTCCTGAAGTCCTCAATGCTGATGTGTGTGTTGTGGCTCTCTTACGTACTGGAGACTGGACTGCCAGTAATTCCTAGCAACAGCTCTGTTAAATAGGCTTCCAACTTCAGTGAAACAGCAGCAGAGCTGAGATCTCTCTGTTAAGGGAAAAGACATACAGATAATAGTACTGTAATTCACCATGGAAGATTACTGTTGAAGAGAAAAAGTGTGTGTGAGGCAGTAGTTAGAAATAAAGATCAGTGAACTCAATCTGTTTAATATCCTCAGGAATGCTAAATGTTTGAGTGAAGCTCAAGGGCTCAAAACCACTTAGTAGATGTATCAGAATGCATTTTAAATGTAACTCCCTATGTTCTAATGTATCCTGCTAGGTATTTTTTAAAACTGAAAGTGAATTAAATTTTTGCAACTGTTTTTACTTCATGGGATTAATTTCCCCTCATGTTTGTGGTGGTGGTTTTGGGTTGGTTTGGTTTTTGTGGTAGTAGTAGTCAAGAAACGCCAACTGACAAGGCCTGGTTTGGAGTCACATCGTGTGTCAGGTGGCATGTATTTGCCATTGATGTTTGTTTCACAGTCTGAAGGCAGTGACATTGTGGACTCTTCATATAGCTGAGAGGTTCCAGGAGCAAAGCATGTGGCAGGCACGAGACAGTTAAGGGCGTCAGTCACCAAGATACTCAGCACTTGCATCTCCTGCTGAGCTCAGTAGAGTCTGCAAGTGTTCTGCTCCTAGAAAAGAAGATACCAGGCCCTAAGTAAATAAACAGAAAGTGACACCTGAGTTATGTTAACACTTCGCCATCTCTTTCTTTAAACTGACTTAATCTGACTATTACACCACCACTCTGTTTTTTGAAAAACAAAACAAAACACAACTTTATCACTGGTTTCTTGAGATTAGGTATTATTATCTTCATGTTTTGACACAAACAAAGCATGCAATAGAATGGAAAGTGGTTTGGAATGAAAAGTATGACTTCGTTGCAATGAGAGGAAGTTTCAAAGTAACCTCTTCGAAACAGTAGTGCATTGCTTTTTGTCTTTAATAGAAACTTTATTCCTTCAAATGCTTTAAAAAACAGAGAAAAGGCATTAGTGAAGCTGCTTTAGTCCTAACATTCCTGAATGTCAGAATTCTGTACCATAACCTTACACTGCTCCTGCAAATGAGTTTGTCTGACTTTTACTGTAAAATCTGGTTTGAGTTTGGGGGCAGAGGGACAGGGATGTTCACTTACAGCACTGGCACAAATGCATTCTTCTAAACGTACTTAGAAACTTACAAACTATCACTGTCTTTGTGGAGATTATGGAATTAAGTATTTCTGGTCATCCCATGATTTTTATATTTGTAACTTTTCAATTGACCGATTGCAGCTGAGCTGGGAGAGTGTGAGCACCCAGAGCACACACCAGAACTCGTGTCTGAATTCAGGTTTGCACCAAACCAGACCGAAGCAATGGAATTCGACATTTTTCAGAAATGGAAAGAGTGCAGGTACGGTACCTATGTGGGAGTGGTGTCTCTAGCAACAGGAGGTTTTCTTCTCTTCCAAAGGCATATATGTCCACAAGAGCCCCTTCAACAGACATGAAACAGTGATTATATTTGTCAGTTGAAGGTACTGTAAATAGATTTTGAGCATTCTCCTTCCCTAGAAATGGCAAACAGTAATTTAAGGAAGGTTGGTGGGATTAATTGTAACTTGTTGTTTGTTTTTTGGGGGGGAGGATTGTTTGTTCTTGTTGTTTAGATGACTTTATAACAGTTTAAGCCATCAGATCTTTTTCCTGTTTATGTTGGAAATAATTATCTTTCTTTCCCTCCTTGCACACATGTACATGTAAAGTTTTGTGCTCAGGGTAGCAGCAAACTCTTTTTCCTGTCTTTTGTTAATAAATATGGTACATTTTGGTGTTGCTGTCTTACCTGAACTTTCGTCCTTATTGGAAATTTTAAATCTTTTTTCAATTTTGGTCCCTCTGATTTATTTTCATTTGGGGGGAAGAGAGTAAAAACATAAACTAAGCTTGAAATACCATTTAGCATTTTTAAGATTGAGAGCCCAAAGAACAGAGTTAGGAGAATGAATTTTAAAATGTTTAAAATGCACAAAAATTTCATAACATTAAGTATAAATAAATTTTATATTCTTAGGGGAAAGAGCCCAGCGCAGGCTGAATTGTGCTACTTGAACAAAGCTAAATGGTTAGAAATGTATGGTGTAGATATGCATGTAGTTAAGGTAAGTTCCATGTGATGCTTTTTTGTTATTAATGTGGGGTACGTGCCTTGGTGTGGGTCAGTCCCTCGGGGGTGTACTTGTTGTGGTGTGGGTTGCCCCTTGGGCCGTGGTCCCTCAAAAGTACCTTCTCCTTGCAGGCCTCCTCCCTTTCCACATGCCTTTTCCCATGTTCCTCAATTTTTTCCTTTTGTGTCTCTTTTCCCTGGTAGCTACTGCTTGCTCTTAAACACAGGTGAGCCGAGGTCTGGGCTCCCCTGGCTGGAGTGTTGGTGCAGGGCCATTTCCACCAGCATCAGCGCTACCTCAGGCAGCACTCTGCCTCCTCCCATGCAGGGCATCCTGCAGCCTTCTGTTGCCAAAGCCTGCCAGTTTGCACCCAACACAGATAAATGTTCTTCTGCTCTGTAATGTTAAAAAAAAATTTCAAACCTTATTGTTGAGTTTAAAATCTGTGGATTTTGACATAATACTGTAGTAAGATTTACACTACCAAAGGCACACTGATTATTGGTTCTGTGTTTGCTTGCAGGGAAGAGATGGTTGTGAATATGCTCTTGGACTGACACCAACAGGCATATTGATCTTTGAAGGAGCCAACAAAATAGGCTTATTCTTTTGGTAATCGGTTTTTGTGTTTTGTTCCTTTCTGTTAAAATGCTCAGATCTTTCTCCTTTATGTAAGGGGATCTTGACTGTATTTTGTGGTGTAGATTGGATCTACAAAATTAAAATACCAAGGTTAAATCTGAAGTTAAGTGGGCCTGTTTAGAAGCACCACTCTCAAATGTGAAATATTTGTTGAAAAACAGTTACATTTCCAAGAAATCATACTTCCATTACAATTCTTGAAGTGTTGCAGGGCTGCAAATCCCTCATATGTTTTGGGGGATCCTAGATTACAAAATGCTATTTTTCCATTAATTTTCTATTTGCTTCTTGTGTTTAGGCCTAAAATCACAAAAATGGACTTTAAAAAGAGCAAACTAACGCTTGTGGTTGTAGAAGATGATGAACAGGTAACTTTCTTCCCTTACTTGGGCCTGATCCAACAAAGTATGGTGTGTGCTCAGGCTGGTAAGAACACAAGCACACTGTTGGCCCAGGCTGTATTTCTCCTGCCAAGGACAGTAACTAATATCATGCATGCCAACTTCCAAAGCTTTTGTTTCTGCATCTAGGGCAGAGAGCAAGAGCACACATTTGTTTTCCGGTTAGACAGTGCCAAAACATGCAAACATTTGTGGAAGTGTGCAGTGGAACACCATGCTTTCTTCAGATTGCGAGCCCCAGCAAACAGCAAATCTAGTAGATCTGACTTCATAAGGCTGGGATCACGCTTCAGATTCAGGTATTTAGCAAAGTAACAGCAATCTATTTGTTTTTGTACAATGGAGCAGGTACAGCATCCAACAGAAGGCAGTAGTTAACTTTTGTTTCTGTATTTTAAGTGGGCGGACAGAGTATCAAGCAACACATGGGACACGATTACGCAGAACTAGTACGTTTGAAAGAAGGCCCAGCAAACGATATCCTTCTCGAAGGCATTCAACTTTTAAGGGTAAGTGTTTGTACATGTGTTCACTGAACTTGTCATGCAGGTGTCCTGTTAACTCATATAAGTGTTGTATTACAACCATAAAATCTGTACCACAGTATAAAATGAAAAATATGTCAGATCATCTAAAAATCAGAATGTACATGGGTTTTTTTCTCTCAGTCAAGAGTCCATTTCTACTGTTTCTATCTCTGTCTATACTTAATTCTTCCATCCCCCATCTATGGAGAACAAGGTAGCTATAGGGTTTCTTTAGTTGCTCTGATGGGGAGGAAAGAAAAGTTGTATCAAATTCAGTGAAGGAAAGCGTGTAACATTTTTGTATCTGAAACCCTGTGGTGCGCAGGACTAGAGAAGTGATTGTCCCCCTGCACTCTGCACTGGTGAGGCCGCACCTTGAATACTGTGTTCAGTTCAGTTTTGGGCCACTCACTCCAAGAGGGACGCAGAGGTGCTGGAGCGTGTCCAGAGATGGGCAACGGAGCTGGTGAAGGGTCTGGAGCACAAGCCTTATGAGGGGCAGCTGAGGGAACTGGGGTTGTTTAGTGTGGAGAGGGGGAGGCTTAACAGGGACCTTGTCACACTCTACAACTACCTGAAAGGAGGTTGCAGACAGGTGGGGGTAGGTCTCTTCCCCCAAGTAACAAGTGATAGGAGAAGAGGAAATGGCCTCAAGTTGCGCCAGGGCAGGTTTAGATTGGATATTAGGAAAAATTTCTTCACTGAAAGGGTGGTGAAGCATCTGTCAGACCTCGTGTCTCAGTGCTTCTGTACTTATGTCTGTGAGACCAGGGGAGAAGAGAGAAAGCGTGGCTTCCGCTCAGTTTAGTTCTCTGTGCATAGCAGCCAGCCAGAACTTCTGTCATACCCAGATGATCTCCCTCCAGAGAGCTCAACAGCGTGTTTGTTAAGTTAATGCAAAAACTCCCTGTATTGTCTTTCATGCATTTCTTGGCCATTAAGATCTGTACCTAGTTGCAGCCTACAAACGTTGGATTCTGTCCTAGCTCAGTCTCTTTCAGACTTCTACAGTGTCTCATTAAGTTTGTCATTCACTTCCTACATTCAGCAGAGACTTGGGTTTTCAGCTGGTTTTCAGTGCTCTTGAAAAATATGCTGCTTTTCAGGAAAAATAAATAATACATCCCAGTTACTCAGCTCCTGCCTTCAATGTTCTCTCTAGCCTGTCCAAAGCACAAGCCAAGAACTTGTTGCTCAAGATTGCTCACTGCCTTCCCATATTCCAAACTGATGGGCTTTTTTGGCTACCATTGTTCATTGTAATAAGACACAGGCCATTACCAGCTTCAGGAATACTCTGGTTTCTGTAAGATGCAAAATTTCTGCGAGGGGTAGCTTCTGATTTCCAAGGGACTCAATGGTATTGACGTGGTAGCTACAGCAAGGTGAGAAAGGTAGGGTTCTGGTCATGCAAAACTGACTCTGGCTAAAGTCCTTCCTTTGTGACGTTTGGGAAGAATACTCTTTGTCTGTTCTCATCTTTGGTGGGCTTTGACTCTTGCAGAAGCAGAGGGAGGTTTGGGTCTGCCTTGTACTTTATGTACTCACACAGGAATACTAGAAAGCACAGGGCTGCACTTGAGATTCTGATGCATTTGTGAAAATATGTCTGAGAATTTGCTTAAGCTGTAGTGTAACATCCCAGTCACAGTAGCTGCAAAATTACTGTTTTTGTCATCCGTCTTACAAGTTTTTTGTTTCTTTTCAAGCAAACAATCCTGTGAAAGCAGCACAACTGTGGTAAGTGACTGCCCAAGTTCTCTCTACTTCTCAATTGCTGTTATTAGGCAAAAAGGGTTCTGAAGACCATTTCTGCATTAGGATTTGTCAAAACAAATTCTCTGGTGCAGCATGAATTGCTTTGGGATCTCATTATGCAGCACCAGATTCTTCTTGGGTACTGCCTGTGAAACTTTTAAGTGCTTCCATTTTTAGGTGGGTTTTTTTTTCTTTTTGTGTTTGATATCAGACTAAAGTAAAACACATTTCTGCTTATTGCTATTATGCTAACTTACCTAACATTATTTATTCCTGTTTCCTAAGTGTACAATGAAGTTTTGCACTCCTCTTTCTTGGACTGTAATTGCTGTGGTGTATATCTTGATTAAGATATTGATGTCCTTAAGAATATGAATGTTACTTCACTGTAATAAATTCCTGAATTGTAGAACCCTGAACTATAAATTACATAAAAGCTATTTTTTTTTTTTCCCCTTAGTGCTAAAAATACTCCTGAAGTCCATAACTACCAGGTAAGGGCATAACAATTGTTGAGGAGGATATTGTCATTTTCTTACTTAGTGGTTCATATTTTTGTTCTCTATAATTTGTATGGCTGTTTTGGTCCCCTTTCCTTACTGTTGGGTAAGATTCTCTGAGATGGTTCAGGAATAAACAACATCCCATTGGGAATTAAGGGGAAAGTGGAGAGACTCTTCTCACCCTCTTCCCCTGTGTTCTTGGATGCTCTGCAAGCTGAACACACTCCATTTGCCATCCTCTTTCCCTTCCCTTCCCTTTCTGTGAAATCACAGGTGAAAGCCTTTGTGACTGTGAATATGATGGACTCCAGGAGACTGCTCTGTGAGCAAGCTTTTGTCTAGAGCAGCCTCTTATGTTGGGTGATCTGGTGACAACGAGTTCAAAGTTGCAGTTATCTCCCCCATCATAACACTTAAGGAGTTCATTGCTGGTCAAATGTTTGTTTGTTGTTTTTTAAACAAGCTCCTTCATACACTTCAGAGAAACACCTTACCCAGTTTTCATCTGTGATACTAGTAGGGAGTGCTACTGAGAAAGCAAGCTGTGCTTTCGTCCAGACGGAGTGTGTGAATGAGAAATTAGTCTTAACACTTGTTCTTTATTAAAAGCCTCACTAGTGATTTTGTTTCACTGTCTGTCCTCAAGATCTCATGGATATGAGAGAGAAATGCTGTCACCAAAGATAGGTGACCTTCTGAAGACTGCTATTATAATAGTAACCTTTCTCACTCTCCACCTTTGATTAAAGCTGACATTCTTTTGATGTGCTTTGTATGAGAAGCACTAGATGTGCCAGGTTGACTCTCAAACAGAAAACCCATTTTCTTTGCATTTTCCCGTGAGTGTCTCCTAACAAGCAAGCTCATCACCAAGAGGTCTCATGTATATGCTTAATGGCATGGGAGAAGGTCTGCCACAGTGGGGTTTCTAGGGCTCACAGCGAGCATGTTCATCACAGCCCCAGCAAAATAAAAAGTTAAAGTTAATAGAAAGTTCTTACATTGTTTCATTAACTGGGTTCAATGTTTCCACTTGCAGCCACAGTATCATCCTAATATACATCCTGCTCAGCCACACTGGCATCCACATACACCTGTGAATGTAAGGTAAGCAGTCTTCACTTCGTGAAAAAGTCTATTACTTCTTTCTTTCTGAATCTGTTGGCATGAAGCTTTGGTGGGCATATTGGGCAATTGTCTGCACATGAAAAGCAAGCAGAAGTTAGAAATATGTGTTGTAGAGGCAGTATTAAATAACTTCTATTTAGATTTTGCTTTGGGATGTCCTAATCTCCTTGATGAGAATTTGGGGGGGTGATTTTTAATACAGAATTTGAAATACAACTTCAGTGGATTTCTGTAGGGAGTATGTTGGATGGGAAGATGCTCAGTAGCTTCAGTAAAACTAACTGCAATTTGATCAGTAATTAATCTGCTAAAACAAAGAAGAAAACTTATTTTAGGATAAAGTTATGAGTGAGCAGGTTCTTGCATTGCAGCACTTTTTCATCTTTTGCAGAGATACGTATAGAAAAACATGTATGTGAACAGTGTATCAGGCACTTTACAGATAATTAGTGAAATTATAACACTGAGGTTCTGTGAACTGTTTCACAAAAAAAGAAAACCTGTATATGCTATTGTACTATTTTCTGGCATACTTTTTTATTTTATACTAACTAGTAATGAGAGAAATCAAGTGAAAAGAAATTTTGGAAGAAATTCGGTCCAAGTCAGAACCAGCTTGGTAGAATGCCCAGTGGAGGCACGCACCTGCTGGTCGGTATGTGTCTGTGCATGGACACGTGATAGAAATCAGCTGCTATTTTATCCTAATAAAAATAACCTTTTTAGGTTACTCCGTTTTTTAGACAAATAATTATTGTCTTGACTGAAAAATACCAGTACCCTAATCTTCATTCCTATTCATGTTATATTTTTATCTTTGTATTCTTACATCAGGATAGTTAGACTTTGTTCTTAGTGTAGGCAGGCTCTAGAGATGAGGAGATTAAAATGGATGAAAAGACAATTTGATCCAAGATTGGATCTGAGAGTGCAGGAAAGAGGCAAATATGTTATTAGAAATACATACTAGGCAGAGAAGCAGGCATACTCATTGTCATCTCAAAAATCCCTGCATATAGCAGTAAAGCAGGTAATAAATATATGCTAGAAACAGAAGACTTAAAATTGGGTAATTAGTTTTGCCTGTAATTCATGTTCAAGATTCTTCTTGGGTTAGGGTTTACTTGTCCATTTAATTCTGTATGATTTAAAGTGTACAATTTCACATTACAGAAGAGTGATTGCTGAGAGAGGCTAATGATTTTACAAATCATTAGAGGTTTTGCTGAAGTTTTTCTAAAGATTTCCTCACTTATGATACTAGTCTGTAACATTTTAAAGCCAAATAGTTCACCCTGGAGCAGAGTGATAGTGAAATAAGCACAAAAATGTATTGTAATGTGTGCAGACAACCTCCCCCTTCAGCCCCTCTGCTGCCTGGGCAAAGATTAAGGTCAGTGAAATATGAACAATGGCTTTTTTATAGCTAGGCTTGTAAGGCTAAAAAACACACTTAATAGCTCAGTCATGCAAGCTCAGTAGAAAAGGTGCTCAGAATTTTTGTCCCGCTCAGGTAGAAGCATTTAAATGCGTGGTTAAAGTGGAAGCTTCAAGTTATTCTAACTTGGACTGAAAGTGGAAGGGTTCAGCGTTTAACATCTTGAATAGCTTGATTTGAGAAATCTTAATCTATCTGGCTATGAACTTGACATCAAACCACAGATGCATGAAATTCTTTCATGCAAATCTAGAATGGACCAAGGGCTAAAATGGGACTACCTGTGCAATACATGTTATATATGGGGGGGATGTTGAGTATTTGTGAAATATGTAGAATTGTGTCCCAGTCTTCTCAGTAAAACCCTTTCAGTGAAAGTATTTGCTCGCAGTTAACTTAATGTTAAGTCTTCTGAGAAAATTCATTCCAATTAACGCTTGTCATTATGTAACTTTAAAATGTCTCCAAAAAAAAGGTAAAATCTAAACCTGCCTGTATTTCTGTTAGCATAAAGAAATAACCAAAATAAAAAGTGCAACCTAAGTTTGGTAACAAGGGAATCTTAAATGTTGTGGTTTTCTACATACTGTTCAAAAGTTTTATTTATTTATCACCCTCCTCCCCCGGCCAATGATTCAGGAGACACTGTAGGAGTAGTTGAGGTTAATATCTCAAAGCAGCAATAAGTAATGAACAAATAAGGAAAAAATATTTTTCCTCTTGGTACTTTTGCAAGTTTCACTACATAGTCACAGAGAAATACCTGTACTAACTATGGACGCTAGGTGTTCATCTTAACGAAGTGCGACTGTGTAACTTACAGGCTGCTTCAATGTAGTTAACTGCACTGGTGCTGAACGAATGGCAGTATTTACGGAAGAGCAATTTCCATTCTTACTAGGATTGCCTTTTTTAATTTTTTTAGACCTTAAGGATGTATTTTCATGAGCTCAGCTTTTTGCATGACATGGTTTATTTTACTTGTTTGTTGTACACACTTTAGCGTTCCGATGGCCACCTCTTCCCTCCCCCTCTCCCTGTGGGATGCAGGAGCATTGATGCACAACACTTGTCTATGACACTTGAAAACAGAGAGGGTTTTTAATGACTGAGCTCTGATTCAAAGCCTTTTTGAAATCAACTAAAAGATTGTGAGTTGCTTCTGCGGCTTCTGCATCAGACCTCTGTAGATCTGTCCCCTTTTTTCCCCTTACCGATAGCTGCCCATCACACCGTTTGCATGCTTAGCACTTGCTGGATGAACTCATGTTGCTGTGTAGCACTCACAAGTTTACTTCCATCTCTCACTAACCAATAACTGTGCAAATGGTACAGGCCACCCTATCATGATGACAGGCCATATTGGAACCCCCCCCCAAGTGGAGAGGACAGCAATTTACGATATATCCAGGAACAGAACCAGAAGAATTTAGGAGGAGTCCAAAGCATGGTGTACCAAGATAAACTCATGACGACTCTCTGAAAAACAGCCACCTTCATTTCACCTGCCATTTTAGGCGATCATTGCATTCCATGGTCCTTGTCTGTCTGCAGTATGTTCAAAGTGTATTGTGCATAAAGTGTGTGTCTTTGTATGTACATCCATCCTTGTTTAGTGTTCATGGACATTCTTGGGAAAAGTATTTTCCGTATCCTTGTAAAAAAATCTTGAAAAACCTTTTGTGAAAGCTGGTAAGAGTTTTCAGTGCCTCGAGACCAGAAATATTTCTGGGGATTTACATTCTACCATACTTTGCAATCTGTGACCCTCTGCTCGCTGTTGAAGATCAGCCATTTGTGCCTTAGTTATTTTTAATATCTTGTTGCTTTTGAGTCAAATTAGTAGATGAAGTTTGAGAAATTTTTATTTTTTAGTTGGTATGCAAATAGGAGATTGGAGGGAGGGAAAAACAGAATTCGTACTGGCAATCGAAATGGCTTGTGGACCACCAACAAAGGGAGCCGACTGAGGTAGTCATAGGTTTGGGTATCATTTGTTTTTAATTTTGTGTTCTACAGCAAAAATAGAGGTGCTTGCCTAACTTTGAAAACAACTATAGGGAAAGAATACTACAATAAACTTAACAGAGTATGTGTGTTCCTTCTTTTTTTTACTTCCTAATTATATTGATAGCGTTGCCCCAAACCATACCTGCTGCTATAAAGGCAAGAATGTTAAAAATGAATCCTTGCTATAAAAGGGTGCTGCTGTCTTCTTATTTTTAATGTGATTATGAAAGTGAACTATATAATCGCATCAAACTACCTACTGTTAACTTTTCTGAGTGGATTCAAAACCACAGCTCATAATCGGTACGCTACAAGATGAGGATGATCCAGTGGAATAGCTCTATTTTTTTAAAGTTAGATGTTTGCGAAGTTGAATGTATATTTTACAGACCTAGGTCTTTAAATAGGCTTGGCTGGTATTTTGATCACTTGACGATTTTTATTTTTATTTTTTTTAAACTGGAAATCATAGTGCCATCTTCACTTGTGCATTTGTTTTAATTAGGCCTTACACCTGTGGTCTCTGTGAAGTTGTTGGAATGAATGAGTCTTCATTTGGGATATTTTAAAAATGAAGTAGTTTTTAACTTGATTTTGATAAATACACATTTATAAACAGCTATAACCGTGAATTTTTTTCAGAGAAGATTTGATAGTGTATAACTTTTTGTGAAATATATTTGTTTACAGATGCTATCTTTTAATATGTGTTTTGATCTTTCCTGTATGTGCTTGTATAAATAAAAATCTTCAATCTTCTTGTTCTTGTTATGATGCTTTATTGATTTTTGAAGAATTTTGGGGGAGGGTGAATAGATATGATGCACCTTGTGCTTGTACCTGTTTTGCCCTGGAATCACTAATGCTGTGCTGGATCGATGTTTCCTCCCTGTAGAGCAGGGGAAAACAATAATGCAATTGTGCACTGAGATGTGAAAATGCCAGAGTAAGCCTAAGGTGGGTAATCACAGAAGCTAACTTCAGTTTCCCCAGGCTAGTCTTCCTCTCTTTCAGCAGCATTTTATTTGGGAAAGGAAGAAAGGAACTTTGTTGGAGTCATTGGAAGAAGAGCCTAGTTTAGCTGCTGCTCTGAATGCCCTCCGAAGGAGTTTGTTTTTTGAATACTCACAGTAAAGCGGAGCATTGTTGCTTCATGATTCACACACCTACATTCGTAATACAGTATCATTCTTGTCATATAACTTCACTGGCCTCTGTGTGGTTTGCTGTCAGTGTTCCTCCTCGTCATGTGTTGTTATCTGTGCTTTGGTTTATTGCTGAAGGTGCACTGAACGAGGGATCTCCCTGACAGATCGCAAGAAAAGGCAGCACAAGGCTTAACCGGTCCTTAAGTGTTAAAATGCCTCGTGCAGGAGGTCTGCACATGGGTGAAGAACAACCTGTGGGACACGTGTGTTCTGCAGTTTGTGCGTGTCACCTCAAGGGAAGCACTTGTCATTCTGCTTCTCTGGAGAAGGAGCTCACGCACTCTGCGCTCCCCTTGCACTTTTTCATGCCACATCCACCTTGCTGTCCGCAGAAATCTGTACCAGCAAAGTCACTGAGTGATCAGATAGGTAAGAAGAGATCGATTTCTCTGTCCTTCCTTGCTGTAGTAGTTGTCTTCTTGAAGCAAGTGGGCTGGGCTGCGGTTGGGAAGAGGGAGCATGTCTGTCTACCTGTTTCCTCTCTGACCCCAGCATTGCTCTGACTAACCTGTGCAGCTTGCATCACCCGAACAAAGATGGATAAAGGGGTATTACCCATCTGAACAGGGTAGTACAAGTAAAGTTAAAAGCACGTGGTTTTTTTTTTTTTCTAAAATTAGCACACTTGTTACTAACAAAGTATTGTTTTTAACAAGTGACTAATACAGGTCTTGTGATGTTAGGAATACAATTTTGTGTTTCAAGAAACAAAATAATGCAGGTGAAAAACAAAGTATGAGGGGAGAGAGGAGAAGGGTGGAAAATACTGGTTAACTCAGCTGTTAAAAGTAGTAACACCTTTTGTTTACGAATAGAATACTGGGAAAGCAGTGGCAATTATCAGTCAGTACTACATGCTTAATTCGTGCTACTAAAAGAAGCCACTGGTAGTTTGTAGATGCACAAGCTCAGTACAGGGACTTGATGGCCCTGGTATGTGAGTGTTTGTGTTGTGTTGGAAGTTCCTCATGAGGAAATGCCACAGGATTTTTACCAAAGAGCATGCTACGCAGTCATTCTAGGTACAGAGAAATCAACACATTTTGAAAGAGTTCTAAATATGCAGAGAGGTTTTAAAAAAGCCTTGCAAACTGCCTGAAGGAGTTTGCCTTCTGAATTGAAATGAAGCATGTTCTCAGGAGTACCTGTGGAACTGTGCGTGTGAACTTGCTCCATCCCGTTCTGAAGTGTATTTGTTGTACAAGTCTGAAATCCTCTTTTTACAAGACCAGCATACGTTTAGAAACTCTTCTGTAATCTGATTACAGGTGATAAACACTATCTGCACATCAGCTTAGGGGGGACAGGGCAGTGCGTGTGAGTACAGTGCTAGTACATCTGAGAAATTACACTGATCTGAAGTTCAGCATGTAATCGGTTGCGTTCCGCACAGCAGAATTGCTTGGTACATCTTGGCTGAGAGTATCTTCTGATCATCTCTCTGCATACCTTTCTCCTGTGTTCGATGAAGCTGGAAGCCAGTTCTTCCCCAGCAGATCTCAGGCCTGGCTCTCCACTCTGTATTGGGATTTGCAGGGGGCTTACTCTTGCCCTGTAATACCTGTCATCTTGCATCCTCTCCCCCAGGAACCGTTGGTGGGATTAAAAAACAGGCGATACTGCATCTGTAAGTTGGGCTGCAAACCTAATGACTTACATTGAATACCGAAATACAATACTGAAAATGTTGGCACTTTCAGTAAATTGTTTTAGTGTGGGCTTTTTCTTTAAACTTTCATTTTCAGCTGTTTTTTCTCTAGTTGCTGTGAGTCACAGGCAAAGTGAACAAAGGGATCAGGTTTTGTAATGCATTTCCAAAGCTGGCGGTTGGGGCTTTGCAAACAAGGAAAGCAATTGGCAAGTCCTTCCAGACCCTTTTGTCAGTGAACCCATGTGCGAAATGACCAAAAGGAGGATTGCTTTCCCACACTGTGGATGGGAACAAACCATATATTACGGCTTTGCAATGTAAAATGTCATTTTTGCTTCCTTCTGGGTGAGTGTTGCAGAAGATGTCTCTTTAGCCTGCAAGAGAAGGAGCGTTAGAGCTTGCAAGTGATTTTGGAAATGGAACATCAGCTGCTGGCAAGGAACAAGTTGGAAACACCTTAAGACGGGGCAAATGAGTATATCACTTGCTTCTCAGGCATCAGTTAGATAGAGTCCTCTGAGGAAGAGGAGGAAGACAGTTCAGCACCACAATCATCTGTTTTCAGGGGAGGTTTCCCACAAATTCCAGTTTGTGTATCAAGCAAGCAGGGTACTGCTACCTAGCTCAAAGGAGAGAAGTTTCAGTGCACATCCATCTAACCTGACACACCAGATCTCTGGAAAGGCTGTTGATGATGTGTGGTTTTCCTCTTACTCTGCAAAGGAGGACCAAGGAAAGCAGACTTGTAGGGGAATGCTGTCACTGCAGCATTGCTAATGGTAGCCAAACGGACTGAGCCAGAGCTGCCACAGACCAGCTGGCATTAATGGACATAAAATAGGAGCTGTATTTTTTTCAAAATTGATCTCGGACTCTGTGTGGTGTGCTTTGGAAAGGGATTGATCTCCCAGGACCCCAGCATCTTTTGTTAAGACTGTGCTAGCCGTGAACCATCTTTGAGAGCCAGCTTGAACTAGCGCTCTGCTGGTCAGGCCTCTGCACCCTAACCCAACTTGTGCCACAGTGTGAGGAGCAGGACTTTGCGCCATTTCAGAATAAATACGGTTTCCTACTTTACAGTCAAAACTGTAAATGCGTAGAAAAACACAGTGCTTTTATTCATGCTTCCAAGTTTTAGTGGCGAAGGGTCGGCAGGAAAAACAGCCCTCCTTGCTCCGCAGGCACCAGACATGTAGGAAGTTGCAGCTTTTGGACAGAAACAATACTAGTCAAAGTAGATAAGAAAAAACACGTAAAGCAACAGACCACACTCTTCTGTCTGCCTCTTGCAGTACATTGCAAAGTAGTGTGTGGTAATGATGAAGACCTTCTTTGCCTTCCCTTGTTTTCCACATACTGTTGTACCTTGGAGTGACTGGCCAGAAAGGCTTGCTTCCCGAGTGCATGTGGTGTTGCTCTTTTTGCTACTGCATGAAAAAAAAAAAAAACCAGATAAAAACTTGATTCAGCTGGAGTTCTTGATATGAGTCATTTCCTATAATAAAGCTTCTGTAGGCTAAATGCTGCTCTCAGGTAGTTACTAATGACTGTTTCATGACTGTCCTTTAAAGCAAAACGGCTTATTTTCAAACAGTTGTTTTCACAAACATTAATCTGAGTTTAGTTGTAAAGTTCACAAGTCAAGGCTCTCTGGACTGTCCAGTGCACATACTGGTAGGTTGCTACAGAAAATGCAAGTATGTCTGTAATAACTTACATCCTGCTTTTAGTTTCCGCATGTAATATACCTTCAATTTTGAACAGGAGGAAAAGGTGTTTTTTAAAAAAATACTGTATCTCTCATCCAACGTCCCTAAAGATGGTGATTTTTTTTATTTATATTATTTTCAGATAGAGTCTTGGTAGACTTGGCACACAGATTGGTGGAGATGGGAAGTTCCACCAACCTGGTATCTTAGACCCACTGTTACTTCTTTGTTTTGTGCTTGTGGAATAACGGCTTTCTCTTGACTCTGTGTCAACTACTCCTTTTGTTTTGGTGGCATCTTACCTTCCATGATCTGTTGCATCTATCTTTCCAGAAGAAATCTTAATTCATTTTCTCTCTAGCAGAAGAAGGATTCATGATGACTGCCTTGGCCATCACACCTTCTGAGAACTGAGGAATCTGCCAATTTAAAAATAAGATGAATGTTGAGCTAAGGCTATTGGGGAACCAATGGAAGTGCCCCGAGGGTTGTTTCCAAATTGCCACCACAATTACATTTCCACTTTTGATTGTTTTTTGTGGTTTCTATATTTCTAGTTTGTAATGTACTTGGTTTTCCTTTTCCTCTTCCTTTTTCTCTTCCTTTTCCTTTTCCTTTTCGTAGCACTAGTAATATGACCTTTGGCCTTAAACTGTGAAACAGCAAAACCTGCAGCTCATTGTGTCAAAGATGAAGATGTATTGGATTAGGCAAGAGTAGATGTTTCGGATAGGAACAGTTTGGAAAACCCATAGTTCCTGGCTTAACATTGTCATATGTTGATGAATTATAAAAAACAGTTGTTTTAATGGAGCAGTGAAAGGCATCTTTTACTTCCTGCACCTTGAAGAAAATGAAAGAAATAGCCACATCTAGTTAGAATTAAACTCCAGTAAGAACCTAATTATTTATAAATTATTTACTCCTCACTGAACCCATAATAGTCTGTGCTGGAATTATAATCATAATGGTTTACCTGCCATTGCCAATTTCTGCAATTCTGAGAACCTTAGAGAAGTAGAATTGCAAAACATCAGTACATGTCCAGTGCTCTCTAAATTGTGTAATGACATAGCAGTGAGCTCAGTAGCTAAACGGATGACAAAGTAGCTGTTTCTTTCCATCTCCAGGGGCCAAGCCCCTGAATTGTGGGGCCTTGCTGGCAGCCATCAGGGCCAGCATCATGGTGTCTCCAAGCTGAGTCTCATCAGTAGGAGCGTAGGAGTAGGACAGGAAGGAAGGGAGAGCTCAGAAATAATATGGGCCAGGGAGACAAAAAGCTCAAGGGAGTTTAGGTGAAGCAGTTTTACAATGGAATGTGCAATGGGAGGAACTGGAAAAGAAAAAGCAATGAAGTCTGCTAGAGACTGTGGGAATGGAGAGGAGGAATGAAAGAGGCAGGGGAGCTTTGAGACTTCAGCATCCGTGTCTTCATCACCTGGAGCTCACTGAATCAATAAGCAAGGGTGATTCAAAGCGAGGCTTCAAGGAACTTGAATGTAAAACTGGATGCTGTTTTTGTATCAAAATGTTGAGCCCAGGAGGGATCCATTTGTTATCGCTCACTTTCAGATTCTGCTGTTGTATTTAATGTGTCTCATTCTCAACTTCTGACTTTAAAAAAAAAAAGGTCTGAAAATTGCTTTTAAAATAAAATGAACAGTTTCTTGCTGTAACTGAGATGAGTTGCCCAAGTGTTGCAGTAAGCGCAGAGATAGGAAAGGTCTCAAGTCTGTAAATAAGGGAGCCCTTGCTGTGCTGAGTGATTGATTTTGTGTTACTTTTACCTGTTGATACTGTCTGAGCAACGAAGTGAAGTTGCTGCACGCTGTACGTATTCAGTGGCTTTACTGGTAGCATGCTAAAGGGGCAAAAATCTGTAACCTAAATGGAAGTCATATGTGTGTTCACACTGGACTTTGAAGTTATGAAAAATTACTGGAAATTCAGAAGACCTCATATTTCTTTGTAGAACATTAGCAACATTCACATTCTGAATAATTTAAAGCATGAAACATCTACAGTTTGATTTATTCCTTTAAAAACTTTTTTTCCCAAGAAATTTCACCTTTGTAGGGACAGAGACGGAAAGGAGATCTTGTAAGATGGAAGCATACTGTTAAAGGAAGCAAATCCAGTGGACTGGCTTTAAGGCTAAAGTGATTTCACCTTCCTAATCTGCCGGATGTGAGGCTGCTGTAGATCCTGGTTTCCAAGCCTAGTCTGTAGAGGTGCTGAGCGCGTACTCCAGAGATGTAAATACACATAGAGCACACATCCAGCCAGCCACGCAGAGCAAAACAGGAGAGAAGTGCCTTTAGCACTACCCCCAGACATAGCAGCAGCACACAAACATGGGGCAGCACAGAAAGCTCAATCCTGCTTGCACGCACTCCCCCAGAAAATAGGACTACAGTTAAGATGGTGGCCCAGACTGCAGTGGTTGGGGCTTGACCAGCCAAGCATACTGATGAGCAGCTTGCTTACATGTGGCTGGTCCCTTTTCTCCCCCTCCTCTCCATTTTCCCATGCTTGTTCTTCCCTGATATCCAATCCCTTTCCCTTGTCTCCTCTCAGTAACCCCTGCTTTTTCCCCACACTGCTCGCAGTCCATACTTAAATTTCCTAAGGCTACCTGGGTAGTTTGGATCTTATGTGACCTTACTGATACGGTGTCCTAGGCAGTGTTGGCCTTGCAAGGTTGTCCTCACCGAAAAGCCCCCGGTGCTCTCCTTCAGTGCCCTGTGAAGTTTGGCCATTTCTCTTGTAGGTCTCCCATAGTGAACTGTGAAATCCAGCAGCCCAGGGCATGCTCTGTAACATTTGTTAGCTGCTTACGCTTTCATCTGTGTATGATGGGGCAGCGTCTTCTGTCACATCCCATGGTTTCTCATATTCTCCTCTGTTAGCTAAGCCTCAGGCCTCTTCCTGGCTCTGTCTGCGTGCCTTGGCCGGTGTGTGACACTGAGAAGGGGGGAGAGAGAGAGGGATGTGTGTAGCTCACAGGGCCTGAGTTACCTAACGGTTAAGAGGTGGAAGAGGCTGTACTGTGGTTAGCAACCTGGGGGCAGCTGCACAATGTCTTGAAGGCCAAAGTTCCTCCCTAGGTTTTGCTCCTGTTTTAACCTGAGTTAGCTTGCTTGGGTTAGCCACCCCAAGCTGTTTTATTTCCCAGGGCCAGGCATGCATTGTCTGCCTCTGACGGAAAGGGGAAGGCAGTGCTGACTTGGGGGAGGATTTCATCTGTCTTAGAAAATTTTGTGTCCGCTTTTCAGAGCTTTTCTGATCTGCAAGGGCATTTGGGACAATGAATATTTTTGACAGGTGATTAAATATCATTAGCTATCGTTATCATTAATTAAAACCATTTGTAAATGTAGAAAAGCCAGTTTCGTTCCCCAGCAGGCATATTTTGCGTGACAGTTTTGCAAGGCAGTATTTTTTTAATGATCTTTATGTAGATAAGGTGAAATCTATGAGGACAATGGCTTTGTCGAGTCAAGATTTGTTTCTTGGTATTTTATTAGAACATGCTTTGCTGCAGGCTCTGTTCTTCTTGGAGAGAATTCCAGACTACTCCTGCTTCAAAACTTAGTTCAGCATCTTGTAATGCAGGCTGCTGCTGGATATACTTTTATCTCCTACAGGAGAAATTCCCCCTGCTCCCATCACCATTTTTGAATACATAGTTCCTCATCGCCATTTTCTATTTCCTTCCAAGGTTGGTTTGTCTGTCTGGGAGAAGGCTAATGACTGCCCACTGTGCTTTCTGAGGTGTCCCTGGGAACGGACGGGGACTGCTGATGGTCCCTGGCAGCAACACATCTTCCCAGGCCTTCTCTGAAGGAAGCAAGTGGGCCAGCTCTGCTGTCATCTGGTGGTGTCAGGGCAGAGTGTGGAAGTGTAGCAGCGCTGTCAGCTTTAATTTTACTTCTCACAGTTTAGGAAACCAGTTCTGGCCAGCAAAGAAATCTTTGTTACACAGTGCAGGGAAAAAAAATAACAACTAAGTTTGTTTTTAGTGATCCCAATCCTTTCCTTAGTGTTCCTAGAACATTCATTGCTTTTATAGGTGGTCCCAGTTCTTGGCTGCAAAAATGAAACTTCATCATTCCTCTTTTATAAGCAGCCCTCTTGCCATGGTCTGTGTTCCCTTGTTGTATAATGCTTGGTCCTCTCAAAGTCTTTTGCATTGAAGCAAAGTCCAGTGACTCTGGCCCATAACTGATAACGCAGAATACCAGCTTCTGCCTGTCCCCCTATTTCCTCTTCATTCCTCTCCACAGGGAAATTTCCAGGGTATGCAAAATGCTTAGGCTCTCTGTGCTGCTATACATGCTCTAGCAACACAAGGGGTATGAGAGATTCTTAAACATGATTGAAGCAAGCCTGGCTAAAAATTCACTTGGGTTTGGGGTTTTTTTTAACTTCTTTTGAAGAATGGGCAGGGGATAAACCCAAGGACATTTTTTTTTACTTTTTATGTTTTTTTCCATTTCCCAAAGGAGGAGATTAAGCCCCCAAAATGAACATTTAGCTTAATACAGCTGACAAGTCTCATCCCCCCAGCTGCCACACTGAAGCTTCACAGGCAGTGGCTGCTTTTGTTAAACTCCTGAGAGCCTCTCCTCCATGCATACACCTTAATATATACTTTAACAGTTCCACCGACTGCTATTTAGGAGCACTTCTAAAGCCCATTTCAATGTTGGAGAAAGTGTTGTTATGATATGGTGGTGGGTGAAATGTCTCCTATTAGGGAGCGAAGTGGTTGGGGGAGCCTCCAAACACATTCAGCCCAAAGTCTGCAGTCTGGATTTGACCTGCTGAAAGCTGCCCAAGTCACAGTCAGGCTTACTCAGAGCTGCAGCTGGGGGAGGACTGAGGGGAGTTGTGAAGATGTTTGTGTAAATTTTGAGGATTTTTAAATATTAGAAAATTGCAGTGGTTTGGTGTAGAAGCAGTGTTCAAAGTGAAGAATAGAGATGGGCGTGGTCCCACACAAGCATCACAACCAGACCTAGAAGCCTGGGGTTATTTTTAAAGCACTGTTTGCCATAGCAGGGAGGGTCTAAAAATGCAGAGTCATCCAAGAGGCACCATAGTTTGAGCCTGCCTTCTGCTATTGCCCCACCAGCCTCCCCAAGGAGGGGAGAGAAGAAAGCCCCACTCTGCTCTCCAAGCGTAACTTCAGACAGGTGGGAGATGCCTACAGGAGGAGCGTGGAAGAAGGGGACACAAACAGGGTGCAAGAGTAAGCCTGCTCTGGGACACAGGTGAAAGATGTTCCTGTGCTGCAGCACTATCAAAACTAGCCAGGTGCAACAAGACTTTCATCATCCCATACCAGGTTAGCTTCAATAAGTAGTTCCCACGCCTTGACCTAGCACAGCCACCAAACCCCCCGAAGGTTTCAAAAGTTTGTCTGCTGTCCATGCTGTTTCTTCATCCTTTTCAGGCCAGTCTACCCTGCTTCTTGCCTCTGCTGCATCCAGAGTCTTCCTTCTCCAGGCTCCTCTCCCAGCCAGCCTATCCTCATCCAGGCCCCCTTCTTCTCCCTGCTTTCTCCTGAGGCCTCTCCTTCATCCAGGGCATACTCTCCTCTCCATCTGCTTCTTCCAGGTTTCTCTTCATCCAGTGCTCCTCTTCCATACCCCTTGGGGCTATTTAACTCCTTAGCAGGATCCAGCCACAGCTGCACCTTATCCAGGTCAGCCAACCCACTGCCCCTGAAGCCAGCCCACAGCTGTATATGATCAGTGTTAATTAACCTGCCTTCATTACTCTGTATTCGTGCAGGGCTACATGGTTATGTTCTACAGAAGAACGAGGATGGCAGCTGGAAGGATGACACAGAAAGGCAGTTGGTTTTTTGGGGAAAAAAAATATCTCTTGTCACTTACTCAAAGATTACACCAAAACAGGAAATCCTGTCACACCAGGCCTATCATGTTTGAGAGGAAAGTCCTGGACAGGTTATGGTCTTAGCACATGCGAAAATTTAGGAGACAGCTCAGGAAGAATCGTAGTCAGTTTGTGCTGTTAGGTAGGAGTAACCTTCTTCACAGCTGAGGTTGTGGGGGCTGGAAACCTGGCCACTTTAGGAGTCTTGAGGGTTAGAAGTTGAACATGAGTCAACGATCCTAGGCTACTTATGCAAAAAAAAAATCTCATGTTCCAGTGTATAAAGAGGAGTAGAGCCCATAGAACATTGGAAGCAGCCCTTCCTCTTTGCAATGCATTTGCAAGGCCTCAGCTGGAATGGAGTACCTGGTTCTGAGCACACATCGGAGGCCGAGCAGGGGGCAGCTGGGTGGGTGGGATGGCAAGATGTATCAGAGCTGTAGGACATGTGTGGCCTGTGAGGAGCAACTGAAGAATTCAGAGCTCTTCAGACTCTGAAGGGAGATATGAAGAGCCATTTTCGAAAACACAGGTTTCTGTAGCAAGAAATAGCCTGTTCATTGCATCTGCGATGGATGGGACAGGAAATAGCAGGCTTAAATTGCAGTAAAGGAGACAGGACGAACAAAGCAGTAAGTGTAGGCATGGTGAGACACTGAAATCAATTGCACAAGCAGGTCATGGAGTCTCTGCTAGCGAAGATGTTGAAGAATCAGTTCAGACAATCAGCTAGGGTAACACAGGCTGGCTTAATTTGACTTTGAGAAGAAAGGTGCATACTTCAGTCTTTCAAATACCTTTCTGTTCTCCACTTTTTTAATAATGTCCTAACACTGCTGTATGTGTGAGTTGCATGCTAGAGGCATGGTTTGATAAGGCAGTAGATGACTGGAGCACATGAAATGCAAGCATGTCAACTGCAAATACCTTTTAAAGCAAAGGGTGCAGAGTATAAAATTGGGGTACAGCACTAGTAATGTAAATAACATTTTAAAAAATTGAAAAAGTAATCAGAAGATGCATGTTATTTGCCCTCATATTGTTTGCTCCTCAATATGCTGCCTTTTTGGTCAGAGGAAAGTAAGTATGTGAGTTTGAGACGAAAGGCAATACCAAGTGTCTTGTGAACTTTGCCTGGCTTTTTTGAAAGTTCAGCCTCCAATATCTGAATCCTCAGGAGTGTTTTGCCGGAGGGAGGGACAGAGAAGCTAGAAATTTTTTCTTTCTTTACATAATAGCCTGTAGGGCCCAGCCTCATTTTCCTTGAAGGACAGGAGTTGGTTGTATAGAAAGCAGCTGAAGCTTGTTGAGAGAACTACACAGGTAAATAACAGAGAAAAAAGAGGAAAGCTGCAGGACAGCCAAATGACTATTAAAGGGTAAAACAAAGGTATAAGGTTGGCATACTAGGAGGGCCAAAAGACAAATACAAGAGAAAGGATGAAAACTGATACCTGTCTATGCATGCACATAGTCTGAGAGCACTACTTGGTGTCTTGGGAGCAAGTAGGAAAACCTGGAGGACTTAGGATATGGTCAGAAAGTTGGTTTGTTGAAAATAGTGATTTATTTGCATGAATGGGTTGGGAAGGATGCATGAGCACATTATCTGTTCAGGTAAGTCAGATGGAAGCAAGCAATAGAAAGAGAAGTTAGTAGCAAAAAGGTGCATTGAGGGGAAAAGTCTCAAGACTCTAGATTTAAGACAGTAGAAGAACAGAATAACAAGTGAAAAACAGACATGATATAAGATAATAATGATGCTGCCTTGTAGAAACTGCACTAAAATGTCCAGTGTCCCCCTAAATTATAGTAGAGAGTACACTGAAAAGGGATTTGGACTACTCATGATATTTTTATTTGGGCATTGTCAACTCTTCTAGCAGTCTGGCTCTGGGGCTGCTGCAAGCCGTGTCGTTTATGATTGTTCAGTAACTCATCAGTCTAGCGGTGAGAGTAAGGGTGCAAAAGTCTTCCTCAGCGCAACCCCATATCCATCAGATGTGCAGGAGCTGACTGACCACTGAGTTTGCCTCAGTATCTGCTATTTGCTGCCAGCCCTGGAAGAGTGCAGATGATCACATCCTTTTAAATGGGCCAACAGTTTCAACATGGGATATCACATCAAAGTGCACTGCCTGGGTATTGAAATCCTGACTGGAGCTTTGTGACTTACTGTCCTCAAGGATTTCAGTGCATACCTGAGTATCAGCTTTGCTGGGCTATCTTTTTACTTCTTTGAAGTAATGGTCTCCCTGCATTTTACATGGTGTGAGCACTCCTCTCTGGACAGTCAAGAAATAAGTCTAGGGAATTTGGTGCATGCTTGACATGCCAGAGGGGTTTAAGTTCTTTCAGTTGCTCAGCTCATTCCCATTTTAGCATGGAAACTACCTCATGCCCATAGCAGTAAGAGTCAATGTAAGGATTTGGTGTGATCTCATTCATTTTGAAAAGACCAGTCAAATGTCTGCTAAACCAGCCTGCCAACAGGTAAAATGAAAGCAACTCCCAAGCACGTGAGGTTTTGTGGCTTGAAAAAAAAAAAATTGAATCACAGACTGAAAAAAAGGATGTGCTGAGTCTCCAGCCCAAAACTGATCTTATTTCCAAGAAGGGTTTTAACTGTGTGAAAAAACCCAGCTATCCTCTAAGTCAAAAAATGTCACTTCAATTCAAGGCGCTTGAAGAGAGAGTGCAGGAGAGCTGTTACAATTAGTGTGCAATTTTATTAACCTCTACCATTTTCCCCCAGTAGACACTTGCTTGATTTGATTAGAACAGTGAAGATATAGTGCAGTTTCAAAAGACAGGCCTGTCCTGGATTATCTGAGCTCACCAAAGCTGTCCCCTGTGGAACAGACACCTACTTGTATTGTTTCCTTAAGGCAAATAAGGCATCAGAAGTGCCTTTATTGGCAGTTGTTGCCACATGCTGGGAATCTGCCAAGATTAATATACACAACATTCCTCTCCCTGCCTCCTGCTTGCAAAAAGTAACCAGCATAAAAGTGTTATTCAATTACTACCCAGTCAGAAACCTCGTATTGTCAGATGTTACTAAGAAGACAGTGGTTATTAATGATGTACCAAATTGCGTGCTTCAGCATACCTTTGGAAATTGTACAGATATGTTCATTTGCAGATGACTGGTTAATTTTGCTTTGAATCAGTAAGTAATCTGCAGAGAACATATGTAGCAAGTAGCTAGGTATAATTTATTCATTGTTCCTTTAATTATCGTTTGTCTTTATTCCATATTGTCAGGTTTTCAGCTGCTGTTAGTAATAAAAGCAAACTGAAAACCCATGCCACATTTTTCAAATGGGCAGGGGATTCATCTTTTCTTGGAATGAATTGATTTACTGCAACTACTGTCTAGTGCAATAGTATAGAATAAGTTAAAACCTTATAAAAATTCTAAGCACTCCTCTGAGAAAAGCACATTCAAGTCATTTGCAGTATCTACATAGAGTTATCTCAGTCTTTTTTGGTTGCTGGCATGGAGAGAAAATATAATTTCTAGAAATTCATTGTCATTTCAAGCAATAAACTGAAACAGCATCAGTTAACTATTGAAGAAAATCAGCAATGTCATTTGACACCTCTGAGCTGGAGATGACGAATTAAAATTTCAACATGTCTCCATTTCTCTATATATTGTTAACTGAAAACAGTTAATCTCCTAACTAAATATAAGCAAAGAAAACCAAAACCCACCAAAAAACAAAAAACCAGCTAGTTTACCAGCACAGGTGTGATTCCTTTTTTGACTAAGTGCTATTTTGTATGTTGTTACCTGTAAAACCTTTTATTTCCAATGGGAGATTTCTCCATTTTCCCCCAAGTCACAGATTTTTCATTCAGCTATTTTGTACAGTAAATTTGGAGGCCAAAACGTTCTCAGGAATGTAATGTTATTCTGGGACTTTCCTTAGTCTGCTCTTCTGACATTTTCACTTCAAAGGAGTTATTGTTTGCCTGACCACTTTGCTATCCCAGGTAAAGTTGAAAAGTCCTGCAGGACAAATTTTGATGGTTTTGAGAATCATATTCCGTAAGTCAGAATCTGACTCAGTGTAAGAGTCTAGCAGAGATTATGTGTAGTGTGTAAAATCAAAAAAAATCCTGATGCTGAAGTCTGAAAAAATATGCAAAAATAATTCTGATGCCAAACAAGCAGAGGCATCCTTTTTCCTCATCTTACAGTCTCCTGTTAACAGAAAACTGTAAAGATTTGGGATATACCTCATTAAAAAATTATTTACAAAAAAGCTATGCTTTTTTTTTTCTCTGAGAAAGTTTGTACTCTGTCTCTCCAAAAGTCCTACTGTTTACCGCTCTAATTTGAACTGAATTTATTTTGTAGCTATCCCTTGAACAACAGTGATCTGCATCAGTTCAACATTGAGGAAAATGGTGGAGCACCATATACCACAAAAATGCCTGCAAGGCACCACCACCATCACCGCCATCACCACCACCACACAAATTACGGCGCCCTTGCTCCTGACAGCAAAGACATTGTTTCTGGAGTTCCAAACCCAAACAGTAAGTCCACTGCAGTGAATGTCATTTCAGTAACTCTGCTGCTTTCAGATTTGCCTCTGGCAAGGAGGCGAAGGAAAAGAAAGGAAAACAACATGCGTTTCAGTTCCTCTCCTTGAAGAACATGCTTCCTGTTACTATTTGCTAGCTTTGTAGCATGTGCAAATGAGACAAGATTTGCAATTTCCTGGTTTTGCTACAGTGTTGCGGGATTTGGTGTTAGACTGATGTTCCGTAGCTGAACAAACACCCAATTAGTCACAGATAGGAGTCTCCAGCCACTCGGCACAGGCTATATTTTTGTTGTTGCTATTTATTTGTTTAGTTTCACAAGCCTGTCCTCATCTGCTGTCTTTTGCTGATCTGCTGAGCTGGCCTTCAGCCCTCATTGTTTGGATTTGACTCTTGCTTTCATGTATGGGCATAAAGAGCAAAAGTTTTAGAGCCCTGGACAAACAGCATCTTGCTCTTATTTTGGGTAATGGGAACAATTCCTGCTTAGCCTTATGCCTGGAGTATGCTTGCTTGCTCAGTAGAGAAATTCTTGGCTTGTAGAAAGCAAAGAGGAGAGAAGCCTATCTGTTCCTGATGCAGCCTTGGGGACTTTGGGTGTAAGTCTCAGCTGCTGAATGTGTACAGACTTTTTAAAGGGTATATAGCTTGGCCAAGTGTTTGTAGGTTTACACAGGAACTGGAAAAGAAACATCCCTGCCATTGAGCAATCCTACTTCTTGCTTTCCAAAGTTATAATCTCTGCACTCTGCTGTGTGTGAGATGCTAAAGCTGTGTCAGAATTTCAGAAGATGGGCAAAGCAAGGCATGATCTGTTGTTTTCCTTGCCTCAAGGGGATGATGGTAAGTTCTTCCTTTGCCCAATTTTTGACTTTATAATTGTAAATCACCCTGAGATAACTTTCAGCCTGGGCAGTTAATCTGACAACTTGCAAATTTCTGAAATCTGCGTCTTGTAATAGACGGTACTGGGTGACCCTGACCGTAGGCTGTCCGACACCAACGGTGATGCACAGGCATCTATCTGCGCAAGCACTTTGTTTCAATCAGACTTTGTTTCAGAAATCCAGAAACATTTTATTTAATTTTCTTTCCCAAGGAGAGGGAGAGAACAGATTTTAGGAGGGAAGCTCGAGGAACAAAACGTGAGGCATTGTAGATGTTGAAGGATGGAATCCTCAGCAGCAATATGAATTGCTTGCTGGGGATTTTGGTAGAGCTGCTTTCTTGGGAGCAGCCTCCAGGAGATTTTCTGTCTCCTGCTGATCATACGCTCCACTCTGGCGTACCTTGGTGCTGGCAAACTGGTGGGGCTGGCATGGCATGCTGCCAGCACAGCTCCCTGCCCGGCCCAGCCCACTGGGCACCCCTGTGCTGCCGGCAGGCACCTGCAGCTTGGCCGTGGGCTCGGTGCCATGCGGGAGGGCGGGCAGTGCCACCATCCTGCGGGGTGACTGTGGGCAGCTCGCCTTGGCTGTGCACCTGCTGGGCCTTGGCTGGCTGGTCACAGGGCCACCACAAGTGGTGGCTGAGCACTGGCAGCAGAGGGATGCTGGCAAGGCTGAGCTGGAAAGCCTTGCCTGGGCTGACGGCGTGGTACGGCAGGAGGCAGTGACCTTTCTGGGGGGTGTGCCAGCCCATATTTTTTTCTTTCCCAAATTAGAGTTGAAGCATGACAGGAAATTTGGTCAGAGCCAGCTATGCTGATGACGAGCATCCTGGCCTTGAGGGCACTGCAGGCCTTGCTGGCCCTGTCCCCTCGTGGGGTCTCCTCCCATCCTGCCCACAGCCCAGGCCCCCACATCAGCCCCCGGGGCCTCAGCTTCTGCCCCAGCAGCCAGGCTGGTCTCCAGCTCCCCGCTGCCCTGCCATGGGCTATGCCGAGCCAAGCCTGGCTCTAGGGCAGAAGGTGATTAAAGAAACAACAGCTAAAAACACTGTACAGGGTGTTTATACCAGCTCTGTGTCTCCTCTTAGGCTGCACTGCTTTCTTACTCCTCCTTATTGCTGAAAGAACCTTGGGAAAAACTTAGAAAAGCATAAGGGCAAAGCCAGTGTTACCTGGGAGGTGAATTGTGGGGCCCAGGAGGCTGCATCGCCCCAGGCATGGAGAGCACAAGCTCTCCCCCCTGAACCCCGCACCATCGTGGGGCGCAGGCCCCCAGCCTGCCCAGCAGCTGCGATGCTCTGCGGGGACTTCAGCAGCCAAGAAACACAGGTAGCACCTGTTCCTGGAGGTGGCTTTACTTTTCTCTTTGTTTTGTTTGCTTGTCTGGTTTGTGCTGAATATTTGATTAGAGAAAGGGAATGGGCTCTGGTTCCTGGCATGACCTAATGCCAGTAGCGCCATATGCCAATTGCCAGTTTCTTTACAGGAGAGAAGGAGACGGGGCACCTCTGGGGGAAAGCTGTGGTACAGGCATGCCGGCTGCACCCAGCTGCGTTGTTTGGGTAGGTAGCTGTGCTGCCGTGCACTGGCTGGTCTCAGCGCAGGCATGCTGCCCCACAGCAACCCATCGCTGATCCCCTGAGGAGACCTGTACCTGTGCACCTGGCTGGAGGCACAAAGCTGGTCTACCTTGAAAAGCCAGCCTGCAGTTAGACCTGGCACATGTATGCCATTAGAGCAGTGGTGGCAGTGTATGAGTAGGACCACTTCCCTTAAAACAGAATCAGTTACTCATTTGCAGTTTGGGGTGACAGGTCTGGGTGCTTTTTCAGGGTTGGTGGTCAGGGGGGTTGTTTTGGTTTGTTTTGTTTTTAATGGGTTCATTAAAATGCTGAGAAAACCATCTTGTAGAGAGCTTGTGGAAAGGACTCATAGTGCTGGAACAGTTGGGAGCATGCTGGCTGACAGTCAGTTATGTAGCACAGCACACATGGCACAGTCTGTGGGACAAGAAAAACCCAGGCAGAGAGGAGACACTCTCAGGGACCTGCATCAGGAACGTGGGGACACGGAGGACTGATGTCTGGCTCCAGGCTGTGTGGAAAGGCCACTGATGGGAAAGTGTTTCTAGGAAATAAGTGGTCACTAACCTGGGGACACTCTTTGGGAAAGAGGGTGCTTGTGACCAAAATATCTCAAGTGGAAATTCCTGGAGAGCCAAAAGGTCTCATGGGGGGAGCATCAGGTTGAGAGAGGGAGAAAGTGTCTGCTTTTCCTTCACCTGTTCTGCTAAATGCCAAAATTCCAGTACAATTCACAGGGAATGGGCAGGAGAGAGGGGAACAACATTATACTCAGCCAAGGTTCCCTTTAAATACTGGTGCATATTTCTCAGTAAACACACGGCCTGCGATTTTGTTACAGAAAACAAATCCAGGCCAGACCTGCCTGATTTTTCACATTCCAAGTAATTTGTCTACTTCAATTACTGGAAGAAGTGAAATCTGGTGAAACAAATCTGACGTGTGCATTTATGAAGGCAGTTCAGCAGAAGATGTTGTTTTCCTGCATTCAGCCTGATTATTGTATTTCTGATGCTGCCCTTCACCTCCAAGCTAACATACACAGATCACACCGTTTTATGCAGCAGATCTTCCCCCGGTGTATTCACAGAATCCCAGTCCCAGGGACCACTGTATTCAGCAGCAGTTAGCCTTACAGCATCAGCACGGCCACACAGGGAGGGTGAGCCGCTTGCTAAGCTTAATTGGCATGGCAGTGTCGTGCATGGGTTACCAGGTGCACATGAGCAGCTCCAGCGGCAGCAGCTGGGGCTATCACTGAAAGCAGATGCCAACAAGTATGCAATGTAGCTCGCAGAATTTCTCTGATGGAAGGTGATGGAATGAGAAGAGGGGACCCAGCTTGCATCTGGAACTCTGGGCTGATCTTGCAGGTTATCACTTAAAAAAAAGACATCCTTTATTTCTGAACTGCTCACTACAAAAGTCCTTGTGTAACCCTGAGAATGGTGTAATACAGACTGAGTTTCAGGCTGAAAACGGTGCTTTGAAAAAACACAGTGCTGCCAGATCCTTTCTCGAGATGAAAGCCTGGATTTGCCCAGACTTAATGCTGACTCAGGAAATGTATGCCTTTTGTAGAACTTCATTTTTTTGCCTTTTTTAAAAATCTATTTTCAAGGTTGAGTTAAAAGGCTAAACTGGCTAGCTTGATTTCTGGAGCTCCCTCTTTAAACAAAAAAACAACTCTAAAGTCAGTTTTAAATCATAGCAAACTTGAATATAGGGCACTTTTTCCCTTCTATGCTTTTCTCTTGACAGGAAAATAGAATGAATGTGTTTCTTCACAAAAAAACAACCCCATCATCTTGTCTTATCTTATGGCTGTGGTGATTTATTCCCGGGTATCATCAGGCAGTTTCACAGTCTCATATCCACGGAAGAAGCTGTGATGTGAAAAACGCCAAACTGCCACCCCTAATGTGTGACGGGAGACCACCAAGGGGAGGTCAATGCTGCTATTTAACCCCTTCTAGGACATTACTACCTCAGGGTCTGATAATGTTTAACCTATGCCAAAACCAGCTTTTTGCTTATATCCCTATAAGCTGGTTTTAGCAGTTTGTCTTTAGTCAGCAAAGCCCTTAATGTATATTTAAACAGCTGTAGAATTAGATCTTGAGTGAGTAATATTTAATATCTTTAGGACAGCTTAAGAACCTGATCCAAACTAAAATGCAGCCAGTGCAAGGTTTTTATTGATTTCAGTGAGCTTTGAAGCAGATTCCAGAGATAACCAGATTGTTCCCAACTGTTATTACCTAGTATCCGTGGCAAAAAAAAATGCAGGATGCAGAGATTAGTTAAATTGACACATGATGAAGCTCATTTTTCTCAGAGTACTTGCAAATATACATATATATGCCACACCATCCCCAAGATGTCGGTAGAGACCTTTCAGAGCTGTCTCAAAAAATATTTTTCCTTGTCTTTCTGTGTCGGTGGCTTGCTCAAAATCTCTGTTGACAAAGCACAGCAAATTCCTGACAACAGTCTTAAAGAGGCTGACATAAATAAAGATGTCTGAGAGAAGCCAAAAGCTATACTCTGATCTCTTTACACATCGCATGTTCTGAGAGTGGCACCTTGGCTGCATAAATAATCCCACTGGTGTCAACTGAGTTTTAGAATACAGAGGGGGTGGAGGGGGTAGGTAAGGAGAGAAGTATCTAGCCCAAAGCTGGCAAAAGTCCTGCTGAGATGAAGGGATTGGCCAGAAGGAGGAGGGGGAGGAATTGTTTGCTAAATAGAAAAAGGCAAAACGACCTGACAGGCATAATTATGAAACATTTGAGAGGGTCTTTGCAGGGAGGATGGTTTGCTGACCACTGTCTCTTCAAATGCAGTTGAGTGTCTTGCTCTGCAGTTCTTCTGTAGCCCTCCTTCAGACTGTGTTTTTTTCTTTCTTCCTTTCTTTTGGGCATGTTTTTAGAACTGAGCTCAGGACTTCCCCATCTTTATGATGAAACTTCTCATCTGAAGAAAATAGAAACGGAGAGTGTGAAGGTAGTTGGACCATGGCCCGCCCTGCACATCAGCATGAACAAGGTATAGAATGTACATTTATATTTTTACATATATATGGCAGAGGGCCCTTTTGTCACTTCATATTCAACAGCTGCTGCTTTTTCACCTCCAATTCAAATCAACATTCATCTGCAACTGGCTTGCTTTTTAATCACCCCTCACCATTGCTTTATGGGACTGGGGTTTGGGTTTTAGAGTTGGTATTTCCTTCAACTTTGCTTTTTAAAATTTCAGAAGCTGCTGCAACAATGTTATGATGTAGTTTTAGTTTAGTTGTGAAGTTAGTCATCTAGGCAGCCCAGAGCTGTAAAAAAATAACAACACTTTAAGTGATTTTAAAAAATCTTGGGTTTCTACATGAGGAGTTCGTGTTACACCTTAAAACCCCTCTGGCATCTGATGTTAGTGGGTGTTTTATGAGCGAGTTTTTGCACAGGTGGCAAAACGGTGGTGTCCCACTGTTTCTGCCAGAGATCAGAGGCCAGCAGGTCAGTGGCTTCTTGTACCCATGTGAGGCAAAATCCACTGTGCCTGCACTGTGGAGTGCCTTGAGCTGAGTCTGGATAGAGCCACGGAGACCTGGACCTCTGGTTTGCAGCCATGTCTGTCCTAAGCTGGAGCCAGTGATGTCACTGAGAGCATTGCCACTGGCTTCAAAGAAAGTGGGTCTGGGCCCCTGATGAGTACACAGACCTGTTAAAGAAACATGATGTTCTGAGAGTTTTCTGTCAGTTCAAGGCAGAACGCAATTAAATTACTTTACCTAGGTTTTGTTTTTATATTATTTCAACAAGCATTAGGGAAATTAAAATGAAAGGAGAGGTGGCAAAGTGTATCAAAAATACAAGCACAAAGGGGGTGTATATCTATGTAGCATAATCTTTCTTTTCTCTGGATGAGAGAATCCAGGAGATGGAAGTCAAGGCTGAAAATCAGTGAGTCAGGTGTTTCTAATAAAACCTGAAATCTTGGAATACTTTTCTCTACATTATAGTTAATTGAAGTTAATCCGTAATGGAGTGGATTTTCCGTCATGAAGATCTGCTTGAAGAACCATGTTCAGGGTGTGTCCTGGGGTGGTGGTGTAGTTCAGCTAAGGACTGCAGTCCCTATGCCTTATGAATGTGGTCGTGAGGCAATGACCTATGTCATGACTTTTGGAGACTTCTAAATGAACAGATGAAGGTGGAATATGACTTTTTGCCAGATCGATTTAGTTATCACCTGTGAGGAGCTGTCATTTTGTCTGACTGGTTGGTTTGAGTGGGGATAAAAAAGTTAAAACATGATGTAAACAAAATGAGGTGAAATGGAAAAGAAGTCATCTTTTTCCCATGGACATTTCTCAAGTTCTTCTTCTAAGAAATAATCTTAACTGGTAATAAGTACAGTTTTTTACAGGCAAAGCTAATTGATGTTGACATAGTTTGTCCAAGGAAAGTTCTTCACCTTGCAGACACATGCAGTGAATACCCAGCTCTTCTGAGAGGAGCGCTGAAGTTCAGATGTAATTACTGGTACTCTATCTGAACCCCAGCTGAGAACATTCACTTAGTTTCAATGTCCAAAACATGTCTTAAAGGACTGTCCTACACTATTGAGCTTATTGACAGCTCAGTTTGGCACATATAAAGGGCTGAAGTGAAGAAGTGGGAGGACTCTCTCTATGTTGACCACAGTGCCCAAGTGGATAAACCAGTCTGGCCTGTGTTGCACAAAAGATCCGAAGAGATAATCTCAATGGTATTACGATTTTAAAATGAGTAGTTTTATGGCCTTTTTTCTTTCCACAAGTGAAAGCTTAAAACATTTTGGTCCTGTATTCCTCTGCACTGTGCAAGTAGTCTAGTAGAGTCCCTGCAACTTCTGCCTGGCAAAGCCTGACCTCTGAACCTCTCGCTCTTCTCTGAAAAGCCCTGGAGGGAGAACGCAGCTCTTCTATAACTAATGGTTTTCTTTGGCTTGTCCTGACAGCCTTAGAATCTTGTCCACAGTTGGATGGATTACTTATTTAAGGATTAATAAGCAGAACCCAGTATCATAGCAAGTCAGTGCTTCACAATAAATGCAGCTGCACAGTAAATGCAGCCTGTGTCTGCTGTGGTGAGACTGCCATCAGTCAAATTTTAGCTGATGAAAAAGTCTTGCAATGAGCACTAGGAGCTGCTAAATGCTTCTGTTTCTGGCAGAAGCTCAGCAGAAGGCAAGGCTAGAGACATGGGCTGTCTGATAAAAAACCCTCTCCTGGCAGTCATAGAAGGTTTGGGTTTAAAGAGCTGGGCAGCTTTCCCGTGAACAGTGGTTACCATGTGAATGCAAAGGAGGCCAGCCCCTCAAAATTTATTAAAATACCCATTTTGAGCCATCTGAAAATGTTATGTGCTCTTGAAACAGGCCCAGAATCACCACTGGAAAGCAGCTCAGCGATCAAGCCCTCGTGTTACTTACAGGCTGTGGGTTGTGACCGACAAATCATTCTGAAGTTCGTTTGGCCCCTCGCTTGTGGTTTCTTCTTCAAGCACTGTTTCCTGACCTCGATCCTAGTGAAATGTGTACACAGAGCTCGTTAAGCTAAACCAAACAAACCGCAGGTCTTTGAGCTCTGAGCAGAGCCTGGAGTCGCCTCAGCAGATGGCTTCTCCAGTGAGAGACGGCCATGCTATAAACATTGGGCTAACCTTAGGCTGAAGGGCTGTGGAGCACTACCTAGCACAAAGGCAGCAGGGCAGGTTAGGCAGGATTGAACAGCCCTGAACTGTGACAAGCATTTTTCACTGAGAGGGTAGCCTTTAACGCTCCTTTGGTTACGGTAAACTAGCTACTCAGCCCAGCAGCGAACAGATTTAATGAGCGGTCAGTTGTGTCTAGCTTCTGGCAAAAAAAAAATTGAAATGTTAACAGCTCTTTTCCACCACTCCATTGACTTCTACCAAGTGCTTTTTATTCCCTAGTTTTGCATCCTCTGAAATATTATGCTTAAAGAAGAACAGTGAAGCAGTTATGAAGCTGCTTCATTTGCTCTATTTTTGAAAATAAAGCGATGATTTCCACATCTGTTGTGGAGTCTCAACTTTCACACCCTCTCTTCCTGCTGCTAATTATTATTTTTTCAAGCAACGTGCTTTGGGGCTGGAATTTGTCAGGCTTAATAATGAACCCATAGGAGAATTAACAAGAAACAGGGTAAATTAGATTCAGCGGTTAATTAATTTGATTGTCCACTACAGCAGACTTCGTCTCATGGGAATGATGAATGGATGTGTCCGGTTTCTTTTCCAGAGCTGTTTGGTATGGTAGACGCGTCTGTCCACTTACTGAATGATAAAAGTCAGCTTCAACATGCCTTTCATGGCCTTTGGTGCTAACAGACTCCTTAATCTCCAGGAAAGACAAGCCTAAATGTAACTGTGAATGCGTTTCCGATTTTCTTTCTTGCAAGACTTTCATTAGAAAAAACATGTTCTCCCATCCCCTCTTGCTCCATATGTGTATGTATATATATATAATATAAAGCCAAAAATGTATTATTAGCTTTTCTGAAATCTTGGGAGTCTGATAATAATTAGTCCAGATGTAATTATTACATAAAAAGAAGGAATGCTAATACCATTCATATTGTCTCTACCCCTTTTCCTGGTGTTATGCTCACCCTTCCCTTACGCCCCTGCCCTAAGATTGGTGGTATCACTCTGGTGGGGTCAGAGGGGGTGTTGTGATGGTCACAGAATCATAGAATCGTTTAGGTTGGAAAAGACCTTAAGATCATCAGGTCCAACTGTTAACCTAGCACTGCCAAGTCCACCACTAAAACATGTCACTAAGAGCCACATCTACAAGTCTTTTAAATACCTTCAGGGATGGTGACTCAACCACTTCCCTGGGCAGCCTGTTCCAGTGTTCCATGCAATCATGTTCATGGATTGTTATTCCTCATGTTAGGATCTACTTCGGGTCCTTTTGTATGTTTGCAAACATGCTTTCACACCTTGCTCTTTCTTTGTTGTTCTGCATCTTCATGTTAGACCCAAATTCAGAACACATGGTAGCTCTTACATATATACGCTAGATACTATGTCTTCACTCTCTTCATTACCCCTAAACCCAATTTTCTCCAGCTCCAGGTCTGCACTTCTTTAATTGGCTGCTGGTGAGTTGTTTATAGCTGTGGGGTCTCCAGTGCCAGCCTGTGCCACTTGTGCTATCACCCCATGCCTGCACTCCTCTACACCACCTCCTGTGTCGCCACTTTTCAAAGCCTTTGTTATCATACCAGCCCTGTGTTTGTTTATACTACATCATTGTGTTAGGCTCATAAATGTCTCATTCTTCAAAGAATAACTGCTTGTGTTACGGTTTTCTGTATAAAATTATTGCTGTTACAGCTAAACCTAGTAAAACAAAGCTGCAGGCAGATCAAGAAAGGTTCAGACATAGCAAGCCTGATGAGCCTGAATGGCTTTGCAAACTCTGTTCAAAGATTATGGCCTTTTGCTAGCCTGGCAATGCCATATTCCAGCGCTACCCAGTTTTGCTACTGACTGCTTGCAAATGGTACCACTTGCAAAAAAGCTGTGGAGCTATCTGCCCCATGCATAGCTGCAAGACCTAAATCTACTGCAGTTCCAAAAAAAATCATTTATGGCTTAAAAACAAACACAAAACGAACTCACTTGGTTGGTATATCAGAGACTCTTCTGTGTGATACACTGATCAGAGGGTATACCCAAGCTTGGCACTGACAAATGCAGGGTCTAATAATATTAACCAATAGCATTTTATAAAATAAATTTGATACCAGGAACTAAAGATGTTTGCTCTAAGGGTATAAGCGTTTTTACTTATAATCTTTGCATTAAATAAGCAGGATTTATTGGGAGTTACATCTTTTGTTAGACCAATTGATAGTTGACCTGAGGAAGGTCTTGTGTATCTGATGGCTTAATGAGGGGTTTTTTTGTTTATTTGTTTTTCCAAATGTATTTTTCTAATAAAAAATACAGCTTCTGCTTGCAAACTTTGCCTCAAATAAGAGTAGCACATAATCATACAGGTTTTACCATTGTGGTATCTGTTCGTAATTGGTCTTAGCTATGACATGGAAGAAAATCAATAAATCTCCTGGTGGAAAAGGGACAAGAGTCTGTAGATTTTCATGCACATTTGCAGATGTTGAGTCCTGGGAAAGCAAAGGGTTTGACCTTACATAGCTAATGTTTATTCAAAACCTATATATCTGTGTTGTCTTCATTAAAATTTTACCTCCTACTAGTAGTGATGACTAGCAACAAAGAATAGACCTGCATTCCTGAACAAGTAATTCTGTTCTTCAGACACCTCCAGCTAAATACGTGTTTTAAACATATCATTTGGCTAAGAAGAGACTATTGATAAATTCGCAGAGGCAGAAGATCGTGAATCCTGCTCTTGGTACAAAGTTTGATGTGGAACAAAGCATGAACTTTTTAAAGCAGAGAGAATGGAAATGTTAAGTACAGGAGTGGTATTGCTGTGTTTCATGCAACTATTTTTATATTTTGTATGTGTACTTAATATTCAGTTAGCTTTGCAAACCAAAGCCACTGTCATCGTTATCTAATGATGTACAAATCTCCCTTTGGTTCTAGTATCAGCAAATGTAATTGAATTTAAAGTAAATGTTTGGGAGGAGAAAAGCAAACCTAAGACCTCAATTATAAAAAGAAAAAAAGGCATCTAGTTTTATGTCTGTATATATCTGAGCTTGTTCAACCCTCTTCTATCAAACCCATTTAAATGCAGTTCTCTAACGTTCTCTTTCTCTGGAAAAATGAAGTTCTGCATCAATGGTAAAAGTGATGTGAACACATGGTTATTTTTTAGCACTGGAGATGGAAAATTGGAGTGTTATCACGTATCTTAACTTAGTCTTTTTTTCCTTATTTCTAAATCTTTTGGGATGAGTTTAGATGGCAATTTTAAGCAAAAAGAATATTTCTTTCAAATGCAGGTTTGACTCTTGGACATTCACTTGAAAGGGACATCTCAGATTCTTTGAAATTACATAATAAGAGATTACAAAATTGGAATTTTTATTGACATTATGACACGTTTAGTTCTATAATTACTTACACATAGAATGCACTTAGTTTATAAATTAAAATAAAATTTTAATAACTGCCAACTTGTTATAACATTTGAATACCCAGCTGCTATCTTTATGTTTCACTCATCTCTACAAGCAATAAGGATTATGGAAATATAAGGGTTTTTATTACAGCAAAATAAAGTAGATTACAGCCTTCATTCTTGCAGCAATAGTATATAGAGATTCCTAATGCAGGCAGGTTTTAGATCTTTCATTTTCTTGTAAACTGGTGAAACAAACCATAGAAGGTACTGTATGGTTTTGTATAGTACTAAAATATTTTTCTTCTTTTCCCTTCTTGATGGCAATTGTACTTTAGGAGTTAAATTGGGGGATGAACGGACTTATGTGTAAAGTTTAGTGGCATTAAGGAACAACAGAATCATACAGATACTTAGAAGTGCTAATAGTGTGCAGTAAAGAGGTGCTGCTTTGTTCTGTGATTTGAGTTCACTTCTGGTCTGGATCTTCAGAGCCACTGACTATAGGTGTAACTGTCCCAGCTAATCAGCTGTGTGAGAGCAGAATTCAGTAATGATTCAGGGTGTGCTGCACTGTGTCAGAAAAGTCCATCATTGCCAAGGCAGGCTGGCAAAGAAGCCTCTCACGTATGCTCAGAAGTTAGAGGAGGTCTGGGTCAGGTTGAGCGCTCCCAAGCCCCACACGGGGTTTGTGTGCAGTCAGCGTTTCCACTGCAGTGCGGGGAGGTGGTGGCCTTCTGCTGCTGGCTCAGCATCTGGCGAGCAGGACAAGGCCAAGCAGCGATTGCAGCAGTGTCTGTTCTTCATGTGTGATCAGCCACTAAAGGTGCTGCTGCTACTGTTGGGGTGCAAGCAAAGCAAATTTTGCTGCCTTGAAGGTGAAACCCTTAAAAAGTGACTCAAACAACAGCTAAAGCAGAACTGAATGCCCAGGAATGACTTCTAAGAAATCTGCAGCAGCAGCAGCTTTCTCTTTTCAGCTAGGTCAGCGAGCATCAGCGTTTGGACCTCTCAAGTGAGAATCTCAATGTGAGAATTGTGCATCAGATCCTGCAGCGGGGACAGTCTGTATTACGTGGAGTCATCTGGTATGATCCTGAATACAGCAGAACATTTAGACCTTTTGAGGGTTCCCAGCTGCAAGGCAGCCCTGAGGACTTCCATCTTGCTCTTGGTCAATGTGGAAAAACAGAAGGACTGAAAAATACCCATATGCATGTGAATAACAGATGGATGGGACTTAGGAACTTTTTAAGTTACAGAGCAAGTTTATGTCCTAAACAAGCATAGACTGTATTGATTTAGCTAGTAAAATACAGTTGCTTAATCTTGTTTGACTGAAATGATATTTAATTAGTATACAGTATTAAAACAAAGGTGGAATTTTGCATGGCCTTTAGAAATGCCACTGCTTAGTGCATTGTTCTTTCTGCTGTTAGAAATCAATACACTTAAAAGTTGACAATAATAGCCACCCTTTTAAAGTGTGTAGTAGTGCACTGTAACTACCAAGCCTATTGGTGAAGGAAAAGCTGTGTTTTCTTTACATTTAATTTTGTCCTTTTGAGTATCTCTACTTCTCAGCTTCATGAGTACCCTGGAAAAGACATCTATGGCAAACAAATATTTCATGTCTTTTTTCATGTCTTTGCCAGAACTATGTTATATTTAAGACTGGATAGATGACTACAGTTCCATAAGTTGCTGCAGCTAGATGCCATCACTTTTCGTTTTAAGTATTTTCTTTTCCCCTTAGGAAGAAAGTGGGAAGAATGAAAACTCCAAAAATATCTTCCACTGAAACCAGTAAATGAGGCTTAGAAAATAAACATTTAAGAATTATTAGAAATAAGAAAAAAAACCCTTATGATGAGCAATCCTTTAACAAACAGTTGTTCAAAATCATACCTGGCAGCTGTGGTATTTTGGATGCAGAAGTCTGCTAGACCAACTTTGCTTACATGTGAGAAATACCTTGTAGTCTCAATAGAGTTCTGCACAGGTCTGGCTCTTTCCCTCCCCAGTGTTTGCAAAACAGTTTCCTCAGGCAACATGATTGCATCGGTAATTTGCTCCACTTGTGGAAAATGTCCCCTAAATCTTGATGTTCCCTTTTTTCTGTGATTGTTCCTGGACTTGAGAGAAGAGCCAGTAAGATTGTAGTTACTGTCAGACAGCATGATGCAATGGGGAAGGGCAGAAGGCAGGATAAAGGAGGCGAGTTTTGAAGTTAAAGGGCTAATCATATGGTAATTTCAGTGGCTAAAAAAATTACTGGTTCTGTCTTGAAATACTTGCCAGAGATGAACCTCAAGGATTCTCTGGACCTGGTTTACTGATGCCTTGTTCCTGTTTTGACTGAAATCTGAATGGCAGTATTACATATCTGTTCTGTCTGGGTGTATACAAACACTCTTCGCAGCAATGAAAGTGGAAAATGAATGCTTAGCTAGGCTGTTCCTCAGTTCTAATTCAGGTCTTATTTCTAGGAAGAATAGAAAAGTTTGCAATTGCTGTCATGCCATTGTCTAATTCTTCCTTAAAAATCTATAGTATATTACAGCGTGATTGTTTAAGACTTCACATTTACAATCCTGGTACCATTCATACCCTGTTTGTTTGTACATTAGTATTACATTGTCCTTTTTTTTTTTTTTTTTTTTTTCCTATTTCTTTCTTTTCTGCATGGGAAGTTTATCCATGCTGGCATTTCTGCTGAATGTAGTTTGTTCAAGGCACAAGACTTTTAGGTCATATTTGAACAGGTCACTAAACTAGCTGTCCTGAAGCTTTAGGTTTCTGATCCAGATCACTGCATGGGTAAAGGGTTGACATCAAGTAGAAACAGCAGCAACAATATTTAAACTCCCTGGATTTTTCTTTCTGATGACAGGTTTTGCTTGGCTTGCAATTATGTGGAGATACCTTCAGATCCCTCTGGTTAAATTTGCAAAGCCCCTTTACATTCTTAGGGTGTTGTAAGAAACCAATGTTCACTATAGTTGAGTGATGTGAACCTTTTCCTCTACGGCCTGCTATGAGATATTTTGAGACAATGTTTTGCTTCCTCAGTATGACCCCAGGTTTGGGCAACCACTCCAGAGCCTGGCTGGGCTTTTTCCATTTGTTTTAATCCCACATCAGTTTCTTACTTCTATTACTCAGGCTTCCCTGAGGCTTTTCTTTCTTGAAAATAGTATCAAGTCATTAAATATTTTGAAAACTTTTTATTCTAAGATGTATCTATCAGGGTATGTACAGGGAAGTTTTATCCAGTTAATGAATTGAGTGAAAATTTGCCCTTTGACCTGACCATTTTCTTAACTTATCTCATATATGTCACTGTGTTTGTCTTTTATATTAAATATAGGGTGAAGACAAGAAAGTATCTGAAAAAACTCTTCATGCCCCTGTGTCACCTTCATCTCTACCTGACCATATGAAGTGCAACATCCTTAAAGCTCAAGTGGAAGCTGCTTTTAGAGTAGGCGCCCAGGTAATCTTTGTTTAATATTTCACCTTTCTAGGTTTGGAACAACTTACACCAGTTTTCCAAAATTATACCATTCCTGAGGAAGCACCTTATTTTATCTCAAGTATCCACATTGACCTAGCTTTCTCTAGCTGCTCTGCAGTTTCTTAGGTAACTCAAAGTGCTTGATATAATGGAAGTAGGAAATTTGTCCTAACTGACATGATTAATACCACCAGGAGAGGCTGAAAAATAGGAGAGAGGGCCCCAGGAAATGTCCATGTTTTGATTTTGTCACTGTAGCTTTTACTTATTTTGTAGCTGAGAAACAGTAATGTGTGGAGTTTTCTGAGGCTAGCCACCATTCATGGAAATTGTGCTTAAGGGTGTTCTAAAGTTATATCTATGCATCCTGATGCAACCTTTATTTTAGGGGATTAACTTTACATGTCTGAGTGTGAATGTTAGCTAGTCTATTGTTTTCTTACTTGTTTCTGTGCTTTAAACTGTATTTTAAGCTGTTATTTTCACTGCTTGGTCAGTGTTTACATCAGGTGCATCCTGTTTCAAAAACACCACAAGTCCTGTAATGACATCATGTAACTAAAAATTGCTGCTAGATGGCATGACTGTAAAAAGTTAATTTCCCAATCAGAGGTAAATCTAAGTGAAACCTAAAATATGTGATTCTTTTCAATTGTAATTCATGGACAAAAGATAATGCCATTGGTGCCAAAAATAAAGCCAAATAGAATGCTTTAGGTACAAAAGTAGAGGCAGAAAGATTGGTATGACTCTTATCCCAAGTTCCTGTGGTATCCTTGTGCATACTACTCTCTTTGAATACAAACTTTGTATTTCCAACACTTTGTTTCTTTTCATAATAACGTATCAGGTCAACTTGCCCTGCAAAGGATTTTGTTAACAATCATCTCTGTGTTTTTGTTGTTCCCTGGCAGATCTTTCATCTGAGAGCTAGATTACATCTGGCCCAGCTAGGCCTAAGGAAGTATCAAAATCTGGTTATTCTAACTGCCCTAGATTTCAAGAACAGGAACCATAAATCTGACAGCATGTGGGGGAAGAAAATTGTGGTTTTTTCTTTTAGTTTTTACTTAAAGCAGTTCTCTCGCCTCTCTAAATTTTGTGTTGCCTCAACTGTGTTTTATGCAGCATGTTTCTTCTTTGATTGCCCTTGGGTTTGCCCTCTGTTTTTCCTGTGTGTCTTTTCTACAGGATGTTGTGGTATATTCCTCACATTTGTATTTTCTCCTGAATATATTTAATGGTCATGTTTGACTGGGTAGTTAAAGACTGGAAGCAGTGTGTGCTGCTGCATTCAGAATACAGCATTACTAAGGCAAGATAGGAAATGTGCTTAACATATGCATCTCTCAGTTCACCTGCCCTGCCTTAATTGTTCACTCTGAGGCTTTCCAAGTGAGAACATCCTGGGCTGCTTTTGCACGCATGCCATAACTGTATTCTTTAGCTGCTGCTATGTTGTAAATAAGTTTCAGAGCAAGCTGAGCATTCCTTTTTTCCTTCTTACCTGTTTTGCACAAGGCTTTAGCAGTCATATTGGATTAAATAGATGTCTCTAGGCTTCAGTGAGAAAAATCTTATGATTTCAGGGGGAAGGAGGGGAAAGAAGACTGTTGCAGGATAGCATGTATTGTGGAAAAATAATGGCATACAGTTCAGCTTGAAATTCCTGAAGCTTAAAGTGCTAACGAAGTATAGCTTAAGAGTTATAGCCAGTAAATTAGGATGTCACCTTAAATCTCAGAAATCTTCATTCAACTCCCTGCTTAGCCACAAAATTGTTTGTGTAACTAGAGATGAGTTCTGCATTTGAGCTCCCCTCCTGCCAAGTACGAAAGATTACCCTTCTCAGATACACTGTAAAAATAAGTATTTAGAGGCTAGGCAATGGTCAGCCATTACAGTAAGAAGCTGTGGCTACGTAAGCGCAGGGAAGGATCGGCAAAATGTTCATGGTGAAGGAATGAGTAGAAGCACACCATCCATCACCTAGAAAATGGGAGGAGGGAAGGGGGCTACTGGAGGCCCAGATAAACCACTGTACCAGCACACCATAAAACCACCCAGTTACCTTCTCTACCCACACCCACCTCCCCTCCTGCCAAACAGCCAGCTAAATACCAGTAGTTTAGCCAGTGGCAGTTTTTCCCAGTGGCAGTGCAGTCATCTTCTGGAAAAAGTAAGCTGGGATGGCATTACACTGCTTAGAGACACGATGAGCACTTTTGAGCGAGCAGGTGAGAAATAGTTTCTTCATGAAAGACAACAACTCCATGTATTCCTCCAGGGCTTTGATCCTGGCCCTCTTTGACCACATCTGACACATCCTGCTGCCCAGTGTATCTGGCGAACTAACGGTGTTGTCCTAGGCGCAATTCTATCTTGACTCTGGTTCCATATTAAATCCCTGAGAAATCCTGCCTTTTGGCCTTATTTGTAAGACTCCGATTTCTCATATCTTGTTTTCTGTACTGTTGTATTTTAACTTACGAGGTAGCCAGGGAAAGAAGTATATCTAGGTTCCGTAAGGCACGGCCTATTTCCTTAAGCTGTAAACCAAGACAGGCTGATTTTCCTCATGTACAGCACAGATCTTCCTTTATCTCATGGTATCACAAGAACGATGAGGATTTGTTCCTCTCCACTTTGTAAAAGGAAGAAGAAAGAATCAGACTCTTATACACACACGATTTGAAACTAAATGTGCTTTGAAAGGCCCCAAAACTCTATGGTCTAACTGGTCCTTTATGGAACTTCATGGGGCATCTTCATCATACAGTTAGGTATAAAAGCATGACAAAAATATTGGTGCACTCTAGGATCAGATCCAAAATTAACAAACTGTTGCTTGAAATATTTGTAACAGCTCTCTTTCTAAGCAGTAGGAATATTTTCAATACCATATGCTACTAACATCAGGATGTGACAAGTTTATGAAGGGATCTCCTGCATGTGGTAGAGGAAGAAGCTGTTTGTTGTTAATTCTGAGAACGGACTGAATGTTTGCAAGTGGAAAATACAAACGGGGACAGAAATTTTCTGTAGTTTTCTTTCTTTGTGGCAGCTAGACACCAACACAAGAGTGAGCCTTAGAAATTAATGATTCCAATGCTTATGATTTCAAAAAGAATCGGGGGAAATTATGGCATACATTTGAAAAGACATTCTGGAAGATGGTGTCTGCACTGCTTTTGTTCAGAATTATGCTGAAGAGCTGTTTATCACATTCCTAGGGAGCAATGACCCATCTCCCACGGCTATAGTCCTGACTTAGAGACTGAAAATTTGTAAGTTTATGGTGCCTATCACTGAGCCCTGCATGTGGTTTAGTTATAGAGCAGCAGGAAAGTAACACAAGTGAGTTTGTGTATTTGGTGAAGGTGGAAATATTTATGTGCTATTCTACTTGATGGAGAATTAAACTAAAGTGTGGATGAGGATGCTGGAATATGAGCCTGGGAGCACACTGCTGCAGACACCATAGGTGAGAAATGTGAGAAACCCGCACACAACTGCTGAAACCTGTGGTTTGCACAGGGCATGCCGTACTACAGTATCTGTAGGCCTGGAGCAAAGAATAGTGTTTCACAGCACACCTTTCAAACTGCATCACAGGGATCTGCCACCTTCTAGCTGACAGACTGCATATCACAGTTCCCACAAAATTAAGCTCAAGGGGAACACTAAACGCTGTGAATCAACTGATATCTTATTTTTTCCTTCCTTTTTTTGCATTTATTCCAGACTCTTCATTTGAGAGGAAGTGGTATAAAGCAGCAGTAAGAAGCTGCCAGAATACAAAAGACCAGCTCTCCCTGGCATTTAAAACCCCTTTGCAGCTTGCATGAGTCAGTGCTGATATGCTGTGATTGAGCAGACGACTTGTTAGTATCACAGAGTCCCTTTTGCCAAACAGTTCATGGCCCAACTGACAGAGGAAAGATACTAGCAGGTTTTGATTGCTATTTATATCCACTTTGCCTCCGGGCAAATCCTAATTATCCTTAGAATTAAGCACAGCCTCCTGAGCAAATGTACAGCTGCGTCAGCAGGGCTTTTTCTTTTGGCGGGCAGTGTGTGTTGTGTTCTAGTAGTTTGTCATCTACAAGTAGTGTTTGTATTCTCCACCTGTTACCCAAGCTTTTCTAAATCCTCGCATTGATCTAAGTCTAGCAGGTTAGCACAGGGAAGGAACTGAAATCTACTGGAGCTGATTTTTGCATTACTCACATCTTTCTCTGTCTGCAGACAAAGGAAGGCCAAGCTAATTTTTGAAGTGCAGTTTGTGGAACACAGAGGTGACATTACCACCAAGCTGTTTCTTATTGGACGTTATGGATTGTTGAGTAAAAAAGGTGGTGGGAAAGGTAGTTTGGGGGTGTGGAGTTATTTACAAAGACCATACAAAATCACATTCAATTCTGCTTTATCAACCCCAAGGGAAATTCTGGGCTGGTGAGACGTATCTTCTGTCAGCCAGGTTTGGGTTCTTGAGCAACTGATTCCCCTGTCTAGGTTCTCAATAAACGAAGGGACATTTACCAGTTCCTCTGAACAAAGGGAGTTCAATCCTCTAGCCCCTTTCACACACTAACTTTCCTCACAAGCTTATACACATGCAAATTTTTAGGTCAGGTCGATAGCCATCTCTCTTTTTCCTCCCTGTCCTAGAAAGGAGTACTGACAGATGATCACATCATTTTGCTTTAGTATTGCAAATATATGGGTAAGTGCAGGTTGCTTGTGCTGTCTACAGTTGCCTCGAGGAAAGGACTGGACTGTAGTGCAGAAAAATGTCTCAGGACATGCATGGGTACTGGTGCCATCCTGAAGCCTGTGCTCTCTACATAGATGCAAGCCATGGCTGCAAAGGTAAATGATACTGGGATCTATGCATTATTTATGGTAGAAAGGGTGCATAAGTGAGGTGACTCACAGCTAGTCTGTCTTAGCTACATTTTTTATGATTCTTTGCCTTTTTTTCTTTGTGCTGTCTCCTTTAAGGAAAGATTCAAGTGTAAGGACATGTCAGCTTCAAAGTCCAGGTGCTTTTGCCATGTATTTGTAGAAAAAAATCACTGTCTTTATATGAGCTGGGTCTTTGGAGCTTTATTCACTTAAGGGGATCTGGATTCAAACTCTAATCAGGTCATGAATGAAAATAGAGTAGGTGAGGGGAAGACACTTGAGAATTTATAATCTTATGCGATCTTTTTTATAATAGGACTTAAACAAATCCTTCTGGATCCCTAGAGGAGTTCTTAGCTTTCATTAGATGTTGACTTAAGTACCTTGAAAGGATCAGCTTTTCCAACATTTTAACCTCTTTCCATCACAAATTAGATGCTGTTTGCTTCCGTTTCCTCCCTTCCTCCACCCGTCCTTATTCACAGCACAGAGCTACTGCACAATTTGACAGCCTTTGCACAGAGATCGCAACTGGAATTACATGAGTGTAACAGGTCACAGCTGAGGTGTTCAGGCTGTGGGGGAAGCTTGCACAGCTCCTTATGTACGCGACGCCTTCCTTGCTAAAGCTGTTGCTGTTGTTAGTCACCAGCTTGGATGAGCAATAAACTCAGTGGTGAATTTCAGGCTAAGTAAAAAGAAGCAACTGCACTGGGACTGTCAACTGGAACAGCAGTGAGCACAACATCACGTCAGTTATAATTGCTCATAACAATGGAATTTAAAAATGGCTCAGCTTCAGATTCTCTGTGTTCATTTTCTACAGGGAAACAAGTTTGCTCGGCTTTAAAAGTGAGGCTACAGGAAATGAAGGGTGTCAGAGGTATAAAAACACAAGATTTTGAATGTGTGTGGGCCAGGATGATCAATATATGATACATGGCAGTTCATTAGAAGTGTGTCAGCAATGATACCTCACAGTCAGGGAGGGAGCTGAGGAAATGATGCGGCAGCCCTGCTGAGGTACAAGAGGTTTTAGATAAACAGAATGTGGGAGAAGGTAGGTCTTTCATTTATTCCCTGGGATACTGGAGGCAAATGTGGCAGTGGTGTCACAAGACTGTGACAACGCATTGTGGATGGATCAGCTTTGTCTCTTAGCTGGCATGTGCTAGTACATGACGAGACAAGTGCTGTTAATTGTGGTGATGTGTAGGAGCCCCGCCATAGCCCAGGAGATACATGGTGCCAGGCCCTGTTCGAAGGCAGAAAAAACAGAGTAGTCTGTTCCTAAGAGACTTAACCGTGATGCTTTTCTGCCTGAAAGGATACATTTGACATATTCAATCACCAAGGTAGGTTTACCTTACTAATTCTTCCTGATGATACGTTGCTTTGCCTGTATTATCCAATGAGCTCAGCCAACAATCAGCCTGGCTGACAAATTGCAAAAATGTTGATTAAGAGCTGAAAAATCTGATATGCTTCAGGCCTTCTTAGCATCGTTACAGACCCAAAAGGAGCCAAGATAAAGAAGCATTTTCAGGCCACTACAGTGAGAGCCATTGCTTCCTTGCCTTTGAAGACCTCCAAACATGTGAAAGCTGTGTTGCTTCCCCCTCCTTTCTGCAAATGGGAATTTTGTGAAATTGCTAAATAAGAGGCATCATATGTTTCATATAAGCCTTCCAGACCCTTGCCTTTCTCAGATGAGAACCTGACACGCACACCCTGGCTGCAGTGATCAGATTGTTTGTGCAGTCTTTTTTGCTTATTCAACATATTCCTATTGTGGATCAGACAGGATGAGAGCCACAGTGTGATGGAGTAGAGGCACAGAGGGCACTAGCTCCCTGAGGTGCTTTCTTGGGGTTTGAAGAACACAGCCTGACTTGCACAGTGCCCCACTGCAGGCTCACCAGCCCACAGTCCCAGCCAGAATTAGTTGTCTGTGCACAGAAGGCTGCAGCCAAAGCTGTGTCTTTCTTGTATTCTCCCACTTGGTACATGCCCAGTGCAACCAGTTCCCTTTTTGAGGCTCTGTTCCCCATCATCCTGGGGCTAACTCTTCCTTCAGAAGAAGATAAAAGGAGCTGCTGTTCACTAGGCAAATCCAGCCACCAAGGCCTATGAATTCATACATGGAGTTGCTCCCACGTTCCAGAAAGTGTTCCCACCCATGCTGAAAAGTTCAGCAAGGTCTGATGTAGTGTCCCTGGAGGATTCACCCCCTTTCTAAGGCTCCAAAGGACCTGGCTGCTGGAACACCAGCAGGGGTTATGGGTGCCCAGCAGTCAACTGAAAAGCAGTCTGAAAACTGTCAGCCCATAAGTAGATCGCTTAGCTGCAGGCAAAATTTGGTATTACTTAGATGTTTTTCTCTTCTTTTCATCTTTTGGTGAAACTTGTATTTCTTAGCAATCATCTATGAAGAGAGACTGTACAATGGCATTTCTACCCAGGCATGTTTCTTGTCTCTAGTATGATAAAGTAATGCTTTACCTTTGTTTCTAACACCATCCAGAAAGCTAATGGCATATGAATTTGGAACATTAGTAATTTTTGTTTTGCTCTGGGCCCAGGGCAGGTAAGGAAAGAGAATGATGTTGTGTGGATACATTATTTGGATCAGTCTTAGGTTTTGTTTGGTTTGCAGTCTGGTAGATAGAAGAGTCAGTTTGTTTCTCTTTGAGTAATTATTAAATGAATCTGCTTCTATATAAATGAAGTTTCCGGGACTGCTATGCCCTGAAACCTCTCCCTTTCAGAGCAGCAGCCTCTGGGTGAGGGGAGACTCTGCCTTAGTTAAGGAGATCTGAGCAGCTCCATGCTTCTGCCTCTGTCCTTACACAGCTCAATGCTGGGCTTCCTGGGGTTGTGCCTCTGCCCAGCTCTCCGTATCCATTCCCCACCACGTACTTCCTGCTAGCCTTGGCTGAACTTCCTTGCTCCTCTGATGGAGGGCATCTTGCAGTGGAAACCCAAATCCTGGCCCTAGCACATGCACTTGTATTCAAATGAAGGCAAACCATCCAGGAATTTTATTGTGAGAACGGTGTACAAATATAACCCTTTTTTTACGTTCACATTTTTTCAGTAAGGCTGAGTAAATCTTGTGTGATTAGTGAGTGTGATTCGTGGAGCTAGGAGGAAAAATAAAAGAAACATGCTCTCACCTGATGACTTACTGACCCCCTTCTGAAAACAAACAAAACCTGAAATGAAAAGCTAAGAAGCCAACAATAAAGCAAGGGCAGTACAGGTTCTAATGGCTGAAGTCCTTTGTAAACATGTTTGCAGGTATAACATTTTCCTATGTCTGTTCATCCATAGACATGGAGCAGAGGCGCAGGGCGAGGAGAACTAGCCCATTCTTATTAACATGTACCTGTCAATGCACACCCGTGTCACCCAGCGTGCATGCCTCATCACCTGAGGCTGTTCTGGCCTCTCCATTTCTTTGCATGCTTTCTCTCTCCCTCCAGTTTAGAGTGGGATTACTTGCTCACCAGGCTGCAGTACTTACTTGTGGGTGCAGGAGTCTTTTCTGTTCTCTAAAGCATGAGTAATAATGGAGAAAATCAATGCCAAGTGAAGTTCCTCAGGACGTTGATCATGCCTTTTAGGAATATACCACTTCCTGAGATGCAGGCTTAGCCTTCCACTGCAGAGAAGGCGAAAGAGAGTAGTGATGTAGTCACGGAGGTGAGAAGAAACCAAGGGTCAGCTATTAGGGACTAATACAGTGAAGCCCTCTCAACTGGCTAGTGAGTTCCATGGCTTATAGTGTTTAAGTAGGTGGAATTTTAATCATTTAATTACTGGTCACAGCCCCTGCACTGTGTCCTTGATATCCCTATTCTCTTTCCTGTTGTTGTGTTCAACTGCATCTTAAAACGCAACTCAAGTAATTTGGTGAAAATTGGAAAAAAGTAAAATTTATGGTTTTGAAAAGTAGCCAATTTGACACATAATAAGCAGCTAACTTGTCAGGCGTAACAATAAAATGTTGTTAAGACATCAGCATGGAAGAAGAGACTGCATATTAAGTTCCTGACAGTTGGATTCATGTTCACAGCTTTCAGAAGAAACCCAATAGCTTTATGAAAAGCATTATAATTTCTGTAGAACAAATAAATTTTACTTCAGTGCTCGTCTATGCCAACAAAGAATTATTTTCAAAGCTTTATCTTGATTCCTTAAAAAAATATTTTCTTGCCTTTCAAGAAAGCACTAGATTTTGAATAAACTTTATGCTAGACAGAGCTACTAGAAGACTATAAGAAAAAAGTTCTCTATAGCTGAACTATATTTCTTAAAGTTATGAATTTATTAAAATTTAACAATTACACTACTGGTCCTGAAATTATGCACAGCGTGACACTGATTCACTGAAAACCTTAGATGCAAAACATTTGGTGATTGAGTTTACAATGGTGATGGTGGTGTGATTATGTCCCACTTTTATCTGATTCCTTCATGTTTAGAGCATTTTCCCAGGACTGCAGAAACCTCTGGTTGAGGGAGATTAAACCCAAATATGTAAGAGCACTATGTTGGGGTGGAGCTTCTCCAGTACCTACTGCTGATCCTGTTCTGTGAATAAACTAGCTCCCTCTGTGCAAACTAGCCCCCTAGGAGAGGGACAAAGATGCTGATGAGGTTCAGAGGGTCCCCTCTCTACTGATGGTGGGTTTGCTATCAATATAGAAGGTGTGACAGCTCTAACAGGAAGGGTTACAGAGGGACTTATCTCAACACGTTCCCTAACCCATCACCTCAGGTGCTTGTCTGGGCTGGAGTAGGCCCAGAGCAAAGTTCACTTTCTGCCAGGCTTCCAGTGGTTCCAGTTTAATTTCCCATAAAGTTAATAGTGTGCACAAGCTACAAAAGTCTGTTCCCACCATGGCTGATGCTCTGGTAAATAATGACCTGGGAAGTGGTAATGAGTTCTCTCTGGTAATGATTTCTACCTCTCTGGCACAAGAGAAAAACAAACCTAAAACTATCACAACTTGGCAACTTCCACACTCACTGAGCATCCCTAGTGATACTTTGTAGTTCATTGCTAAGGGCTTAGAAGAAACTCAGCTTTAATTTTGTTTCTTTTTGTTGTAAGTGCCCTCAAATGGAATATATCAATTTGTGTTGAATGGAAAGTTTCATGTCAGATTTACAGTATTTTTACATGCCTGTAAAATCCTTTGATTTGGATTTGATGGATTTGAAGAAACCTGTCTCATCCTTTTCGAAGAGGATGAGACTGACACATTTAATCCAATTTGATCTGGACTGTTGACCTCAAATTACTATGGTACAGATATTGAACACTGAAAAATCACTCTGTCATAGGACTACATCGGGTCCTTCTGTCCATTTAGCAGAATGGAAATGTCACAACCTGCCAGGTCCATTACTGATTTGGAGATACTTTTGTGTCTTCAACCAGTATTTTCTCTAGATGGGTGCAGTGTTGCACTGACACTGGCATTTACACATGAATTGTGGAACCCTGCATCTCAGTTGAAGAGTATAATCTACCAACACCTGCCTGAATTGGGCATTTCCTGGGTAATCAAGCAATTTTCATGTAAGTCATTTTGCAATAGTAGTATTTTCAATTCTATAGACAAATGGTATGTGAGAGGCAGGACTCTGTAATTTAGTAGAGAGCAGCAGTGGGTGAGATTTTCTGTGAATTGCATGTAGTGTGATTATATGTAGGGGATCTGTTTTTTCAACTAATTTTTCAAAGACTGAATGAAAAGTTGGCATCATTATTTTGATTAGACTACATAAATATTTATTCTACTCCAATTAACAGAGCAACTCAACAGAGCAAACTCAAGTATGTTTGCTTGGGTTGATTTTTATTATTTCTGTGCAAATGGTTTCTGGAGGAACCATAAATACCAGTGTTACTTTCTTTCTCCTCCTTCATCCTTATCAAGTCTCTTCCTAACACTATTGCTCTGCATATTGTATATTGTAGCTCATCACAGTGAATCTCAGATGTAGGAGATGATAAAAAAAATTACTGTGCTTTTTAATCTGGGCAGAGTAGGCATTTTGGGTATCGCAGTTTTCTGGGGTGCTTACAGGAATATTTCTTCATTACACAGTTGTAATATCCTAAGTGTATGGGTGTTGTACTAAACTTTGGCTCCTTCTTTTAACAGGCTGTGAAAGAAGAGACCTCTTTTGTAAATCCCAGTAAGACCTCCAGCCTGCAGGACCCTAATGTAAGGTCTGTTGCTTCTTGTCCGTAGGGAAAACATCAAATAAATGCATGATATAGTGAGGCATTTTCCAAAAATTATCTCAGACAGGTGTTACATGTCAATTTGCTCATCATCCCCAAGTTGCTAGGTAAAGTTCACCAAGCAGTGACCTGAGGAGAAGGTATCTGTTAGCAGGGTGCTTATTTTATACACATACGTCTGATATAGTTGAAGAATTAATAAAAACTCAACTTTAAAAATCAGACCAAGTATATGTACTTAAGTTGACAAAAGCTCAAGGTAAAAAATAAGGTCTGGTGGCAAACTTAGAAAAGCTAATATAAAAATAAGTCAGTGTTCCTAACTTTTGTATCAGAAACATGCTAGCTGTCCAAGCTGGAATATCCTTGTGTTGGTGTTTTTCTGATGTGTGGAAAGGGTTTTTTTTTTCAGAAGAAAATGCCTTTAGTATACAGCCTTCAGAAAAACATCTCATTTGCAGGCAGTAGTGACTACTTTGGATTGTACTTTTATTTTGTTGACGGTAGATAATAATCTTCCTTTTTGGGGGTGGCCATTTTGAAGAGGCACATTAATTGTAAACATTATTTGGATGGCAGAGTATGCTGTTTTTCAGCAGGTGGTTAGAGAGGAGGTTACAGCATGGGTATTTGGAAATTGCTTGCCTCTATATGTAGGTAGTGTCATCACTTTGGACATCTTTAGTATCCAAATCTGAGAGGAGAGTTTGATGAAAAAAACCATGGATGTAATGCATGGCAATCACACTGGCTGCTAATCAGCTAATTATGCTAGTGTATATGCTATATATATGTTTATGCATATGTAATATACATACATGCTAGAGCACTAGTCATCTCATGATTTTATTTTATAACTTTCTAGTGGTGACTCTTGCAACTGAAAGCAAACATTTAAGCATTTTATAGAAAAGTCTGGATGAGAGGGGTAATGAATTATGTTTGACAAATCATTTTGAACTACAAAAAGAAAGAGTTATGGTTGTGAAAATTTGTCAACCCTTTTTTCAAATGTGTCTTTCCCATAAGGTAATAAATCAGCAACAGTCTTCAAAAAACATTTCATTCAAAAAATGCCTTTCTGGTCAGATTGGACTAGCAGAGCTGCTACGTTTGCTTAGTGAAAGCAGCTACCTAGAGAAGAATGGTGAAGATGCTTGGTGGTGCTGAGGCAGGAGGAGACATGAGAGGTGATGCTTTTGCTTTCCGTGGCAGTCCCTGACTTGCCTGCAGTGCAGCTGTTATTCCTGGTTCCCCACGTCTCTCATCTCAGGACACCCTGGAGAGCTGTAACTTCTAGCCTGGCAGGCTGTGATTTTTCCCATTTGTTTGTCCAAGTGACTGCAAAGTCTAGTTGATATTTAGAATCACCCACTTTCCTCCTGTGCCACTGCCCTTTTTAGACCTCTGCAAAACTTTCTTAAACCACTGACTAATTATGTATGTTACACAGTGGCCTATTTCTTTGTTTAATAGAACTGGGTGTCATGTACTGTCTTTGCCACAACACCTTTTGTTGGGTTGCTGTCACTTCCAGAAGCAGTTCAGGAGGACCTGGTTTGTAAAGCTCTGTGTGATTTGGTACTTGGCTACAGACTTGTTTTCCTTACCTTTGCTGAATTTCTGCATAACATCTACCCTTTCTATTTCACATTTTTTAATAGATTCTCTCCTGCTTCATCATGCTGAGCTGTAAATGACTTGTGTGAAGTACTATTCAACATGAGAAAGGATGCCAACCTGGCTGCAAAGCTAATTTTAATGTTTTATTTTGCACACATCCAAGCACATAAACTCATAAAAGCCACTTTGGAGTTCTCAGTATGCAGCAGTCTGGTGTATATTTGTCTAATATTTATTTTTATCTGGTTTATGTCAAGCATTGTTTCCCCTACAGTCAGTTGAGCCAAATGAAATTGTATTGTTTTATTGCTTTCTGTCTGTGTCCTGGAGGTGCAAATATACAAGTAATCAATGTTCAGGGATAGACCAATTTTAACAGTCTGCATTCAAAACTCAGAGAATAATGCAAAATAAATTCAGTGTCTAACCAATTCTCTTTCTCCTTCAAGTGGCTTCCCTCTCTTCAGGGACATACGCATCCTTGCAGACAGCCAGCATGTGACCTATTTGCCAATAACATCCTCTATAACCTCTGTTTTGTGGACTTGGATGGACATCAATAGCCTTTGCTCTGCTAAGAATTGCATCTGAGTAGAGCCAAGGGTTTGTTTGTAGTGCTCAAACAAGTCACTTAGGAGGTTTTATCTTCTTTAGTTGAGAAATACACAAGTATCCTTTATAAAAAAGCTCTCCCCTTGGAATATGTTTTTTATTCCTGCAAGTACCTATGCAGACATTCCTGCAGCAATACCTGTGTGGACGTTTGAGGAATGTTTGTTTGCTGAAATATCTTGCCAGCTGAAACTAGTATCTGTCACAGCTTTTCAAAAATACTCCATTCTTTTCATGCAAGGGATTTTTAGCAGGGAGAGTCACTGCATGTATTTGATTACTGATGACTGTACAATGCGCTAGCAAAATGCTCTCTTTCTTCCAAACTCAAGACGCTGGGAAATTTGTTCAGGCTAGCTAGTAAGCAAACATAGGCAGTTTTGACAATTAACTGAAGCATGAACTGTTCGTACAAATAGGGAAATGGAGGATGAGGAAGGAGGGCAGTAGTGCTTGTTTGATTAAAGAGCTATGCTCTCTTTGCTACCATTTTGTCTGCTCGTCCATTGCCATGGTGAATATTGCACTTCTAGTGAATTAACTGCTTGGATATGACCTGTAATCCCCCAGAGCAATTATTTTAGCATCTGCCACAGCAGACTCAATTTGGCTAACAATTGCTATAGCTCTTTGTAGAATTAGTTCTGGTTCAACTAGTAATTACTCATATGTATGTGTGGTATAGCTACTTTGATTACAAGAAGGTCTTCAATAATTTTGTTGGGCATGGCCTCAGAATAATGTTGTGCTTATGCAAAGCTGTCATTTATCAGCCAGTTTATTTGCTTGTTTTCTGCGTCTGTTGGCAAACCATAGATACTTCTGTATCTAACTCATTTTAATTATGAGGGGAAAAAACACAGCTGAAGCTGAAATCGTACTATTTTGTCAGCTTTCAGGAGGGGAAAGCTTTGAAAATTGCTCTGTCATTCGGTGCGCAGGCTGGAAGTGCAAGGTTGCATCCTGATCTTCCTGTTAATAGCTAACTTGTACACATCAGATTAAGCTGCAGGAGAGGATGTGGGACCACAGAATTTTTGCTTTTGGAGAGCAGTGCTGCATGTCTATAGCTTTCCCTCCTCTGGATAGTTTTTTTTTTTTTCTCCCAGACTGTTTCAAGTGCTGGTTCCCACATTCGGTGAGGAAAATGCTGGTGACTCAGTAACCCAATATGTGCTGCAGTGTCCTAGCTTACACTTTCTTTAATCCTCAGTTAAGATTGATAGAGCGCACCGTGAGTTGGGACGCAATCATACATTCCCCTTATTGACCCTGCTGCTTCGCCGATAACCCCTAGCAAGCAGCAGATCTGAACAGTGGCAGTGGGGAAGTCGTATGGTTACCTCAGCTGGACCCACTGGGCTGCACATGACAGAGCTGTCAGCTGAAGTCAAATGAGAGCAACTAGTGGGAGGGGAATTTCAAAAGCAGGTTAAGTAGGAGAGCCACGAGTTATCTTGATAAGACACAGGAGTCCTACCAAGAAGAGTTAGACGTATCTTTATTACAGCTCTGTTGTAACAGAACTTCAAAGCACACACATTTTCATCAACACCTAAGTAATACATACAGAGAAGTACAACCCCGCTATAGAGCTGGGGCATAAGCATTTTGAACAAGGCAGAATATAATGTTTGTTTACAGAAGAAATGCCAGAAAAAAACATGTTCTTTATGTACTTGTTTTGTCTTGCTTTTTATATTGCCTGTGTCTAATCAAGAAGAGATACAGTTAGTCTATAGTTACCACCTTGCGTAGTGAGGCATGCTTTGTTAAGGCATGTAGTAAAAATGTGTTTGTGTGAACATTGGTCAAGTTTGGAATTTGCAATGTCAGTCATTTTGCAATGGTTTTGAACAGTATTCCTTTTGGGGTGTAGCGCCCAGGTCTGCAAGGGAGGCAGTTATCATGCCAGTCCTTTTTATGGCCAGCAGGAGGAATTAATCTTCCACTATAGCTAGAAAAGCCTTTCTAACAGAACATTTTCTTCTTTAGTGTTGTAAGAGAAGTCTGTCACTGTCTGACACTGAATGGGCCAGAAGGGATTATGAGGAAGTAACAGAGGCATTTCCCTGTCTGTTAGAAACTTCCTTACACCCAGGTATCTGACTCGGCGTTCAGATGGAAATGTTAAAGAAGTGCTCAGGGAGAATTTACTGATTAGATATCTAATTTAATTCAAGTTTGAAGTTACTGCATGTTCTTATGTATAGTTTTGGTAAGGCTTTCATCACCTGCCTCCAACTGGGATTTTCTTGTTTGATTCTTTTAGCCTTGAGAGATCAGGGTTTAGGCTGTCTGCCAGAAAATTAGTATTATGAAGGAAGTATAAAATATTGTAGGAAATATAAAAATGAAAATTGTAGTCACCCAGTTTCTTATCAAAGTACTGATCAAATGTGTAAATGCAAGTTCCTGCATTTCTGAGGCAGGTGCCCAAGTGTTGTTGTCAAAAGCCCTCTTCAACAGAAGTCCTCAAGTTGACTGGTCAGCTATTACTGTTCTTGTCACTGTTGCCACTTGCTGTTGTGCGCCATGTGGTACATTCATGGACTGCAATATTTATTTTCCCTTATAACATGCTTTTGGATTGCAAACAGCTTTGGCGTGCTTTGCTTCCCACATGGTTCAGGATTTGTCTGTGGATTTCTTTCCTTTTAGACCAACTGCTGCATCACCCTTTGTTGATCCTTGTTATCCAAATTATCTCATCTTTCATAGGATTGCAAATAGCAATATTCTTCTTATGTTGGAGTAGGTATAAGCACCAGCTGGTGCTTTGTACATTCATTTATTCTAATTTTCTTTGTAAATCTTCCCATCCAAAACCGAATTACGTTATTACATTAAGACTAATTACATTAGGAGCTGCTCAACATGTAACGTAAAATTAAATGTTATCTCACAGAGCCTGATGATGCTGCACACCAGAAAATAAGGGTGGGAAATATTAAATTATATCAAGTTATACAGGGTACAGATGCATCAGGAGAAGTAATTGCAGGCACCCTTCTGAATGGCCAATGCAGAGTAAGCCTTACTCATGCAGATTTCAGAATATGATTCCCTGCTGTGGCTTGTGCATCTTCAGTAGACTTTGAATTTGGCTGCCTTTCAATTTACGTGAATATGTCCTACACTTTTTCTGACCAAAGTGATGATAGTTCTTACATATAACTTTCCTGTATCATCAAGGGAGGAGCATCACTCAAAGTAATGTCTGCATTCCTGTGTTTTTGTCTTTCCTTTCTCACGTACACAGACTATATTTGAGTTATCATCTTTTGGTATCTGAGCTAACATCCTGCTGACATACCTGGTGCAGTGTGAATCTGAACCAGATTTTCAGAGAACTTTGGCTTTCTGCAGGTGCTCTCAGGACATGACCATATAACCAAGAAGCAAACTGATGTTTGCCTAATTTGTACATGTTTTGGATCTGAAACTAACACCTCAGTATCTGTCTTTATATATACACTTCCAGTGAATGTCAGGGTAGCTTTCCAACAGCATATAGGTATGTGCTCAGGGAGTTTGTTCTAGCTTATCCAACAATATGTACTCTGAACACTGACTTTTTTATTATTTTCTTTTTTGTAAGGAAAGCTAGGGTTCTGCGGTGGGAGTAGTATTCTTAGAGAAGTGGAACTTATTATACAGCTGCTTACCAGCTGCTCAAGACTTCAAGGTACAATAACTGATTTTTATTTAGAAATTTCAATTGATAGAGAAGGCTGTGGCTCACAAAGCTGTCTTGGACACTATCTAACAGCAGTTCTTAAAAAGACTGCAAACTGATACCATGGAGTTTCTAGGTAGGTAGGTAGTTTCTAAGCATCACAGAACTGAAGTTTTGGACCAGGCATCCAGCAAGAGCTGTGGTAGATGTCCACGTTGACATTTGGAGGCTAATAGGCATGTCACCCGATGATTATGGACAGCTCGTTTCTCCAAGTCAAAGACTTCAGTTCCCTAGAAAAACAGATATGTACAAAAACTTTTTGGCAGGTGAGAATTAAAGCTGATCAGAAACTATGTGCTTGGTTTGATCTGACATAAGCTTCAGTGAATTCAAGCAGGTTGTTTTCCTAGAATCTGAATGGACTTAACTCTATGAGGCAGAGTCTGAAACATAACATTTAAGTATCTCCTTCTAATGTATTGTGAAATATTCTAAGAAAACTAAAAACATTATCTATGTTGACTTCTTCCTAACAAATAGTAATTGCTTTTATAAGAAGTTCCTTTTTCATTCAACCTGCATCCTAAAAAATAAAAAACATTCATTCTCCAACTGGAAAATAATAGCCAGCATTTCCCAATACAAAATGAATAGCTAAATACACAGCAGCCTGGCCTCAATCCAGTGAACAGGTTAATGGATCTGCTACTCTGGCTTTTTGTAGGAAACCCATGCAGTAATTTCTGCGTCAAAATCATAATTTCTAGCTGAAATCTTCTGTACCCTTTGCATGCCAGTCTTCATTACAGATTGCAGATAGGGCACCTCGATATGTTCTTTGACTTCATTCCCAAGTATTAAAGACCACTTTGTCCTGTTGCCTGAAGTCAGATGCTGATGAATTATTTGTAATTGTATTCTTAATCTCTGAACTGCAAAGAAAGGAGCAATACCCAGACCTTTCAGATTAAGTTAAATTGATGAAATAACCCACTCAAGGTGCATGTCTTTGGCTGTGTCCCTTAAACTGTGCCTAGGCTCTTTGGAAACCACAGCATTTATAGTGACTGTCCTGGTTGCTGTATGGAGAGAGAGAGGATTTGTAGCTCAGTTTAACCTTAGGTACTGGATGTTGACCTGCAAGGTTACTCTGAGCTGGGGGAGAGCAGTTTCTGTATCATCATTATCTATCTGTCAGACCATGGGAGCATCACATTTTCATCTAGACTGCAGATACATTTTCATTATAAGGACAAGGGAAGGGAGAGAATTTTTTCCTTGAAAACAAAAAGAACTCAAGTGAGGAGGGTAAGGAAAGCCCGCAAGCTGTTTTTTGATTAGGCTGCTGCTCTGTAACAAGGAGGTTTGTTCATCTGCAATCTATATGGGAGGGTGAGAGGTAAAAAGAAGAAAAAACCTTTATTCAGAAAGTTTGATGCTGGTGATAGCTTTCAAATGTCCAAATAACTTTTTGGAGAGCTAACCTGACTTCTGAGAAACACTACTTTATTGAAGCAAAAAAGCACGTATTATTGTTTCTTAACTTCAGATGGCCATTACTTTGGAAAAGAATTAAGTGTGAAACACTTAGAGAACTGACTAAGAAAAGATTTACATGTTTGTGTGTGTTTGCTTAGCTTATTAGGCTGTATCTTTGATACACACAAGAATGCATCTATCAAATATTTTTCCTCTTCTTTCTTCCTTGCTTTTCCTTCCCAAGATTTCACTACCATATTTTCACTCAAAGCGAGTTCTGAAACCAAAAATCAGACGGTGTTTTTTTGGTTGGTTGGTTGTTGGTTTTTTCCCCTATGACTCGGTACCCGAAGGCAGGTCAACCTTCATGCAGATGGCTGTACCCTTGTAAATCATGGGGCTTTTAGCTTCTGCCTCTTGGCCTTAGTCTGGGAGGGTGGAGGGAGAGAGATTGCTCCAGACAGCAAAATCAGCACAAACAGAAGGGAAGAGGACAAAACCTGTTAAAAACAAATGCAGAAAGCAGGTTCCCCCAGCAGACTTTGGTGGCTTTAAAATTCTATACTGGATCCTCCAGGGAAAGAGAAGTTATTTCATCCCTTTCAGCTTATTAGGTGCCCAATCACTTGCTCCCACACAGCCCACTTGCCACATTTCAAACAAGTATGGAGGTCTGCCCAGAGCTGGCTTAGTGGACGAGGAGGGCATGTCAGTCTGTAGAAGCCAGGGTGCACCAAGGGGTGGTGCAGGCAGCAGCATAGCCCCAGCCCTCTGAACCAGTCTGCCCATTACAGCTGGGCCAGGGTGGGGTGAGATACCCTGAGTCCCTCGGCACAAGCATGTACATCATGTCCCCAAGGAATATTATTCAAGCTAAAACAGCGGACATCTGTGGTCACTTGAAATGTTCCACAATGCGTGTTTTTTGTGAGCAGTTTTGGTTTCAATAGCCCTGTTGGCTGCTCTGAGAACAAAACAAATTCCTCGGGTTTGGGGGGATCTCTCTCTATGACTTATGTTCCTGTGCAGGCTTGTGAAACGGGCCGAAGCCAGTTCAGTGGAGCATGCTGGCTGCTGCTCAGAAGTGTGCTGGGGCTCTTAGTGCACAGGCAGTTTCTGATGACCTGCCACTGCATGCTGACATTCGTGGTTGTTATTGTCATTCTCACCAGGAAGTGACAGATTTTTATGTAAGGTGCCAGGTCATTAAGTAACTCTGTCTTGGTTCAGTACCTTCATTTTTCTGCTGTAGTGGTTGGATACTGTTACAGGAAAAAGGTTTCTTATGAATTAATGACATCGAAAAATATCCTTATAAAGGAACTGTAATACACTGCACATTTTCTTTTTCGAGTCCCATTGATCCTTCAACGCTTCAGGTTTTGTTCAAGCTATATAGTTTATATAAGACTATAGCTATGTAGTTTATACAGCTATAAACTACAAATGGTGATATCTACATATAATGACAATTTAAATAGCTGGTACAATTACAAGGCTTCTCTTCAAGAGCCATTTATTTCTATATAAGATAATACATTCTAGCTTAGAATTCAAAACATAACAATAGATGTTACTCTGCTTTATAGTTGCTTCTTTTTCAGGAGTATCAGTGAGATCTTTTTTAAGAGTTTGTATGATATTAAAAGTCTGCCATTTTTAAACACAGATCAGGCTCTGAGTGGATCAAGATGAGCACTTCGTGCATCTTGTTGCTGATGTGAGAGTAGGAACAGCCTTGAGCACTTTCAGACTGAGGAAGAGTGTTTGTAGATGAAACAGGAGGTGTCATGGAATTTTTAGGCTGGTGTGAAAAGAGCTAACTTAGCAAGGTTTTAATGAGGGCAAAAATCCAGCTCTGCAGTTGGTATGGCTAGTCTAACATTTCATCTCATGCTAGTGGCCTCTTCAGGTAGAGGCATTGCCACTGCTCCTTTTCATTCAGAGGTAGCTTGAATTTACACCCTAGCTAACCTGCAGCTTCTCAAATGCGTCATTAAATAGCACTTGTGTCTCTCCCAGAGGCCTGATAACTATCAGGACAAAGATAGTCACTGCATCCAGCCTCCAACAAAAATGATGGCAACATTTTATAATAAAGGGAAAGAAGTTTTTGCTCTTAAAATTGTGTTGCTTTTGTAAAACAAGTAAATGGGATACTTAACTGGCGTGTTACAAAATACAAGTAAAGTTTATCTGAGCAGTTACAACCACTGAAACAGGAGTAGGTGTGCCCACTGTTACTGTATCTTGGCTTTTTTTTTCTATTGTTCACTTCAAAATTTGCAGCATTCAAAGGAAAATAATAACTTTTCCATCGATTTGTTGGATTAGAGAGTAAGACGTGTTTGGGTCTCAAACACTTTTAATCACAGTTGAGTGAATTTTTTTATGTGGAACATTTTTCAGGATTAATTCAGACTTAGAACTTTTAAATGTTTCACATATAAAATCAGTTTCATAACTCACTTTGAAATAATTATAAACTGCTTTAGTTACAAAATTGCACAATATCTGTTCAAACAAAAGTTTGATTTTGACAATTGAAATAAATGCTTCGAAAGTCCCATCTCCTGCGCTTTTTTTAAATTGCAAAACATGAGATTCAAAAGGAGATATATAGGCTTTGAAAAATGAAACTTTTTAAAGGAACTGAAATTATCATTTCAATTCTTCCTTTGTGTGAAAATATCTGATTTACTTTCATTACAGATTATAAAGTTGCCTTGAGAAATTTGAAGTAGCCATGAACTGGAAATATATTTGTTACCAGCTTTGCTGTTGCACACTGCTGTTTCCTGAACCCCTTGATAGTATTAGTGCATCACTTGTTATCATTTTGAGGAAACATTTTTCAGCTCCCGTGTAGTTTATACTGCTATTTTTGTTCCTGCTTTCACTGGTTTGATGAAAAGATTTAAAGCTTGTGAGTACCCTCTTATAAAGGTATTGGAGAATTGTGAGGACTACTCCTTTGAAGCAAGAATTTCAGCTAATGTATTTCAGGAGACATGAGGTAAAAATAGTGGCATTACACACATTCACACCCCTTGAGGATCTGACCATCAGATCTAGTTTTTAAATGGATCTTAACATATTTATACTTCTTATGTCAGAACTTGAATTGAAAATCGCTTTAGGTAAATAGAACTAGTAATTTTTTTCAGTTGTTAAAAGCTACCTTTGTTTGAGCAAAGTTGTCTAAGAAAAGAATAGCTAGAGCAGTCATCTACAATGAAAATTACATTGGAAGTTTCCATCACGATGTTGATTTCCAGATCAGACATACTGACTTCAAGATAAAAACAAGACGATTTGGACGCTTTTCTTCTCTTATCCTCCCTTTATTTGCCAGCCTAACAAGCTCAGCAAAACATCTGAAAATCTGAATGGATTGTTCTGCATTAATCTCACTGTGAATCTGAGATATAAATGACTGGCCCTATTGGAATTTGGGAAGGGGCAAGATATGAATCTTCCTGTTATCTGTACTGACTTCTTGAAATTAATGGGATCAAAAAGCAGAAAGAAAAAATGACAAAAATTGTTCCATGAGAAGTGGAACTTTATGTATAAACTTTTGGGTTATGAATTACGTACGCCGGTTATACTCTAATACTTACTTCCCATTGCTCCATCTTATGCTCTGTGACCTCCCCAAAGACTGAAAAGCACCGCCAAACTGAAGATATAATCTGAAGGTTGTGCCATCCCAGTAGGTTCTGTTGTAGCTGGACAGCAGGTTCAGAAGTTACTGGGGAGAGTTAATGAAGTTTAAAACTTACAAGGGCATCAGAGGGAGCTGCAATTGTGAAAATTAAATATGCTTATCTTATTATGGCTTTGGAAGACTAACACGTTGCTAAGACTCAAAAAAATCAACCCAAATTTGTAGTGTTAGAGACAACATTGTGCCACTTCTGCCAGTTGTGGATGTGCCTCAGTGCATGAGCAGTCCCACTAGCAGTCAGCAGGGCTGTGGAAGTACTTAGTATCTGACTTAAGATTCGATGGCAGAATACCATTTCACAAATTCTCAATCAATACTTTCAAATTAATCTCTTAATGTTTGGCACATTTATTATGTTTATAGCATTTGTAATACACATAGGTGTATTTAATCATAATGTGTTGCTTCAAACAAAAGCAGTAGATAAGATGATTCATGTGTCTTTGTGCCACTCAAGCTCACAGTTGAAATGGTTTCCTCCCAAGGCCATGAAGATCTTGTATCTAGTGTTTATGCTATTTGTACTCAAGTGTTAGTTAACTCTACTAATAAATGGTTAAAGAGGAGATCCTTTTGTGTGGGTCTCCTCATTCCCGTTTCTATACTTTGCTGGAGATCTGCAAATGTGTTTAACATTCATGAGCATCTGAAACTTGTCTGAGTGTTGCTTTTTTTCTAGCAAGCCATCTTTTTCTAGCAATCCTCTTCTTGGATCAAATCCATTAGTTCATTTCCCTTGAGCTGCTCTTTCAAATGCAGAAGGATAATGTTTAATTTCAGGTAAAAACTATTTTAAACAGAGCAGGCTTCACTATTCATAAAATAGTTTTTCGTTAAATGCATTTTTTGTAAAAGTATTTCTGACATGACTGAATTGCTGGGCTGTTATTAAAATGTTGTATTTTGGAAACAGTGACATTTCCACATGGTCTCTTACATAGGCTCTGCATTTGTAATCAGTTGCTGCTTTTATAAATGGTATGCAATGCACAGGAGGGTGAGTTCGCATATCCTTTTCTGTTCATGCACACTGGCTTGTGAACTATAAATGGAACAAAAGGATGAACTTCAATGAGCACTTGCCACTTTGCAAGATAAATATGTGTTGATGGGTTAGAACTTTGTTGATATGCCTGAAGTAGTTTATAAATAAAGACTGTGCCACATGTATTTTTCTTGTTATTTTTAGAAGTCCTGCTCCAGTGCGACCTGAAACTACGCCATCAACTGGCCCTACAGAAAAGCAGGAGATTAAAGTTTCTCGTGTGAGGAAGTTAACGAGGCAGTACAGTTTGTGAGTAACGTGTAGCATGGTCTTTGTGTTTTTGCCTACTACAGCTGAAAATGAATGGGGATGCTAATTATTGCTCTAGCTATGCCTTCTGAAAGGCATGAGTGCAATTACATGATAATGATCTTATACTGATACAGTTCCTTTCATCACTGAGAATCTTCAAGCTTTTAATACAAAATGAATTTGCCGGCCCTAAGCAGTTGCTAACCCTCAGCACTGCAGGCCTGCTGCCTTTTTCTGAGTTTATAGGTTAGGAATTAAAAAACTCTTTTCCGCATGAAAAGTCAAAGACCTGGTGTGAGCTGGAGCAAGCTGCTGTGTCTGCTTCATTACAACCCCATTTGCAAAATGAGGAAAATAGTCCTGAGTTGTTGGGTGGTCAAGCTGTGCTGTCAGCCATTATTTCTCAGAAAGTGCGCTCTCTCTCTCTCTCATTTTGTCATAAGCGGAAATTACTGGCTGTAGCTGTAGCAGCTCAGCAAAGTCCCTTAGATCTGGTAAGAGTGATCTGTGATGTGTGCCTATAGGGCTTTGGCATCCCATTTACACATATTTCATCCGATTTGAGAGTCTCTAGAGATGTGAGGTACCGAAGAGATGTGGAAATAAGTTTGTTGATTTGTCATTCATATGAAAGGACAGGCAAAGCCACCAGAAACTAGGGAAAAAAAGGGATAATGTCAGCATAAACTAATTAGTACAAGAACGCCAATACCATAATGAAGAAAAAAATATGTATGCTTTCTACATGGAATGGCAACTGTTAGTCCCTCCAGCAATTTAACATTCTAGCATCACTAAATATACAGCAACATTAGCAAAAGTTTTTCTTCTCTCCAGAAAGATTCTAATGAATTTCAGTATGTAATTATTTTCTGTCTCACTATTAAGAACACTGGCTTTTGTTATGGAAAAAAAGTAACAACCTGCATCACGAAACCCAAGAAATTATTCAGGAGAAGAAACAGAAGAATGAATCAAATTGAAACTAAGAGGAAAATGAGTAATTAGCCAAACTGGTATTTGTCCAAGAGACCAAGGCTGACATACAGGAACACACAGCCACAGCTTGGTCAGCAGACCACATAACATTCTGTCTTTTACTATGATACATAGAATCGTAAAATTGGTTGGAAATAGATTGGAAAAAAACTTTAAGATCATTGAGTCCAACTATTAACCTAGCACTTCCAAGTCCACCACTAAACCATGTCCCTAAGTGCCACATCTAAATGTCTATTAAATACCTCCAAGGATGGGGACTCAATCACTTCCCTGGGCAGCCTGTTTCAGGGCTTGACTACTTTCTGTGAAGAAATTTTTCCTACTACAGGAGATGGGAATTGTCAATTCAAGCTTGGAAGAGAACTCAGTTTCCCTTACTGTTTGCTAATCCTGAAGGTAATGTGTGACAGGGAACTTGGCAGCATTTGGTAGGAGAAGTTTCCTAAGGCCTGAATGAACCTGCTCACTCACTCTGCCTAGCATAGTTCAGACAGCAGTATGCTTTTCTTGAACAAAACACCACTTCTACGTCTTTTTCTACAAGCCAGGGGAAGGAAATCTCCTACATATTTCAAGATGCATCTGATTTTTCAGAGTTTTGTATAATGCAGGGACCTGTAGATAGCAGTCAGCAAAGGAAAAGGCTGTGACATTGAGAAGAACCAATTATTTGATGCTCTTCATATAGCAGGTAATGCAACGGGATGTAGCGGTTGATCCTATTCTTTGAAGACACTGATGTGTAAGGACAGGCAAGAATTAATGTTCTACTGCAGGTATAATCACAGGTTTTGTACACACACTTGGAAAAGTTTTTGATTTAAGTTTTAACCTAAACAGGTTGTTAAACCTGGTCCTCAAATACTGCTACATGGCAAATGTAGCTACTGAGAAATCAGTTTGTAAGAATCTGGATGAAAAAAATTGCTCTTGGGTAGGTTACTGCTGGAGAGGGTGTGTTTACCATTAAATAGAAGGTAACAACCAAAGGAGAGCTATAGGTAATAGGACATCAAATAATGAAAATAGGTACCTCAGGGGGTCATCCCTGAAGCGATAGCATAATCAGCTATTACTAGATCGTTCTTGTCTGAGAAAGTGTTTAGTTAACCTGCTCTTAAAGGGCAAAGAGAAAATCCTTGGACCAGAGACCAACACCTCCCTTTTCTGTACATGAACAGTCGGCTGGTCCCCCAGAGCTGCTGAGCACCTGCAGAACAAGTGGCCCCACGCACTGAGGGAAGGAGGAGAGGGTAAATGAAAATGGGTGAGAGGTTGTCCTCGAGAGAAGGGAAACAATGCCAGGGGCCACTGCGAGTAACAATGCCACATATAATTCAGTAGTGTGTGGGCAGAGGAGAATGTGAGAAGGCAAGAGCTGAAGTGATGAACAGTGCGGCGGGAGGCAAGTAGAATGGAAAGGAGACTAGAGGCAGGGTCATGTGGTGGAAAAGGCGGTGGTGTTGATACACACACACAGACAAGCAACATTTAAACAGTATATTTTAAAAAAATTATGTATTCAGGAGTGAATTCTCAATTTTTGATTGTGATTTTTGAGGAACCAGTTCTGAGCATGCCTTGCCCCCATGTGGATTTTCAGTTGTCCGGTGTTAGTCATGAGGAACAGCACATAAACACATCTAACCAAACTTGTCACCTATGCTATGCTCGTGTGTAGGGCTGAAGAGTCATTAGTCAAAAATACAGGCTGTGATATTTTTTAATTTTTTTTTTGGCAGACCCAAATTCTATGCAATTGAAATTATCTTGTGTCTGGAATGCAAATACAGGAAATGCAAAGAAACAGTGATGGAGTATTGTGAAAGAAATATAGTGAGAAAGGCCAATTCTCAGTCTTATAGCTAGCATGCTAATATTTCATGACTGAGAAGACTGGACCCCAACCCTTAGCTTTGGATCACAGACACTAAGAAGCCTTTCTGAACTGGCAAATTCTCAACAGTTTTCCACTTCATTGTATGCAACAGAGCAGCTTTACCCAGCAAGGATACCGGTGTGTTCCAGCTGAGAGAGGGAACAAGGACTGATAAAATGTCAGCTACAATGTTTCTGAGAGATTAACTAGGTCAACAGCCCAACTCTGGCTTGTTGCATTAATAAAACATCTATTGAACAGGTCCAAAAGATTTTGCATTTTCTTTCCAGCATAAAAACAGTGTGTTGTACATGCTCTGGTGCTGAATTCTATCCTTATTCAGAAGAAGTAAAAAACGAAGTTGGAAAAGATAACATTAATCACCATAGCTTTATATCATAATAAAAAAACCCATCGCTATCACCCAAACAACCTACCCTAAGGCTGTGTACCCTGTTATGTCACGTAGTTGCCGTACCGTGTGGCCCAGGCATGCCGTCTTCAAGTAGCACTAAACCAAGTACTGTTCAGTTCTGGAAATGTCTGTTATACTGGCATGGCAGGCTTCTGTGCACTGTGACTACCTAACTGGTAGTTAAAATTGATGCCATTTTATAAGAAGTATTTTTTCTCACCATTTTTTCCCTCTCTTTAAACTGTCAAGCTGTAGCCTTTCCTTTTAACACATCAGTCCTGGTAATACAGATTCTGTAGGCCAAATTGTGACTCTTTTTACCTCCACGCAATTGCAATTAGCAATTGGAAATATTCTTGACTCAGGGCTGATTGATCCCAATCATTTGTAGTCAATGGGACTCTACAAAAGTAAATGAAGATATAATATTCTCTATTGGCCTTCATTTAGAGGTGACAGTAGGTGAGACAAAAGAGTTCAGCTTGATGGCCTAGAGCCCAAGGGAAGCATGCAATCTGGTTTTAAATAAAATATTTTCTTTGTAAATGGAATAAATGGGACATGAAAAAGATACCCTCACAAGAATGTTTCTAAAGAGCTCATTTTGGGAGTCAATCAAAGTCCTTTAAAAACAGTTTGAAAACAATAGCATAGACTAGCTGAGTAATAGGCATCAAATCTTCCATTGGTCTAAAGCCAATGAAGCAGTCAGTCCCATGGATGAATTGAACCAGATCTGTTCTTATCAATACTGCCAGCCTCTGCAGAAAAGAATGAAGTACAGTAATATCAAATAAGTTCATTTATGTATATATACATACTTCATAGAAACACTGCTTGCACATCATACCCGTAAGATTTCCATTTGCAGATGGGAGTTACCTAGCCAATCCACTTCTATGGAATATTTAAAGCTTAAAAATCTAATTTACTTGAAAAGTTAGTTTCATTACAGATGGAAGAATAAATAGAACTCATTGCAAAGTACTACAGCTGACAGGTTACCAGGGCCTCCTCCAGCACAAGTACTGTCAAAGTCCAGTGACATATTCTAGTGAGAAGATCTGTCTGCTTTTATCAACTGCAGTGATGAAGATGACCTTCCTCCAGCACTGGCAGCAGCAGCAGCATCGACACCTGTGTCTTCAGCATCTCCTGGGTCACAGAAAACTTGTACGCCACAGACATCAGAAGGACAAACACAGGTTTCACCTGGTGGCAAGGTAATACACAAAGAAATCAGCTTATTTCTGTTGAGAGAGTATTCAGGAGGGGACAGAGGGAGTTGCAGATAACATGTTCTCCTCGGGTGGAGTAAGTCCACGTTTAGTAGTTTTTAATGCAGAGTTGCAGTAATACATTTAACCTGTTGTGTAAGAAATGTTTAGAGCCTGCTCCAAGGCCCAGCTAAAATCAGTAACAGTTTCTCATCAACATTAGGGGGCAGTGGATCTGGATTCAGTTAATGTTTACCTTGGTTTCAAAAGTGCATAATTTTGTTATCTGTCTTTCCTGAATAGCCATCCTTAAAAAACATGGTGGGAAATTTGAAATACATTTGGCAATCTATGCTTTAATGAATTAAAAAAAGCCCAACCAAACAACAAACAGAATTACAGAAATTAAATGGGTTTTTTTTCAATGCTGGGTTTCTTCTTTGCCCTTAGAGTTCCACAGATGCTGGAAGTACCTTTGCTTTGGAGCCAGGTGACCTCCTGATGGATTTCACAGAGGCCACACCTATGGTAAATAGTTTCAGTTTGCAACCAGGAAAATTTAACAGTTTTCAATAATTTTTCTGCAGCTAAGAGAATGAGATACTGTGCAATGTGTTGGATAGTGCACAGGAATGACATAATTTTCCTTGATATTGAATGCATCCTTCAAACTCAGCTCAGTATCTCTGAAAATCGGTCCACAAGAACAATGATCTTCTGTGTGCTTTTTTTTTATTGTTGGATAACTTCTCATTTCTCTCTCCTACCTGGGTATCTCTACACCTTGTTGCACTGGTTTCAGGAGCTTCTTTGTCCTTTTAACGTAGGTTCCTAATGTGATCACAGATTGCTTTTGGGAGTGTTGTCTGAAAAGTCCCTTCTCCCCACAAGTTTTCTTCAGACTTACCCACTAGACAATCCAAAGACGTGTACCTGCACTTCCACGTTTCATTAGCAGATTCCTTTGCTTCACTTTAAGGCAAAATAGTCTATAACATGTTTATTATTAACTTCTTTTTTTTAGAGGAACGTGTTTTGTTTGTTTGTTTTCTTAAAAGCCAAGGAGAGATGCAGGTCCCACTGAAGTCAAAATGCTCTCCAGTGATCCCAGGATTTCATCTCTGATTCCGAGCAGATTACTTGAAGGATCGCAGTATGATCCTTAACTTTCTCCAAGTCATCCTGCATTGCAAATAGCTCTAATGCCAGATAGCTCCTCTGCTGTCCAAAGCCATTTTTGCTGTCTTCTACAAACCATGTTTAAAGCACATAAAAAGCACAACAGGGAAAGTACTATGTTTTTGGCATAAAGACTTTCGTATTAAGATACATTAAGAGTATTCTGTCCTGGGCATTGCTTTCACTACATTCTTAGGTCCTTGTTTACAGTTTTAGAAAGGCGTTGTGGGGATGTACCTTTTGCTTCAAAGACGGTGAGGTACCTGTCTGTAAGTAACTGCGTGTGTCCTGTTACCACTGGGTAAGAGATGTGGCTTCCCCTGCAGGTCTGATGAAGTGAAGGCTTACCCCTCCTAGGCCTCTCCCTACTTCAAAAAAGGGATGTGAATATTCAGCTGTGGCTTTTTTGGCTTCAGAGGCAGGTTGAGGTGGGCACAGGGTGTACTATGCCTAAAGACTTGCTGCTGTAGATGGGAAGACATGTTTGACGTAGGGGACTGGGCAGAAACTAGGGAGCAGCTGAGACTGTGCCTGGTATACCGCAGTTTGGGAATGGACACCCCTCCCTAGAAGGACAGCGAGATCTGCAAAGCTGTCCTCTCATATGTAGTTTCAAGCCTGTGGAATTGTTTCTTCACAGAGTCCTTGAGGGCACTTGGTGGTCCTTCTATAACTTCAGAGGTTCAATAAGTATGTTCATCACCTTCCATCAAAGTGCTAATAGATTTCTTATTCTAAAAAACATTATACCGTATCTTCCTGTGTTAATCAGAATTTTTTAAAATGAGGCATGGAGGCTTAAGCAACTGACCTGCTCTAGGCAACATAGGATTGTTTTTTGTTTCCATTAATAGAAGTCAGCATTACACACTTTTCCTTTTCCAGCTGAGAATACGAGTTTTTTTCCCTAAATATTTTACCTAATCATGCTTTCCCCTCCCCTACCCCACCGTCCGCTGACATAATTTATCATGCCGTATGTTCATAAACTAACCTTCCATGACTTTCTTGGGTTTAATATTTTGGAGAGCATGTACTGCACAGCATCAATCAGCCCTCATTGTTTTGTTTAACATCTATAAAGGTCAGCTTGTTCTCTACAGAGCAGTTATTGTTTACAGACCTTTCTCTGCAATTTCACTGGCTGCAGGCTGCTCTCCATTGAAGTTTGAATAAAAAGTTTACTCTTCAGGGGGAGAGGCTCCAAACAAAGGCAAGCTAAGGGGAAATGTGTAACTTTGAGCCAGTCTGATTATTTAATAATAGGGTCAAGATCATGTACAGCTTAACATCGTGCTGCTGTCGGTGGTGGTAGTGTGCTGGTTTTACATGCTATGACCTGGCCCTTGGGGTATTGCTTGTTTGTTGCACCCATTTGTTTCACGTTCAGTGACAGGTACAATATAATAGGTGTCATTCACGCCACTGGATTTGGGGTATTTGCCTGAGGTGATAGTGTTGGAAATTCAGGTTCCTACACAGTCAGGGGGTTTCCTGCAGAGGGGTGTTAAAACAGCTGTCTTTGTCATCTGGACTAGATGACAAGAGACAAGGCACATAAATTAGACACCTAAAATCAACTTTTTTTTTCTTTTTTTTTCTTTTCATCATGATATATGCTGCCAAATTTCCCCAGTTCACTGGAGAGCTGTTAATTTGAAGCAGTTTCAGTCTTCCTCCCTTCTCTTCTATAATTTTACTGGTAGAGAGTGATTAATAGTTACTGACTCAACTGCATGATCTTTGTTGTTCAGTGTCTAATCAATGATGCTTCTTGATGGCCTTGGGTTTTATCCGTGTTTTGCTGCTGTTGCCCATATAGTGGAAGCTTTAATGCATGCTGAGAGTTACAGTTAGAATTGGAGCTCACAAAACCAAATTAACATATAAAAATGGAAAGATTAGTGAATGGGTTGGATTAATAGGATTCATTCAGGCTGCCGTGCAGGGATCAGAGCAGTCAAATTTGTCTACTTAGTCAGCCTGGAGGAGCTACTGTGATACATACACAAGAACCATCTGATCTATAATGGTCACTTAGTCATCAATACTTAGACTGCCAGTAACAGCAGAGCAATTGATGATTTCAGAAAAAAAATATTTCAGGAAATAACTTTGCAGAAGAAATAATGTACATTTACTAATGCAAATTGCCTAGAAAGAAAGGTGCCTTTTTGTGCTCTGCACTTCTCAAACCACGTGGTTTATTCACATTTCATTTTTCAAGTATATCTTACAATTAGTTGACTACAATGCATTACTTGCTGTCCTTAAAAGTGTGGTAACATGTGCAGAAGAAAATCTCTATGTTTTTATACCACTCCATTGTGACTTTGAGCACTGTACCTGGCTTGTATATAAACAAGATTTAATCCCTCCTGCTTCTATGTTTCAGAAAAGAAATAGATTTTTTTAAAAAAATACAGAATTATATATGAAGAACTGTAGTAACCCATTATGAGCATCTTTATTGTGGTTTATAAAAATTAATTTTATCAGTGTAGTAGGGTCTTTCTGCCAGCCCCCATACCCCTTGTGTTTCTAGCTTTTATGGAACTGGAAATCAGAGCTTGAGCTTCAAGCTATTCTGTTCCAGATTACAATCAGTGTGATTTGTGACATGGGTATGAATGCAGAGCTGTCTTGTTTAATTACAGAAAGCTCAGTCCTACCACCCTAAATGAATGTAACAGCTGCTACACCATGCTGACAAATACCTTCTCAACCAAAAGAGACAGTGTGCAAACTTTGGCTTGACCTAATTGAACAGGAAAAAAGAAATAAGAATGAACAGTTCTGTATATAAAATGTAGCTATTCCTAAACTGGGACTAAAGTTTATAATGCAAAGTGTGTGGTCTAGGACTAAATCATGATCACATCTGAAGAGATATCAAGAGAGCACTGATTTACAGCTGGCTATGTACTTGCGAACTATAGGTGTTCTTTTTTCATCCTCTATCGAGTCAATAAATTTCTAGAGCTTCACCTGCCATCTATTGGTGGAAAACAGGAAGTAGAAAATTATTTTCCTTTTCAAAACGAGATAAAATATTTAAGAGGTATAAATTATTGGTATGATAATTTTAAAAAGAAAAATAAATGGTCTTCAGTGTAAAACTAGATATTTTTATTTAAGATGAGTTGGAAACTAATATTTCTATTTCAGTGGCAGCATTACTAGCCTATGCAATTCTATTCATTGAAAGCAATCTCACTGAGTCTGAAAGAGTACAGAATTTGATGCATTAATATCTACTATTTTGGAAACAAAGTGAAGGTAACCAGGTCAAAAGCCAATCATCTCATGGTGAAGTTCTGAGAAGTATTAGTATCTTTATGGAGGCAATAAAACATCCTTGCAAACTCTCATTAGATAGTTAGAGCAAGCAAGGAGTAGTGAATAGCGGAGAATGGGTAAGGAACCTTTTCATGCCACTCCCCTTTAACATTTGTTATATTTATAAAGAAAAGTTGATGGGATTTTTAGTTGCTAAATTTTTATGATGGTTTTGCAAGGTTGCAATAAGCCAAAGAGTAGGAAATGAGTTCAGTATTTCTTGCTTTCATTTTAAAGAATTGTTCACTTACTGTGCAACGCAATTTTTCAGTGAAAGACAAGCAAACATATCAAACTCTAATACTTCCATAACAAGTCCTTTTCATATTGAATTCTAAGAAAAAGTGGCTGTAATGGAATTCAAGACTAATATTTGATAAGAGCATTAGATAGCATGTATCTCCTGTCTAACTGGCTGAAAGTATTTATCAGCTATCTCTGCATGCCCCAAAAGTCTTTAAAACATCTCAGTCAGAGATGAATTTATAAATGCTTTATTTATGGTGAACTACATACTGAAGATAAAATAGGTCTTCCTCATAAACTTATGAAGGCTGTGTGATATATATTTAAGAATTAGAAGCTTTCTACTTCTACTTCTTCATAACAAGAAAATATATTTTTCCTTAGTACAAGATGTATTGGGAACAGTAACCATGACCTGGATTCAAAGCAGAATGTTCAAAAATGCTATTTTCCAAGCCAGCTTCTCAGTTAACTGTATTTGCACATTCAAGCTGATATGCAATGGCCCATTATGAGCAAAGGAATTTGCACAAAAAAGCAGTCTGTTTGTTATACATACCATTAAGAACCAAAAGAAGTAAGCAACGTGTCAAATGTGCATTTATTCCCAGTTTCAAGTTCACACCCTTTAACTCCATATTAAACTAAGAAAAAACAAAGAGCAGCAATTGCTTTAAGCAAACAACTTTCATGCAAAAATGTTGTAGCAATAGGCAATAAATCTAGTTCCATATGAACTAAAGGAAAATTTTACTAAATTTACTAATGTTCCAAAGGACCATTTTTTTTGCTGCAAGAAAAGGGCTACAACCAGATAAGAACACAATTCAAAGGGGTGCACTGTAATGCCCAGTCAAACTGAGTACGAGATACTGACTGAAGGTTTGCAACAAGTGCTCAGTGCTGCATGCAGTGCAAGGCTCCTGGGAGCACACAGTCTGAATCAAGCAAATACAAATTACCTGAGCATCATTTAGGTTATATAAAGCATGCTAATAACTAAAGAGGGGACATAGCACATTTAAAAACAGTCATGGCACTTGGGCAGCCAGAATATTGGGTGAATACATTTTGGACTGGGCTTTCACACTCCCTGGTAGCTGCACAGATTAAAGCATTATAAATAGGACTTACAATTAATATGTGTCTTTGCATGTTCAAGCACAGGTCTTTATTGGTGGATGCCAGTCTCATAAGCTGTCTGTTGAATTACTAATGTGCAACATAACTGAGTGTCAGGCTCAGAGACTGCCTCTTGGATCTTATTTGATCATTCGCTAAAAAAATGTAAAACTCCTTTGACTGCTACGCAGCTATTTGGGAATTTGCTCTCATTCATCCATTATAGAAGGACACACAGAGTCAGTGAAGAAACAAAATGAGAGAATGCTAAAAGATGAACTGTAAATATCTAGATTTACTTTTTATTTTGCCTCTAAGTGATTTAAATTCATTGGCTCAACTAATGTTTTTTCCCCGTTATGTGTATGCTGAGCAGAAGAACTCAGTGTGTTCTATAGATGTGTGACAGATGATTCAACACTTGCCTATTTCTTTAACTTACTGAAAGTGAATTCTGCAAGAAATAAAAAGATCCACAAAGTGAAATCTATTGCTGACTTTGCACCAGTGGACACTGTGATAAATTGAATATGATGTGTACATGAGCAAGAGAAAGTACTGAAAAGATGGGAAGGTGTTAAGTGGAAAAAAGTGCAGGCGTGTGATGGTGCACTGTGCCTACTTTATATCTTCTGCTTTTAAATAATGAATGGCCCACCAGCTAACTTTTTATAAAACTTGAGATGAAGTTAAGGGTGGAATGTCAGAAGGTAGTCTGGATCAAAAGCCTTTCCCTGGAGAGGTGATAAATTCTGCCACGTACAATTATTTTTAGTCACCTTTGTACATTTTAAAATGCTGTCTTAACCATCCTCTGGCATTCCGTGTGCCTGCCCCATGCCTGTAGAAATTATAAAATAAGCAAATGCCTATCCATAAATCCAGTTTCTGCCAGATCTTGCAAGCAGAGCTGGTCCTGGATCTTAAAACTTTGGCTGGACTCCATAGCAGGCCTGCCACATGGTGGGAGCTCATTTGGGAAGTCATTTACACTGCAGCACTGGTGGGTCTTCTACCACCTGTGTGCCTGCAGGGAGATAGAGCCAGGAAAATAGCTTAGAGAATGGCTACTGCTCTGTAACTAAAGCCTGTGAGATTGTTGAATAGTGGCGGGATGTATGCTGTGTCTGTACAGTGGGTGGTTTGATGGCCATTTAACAGACTTGCCTATGAAGCTGGAGGACTGAGGTTGTGGTTTCACAGCTGACCATGTAGATCTTTCTGTAGATGGGGACTGGATGGTTTCATCTGTCCCAGCTTCCTTAGTGGGGCTGTGACAGGAGCTGGATCACTGATCCAGCTGAACACTAACCCCACAAACAAAATTTTTTAGCTTTAGGTCAAATCATCTGTGAAACCACAGGGTTTCACAGGTGGTTCTCCTGAGGACTCTGGGAGTGATAAAGCACATTTGCAAGCAGTGTAGTTCCTGGAGTAGTACTCCAGACTGGGGTCTACTTTGCCTGTTGAAGTAACTTTAAAATGAAGTTTGATCAGTTTAAGAGAGGGAGTCTATCTGACTGCAATAACAGTGACTTGAGGCCAACTGACAGGCAAGATCCTAGGGAGATTGCTCCCTAACAATGCAGAGCATCTGAAACTGCCAAACACCTTAGACAGGGCAGTGCAAGACTGTGTGCTTCTCTTTTCATGTAAAAAGTGCAATAACCATTTCTAGTCCAAAGCTTTTCTAAGTGCCTCTGAAGTGATACAGATTGGCGTCACTTCAGCAGTGCTTAGGAAAGTCAGAAAACTTGAGGATCATAAACATCATTGTAGCTTAAAAAAAAATAAATAGAAAATGCTACCTGCAATCCCTTTCTCCTACCTCCTCATCAAAAACTTGATCATTCCGTGACAGCAGCAGCTTCTCTTTTGCTTGAAATTAACATCAGAGAAAATGAAGGAGATCAAGAAAATGCAAGCAAACAGATTTTAAGCTGGCTGACATCTACCTCCTGCTGGAAGCTGAGAAGGCAAATCTTTAGCAAATCTTTTAGAACCTGCATATTGTAAATCGTGTGATATGTTCAATCATACTTCTGCTTCATATATTTTTTTTATTTCAGATTATTGCTTTACTTTTCAAATGAATGTTTAATGTCCTTAGCAGCCGTAAGCAGATGTAACATCTGCCTAAGTAGAATAAAAGTGAGTAGACAGGGCTTTTCAGACATAGACCATCAACTTTTGGATGTACTGGCAGAGTTTCCTTTTCCTGTCTACAATAATCAGTGTAATAGAAAAATGTTCAGCTTCTGTGCAAAAGCCTACTTGAAACTAGATATATCTCTTTATATTTGCTCTCAATGAGACAAGTATAGTGATGAAGCTATTACGTCTCAAAGTCTTTTGATAAAGGCATATTAATCACCTTTCCTTTGGCCTGAGAAGTACATAATTCCTTTTGTCTCAGCAGCTATGAAGTTCATAATCTCTCTTTCTCACTGTGATCAGTAACAATTGCATTTAGACTCCAGTGAGTAACTCTTGTGTTTGTTTTCTTTCCAACCCACTAATGAATTGATATATGTGTAATTCTAATTCACATTTTTCCAGTGTGATAGCAAGTGTGATGTAAACTGCTTGGCTGTTCTGTGGAATTTCAACTGAATGCCTCCAAGCTCCAACAGAAAATGGAAACATCTGCTTCCCGAGCTGTTTTTTAAGTGGCTGGGTGACTCAACTTGTACAACCAGCAAAAAAGAGCAAGTAAACTTTCTTTTCATTTGCCACTCAATTGAATAATCAGAACTGATAGGAAACTTCTTTTTTTTCTCTTCTTCTTCTTTTTCTTCTTTGATTAAAGTAAAATCTGGTTGATCTACATTTTCTTTCAAAAGCCTGTACTTTGGAAGACATCCTGAACCAGATGTCCAAGAGTGGTAAGAATGGTAGAGAGAAGGATCAGACCAGTTTGAAATGTTTTCATTTTAGCAGTTGTGAAGTGTTTTAGTTTCAAGTAATGTCTGTTAATTAATATCAGTGAGCTCATGTTTCCAAACAAAATGTCCTTTCTAAAGTAGGCACTAAAAACTCCTCTAACAAAATGCTGAGTGGAACCCTTTTAAAATATGGGAGGTTTTAAGTATAGAGAAAATTGTATCAGCGCCAATTCTTTTGTAAGACATTCAGTTTGAATAACTAGGCATTTTTTGATGAGAATTCTGAAGCATTTCCAGTAGCAGTCTCTTCTGATGAACCGCAAGTGGTGCATAAGTGACCAGAGATCTTCTCTCATGGCTTATCTACTGATTCATCCTCTGCTTTTTACTGTTATCATAACAGTGGGATCATTCCCTACTGAAGCACAATAATTATTTAATTTGTTGTAGTCTGCCTGCTACTAGCAAGCAAGAACGAAACAGAGACCTAGTCATTGGCTTGTGAGATTTACATCAGGACAGATCTTTTGCTTTGACTTTGTACAGAGCCTAGTACAAGTCTTAGAACCTGGAGGAATTGCAGTAGTAGAAATAACTAGTAAATTAAACTGATAAATTGAAGTTTGCATAAATCTCAGCATGTCTGTAGTAAATCCCACAGTTTCTGTGCCATGTCCCAAATATTGTAGATCATAGAGGAAAATTGCAATTTAATTGTGGAAGGAAGAAAACAGAAGTGGCTTAATTCCAGCTGTCCTGCTTTCAGCTGTGACAGAGTTAACTTTCTTCTTAGTGGCTAGTACAGTGCTGTGTTTTGCCTCTGATGTGAGGACAGCACACTGATGGGTTTGGTTGTTGCTGGGTGATGTTTATACTAAATCAAGGACTTTTCAGTTTCTTGGGCCCTGCCAGTGAGAGGGCTGGAGGGGCACAAGAAATTGGGAGGGGGCACAGCCAGGACAGGTGACCCGAACTAGCCAAAGAGGTATTCTGTACCATATGGCATCATCCTGGGTGTATAAACTAAGGGAGGAAGAAGGAAGGGGGGGACATTTGGCATTATGGCGTTTGTCTTCTTGAGTAACCGTTACGCATGATGGAGCCCGGCTTTCCTGGGGATGGCCGAACACCTGCCTGCCCGTGGGAAGTGGTGAATGAATTCATTGCTTTGCTTTGCTTGCATGAGCGGCTTCTGCTTTCCCTATTTGTTCTTACCTCAACCCTCAAGTTTTACATTCCTTTCTGATCCTGAGCAAGCAGCTGCGTGGGGCTTGGTTGACAGCTGGGGTTAAACCACGACACCAGCTAATCATGGTAACTGGATTGAAAACCACTGAATGCAGCAGAAAGGGTCCTCTTCTGTTCACTACCCTTCATTTGAAAAACAAAATGCTAAACTGTTTTCTGCTGAGCAAGAAAATTTCTATGTAGGTAGATGTCCTGTACATCCAATTTAAACATGATGACTAGAAAACAGTACTTACTAGAGTTATTCCTTGCAGTTTGGCCACAAAACCATCGCTATGGCAGAACTGTGAATTTATGGCTTCCTTTATGGCATGGCATTCATCTCATGTTCAGCAACCGAACCCCACCCCACCTCCCCAGAGGAACAGCCAGTGGGTTCAGGAAAATGAACCTCTACAAAAGTCATTTAGCAAGTTGATGTCATTTATTGTTCCTCTGCCAAAAAGTTGGCTAGAGTCTTGCAAGTGCTCTGATGCTGTGGAACATCACCTGGACAGTTCTGGCAAAGTGCCAGGTATTACCAGGGTGGATTTTGATGAAGAAGCTGCCCATGCCATCTGGCGCATGCACCAAGCCATGTGCATGTGCTCTGCTGAGAACCCTGTTGGCAGTGCTGGAGATGGGAAATTGTGTGCCAAGTACAGTGGGCTTCTGACCACCTGAATTTATGCACAATTTGGCACTCATGCTATATCTGAGTCAAGGAAACTGTCAAAATCAATAACTATGAAGCTCAAGTGCTCACATCCACATAGAGTCCATGTGTTTGTGTCAGTGGCTGAGCTGCCCAGACCTCAGTCAAAGCTTGTTCTCTTCAAAATGGCTGTGACCAGCAGAGCCCATGTTTGTGTGTGCTTCTAAAGTCATTTTGTCCTTCAGATCTCTCCTGTCTTGCTGCTACTGGTTTGGAAAAGGGTTGCAGAAACTGTGCTTTCTCCTTCCTCCCTCACCAAGAACAGGGACACTGAGGCAGTGTGGTTAAAGGCTTTTCTTCACATCTACAGTGTGGTTGAAGTGGGCATACTCCTGCACCAAGAACAGTTAGTTCCCAAGATCTTGGAGAGCACACTGAGAAAGCAGCAGGCACAGGATTACAAAACAACAAAATAAAACAAAAAAACCCACCACCGACAACAACAAAAAAACCCACAACCAAAACCCAACAACAAATTAGAATGACCCTCCAACAAGAAAACCAGGTATCCCAGGTCATAGCTTTCATCTATTCCAGGGCTCTTGAGGAGAAAGTTAAAAGTAATTGCTGCGAGCCCCCTCATTGTTCCCCTGTTATGAAGTTGACAGGACAAGTTTCTGCTCCTGTTACATTTTAGAAAGTGTTAAAAGGATTTTCTGAATCAAATGAGTTAACTATAATCTTCCCAGGAACCGTAACATCAGCAGAGGTTGCCAGACAACAGTGTGTTTTGGCCTCCTCCATCACCACATGGTGCTGGGAAGGGGCCTTGGAGGCAGCAGTGCTGGAAACGTGCCTTGCAGGAAATCCCCAGCTCCCAGGTTGGCTTCCCTGTGAGCTCCTGCTGGGATGGGCAGGAAGTCACTGACTGGGGACCAGGATCTGCCTGTGACATTTTATTCACAGTGTATTTCTTCCCCTGAAGAAGTGCCACAAGCAGGCCTCCAGGGAGAGGACTGTCATTGTTTGGCCTCTCTCCCATTTCCCTTTTCTTCTCCCCTTCACTGCGGTATTATAGTCTTCAGTCACTTTCATAGAGATGTCTTTAATAATGGATCCCCTGGATCCTTTTCCCAATAAACAAATTATGGGGAAGCAGAGCTCTGCTCAAATGATGGAGCAGCCTTCTGGCATCGAAACCGCTGTTGTTCCTGGACCAAGCAGAAGAGTTCTGTACGTTTCCTGTCAGTCCAAGAGAGAAATTTCTGCTGTAACTAAGGATGGGTGAGAGTGAGCTATGTGCTAATAGCCCTAATCAATTGGGATTATCACTTGGGATTATCCCTTGGTTGGGACTAATCTCTGAGTACAGTATCTCTGAGTACAGTATCCAGATTAGGAGACTGGCTCTTAAGGTAGCATCCCTATTTGTTCTTGAAAAGATGGAAATAAGCTGGGAAAAGCAACAATACATTTACTTTGATATTGGATTGCTTTAATGAGGGACTTGACAGACACAGAAACATTTAATGAGTTTCATGGCACCAAACTGGCAAAATATTACAATGCAGGTGTTTGAATCTGTAAATGTATGTGCCTAATGAGCTCTTGTGTTGGAACACAACAAGATTTTACTTGCAGTTAATACAGAATCTTTGTGTTTTTTCAGTGCTTGGTGGCTGGCAATATGAATGATGCCATAGCCAAGGGTGTGAGGTTATGAATAAATAGATTTCTATACATAACATTTATCACAAAAGATTTACTACATATGGGATTGGATTTGTTCATGCATGACTCTTAAATCAAGCAAAACATTGATCCTTCTAGACTTCCAGCTTCTACTGGAGTTGGTCTTACTGATAAGATCAAATAGTTTTGTATTTACTACATTTAAAGAAGCAGTGTTCTGTTTCCATGATGCGTGTTGGAAAGGGTGGCATATTGTCATGGGAAAGGATTATTGTCATATAGAAGCTTAATTCAGAGCAGAATTTTAGCATAGTGAGACTGGCAAACTGCAGCACAGCGCAGCAGTCTGCACTCATATGTGCATTTAGGAGACCCTAATCCATGAGAGGTCACAAAAATTTGTGGGCACATACATAGATTAAGGCTGCAGTAGTCACTTGGACTAGTCACATGCTGAAGTTGGAAATATGCTCAAGTGTCCTTCTGAATAGATATATAAGTAGTGCACCCGTTTGTAATTTTAAACACTTTTTCTGCAGCTCCACTGACTATAATCTACCTGTGCTATTCTTTTCCTTTAGAATAATGAGCTGTATAAACTCCTGGGGATTTTGGCAGAGCTCAATAGCCCAGAAAAATAGGACGGAAAATTAATGCAAAGTATTTCTTGCTATCCTGACATTCAAGGAGACTGTGACTGGTTGAGCTCCTGGACACTTAAGGACTTTCAGCCAGCTTTTACTGTTACACAAGTAGAGATTGATTACAGTAGAAAGCCAAACTATTTGTTTGTGTTGGGCAGGGTCAAGCAGTGCACTGTTTGCGTCAATCTCTCGTAACTTTTCAACAGAGGAATGTGATCCTGATGCTTTTTGAAAAAGTGCAGCAATGTCATGTGGTTATTAGCCTTTGTTGAAATGTCCCAGGGCTTGAAGTCTCTGTGTTAATAAGGCACGGTGAACCAACAGTTATTGGATAATGAGCTTTCAGTGTCTATGCTTAGAAATAATCAGGTATGGCTAGTGGAGAGTTTCCATCTGGTGCAAAGTGCATGTACAGTCTGCTTGCTGGCAGTGAAATTGGGAAATATATGGCTTACCTGGGGGCACTCTCAGCTGGCAGGAATCACAGTATTCATTTCCTCCTCTTCATGTTATCCATCTTTAGTGACTTTCTTCTATGACAACAGCCTCCATCTGCAGAAGATGCCATTTGATTTTGTTGGCTGTGCACATGATCTAGACACCTGGCACTGGATCGTCATTGATTTCATTGGTAAAGACCAAGGGGCAAAAAGGTAACTGTGCATTAGCTGTCCTGGAAATGCAACTAACTTACTCTTCAGCACTGTTTGAGAGCAACCGTATCCAGCAATTATACCTACTACTTTTTGTTTGCTTCATTTCTGTGTTTTAAACAAAGACCAAGCAAATGCTGCAATCTGTATTCTACGTTTTAGCCGACACATCAAGACTGTGACGTCAGTTTGCCTTGCCATGTTTTCCTCAGGGGATGGTGACTGGGCTGGCAGCCCATGCTGAAGTTATGTTCTGTTTAAGCTTGCTTGCATTCACAGCATCAGCAAGAGAGTACTGAAAATCCTGAAGACTGTGAAAGCATGGATGCTGTCTGGCTTTTGTCACAATATAATTGTTCTTATTCTGTATTCTTTTGAAGAATGCCTTCTCAAAAATAGTCTCAAGACAAAGCTACATTGTAAAAATGACCCAGGACATGCATTCCTTTCCAATGTGCTGTAGAGATGCTGGCCTGGCTTAATAATGCTGCTAGCATCATCCCCTGTCCCCTCCCAATACCTTTGAAATCGCTTTGCTAGCAACCCATAATTGCAATCCTTAGAGTGCAGATCAACAGAGTACTCCATCTTTAAAAGCAGCATAAGAGGGATACTAGCACCAACACAATTTGCAAGGCTGCCCTTGCAAATTAGTACAAAAGTTGGCATGAAGATTCAGGATTTTATCCGGGACATCTTAACTTCTGTATTTTAGTTGGACCTGCTTGTAAATAGTAGCTTATACTGTAGGCACAAACTACTATGCATTAAGTATCTGCAAAATGCTATAACTGCAGCAAAGCCAAGCTTCAGCAGAGGCTGAACCTTGTACATCACTCCTGTGAACTCCCTTAAACACCTGTTTGGGAGCCAGAAGTCACTGGGGCACAGCCAAGGAGCCACACGGCCACCTCCTGACAATGCCTCGGTGTTAGGAAGTGTTGCGCAAAGACGCTCAAGAGGGAGGAAAATATGTGATGGAAGGTATTAACTCTGTTGTACAAGCACCCAGTGAGACACCAAGAACGTGGTGTATGCTGCCAGGGCACATTGCAGAACAGGTGGACTCAGCCTGCGGCAAGGTCCAGAGAAGGGCTGGTGTACGTCAGTGAGCAGAAGAACGGCAAGCTCACCATTTGAGGGGACCCCAGGAGAACTTGGCTCAGCAAGGATACCATGGAATGGACGTGAATTTCAAGGTGGAGCTTTCTCAGTTTACCACAAAGAATTAAGTGGTACCTGTGGGGAGGGGACTCTGTACTGCAGTCCTGCAGTCTTGTGGAAACTCAGGCAAAGCAGATAAGTCAAATGAGTCAAACTGTAGGATTCACTTACACTGGTTCTTCGGTGTCGATGAATGTTGTTCGAAGCAGTTCCTTGAACTCCAGTCTCCACCAGTTATTTGCAAGATGAGCAAGGGAGGCCCAAAAACCAGATAGAGCTAGAAGAGAGATTTCTTAGTGTTATATCCCCAGAGGGAGTGACAGTAGGCAGGGAGGTTCTGAACGTGTAGTGTCTCCCTGGCTTAGTGGCTTGCACAGAAACCTGTCCTCTTCAGAAACTTCACATTTGGTGCCTTAGGGTGTTTTCAACAGTACATTTCTGTACAACTGCCCATCTTTAATGTGTGTGAATGAAATCTGTCTGCTGATACTAACACCTGGATATTGTTTCAACAAATGGAAGAAACCCTGAATCCCATGAAAAGAAGCTGGCCTGTGATGCAATGCATATGGGATTCACACCAAGTATGGTTCATTAAGGCATTCAGTTTGCATAGCCTTTTCCAAGACTGATTAGCTGATGGTATTACTGATTTACATCTCCATACTGGTAAAAGTTTATTGAACTGCACTGGTTTGGTCTGATGTTTGCCCTGTGCATCCAGGCAGTGATTACACCTGCCTACTATCACACTGGTTTTGTTGCCACTTTGTTGCAAAGGGAGTGAACTGGGGTTGATATTACCTGAGTGATCGATCACTGGAGCCAGGAACTACTCCCACTCAAAAGAATTTTTTTGGCTATGAGGGTATTGCATAGTGAAAAATACCAGAAACTCTCATTTTACATTTCCACCTCATTTTTCATTTCAGCCACTGAAATGGTATGACAGCAGACAAGGAGCTTTACTGAACAATTGCAGAGTCCAGAATCATATCACTGGTTTTGGAAACCAGGACTAATAGTTAACTGATGGTTTTAGTCACATCACATGTCAGGACTGGGAAATGCTAATGCAACATACTCCAGAAGTTTTGGCTGCTGATCTTTTCCAATTTGATGAGTACAAACAAGTTTCTGTGCTGTATGGATGTGATGGTATTAAACTTATAACAAGTATTTTGAAATAAAGCACCATGGAATATTCTTCTGGCTATATGTGTGTACTGAGGGCTGTGTTTTTGACACCACTTCAGGTGTTAGCATCTCTGCTTCTGCTGTGATGCTCAGGAATTTAGTGAAGTGTTTGGCGTAAAGTTTGACTTCCGTCTGGCTGGTATACAAAGTGACAGTGCAAACCCACTGAGATCACACATTTTATCCATCGTGTTATAACAACCTCCAGTCAAGGTGCAGGGAATGGGAGTGACATCGGCAGAAAATGTTACTGGACCTTTATAGAAAGGAAGTAAGTTGTGGCAGGGCAGTGAATATACTGACTACCCCAAATGTAAAAGGACATATCCAAATTAAGCCCACTTCTCCTAAAAGTGGTATTTTTTTTGTCACAGCAAGGACATTTGTAATATTATCTTTTGATAGAAATACCAAAATTAGCTAGTTTTATATCAATTAACTTGATTAAAGTACTCTTTCTTTGTCTCCCTCCACTTCCATTTGCTTTTATGAGAAAGTTAGTTTTTTCTCCTAGCCCTTCTACAAGATGTTTCAGGAAAGTACCATTGTAAATTCTGTCCAGAAGAACTCTTTGCACAAATGCAAAGAAAACGGGAAGGTTCTTGTTCCGTTGCCCCTTTTCTTTCTTACCTTCCTTTGTTCTTCCTCATGGTATAAATACAAAGAAAATTAGTGCTGTTAATTCTTTCTGGTTGTGGCAAAGTTGCCTCCAAAATATGTCACCCCAATAGTCATTTAATAATGCAACAAGAATCTTTGAGTACTAGCAGAAAATTATCCACAGAGGAATAAGATTTGACTCATTTTCCCACAAAATCAATGTGACCGTTACATTGACTGGTTTTCAGATTTTTCTCCTTAAAGATTACTCAACCATTGGAGTTTTCCTGAGACTGTGCTGATCCTTTTTGTACTATTCTTTTCTTTTTTCCTTTCTTTTTGCCAAGAGTCAACTGTTCTTTTAAGCTTAGCAAATTCTCAACTTGCCAAGCTAAATATTCCAGACAAGGAGATGCTTGTCCAAAGCAGTTCTGCTGTGGTAATGCACCCTGACCTTTCAGGTAAGGTGCATTTGAGGTTGTGAAACAAGCCCTTAGGATGTGAGATGCTGCTGGAACGCCAAATTCCTTTACTCCCATTTCAGCTTTACTCCCAACTGTGTCCCTGTGATGTGACAGTTACTTATGGGACCTGCCTTAAAGGTTTTATGGTTGTGACTTCAGCTGCAAGACTGTTATCATTCCTGCAGAGAGAGCAGATGTGCTTGAAATCAAGTTTTATACTTAAAAGCCTGTCTATGCTGTTACCAAGAGCACAGCTCTGACCTCTTGTTGCTCATGATATTTCTGTAGCCCCTGTGACACCAGTTAGTCCCTTTTGCTCCTGTGGAAGAGCCTGACTGTGCCAGAACAGGCTCATCTGAGCAGCTCTGCAATGTGGACACGATTGCTGCTCCACCTGCCACCACAGGAATTTCTCTGCTCAGCTGTAAACTTCAAAGCTGTTATTTGACTTGTTTTATCTTATACCAACGTAGACAGAATACCTCAGCAGCTTATCTATGGGCAATCCACGCACTAACAGCTACTGTGTTTTGCTAGTCTGAGCAGCTGAATTGAGCAGCTGCCCACCTCCTCTTTCCTCTTTCTTTTTCCCTTGTGTTTGCAATCCCAGGTAAAGCCTGGAAGCTGCTAAAGGTCTTCAGAGGCTGGAGGAACTGTAGGTTTGTGGTAGGTGGTGGAGATGGCTCTGCTCTTCTTCCTTTTTCAGTCCCCAGGTGGCATCTTTCAACAGATGCTGCTGCAGCAGGGAGAAGAAAACACCCAGAAGTTTAGGGTCTGCTTCTGCCCTGTGAGTCAAGAGATGTTTAAAGGTATGGTGCGTCTTCCTGCTAGTGCAAGGAGAGGGTCTATGTACTGTGTGGGGAATGCATAACATTTAGGTCTTCACCTCCTGTTCTGATCAGGGAGTTGTTTTGCTTTCTGAGCTACTCTGAGAGTTTTGACTCCATACAAGAAACTCAGCCCCAAGACAAGGGTCAGGAAGAGACTCACACATGGTGCTGCTTTCCTTGTGTGGTGGGTTGGGAATCACAGGGTTTTCTTCCTCCTCCCAGGTGCTGGCAACTGCTGCTGCCATCAGCACACTGCTGGCCATGGTGGGCATGCAGGACAGTCAGGCCAAAGTACTGTTCTGGGTGAAAAGACCTTTCAAATTTCCAAACGCAGTTTCACATAAATCAGTTGCTTAACTAATGTTTTCCATGATACTGCCTCCACATCCTGCATATTCTTAGACTGAAAAGTATTCTCAAATATACAGAATTTTTCTGCTGTTGTATGCATGAGGATGTTGTACCTACTTCCTACTCAAAAGAGCCAAGCCATCAATAGATAAGAACCTCTCACCAGTGCTCAGCAGAAAACAAGTGTTGTCTCTCCCCTTTGCCTGTGGGAGCTGGCAGCAGCGCTCCTATCAAGACCTGGACCAAACCAGTAAATTCCGTTGTGCCGTTTGAGTAACAGTGGTCTCTTCTCAGAGGGAAAAAGATGAGAGGAAGAAAGAGTAAATCGTAAAGTAAATCATGAGGCAGATGGTTTCTGTTTATCACTCTTAAATTGAACACAAGTATGGGGTTTTTTCTCTGTGTTCCTTAATTTCTGTTTTCAGTTTCTTTAAAATGCTGGTAATCGGTGAGTTTAGAACCTAGAGAACCTTTCATTTGTCGAGACTGTCTTATTCCTGAGATTAAATAAGCACAGATCGCTGCGAGAGTAGCTCACACTAATAACTAAGCCAAATGAACCATGTTTTGCCATGTTTTGATACATAGGCTGGCGCCAGGCACATCCACAGATTGAAGTACTGATTTTGCAAGAGAGTATCCTGCATGGCTGTCTGCTGCAGCATGTCATCAGGGCTGACTCCTTTTATGTGCCTCTGGTCCCAAATCCCAGCAGGCTCTTGAATATTGTTGTGTCATCTTTCTTTTCAGTATTCAATAACTGTGCTTCATTTCCTTAACGAGACAAACATGCAAAATTAGAGAGGTATTGGCTGTAGAATATCAAACTCATACTGCATATGAGCAACCAACTTCCCATCCCTGTTTGCCTTTGGCTCAGAGACTGTGTTTGTAGTGGAGTGCACTTGTATTTTGTACTGTAACATCATATTGTAAACCTTTTACAACCTGAGAATGACAGCCTGGGCTCGTGGGTATTTGCTGTCTCTCAAAAGAGTGAGACATGCTATAGCTCTCCGTGTTTTGCAGTGACAGACTTGGCTCTGGGTGTGGAGTAATAACAAACTTGCAAGGAACTATTGCTTCAATCCAATGAGTAGGTTCAATCAGCAATGTAGTATGCCTACACTTTGTGAACAGACAGGAACACAGGACTACAACAGGAGTGTGAAATTTTCTTTAATATGTTTGCATAGAAAATTGTGATTTAAAAGAATTACTCTCTTGCACAGTTTTTGTTCATTTGCACCTGTGTAATTGACTTAAAAACACCTTTATTCTGCTAAAAAGTTATTTACATGCTTGACTGTATCTTTGCTATCCATACTTCTTGTGTGTAAGAAGCCTGACAATTAATGCCAAGATTAATTCCACGTTTGCAGAAGTGGGCCCACAGATGGCTGTTAATTTCCCTTGGCATCCTTATAAGCCAATATGTTTCTGTTATTTTATTTACCAAATAAACACTATACATTTACTTAATTATATTTGACGTCATAATTTCAGGTTTTGCTTTGGCCTACAAGGGCTCAGGGCCCTCGAGGTAGCTTTCCTCATTATTAAACAACAGATATATAGCTGTAGTTAGTGAATTATGCCTGAAGACATGCATAACAAACAAATGTACAGCAGTTTCTATAATAAAGTAAAAAACACACCTTTACAGTGAAAAATGTGGTTTTCCAAACGGAAAGTATTAAGGGCACTTCAAAACTGACACCTATATTTGCTATTTTGTCCTCTCTTTGAATTAATTAATAATATCTACATTCTAAAGAGGAAAAACATGAGAAACAGCATTTACAATTAAGTGGGACAGAGATTGTTGCTGCTTTTAATATTTCTTTAACTTCAGTAAATGTTGAAATTATTTTAAGGGCAGAAGTGACTTCCAGCAGGGCCTGGTCACACCGGTGGCCATATGCTCATGAACCAAGCCCTGAGAGTTCTCGAGCTTCTTGGCACATGAATGTGTTGGTCTCTCACCTCCCTGTCTCCAGGCACATTTTGAAAAAAAATTCCAAAAGTCATCCATTATCCACAACCCTTCTCTCAACACAGGGCCTCATAGCTGCCCAAAGCAAACAGTTGTCCCCAATACTTTTTTTGTATGTGGTTTTCTTTTGATTACACCTTACGTGATTGATTGCCTTTGGCAGCAACTGTGTAACTGAAAATTTAGAAGTCTGAAATATGTGAAGCACAAGGTTCTTTAGCCAGAGTTCCTCACTCCAGAATTTGTTCCTGCACTTCATATTACATATTTCAAAAGGTAGTGCTGGCTGAAGGAAGCAGATAATGATCCAATGGCTGTTAACAGAATTGGAAGATACATTGTATGAAGTCAGTTCTGTATTTGCACAATAGATTTAATTACATGGTAAAATCAATTTATCAAGTTTTCATATTTACGGTTTGACTATTCACCATCAGCTTTCTGTATGCATTTTTGAAGGGGTCTTTTTTGGTCTGGTCCAAGCACTGCTGAACTGCTCTAATTTGTTGGATATGTCACTGTAGTTGCAATGCTTTGCTACTTTTTTTTTTCTTTTGCATTTTTATGCTCTGAAAATAACATCTTTTTCTTTATCTTTTTTAAAGATAAAGACATTCCCTGCTGATACATCTAATCCTTTTTTCGATCCTTTTACAACAGTACCACAGTTTTCTGTAAGTAGAACGTGCAACTAAAAACTGTGTATTTAACACAATTCCAACTGATTTTTTAAGTGTCAGAAATTTATGTGCTAAGCAGTCCTCAAAAAAAAAAATAAATAGATTCCAGGTAGAAATTAGAGTGTAAATCAGTTAAATATTCCCATTATACAAATAATCAACTTGTCTGCATTCAGACATTGCTGCTTACTAGACAGAGGATTAAGAGTTAAAGGTCAAGTCTCACTACTAATGTGAGACTGTAGAGGACACCTGTGAAGCTCCACAGAATCTTTCCAAAGAGCAATAAGGGAATGGGAAGACTTAGTCCTCTGTCTAGCAATTGCATGGCCTTCTGCCTGAAACTGCTTGCTGTGCCATCATCGCAAAAAGGGGGGCTTGATTTTCATTGCATTTACATCTGAATTTTAAGGAATTATAGTTAGTGTATTGATGACTACAATGGTATCTTTGTACAAACTTCCATGTTTACCTAATAACTTGAATCAAGTAGGGTTGGTAAACTGCATACAGGAAACAATTATTTGCCAATTTAAAAAATAAGTGCGATCTAAGTCCTACTTTAAGGGTAGAGGCATTATCTAATAAGTATGACAAAATTATCTACTGTATAAGAAACACTCCCTGATTATAATTATAAACCACCGTAACTGACTTCCAGTTTTTAAATTATATTCACAAAATGAAGCATTACAGACTTTAACCTTAACTTCTACCAGTAGCAGCAATCTATATCTGACATATAATCAGAGAACAGTAAACTTCAATCATTGTTGGCCCATGTGCAGTAACTGCATTTGATGATTTAAAAAAAAGCTTTTCTTTCACAATAAACTTGATCATTGGATTTGATCTAAATGTTGTTTTTCTCCAAATAGGTATTTTAAAGGCATAGTTAGGCTCCCCAAGCTGTGTCAGTGCCACTGTCGAGCTCTAATTAAAGGTATCTGAAAATACACAGGACTATGCCACAGCAGCTTTTCACTAGGTCAGCCAAGTCCGGATAGTACAATTGTGGTAAAAGCTAAACCAGAGTTACAGTGTTTGTGTCTTTCATGCTTATATAAGCAGAAAGATATGCCCAGAATCGCTTTCCCACTAATTAATAATGATTGTCAGGAAAATATTTACCTGCCTATGACAGTTATGATGAAAGCAAAATTTAGGAGGGCTATATAAAATATATTTTTATCGTTGGGGGTGTGTGTGTGTGTAGAACTTTAAAATATAAACAGAAGGTATCCTGATACACTCATCCACAGAAATTTCCATCTTGTAGAAAATGGCTGTTTCATAGCAAATTCAAATGTTGAGATTTTGTTATGCTCTGTCAGGAAAGAAGCAGAAAAGTGAAATTCAAACTAATCTTTCTGAAATTCCTTCTTTTCCCCATACAGTCCTATTTCCCTGGGCAGGGTGGAGGGCAGAAAATCCAGATCACAAATATTTAAACCACCATTATAATAAAAATCTAACAGTGTGTGATCCATCATATGATTCCATACATTCCTGCTAATGAGTTATGCACGAATATCTGTGGTAAACGAGCAGCTACCTAGAGGACTGCATAAAGATGGGAAAACAATGAGGAAGGTTAATTGGACTTCAGTCCTGTGTTTCATGGTCCTCTGCCCCAGCCCAAAGAGATGTGCTGCTCCCCAGTAGCGTTTCAGTTTATTTTGATGCATGGGCTTTGCCAAGGGCTTGAAGATTGCTACACCACAGGCCGGAAAGATCTAGATCAGTGTTAGAACTTGCAGGCAGATCTAACTTTGAATGTTCTCCAGTCACACACAGTCCCAAATGGAAACTTTTATTAATCTGTTCCCTTGTTCTGTTTTGTTCTTTTTTTTCTCTTTTCTTTGCTTCTCCTTTACTTTTTTTGTTTGGTTGGTTGGTTTTTTTGCTTGGAACAGAATATTGAAATGTTACTGAGGGAAAAAAGGTTTTTGAACGGTGACATTTGGAATACTTTAACTTTTGTGTAAAGCTTTTAATGTGGTGGTTTATATGCAGTTGTGTTGATTTTATTGGAGGAAAAATTAGACAGCTTGGTTGCCTGGAAAGTTTAAAAATAAGCCTTCATGCCAGGAACCCCTCTGAATTTCAGAGATTTCTGTAGAGAGATGGCAGGCTTGATGACCATATTCACAGGCTGGTATGAGCCATCTAATTATACCAGTTAAATATTTGGCTCAGATATATTATGCAAGCAGATATATTTTTAAAGATATTTTGGATATATACCATAAAAACGTTATCTAGAGTAAATACACTTTAGGACTCAGGGCAAATCTTCAGGAAATATAATTTGTCATTGCTCTGCTAATTTCAGGCTGGGAGAATTTACATCAGCTTCACAGAGTGATGCCTCCTTCTCATGCCATAAAGCAAGATCTGGCAGTCCTCAGAGCACAGGAACACCAAATCTGATACCCCTGCAGCTTATATGGTTGAATTTTAAAAGTTAAATGACAGAAAAGTTTGAACAGGTTCTATTGGCCAGTATTAACGCACGTAACTGGCCAGGGTTGGAGCGAGAGTTTCTTTAGCTGGTTTTACATTCTCCATTTTACTGTTTTTGTGGAATTAATGGAATTCCTTTTGCTTCAGAGGTTGTTTTGGAGCATATCAGATGTGTTTAGCTGAAATACAAGCAGAGACATATTAAAAAATGACAATAAGCAAGCAAACCTAACACAGCATATTTCCCTGAGCTCAAATAATTGTCCCATTGATCAAACTGATTTGTTTGTGTTTAGCATTGATCCTGTGTGGCTTGCAGAATTTGAGAAATAATTAAGACAAAGAAAACCAAAAAGTTGTTATTCAAATAACTGCTCCCTTATGGTGGTGACTTTTTTTCCTCCCTGCCTTCAAGTCTGAACCAAGTTCAAAAGAAAAAGTCGTCAAGAAAGGAATGCAGCTGATATCAGTAGGAGCATGTCCTAATGGTGCTGATGCACTGACAAACTGCAGCTGCTCTGTTCTTCCCGGGTCACAGTCATACATGCACCACAGCCACTAGCCATTGTGATTTGGCATGAGAAATAGTCCATGCCAAAATGCAAGGCAGGGCTGTTTTATTTTTAGGGATCCTCCCCTTCAGTTGCATAGGCTGGCCCAGCCTTTGCTGTAATACTGCAGCGCTGATATGCCTCACCTGAAAGACAGGAGATGGTTGCTTGCTGTTTGTCTTAAACCAGCACTTCCACTATTGCTTTAAAGTTGCCTGTCACTAGATACTGCAATAATACTCCTCCTGAGGCATGCTCCAGTTAGCAGATGTGGGAAAGAGGTGGGCACTTTGAAACCCAGACTCCTACAAGCCCAGACTCCTGGCTGTTAAAAAACATACAGTAGTGAGAGGACCCACCAGGGAATTGTATAGGATTTCTGAAAAACAGTCCAGAAATCTCATATGGTCATCATCCTGCATTATTTTTAGGGAAAATGCAGTGAAGATAAGCAGCCTTCTCCAAACAGATTATGTCTTTTATCTGAATGCTGCCAGCCCCGTACGTGGAGTTTCATCTCATATAGTGCATGTTGCCATCAGGGTCGTCCCTCAGGCATAGCTCTGAAAAAGCCATCAAAAGAGATGGCTGTTCAGCGTCTACAGGGGTTGCACTGAGCAGCTATAGCTACAGCCACCTGTTTGTTCTCCTTATTCGTTGTTGTTACTGAGTGTTTGGCAATAAATTGGATGCTGAAAGGTAGCAAGAGCAGCAGACATTTATCTATGCTTTTTTTCTTTCTGTGTCTATACATTTTTTTGTAGGCAGAATTTGCAGACAGCAAAGTACAATGCTGTGCGGTGCCGTCATCTCCTAAGATAACACTGGTAACCCCGTCACCTGTACTGAGATCTTTGGCAGAGACTATACCAACTCCAACGGTCCAGACAATATATACGTCGCATAAACCGATTTCACTGGCAGACAGGTATTGTGCAGTTCTTTCACAGAAATACTATGCTTTCTGCATTAAAGGTATCAGCTTGATTTCTCTTTTTCTGTTATAATTACCATAAAATGCCATCTTCCCTCATACCAAAAGATTTCCAGTTGCTGTTTGACACCTACTTCAGAATACGTGGGTTATATAAAGAGATCTGGAAGTCATATCTGCTCCAAGAAAAAAACCCTACCTTAATTAACTGCTGCAGCCAGCAGCATACCACTTCTGTGGCCAGTGGCCTGGAGAGAGAGGGCTGTGCAGATTTTCCTCAGGCAAGTTATTTTGTCTGAACCACAAAGGTTTTCTTTTAATAATTGCTGTTGCAATTTGTTTTTTTGAAATTAAATGTCTGTAGGGGAAAGCTGAGGTGGAGAAATGCCTGCTTTTCTAAATTAAAAACAGTCACTGGATTTCTTTCTTTTTCCTCGTCATGTTTTTTTTTTTTTTTAGTAATGTCAAGGTACTGTGGTCTTTTTTGTAGTTTCTCAGACAAACAAGCCACCTCATCTTTCCACAGGCAGCCTGCTTTCAGTTTTCTGTTCTTCCATCCTACCATTTTTGCATGCTGGCTTCTTATTCTAGAATTTAATCAAAGCTGAATTTCCCAAGGTGATCATTTACTGAATACAAATGTAGGAGTGGATATACTCAATACTTCTGGAGCACAAAGAATCCCAGCCTTGTGCTGAAGAGAAAAGATTTTTTTGGCATCATAATAAATGAGCCTTTTTTGCTTTTGGATTCACAGACAATTCCCATTTTCATTTGTTAATTATTTTTTGCAGATGTTGGTTTAATTGCACCTGCACACTTGTTCAACGTTGCTAACTCATCTTAAAATTTATCATTCCAGTGGAAGTGTACTTCTGAAGCTGTAGTGCTGAACTCAGCTTCTGCAGGTTGTCGTGAGCACAAATGGGTGATTCCACCCTTGATTGTCCATGAATGGGCTGCAAGGTTTCTGCAGTGCAGTTCAAATCTCCAATCTCTTTTACAAGCATTAGATACCTAACTCTTGTAACAACAGAGCAAACAGAATTTTTTCCCCCACACTATTTACTAAGAAATGGGATCACTAACCCAGGGTATTCCCAGTGTTGCAGAGCCTGGGGACTCTACAGAGTGTGTCAGTGTGTGAGAGCAAGGACTTCGGCTCTGCTTCCCACACCTCGATGTGTGCGGGACTGTAGTAAATTCAGCGTATACAGACGTCCCCCAGTATCCAACCGTGCTGAGGAACAGAAGGCTGTAACACCAGTCTTTTGGGATGGCATTTACTGTAGCTGTTTCATTTTTATAGACCTAATCCAGCTTCCTTTGAAATCAGTTGCCTTTAATGGGGGTGAGATTAAACCCCGAACTGTTTTATCCATGTGCCTCTTTTTATGTCCTTTTTCTTGCCTCTGTTTGCTCTTCAGAAATATCAAGCGGTACTTGTTTTTCAATCAGCCATCAGTTATCAGCCTTTTCACTGAATTGAGTCTGACCTTTTTCCCCCTCCTTTGGTATTTTGAAAATGTTAATTATTTTAAATTGAAATCTGAGACTTATTGTTGTTCCCATAATTGGCTGTTTGTGCATTAATTACACAGTGCTGAGACTCTGAGGCGTGAACTTGAGAGAGAGAAAATGATGAAAAGACTCTTGATGACAGAATTATGAAATTCACACTTCCGTCAGATGGAAAATGGATTGGGGCCTTTCATGTGCCTTCTGTCTGTTTACATTCCTCTGCTTCTGTGTACTCAACATAATGCATCGGGAAAATGTGTGATATTCCTGGCTCGCCTGGATTCACCGTGGTTGGTTAAAATTGAGTCTCGGCTAGACTTTAACTTGAAGGAGTTCCCTCATTCATTTGCTGCTGGGAAATAAACCTTCAATCCTTTATCTCTCCTGAGATTTTATACTATTAACACAATTAATTTCTGGTTTGGTTTTGGTAAATCTAGGGCAAAAAGGATCAGCAAGGAGCATACTGATTTCTATTGGGAAACACTGTTCTGTACATATGTTAATAAGTGCACAGAAATTAATGTTATGCAGAATATTTTGATAGTAACATAGAAAATACGTCATTTTGTACAACTGAAAATTGCAATGAGCTACTGCTATTTGTTAAAGAACCATTTTTAAAGCAGAAGAATGATTATTACATCCTAACCCCAGGACTGTTAGTCTCCACAGAAGAATAAATGGCTGTCTTATTAAATTCCTAACCTTAACCTTCACTCAGAGATATAAATAGCTGCAAGGGGGAGAGACACCCCACCATACAGGTATACACACACAACACTCCCTATAGTTTGTCATCTTGACATAAACCTTTGACTAAATCTTACCGTATTTCCATTAATAAAAAAAAAAAATAAATCAGTTGTTTAAAGTAATTTGCTACTGACTTTCTAGCTTGATACTGACTTTTTTTAACTGAGAAGTTTTACCTTCTCCAGGTTGCCTAGGCATTAGGGTGCGCCCACACTCAGAGAGCTTCTGTGCCCGCGCTGAGGGTTGCAGAGCCTCAGCAGTGTGGACGTAGCTCCCGCAGGGAGGATTTTTTCCTTCCTGGGTAGATAAACCACCTTCCTGTCTGACATGAATTGATTGATCAAAAGGATAATAACAATGATAGTTTATGGCATGGCTGTGTCTACACCCATTTTTTCACTTTACTAATCAGCACGTGTGTACTGGCAAACCTGTGGAGGGTACGCCTGGTTGTACGTCCCGTTCACCTCCAGCACACAAGCAGCCTCTGCGTTCAGTGGAGCTATCTCAGGCGTCAGGTGGGGTGGGTGGTCCAGCACTAGCAGAACTGCAGCCCTAGGGAGGGTGTTTATGGTGTACAGGTAACACTACCAACTATTTCCTAGGAACAAAAAGAAGAAAGAAATTCTCCATTTCCCCCTGTTCAGTAGTGCAGGGTCATCTAGAAAGCTACTAACAACTGTCAGCTGCAAGGTACTCTTCCAACAGGAAAGCTTTTGTGTGTTTTGTATGGCTGAAGATGTATATTTTTCTGTTACTCTGTACACTATGTTCTCTTGTTTGTATTAAGATAAAAGATTGCCCTTAATTTGACACTGATTATGATGGATTTAGCTTAAGCAGTTTGTTTGTGTGAAGGCTGGGAAGTGACTGCTGTGAGACTGGGTTTCCTTCAGAGATAGCTTGTGCTTTTTTTCTGAAATGAGAGTTCGAAGCATGAAATGAAATGAAATGAAATGAAATGAAATGAAATGAAATGAAATGAAATGAGCATTGTAGGACTGTGGATTGCAGTGTGGAGGTATAAAATGACTTGTCTATTTTATATTTCCTGGGACAAGAAATTAGTGTTAGGCTCCCCAGTTAACAAACCCAAAACTTTCTGGTTGCCGTAAAACAGGGCAAAATAAATAGCACAAGTGTTAGGTAGAAACTCACAGTAAATGTAATGGAGTAGCTCTGCGTGAGTGATGGGCACAAGAAGCCATAGGAATAGACCTGGACTGCAGATTTCGGAGTGCTCACGTGACTCTGCTGGATAATTAGATACGACTTGTATGCTGTCCACCTTCTAGTTACGGTGCCGGGACACTTCTGTCCTAATGTTTTAATGTACTGCTCCATCAACCCAAGGTTATTAAAAATGGATTAGGAACATTAAATCTCTGTGAAGAAATCAAAAAGGTGGGGAAAATGCAACAGACACAAAAGGCTGCACCTTCCATGTCCTGTTACTCTTTTCTCACCACTTCCCAGAAGGTACTGGGGGAGAGAGAAGCTGCAGCACATTTTGTCTGCTCCCAAGTAAAAGTGAGCGTTGTGAAGAAGAAATAGAAGAAAATTGTAGTTACAGGTGCTGTTTCGGGAGAGGAAAGCAAAGTAAGGTTGAGAATGGCACAGCACTGATTCTTGCTGAATCTGATCTTCTGCCTGCTCTTAAGCAGCCCTCATTTGTGTGTGAACTGGCAGCAGTTTCACAAAGTCATTGTCAAGCAAAACCAGAAAAAACAGATCTGAACACACACTTCGGTCGTTCTGATTGCCATGGAGCGGACTTTGAAAACCTGGCAATATGCCTTCAGGTTTGGGGCAAACAGATCTGTTTACCTGCATTAGGGCGGTTTGGTCACATAAGCAAAAGCCTTTAACAAAACTGAATGCCTGACTCAGACCAGCCCATCAGATGTTCTGGCTTGTAAACAAGCTGTTAGTTTGTTCTTGTAAATGCAACAATTCGCTCCCGTTGTGTAAAAATTCTTCAGCTGAAACAGAACTGGAAAACAAGAAACATGAACCAAGGTTACTTTACAGTGGCCAAGTCTTTATAGCTGAGGCATGCTCTGGCACAGCTGAGAAAGAGCAGAGACTTCTCCCTCCTGGCTTCCCCCCAGGACAGGAAGGAAAGGCTCACGTGGCCGCTTAGTTCCTGTGGAATGTTTTCCACAGAACAACCCCAGGTACGTTGCCTTGTCTTGTTTTAGTGTCTTATCCACTGGCTGCCATCGTTTCCTATTCTGCAGTCTAATGGAGCTTTATTAAAACTGTTTTACTGGTATCAAACTAAGCTTTTACCTGTGGAATGTCATCACCTTGTTCTTTCTTTACTATGTACTTTCTTCAGCCACTCTTCAGTGTCTCAGTTTTCAAATCCTCTGAATAAACACTCCTGCCTCGCCTCTGGTTGGGAATTACAGTGTTAGGACACCTGTTACCCAAAACTACAGTAAACAAGACAATGTCAACGTGAACAGATGCTGAGGGGCAGATAGTCTAGATTTGCCCCTGGACTTGAACTTTACAGGTGTTAAAGGATACTCTGCCTGAGGGTATGTCTATGTAATAGTGCAGAAGTATCTGAGCTAGCTTTAATGAGCTTGCATACGTAGTTGTGGCAGCATGAAGCCCAGCACAGGCTATCATTATCATGTACATTGACACGTGTAAAGATAACACATTTGAAGAGCAGCCTTCTGAAGCATAGTGTGCAGAGCTGGTGACAGGTAAGAGTGGCTGAAAGTTCATCTCTTCAGCCCTCCTGGAAAGGGGTTCATGTCACCTGATGTTAATATGCCCAACTCTCACCTGACGAGAGATCAAAGGAACTGTCTTCCAGAGGTGCCTCTGACTTAAATGTCTACCTTTATATTGCTTAAACTTCAGTGAGATGAATCCTGCTCACCGTCCCTCTGGTTAGGTCTACGTTGCAAACCCTGGCCAATGTGGCTACATCATCCAGAGTGCTTTGAGGTATGATTTGTGATCAGTGTAGCTCTGCCAGAAAAAGCCTTGAACATTAGGTGTAAATATACTACCAGAAACACCCTGTTGTCAGAACAGCTTTTATCCCTTATGGGGAGAACAGAGACGTGGAGTAACTCACAGTGGCATAAGCACGGAGGCTTCATTATAGTTGCACTGAGTCTAGGAGTAGCTGGTTGATGAAACCTCCCGCTATAGCCACGCTGGCAAAGGGGTGGCCTTGGCTTTTAGCAGTGCCCTGAGTGATGCTCTGACCCGGTCAGCAGATCCTAGCTTTCCAGCGTGAAGTCTCTAAGTGGCAGAATGCAATGTTGTCATGTTTGGGTGATTCCAGCAAAATTTATTGGCCATTTAAATAGCTATGCAAGGAGTTAAATATTTTCTCATATTGCAGTCTCTTACGGAAGCCAACCAATTGTGCTTTGTTTTTGTGTGGTTCAGCAGTTTTCACTATCTTGTTTTAAAAGGAATAACCAGGTTTTCTTTAGAAATGTCTTTTGAGATCCCACATCTCTATCAGATCCCACAGTGTGTGCAGATTTTTCACATTTTGAACATACTTAGACCCTGAAAGTGCAATGTTTGAAAATTAACTACTCCAAGGTTTCAGTTTGTGGCTTCACAACTCTCTTGCAACAGAATGCCTACGTGCCCATTTAAAACAGAGCCGGCACTGCAGTGAAATGTTTCATTGGAGGCAGCATCGTGTTTTGTTTGAACTGTTTACAAATATTCTTGTTTTTTCTTTTTTTCTTTTTTTCTTTTTTCCTGAATACATTTCTGGTTCATTGGCTACAAAAATCTACTCGTAATTATGCAATGGGATATTGTTTCTTTCTTTTTTCTTTTTTCTTTTTTTTTAATGTCCTGATGTTCAAGGAGTTTGCAATAAATATACTGAAGCTGATCTGTAATTGCATGTAAGATCAGCCTCACAACTGTGTTTTGTAAAGTTAAGTGCCGTAAAAGAACCTGTGGATGACATGGAGAAGGAGGGAAGGGAGAAAGTAAGTGGAGGAGAAGGCTTCTTCGGCAGCTGCAGCTTTGACTGGTGGGTAGCAGCTTTAAAGTAAGATTGCTCACACCATTTCGTTTCATCTGAGTAGCAGCGTGTATCACCAAACAATGTATGATGGCATTTTGTTGAAAACATGCCTAGAGAGAAACTTTTACGGCTCAGCTGTTTACCTGTTCCTGTATTCATGCCTGCAATAAATGAGATGAAAAATAAATCATGGAGTCTGAGCAATTTGTAGTCAAATCAGTCACTTAGGAGGCATGGGGCAGTATGTCAACTAAAGGAAACATTTGGTTGCTAATAGAATAGATCCACCTTCACTAAAAAAACACAACCTAAAGATAAAATCGAGAATTTCTTCAAAAAGCCCAGAGGGTAACTTAAAGTTACAGACCAGTGTTGTAGGATGCCAATCATCTGTTGGGTCATTAGTTGGGGCATGCTTTGCTGAATACCAGAGCTGGAAAAACACTGGCAGGATCAAAGTAGAGAACCATGAAACATGGTATGTTGCTGGTCTTTCAGATGGGACGCAAAAGGTAGCAAAAAGCATTACTGAAGTGGAAAGGGTGGGTATAAATCTTTTTCACACAGGGCCGAGAGACCCCAAGTTATGAAACTGCTCGGTGAAGGAAAATTAAAACAAACAAACAAAACAAGTCCCCCACAACAAACAAGGCCTGTTCATTGTAAATATTTGTTTTAACACAACTAAAACATTTCACTCAGATTTTTGCCTTGATTTTGCCATTCTTTAAATGTCTATATGAAAAGTTGCTTCAGAATGAAATGTTTCCTTTTTCTTTTGTTCAAAGATCTCTAAATTAGGACATTTTGACATTAACTTTCCTAGTGCACTGATGAAATGTAATCCCAGTAATGTTCACCCCATTTTCTGAGGTTGCCAAAACTCTATATTTGGAAGGAATATGATCCCATCCCAAATTCTCCAGCTGGGTGTTCTTCTATTTTTAATCTCTATGCGGGGAAAGCAGTGGAGCAGCAGAGCAGCGTTCTTCCATCAGTACTCAATTTATACCAAGAAAACTGATTATCCAGCCAGCAAACCTAGTTAATTAATTCCCATTAATACATGTCTTTGCTAAAGAAATAGTGTTCTGGGGTGCAGGGGAATGAGAAGCCGTGCACTAAAGTGTCAGCAAATACTCCCATGTAACTTGGCTGCAACTGAGAAGCATGAGGACTTCAAAGACGTAAATCTGAACAATTTTTTTCGTTTATTATCAGGTGACTGATCTATGGGACTGGGCACAAGGTACTTGAGATAAATTCTGTTTCTCAGGGGACATGCTTTCTAGAGCAGAAAACAGACTTTGCTTGCAGGCACTATTAACTCGGGGCAGGAGGGGAAGGTGAGGCAACAGTTACCAGCTGGCTGCGTTGCACAAATCCTGCTGCAACAGTGGGGCAGGAAGGCGCCCATATGGATGTAGGTGCAGATGGGTGGAACAGCCCCAACCCTTGCAAAAGGCAACAACCATGCTTTCGCCAAGCACAGTGGAGCTTTTGGGGCTGGCCAGCACTGGGATCCCCACATCCAAGTACAACTTGCCCTAAAGGGCAGCCCTACAGCAAACCCAGTGTCAGGGCTGGCTGTCACCAGACCAGCTGGAGGAAACACCAGGGAATGAGGATAATAAAAGATCAGCCATTGCCCTTCCCCAGGAAAGGTTCATTGGAGCATCCCCAGCTGCTGGTGTCCCATGAGGAGAGAGGACTTGCCCTTTTTGTGAGACACAGAGCGTGGGATCAGCTTAGCCACAGCATCAGGCGTTTGACAACCCTGACCATTGCAGCTATGTCTTATGTGCTGCCAGTAGCACATATGGTATGTGAGGTGCCTTCTCACCAGATTTTAGGGTCTGCAAAGGTCAGGGAGGAAAACAACAGGGAGAAAGAGAGCAGCAAGCAACCTTCACCATCACCTGCTGGGTGGCCTGATGGCAAAGCACTGCCTAAAACAGTGTTTGCCGCTTGATTTTAAAATTACATATATAAAATTGCGAGATTACATAGGTAATATGCAATCAATACTAATTATGTATTTTTTAATGGGCTTTCTACAGTGTGTGTGGTATACAATGCCAGTGACTGCACAGCTCTGCCATCAGAGTATCTGGCACAGCAGTGAGGTGTAAAAGCCACGTGGATCTTTACTGTTTCATGCGCTGATTATCCAGCTCTTCAAGCAGAGAGCCACTTACCCTCCTTCATCGTTCTTCCTTTGCCTCTCATTAGCATACTCTTCTGGAAATCCAAGGAAAACACAGCACAAATTCCTTTCTTTAAAGATGTTTGATCAGTTATGCTTAGCATCACAGGGCCTCAATGATGTGAAGAACAGGAGTATCTTCTTTTTATAAAATTATTGCCTTGCTGCTTTTGAAAATGACAACAAAAAACCCATGATTTCTGAGCTAACTGCATCCCACTCTGCTCTGGCTGCTGGCCCCCTCCAGCAGTGCCAGGCTTGGCAAGGGCACGGGGTGGCTTGGTGGAAGAGAACAAGGGTTGTTGGGGTTTTTTTTGGGGGGTGGGCTGCCAACACCACCCCAGCACTTCCTTCCCTCCTGAGGCACACTTCTTACTGTGGCTGACACAACCTCTGCATCGTCCAAGATGGGATGTGCACTGCCCTGCTGGGAGCTGGGAAGATGCTTGCAGCTCCAGGGTCACCTGGGGAGGGTTTGGGGCTGAGGGTTGTGGTGCTTATGGATGCAAGAGGTACATGTAAGAGCTGGAGCTCTGGAGATTTTGGAGGCTGCCTTGCTCCCAGGTTGCATGGGCCTGAAAGGATGTGGAGGCTCTGGGGAGAAAGGTCAGCATGAGCTGCCCTCTACCTGGCTGTACAAAATTGGGGATTTAATGGCAGGGTCATCACTGTGAGACTGGTCACTCCTCCCTCCTGCAAAAGGGTTTCAGACTTGTGCCCTTCAAACCAACTAAACCCCACAGATACGGTCTTTGCTCAAGGAACAGAGCGAGGTCTGTGGTGGCGCTGCAGTCAGTGCTTTGGCTGTACACGTGCCTGCTCTGAATGAGACTGGCAGTGCCCTCATCACACTGGCTCACAGCTCTTTTGTGGCAATGCAAGGATGACAACTCCTGAGAAGCACCTCCGCCAAGGATGCTGGTGTGTGAAAACAGGGAGGAGGAGCCCTGGAGCTGACAGCTTCACAGCCAAAGAGGGGTCCTTCTTTTTCATTTCCAGCCTGACAAGCCAAGGCTCAGTGTGGGCCTTGGCCACCTCAACAACTTGCCCTGGTTATCGCAAGCCACCAGGAGCACAACGTATCTCCTCTAGCCACCTGCTCCTCAGCCCCTTCATGTCTCTCCATGCCATTTTGCTAATCCTTTTCCCTCCTCAGCACTCAACTGCTGACTGGTGCACACACACCTGCTTCCTTCACCCCCATGAACATCCCTCCTCTCCCACACAAACACCTCTGGCTTTGTTCGCTTTCCAGATGAAAATCTTTTGGGTTTCTGAAGCCCCTTGCTAGCCCCTGCTTTCCCTGGACCTCAGTAGCTGCTCCTCCATCCACACTTGTCTTCTACCCTTCTGCTGTGTCTCACTCATCTCTCCATTTCCCCTTCGTCTGTCCCACCCCTGGCTAGCTCTATCCGCATCATGGTTGCCTTGGCTCACTACCTGCTCATCACTGTCAGGCTTCCATCCTTCCCTGGGACCGGCATCTGCCAAGCATTACAGCACAACAGGTTTCCTTGTCAGCCAGAAACATGAGATGACCTCTCATTAGGGACCAGCTGCCTGCCAAGGGTTCACTACCAGCCACAGCAGCTCTCCTTGAGTCCAGCCGAAACACCTGTGGGTGCAGTGCTCAGCCCTGGTGATGCTCCTGCCTGTTCCATGGCACCAGAGGCAGGAAGGGCATGGAGGAGTAGATTTAAAGAGGGGATGCTGGCGTGAGTGATTTTGCTCTCATGTTTTGGAGGATTAAGCTCCATTTTAACAGTAAGGCCTCAGTGAACAGAGGGACCCCAAAGAAATATGACCAAAGATACCTTTGCTTGCCTTCTTTCTTTCTTCAGACAGTGTGTTCCAGCAGCCTCCCTCTCCACCCCAGACTCCTGCAGGTAGCCATGGCCATCCCTTTACATCTGCCTACAGCTGGATGAGGTCTGTGGCTGTGCTGTTCCACACTGCTGCACCAAACTTTGGAGCACTGGAAAGAAATGGGGGGCGGGCTGAGAGAAGGAGAGGTCTCACCTCTTCATAAAGCCAAACTACCAACTCATTAATCCCCTTCAGGTGATCTCAAGTGCTCTTTTCCCAAAGCAACACAGCTGAAATTAATCTTGCTACATATTATGTGGTAATAAATCATGAGGGCAGCCCAAGCTGGGTGCTTTTCTTCTTTTATTCTTCTTTTTTTTTCTTTCTTTTCTCCCTCCTTTTTTTTGTTTCATTTTTTAAGTGCACAACTTCTCACCTGCTAAACCCAAACTACTGCTCTGGCAATGAAATCAGTAACAAAATTCAGGGTTTGTCCACCTGGTCTCACATGAGAGACATATCCTTCAGTCTCAGTGAAACAGTATTAATTGCTTTTTTTTCCTTTGCGTCTGTGTGCTCAGAAAAACAAAACAAAACAAAAACAGGCCTGTAGAATGGAAAAAACCTCTTCTTACAGTCAGAAGGACATTTCCAGACAATGTACATTCTTGTTCCTGTTGTGGTCTTGGTTCCTCTCTGGAAAAGCTGCACAGTGACTTGAACCCCTGCACTGCTGGTCCTGTGTCCTATTCACAGTGGCTTGAAACATCTTCCCACACAAGAGCTGTCCCCACAGCTGCTGCTCCTTGGCCTGCCCAGCTCAGCAGACCCAGACGCTCGCAGGTGCAGGTAAGCTGTCCCTTCATGGGACCTGGTAGGTCCCATCGTAAGACCCTGAGAAGCTCGGCAATAAATTTGGCAGAGAAGAGCTTGCCATGGTAGGTCTCAGAAGCCCGATCTTCTAGCTGTGTGCATTACCTATGAAGGGAGTGACAAAAGCTCAAGGCTCCACTTTCTAAGGACACCCTGCTCCTGAAAGAAGTCTTTCTGCAACACTAAGATGGCTCAGTTGATCTCCAAGGGATCTCTGCCAACCCGAAGCCACTGTCCCCACTTGGCCAGTTCACCCCTGCTTGCAGAGCCTTGGCTGCACAGCAGTCTCTGCTTGAACAAAGCTCTTGCTGGACAGCTTTATTTGCTTGAAAACCCTTCCAAGGAAGCTGTGCCCAAGCCCCATGAGGAGCTTTAGATCATGCAGGACTTGTCCCCTGCAGCTGTGGGCCATCTCAGGGCAGCTCCTGTCTCCCTGAGCAGCTCTTGGGCATCCCATTCTGGCACTGCTCTCTCCAGTGAGGAAAGCCTGGCACAGCTCTGAGCATCCTTTGGCAAGTCTAGTCCTAAAGTTGAATTACTGTTGTTTATGCTGATATTAACTGAAAGAAAGAAAAAGCAATGCTTCAGTAGGTCAAAGAGTGTGAAGAGATAAATGTAATATATTGAAAGATACTACTGTTTAATTAAAAGTATATGAATTATGCATGTATCTTCTCTACAGCCTGTAACTGTGTGGGCTTGAGCAGTATCTGAGCACATTCAGCACTCGCTACAGTGTGAAACCCACGGCTGCTTCATTTTTCACTTGCACACCTAACGCTGCCGGCTAAATTTTCTCTAGGAGTAAACAAGAACATATGCAGGGTTGCATGGAGTTACCTGTGCATTTCTGTGTTCTCAGGTGTCTGACAAGGGATGCAAATCTTATCCCACCAGTGTCCCTCTCAGGAGGGTGGAGACTGCCTTTCAGGCGACTTGTACAACATCAGACTTAAAAATCAGGCTATTTAAGGGTGCAGAGTTCCTGGGAAGGAAAGCCGTGGGGTGGGCTACCAATGCCTGGCCCCCATGGGGCTGTGCTGGCGGTAACATCCTGCAGTTTTGGGGTGTAAAGACTTCTGTGGGACCCATGGGCTGGCTGAGAACTGCAGCAGCCCAGGAAGGGCAGGACAGGAGGACGGGGCTTGGTGGTGGAAAAGTCCCAGCACCTGCAGCTCCCCAAAACAGCCCAGGGCCAGCACTGCTGCCCCTACACCGCAGTGCCTAATGTCACTGTCAGATGCCTGGGGCTCAGTTCAGCTTTCAGCAAACTTACCACAAGTCATTCCATTAATATCAAAGAATGTCTTTTTATAAACACTTTGCTGTCCTTTGGAGTAAACCGAAAATCTTCCCCACCAAGGCAGACAGTTGCTCTCGCAGCATTGCCGAGCCCATCCCAGCAGACTGTGCCCAGGGCTGTGCCATCAATCTTCTGCTAAAGGCTGCTTCCCTCTCATCTCTTGTTTACCAAATGTGGTGGAGCAAACTCCCACAAGAGAAAACAGATCCCATTTAGTGTTTGTAGAAAATTCAAACTGTCCATTATGCAATTAAAACAGGAAACAAAGCAATTGGGAGTGGGAGGGGGGCTCCTCTCCCTAATCACTAAACAGAGGCCCATACATCTGCTACAAGCTTCCAATAAATCACACCTCGTTATCAGGCAGATGTGCAAGCTTATGAAATCTGAATCCAAATGTGCATCTCTAGCTAATTTACTGTTGATTTGTTCCTTATATCCATGCCTCATGGGAAAAAGAATGGACAAGATTACTTTTTTTTTTTTCCTCCATGCTTATACAAACTGTCTTTTTCTTCTAGGGAAAGAAGTTGGCCTGGGTTCAGCAAGGCGCTGACACATGCCCAGCTTCAGGCTGGGACCAGCCTCCCCAGCCTCCCTCCCAAACAGCTGGGGTAATTCAAACAGTCGCAGCGAAAGCACTTGCCTGTGCTGTGTGCTGTGCCAAGGCTTTAAATCACGAGATATATTAGTAGGCACATTAATAAGTTACATTTGGCTGTTTTCCTGCATGCTTTTTTGCTGATGACGAGAATAACACGTAACAGAGATGAGAAGTTGCAGCCTGCTCCAGGCAAGATAGGTGCGTTGTTGCTCTTTCTGTACCTGGCCTGGCCAGGTTTGGATAAATCCTGAGGGCTGAGCACGGACCGCACGAGGGTGGAGGCTGTGGGGATGTGGGGCAGGAGCCCTGGGGAGGAGGGTTAGTCGGGCACCATGTGGAGGGACAACTTGGCTAGGAAATTAAAGGAAAGGAGTGCAGTGCTGTGGGCAGGCCTGGGGTGGGAGGCTTGGCTGGGGTACCTGGGTGTCTCCAGGGTCCAGGGCGCAGGAGAAAGGAGATCCAAAAGCAGCTAAAGCCCAGAAGGCTGGTTTTTTTACTTTGACCTTTTTCTAAGGTGTGTTACAGGGCATACACCCCATCCTCTGCACTCTGAAGGCAGGGGAGGCTACAGGAAAGCAGAGGAGGACTGGAAGCTGTGATGTGGACTGCTGCTGTTTGTTTGGTGATGTCCCTCTCCCGGTCACATCCATGCCGCATATGCTGGTGCCAGCCTGGGTTCGCTGTGAGCCCTGGCTCCCCTGCCAAGTTTGAGGCTGCGTGCAGGTTGCGTCTGGCCCTGGATACATGGCGAGAGGCTTTTAGGGATGTTCTGAGATATCTTTTTTTAAACCCAAAATCAAGGCCAAGACATGACCATGAAACTTGGGTGAGGAAGAGGGGATGTGGAGAGGACTCTGGGTACAGAATGCGTTTCTCAAACAGAGTCTGTGGGAGGTTCCGGCTCAAATGTGGGAAATGTATCTGTGACCCCTGGCTTGCAGAGCCCAGGGTGACTCGGCTGTTTTCGTGCCCTTTCCTCCTTGGGGCAGGGGCCGTACCTGCTGCCATAGCAGCTATGGCTGCGGTCCAGCAAGGGAGCAGTGGGGAATGGTCGAGGGCTCTTATGAAATGTCTTGCAGATACTTGAGCAACTAAAATTCAAATGGGAAAAGAGGATCTTGCCCCACTTTGTTTTGTGAGCATTTCCAAGAGGCAGCAGGAGCCCAAACACAAAGCGAAACGCTCATCAATGGCTGAGCAAAGGCCTGGTAGGGGCTGAACCATTCCTGCAGGGAGAAAGCAATTCTTTAAGTCATCGACTGTCTTTTTAGAGGACGTTCCTCAAAGCAGTTAGTCTGAACCCCTAGTTAGAGAACAGGAAATGTTCTCCTTATCCAACAGAGAAAGTAGGCAGGGGTACAAGTGCCTGTACAGACTGTTCAGACTCCTGGTTTTTGAACTGAGAGAAAGGGCTGGGAAAGAGAATTGCACCAGAGTCTGCACAGGCAGCAGTAAACTACGGCTGTTTTGTGGGTAATTTTTCTATGTTGGTACAAATAGATGAGCCCAGCATGCTGTGTTAACTTGTAGTATTCTTTCTTTTTATTTTTTATTAATACAATACTTTTAAAATGTGTGTTGGCAAGTGGAAATGGACTTGAAAGACAGGAGAAATAATTCTCTGGGCCTTTTAATGCTTTGAAAGCAATAAAAGATAGCTTTTGGCTTGCAGTTACTCTGCCATACTTGACTTATTTTTGTGTTCCTGGGTTTCTCTTTCTTGTGTGTACACGGTTACAACAGAAATAAACTTTAAACAATGGGATTTCATCTAAAGCATCTACATGGAAACAGGACCACTTCAGAAAGACATGCAATGGACATATGAATTTTTTGAACCTAAGGATTTATGTATTTATTGAACCCAAAGAAGTGTGAGCTCTCAGAAAAAGAAGGAGTGTAGAGAAATCTAAAGAAAATCCTGGTACTGGCATTCCTGCAGTGGAAAGACATTGGGAAAATGCAGCAACTGCCTCACAACAGTGCAGTTGTGGCCCAGTCTGGAGCAACTGGGTTGCTGACACAGGAGATGATGTCTAAACAGCTAACCTTGAGAACTTCTGGTTTGCCAGCACCATGAATTTGTCTTGAAGTTTGGAAAATGTGAAAACTGCAGTTGGTTAACAGATTTTCTACTGGGTGAAATACCAGCGAGATATAAAGAATAGCATGGTGGTTCAGCTCTTGTTGTCTGAAGATAGTTCAGCTGCAGAAAGACCAGCTGTAGCCCCAGAAAGAGATGTATAAGCAGGATGCATTGGTGTTGAGGATCCTTCCAAAGGCAAAGACTGGTGATTAACATGGGATGACTTACAAAACAAACTGAAACCCACAGTCATGGCAGCCCTACTGAATAAGCTTTTCTTGCCTTTGGGCTCTTATGAGGCAGGGAGAGGTCTCACTACTGAAAAACACTCTAAAATGGACAGAAACTGTTGGTAACAGAGGTACCCGCAGTCTGCAGTGAGGCAAGGAGGTTATATCTTGGCAGAACTTCCTTGGCTGAATGGCCCCAGGGGGATAGAGACGGATGTAAATCCCTTTCTTGTGGGCACAAGATACACCCTGCTGTTGTCAGGCTTGCTCAGGAGCTGAGAGGAATATAGCATTGCCTCCACTCTGAAGAAAGTGCCATTCCAAACTGAAAGACCTCTTCTCCTGAGAAAGAAGACTTAAGGATTGGCACTAGCCAGAGAAGGTCATACTGCAGCATGACCAGTGTTTCAGAAATACTCAAAGAGGAAAACCAGCACAAAACCTAAAACCTTAGGAAATAAAGAGGCAGAATTAGGATGACTCTCTACACGTGGATAAATGCACATGTCCACATCTGTGAAGGAACCAATGAAGAATAAACAACCGGGTGTATTTGTTTTGATGGCCTTCCAAACTCACTGGAAAAGGCTTCATCCATAGTCATACTTGCATTCTCTAATCTATGGACTTTCTTTCTGCCTGAAGGGATTACCCTCAGCCTGCTCTGCTTTGTACTTCACAGAGGTAGCAGATGATGGTTTGCTAGCATTTTTAAACTTCATTGCATTTTTCTGCACAACGGCTGTGTAAACATGCATGAGAATAAAGCCCTTCTGTGGGCAGAGCTATCTGCTCCATGTACAAGCTGGCAAGGTGCAGCTACTCACCAGTCCTGCTGAGAAGCGTTTACATTTTGCTTTTCCTCAGAGCTACCATGGTCTGTAAATGCAAAGGCAGAGGCAAAAATGGAACAGGATAAAAGGCAGCCAGACATCCCAGGCACAAGCAGTGGTAACTGCTGCCTTGAGGTCAGGCTCAAGGAAAGAGCTCTGGGGGCCTTTGGGGACAAGGAAAGATTTAGAAGAAACTGTCTTCCTATTTGATTTATACTGTGACCATGGTGACAAGGCTTTGCATACTGGGCAGGAGAGAGAAACCTGGAGAATGCCTGCTACTACTTAGCTTAGAAAAACCCATACAACCACAATCTGTAAATGTACCATGCTCCTGTGTGGATTGGGCTTCAAACCTTTCAAAAGATATGTAAGACTTAAAAATATTCAGCTGAGAAAAAGTGCATTTCCTGGACTTTACTGCACTGCTCTGAACCATTGCACAAAATGCAGTAGAAACACCAAGGCCAAGAGCAGAGTTAGTTAGAAGACAGTAAGTAAGGTCTTGCTGTAGCTTGAGCAGAGTTTCCTTACTCTGTAAGGACTACAGTGATGGTGGTGCTGGGATTTTTTTATCTTAAACCCCATTCCAGTTCAAAAATGGGGATTTGAGGAAAGATCTTAGTGTAACTCAGGCCTCTGCTTTTGCACAGGTTTGTGTGCCCAGCTAGATGGTAGGTTAGGGGAGAAGAAATGGCTGCCAGCTGAATCTCATTGCTGTACTGCTACAGCACATCACTTAACACCTCCTTCCACAAAGAAAAGGAGAAAAGTAAAACTGCTTTTTTCAAACTGTCAAAAAAACCTATTCATCCTTTTTTCTTCTGTGAAAAAGAAAGTGATGCCCAATAGTATTCAATGTCTCTAAAACACACACTCAGAAAAAGGGAAGAAATGTGCTAGTGAAATGGATGTCCCACTGTGACCTGTGACAGTTTCAGGCAGCCTGGAGAACTGGTGAATTAAGCCAAGGGCACCCCACAGGCTGTCCTGGCCAGCAGACAGAGAAACTGAGGCCGCTTCTACATGCTGGATGACACTGTCTGCATTTGTGTGGTCTAATGTGATCAAGACCAAAAATATGAGCAATGGTAAACTGAAAGGCATCAGCACAAGGTTGAAGGGCAGAGCTATAGCTGAACAGTATCCAGAGTCCACAGTAGGTGACCAAGAAGAATGGGCATCTTGGACACACAGACAGGTGAGCTTTTCTCACCAAGCAAGGTTTTTTAAATCATCTTCTCATTGCTCTTGGAAAGGACTGTAATAAAATGAAAATGGGACCAGGGAAGGTGGAGGGAAAGAAGGAAGGAAGGAAGGAAGGAAGGAAGGAAGGAAGGGAGGGAGGGAGGGAGGGAGGAAAGTCTTTTAGAAGAAATAATCATTTCTTAGGGCATTTAGACATTGCTGAGCTATCCAAAACACCTGCACCCAAAGGATTTAATACTGTTTTTCTCAGCATCTGCCTATCAGGTCATGTGCAGCATTTCATTTTGCACTTCTAGCAAGCTTTTATTTCATTATCAGAACCAGCACCACACACAGCTCTGAGTTTCTAGTTCTGGGCCTTTCGAGTCCATTATAATCACAACAAAATGGGGCAAAGCCTTTTGTGTGTAGCTTGACAGGGAAGGGAGTTGAGTCACAGCAATCGTATGGCACGATACCATATCACAGCAACAAAATCGGATGAGTAATCTTGGAGCTGCCTTCAGGCAGATGTCTGGCTATTATCACAGCTCTCACTGCAACAAAATGTCAATGTTTTAATACCTCTGACATTTCTTTAGCTTCAAGAGGCAATAATGAATCTTTCTTGGCTACTTACTAAGAGGTGATTATATCAGAAAAAGCAGCTAATTTTTATCTGAAGAGACAATACTGGAAATAATCTTTTTTCATTGAATGTTAAGAGTAACCAGCATCAAATAAAAGCCTGGTTAATTAACTAAAGTCATTGAACAACCCTCAAATGGATTTAGTTTCAAGTAGCAACTAAATAGATTTAATGCCTAGGAGCTACACAAACACCTCAGGCAGGTCCTGCCTCTTCTGTTCCTCCAGAAATGTATGCTCAAGGAAAGGTTGTCTGTAACGCACCAGGCAGAGCAAGGCAACGCTCAAGGATTAGTAAGCAAGTCTTACCATGGCTCACAAGAGTGTATGGGCCAGATGCCTGCTGCCGTAAGCTGGCACAACTCTGTTCATCTCGTGGCCTGCACAAACACCTTCTAAGAAACAGGAGCAAATAAAGCCTAGTGGAAATTAACATGTTTCATCAAGTTTCTAAGGGCTAAGATAGAGGACTAAGCTGTCTAGTAAAGGAATATGATGCCTGTGATTTAGACCTGCTTGGAAAATATTACATTAAGTTTGTAGACAACTTAATGTAGACATTAGGATGCAGATGCTCCTTCACTGTAAAAAGGTAGATGCTGCTCTGTACCCACGCAGATCTATGGGACAAGATATACACACACATTTCTAGTGAGCTCCAGAGAGCAACCTCCCTCTTTGAAGAGCCCTGTCAGGCAGCAACCTCAGAATGCAGTTGCCATCCAACATACATTCTCCTGCCCAGACAGGGCAGCTACAAAGTTAATGCAGGACAAAGTTAATGCAACTATTGCAAGGCAGCAAAGCTGAAATGTTTGCCATTTGAAGCTAGCTTTGCAAAGTGTGGTAGGGCTGAGGAAGGTATGGAAGAGCCAGGCTGTACGGATGGGTTGTTGTGCGGGGACATTCCACTTTACCAAGCAGGTGCTTAGTTATGCTGTTGCTCCAGCACTGCTCAGTTTGGGTAAGGGGATGTTTGATCACCGTGGGCACCATGAGATGCACCAAGATGCACCTTGACATTGCACTGCTGAAGACCTCATGGAGAACATGGGGCATTTTCAAAGCTATTTTTAAGTTTTCTGCAACCTGACAGAAGGCTTTTTGCAGAAGCTGACCAACCAAGTCCCAGGGTCAAAGCAACGTAGCTGAGTCAGCAAACGGCTGTGATATAAACCAGATGTAGCACCGTACTGATGCGTCTGATATATTGCCGTATAAGCTCCTTCTTCTGGATCTGCCAGTTTAGTCAGTATCATCTTGGGTATGAAGATGGATTCACAGCAAAGGCATTACCTAAAAGTCTGAAGAGTGCAAAGCAATAAGAGCTTGATGAGCAAATGACCCTGCAACCTCTTCAGGTCTAATAACACCAACAGGGTATGTCCTCAGCTTCAGCACAGCTGTCCCACTGAACCACTTCTCAGCTTGTGAGAAGTGCTATTTCACACTGGAAAAGCTCTGCAGAGCGTGATATTTTCCCTGCCCAGGGTTAGTTTTCTTTTCTGGCAGGTTTAGCACTGTGTGGGAGGTTCAGTGAGGTTTCACATGTTCCATATGCTAATCTTCCTTTGTAACCACACAGGTCTGCAAATGGGGCTGAAAATAAAGTGAACAGCAACCCTTGTCCTGCTAAGGACTGCCTACTTCCATTCAGATGTCATGTTTCTATGTGAAGTATCCCTGCCGCGACCGCTCTGCAAGGGCTTCCCTGGTCCTACTCATTTTCCTCTTGGACTTCATCATTGAGAGATAAATAGTCGACAGCTATTTTGGAGGGAAGAGAGGAGCCTGGTGGCAGGCAGGACTTTGAGGCCCTAACTGAGGAAAGGAGGGAGGTGTGCTGGCAGTCCTCTCTGGCTCCTGTAGCGTTGTCTCCCCTTTTGGGTGCTCAGCTGAAGGCTTTGCTGAATCCAAGTGCGTGGAAATATTCTGACTGATTTGCTTTCTGCAGAATGCTCCTTTTAACATGGTTTGCTTCCAAAAGCACACACACAATGTGCTTTATACATGATCTAGCATTGTTTTCTACATCTTTTGAGATCCCAGGAAAACTTTTCTTTTTAGGATGTCTCACTATTGCTTATGGGCAGAAAACGAAACATTTGGGAAGCCAAAAAGTAGGCTTCCTACCTTTTCCATTGAAGTATGAGTATGACAGTCCACTGCAAATTAAAATGTGAGCAACGGAATAGATATGAATCTTCTCTCAAAGATAGTTGTTAATCATGATGTGATTCTCTGCAAGGAAAAATGTTTTTACTGTTCTTTTATAAAAATTCAAATAGAAAAATAAATTACATTTTGTATCACTTTCTCTTTAATGTGATTGAATAAAGGGGATATTTTTAATTAAGACAAAAATCTCCATGTTAATAGCCTTGATTAAAGGAGCTTTTAAATAGTTTATCTTCCTGGCTACACTCCATCCTAAAGCTCCGCAGAGGAAGATGTCTTTCATGCTGAATTTAAATACTTATTATCCTTTTGAACTCTGCCAGTCCACTTATTTGAAATATTATTCTTCCCTTCTAGCCTGTGGAGTCAGCTCATCAAGAGATTTTGGTAATGTCACTCTCTGGGGAACTTTGCTGGCTTAGTTGAACCTTGAGCTAGCAGCTGGGGATAGTATTTCAAAGCTTGCTGTGACCTGCTGCCTCATTTCAGTGCCAGCAGGGACCCATGACATCCATGTGGATGCATCACCTGGAACAATGAAGCCTTGATCTCATCTGTGGGCCTCATATGACAATAACAACCAATAGTTTATAAATAGAGATCTTGGTTACTTATTACCCCTGCGGTACCTACTGAGCAGAAATCTGGGGGAGAAGAATGGGAGGCAGAATGGGAAGGTTCCTGAAAAACTGCTGTTAGATGTGAATGTGAATAATAACTGGAAAAGAGGGTTTTTTTAATAAAGCCTCCCATTTTTTTCCACTGACAGCTACCATAAATGTCATAATTTCACTTTCTACTTTCTTCTACCACATGCTGAAAGCAAAGCAGTGTGCAAATGGAGTCACTGTATGCAGTTGCATCCAGGAGAGTGCTTTCCTTTTTACTTACCTGCAATACAATTCAGGCATCTGACAATGCCAGGTTAGGTGCACAGCTCACCTGAAGGATACACAGCTGTACAAATAGGGACCGCAGGTGCTTGCATGTGTTAGGAAACTAGCCAGCCTGCTCACCCATCATGCCAGAGAAAGCAACGAACCTGGTCAGCGCTAATGAATGATACGGTTCTGTGACTGAACTGCTCCTTTGCCACCTGGTCACAGAGGTCTGCAGGACTAATCCGTAAACAGGGGTTGACATGAGTAAATGGGAATTGTTATTCCAAAGCGTGGAAGTTTTAGGGTTCGGTCCCCTGCACAGCCCCAAAAGGGTTATTATACTTTCTCCTTCTGGCAAGTGGAGAAGTGAAAGCACTCGACGAATGGATCAAAATTCTCACGCTCTCATCTATGCAAGCATTACATAGCAAAGGTTTTGCTGTACATTTCTTACGCTAGAAGGATATACACTTTGCTATTTCTGTTGGCTGAGCAGCACACCTGAGGAGCCAGAACAGGCTGCCGGGTGAGCTGCTGCCTGCCATGGTCATGCACAACCAGAGGATGCCTGCAGATACCTAGCAGTGGGAGGCAGCAGGTGGACTTGAGGGGAAGAACTGCCATGATTGAAGAGGAAATTTTGAGGTAAGAGAAGATGTTGAGGGTTTGCAGAGAGCACACAGCATCCATTCAGGCCCTCTGCCAGCCCCCTCTTGGAGTCGGGTACCTGTCAAACCATCCCAGTATGGGAACAGTTAGGAGAACAGCACAAGGAGATGAGACCTCTGACAACAGAGGACAACCAGTGAAGAAAAGGGGAAGTGATATGAGCATCAATCATTCAAACAAAGATCAAGGAAGAACCAGAAATATTTGGGTTTGCGGTCCTGCCTACACATTTGTTCAATTAGCACTTGTCTAGCTAGCCTCCCTGTGAGCATCCCTCGGGCCCCGGCCAGCTGTCCTGCTAAATGTTTTATGTGCAACACCTGTAACAGTGTTCCTCTGTGAAATGGGGCAGGATGACTCTCTCAAAACTACGGTGCTGTGGAAGAGCTGGAAGGGCTGCCTTCTCTGCCCAAAGTTGAAATACTAATACTGCATCTCAAGCCTACACGGGTCTCCTGGTTTCCTTATGAGAAGTGCAACATGCTCCTGTGTCCCTTATTTAATATAATTGGAAAGGTAAAGTCTTCTACTAAAAAATTGTAACTTTGCTTAGCTGTAGTTCTGAAGGTTAACTTCATAAGTGCAGGGCCAAGACTGGAAGGATGTGTGCAAATTTTTAAAAGTAAGCAGTTAAATAGGCTTTTGGCAGTTTCCTCCAAAGCAGAGCTCAAATATAAAAGAAAATATGAAAATAAACATTGCTCAACCCTTCCATTCATTGCAGGCTGTCAAATGGGGCAGGCGCTGTGGAAAAACTCATGTGTGATTGTGTCATTAGAAGTTAAGTCATGCAAGTAGAGGGGCTGGGGCAACTGCTAGCAACTTTAACTTCAGCACAGGCTGATCTTCAGAGGAGAGCTGGTCAGAAGCAAGAGTTTCTTCTGTTTTAAGAATCTCCTTCTAACTGAGAATGAAAATAAAAAATTTCCCATGCATAAAACTGAAAAAAAAGGATCCAAATTCAGTTTTCTGATGTTGCTAAACTCTTTGGATAATGCCAAACAAAATAAATATGAATATAATAAGAACAGTATGATGTCGAGAGTTTGAACAAAATGGTTTGAGCAAAAAAATCAAAGAACTCTGATTCCCTAAAGAAAATAAGAAAATTGAAACCTTGTTCTTGACTTTTACTTTGAAAATATTACCAATACTGATACTTCACTTCAGATGAGAATTCTGAGTTGAGGTTTTTCACTTTGTGTTGTTTTAGCAAATGTGAACGCTTCTAAAAGTAGTCCAGCTAAATGCTGAGACATTTTACAACAAGAAGCATTGTTTACTATGGATAGAAAACACTGTGCTGCTTCGCAAGCACTAGTGCCACACAACATTAACTCCATCCTTGAGGGGCTACATGGAGCTGGGACTACAGCAGCATCCTGACAGTTACCGCTTTGCCTGGAGCCTGCACCATTACATCACAGCACCTCCCCACCAGTCGCATAGCGCTATCCGCCTGGGATGTCTCTCTTCAGCATGTGGCCAGGCTATGAAAGGGCTAAGGGAGTGGGCGAACTAACTTGGGGATGTCCAGAAAAAAACTCAGATGGCAGATTTGAAGTGTCTTCATCATAAAGCAACTACCAGCTAAATTGCTTTTCCTGTATTTGGGTCTGGAGTTTGTACATGTCTACTCGTATGCAGAAAATGGTTCTTGCCCCTGTGTGGCCTGAGCTTAGTGAAGCTGCTGGGTGCCAGCAGAGTAACACTGCAGCCTGCCCGTGAGGAGTGGTGGGAAAGCCTCAGCTTAGTGCTTTTCTGCTCTCTGCTGCTGCATTTGGGGGGCGTTGACACATGTGAATATTTCACTGTGGCAGGGAGGGGGCTCAGTGCACATGTTGAAGAACCAACCATCAGAACAGGGGAGTGTGAATTTCTCTCCAAGCACCAGATTGTTGTCTGGATTTTTTCCCTCCTGTTTTCTTTTTCCTCCATTGATAAGCCCTGTTTCCAGTAAATGCTCAGAGACTGTTTTCCTGTCTCAAAGTGGCATAGCAACAGCATCAGAACAAAACTCAAAAGCATCGACTTAATGACATACTGAAATGGCTTCAGAATTCATAATACACTCTCATTTATTCGAAGTGTAAGGGAAGAAGTTATTGCACAGCATACACCTTAGGCTGTTGGAAACCTTTCTTCTGTGCACATGTTGATGGTCAAATGAAAATAAACCAGTTAAATACTTGTTCTATAATTAGGTTTATCCTTGTAAACATCTGCATGAAAAACATTGAAGTAACCTTAGGATATATTACGTAGCTGCGCAGTAGAAACAAGAAAACATAAGTTTAGTATTACTTATTGCTGGTGTCACGTAAGATCTTAACAAGAAAATTCCAACCATTTATCAATTCTACAACCTTTTGGTTAGTAGAAACAAGAGATGTAACTGTGGTTAGAGATCCTTTCTCAAGAAGGCAACTTCTCCTCTAACAACCCTCCAATACAATGTTTGTATCCTCACATTAACTGCTGTGTTTCTAAATCTTGGCCATTACACGGTGTTTTGTTCTGTTCAGTAACACTGTGTTTTATAAAACATTCCTGTATTCTAGCATCTCTAGATGGTTGAACTCTGACTTCATTGACATTGTGAGGAGGAGTAAACCTGGCTTTGATAATTTAAATATTAGTAACAACTTAAATAAATTAGAACACTGAAAAGTTCTCTTAACTTAGTTTATGAGCATTTCAAAACAATATATCGAAGCTCTCCAAAGCTGCTTGCTGTTATACCATTAGAAGATGTATGGGATCTTTTCTACTTCAGAGTAAATGGTTTTACACTTACTTCATCCCCACATCCCCACATGGTGGATTCTAACAAAGCCTGCAGTGAGGCTTTTAAGGGGCATGACCCTTCTCCACTAGCGTACGAATTTGGTACCCAAAGCCTCCCGAACTTGTTTTAAATGCAAACAAGAGAACGGATTACGTTTAAGTCAGCGAAGCCACCTGTGCACCCGGCGCTCTCTGCCACCCGGGTGACTGGGGACGTGCCTTTAGGTACTGATGCGCAAAGAGGGCAGCTTGAGACAGCAGCCGGAGTTTGTGCTGGAATTTGTGCCGGAGTTTCCCTGCAGCACTGTGTAACTCGCTCGAGTGCCCCAGAAGCCGGTGCCTCCCGGTCATTTGCCGCACGCCTTGCTCAGCCCACCCCTCTGACGGCTGGCGCCCCCCGGCCGGTCTGCCCGTGCTCGGGGACCAGAGAGGTGGGGATGCGCAGGGACCACCCCGGCTGCCTCGTGTTCCCCGGCCTCGCCGTCACCTTTCGGGCTCCCGACCGGGCCCGGCCGCCCGGGAGCGCCCCTCGGCCCCGCTCCGGTCGGCGGCCGCGGGAAGCCCTGTCCGCCGCCCGCCGCCTGGGCGCGGGTTTCCCGGGGCGGCCGCGGACGGCGGTGCCGCGCCCCGGGGAGCGGCCGGGGGCAGCGGCCGGGACCCCCCGGCGGGGGAAGGGCACGGCGGGCGCAGCTCCCTGCGCTTTCCCGGCTGCGTCGTCCTCCGGGCGGGGGTGTGTGAGAGGGGAGCTCGCCCCTTTCTCCCCCACCGCTTCTCTCACTCCCCCCGCTCTCCTTCGCCCCCTCCTCAAAATAACGCAGCCACACTCGCAGCTGTAACGCGGCGCGTTACCGCGCTTGCGGGGAGAGCGGGCGCCTTGCGCCCCGGGCCCCGGCGGGTGCGGGGGAGGCGCTGGGGGGCTCGGCCGGGGCAGCCGGGGTGCCCAGTCCAGAGCCAGGCTGGGAGCTCCCCTTGGAGCCAGGGGCCTGGGGCTGCCCCTCACCTGGGCTCCAGCGCCCCCGGGACAAAGAGAAAACTCTCCTAAGCCAGGAATTTTTCTCTGGGCTGTCTGAAGCGGAGTATCCCCCCCTCCTGTTGCTTTTCCCCGGGAGGGGACAAGGGACCTACGGACCCCGGTCCCTTGGCAGGGGCTGCCTCAGTGATGACGTATAGAAAGTAACTTGACTGCAGAGGAGCAAGCCAGAAGGGGCTTCTCTGCTGATCTCTCCTGCCTGCTTATATTCACCTGGAAGATAAGGGCGTTGTTGTTGTTATTATTATTATTGTTGTTGTTGTTGTTGTTATCATCATCCTTATCATTATTACTACTACTACTATTATTATTACTATCATTATTTAGACTCAGAGGTATCTGGGTTGGAGAAAGGCTGTTTTAAATGACTGTTTTCCAACAGGCAAACTTACAGAACTTTTATCGTAACCTTCAGGTGGAGTCTCACGAGGAAAAGGGTTTTCTCTTCTTTCTTATTTCTGAGTTCTTAACTAATTAGGATGAAATGACATTGTCAAACACAAAATTAATTGAATTCTGCCAGTACTGTTTAAACTCTTTAAAACATTCCTACCTAAATGAGCTCCTTGCTAATAAGAGCTGAATTTTTCAGCTTTCCAGGCCAATTTTTGCACAATAAGTAAATGGTGTTTATGCACAGGGAGGCCTTAATGTAATGCCCTCTATTGCGAGTTCTAATAAAAGACTGCTCTGTTTCGGCTCCTTATTAGAATAACACTATAAATAACCTCTTTGTAACAAGGACTTTTTAAGAAATGTGAAAACTTTTGTTCCAAAATCTCCTGGTGCACATTGTGCCACCATCTGGCAGATCTGGCTTTCAGGGCAGGTACACCTCCCAGCACTGCATTCATGCTGGGGTAGCAAAGATTGCCAGAGGTAAAAAAATGCAGTCTTGGAAGAAAAGACATAAGCTGCCGAATGTAAACCAATACACACACACACACAAACCACACAGTTTTAATATACCTTGGGAAGGGTCCATAGTGCTTATTAAAGCAAAACTCTTGCTGATTCACTGTCTAAGATTGGTGGACTTAGTCTTTACATTGGTGTAGGTTATGCTTGTGGAAAAGAGCTTGAGGACATTGCTTTTTTCTTACATTAGATTAATTCTAAAGAAAGCATGCTGTTGTGAGCAGTATTGGCTGCAGAGGCACGATTACCCTTGGAGTAAGACCAGATACATAACTCAATGGTAGGAGGAAAAGAAAGATTTACCAGGGCTAAGCAAAAAAATATCAAATGATCTAATGCAGTTTTTGTTTGGACGATAACATATTTAGAGTTCCTATTTTCTTGCCTTTCTCCAGAAGACCAGAAGCAGTACCATACCTCTAAAAAGCTCACTCATCTCTTTGTTTAGAAGCTTTCAGAAATAGCACACATATTTTTCCTCCATAGTGTTTTGTTTTTTCTAAGGCAATCACTTAGTTTTTACTTTTCGTACGGGAGACATTCTTAATGAATTGGCATTTGACATTTTTTCCTGAGTCAATCAGTTTTGTACATTGTGAAAAAGCTCTGCTTGCAAGAAACTTCTAGCATATTTTTTTCACATATCTTTGTCTAAGTAACTAACACAGCAAGCATATTTCTATAGGCACATGTAGAGCATGAGATGAATGACTATTAATTAAATCAAAGTGATTTCTCTATTTCTAAAATATTTATTGTTGATTAATACAGGAAAGACCAAGATAAATTACTGGTAGTGTAGATACATTCACTGTATTGAACAATGTTATAGTAATAGTTTGAGAAAACTGCGTATGAATTAAAAATTCTGGTTCAATTTGTTGTACAAAAACTGCTGTCTCAGGAGTTTTGTTAGTCAACACTGGTGGATACATACTGCTTTTTAAATACACATGGATTTGATGGAAAGAACCAGGAGCACTAAACTTCATGGAGCTGTTCCTGAGGCATGGCTATGCTGAGGGAGTAGCTGGGAAGAGGCAGGGCAGTATGAACTTCACCAGCTTTGGCTTTTTGGAGTGAACTGGGAATAGCAATAACTTATCAAGAGCTGAGTAAGGAAGCTGAGCCTCTTATAAGAGGACTAGCAAATGGAGAAAACCCTCCAAATCATGCACAGAAGCAGAAAAGCAACTAGACTGAGCAGGATCCAGCCTAATTTGCCATAGCAGTGGGGGCAAAACTTGTTTGTTGTGCATGGTCCCTAAGGAAGAGTGGGCACAGAGAATGCTGTATTAGGGCTTTCTGTAGCCTAATGGTCTGCCAGCATCACTGGCCTTTCCCCACTCCTCTCTTCATTAGTCAGGCCATGCTCTTAAATGACTAGTGAGGTTTTACCCTCTTACCCCCCAGTATGGGAGCTGCAGCCACTCCTGAATATTGCAATTAGAGACTCCAAGACAAGATTTCTTTCCTGTCTGTTATACAAACCACTACTTATTCCTGAAGCTTTCATTTCTAGTCCAAGTGCCCTGAAAAGCATGAGCCTCCAGTTAAAAGGTGTACTTTGAGTAACAAACAGAGCGATAAGAGAAGGCAGGGTGGGTTCAAGGGATGGCTGGGGATAATCCCAGTCTCAATTTTGGTAAGACACTGCTAGTCTGAGTGCCAGCACCAGAGAATTGCCCAAGCTAGGGCAATTAATCATGCAGTGAATTTGACTGCTGGATTCACCTGAGGCAGGAGGTAATTGCACAAGAAGTGGTAGAAATGACCACATCTCTAATTCGCTAAAAGCAAGAAGACTCCTGCTTTCAGAGGATGGTGATGCTGAAGCCTTCCAACCCAAGGTTCCCACAGGGCATGTGTACACCCCGCCTAAGAAAGGTGCTACCAGCATGTACAGGCTGTGAAATACAGCATTCAGAAATTTTAGGATTAATGCTGCTCATGCAACTGCAGTTTGGACAACTTCTGCTAATGCTTTTTTTGATGGCTGCCTCAACTACTTGGTCCCATAAGGATCTTCCCTGCAGAACTGCTGCTGCATAGGCAGTGCTGTTAGTTGCCACATAGACCTTCCTGTCTGCTGAAAACTGCAGGTACTCATTAGCACTCCACCAGCAGCAATAAGATGTTGCTTCTTATAAGCAATCCATTTTTGTACAACCTTCAGGCAAACACAAGAGGTTCTGCTAAGGAAAAAAATGCATCTAAAGTATTTTAATTTTTAACAATTTACTAGGAGGGAGGCACTTGTAATAGGGTCAGTCTTTTAGCCGTATCTTCTTCACCTTAGGAAATCAGTGCAGCTCCACTGTAATCGCAGACAGTTATCTTAGCTGTCAGGTTTAAAATGATAGCTGTCATGTAGGTACAAACAATACATGATAAATATCCTAAGTGTTTACTATGACTGTGAAGCATTGCCTGTATTGCAGTGTGCTAAAAGTCTGTTTCCAGGGAAGAAAAACCAGCATGCAGCTGACAGCTGTTCCCTCACTCAGCAAATGCTTCTTCACAGGCATCACAACCCTCAGCTAGCTATTTCAAAAAGGAGACAGGAGGCCTTCATCAGAGTGTATTATTGCCAGAAAGAATAAGCTGCAGCCTTGTTTTCCTGTTAGCTTGATTTATAAGGGTTTTTCTATTGCCATTTGTTTGCCTGTTTTCCACTTGGTCAAGTTTGCCAAGCTCAGCGAGGTGGGAAAAAGGGACTCGTTATTTTGCACTTGAGCTTGGTGTTGCTCTCCCATAGGTTTTTCCACACGATACTATGGAACATGTTGAATTTGCATGCAATCGAAATTGCTTCTGCAACTTCTTTTTTACTTCTGTGTGGCTGGTCCTCTATTTGCAGTGAGATAGGACGCTACTCCACCAGACTAAAGCAGGAGACATGAATTAACGCCCTCCATTCGATGTGGCTGAGCACACTCGGGTATTACAAGCAATGGCTCAGCCCAAGGGAATGAACTTCTTCCTAATGCAGCCTAGGTCTCGGGCAGTCTCAGTGGCCCATCAAAAAGTAAGTCGGTTGAGTCACTGATACTAAAAAAAAAAAAGAGATTTAAACTGAAGGCTATTTTAATTCTCAGAATATTGCCAACCGCTGCGTCTTCTTCTCTTTCCCTCCCTCCCCGCTGGTGTTTTGCTTCCAGACTCTCAGAGGAGGGAGTGTAACCATGCATAACAAAACAAAAAAGAAATTACAGTTATAAACAGAAGATAGCAACCCAAACCCGAGAAAAGAGCCACTTTAGCGAACGCGGGTGATGAACGGTCATTGCTCCTCCATCAACCCAGAGACATCACGGCACAGCGAGAACGCAAAGGTCTCCTCAACGCCTAGCTGCGCGTCCAGCCACACTCAGGAGAGCCCAAGCAAACCGTGGGGGCTCGAGCTGGGCTCTCTCAGTCCTGCCGGGTTTTCAGCACGTTTGTACCGCTGCAGTGCCACTGCAAAAAATACAAAGCAAGAGCGCGCGCTCAGATGGCAAACGCTCCCCAGCGTGGCGTTTTACCTGAAACGAATGTTAAGTCGCGCTGTGCCTTCAGTCCTGTCCCAGGAGTCATTAAAAATAAAAAGATAAGAGAAGTTCGCCCAGCAGTTGCCGAGCGGGATTTATCACGTCCTCTTGAAGCACACGCTGAGAGGTGCTGGTGAATCGAGGCCGGGGGGCGGCCGGGACCGGCCTGGCACTGCCCCCCAGCCGCGCCTCGGCCTGCGGGAGGGGGTGTCCCAGCGGGGGTCGCTGCCGGGCGGGGGGCAGGGGAGGGCGGCCGCCGGCCCAAGGCCACAGCGCGGCTCCGGCCGCGGCCCCGCCGCGGGGCTCGGCAGCGCGGGGCGTGTGCTGGGGCCGGGGGCGCCCCGCTCGCCCGCACGGCCCGGCGCTCACACCGCCCCCCCGCCTCTCCCCCCGGGCACCCCCCCCGCCCCCCGCCGCGGTCCCTCCGGCACCGCCCGGCCCCGGGGCCGGCTCCCCCCCTCCGCCTCCCCCGTTCCGCCGGCGGCGGCGGCGGCGCAGGAGCCCGCGGGCGGCCGCGCAGGAGGCGCGCTCGGGCGCCGCCGCCTCCCCGCCCCGCCGCCGCCGCCATGGCGGTGCGGAGCCGCGGCGCTTGGCGGCGGCTCCTGCTGCTGCTGCTCCTGGCCGGCTCCGCCGCCAGCCCGGCGGAGGAGGGCGGCGGGCGGCGGGAGGCGGGCGGCGGGGAGCACGGCGAGGAGGCGGCGCGGCCTCACCACGACTCCTCGTACGGCACCTTTGCCAGCGAGTTCTACGACCTGCGCTACCTCTCCGAGGAGGGTGCGGCGGCCGGGGCCAGGCGGGGCGCGGCGGCCGGCGGGGCGAGCCCGGCGCGGGGAGGGAGGGGGGGAGGCCGGGCCGGGCCGGGCCGGGCCGGGCCGGGCGGCTGGTGGCGGCCCGGCGGGCGAGCGGCGGCGGCGTTGGCGTTCAGCACGAAGGCCAGCGCCCGCCGCCATCTTCCGCCCGCCGCCGCCGCCCGGGCGGCCTCTGGCCCTGCCGGCCTCCAGCCGTGCCGCTCGGGGCCCGGGCGCGGGCGCGGGGGGAGCCCCGGGTGCCCTGCCCGACGACCGGACCCCCGCAGGGCTGGCGCCTGTCTCCCTCCGGGCCGCGGCGCGGCGGCACCCCGGGGCCCGGGCGTCTCCCCCAGGCGGGGGCCGGGCAGCCCGCTCTGGCGGCAGGGCCGGGGGCCGCGGGGGGCGGCAGGAGCCCGGCAGGGGACCGGGGGTCCCGGCTCCGTCCTCGTCCCGCTGAGCGCGGCCGGCCGGCGTGGGTTCGCCTTCCGAGGTGCAAAGCCCCTGGCGAACAGCCGTCCGGACCGCGCACTTAAGAGGAGTCCTGGTGTTTGTGGGTCTCGCAGTGTCGCGTGATGCCCCAAGTAGTAAGCAGCACGGTAGTCGCGGATTTTGGGGCGGTTTTTTGAATTTACAAATGGCAGAATGTTAAAACTCTGAATTTGTGGCTAGGCTGCATTGAAAAGCAGTTGTTTGATGCATTTGGAAAAAAGGGAGGAAGAGAGAAGATAGGATGTCCTGTGACCAGGCTTCCAGTGGTGCTCCGCTGCCAGCTGCTGTGAAATTTGGCCAACTTAATGCGTTTAATTTGGGTGATTTACCCAGGCCCCTGATACAGATAATGGAGGCTCTAATTTGCAGTTTACAACGCGGCATTCTCAGAAATCTAGGAAAGCAGATCAATGGCTCCCAAATGCCTAAAGCTGTGCAGGTTAAACGCTTGTTTGCAGATGCCGTAACTGATCAGTGTTTGTTTCCAATTTTAATGAAGCACTTCCAGTGGACTTTCTGGTTTCATAACTAGCACTTTGGTTTTCAGTTGGCTAAGTAAGAGAATGTCCTATTAAAATGTCTGTGTTCATGCGACAGACACAGACTTCTACCGGCCAAGACAGAAGTCTGTTGCAAACGTCTGCACTTTCTCTTTGGGGTTATTATACAGCAGACAGGGATTGCTTGGAATCATAACTCTCATTGTCCAGCCTTTCTGGGTCTTCTTTCACAAGTGATTGAAGCTTATAACTAGGGGCAATTCCCTGGTTTTTTTTCACCTTTTATTGCAATGTGTGTTTTATTTCACTTCTTAATGGAGGATGTATTACAAGGTCCTTATGGTATCCATTCCTACAGCTCTGAACCTGGTGCCCTGCATTTATACTTAATACTGTCATTTCTGGCTAAGGAGTCAGATTTAGTTCCCTTATGGATTTCCTGAGCGGACTGAGAGTGCACAAAAGGGTAGCTGAGTGGAGATCCCTAATTGTTAAGTGACTGTACTACTCCATGTTCCTGCTGCCTTAAGTTAACTTTTGCCCTTCGTGTAGCAAAGCCATGCTTCTCCCTTCTCGATGAACGTAGGAAACCTGAGAAAATTTTTGTTTTCAGTTATCAGTGTTACTTTGGTACCTGAATCCAGGACCACCTGAGCAAGGGGTTGTGTATGTGACAAAGTAGTCCCTCATCTGAACAGCTTAGTTATCAGCAAAGTAAACTGAAACCCTTTCTCTTTAGTATTACCACTTTTTATTCCTTGTATTTTATTTAGTAATGGTATATTCTGATTATACAGGTTACCCCTTCCCAACTGCTCCTCCTGTGGATCCATTTGCAAAAATCAGAGTGGATGACTGTGGAAAAACCAAGGGTTGCTTCAGGTCAGTCTAAGACTGCAGATACCTTTATGTTTGCAAATGCTGACTGATTGCATTGGAGACTTTGGTAAATGTTCCATATTCATTTTAATAACTTCATTATTTAAGAACATGCTTTGTAGTTATGGTCTATACTATCTGAGGAAACCAGATTATTTAAGGATATACATTTTAGTTATGGACCTACAGTTATGGACCTATGTTATGGACCTATGTTATGGAACTACAGTTATTTCATGTCTCTTATATTTTCATGAAGTACTTACAAAACTAGGGCTAGCAATGTCAAGAGTAATACTGTGTGTAGTTAATTGGTTGCTGTACTGCTCAAATACCATACATTCTTACACAAAAAGAGTAATAATTGTGAACACTTAAGTAATGGTACTTTGTGTATAGCATAATATAATATGTTTTACTGCATTATACCAAAATTCAGTCTTTCAGTTTTTTCTTGCAAAGATGTAATTAAATTCCATAGTGGAAAATTGCAAGTAAAAATTTTACATACATTTCCAATTCCATTTAGGTATGGTAAACCTGGATGCAATGCGGAGACTTGTGACTACTTTCTGAGTTACCGTAGAATAGGAGCTGATGTTGAATTTGAGTTGAGTGCTGATACTGATGGCTGGGTGGCAGTGGGATTTTCCTCAGACAAGAAAATGGTAAGACTCATACAGTTATTCGTGTTGACAGTGTGCACACTTTTACGTGCTAGGCTATAAATGGTTTATATTAGGTCTGTGAGAAATGGAGCATATAAGGGAAAACTGACCTGCTGAAAAGGAAGCACCATTTGGTAGCTACCCTGAGAGCAGAAGCCAGGCCTACTGCCTCCCAGAAAACTGCCTCATCCTTCCTAACGTGTCCTCTCCCTTCTTCTCTGAGAATTACAGCAGTAATTTGGTTCAGCTCTGAATGTTATTAGGTTTTTGTCTTTTTATTAGAAAAGCCCTCAGGGATAAGCCAATTCACATGAGAATGTCCTGTTGCACTTTATAGCAGTGTTACTTGGACAAAAGGCACATCAGAAACTAAATAGCAACTTATTTTAGTCTTCAGTAAATCAGTTGACTTTCAGCAATATAAATATGACTTTGGCTGTTAAATTTTGGAAGTCTTTTTGTTTCTTTCATACCTGTGTATTTGTTGTTCAGGGAAGCCACAAATGTGTGACAAAGTTACTCCTGCTTATTTAAACATGCATATTTCAGAAAGCAGTCTTGTTAAAATTTCTTCTTCCATCTCTCCTGGATTTTATTTGGTTTCAGTTTATGCTTATTCCTGTATTTCTTCATTCAAAAGCTTCATGTTTCATTGTGTCTTAATGAGCAATACAGGAGCATGTAGTGTGTGACCTTCAAAAAACCTGAGCAACAGACAACTTAGGCAAAGATGTTTTGTCTGTGAGCCTGGGTAAAATGTTCAGGATTAAAATGCAGTTCGTAATGTAGGTGTTCATACACAGAAACACTCCTGAGAATATAAACCAATACTGAGCCTATCTCCTAAATTCCCCGTCAAAGGACAGGACTATTTCTTGTACAGTTCTGAGCAGTAGTCTGAAAAAATACAGAATTTGGACGTCCTGGGCTAGGACCCACAAACAGGAATGAAGAAACTCATGCTGACTTAACAGTGTTTTTATCAGAACCAAAATGAGTAATAGAAAGAAAATGTGAGGGTAAGTGCTTTTCATCATTACTATATATGTTTTAACATGACACTGTAAATACAGAAGTGTTTTGTGTCATACAGAACAGTTCACGTGACAAGAAACAGTTCATGTTTTCAGTGTGGTGAGAAACAGTTTTACAGCCAAATTTTGGGACTAGTTTAGATGCCTGGAAATACAAGTACTCAACAGGGTTTTCAAAGCAGCTCAGCACCTTTAATTATTTGGCTCCAAGCTATCAGAGATGGTGTTACCAGTTTGTAACTCTGATCTACCTGCAGTAGACCTCAGGGTCCCATTGCCTGCATCTCATCAGCCACTTGAAAAGCAGATGTTACCTTTTGTCCCAGGCACACCAAGCAGCATATTAAGTCTCAGCTTATTCTAAGAAGAATGAAGTCCAAAGTGTAAAGTTTTGCTTCCAAATTTGCTGCGTATGTGATCTAATGCCCACCAGTCAGCTGGACTAAACCAGCTAGCATCTGTCTTCCTCTCTTGTTCTCCTGCTGACTTCATCCTTTCTCATAACTTCCAGGATGTTTTGGTGTCCTGGGATGCACATGCTCTAATGGTAAAATGACTCTGGGTCAAAACAGCTTAGCTGTGAGAAGTGAGCTGTGCTTTGGAGGCCCTAATCAAAATGGTATGGCCTGGATAGCTACAAGAGTTCAGGGGAAAAAAAAACTATTTTGTGTCCTCAATATATTTTTTTTTTTCCCCAAAGTCCTGTGACCTATTCTTTGTCTTAAATAACATTATGCTTTTCCACTTGCAGGCTTTTGTGCCTAGGCAGGATTTTGTAATATCATTTTGTTAATTGAGATTCAGAATGCTTTTTACTTTCCTTTTTATTTTTTCCCTCTGTGCAAAACCAGCTTTATTTTCGCCTCATGGTACTTAAGAATGAGAGATTTCTACTCAGAGATACAAAAACTAAACTTGGAAAATAAGTTATGGAGAGCAAGGATAGGCTCAAGACAGAAGCTGGAAAGGTTGCTTGCAGCAGCACCAAGATGCACAAACTATTCAAGCTTGTTTTACGTAGTTGTCCCCCTTTTCCTCACTTTTGGCACATCTTTTACAAATCTAGATAGCAATGTTCTTAAGAGAGCTGAAACACACCCTTTTTCTTTCCTTTCCCTATAACAAAGAACTGAGAGATGATCATGCTAGTAAGCATCGTGTCTATCATCAGCATGACATATCAGAAAGGTGAGTATTGGAGAAGTAGGGCCTGCATTTAATATGGCACCGATACCTGTGGCAGTGCTGCTCAGTAAAATGCCATTTGTCCAACTTGGACAGTGTTTTAATGGCTCTTGATACTAAGGCTTCTGTGAGAGAATGCCCCTAAAATTAATGCTAATTCCTGAGTGATACAGTGCTCTACCACTTTGATAGTGACCTTGAGTAATTGAACTGTTCTAGCAACTGGTTTAATATTTCTACAAGTCACCTTTACAAGCAATTGTCTCACACTTCCTTCTGTCCGTTGTTTCTTTGCTTGATTGTAATGCTTGGTGGCTGTTTATGCTATGTGAAGAAGCACATACTGTTACTTTTTTTCTTGTATCTTTTGGTATTCTGTGTTCTGTTAGTACATGCTGATCATTTTTCATTTTCTCTTAAGAGATATAGAAGTGATGGTCCCTTAAGTGAACATGGGAAGAGATTAGAAAAGACAGGCTGTGATTTATTCTGTTATTTTCCCATATTTGGTAGATTAATCTCCTCTGTTATACTAAATTATATTGGTTTTCTGTTCATGATCTGATGCAATGGATTTGGTACATGTCAAGTATTCAAAACTGCTAGTTTTTATGAAGCAGGATCCCAGAACTTCACGAATTATGAAAGAAAACAGCCTTCTGCTACTCAATTAATTATGTGATGTCAGGTTGATATCGTATCTTATAAATATGTTATATCTAATAGATAAAATAACTCTTAGAAAGATCCAAAAGAGGGTTCAGAGATAGTAAGGCTAAGTAAATATTACTGTCTACTTTGTGCTTTTCAATCTGATTGAAGACACATGGTTAGGGAAACAAATATATGTGTATATATAAGTTAGAGAGAAGGAATGAGAGCCCTAGGTCTTGATTGGTTTTTGACGATTAAAATTATATACATGTGGGAAATGCTTTTCTTTTCCTTCTACCAATATTTTTTACCATGTAGGGAGGAGATGATGTCATGGCTTGTGTTCATGATGATAATGGAAGAGTCCGAATACAGCACTTCTACAATGTTGGTCAGTGGGCTAAAGAAATCCAGAGAAATCCTGCTAGAGATGAAGAAGGGGTTTTTGAAAACAATCGTGTAACATGTCGATTCAAGCGTCCTGTATATGTTCCCAGAGAGGAAACCATCGTAGATCTGCACTTGAGTTGGTACTATCTGTTTGCTTGGGGCCCAGCAATTCAGGGTAAGTTGATATCTGTGTTACTGACAAAACAGAGGTGTCAAAATTGATAAATGTCTTTCAATTACATTATTCTTACTGGAATCTCTTTTTTTAAATGAACTAAAATTCTGGCACCATGAAGCTTGAAAACAGATAAAAAGAAAGAAAAGATAAATAACAGAGTCCTACCTGTTGTGTTCTCTTGGCAATATAGTTATTACCCTACTCCCCAAAGCTAAATTTAGAAGAACTTCATAACTAGAAGTTCTGAATTCCTTTGAAGGATGTTTATTGTTTATATGAATTTAAGTTGTTTTATTCAGAAGTTTAATTTCAGAAAGCAGAGAAACGACCCTATTCATTGACGGTGTCATATTGCATGCTCCTGTAGGCTTGAAAATTGTTTGGCTGTCTACCTGTTTCTTTGGTAGAGTTATAGAAAAAATGCATCTGACATAATTTCTTTCTGCCCTCTACCTGTTAAAGGTTCTATAACTCGTCATGATATAGACTCACCACCTGTATCAGAGCGTGTTGTCAGTATTTACAAGTATGAAGATATTTTCATGCCATCAGCTGCCTATCAGACCTTCTCGTCTCCATTCTGCTTGCTCCTCATTGTTGCACTGACCTTCTATTTATTGATGGGAACTCCATGACTGATGAAAAATAGCAAGAATTTGTCAGTGGAAGTTTCTCAGGGTGGACGGCTATATGGATGGACAATGCATTTTTCTATTGGAATTTATATCACACCACCATCCTCATCTAGCTGCTTTTGAACATAGTTCACGTCTCAGAAGAGTGAAATAACCATCTCCTTTAAGTGGCAGAGTGGTGACAAATCATTTAAAAATAATCAGTGAACACAGTGAACAAATATTTCCAGTGTTGTAACTACTTGCTTAAAGAAAAGGAGACTTGTAAAATCAATGTTTATGCGTGTGTGTGTCTGTGTGAGTGTTTGGGAGGGGTGTCTGTACATGTGTTTAGGCAAATTTAGTGATGGACATCTTATCAAATAACAAAATTGCCTTCCAAATGGCTCCAAAAAAGCAAATTTGGGAAAACATTATAATGCTGTTTGGTACTTCTGGAGCAGACAGCACAGCTCCAAGTGCAGTTTCTGAACTTAAGATCCGGATACTGACACAGCAGTATAAAGCCTGCCCTTCAGTAATGGACAGTTCTCCCAATTTTTTTTTTTTTTTTAATATATATATTTATCAAGGTTTACTTGCTCTAGGATTAGTACTTTCCAAAATTAAACTTGCATAATCAAGCATTAACATGATTTTTTTTTCAATAGAAAATAAGTGATGAATGTCTTCATAATAATAGTGTTTCAATAGCCTCCTTGAATGAAATGGCTACTTCTTTTACAAGTGAGATATAAAGTTATTTAAACAAGGGGAAGGGAGAATACAGTAATGTAAATTCTCCATACATAGGAAAAACCGATGTAAAACATAGAGAACATAGAAGTTCCCAACAAGCCATAGGACATCCTCCCAATCAATTTTTCTCTTTTTATGAAAAAACAGTAATTTTGCTGACATGTAAATATATTTTTAAGCAGTTGTGTAGTAGTATGAAGTAATCTGTTCTTCTGTGTTGTAAGCCTGCGTATCCTGTTCATGTTAAAGATGAATATGGACAGCTGGTGTTAATTTTCAAAGAAATGAAAATATAACTGAGATTATTTGTAAGGAAAGATAGGGATTAATAAGAGCAGGATCTTTAGTTTCATCAAACCATTGCTAAGATGTAGTTACTGTGGAAAATTATGAGCTAAGGAGAAAATACATTAGATTTTTTTATCATCAATAAATATTACAAAGATGAATGCTAAACATTACAGAACTGGAATTTGTCAAAATGTATTTATGAGCCACAGAATATTATGAAAACTTGGAGTTCCTGTGGAGAATTCCTGTTCTTCACATAATAGGAAGTGTATGACACAATTCTACATGTAGCGATTAAATGTGCTTAGATAAGGTTGATCATTCACTTCCCAACCTGCATTAAGAGTCTGTTTAGATAGAATTAAAGCTTCAGTTGGGCCAAAGTTCTATGTAACAGAGGACTCTGTAACATAGAATCTGGTAAAGTATGCGATGGACCTCCTTTTTATTCTCGTTGCTGCATAGAGTGTAAAAAGAATAACTAGCTTTGTTGGGTTTGCATCATTATTCACAGACTGAAGTTTGCAGGCTAATTTTCTTTAGGCTCAGCATTCTTCAAACCTGTGCTTAAAGTATGTGAATTAGATTGAAAATTAATTTAACTCCATCACAAACACCTTATCCCTATTTCAAAAGAATTATTGCTTTGTAATAGATATTTTCATTGATGTCTTTAGGGATTTGTTCACTTGAAATTACAGGTCTAGAGTTCAGGACGGGGAAGAGAAATCCAGAATTAAGTGAACTTTAAAAGTGCATATAGTAGCTTTATTTAGTATGAATTCTCTCGAGTTGGATAACCTATTCATCATCTGACGAAATATGTAGGAGAGACCACCTAATAAGGAAGGTCTGCTTTGGTCCACGACGACTGTAAAATTTAGCCTTAAGATTGGCTGAAGCGGATAGCTGAAGCCTGGATAATGAGCTTTCTATTCAGCAACCAGTTGAAGTGAAGAAGTCATTAGGGCAAATTATTTCTTGTTTGTGCTAATTTGTAGGCAGCTGAGATGGTGTAGCTCCTTCTCAGAGATCACAGCTATTTAAAGTAGCCTCAGGATTGTTTTAGTTTATGGCCTTGTATTTGCTATTTTAGTTTCAGCCATTTACTTGATCACCCGCTAAAGGGCTAAGCTAATAACTGAAAGGTACTGAAGTAGGATAGAAACCCATTTTGGCTCCTCTTCTCTTCTTTAATGCAGTGCCGGATTTAGGATAGCCCAGCTGGACCTGAGGACAGTGGTATGTTAAAGATGACAATAATAATACCAAGCTAAATGTGCAACACCCATAGAACTGCTTTCCACTTACACGAGTCAGTTGTGTTTAAGTTCAGGCTATAAAGCAACAGCAAATTCAGAGCAGGGGCAGAGCTGCTTAAGGATACATCTGCTGCAAAGTATAAACTGCCTCAGACTTCAGATGTACCCATGTTCTCGGTTAGGGTAAAAAATACATTTATTTTTTTTTTCCTCTTTCAGTTTACTTCTCAGTGTGCTGTCTAGTGTTTTTGTCATTGAATTTTCCTCTTGTTGAAGTATTAGCAGAAATGTGCAATTCTATGAAAACTGTCACCCAAGCTTCAAAGTACTTAATTAGCACTAATTAAGTTTTTCTAATCAAATGGGAGGAAATAAAAGGCTACAACAAACAGCAAAGCAATTTAATCTTTGGCATATCAACTGATGGTTGAGAGTTGCTCTTCAGAGTGGGAAAAGCAGAATAAGAGATTCAAGCTGACAAACAAAGAAGGTACAAGTGTTTAGAAATTACCAGTTGGGAAGGAATATGAGAAGGAAAAGGCCGTAAGAGAAATGAAAGAGCTTTAGCTCAATGGTATTTAACTTTGTCTGATACTTGGTAAGTCCTAATATTTTAGTGGACGTAGTAACTTGTCATGGAAGGTATTTTGGTTTTCATCTGGTTTTTAAAATTATTTTTAATATTGAAAAGCAGGATTTATCTATGTTATACAAAGTTACTACAAAGTAACTTTCTTCAAAGTAGTTTTTAAAAGATGATGGCATTTAAAATTGTTTTCTGGATTTTTGTAATTAACAGATACCAACACAAACTAGAGAAAAAGGCCTCCTTTGGGAAAGGAAGCAGACATTTCCTTCTCCAAATGAAATAGTTTTTAGTTTCTTTATGGTGACTACTAGCAAGGAGCTGTTAAAGAACACATTTCCAAAGTGCTTTTATTTTGAGAATTACTTGCTGCAGGGTGACCTAATACAGAAGCACAGAATTTAGAAAGTGCATGTTTACAGTATGGTGTCCTTTGGAAATTTAACTTTGATTATTAATTAGAAAGATAGGACAGCCAAAGACCATAAGATATTAATTAATGTCCTTGAATATGTTCTTTCCATGCAGAACAAAATATAGTTGTGTTCATTGCTTGTTAAATCAACCATAATATCACCTTCTGCTCACTCTGTCCATCTTATCTACAATGTTTTGTACTTAAAGTTTGCAAGTTAGTTGGAGGAGAGATCAACTGCTTGTATTTGTGTCAGTGCCTATTGCAACGGGGCCTTGTTTTTGACTGTAGTATCTGACTGGTCCTGCTACAAATAATAAGCTAGGCCCAAAATAACATTAATAGTAAGTAGGATAGGAAAGGAAGAAAAATAAGTGGAGAGGGCAGTTACTCAGAAATTAATTTTTTTCTTTGCTGGAATCAAATAATTGTATATTTTTATGGATAGTTGAGATACTCCTAGATGCTAATTGACACACCTTACCCCCAAAACCAATCAAAAAAAAAAAAAAAGGCTGAGGTGATTTGATAATGTCATTGCATACAGGCTGATGCTTTCTTCAAAATTATATTATTAGAAGGAAAATTCAGCACTGGAGACCCCAACATGAGAAGGACATGGATCTGTTGGAGCGAGTCCAGAGGAGGGCCACGAAGATGATCAGAGGGCTGCAGCACCTCTCCTATGAAGGCAGGTTGAGAGATTTGGGATTGTTCAGCCCAGAGAAGAGAAGGCTCCAGGCAGACCTTGTAGCTGCCTTCCAGTACCTAAAGGGGCCTACCAGACAGCTGGAGAGGGACTTCTTACAAGGGCATGTAGCGACAGGACAAGGGCGAATGAGTAAACTGAAAGAGGGTAGATTTAATCAGATATTAGGAAGCAACCTGGTCTAGTGGAAGATGCCCCTGCCCATGGCAGGGGGCTCGGAACTAGGTGATCTGTAAGATCCCCTCCATACCAAAGCGTTCTGATTTTTTTTGCTGAACTGTGGATGGTGTTCTAGTCTTCCTCCAAAAAGTACTGTGATCCTTGTCAGTAGCCTATGTCCTGTGCATGTTTTCACAGATGCCTTATGCTATTTAGCAAGGTGATCCTGAGAAGTCTTAGCCCAGCTGTGAAGAGGAGTTAGTAGGTAAGGAGGACTGACACACAGCTGTCATTATCTATGTTACAATTAGAAATCTGTGTCATTGATGATACTCCAGTTCTGTGAGTAAATCTGTAACTAAATGACTGCTCTAAGGGAAGACACTGGCCTCCCTTTTTTTTGTCTGTCTTGTCCTCATTTTCCCATCCCTCCAATGCATCAGACATACGCAGAGAAGCAAATTATTATCCTCTTAGAGAACAGATCCTCTGTCTGGTCTTTGTGATCTCTCCTGGGTCCACTGGAAGTTAGTACCATGCCATACTCTAGAGGCAAAATTAAAGCTTATACACAAAATTCATAACTTTTAGTAGCATTAAGTTGCATTATTATGACTCTATGTTTTCATGGGTTTGCCACACCGATATGTAGCAGGCATACTCCCCCCTTACCCTTTTATTTTTTTTTTTAACATCTCCAAAGAGTTTCCCCAAACAAAAGTATTGGGTAATATCTTTAGGAGCAGGAAATGTGTTTCAGAGAATTACAAAAGGTCTGATATCACTTATTTTCAGAGATAACTGTTGTGAGAGTGCTAATATTTTCTACAACGTATAACTTTGTATAGAGCCTTAGATTTATGATAGAAGTGGAAACATGTTTAAATATTACAGTTGTTTCACTGTTTCATGGAGTTGTGTATGTGCATAACTCATAAGAATTAGCATCCTCTATTTCAACCCTGACTCCACAGTGTGTAATGAACAGGTAAAGCAGTCTGCTTGAATGTTACACAGTGGGTCATTGGTGACCTCAAGTAGTTTGGGACAGAAGAATGGAAAGACTGGTAGTAAGGCTGAATGACAAGGAAGGGCTAACATTTTGGCATACTTCCTATTTTTGCATGAGTCTGCGTGTGGCAGAGCACATCTGGACTCTTAATCACAAGTAACTTACTTGATGTGAACAGAAGGAACGGAGTGACTCTAATGAGAATTTAGCTTTTATGCAGGTCCTAGCTGTGTAAGGGCTGATGTGGGCACAAGGTCAGACTATGCCACAAGATACGTACTCCCATCAGAACCCAAGGTAAGAGGTAGAGGCTTGACCTCACCTTCAGAGGTATGAAAACCTGTCAAGACCCTGTAGGCAGTAGTGGCATTGGCTGCTGTGGGAAGCACCTGCTCACTGGCCATTTTACAAACTGTCTTCTTGGGGCAGTTTGAGTATCAAAAGATGGGGGCTCTAAATCTTCATAGCTTTCATTTTACATTTATCTATTTCCTTTAATTAAAATTTCATCATCAGTATTTCTGTACTAGTGTGTTAGGGCCTAATGCAGCTGTCCCACAACCTGTCCAGCATAGACATGGATCTGACTGGAAGGCTTTAAAGAAAATTCTGATTTCCTGAGCACAAAAACTAATCAAAAGAAAAGATTTTTTTTTGCACCATATGTCAATTTTTCACATCTTTTTTCATATCTAGTTATTTCTGTGTAATTTATGTTGAGGTATCTGATTTTTGCAGGTACAGAATAAGATCTAGGTAAACCTTCCCTTTCATAAACCTGTTTTATTAGTATGAAATAATAATTTTGGTAACTTCCTTTTTCTTTTTTTAATTTTTACAGTGGGTTTGGTAAAATTATATCCTTGAACTTGGTTATTTAACTTATCTAATTTGGGCTCAGATAGTGAAGCAAAACCAGTGTAATTTTGAAATGTCAAGGAGGACGTGTGCAGCTTGTGGAGTTGATAGGTGTGAAAAAGCAGACTTAAAAGATTACTTGCTTTGAAAAATCTGTGATTTGACTTGGCAACAGCAATGAATCTGCTGTAAGGAAAGGGGCAGATTTTAATTTTTTTTTTTCTCCTTGGATTGCTAAGTAGCTTGAATTGCACTCATAGAATATCTCAGATTGGAAGGGACCCATCATCAAGTCCAACCCCTTGCTCCTCACAGGACTACGTAAAACTAACCCATATGACTAAGAGTGTCATCCAGATGCTTCTGGAACTCTTGACATGCTTGGTGCCATGACCACCTCCCCGGGGAGTCTGTTCCAGTGACTGACCACCCTCTTAGTGAAGAACCTTTTCCATTATGTCCAATCAGAACTTCCCCTGACACAGCTTCATAGGCACTCACAACTGCTTTTGCCCTACTTCTGTGTTATCTAAGTAGGAATGTTCTTTCAAACCAACGTGTGCAGGACTTCACATACCATATTTAGAACAGCTGCTGCTCCGTTTAGGCTCGTTTTGATCTGCAATTAGAGGCTATTTAGGAATGTCCTTACAAGGTGAACTTTTGTGTGGCGCTCTTAGGAAACTTTTTGTAAAAGTGTTGTGCTCTTTCTAGACTAGAGTGTTACAGAATTACCTGATAGCGGTACTTTTCTGAGCTGTGTCTAAATGATACTCAGATTCATGTTTACATTTTTAAAGTAGTAATTGGATTTTTTAAAAGTGCCGAACAGCTGCAAGTCTTTTATGGCTCCAATGCCTACTTGCAGCAGAGAACATTTTATGGCAACTAGTGATTGCAACATGTTGCCTAATTTAGTTTCACATCTTTCTTAAGCCTAGACATTCAGTTCAGTTTCATAATATGGTATTAGTAGAAGACTAAATAAAGGAACACTTCAGTTGTGTGCCAAGGAATGCAAATATTCTTGCGGATTTCTCACAACATCTGCAAATCAAAAATATTTTCCCAAGAATTAATATTTAGGCAGTGTAATTTTGCTGAAGGTATTTGTGTGTGTGTGTAAGTCTAAGAACTGTATAAGGGAGTTTAAAAACAGAAGGCTAGACTCTGCTTTGGAGACAAAAGAAGACAAAACACAGAATCCTACATGTTCTGTGACTCCTAGCTGATTTTTTGGGAGGCAGAATGATCCAAAAGAATATATAGAAACCTGAAATATTAAGTGCTAGGGTATTATGTTTGCAGTTTTTATATACTAACCTTCTGTCACCTTCTTCAGTATAAAAATTAGCTTCACATTAGTCTTTTTACAGTATTATTTTAATTGTTTTTCGAGACAAGATAAAGCAAAGATAAATTCAATAAGTCAAGAAAATATTGTCATATAGGGTATTAGGATAATCGGAAAGGAAGCACAGATGCCATATTTAAATCTAGGAGGAAAAAAACCTTATTATTTAAGCCTAAAATACGATACTTGCTTCTGAAATATTGGACTGTTCATGTACAAAGCAATTACTACTTCTTCAGTTTTTCAGTTGGTGAGATGAAACCAACGATAAACTTTGACTTAGTAAAAACTACCACAATAGATACTCTCTAAAACTTGAAGATTCATTCAAGTCCTGACACAGATTCAAAGATGAAATTCCCAAACCTATTAACTCATTAGAAAAATGAAATGGTGGGGCCCTAATATTTGTGTGTGATGTCCCAGCCTTTATTTAGGCAAAATATATTTTGTTAGCATATTTGAAGCAGCATGACTTCTGTTTAGGTTAAAACAGATGCCTAGTATGCCTTTGTATTTCTGATTAATGTGTTCGGAGGTCTGGTTTGCTTTAAACTCTTTGCAAGTAAGCAGGCTGTTGCAACTATGTTAACTCTTGCTACTTGTTTTGTATTACATGAAGTGCAGTGGTTGAAGCTGAAATGTCACCTCTTAACTTTTGACTTTGTTCAGCATTCTCAAGATTAATACATAGAGAAAATGTACAAATAAGCAACTTGTAACTATATTGTTAATTGGTGTTCTGCATTCTTTATGCTAGGCTCTGTTCTGTATGCCAGTACCTAGCACCCACGTGAAGTCAATGAGCATTTGGTTGGATAGGAGTGCAGAACTGGGGTTTCGTAGTCCAGAAGTAATCCTCCAAATTCTTTGTATTTATGCACTAGTCTTTTCAGGAAAATAACACTGAATGAATACATAATGAAATCATGGTTATCTACGGGACTACTTTACAATCAGTGCATGCCCTAAAATGTTGCTTTGTAATGTGTGTTTTATACTACATGTTGGTGTTCAAGTGAGCCTTGTTAGCTATTCGACAGTGACAGACAACAATATTTATAAACCTGTTACAATAAATGCCTTTTTAGTTTAAGAAAATGTGTGGTATGGCATTTGTAAAAGGGGAAAAATAAAAATCTCTGTGAGGCTAAAGAAGTTGCTGCTGCTGCTGCCTTGTGTTAACAACTCCATCCTGTGCCATGGGCTTAAATTTATTACCCTGAGTAATTCCATTTAAGTCAATGAGGCTGGTCACAGGAGCAAATTAACAGATGTGGGGGACTACATATTTTTTTTTCTTTTTCACCATCTGAATAACAGTGAAGCTGTAAATAAATGTAATCATCTGTATTTTAATAAAGTATTAACCCAATTGTCACTTACTATAAGTAAGTAGAATGTAGAGGTTCCTGTGGTAATCTCTGTGCTGTGTTTTTGTAACCTATTGGATGCAACTATCATCACGTTGCCAATGTAACAAATCTGGGTGTTCTTTACTTGCTGGCATTGCTGCCCTGTTGCTTGGCCAGGCAGAGTCACTCCTGAAGCAGTCACAACAGGCTTTTGCAGAAAAGAAGAAAATGAAATTATATTAGAGATTGGCAATAGAGAGGAGGAAGTCCCGTGATACTCAGCAAGCAAAAGCAGCTGTAGAAGTCTCTCCAACAGGGATGCTTCAATTTCTGAGATCTCTCAGGTCTGAGCAGCTGTTTTAGCTCCTTGGTGGTGTACTGCAAAAAGTTGCCTCAAGGCACCAAGAAATGTACTTTTTACACTGTGTGCTCTGTTTGTTTTGTTTGTAGTATTGCTGCCCTGTAGTTGCAGGCTGCAAGAAAGAATGAATCTCATGTGTGTCAGCTACTTGCACACTATCCAAGTGACCATGGTCAATAAAGGCCTTAAATATACTCAGTAGAAGGCCTTATATTATATTCTGTTTGTCTTCTGCCACATGACACTTGACAGGTTGGTAAGCCATTTCGTCACAAACTTGACTGAGGCCAAAATGTTCTTGTTACTTGGATCTCTGTATGTCCAACTCTTGTTCATGGGCTAACCCTGCAAGACAGTGCTCTGGATTTTGTCCTCCCAAGGTCTTCCTGGTGCTGTTTTGCATGCGAGTCCACTGAGTGAACAACTCTGTGTTAATGCTACCGACTGCTTTGCCTTACAACCATGCATTTCGTTCCCCTTGTTAACTGAACAAGAGTCATAGTCTTCTATATGAATCATTCAAGTATAGCACTGCTGATAATGCCATGTACTTTAAGATACTGAACGAAGTTTCTGCAGTAAAGTCAGTCACTGCTATAATCACTGGGTACAACCAGAGCTGGTGTTCCTAAGAGCTGGTCTTCATTTTACCCCTATTTTGCAAATGGCATTTAATTTGGAGTCATCTCATTTTAGCAGTTGATTTGCATAAAGGATTTTCTTTCTTTAGCCCAAAATTCAAATGTATGTGCCAATGACCTCAACAATGACTGAAATTTAAAGATTATGTATTTCTTTCTTTGGTTCTGCTACTGTTGCAACGATAGTAGTTTATGCTGAGTATTTTTCATTCACCTGAAGAGGATATGACTTTGTCATTAAACTGAAGTGAATTAATGAAGTGTGATTAACCTCTACTGGATGTTCACAAATGTTCAGTAACACAGGTTAAAACAAACAAAAAGTGTCTCTAGCAGGTATAGTGAGTTATTTCCTTAATACACAGGCCAGTGCTGACACCTTGTGGCTTCATTACTGAGTTATTTCATAGTTACGTGTAGTTATTTCAGGTATAAATCATTATTAACTTGCTATTGTCAGCGCTGTCTGTTTTCTCTGCTTCATGGCCACCTCAGTACCCAGTATTTTGAGTATTTAGGTATCACATGTAAGGCAGCTTGTACCTTGGGGATGCGTTCATTGCATGTTGAGTAAATAAGAAATAGAGGTGCCTGGGATCTCTGGAAGGAGACTCAAAAAGATTCAGTTCCATGCGCAAAATCATGGGTGCCAGTGTAGCAGCAGACAGAAGTTACAAGCTTCTCTCTTAATAGGGAATACCTTTTCTTATATTTTCCTCTATAGGGGAGAGCACCAAGGACTATTAATACTTGCCATGTGTACTTTTGGGCACATACATGTTTTCTACATTGACACAAAAGCATTCCTTTGCTGTCCTTTTCACCCCTGAAGAATTACTTGCAAAAAGACTGTTGGAGAATTTCTGGTAATATAGGATCCTGAGGTGCACTACTTATCTATGGCCATAAAAATGCCTAAACCACAATGTATTAGTGCAATTTATACCTAAATGGGTATCTAATCTAAAAATCACATAACATTTCAGATCTTAAACAAAACCAGCTGTTAAGGCTGCAGTCACTGTTTGGTATCTGTTGTGGAATTCAGTTTTCATAGCTTGAGGTATGTCTTGTGAATATCATACATCCTCTCTCAGCTGTCACCTCAGAGATTGTTTTCTAATGTTTATGGCTGTGTCCCTGTTCTTAAGTGTTTGTGTTGTAGTAAGACATGAGTTAGAAATCTTTATTTTATTGCATCGTGGTTTTGTTGTTTGTGGTTTGGGTATTTTTTAATTTTATTTCTATAACAGAAATAAGTTTAGTTGCTTATAATGAATAGTGGAACAGAAATGGAAAGGAAATGTTTCCTAGAGGAGGGAACAAATCCTCAGCTTATGTAAATCAGTATTTATAGCTTCACTCAAGTCAAAGAGGTGATATTAATTTCTGTTCCTGAAGAACATGACTGCCAGAGCCTGTTAAAAAAAAAAAATCAAAGGAATAAAGATGTGCCTATGAAGACTAGATTTGCCAGCATCTCTGTTTACCTAACAGAAGGATTCGTGCTCCCAACTCCACTCCCCCCACCCCCCCCGCCACCCATGTAAATCTTAATTGACACCTGCTAATTGAACTTTAATGCAACAAATGTATTATAATGAGCCATTAGAGTATCTTTTTGGCATGCTTCCTCTGCTGTGCAGGAGCTGAAGGAAAAAAAGTTTCAGGTAGCAACGAATACTTCTACCTATTTCAACACCCCGCCAGGAGGCAGATCTGTCTGACCGAAGAGCAGTGAGTGACAGTATTGTTTTAAGGTGTAATAGAAGCTTCTCATATGGAAAACTGCTTGTAATGGCTCACGACTGTCCGGATCAAACGAGGTACCTGTGGGTCTATAAATACCTCTGCTGCATGAAATTAAAGCCCTTTGTCGAACCTACATGTGATCTATTCAGCAAAGGAAAACAAGGAGCTGCAGCAGCCAGGAGGGACCTTCAAAAGCACGGCAGGGAAGGCTTTGCAGCGTGGACAAGTCGGGACTGCAGTTCAAAAGCTCTAGGAAACCCGCTGGGCCCAGCCCCACCTACAGCTGTAGGGTGGAAAAGAGTTACCGGAAGAGTGTGGAAAAACCTTTACCTTTTCTGCTTGGGATGGTGATAGGGATAGGTTTCACCTATAGATTGTTTTCTTTCTGTTGTTTTGTTTAAAAGCTGGGCTATGAACAGCTGTATTCCCACTTTACAAGTTTAAAATGTGTGTCCAGGTAATTTCAGCTTTAGACATCTGCATTGTGCAAGAAATGCTCCACCAAAATCCTGGTGGACAGACATCTACCATGAAATTACATAAATCCTAAAGAATAACCACCCCCCCCAAAACAACAAAACCAAAAATCAAATTTCCATATCTATATACTTTTTACATGCAACCTCTGTAATAAGTTGTAGAAGCTATGTTGCAACTCTTGTTCAGAAGAGAGGGAAAGATGCCAGTGCTGGGGGCTTTACGGTAGCGTTGCCAGTAACTTTAGTCCCTGCTGAAGGGTTGCATTAGGTGTGAAAGAAAACTGTTTGAGCAGCACAGTGCCAGCACTGAGCTAGTTCAAACGTCATGGATTCCAGCCCTCACAAAATTTGCTCAGGCCAAGCATGTTTATTTATAGGGGCATTTAGACCACCTGTAAAATGTTAGCTGTCACCCTCCTGCGTGGATACAGGGGTCTGGTGTATGCCAGATGCAGGAAATTAGCTCCTCTCTAGAACATTTGCAAAAAAAAAATAATAAAAAAATATGCAAAATAATGTCACAAACATCAGGTCTAAATAACCAGGCAGAACAACTACAGTGGGGCTAATTCCCAGTAAAAGCGCAGAGGTTTCCTTGTTAAATAATTTGATGCCAGAACGTGTTCAGACAAGGCAAAATTCTCCAGCTGGTCTAACCAGCCCTGCTCTCCCCCTTGCGATGACACTGCAGATTTCCGGGTATTTTCTGCTTCCAGAGACTAAAGCAGCAGTGGGAGCGGGAGCGCTTAACGGAGCCGAGACAGGGCTGTGCCGCCGGGATGGGGACCAGGACGCGAAACGAGCTACTGAGCTCCCCAAGGGCCAGCCCTCGGCCGGCGCCTTCAGCGAGGGTAACGCGGGCGCCGGAAGCCTCGGCCCGCGCTCGGCGGTGCCGGCAGCGGCGGGGGCGGGATAACGGAGTGCCGGGACAGCCCCCCGCCGCCCCGGCAGGCCCCACCGCCGTGCGGGGGGCGCGGCCGCCGGCACTCCCTGCGCAGAACTACATTTCCCAGAACGCTTCGCCACCGGCGCCTCCCCTTCCCTGCCGGGCTGGGCGCACGCCCGTGCCCGGAGCCCTGGCGGCGGCACTACAGTCCCCGGCAGCCCCGGCCACCTCCGCGCCCTCGCCCGTGGCGGCGGCGGCAGCTGCGCGTCGCTCCCTGGCAGCGGCGTCCGGAGCCGCGGCCGGCGCTGCGCGGGAGGGAGCGGGCGCCATGGCTGACAGCGGAGAGCCCCCGGCGGCTCCGGCCGCCGTCCCTCCGGGCTCGCCGGAGCAGAAGCGGCGGCCGGGCGGCTCCCCCAGCGCGGGTGCCGCCGGGGCGGAGGGCGCGGCGGCGGCCATGCCGCGGCTGCCGGTGGGCGGCCCGGGCGGGGCGGCGGGAATGTCGCTGCCGCGGCTGGAGAAGCCGATCAAGCAGGCCTTCTACAACACCGGGGCGCTGCTCTTCGCGGGGCTCTGCTGCGGCGCCGCCGTCCTGGTCTACTTCATCCTGGAGGCCTTCCTGCGGCCGCTGCTCTGGGCCGTGCTCTGCGGCACCTTCCTGCACCCCTTCAAGAGCTCCCTGACGGCGCTGGGCCGCCGCTGGCTCGGCCGCCTGCACCGTTCCCGCACGCCCGTCCTGCTGGCCGCCCTCCTCCTCCCCATCTGCTTCGCCAACTACGGGGTGGAAGCGCTGGGCGAGCAGGTGCTGCGGCGGCGGCGGCTCCTGCTGCTGCTGGGCGCCGGCGGGCCCCTGCTCTACGGGCTGTACTGCCTGGGCAGCTCCCTGGGCGTGCAGGTGCTGCTGGCCCAAGCCGCCCGCCTCATCTGCCAGGGGCTGGACTACTTCAGCAGCCAGTGGGTGAGTGCCCGCCTCGGGCGGGAAGGGGCTTCGGCGGCGGCCGGGCTCCTCTGGGGGGGCGGTGGTGGGCGCCACTTTCCCCCTCCCCGCCCCGGGGGTAGGGGGCCCGCCGGGCCGGGGCGCGATGTGCCCCCGGCCTCCCTCCTGCTCTGGCGGGCCGCGGCACCCGCCCTCCGCCTGCCCGCCCGGCGGCCCGTGGCTGCTCTGGGGGCCGGCGCCGCGGGCCGCCATCTCACTTGTTGCGCGGCGGGGTTGGGAGGGGGGGCTGCCTGGGCGGGAAGGTGGCGGACCCGGAGGTGAGGCGGCTGTTTGAAGTCACCGCCGCGCCTTTTCGTTATTTTTTAGAAACTTGTATTTTATTGCGCTGCAGAAGGCAGAAACTCCCCTGGCAGCACGTGGGTGCGACTTGGGGCGCGGGGGCGCACAGCCCCGGGGCGGGCACGGGGGTACCGGGGCACAGCCGACCTGCGCTGTGGAAACCGGGTGTGAAGTAACTTGGGGAAAAGCTCCTGTGCTGTAACCCGGGGCGCGGGGAAGTGTCCTTTGTCATCACGTGGGTGCAGCTGGAGCAGAAGCCTTGCCTCGGTCGCTGTGTCCCGTCCAGTTCAGTCCTGCGCGGTGCTGGGGTGCTGTGAAGCCTGAGGTAATTCAGGTGAGGTGCTGAGCAAGCACCGACTCCTGTGGAGGTGTGAAATGTGTAGTAAGTGTTGTGAAGTAGCAGCTCAGCTCCGCGAGTAGTTAACTTGGGGGGGGGATGGCACCTTAAGGCTTGTCTCTCAGTGTATTTTTTTTTTCTTTTTAATGTATCAAACGATGCAAACAGTTTGAACGTTGAAAAGTGAAGCTGTTTAATTTAGCGATGTTATTTAAGGTAATAAAGATTCTGGCAGACTACACTCCCCGGTTGTTGTCTTCAGTAGGTAAACTAGTTAAAACCTCCGGCAGAACTCATTTTCACTTCGTTATGTAGTGGGTTTTGCACTTTTAATTATATCTTAAGTAAATGGATATGTGAAAGCACAGAAGGAACAGTAAGTTGTACTTTTATTAAATACTGATGCACAATAGGCATGCTCAAATTGCCTGGTGTCAAGGATTTGTTATTTTTTTTAAGCTGCTCTAGTTTTTTAAACAAACAAAACGATGCCTCCCCCTTGAGTGGAGAATGACATACACATTTGGTTTAGTGGTTTTATATGTGGAGATAAAACTGAAGAACTACCTAAAACTGATTTTATGTGGACAAGAGAGAGAAACTGTCAAGAAAAGTCGCCCAACAAACTAACAAGCTTGTGCAGGCTTCTGATTTTGAATTACACATGTTCTTTGAATATAGTTTTATTCCCTTAGTGGAGCTGGTGCATGCTGGTATCTCAAACAAAACTTTGGAGGTGTGTACCAGAAGCAAGAGCTTTCCTGAATGCTCTGACAAAGGACACTTTGAGCTTTTTCTAGTATAAATAGGATGGAGTGGAGAATGTGTTTTGTCACTCGAAGGTAAACATTGGAAGAAGAGATTTTCTTGGCTATCTATTCTGAGATGTCATATGCTGGAAAGTGTCAGGGGAGATCTGTTTCTGGTGTGTTTTGTCTTCAGAAGTATAATTAAGACTGAGTAGACAGACAGAGACATGCTCTCTGTTTTTATGAAGAGGCAAGATACAACCCAACCATCTTTACCTTCAGCTGAGAGGTACAAGAATCTAAGCATGGCTTGATACTGGTGGGAAGATTTGATTAGTTGTCATAAAGTTTACTTTCCTTTGCATTGGCCTGTTTTATTTTTAACAGATCAGCAATATTACTACACTAACTGACTTGGCTAAGTCCAGGCCTTTATTCAAACTTTGTTAATTAAGCTATGCTTACATGGGGTGAGTATATGGGTACTAAAGGAAGCTGCACTGATTTAACCTCGTAACTATGGTTGTAATGCACTGGTCTATGTGCACGCTCAGTGCAGTTTCGGTTAGCAGTGCCTGATACTTCTGTTTTGCACTAATGTTTCTGATGTGATACTTGTGTTCATTGAAGTGCTGTAAGATTTTAACTGGGCAAAAGGTAGTAAGCTCCCAGAACTCTTCAGACCTGAGTTCCTTGGGAAGATTTTGGGTTTGTGTCAAACTGACCACAGATGTCCTTAAGCAAACCAGTTACAGTAGTTTTTTAAGGAAGCTGCCGGTGTCTCTTTCTGGGGTGCTAGATGAGAAAGAAACTGGACTTCCCTTTGTAAATAACCTTAACCTAGTCCAGTTTTTTTGAATGTTGCTGTTAATTAATATTTATTATCTCAGACCTGTAGCAGGATAGTTTAATTTTCTTCGTGCTGTTGAGCCTCGAGGTGGACCCATTAGTAGTATCTGGTTTAACCTCGGTTAAGCATTTTAAGCCCTTTAATTGCCATATTATATTGCAGGACTCTGTTTTCATGCATAAGTTCTGTTGTTAGTTGCACAGGAATTTTGGTTGTCACAAGTCAGTTTGCTCCATTGTACTTCTCTGGGATGTGAATCCTTCACGGTTTCTTCTGTATCTTATCTTGCATGAAGATTATAACTATTTTTGTTTGTAGATACTCTATGTGATATGCAGAAGTAATGGTAATTCCATTTTTTGCACTGTTTCTTTTAGCAGCCCACTAAGCCAATCTAGATTTCTGTGTTTCAAAATACTTTAATATGCAGTAATGTTATTAATATAAGTAGATTTTCCCCTTAGCAAGAAATATTTTTTTGCCAAGAATACGATATAGAATTTACTAAAAGCATGAAAAAGACAAGCAAGCATGGTTTGTTTTAAGTGTGAGACTAGTATCTGACTAGCATAGTGCAGTTGTTTGTGGTAAGTTTAATCTTTTGAGCTATGAATGTCTGTGCTCCAGGTACCAGTGAGCCTGCCTTGGGCTGCAGAGGTGTACAATGTATTTGTTCTTGTTTGGAACTTTGCCCCACCTGGATGGCACTGCTGCTTACAGAGGGGAAAAACATGCACAGTTGTCATTTCCCTTTCTCATTCCTTCTGCTGTATGAGAGAAGTGAGAAGATGCCTATCATTAGAATTTGACTGAGAACAACTATGAGGTTTTTGGGTACCAATTTGGTGTTCTCTAACTAAAGGTATTTTTATGGTATCTACTAGGCCATGAAACAGACAGACATTCTTTTAAGTTCCAGAAAGAAATGTTCTCAAAATACAGCAATTGCATGTGATAATGACATGGTAAACTGTTATCTTGGCACCAGTGTGTTACTGAGCTTTCTTGTACTGTTGTCTTCAAATCTAGGAAAGCCATTCATGGTGTTGATGAATTAAGGTTTGGAAATAGCTATATTCCTGTCTGTGGTTCTTCAGTCACACCTGCAGTTTAGGAACTGGGAATCCTAGCTACCTCCATGATAGGACCGTTTGATAGGTGATTGCAAAACACTGCATTGAAGAAAAACTTCAAGATCTTAAGCTATTCTACAAGCATCTCGTTCCCACGGTCTCCTTTTCTTTCCCTTTCTGCTTTACAGTTCTTGCAATATCTTTGAAGAAACTTGCTCAAGAAATGTAGTATGCTTCTGGGCCTTAAAGCTAGGAGCTGGTTATAAATTCTAGATGAGTTCCTTGCTCTGATTCCGACCTTCTCTAGGGTTGTTTTAGAAGTCTTACGTAGAGGACATGCACTCTACATGAACTTCACAGATAATAGGGAAGGTGAACATTTTTCTGTATATTTTTTTTTTTTGTAGGAAGGGAGAGTTTATCTCATAGCAGGCATAATATACCCTTACATGTTTATCTGCTCTGACAATTTCAATGTGGTTACACTTGCAGTTAGCATACCTTCTGAAGACTAAACTTGGACTGTCTTGTCATCCTAGTTTTATAGGAGGTATGCTTGTATCTGGTGCCGTATCTAAGGTACAGGAAACTCTTCTGCTTTATTGCAAGAGTTCCATTTAGCCTGATGTTTTACACTTAGAGTACTATACAGGAAATGCCAGCTGTATTGGTTGTATTTTCTTTTTTTATTTTTGGTAGGGTTCACATGCTCATATTTATTTAGAAAATGGTTAGTTTGTAGATCCTGGCAGGTGACATAAATTACACAGCTGCTTTACATTGACTCTGAAGTTCATTTTAGTAAATTAAATATGATATAATTGGCAGAATTATCTGGAGTGAACTTGGTTATGGGGCTGTCAAAATCTTTTTCTGCTGGCCAGTCTTTCTTCCTTGGTTTGTCACAGCTATTGGTCAGGATCAGAACTATGTACTCATATGTGTGTGTCAGTCTGTTTTTGTATTTCTAACTGTGCTAGGTACAACTCATGTTCTAGCGGTTAGCATGCAATTAGAGGACCTAATCAATCTTTTTCTCACTGCGGTGCTGGGCAAATCTGGAAACACCATTTGCTGTGACCACTGCATTGGAATATGGTCAAAGTAGGTGTTTGTTTTGGCTAGTGGACTGTCTGCTCCCTGTCAGGGAAGCTATCAAAGACATCAGTCAGGGAACCCTCCATCTGTGTTGGCACTAGATGTCAGCAGTCCCTAAACTAACCCTTGCAGACTGAAATTCTCAAACGTGCTCCTTGGCAAATGTTTTGGGTCACAGGCTCCAAGATGCTTGTCTTCCACAGTGCTATTGAATATCACCCGTGGAGGCAAAAAAGCATCTACATTTTGTCAAGTTCACCTGATGGGGCAATTTCCCTTCTAGCAAAGGAAGGGGGTAAGCTTGACTATAATATTGGATTAACTATAAATGATAAAAACACAGTTCTGATTTTTGAGGTGTATATAATTTCTATTTTTTGAGTGTTTCAGGTAGGTCCCCCCAGCTTAGAGCAGGCTTGCTCTGTAATAAGAAATTTAGGTTCCTAAATCTATCCAGCTTAAAAAAACCCACCAAAAAACAACCACCTGAAAAAGCCCTTAAGTATTCTTTCTGCTGATTATAGTAATCCTTTCATTATTTGGTCTTATAGCTTATAAATCATACAGCCATGTACTGATTGTAAACACCTCTTACCAAAACCACAGGTTTTGGTTTAGAGATAAACTGTGTAGAGACCACATGTGGCCTATTTAAAAACATGATGGGGAGGGGCAGGGAAAGACTGAGTTGATAGTAGGGTTTTTTTCTGCTTTTGTTTTTCCCTTCCACACCCACCTTCAGTTTTGGGAGAATCTGCTGTGTGATGTGTTCTTGAAAAGGCTTAGGAGCTTGTTTAGATTTATACACAGGAACTGCAGCCTCAGGCATTAAGCTGATTCTAGCCTTGAGCCTAATGATCTATACTACATTATGTTAATTATTTTTTGGTATTTAAATTTTTGAACACAGTGATACTACATTTTCTACGACCTCTGAAAGGAATGATTGTTACGGAACTGTCCAGCAAAATTTGAACTGTGTTCTGTATAATAAAGCGAGAAGGTAAAGAAGTTCCGTTGTTTGAGGAACCATCTCTTAAGAAAGTGTCATCATGAAGCATGTCAGAGGAGTGGTACTCTGTCTGCAGGGAGAGAATTTTATGTGCTTTGAAAAGCCTGTTTCCACAAGTGAATCTTGTCTCAATAGCATTTTTATTAACGGAGTTTCTCATAAATAACTTGTATTAAGACAGGAAAAGTGAACTGAAGAAGAACCATTTTCAACATCTATAGCTGCAGTCTTCTGGGTATCTTAGATGTAATAGATTTCCTTTAATTCACAGTGTAGGAAATGTTTCAGGGCACATCAAAAATACTTTTAACCTGTGTATGGCAGTATTGATTTTCGATGATCAGTTCCCCTCTGCCCCAAGTTTCTAGTTATAGGCTCATACTTTTGTCCCTTCAAAAAGGGGTGGTCTCAGTAAACACTAGGTTTCTGTTTGACATGGTTTAGCAGTCTGCGTGTGTTAATGCCAGGAATACCTACATGGATATGTTTCACATGGTTTAGCAGTCTGCGTGTGTTAATGCCAGGCATACCTACATGGATATGTTTCACAGTTGGGGGTTCTAGAAGAAACAGAAAGGTATGCTGTTCTAGTCGTTTGGACTTAGGAGAAGGAATAACCCAGTCTTGTCAGGTTTATCCTTTACTTGTGTTCACTTAGAAAAAAAAAAATCAGGATGTCATTTACCAGCTTAGGTAAATGACAGCCCCCTTAATGCGGGGAAGAGGTGGTTGAGTTTGCTCTGAGGTGGGCATTAGTGTTGTAGGTGTGATCAGTTGGGTTTGTTTTTTTTCCTGGTTTTCTATCTGTTTGGCAAAGACTGTCTCCATGCTAAATGAAAGGCAATTACACTTTCTTCATTCTGCAAAACTCTGCACATCACAGGATATTTCCTCTTGTGTAATAAGGAATATACAGTAAAGCCACATGGAATTAATTTTGGTTCTGAAAACTGGAATCAGAATGACATTTTTGTAAGTCCTCGCCTGTCCCTTTATTGTCTTTTTTTATTGTTTAGAAAACTTTTTCAAATGAACAGACAGATAAGGAAAACACTCTGATGTTCACAATGGCAAGCACAGTTTGGCTTTTATTGATGCGTTTAATGCCTTGTGTCACTTCATTTTTCAAGTCCAACACTGCTCTGCTGAACTTCTGCCATGGGTTTGTTTTCCTTCGCCAGCCTGCATCACCACTGAGGAGAAAGAGGTAGAAATAATGAACGACTGTCTTCACGTCTTCAACCAGCTTCACTCAGTGCAGCACTGTTTTAAAAATTTGAGAAAGTGGCATGTGAATGTTTGGTCAATGTTTTTAAGGTTTTTCATTAGTTTTTCTTACAATAGAAAATCTCTATTTCCAAATGAAAACTTTATTTTTACGTGTTAAAGGGAAATGGTAAAATAAGACTTTTTATTCAAACCCTGAAACAAACTGGAAAATAGGAAATGGAATTGAATACATAGTTTTGTCAAACAGTTTTAAATCTGAATTAAAAAAAACCCAAACAGCACAACAAACCAAACCATAAAAAACTTTGCTGTATGATTTCCAAGTGGGAAGGAGGAGCCTGGAAAAAAAGACTTTAAAATGGCAAAGGGAGAAGTTAGAGCTACAACTAGAAAATGAAAGATTTGAAACAATACCATTTGGTAGGTCTTGACTTGTTAAAAACTGAAGCTTTTGGAAGGTTGTCAGGGCACATATCGAAAGAAGCTGTTGGTTATTCTACTCAGTCTTCCCTGTTATGTTTACCGTGGAGTGGTTTACATGAAGCAGGTAGGAAATGTGTTTGCTGCTGGCTGTTGAGTTGTTGGGGCAATATTCCATTGAAGGCTGGGTTGTTTGGAAGCTTTGCTACCAGTGAAGAGCTGTTCTTGCTTACCCCATTTGTGACATATGCTTCAGTTGCCTTGTTGGTGCCCATCTTACCTGTGTGAGCTGGTTTAGCTGTAACTGAATTAGATCTTAAACTCTTGTTTAGTTTTTTTCATTTGCTTTTTTTCTGGATAGTTTTTTTATCAATGTAGGGAGCTTGAGCTAGCTCCGTGAATGTTGGAGCTGGTGTGCAGCAGATGTGGGACTGTCTGACTGGCGGTGGAAGGGAATGAACTGCCACTTCCAGTAGCAGTGAGCTGTTAAATGAGCTCATCTGTAAAACCTCTCCTGTAGAGATTAACTTGCTGATAGGAGAAAAAAAAAAGGGAGTGAACTGTGTAAATAAAGAATTCCATCCTTCAGTATAAATCAATATAAATGTTGCAAAGAGCTGAGTAGTAAGAAAGAGTTCATTCTTAAGAAATGATGCCAAAGCCAAAACAAGTGTCACAGATTTTCAAATTCTCTCAACTTGCAACTGGAACTGGAAACAAACTTTCAGTAACGTTGGTGATACAGTCATGCTGATAAATCCTACACTTTCCAACACTGAAATTTAAAAGAAAAATCAAAATGCTGCATACTTCTGTGGTGTAATTTTGCCTTCAATTGGCAATTTAAAGAGAACTGAAACCCTTCAGACTTACCTTGATGTGTCTAAATCTGGCATTTTAAATTTACCACTGTAACCCAAAAGTGGATGCTGAAATCAAAGAAGTTATACTGTAGTTACAGCTATGTATAAAGGAAAGCAGGCAATTTTTCTTTATCTGTCTAAAGGCGAGACAACATTTTGTTCAGTTTGTGAGGGATGCTACGAAGTGCAAAGGAGATGTGAGAAATAGGCAATTTGGTTTAGCATGGAATTTGTATCCACTCTAGTTTCAGTGCAGTAATTACAGTAGCTTAATTTTAATAAAAGTAGGCAGTATCTTTTATTCTTTATTTCCATTATGTCAGTTGTTGAGATGGACATGTGATAGTAAAGAGGCCATTAATATTCTTACACTCTAGTGTAGCTAAAGCCTTTGGAGACCATTCAGAAGAACAGTGGGAAAGGTTATATAACATCCTTCTAAAGAGTTAAGGAGGAAAAAAAAAAGTAGGCTGTTGCCAAGTTAGTATGGGATGAAATCCTAGTCCATGTCAATTTAAGTTAATTTGCTTTGTCAGTTGCTTTCAGCTACGAATTGTTGGAAGTAGGCTACCCAGGTTCCTCTACAGTGTATTTCTTGCAGTATAGGGAAGTGCTTGGCCATAACATTAACTGATAAAGAACTAGTTTCTCCGTGGTGTCACTGAAATTATACCTCTTGCACCAGCCAGTTAACTATATATGTTTTTTACAGGGCTTTGGGATTGTTATTGCTTGATCTCCAAAGCAAGATGTCTTGTTTATTTTAAAATAATCTGTTTCTCACTATTCAGTAGAAATAAGAAATATTGGGTCATTTGCTAAGCTTTCAGAAATGAGAGTTGATGAATTATTGTAACTTACAACACAGAAATTTATTGAATACCTAAACCCTCAAATGCTAGCTTTTAGTTCAGCTATATGCATGGCTAAAAGTAGTGCAGCATGTTTCACTTTGTTGGCTGTTAAATGTAGGCTTATGCTCTATTATTATGCTTTTCTGGTGTAATTTTAATCAGAAAGTTTAATTTATTTGATTTACTGAGTCTCCTATTAGAAATTTATTAAATTTAAAAGCTAAAGAGAAAAATTGGCTTGATGCTGGAAAATTTATCATGGAATGATGTTGTGTGGCTGACATTAGGGAGTTAGGATTGCATTTTCATGCTGAGTTCTCTCTTGCAATTACAGTTGTGCTGTAATATGCCTTGTGAGTGAATTTGTTACGAGCCTGTGCTTTTAAAGGAGTGCTGCTGTGCATGTCAGTTCACAACTTAATTTTTTTTTTTTAGTCTTATTGTCTAAGGGTTGTGTTAGTTCTAGACGTTTGTCTCAAGTCCACATTTGGCCACAAGCATTATCCAGCTCCGTTGATGCAAAACTAGAGATAGCAGTGGGAAGTTGGGCTGATCAGCTTTGATGAGAGAGATTAGTATGAAAAGGGTGTAAGTTTTTTCACATTTAAGTGATTTTTAAATTACGTTTTGTGTATGTGTATGAGTGTTCCCTCTGAAGTTATCACTGCTTTGCTGCTGCATTCAGTACAATTAAGATTACCTTTGCACCAATTGGGTGCATGGGAGATGTCGCACAAACTTGCTTTTTAGAGGGACTGTTGCCTCCTCAGTGTGAGTCATATAATGTGCAAAGTAAAGAGGTGAAAGCTCTTCTGGTGTATTCTGTTTAACTACTTGTGCTATGTCTCTGCCACTACATTACTGCTTCTTACAGTGACGTCTGATTCGGCAAATGCTGTTAATAGAGGTTCTGTTTAAACTTCATTGGGATTTATGGATTTGTAAGTGTAAACTTGAAAGTGTCCTTAACTGGTTATGGATAGAGAATGTTTGTTGAATTTGGTTGGTGTTTTTTTTTTTTTTTGTTAAGGATGGAACACTGAGTTTCTATTTTCACAGGTTTTCATACCTCTTCTATTTCACATCTTCTGCTGAGTAGCAGCTTTTGACCTCCTGTTGCCACTTCTGGTTTCTGCTTTCTTCTTTTCAGCATTTTCAAGCTCAAATTCTTCGTCTCAAGATTCTTAATTGGAATTCTGTATTGTGATTTATCTGATGATAAATCTGAGTTATTGAAAGCAGTTAGAAGCAGCAAAACCAGTATGATCACATCTGTCTCTTGATACATTGTCACAGACATTTTTCTGTCTAGTGTTTTTAGTTAAATATTTGATTAAATTTCATGTCACAAGTCATTAAAAGACATGACTGGTTTGTGGACCAACACTGCTCAGAAACAGCAGTTCTTGTTGTGCTTCTGAATGGCTATCTGTGGCTTAAAACCCCCTTTGTCTCTTTGGACTGGAACACAGGAGCTGGCAAGCTGCTCTGTGCTGGAGTGAGCGGTGCTCTGCTGGCTCTGTCTCCGTGTGGCCCTGTTGGTGGTGCTGGTGGCCCTGTTTCATTTAGTTTCTCACCTTTCAGTGGTAGTTCCAGAATAATTGCTTGGTCTCAGGTGCAAAACCATCTTCCTTCAGGGTTTGTGTCCAGGAAAGCTTGTATACCCCCTGACATTAGAACCATACTGAAGGCAGGCCAAAGGCGTGTCTAGCCTGCCCTTATGCTTTGCACAAACTTTACATTTCTCTTACATGGAGCAAACCCTCATGTAATTAATTGGCAGTTCTGAAATGCAGGCTTCTTGAAGAATTAGAACCAGAAGTCAGGTTCTAACTTCAGTTCTCTCGCCACGGCAGTTGGGGGTGTGTGTGTGTATATACACACATATCAAAATACAGTTCTATTGTGCTCGTGTATGTATACATACCTGTGCGTATCTTTTTCTTAAAGATATGGACGCTGGTTGTTGGTTACCTGCTGATGGTTTCATTCAAGTGGAATATAAGCACTGAACGTTACTTAAAAGCAATCTCAGTCCCTGTCTGGATTATGCTGCTCTTTCACTTGGGTGAGTAACAAGGAGTTACTATTGTAATGCATCCACTGGGATTCTGTTGTCTTGCAAACAAAGCTAGTGGCTTACACTTCTGCTAAATCTTTATAATGGAGTCTTAGCTGGGGTGCATGCTGTTTTCTCTGCTCAGTAATTCTGGCTACATGTGTCCTGCAGGGACTGCTGGAGTAGGGAATGGGAAGGCATCAAGATGCTGAGCAACATGTGTCTTCAACTCCTCCTGCACAGTTTGTACTTCCCCATGGTTTTCCCTTCTTTGGCTGACAGACCTGGTACTTACTCCCTGACAGTGAAGGAGGGCTGGGGTCACATGTTTCATTTTCTGTTGTTAAAATTGTTTTCTTGTGTCAGCATAGTCTGAAGTTGCTGAAGTTAGGAATGGTAACAACTTGGTTTATTCACCGAGAAGCTTGTTCACCTGTATTTTCTATTCTTTTCTGTCAATGTGGAAAACTTGTTTGCTTTATGATGTATTTTAGTTTCTGTCCAGATTGTTCTTTGTTGATGTGGTGTCTTTCTTGGTTTTGCTAAATGTAGAGTTTATTAATGGCATAATTTTTCTCATAAAAAGCACAAACCCTTGGATCTTTCAGCTTCTGTGGCAGGTTCCTGGAGAATTCCTGTGTTTCTGGTTATAGTTGTTCTGATGACTGTAGGCATGTTGCATGAACAGCAGAATGGAAAGGAGTCTTCTGGTAAGGAGAAAGTCACTATTTCTTTTATTGTTGGAGGCAAAAGTTCTTTTAAGTCACATGAAAGAATCTGGATTGTTTTAATGTAAATTCAACGTCATATGGATTGCAAGAATTTGAAACTAACAGACTAAAAATCTTACCGTTTACTCATGCTGCAATGAATCTTTTAATTCGTTACAGAAAATCATTGGTATGGATGTTTCCTTTTCATAGCAAAGGAGCAACTCTAATGATCAAGCCTGATTACTTAAGTTTGCAGAATCCTACATGTAGTTTCAAGCATAAAGAAAGCCCAGGAAATTTGGAATCGGAGGCTAATTTTGAAAGAGATGAGCAATATGGGTTTGGTAGCTCCTGTAGTATTAAGTATGAGAGAAGCTTGAGACAATTGCGTTCAGCAAGTTTCTTATAGCCACTCATTTGTTTTTAAAATACCAGTTTCTTAAAACTATGTTTTGTGTTCAGGCCAAGCAAAATTGGGTTTTCCTGTTGTGAGTCAATTTTGCATGAAAGCAAATGTCAGGTGTTGCCTTCTAGTATCAGCTATATGATTATTTTGGGGAAACTTTTTTCCTGTCTTACTGTTTTCTTGGAAGTTGTAATAAACTTGGTTAGTAAAATTTGAGTATCTGATACAGAGATTTTTAGGTTAATCAGACTGCCAGCAATTCTGAATGGCTTGGAAGCAGTTCATTAGCAAGGATAGTGCTAAGCAAATAACTGGTTTTGTATTTTGGCTCCATGTGTATTGTAATATTAAAATTAATGGCACTCATTCCGGATTGACCATATTGAATATATATAATGCATACTAAAAACAAAGTGTCTACCCATATAATTTCTGTTGGTTCACTGCTTTTGTGGACATCAAGCAACAAATAAAACATTTTAAGATTAAGCTTTTCTTTATTTACATACACATATATATTTTACAGGGGCAGAGCTTCCTGGTCAGATGATTTCCATTGCTGCTTCAACAATTGCCATGGCAATTTCAATGACAGAAGATGAATCCAATAATGAACATTCCTCACAACCCTCAGGTGACTGAACACTCTGTAAGAAACATTTGAATTTGCTCTAAAGGCATGACATTGGAGGGAATGAAGAAAAAATTTAAAATAGTCCCCATCCTCTTCATTCTGTCCAAAATAGCACATTTACACTTGCTTTGTGAAACAAGTTTTTTAAAATGTTAATAAGGAGATAATATAAAAGCTCTCTTGCAAATGATAGTTTACGTGGCTGTGTCTACATTTAGAAGGCCTGACTAGAAGGATTTATTATGGTGGTGGTGTCTTTTGGTTGTTTTTTTTGTGGGTGGTTTTTTGTGGTGTTTTTTGTGGTTTTTTTTGTTTTTTTTTTTTTTTTGGAATGAGGCCATCTTTTTTCCTATTCTTTATTATTCATTTTTTAGTTTTCCCTAGCTGCCTTTTGATTTTTTGGCAGTTACGAGATATAACTGGATTTCAGGACAAGGTACAGACAGACTGGAATAATTTTTGTGTACATCAGAGTGAGAAAAAAACCTTTGTTTTCTGTTTCACTGTGGCATGCTCAAAGTCTTTCCTGTAGTGAGTGTACTTGACGTTATAGCTTGAGTCGCAATACTTCCACTTGCAGTAACCAACTAGAAATCTGTAAGAAATGGCTTGAAAGAGTTGCAAAGAAGGTGTTTAATTGTCCATCACTGGTTTTGAACCTTAGCATCATTTTTCTAGGTAGACCTTTGATGGAATGTGATACTAGAAAAATAAGTTATTATGAAGATCTCTGGAAATTGGAAGGGTTCATCCATTTCCCACAACTAGACGAAACGGGTCATTCAACTTGACAGAATGTGAACTTACAAAACTAAATATGAAAAGGGCAGTTTCAAACAGCTTATTCTTTTCTTACCTTTGTTTCTACATTGTACATGACTATTATAAAAATATAGAACCCTATGGATATATGTCCTGAAAATTTGAGAATGGAGCTTTGTGGTGACAGTTCTCTTACGTTGCTGTCTCTAATCTTTAGTTTTGTAAATGAGATTTTTTTTTTTTTAGTTGAATTTTGAACATCTGGTCAAGCAACAGTCTCCCACAAATGTGCTAATAAGTGGTTGTGTTCTTGTTTGTTGCCCCTGCTACTTCTTTTTTTTAAACTTATCAGTTTTTAATTTTTTTCTCTTTAAGACAGTTTGGTTTTTTTTCCTCTTTTCAAGTTGTAACCTTTCTTGGCCAAAAGAAAGCTACAGCAGATTTAAAAAGGTGTCTTTTACAGTGTATTTATTTTGACATAATTTCTTGAGACAGTTTACTGGATGATTTTTTTGTCTTCTGAATTCTGTTGTTTTCCTTCACAGCAGGAAAAGAACAAATACAGTTTACTGTTTTGTGTACTGTTTACTCCTAAACAATAGTTCAAACAATTTTACAACAATCTGTTGGGAACTAGCATTCTATTCTTTGATATGTGTTAAACACATCCTTTTGGTCGTCTGGTTTGGATGTTCTGTGTGAATGGTGATGAAATGTTATGCTTGTACAGCAAAAGGTTTTACTTGCAAGGTTAAGAAATTACAGCTCTTTTGTTTTTCCTTTGCAGTGATTTTTGGATGTTTCGTTATCTTGTTTTGGAACTTGTAATGCACATCTATTTTATGAGAAGCGTAATATTTTGAAAGCTTTCACATCTTCAGGCAGCAGTTGGATAGCGAATTTCAGGAGATCTTCCTTTTTTATATCTATTCTGTCAGTGGTTGTCAAGGTTAATTAGTTGTCAGTAGCAACAACAATGCTTATACCATATTAAATCAATTATAGAACAGTCAGTGCTTTGAGTTTTCACTGTTTTCCTTATGCTTAAATTTGTTCGTGAAAAAAACAGGAGGGGAAGTAAGCTGTATTGATTTTATAGTTTTTCCTGAACACTCATGCTTTTCCTTATTTCGTGGTTGAATAGTGGTATTTAGTGTTGGAGGTGAGGCGTTTAATGATACCAGTGCAGGTGGTCTAACTTCACTTTCCTGGTGTTCTAAGTATTTCCAGAGTATATACAGTAAATGAGAAGTCCACAATTGAAGAAGCAGATACCACTGCACTATTTTTTTAGCTGCCTTGTAGGCAAGCTTCTGTTGTCTTGTTGGCTTTGAATATGATAGATACTGAAAGCCTTAAATGTATGTACTCATGACTCTTACCTGCCCTTTCTGCCCCAGTTTCTTTGTTTTCTTACAAATAAAAAATAATCTTTTTCTCTTGAAATTACAGAAAGATGTGGTTATTCATGAAGGGGTACCTTCGTTCTGGTGTTCTGAAAGATTTTTTTCATTGGTAATAATAACAACACTGTTTCATCTAACTGAAGATTTTATTTTGATACCCTGCTGCATGGTGATAGACACTTGCCTTCCTGTTTATGCTGCTGTGCCTTTTCCTTTTATTTAAGGAAGGGGAGGATAATAATTCAAAATGCTATGTCAGCAAGAAGTTGACTTGACAGAGAACACATTGTGTGAAGAAAAGAATGTATCTTAACACAGCCTGGAAAATTGACTTTGTTTTTATTATATTCAAATAAGTATCATACATTCTGATTTTGCTAGAATTATACACTAGCTATTATGTTAGCCATTTGGGAAAGACTGTCATGCTTTTGTTAGCTGGAAGATGGAAAGGTGCTCTTCAGGTTTCATCTCTAAAAATATCATGAAGCACGCTAAATGGGATTTTACAGAAACTGAAGTTACTCTAAATCGATATTGTGGTAGGGTTTTTTTTTTTCCTATTTGTGTTGATAAGGCACGGTTTGCATGAGTCATGCCTCCGTTTGCAGAACATACCTTGCCAACAAAATGTGTCTTTTTCATTTTGAAAGTTTGGTGGTTTTTTTGGATGGATCAGCTTTGTGAACCAACTGGATACAGACATCTGAATGGCAGTTCTGATGTTAAGGAGTCTGTGTTTGTCATGGGGAGAATACTGTGTCATTGGCAGTGCTGATTCAGTTTTGCTTAAAGTGCTGTGGAACTGCATTCTGGAAAAGCTTTCTTGTCTTGGGATCCTCTAGGAGTTTTTAGTCTTTTTTTTTTTTCTTTTTTTCCTTTCAACTCTTTCCCATCTGTGCTTTGCATTCTGTATACAGTCTGCATAAGTTAATAGGGAAACTGTAAGGGAATGAGGCTGTTTAATTGGTACTGCTCTTAACATTACTGTTATTTAATTAAGGTTTTCTTCATTGCAAAAATACATTGATCAAATTTTTCATTACTGAAAGAAGGTATATTCTTTTTTTCTTCCATAAAAGTGACTCTTATTACTTTTTGCTCCAAAAGCCCTTATCAGATAACTTTAATCTTGAGGCATAGACTTCAGCAGATTAAATTCCTTTGTTTTTTTTATTTTAGCTTTTAACACTCCCTCCCCTGTAATAAATATTTGAGTTTCTGCTTGTTGTCATGTCACTTCTGTTTATTAATTTTGGAGCAAAAAGGTAAGAAGAAAAGTGCTAAGTGAGATGAATTGATAGGGGAGATTTCTCAGTTAAGGATGTACTGCTTTCAGATTAGTGTTCCTTTAGTGCATAGTAAGCTGGATCCATTTGTTTCTATTAGTACTGTTCTGCTTCTTTGAAAGCAGACTGAGAAGTACAGGGCAATGTACTCTATCTCTTACAACAAAAATACTTTGTTTTTTTAGGAAAACTTCTGTTTACAGGTAGCTTCCTGTCCCCTTATTAAAAAATGGACTCGTGTCTTTTTCTCCCAAGTCTAGTTGGTATGATAGGCTTCCTCCCTTTGAGACATGAGTTGATCTGCCCATAAGCACTCCACCTGAAGCTTCTGCTGTGTTTAGCTGCTTGCAGAGTTCCTTCTTTTAGGTTGCATGCTGTAATTCCTTTGGGAATATTCTGAAGTTTCACCAAATACGGTTACCAGCAACCAACTGATGTTTCTGTCATCATTCCAGTGTCCTATCAGTGGGGTTAATCAGTAGATCTGCATTATTGTATTGGTGTGTTGGGGGAAGTGTTTATAAGCTCTAAAAATAATTCCACTTACTTGTAGAACACCAGTGCAGATTTCCACAACAAAAGAAGAGTGTTCATCCAATGTGTGAGGCTGCAGAATTTGTCACTTACCACTACTGTACACGTATGACACATTGGTCTGGTCTTTTTGTACATTCTAGCTGTCATGCTAGGCTAGGAATGGCTTTAGTGATACATTGCAGCTAAAACTGCATGTGTGGAACACGAATTGTTTGACTGGTATGCATGTAGTATATTATAACAAGAGTACAGCAATTTTTCTTTGTGGGAGGGAGGTGAATTGGTATTGATGTGATAAAAGTCCAGTGGAAGAGTTGTGTTCATTGCTTACCTACCTGCTGCAGTATGTACCAACATAACAAATTGCCTTTTATTCTTCAGTATAGAGTAACTTTAGAGATTTTTCTGTGTGTGTGTTCTCTATCTTGGCTGCAAATTTTTCTCAAGTACTGATGTGTGGAAAGCGTGTACATTTCATCACCAGCATGGGGCCTCAGTAGAAGTTTTTACCAGTGTTGTCCAGGAGAGATTCTACATTGAGTGACTGAAGGTGGATTTGGTGTCACCCATACTAGGCAGATTTACCAATTAAAAGTTAAATAAATAAATAAATGACAATGTTCTCTATACAAGAATTTTAATTTGGATATAATATTTTGGCCTGAAATGACTATTTACTGTTTGTTTAGAAGTGCCTTTGACACATCAGCTCACATTTTTAAATTGAATTCCATGTTTACTAACTTACGAATGACAACATTTGTTACCTAATAATTTATGCTCGCTGTTGTTACTAAAATATGTTACACAAGCAAGTAATTTAGGGTGATGGTGCAAGTGCTATTTTTGTAATGTGAGTGTTCACGAAAAGAAAAAGTGTAGTAAGAAATCTGTAAGATACAAGCTCTCTCTTCAATGTATGTTGTATTTTTTTGTTTTCTTTAAATGGGCTAAACCTAAGATTTGTTTTTCAATACTTGAAATAAAGAGAAATCAAAGATTTCTTTTAAGACTTTAGATTTCTTTTAGAATTGAATTACATTAGGTATTTTTCAGGGTTTTGTGATTCTTTGATAAAATATATTTGGCTTGTAACTTACCTGCAGTGACAGGAGGCCTCTCAGAGGCTGCAGCATCTTTTCTTCTCTCCTGCTCCCAGCACTGCTTGGCATGGTATTGCATGACGTGGGAGAGCTTACACAGCCCTGTTCTAGCTTTTCAAAATTCAGATCAGTGCCAAGGCAGTCTCTGTCTTTTAAACAAATTTAAAGAAAACCAGCCAAAACAAAAATAAAGAGCTTAATTTGGGACTAGGGAGCATATTCTGTTCTGTGGTGAACATTAATCTGATATTTCCACTTCTTTGTTTGCATTTCTTTGTTTTAGGAGCAACAGAAGGTGATGAGCCTCCACATGCTTCATCATCTTTCTCCTCTTCTTCATCTTCTGGGAGCAGACAAAGACCTGAGATTGGATCTTTTCTTAGAAAAAAGAAGACTAGTGATATTTACTTTGTTACACTGGTGTGGGCCATTGTCATTGTCCAGATCTGGCTAAATTTCTGGATTGTGCAGCTGTTGCCGGTGCCTTTTGCAGGTAATAATCCAATTATTAGAAATGCATGTTAAATAATGACTTTGATAGCCTTGGGCTTTCTGTTAAATAAAATAGAAGGAAAGGCTTGTAGGCTTGTATGAATTGTGATTTAAAACTTTTTCAAGGCTTTTTGTTAAGACAAGATATGAATTGTAGCTTCAAATAGGAAGATTGATTTGTACTGTCACCATGTAGTGAACAACTGTGTAGGATTGCTTTGTCTCTTGTAGTTACCTGGAATAATTTAGTGCCATACCTTACATTGTAAAAATACTTCTGATTTAGAGTACTTTTGTTTTTCTTCTTCGTGATGTCTTTGGTTTTGCACCTATAGAGAAAAAATATTTTAGCTGTTATTCAGTAGTGAAGTACAGCTCATGTTAACTTAATTTCCATTAAAAATGGGTTGCTAGGCTCTGTGGACAAGTGACAAGATAAATTTGGTTCTAATTCTAGCTCTAAGGTTAATTAGCTTTGTTGCTTCACATCTACATGCATCTGTTCTCTTATATGTCAAGCAAAAATGGAGTAGTTATGGTAGCTATCTAAAGAGGTGGTTATAAAACTGAATGCCTTTTTTTTTTTTTTTTTAATACTCTTTAAGGGGAGTGAATAGGGAAGGCGGGAACTCTGGGAATATGCATGAGCTACTATGAATCTGAAGGCATTTCCTCCCACCCCCCTATTGTAAACAAAATGAGTTTCCTGATTTGCTTGGATTTTCTTTAAACTTCAGTTAAAACGCTAATTTTCAACATTTTGAAATCTATGTAACACTTATATGTAACTATTTTACTTTTTAGCAAGTGTGGTGGGTTGGCCCCAGCTAGTGTCCAGGCGCCCTCAAGTCAATCGCTGTTTTTCTGTCTTCTAGTGTGGGCTCATCCATGTGCTGCAGTCCCCTTGGGGAGGTGCCAGCTCAGGTGTCTCCTCATCCCTCGGCCACAGTCTCTTCAATAGGTGTATCTGCTCCAGCATGGGTCCTTCGCGGGCCATGGTCCCTCTGAGTGATGTGCCTGCTGTGCTGTGGAACATTTTTACTCCCCTGGCCTTTTTATTCCCTCTGTTTCTTCTTCCTCTCTATTCACCTGTTCTCTCTGTGTTCCTTCCTCTTCCCCCTCTCTAGTGTTTTCTGCCCTTTCTTAGGTATATTTTCACAGAGGCACCACACCTATGCCTGATGGGCTCAGCCTTGGCCTGTGGTGGGTCCATTGTGGAGCCACCTGGAACCAACTGTGTCTGGCACAAGGTAGCCCCTGGTTTCTCCCCATGGAGGCCACCCCAGCGGCCACCCTGCTACCAAAACCTTGCAATTTACATTCAATACACAAAGCCATTATAAACAAAGTCTAGTTGTGCATCTGGAAATTACGGCTGTGGGGCCATGTGTACAGGTTCAAGGAGCTGTGGGCACTGTGAGGCACGGTGATTGAGAGGCATGGTGCAGGGAACAGCTGCACGTTTGGTTGTGGTGCTGTAGCAGCAGCTGAAGGGTAAAGCGATGGTTAGATGTATGAACAGCTGAACGCAGCGTAAGAGCAGAGAGGGGGTTCATCTTTGTTTCATTCCAGCGTAGTTCCTACAGAAGAAACTGCCCAGCTTTGGTGTGTGGGCATCCTGGGAAATGGCGATGCCAGGTTGGATGTAGCTCATAAATAAATCATAAAACTGATAAAGGATTAGACAATAAATTTTAGACTTGCTAGAAGCAGAGTTGACATGGCTTAATTTATTGAAAAGTCAAGGAGTGACATAACCGCTGTTCAGAAATACATACTTGGCTGGGACAAAAAATGGATGCGATAGTTTTACAGTTAGGCAGACAACAATGAATGATTTTAAACTTGAGCCAGACAAATCTAAAAAGCGCACGTATAGAACTGAAATGGATGAATACTGCTGCTGCCAGCCATAAGGTCTAAAAAGGCTATCTGAAAAAATAAACTCATGTCAAAATATAAATCAATTTTGAGAATATTTGTGACTTGCCTTAGCAGTGACACGGCCGTTTAAGTGCTTTTTCTTGTGATGTAACTGATTATTACTAGATCACCACAAAAATACAGTGAAGAGGCAATATAATGATGAGGAGAACCACATTTTTAGAACAGTGGATCACATTAAGCATCGGATGGTGAATGATGATAACCTGGATTGTTAGAAGAGAGGTGGTAGTAAAAATAGGAGGGCTTATAAAGGAAGTTTCCTTGCAACTGTTCGAGTTTAAGGAGACTAATAACTAAGCATTTTTGAGATGCTAGGGAGAATGCTTCTATGTTTAGTAAAATAAAATAACCCTTCAAAGCCTTAAATAGAAAGGTGTTAAATTCATCATTGTGTTTACGAATATAAGGAACACGAAGCAGCATTTAGAGTATTAGAAATACCTTGGTACCGTTAACATATATTTTTTTTTTAATGCATTTGTACTTCAGTATAATGGGATGCTCTTTTAAATTGCTTAATGTAGAGAGGGTGGAAGAATTATAATTGCACCATCAAATGAAAAGGTGAAAAGATTACTTTTGAATTCAAAGGCTAAGCAATAAAGCTGGTTGTAGAACGCTTGTAGCCTTTTGTTCAGTAATGTGAGCCTGGGAATCATGGTATTGTCTCTTTTTAAGCGCTTTCATTCCTTGTTTGCTCTGTTACATCTCTCTTTTTTGCTTCTGTTTTTGTCTGTCTGCAGGTCATTTTCTGCTTCCTGGAAATGTGTGGAATCTCTTAATTATGCAGCCTTTCTCTTTTGCTCAGAACTTTCTAAAAACAGCCCTCCTTCAGCCTTTTCTCTCTTGCCTCTTTTTAATCTAACATAGTTACAGCTGTGTGGCTGTAGCACCTTCTGACATCACCTTTGCAATGAGCGTGCACTCAGTTGTTCTAGAACATACTATTTAAACACTTAATAGCAAAAGGTTAGAATGCCGTTTCAGGTATGTTGTTCACCTTGTAAAATGCAAGCTTGCCTTCTTTTGCTGAGCAGCAGTTTGTGTATTTGCCGTGAGTTGCATTTCATTATACAAAATTTCAACCTGTAATTCAGGTGCTGGCACTTGCACTGTGTTTTCTTCTTTTTTGTATGTTTGCCACGTGATCTTTAGTAGAAAGATTATTTTATTTAAGAGAACAGAGCCCGTATTGGCCACAAGGTGGTGCCAGAGGGCAAGTCAACCAAGTATCGGCAAATCCTTGAACGAGCTCTCTGAACCAGTACTTACACGAGTGGCTTTGCAGGTAACCGGGGCTTGTGGAACTTTGGTAAATGCCCTGTAGCTATTAAAAGTTAAACTTTTCGGCTATGTATGTCATTGTACACATCTCCAAGTAGAAGCATGAGGTGAATTTTTGAGGCTGAAGGAGTTACTGTACTGTTGATGTATAGCGGTAATTAATGGATCTAGTTTGGAGAGTAGTCCTTCATACAAAAAAATCCCAAAACACTTTATTAAAAATATGCTTGAATGTATTGATGGGGAGTTCAGTATCAAATGGTGCTATAAATATGATACAATTGGAGGCGTACAGGGAGCATTTTTGCAGAAAGTGATTTTACTGTGTTAAGTAGATTTTTTTTAACACAGACTGTAGTTTTTGGTCTACGTGTGACATTCGCTGTTACTGAATTCTGGTATAAAAAGGGAGCAACTAGGAGAATGAAGTGACTGTTGATAATAGGTTCACTTTGTTTACCTTTAGAACCACAGTTTTCAGGTTTTGGGGATGGAGCATAGTTTTGTTCAGAGGTTTGTGTGTAAGTAGTTCATGCCAGGACTGGGTTATGAGACCTTCTGGTCTGTTACTGCTACGTAAAAGTGTCTTTGTGACTGATACTTTTGCAACAGTACTCCATTTAAACCAGTTGTAATACAAATATTTGTTTATAATGTGATTTAATTAAGTCTTCTGTTAGTAAATTTGCTAGTGGCTTTGGAAGATTACTTGCTTTTCTTATTTTCAGTGATGAGAAGATAGATAATTGGTGTAACATTATGTTGAATAAAAAAAGAATATGGCAAGTAGTTCATGGCTGTTAAAGTTAGAGTCCAAAGAAAGTTTCATCTGTGTCATGTGGGTTTACTTTTACGTTCCTGATTGTGATGATTCACAAGTTTTGCGTGTGTACTCGGTAAGTCAGGGAGAGCAGTGCCATCACAGAACTGGAACAATAAGCCTTACGCAAGAAGTCTCTGGGCCTTATTTCATGGCAAGTAAATGGACATGAGCTTTTATTTCTGTAACTGTAATGCTGGATGTTTCTAGGGTTACTGAGAAGCTCTATTTTACAGTGGAAATAGGTTAAGACTGTTGGAGAAAAGCTGCTTGTGGTAGCAAAATTCTTCTTTTGGGGAAGAAGACTTGTAACTATTGTCTGGTTTTGAGGAGTGTTATGAATTTTTCTGAAACTTTGTGCGATTGTTTTCAACTCAGGATAATACACTGATCTCAAAACAATGTTTTTGATGTTTAAAAGCAAAATTAATCAGCAGTTGTGTTTCAGTTGTAGGTTTATGTGATCTGTGAAATTGCATGTGATCTGTTAGTTCTTAAAGGAAAGATAAGAGCTTGAACAGTATAGAAGGCCTAAAATTTAGGAATTGAAGCTGAAAATTTTATTTTATGCATAACATACTGTTAAGTTCTGAATGTGGTATTTTATGTGTAGTCGTGTGGCGTGGTGTATGTGTGAAGATGTTATAAATCCACTTTACTGGAATTGTGGAATGGCACCTGCTAATGCCAGGCCTTGCTCAAGTCTGTTAGCTGTGTGTTTGGGTAGTGCGGAGGCACCTTTCTTCTGCTGCCATCTAAATGCCCTGTGGATAAGCACAGCTGTAAAGTGAGTGAGGAGATTTGGAATTTTCAAGTGATTTTAGTACTAAAATGATGTCTAATGGGAAATAAAACTCAAGAATATTTTTTGTTCTTTTTCATAGGTCTTTCAGAATGGAATAGTTGCATAGTCTTGTGGAGCTCCTCTGAAATATCTCATAATTAATTCCCTTCTTGTGGTTACAGTTTGGGCACTTAAAAAACTTGTGGCTCATTTTGGAGTTTTGAACTTCATGGCAAACCGTTGCAACAGTTGGTGGCAGCTTGTTGAAAATTTTGTGAAGGAACGTCAGGAAGCTCTTGCTCCACGGCCCATCAGAGGGCTTGGAAGAGTCATGCTAAAGCTTGACAGTAAGGTATTTCTACTTTTTTCCTTAAGCAACCTGAAAGTTTTTTATTCTCTGTTCACTGTATGCTGAGACGCTTTAATTCTAAAATAAATGTCTGTCACTAATGGACCTGTCTCTCATGTAAGACTATATCTGTTTTATGGCGTATTTTAAACCATGTCTCTTCTGTCACTATTCACACTTAAGTACACGTTCAAACTTCGTTAAATGATTACATACAAAGCTTGACAGAAGTTGATTTTTAAATGTCGAGTTAGCTTTAGAAGATTCCTTATCTGAGTAAAGCAAACTTTTCATGGTTTACCATGATCGCAGAGATTTTGAAGTTAAACAATGAGCTTTAATCTGAAGGATGAGACATTCCGACTTCTGTTGTGAAAACTTAATATAAAAAGTAACCCATTTTATTCTGTAAGTAGGGCCTGAGCTAGTTTGAACGCATTTATTTATATTGTGTAGAAGTACAGTTGCTGAACACAGTGGAGTGATGGTACAGAAGGGAGGCTCCCTTCTGTAAGAGAAGAAATAATGTGGCATAAGGTACCTGGGAAGTGCCATAGAATGAGGCTTCTGTGCTCCCCTCCCTTCTCCACTCAAAATGCACCCACATTTGCATTGCAAATGGCGGAGTTGGAAAGCTCCACAAAGTTATGAAGGCTCCTCCATTCAGAATTGTAAGTTTTGACTTAAACTGATAGATTTTGTTTGTAATACCGATGCCAGTGTGTAAAAATGTGCTTTCTGTAACTGTTGTTGAAGTATTCTCTGATTTAGAAAAAGCTGTTACTTCAGAGTTTGTAGAACTGAAGAGCTGAACCTTGTAAGTACATTTGTCAGAGCATCTGTACTTTGGCAGAACTGTCTGCAGTTCATAGCTCTGAATTCCTGCAGGAAAAGGAAGAGCTGAAGCCCAGATCTAATGCGTAGATGGATTCAAAAGGTCAACAAAAGCATTAAAATGGCTGTAGGAAATAAGTAAGTATTTCAGAGTTCATTGGGGAAGTATTTGAAAGAGGAAAAGCCTTTCAGAATACAGCTATGAATGAGATAAAGGGGTTTTTTTCAAAGGTAGTGGAAAGTATTAGCACGTGAGGATCAAAGCTTACCTTATACAAAGCCTTTCATTAAAAGCTTTTGTAAGAAGACTCTCCAGACATAATATTGTATGTGTTACATTTCATGAGTTGTCATGTTTAGTATCCTTGTATGGCATAACTATATGATACAGTGTCCTTCTTAATTCCACTAAGTCTTTTCTCCTTAAAGAAGGTAGGGCTTTTGTTGTAATGTGCAGCAGAACTTCCTGCTTTTTGGCTTACATGTATCTGAGGTCAGTTTATATTGGTGGTGTTCTTGTCTAAGCAGAAGAACAGTGTTGGCAAAACTCATTTCTCCATCTCCTCCCCCACCCCCATTTTTTAGATGACAGTCATATTCTTCTGAGTATGTGCTCTGTATATTAAAGAAATTCTTGCTCTTCTAGCCATTACAAGAAGGACATTTGATACTCTGCATGATTCTCTTGTCCTTGTTTGTGCCTGTTCTAATTACAGTTCACCTGGCTTTATCATGGGTGACTGGAATTATATGTGGTCTTCCAATGTTTGTCACACTAATGCTTTCGTATCTTTTAAATTCTAGGGTATGCTTATTCCGTGTGTTCTAGAATCATGAATGCATCTTATCTCTGAGAATTTGGGAAGAAATGCCATAGATTATTGGCAGTTGTGATTTTTTTTTTTGTGGGGACAGGGAAAGGAGAGGAATGAAAATTACATCCTTGTAATTTTTTTTTAGGAAGGATGGAAGAGCTGTATTTAAGAGCTGTATGATTACCAAACATTTTGGCTTCAGTAGGCACTGTTGAAGAGCAAGTAAAAATATGCAAACACAAAATAGAAATTCATGGAGTATATTGTTACAGCTTACCTTTTTTGTGTGTGTGAGAAACCAAGAATGAGAGATCATTTCCTTTGCAATTAGATGTTTAATTTTTTAGTATTATCTGTAACTTTCTTTTCCTGGGAGCTGTAGCTGCCTAGTGATTTTTTTGGTTTTGCTTTCTGTATACGGAGTTAATTGCAGGCTGAATCTCAGCATCAGAATTCTTGGGGCTCTTGTCAATGGCTTCTTGTACTTAGCTGAGGTCTGTTTCACATAAATATCTAGTGGTACTACTTGGTCTTTCTAAAGTGGTATGCCTGATTAGGAAATAATTCCAGTTTTGAGTAAAAGGCAGTGAGGATGAGGAAGGCGTCTTAGAGTGGCATGTTGTCTTCTCCCAGATGAAGTGCAGGAGGCTAGTGTAGATGGTCGGGAAAAGGACCCATTATGAGAAATTATGGGAGAGTACTGCTTACGCATGCCAATCTCTGAGCTTTACTGATTATGTCTGTTTCTTAAATAAAAGTAAGAAAAGAACTGCTCTGCTTCTTTCCCACTGCTTGTCGACCTCTGGTTTCCTCTTGGAAATGCACACAGATTTGAACTGAAGAGAAGCTCTGGTCCAGAGGAAAGAAAGTAGGGCATTGCTTTTCATTTTCTTTATAAATACTAGGTCAAACTGTGCCTGTATGTGCAGGCCTGCTCTAAATATGGACTATGGAAATAAGATGTCCTTACTGTATTCCTTAGTCCTTGGTTGTGCATTGCCCTGTGGAGCCATCAGATGCAGCAGTTCAGGTGTGAGAGACTTCTTGGAGGAAAGATTAGGAGGTTTTCATCAAGTAATCTTAAAACTTAGTAGATAGGATATCATACATGTTTTTATCAAGTCAGGAACTAATAACTTTTTTTTTTGTTTAAAAGACAACTGTTGTCTTTAATATTGAGACTGTAGTTTTGTTTTTTATTGGAATTTGCGAGGGAGTTGAGCAGTATAGGCTGTTGCTCAACTGCATGCACTAGACTTATTAATTAGAATGTACTAGTATTTTGCCTGCATGCTTTCTGGTAGACTTCAGTGAGTCATGTAGTTGTTACGCTTTTTCTAGGTATAGCATACTGGAATTTTTTTATATGGAGGACAGTAATAAAGTGTTTGGACTTTTGGTAAAGTCAAGGTTTCATTCTTCTGGTACCAAATTTAGCAAGTGGTTAAACCAAGCACAGAAAACGAGCAGAATCTCTACTAGTGCATGTATTATTTTAGGAAATACTTCCTAAGATGTGTAAGATCTTATATAAATAGTTTTCCAATAAAATACTGCAAAAGTGACTGTGGGCTTAGTTTTTTTGGATAACTTGAAGATTAAAATTAAGCTGTAGCCTATTTTCAGATGTGTTTGTTTACATTTATAGAACTACTTAACATTGGTGTTGGTAAGATAATAGGCAGGTAAACTCTCCCAGATAGCATCTTAAATGTTAATAAAAAATTGCTGGTTTTTTGACGTATAATGTTATTTCCTAGTTACTGTATTTATGATCCAATGCCAGAAGGCTGAAATAACAGAAAAATACCAAAGACTTCCTTTCACATTCTGCTAAAATCTCAGGCTAAGAATAGAGCTCTAGTTTCTATTGCATTGGACTTACAAAGTGGAGAGGTAAGAGCCATGAGATCTCTGTTTGTTCCAAAACAAACCTAAACCCCTGTAGTGGGTTTTAATGTGCAGAAGTGAAGTTAGAGGCAAAAGTGTGTTGTTGAATCAGTAAACAACTTCACCTTTTTTGACTGATAAATTATCCCATAGGTGAAGAGGTGAAATAGAAACAAATTTTATAGTGTCAGTTGGAGGCTTTCGGAACTTTGCCGTCTTTACATTACTGTGATTCTTTCCACGAGTAGTAAAAGCGGATGCTTTGTGACGTATTTTATTTTCACGTTTCCTGATGTTCATGTTTCTTCATAAACCTGTTTCTTGTTTCTGATTCAACTTAATTAACAGTCTGAGATTTATTTTTTTTTTTATTTGAATTGTTCTTAGATGTTTTCATTGAACTATTATTTTCTGGCAACTGGTGAAAACACTAGATTTACTTGAGCATTCAGTGATGAAGTTTTCCGGGAGAAGCAAACTTCACTTACTTGATTTAATCTCTTAACACAGAGGAATAACATTGAAGCTTTTGACTGTTGTGATTATGCTGCTAACTGATTACTAATGGCTAGAATTAAGAGTATAGTCCTACATCAGCTAGGTCCTAAAATGGGTGTACTTGAGCAGCATGGGTGAGAATTAGCAAGGAAAAATAACTGTAGCACAAAAAGAGAAATTGACAGTTGAGAAGTGGAGAGCCTTCTGCACAAACAATAAAATTATATGAAATCTGTACATTTATTTGATCAACAATTTGCTGTTGTGTGTATATCAGATTTAATTAATTATATTTGATATTGTGCCATTGAATATCAATGTTGTAATATGAATGTGGTACTAAAAACCATACAAAATTTGTTTAACAGTAGTTGACATGATAGGAATGTTTTGAAATACATAGGAAACTGCCTGAATGGGACTATTAGTGCAATAAACAAGTATCTCATGTTAAGTTTTCATGTTTCAGTAAAGTGCCCTTCTCAGAGTACTTCTACAAATCCTGCTCTGAAATGTTAGCTCTTGGTATAATTAAAGTGGAATTGCCCAGATCATGCTGATAGCTCTGTTAATATGATTAAAATTGTTCTTATTTGTTACATCCCTCTTTGTTTCAAAAAGTGCATGTTAATAGTAAAATCTAGATTCTTGCATTAGAAGTTGTGATCTTTTCTTCCTATTGCAATTTACCCTTGTGTCTGGAACAAATTCATTTTCATTCTGTGGATGACTTTGCCTGCCTCTCATTGTTGGTTGTTTTTTTTTTTTCCCCTATTACTGCATTTTCCAATAATTTTCCACTGTGTTCTTGTCTTTTTTTCCCTTTTCTTCCCTCTCCCCCTGCCACTGACAAGCTGTGGCACTGGCTTAATAAGAAGGTAAATAAACAGAAAAATTGTGATTCCAACTAATGGATTCTGTGGTTTTGGGGAGCGGTGGGGTTTTTTTGGTGTGCTGCTTTTTTTTTTTTTTTTTTCAGCATGAACACTCCTTAACATGCCTTGCTTAATTTTTTTTTCTCTCCCAAGTGTTTCTTTTCCAGCTCTTGATATAAGCTACTGAAGGTCATAAATAATGCCTGATCTCTTGTCTTCTACCGAAATGAATGCACATAGTTAAATGTTTTGTACAGCAGGATATTGGATTAGCCTTTCAAGTGGTAGTTTCATTTAGCGACACTTCCATTTAACAACAGTTGATTTCTACCTGGTCTCCACTTGTATGCATAACAAACCCAGTTTTTTCCCAGACTAGAGAGCTGTTCTCTGCTCAGAGAAAACATCAGTTAACTACATTAACATGGGAGTGGTGAGGGTGAAGCACAGTTGTGAAACTATGAATGTAAGTGCTTGCAAATAGTGCATTGACTGGCTTCAGTCGGTGCTGTGAATCTTTTGCTTCTGAAGTGTCAAACTGGCCTGTGTACTTTGTGGTATTTAGTGTAGCAGGAGTGAAATGAGAATATGTGTGGTCTCAGAGCTGCTGAACCTAATGACAGTCTTCAGGGAAGAAAAAATAATTATAAAAGCAGTTGGTATAGCTAAAACGTGGTGGTTTTTTTTCTTCTTTTGTGTAGCTTTTAAAAGCATGTGATATCTTTTATAAGACATGTACTCAGTTCCCATGGTTCATCCTAGTCAACTAGAGCTAACTATTGTTCTTTGGGGGATTGTCATCCCAAGAGAAGTTAAAACTGATTCAGTCCATGTTTGGCCTCATGTGCAACTGAAATCTGGACATCATCTCAATGCAGTGATACCTCTCTGGGACTTGGGCAGTGTCATTGCTTCAAACAAGTGCAGAGCTGGAGAGGGATGTCTGAAGTGTATGTATATGTGCAGGACCTCAGAATTTTAAAGGTGAAAATCTTACATGTGATAAAATATATGAAAACTAAGTAGCTAAATGAGAGACAATCAGATACCATATTTGCAAATAGGTTATGCTTCCAGCAGTAACTTTTATCCTCACTTACCACTTCAGTATTAGTGGGAGAGTCAGGGTGGTTACTGTGGTTTTATAAACAACAACTCATCCTTTCCATTTGGTAGCTAGCACAATAGAAACCATAGATCTTGTTTGACTTGCATGTTGTGAAAGACACCTGAAATCCTGTAGTTAGAAACAAGTGGAACAGAGTAGAGCATGGAGGCACTGACACAACTCTGCAAAAGGTTCTTGAAAACAATGAAATGGGGCTGCAGAGCTGTGGGTGTAAGATGGGGAATAACGCTGGACACCTGTGGTGTCCAGGCTGAGCAGCTATAATGAATTTAGAAAGTCTGATCTTCAGTATTTAATCAGTGAACTCAGGGTTATATGATGGGGGGGCTCTCTGTTTCTGAACAAGAGGGTAGAGTTGCTTCCTTCATGATTCAGCTGTAACTGTACACTAAGAGGGCAATTTTAAACGTTCTTTTGCCCTTGAATATAGTTTGGTTGATTTTAAATTACATTTTTATTTTCTGACTTTGAAATGTTTGTGTTACGTGAGTGACTTACAATTAGTAAATATGTACAACCATAACCCTTCATAATTTTTTTTTAATTGGGTATTGGTTTGTTAGCACAGTTTGGATGAAGAGCTGAGTTCAGTGAGCCGCAGGTGAAAGTTTAGGCTCAGCTACTCCTTTTTCTGGCTCTGAGTTTGTCATTTGCTTGTTTGAAAATTCATGTATGTAGGTCGATTTTTTTTTTTTATTTTTTTTTTCCTTAATATTGATAGGTTGCAAAAATACTTTCTCTGTGATTGATTTGAACTCTGTAAGTCTAGATTTTATTTTTAGTATAGAGATTTGCATTATTGGGCAAAACTTATGGATATAGTTTCTTAACAGAGTTTTTTTAGATCCTAGGAGCTATTTTTGAAAACTACTGTTTAGCTTTACAGTGTCATAGGAGATCCTGAAAGTCCCGTAGTGTGAGCAAGTAGTAATAATATTATAATCCAGATGGGAAGGGGAAGGAAACAAAAAGAAGGCAAAAAAATACTGTGCAAACTGTATCAGGTTCTTGGAGTTTTGTTTTGTTGATTTGTGGTGATTTTTCTAAAAATAATTACGTTTGGAAAAAAAAATCATACTCTACAAGAGGCAAAGAAAGTAGGAGTTTTGTAATACAGAACACTGGATGCAGTTAAAAGGTTGATTTCTTTGCACCTTTCTCCTTTTTGTGTGTCTTTGAAGGGAAGTACTTGGTGGATTATCAGATATTTATCTTTGTGTTCTCCCAAGAAACTAAAAATATGCCATCTAGAGGCGGCATAGTTTGAAATGATGGTTGGTTATGGCTGATAGTGATAAACTTTTTTCATTTTTGGGTTGGTTTGTTGTTGTTTTTTCTGTTCTAAGAGCTTCTGTCAAGGAGCTGCTTGCAAGTCTCTGGTTTTTGTTGGGTTTTTGTTGTTGTTTTGGGGTTTGGTAGTTTACCTGTGAAGTTTTTGGTGGTTTGGTGTTTGGTTTTTTTGGCAAACAATAGTATATAATTACATAGTTTAACACTGTATATGTAGCCTAAAGAATAGAATAAGTTTGGTTGAACTAGCATGACTTGTTCTTTATAACATTGTCTATGGCAGGAGTCCTTAGAAAGAGTTGCTGAATTCTGCTGTTGCTATTGGAGGAACAGTGGTTGTGAGTAGGCTTGAGACCTCATATAGACCATTCTGTAGCTTTTCTAACTTAACTATTCATCTGACTCATTTTAACGTAACCCTGAGATGTGTCCTGATTGCAGGTTTCCCCTTATTCTCAATCAGATGGTATTAATAAGATGATATCCTCAAATATTAACTGAACTAAAAGGAGATATCAAGTCTAAGAAATGTCTTGGAAAAAAATCCTGATAGACAGTGAAGTTGTTTAAAGAAAAAAAAATAGTCCTTTTTGGTAATTTCATGTAGATTTAATTGAAAATGAAGTAGATGTCCAGGTATGCTTCACTGTGTGGGTAAAGCAGTAAATAAAACATAGTAGAAAAACTAGTATTCTGATGGCTATGCAGTGTGAAGCATGAAAATATGAATTCATAGATGATGTATCATTCTGCGTAACATGGAGAACCTGACTAGATAGTAGGTTTCTAGATTGTTAAGCGTGAACTATAGTTCTCTTACAGTTCAGTGTAATACAGTTTGTATCATCATCCAAAGTTGAAAGCAGAGAGTACTTGCAAATTATTGAGAAGCATTTGAACAGAATGCAACTTACCTTAAAAACTTTTTTACAGTGAGATAAATTAAAAAAAAAATAAAGCTGATACCTTCGCCTTCAAAACTTTGGCAATTGAGGATATTTTTTTGGTGGACAGTATTACAAATCAGTAACATTTCAGTTTGGTTTCAGAAGTGTGACCTTCTGTAGCTTAGGAGCCTGGCTTTCCTTTTACCTTTGTGTAATTTTGGATGTTGTGACAGCATTGGCTTCCTGCTGTTGACTAACCATTAGATTAGAAGCTTGGAACTGAATTTCATGATCCCTGGCTAATGACTAGTGTTTAGTTAGTACATGTTTGTCTTTGTGTGCATGCCCATGGTTTACAGGAAGGATGTAAAGGGAGGTCTGACAGGGTTGGGGGTAAGAACAAAGTCTGGACCTGATGCAGTGGTAAGTACGAGCACACAGGGATTTAACAGTCTAGCTTACCTGCAGCAACATAGCACCTCTGCATTATTTAGCGTGAGTGCGCAAAGGTGAGTGCTTCTTAAGGAAGTATTGTGGGTGAATGTAGAGGAGGGATGGGAGGTTTAATAGAAAGCAAATTAAAGGCAAAGGAGTAAATATATCCCTAAATGAGTGTTGGGCATCTGCTTTTGCTTCTACAATACTCAATCCAATTCAGTCTTCTCCTGTGATGTCTGTACCAGTTGTATATCTTGAATTTCCTTAAGACTATGGTGAGACATGTAATTGCAGTACCTGTAGGCATATCAGAGCTGGCTTTCATCTAGCTTGCTTGGGCTGCCTGCCCAAGTAAATAAACACAGGGTGGGCTTGCATGGCTGAGGCTGCTGCCTGTACTGTACATCAGTGCTACCATTACTAACTAGATTAAAGGTAGTTTAGGCTTTACATGTGCTGCAGCTGCACTTCAGTGGCTGTGTAGGTGTACTCCAACCCACAGTAAAGAGTGTCAAGGAAAGATCAGCTGTTTGTCACGTTCCAGTTCAGAGAGAGTCCTCCACTATTTGCTACCATGGTGAAACATCTAAAGCTTCCAGCTTCAGCTGTACTGAGATTTTATCTATTGGTTACCACTTACACAATCATTGAGGCTAGTGTTTTTTGAAATCTCTTCCCAGTACCTCCAATTTCTTGGATTCAGTGAGTCTGATTAAGGTACTATGTGTAAGACTAGCCAGTGGATTTCTTTCATCTCTAACTTAGAAAGTAAACAGCAAATAGTTTGAACCTAGTTAATTAAGAAATAACAAGGGCAGCTTTAATTTTCAATAGCCTCATTTTGAAGCCCATGCTAGAAAATTTCCACCCCCTGGCTGTCAGTTTTTCAGTGATACTTTTGTGTTCTGTCTTTTAAAACAGGGAATTTTTTTCTATCACATAATCCATAGATGTATTCGCTTGGAAGGGCACAGCAAATTCTGTTTTCGGTCTAATTTCCAAAGAGGTAGCAGCCCTATGTAGGGTCTACTAGAGTTTTTCAGAAAGCGTACAGGACTGCTGCAGGAAGGTACCTTCCCTCTAGCACTGGCGAGGCAATATCTGATGGCTGAATTATTACAGTAATGCTGAAAAATGTTAAAAAATATCTAACCCAGAAGATTTTGCAGTTTTCTTCAGGTTCTCGGAATTCATTTCTGCAGGTCATAATATAGTGCAGATTTTGTTACAAAAAATTGCTGGCTCAACACCTTGTTTCTTGTAAAAGGATTTTGCTTTTTTTCCATTTTTTTCTTTATAATTTTAAACAACAGTTCTCAGATGCTGAATATAATCCTTGTGTTAATTTAGGTAACGTGAAGTTTAAAAATAATTGCTTCATGCACTTAACTGTTCAGATTCTTCAGGATGAGCATAAAAAAAATAAAAATCCTTACTTTTGGTTCAGATAGGAGGTGTTACTTCCATGTTAACCAATTCAGTCATCACAGAGCAGTCTGTGGGAGTGAGTTGTTCCAGGGCCCTCTTCATGTGTAGGGATGGGATAAATAATGAAGAAAGAACTAATGTAAACCGTCAGCAAGCATATTAGTAGTTCTGTAAAATCTTTTAACTGAGAAGTTACCAGCTTAATTGCTGAATATATACCTTGTTACTCACTTGGAAATACTTTCATCTACTGTACATTGGCTTTGACCTCAGTCCTCTTAAAGCAAAAGTTTTACAGCTGCCCTGCTGCTGCTGCTTTTTCCTGCAGTAGTGCTAAATGGAGTAGAAATAGCCTTTGTATTTGAACCATAGAAGCTAGGAAAATTTATTTGGTCATACTTGCATGGGCTTTCACAGCTTTTTATGTAAACAGTCAGTTTTGTGTATGAGATGAAGCTCAGCTTGCTGTGTTCTAGAGCACTGCATAGTCATGTTGCAGAGCAGTTTTATTGTTTTAAATGGTGTTATCAGAATTTCTCTCATCTTAAGTGCTGTCACTCTTTGTGGACATGTATAGAATGGGTCTTTCCATAAACTGACAGAGGAACGTACACACCTCTTTCCTCTATCAGTAGGTTTAGCTGATGCATGTGTAATACTGAGCATCCTTTTGAGATTGAAAGTGGATAGAAATAGTCACTGCTGAATAATTGGCCTGATGTTCAATCATGTAGAAAACCTCCCGTCCCATTTCAGTTCAGAAGGTGACGAACAGCTTTAAAAGTTTGGTTACTTGCAGAAATACCTCATTTGCTGTTTAGATGGCCAGTAGCTGTTCAGGGTTCAAAGTCATGGTTGTGCATTACAGTGTACTTTCATGGCTTCCAAGGCCTGTGCAGATAGTATCTGTAAGTTTCCAAGTTGCTGAAGGACAAGAAACAAAGGCAAATTTCTAGGTTCATAGCTGACATGAATGCTAGCTTCTTTAGTTCTAGTACGTAAATGTTGAATTATTGCTTGCTTTGCAAAGAGCTTGCTGTGTCTTGTGGTAATATGTAAGTGGTGTTTGCAAAATCACATGTCATACCATGATCTTAATCATGCTAACATTGCTTGTTAATTGTTCATCTCCAAGCTTGGGCATAAATGCTGTTTGATTAGAGCCTGGTTTTGCACTGTGACTGTAAATAAACAGAACAATACTGTCATGTAACATTGCTTTCATTAAAGGTTGATTTATATGCTACCATTTGTCTTTTTTCTTTTTTTCTGCACAGATGATCGTGTGGTTGGAGAAAATGCTAGATAAAATAATCAGCATTTTCATAATATTTTTGCTAGTGATAGGAACCCTTCTGCTAGCCCTGCTCCTTACTGCAAAGGTACAGTGCACTAAGGAATATAATAACAGAGCTTATTTTAAATGCTGAATGAAAGTTACTGATATTTATGCAAAATTGTGTAGCTTAAAGAATTATCTTAAAAATGTAGCAACTAAAATGTTTTGTAGTTGAACTTGTTACCATTCTAAGACTTCTTATATGTAAAAATCTATGTGATTATGTTTGTCTTTATATGTTTATTTACATATATGACAACACTAATGCATAGGCACTTGGAAAAATGGAGTTTATTCTAGTGAAAGAATTACTAGCTTATATAATACAGGAGCAGATCTGTTTTGCATTCTGTTACACTTTTCTTGTCAACATCAGATCCGCTTAGATTTTTTTTTTTTTTTTTACAATTTACCTTGCATCAGAAACATTTGCAAAATGCGTAAGGTGTGTTTATCGATTTGTTTGTGTAATTGCCTGTAATAACCTTATGGTATTCTGTTCCGAGTTTAAATGTGCTGAGATACATGATCAGATGTTCTCTGAAATTGAGTTTTGGTTTGTTAGGATTTTTTTTTGCTCACCAGAAGAGGTCACTGGTGTACTTTTTTGTTTGGTGTTTTTTTTTTTTTTTTTTTAATAGCGTGTGTTCATACTTTAAAAGAGTCAGCGGAGATTGAATGTTTGACTTGAATACAGCTATGGAACAAAAATCAATGGGTTCTGATGTCAATCTTCCCCCCCCGCCCCCCCCGATGTAGGCTTATATAATGTATAATGTCGAGTACTTAAAATTGAAAACCTTTAAGAGTTGTGCAAACATTCCTGCCTAAAGCTTCCTTATGTTCATAAAAGGAACATTAAGATATTTATTAAAACTATCTTTTATCACTCTTATCAAAGAATTAATTGCTGAGGCACTTTATAGTGTGGTTAGTCATGTTAGAGCTGCGCATTCATTAATTTTTACACTTATTTGATCCATGGCTTAAAGTATATCTGAAACTGTGCTCTGTATTTTAGTACTTTCCCTGACATCACTATTTTTTTTGCCACTGATGAGATAAGCTTTAAATTTCTGTTTGCTATTACTAGTCACAGAGTGTGTGACCAAAATTGTCAGAACAGACTGATGATTATTGTATTGACTGCTTTTTTTGGTTAATGGCACTTCATTCTTCATAATGGGTTGTCTGCATTGGAAGAGTTATTCTTTGAATGTACAAACTGGTCCTCCCCCCACCCCCCCAAAAAAAAAGTAGCCTCTCAATGTTGGAACAGTTCTAGTTTACATTACATAACATTTTCCCTCTCTATATTTAATTTAGGTACATCAAGAGAGTGTTCACATGATTCAAGTCACAAGCAGCTTGATCAATGAGACAGTAGCCAGTCATCCAGAATGGGCAAAGTAAGAATGCTGAAGTTAAGCAAATAGTATAGGGTGGATGAGCAAGCTTCCAGGTGCTCTTATGCATAGCTTTTTAATTTAAAAAAATCCCCTAGGTGAGCGGAAATGGCAGTGACTGTTGCAGGCAGATGTAAAAGCTAAACTCCTAGGCAGCAGTAGGGTTTATGCATTACTCTGGAGGACTGTCAGTGTGGTATCTCATTTGAGGACTCGGACTTTGTTGGAGAAGGACAGCTGTATAAACTTACGTAGTTACAGTTTTGGAGAAAAAACTTGTATAGTGCAGAGAATAAAGAGGTCAATATTCTTTTCCCTTTTAGCTGCAAAAGAAAAGTAATGGCAAAGAGTGCTCTCTTATAGAAAGTTAGGATAGGAGAGCTGAATTACTTTTTCAATGTGGAAAGCTGGCTGCAGAATGCCTTTGAAGGAATAGGAGTTGAAGAAAATGTTTTTGGAGTGAATCAAAGAAGAGTTCAAGGGTGGAAAGAATGGTAGATAGGGAGAGTTTTGTATGAATCAGTTGGGAAGGGCTGTTGCTGTTAAGAGTATAGTGTATGTAGTGGGAAGCTTGTAAGATCTGGTCTATGTAATAATTAAAGCAAGCACTAAGGCAAATATTAAAGGAGAATAAAGATTTTGAGAGAACTGCATACAGAGAAAAACAAGGGCACACTGGTAAGCAAAGAAGTATTTGCACGAACAGCAGAGGGGGAATGGGCAAGACTGAAGAGTGTGATTTTGAAGGGGAAGATGTTAGTTTGCTTTCGTTTTGCTTCAGCTAAACAGACATGGGGTAGAGATGAGTCCAGGTACTTAGTAGCAAAAAGAATCCTCTCCTGGACAAAAATGGTTGACTTCTTTCAAGGGCACTTTCTTAACAAAAGTGATGATGGTTATAACAGGATTGGAAGAAAGTGCATGCTGTATTGTAAGAGCAAGAGAAATTTTCAAAACCAGAACTAAAATGTTACAGTTAAAATAAGTGCTTTAGCAATACTTAAGTAATCACAATCAAGAGAACAGAAAGTACTTCAAAATGTGTTTTAGTCCTTCATGGCATCTCTGGTGTTGTTCGGCCTTTCCGTCTTGCCATAAAATGGAATATAAGTAGGAAAATGGAAATTTGACTGTCAGAAGTTTATTCGCATAATGAAAATACTGGAGTACTATTTAAGTAATTAGCAGAATTTTAGCTAAAATTTTTACTTCCAGTGTTTGCATCCAAACACTCTCTTTTAATTCATTAGTAGTAAGTACATGTCTTGCTAAATGCATCAAGCTTAACCAGCTTTCAGAGCTTGATGCTCATTATGTTTAGAGGTGACTGAAATTTCTTGGAATTCCTATGTAGACCATTTCTGAAGTGTTACACAGACAGAAGAGCTTCCATGTTGATCTTCAGTGAAGTAGAACAAATGCAGCAGTTTTATTTCCGGAATGTTTTCATGTTTTGGAAGGGCTGCAACATGTGCCATTGAATTAAGATGTAGAAAGAAGGTCAAAGCAGAGAATGTGTGCCCTGTATTCACAAGTGTTGAAATGCTGGCAACTCAGTAGGTCCATTGCTTGAAAGTGACCTGATGCTGGGGACTTAGAAATAACTAGTGGCCAAACCTGTTGCTTCATCTGGTCACCTTTTCAGGGAAACTACGTGAAGAATTTACATTCAGCTTGTAATTCGAAAGGTTGTCTTTGCAGCCAGATAAGACTGCTTCGTATAGTATTTTCAGAAAACTAGAACCCTAGGAAAATTTCTAAGAATGTAGTGTGAGTAGCATGCCTACAGATGGAAGAGCAGATCTTTCTTGAAAAGTTGAGATACCAATTTAACTAAGGTTTAAGGAACGTTGGAGAAGTCTAAATTCAATGACATGCCCGAAACTTACTTGTGCTTTGCTTTGAGAAAATCTGTTCCTTGATATGTAAAGGAAATATTCTAGTTGTAGTAAGCTTATATGTATTAAACTTTAACTGTTTGTTTGAAAATGTTAATTTTTAATGTGTTTTGGATGTAATGAAATGAGTAAGATATGTAGCAGTTAATTTTTTTTTTTTCCTTCTTAAAAAAACCAACAACTAGCTGGCTCCCAGAAGCCCAGGTTATTCAGAAGGCACTCAATTCGGCAGCTAACAATGTATACCAATATGGCCGAGAATGGATCACACATAAGGTAAGAGTGAGCTCCCCCACCTTTTTTCATGTTTTCATTTCTTGTATCTCATAAAAGTAAAAAGAAATAAAAAGATTTTTGTTAGTGATTCTTTTCTGTGTGGTTAACCATTTTGGTGACAGATCTATTCTTTAAACGCTCCGGTTTGTGAGTTGAAGGAAGAGTGGGAGTGATTTCAGTAGTCTTTTCTGCTCAGAGAAATAATTATTTTTAAGAGCTGAAAAATCTGACATCATTTTAATACTATTGCCAGCAAAAATGCATCAACTAAAGGTGAATAATTTTTTTCATTTGGCTTTAGCTGTCCAATTGCAGACAATGTTGATTCCTCCCTTCCGCCCTGCCCTTCTAATTTCTGTGTGGGCTGGGTGTGGTAGATAAATAAAAAAAAATCTTATTTTTCAAATTACAGTCTATTTATTTAAGTTAACTTTCTTCAGGAGAATTTGCCAAGATCCTTATTTATACCTTTTGCTATCTGGCACACATCTCAGATTATTGGAAATATTTAAAGATGATCAAGGATTTTGGATTAAGCATTTCAGAGATGGCATTGGTTTTTCAGTGTAGAAAGAAGTCCTTGTCTTAGTGCAGCAGAATATTTATTTTGCTGATAAAATCTTCATGTTGTGAACAGTGTTGTCTGAAGTGTGTATTCCATACTGATACTCAGCTCTTCTAATAATTTGGTTTGAGCTATGCCTTTACTCACAATCTTAGGTGATTTATCTAGCTTGGAGTTTATCGGTAGATGCCAGCTTCATAGTGTCCTGTATAATAAAAAGATTTCTATGTCTTTTAGCTCCACAAGATTTTAGGGGAAAAAGTGAATAACACCGCTGTGATTGAAAAACAAGTGCTAGAGCTCTGGGACAGGCTTTATCACTCTTGGTTTGTGAAGGTAGGCAACTTAAATGGTATTTATATGAACTTTCACTTAGTGCTTTGAGGTAATTATTCTAAGTATGCGTTTCTGAGAAAGATCAGCAAAAAGTTGGAATGCTGAGTAAAGGTAGTCATAATAAAAAGCTGGTAAAGATTTTGGGTTTGTAAGAAGATATATCATTCGACAGTCACGGTTTGAGTACAGCTAGAGCTATGTCCTTCGCTTAAATAGTTATGTATGCTTTTATGTATGCCATTTAATTTAGTCCTTGCTTAATTATTATATTCAGTATTTCATAGTTCAGAGCTTTCTGTTGAATTTTTGTTATGTTGAGAGGTTAGGAGGAGAAACTGGTGTTCTGCATGGTTTGTGTAATTTTTATTAGTTTGAAATTTTGAGAAAGAAATTGTCCTTTCACTAAGTTTCTTACAATGCGTTTTTGCCAACTGTATTAGTCTTCCTATAATAGGTTCTGCATGCTGAATCTTGAAAAGTTGGTAAGAGTTAAATCATTTCCATGCTGCCAGTGCTGTTTGCCTTTTAAAGGAAAAAGCAATTAATTAGCCATGGTGCAATGGAAATATCAAAATCCAGATGTACCCCTGAAATACTCCTGTATATTTAAGTAATTGCAATTATAGTATATTAACACTTTTCTTTATACGGTCTTTTTTAAAGTACTTGTAAAGTTCCAAGAAGATCTCTGTATTATAGCAAGAGTTTCAATATAGCAGTCAGAATAGAAAGGGAAAGAATCAGGGTTTTTTTCTGACAAGATAATGTTTTAGAAGAGCATGTAGAGAGACTACATACTATTGAGGAAATATGAGATTGCTGAGGAGAAAGGAGAGCTTGTATCTACAATAGATTTTGCTGGCCTTAAGCACTTTGGGAGTATTCAGTGTTAAATGCTCGACCAAGAAAAGTGCCTACTTTTGATACAGTTACACTGATAAACCTTTGTGTTGGGTGGTCCATAGCACTGTATCCTTCAGCAGGGCTGTGTGTCACCATGTGTGCTGTGGGAGTACAGCTTGTTTGTTGCTGCAGTGTGCAGCACAGGTTGTGTCTTTGTTCACTGCGTTAGGTGATTTCATTCCTGCAACTATTACTTGATGGAATGCTATGAGGCTTCTTTCTTGTAGGTGCTTTTGTGTTAGGGTAAGAAACAGCTTTCCTAGCAATCAAAATGGCAGAAAGAGCTTCAGGAACACACTGATGCTTGCTGCCTACAGTCTGGGAGCCTGTTCCCCTGGATGCTGTTGGCATACTAGACATCCTATGTTACCATTGGCTTCCTGGGCTGCAGCTGATTATCTGCAGGCTGCAGGTAACTACTCCAGAGTCTTTCTGATCTTGCCTCTTCTATCACACTCCATATCCACATAAATGTCTCATCTAAGTGCTTTCCACCTGGCCATTTCCTTCTGTAATATTACAATAGCCTTGTGTGGTCCTTCAGCGTATCTGAAAACTGGTAAACTGGATGATAGTGCAGTGTGGAGGACAACTGTACCATACCTAACTCACTCAGTACAGCTTTCAAGCTCCCCGTTATTTCAATTGTATGAGCATAATAAATACACTTCATTTTGAAGCCTGCATGGTGTTGCTCTAGTCTGTAGGTGACTGAAGAACCCAGGCTCAGGTGATGCTCTTCCACGGAAGCCATAGAGTTGAGGAAGAACTGCTGATGAAACATGGATTCAGCCATTAACTGGCTACTTTCTGAGAAGATCAGTGGGTAGCAAATGGTGTATATTTTAAAAGATTCTAGAGATGTGGTAGATCAGTTACCATTGTGTCTATGTACCCAGTGAAGTAAAATAGCAACAGACTAATAAACCACTTGGAAGGTGATAGCGTAACTCTGCAATCAAGCTGTCTTTTTCAAGGACAAGAATCTCCTTTTCCTAGCCCATTCAGGTGTGGGATTTTGTTTTGCTTTTAAGATCCAGTCAATTTGTTGAAAAGGAACCAGATGATAATTTCTTCAGATTCCTTATTTATCAACACCTGAGGCCTTTGGTACTACAATATATATATTATGTAGTTGCTGAACAACAATGAACTTGAAATGTTTATGAGTAACTGTTAGAAAATTTGCAAATGATATCTAATTCTGCTAGTTAATGGCAAGAGCTGTCTGCAGATAGAACTAGATGAACAGGGAATAGGTTCTTGATATTCTTAATACAGTTTACAAATACAAAGGGCCTATTGGAGGGGGATTTTCAACTACTCTTATGTTTCTGCTCTAAATAAGCTGCTAACTCAGAATAAAGATCTCTGCGTTGCTGTGGATTGTTAAAGGACGTTGCTAATCGTGCATCATAAAGTCTAACAGTGCATCTAGGGAGACTTGGTAGTAAGTGGAAGATGTAATGCTCATAGATTAATCATTGCAGGGACTTTGCTACTTGCTGTGTATGTCAAAAAAGATACTGTCGTTCTGATTGCAGACTGATAAAGCTAAAAGTTTTGGGAAGATTCTAACAATAGTATTGGGATGCTTTTATAAACAACAGAGTTGCGAACTTCAGAAGTCTCTTGTTATTAAAGATTAGGATGAGATCTATTGTAGTCAACAGGTTTGCTTAAACTTGCTTATGGTAGCATTTTGGTATCCTTCCCTGAAACGCTTGTCACAGTCTCAGACTGAGTCAAATAGTCTCATACTAGACGGTGATCAGGTGTGATGCCGTTGGACAATAGGTAACTTCATAAGTAGGGTGAAACCACTTAAAGAATTGGCTGCTGTGGTGATGGCCAATGTGTTGCTGAAGAAAGCCTCCATGCTTTCAGTTCAGCTTTTAGATTTTGCATGACTGAAAGTTGCCAGTGGAGGTGCAGACACTAACTGTGAGAAAACTACTTGTTTTGGCTTTTGCTTGAGTGTTCCTTTGTGGGTTGTACTGGGAAAAGTTGTATGTTGCAAACAGTAAATTAGGTAGGCAGTAACTGACATCATTGCCTGTTTCTTGTGTACTATCCTAAAGAGCAAGACAGATATCATTGTATCAGTCAAGCAGTAAAGTTAAACTGAGGTGAATCAGTACTATATACAGAACTGTAATTACATAGGATGATTAACTACAGTTTTCTGTCAGACTTTGATTTTTCCTGTGTACAGAGTACTTCCAGTATTTTTGAGGATGCAAATTAAAGCAGCTCTCAGTATTTAGATGCATGTTTGATCTCTTCCTCTGTAAGAAAACTTTAGTCTCTAACTTTCTTCTGTCTGTAAGTTACTCAAATGTCTCTCTTCTTTATGTCTTTGTCTCTCTTTTTAAGAATGTAACACATTCTGGAAGACACAGAGGACACAAATGGCACATAAACCGTCAAAACAGCTGGCTTGGTGATATTCTGGACTGGCAAGATGTTGCATCGTTTGTTCATGATAACATTGAAACATTTCTTTCGGTATGTATTTTTTGCCCTTATTACAAAATTGGTCTCATTTTTAGCTGATAACAATTCCTCCTTGGACGACCATTAAGGTTATGGATTCAAATACATAGAAAATTATATAAACACTGCTAGTATTACTTACAATTACCCAAGCGATTATTGTAAGCCTACTTAGGATCTGACCATACTCCAGACGGAACTGGTTGTGATGAAGAAGCCTTCCTGATTAGAGCATCTTCATTAATACTAGCTTTCTAGACCTCGTCCTGAGAGAGATTGTTACTGTAGGATTATGTGTGTCACCTGCAAGCTGATTTTAAATGCTTTTTGTTATGTAGTTGTCTCTTTTAAAAAATGAGACCAATTTGTCTAGGTTATAATTGTGGAAACTATTGACCAAGAGGTTGGAAAACAATTATTTTTTTTCCCCTCAAGTTACTATTCATTGGGTTGAAAGCAGCTTATTTCTGTCATCTTTTATGAAAGTTCTGTGGAGAATGAAATTAATTTTTTACACTCTGTGAATTCCTGAATAGATGAACTGGACCTTTCTCCTCACGAGGAGAAAAAGCATTGAAAGCAATCCAAACTGAAGCAACTACGTTTCTCTAGAAAATTATGTTAAGTCTGAAATGCTTAATATAGTCAGTCCCTGATATAGTTAATATTTAACTTAAGCTGTTGTCATAAATCAAAGTATCTTCAGGTTACTATTTATCCATTTTGCAAAAAATGTTATTTATACCTAACTGACAACGTAACATTTCTGTGGATGCAATTAAAGCTAGTATTTGCCTCAAGGCAGGTTTTTGTTTAGACTGATGGGCATGTGTGCTTTTTCTGTGCTTTCTCAACTGCTGCTTAAATGGTTACAGTTCCTGTCACAGCAGATGTGAGTCAAGAAAAAGTCAAGAGAAACTCTTTATTGCAGTGAATCTTTCTTCAGTTAATAGTGAAATTTGCTTAATACTTTCTGGAAGTTGACCATGCATGCTTGAGGCAAAGTTACAAAAATACACAACGCTTCATCATTTAAAATCAATATGGAGTTTCCTTCTAGGCAAGAGTGAGAGAAGAAGAAACTACGATAGGTGCTAGCCATGTCATTTACAGCTTTACTGCACAGTGCTCAGAAACCATGGTGGTAAGTGTGCTTCAGTAGTCTAAATAGGCTAGAATAATGCAGGAAATGGTGTAAAGAGGAAAAAATATTTAAGATTGAAAGATGTTAATATTAAAATTTTCATCTAGCTAGCATGCTTTGCTTTACTTCTAAAATCTGGTTGAGAAGTTCAGGAAAAAAGAGTGCCAGCAGTTGACTTCCTTTCCTGTTTATTTCCATGAACTCGTTACTCATCATCTGTGGGGAAACACCTGCCCTTTTTCTCCATACACTCGTGTCTTTAATGACAGCCTCTAAACCAGTCAGCGTAGAGCTCTAAATCCTGATGTCACATCCTTAGCGGGCAGCATTTTCTTTGGGGGCTTGCTCATCCACAGTGCATAGCGTAAATATTACTCACACTGATATTGCAAATTAAACCCACTGAAAATCTGACTTCTCTGTTTGTTTGGGCCATTAAAACTTGGAGATGATGAAAATAAGAATAGTTTTTTCCTGTTTAGTGTTTCTAAGCAAGTTGTTTACCTACCCTAGGATACAATGGAAACTTGCTGTATTCAGGATTTGTGTTTTTATCAAAGCATGAAAATCTTTTGGTATGTTGAAGAGGAACAAGGAGTTATTAGAATGGCATACTGAAGTGGGAAGAATCAATGTTTGAGATTATGTGGGTGCTTTTGAGGGGGGATGTTTTTGAGCATTTCTTTTTTTCCTTTGGGTGGGTTTTCTTTGGTTTGGGGTTTTTTTTTTGGCTTTTTTTCTTTTTTGTGTATGGGATTTTGTTTTTTGTTTGGTGGAAAGGTTTAAATAGGTTAGCTGCAATTCAAACTGTAGGATGTTTCTGCATTTGGACACTTGAAATCAGTGCTAACCTACAATTCTTAAGCATACAACAAGACACAGTACAGTCCCAAAACTGCTTTGACAGTTTTTTAAAACACAAACCATTTAAAGACAATGAGATAAGTGGAAAGAAGTATATGTGGATATGCAGCTATAGTGAGATTTCTTCCACCTTTGGAAAAGAATAAACATTACACTGCTTGCACATAGGAAGTACATATGCATGGATTGAGGCTAGAATTTACCATAGAATAACTGTCTTGCTAGCCCTTTGGCTTTCTGAAGTGTTTCTGAATAGTACAGATGACTCTGTATTCCCTGAAAATACAACTGTTTGATGATGGCATATTGCAATCACAAGCAGATAAGCTCTTTTCCATTGATGGATATCATAGGAAATGTTCATCCTCTTTAAAAGAAGGAGCATTTTCTGTAAGAAAAATGTTAAAAGAAGACAGATGCAAGTGTTTCACTTTGGGCTTTTCCTGTTGTGGAAGAAACTTTAATATTAGTTGAAAGCATATAATTAAATCACTGGTATAGATGTCCTGGGAAATCACATGTGTTCATTTAGTTTATAAAAATATGTATCGATTCAGTACTTTTGAGTATCAGACAAAGCACAGAAGACTTATGTACTCCCCTCAAAATGCACTGTTCAATATAGCAGTTATGCCTAGGTCTAGTTTGATGTAGACAGACCTTAATTATTTTAAAATAATTCACTGTATAAACATGTAAATTGCCTGAAGATTTAATAAGAAGAGAAGCTTTTCCAAATCAGCAGCTTGCCTTTTTTTGAAAAGCTTTAGTGTTAGGAGCACTGCTGCCTTTCAGCTTTGGATTTTCCCAGTATTCTTTAGAAGTAGTATTATAAACTAGTTTGGCCAGCGATGTATTTCTGAAATGGGTTGGTTTTTTTTCATCCTGTTCTTAGTTTGGAGAGAATTTGAGTGGATCCTCATGTAGGCCTTGAATTTTGCACCCTGTGCTCTATTCTAAGGTAGTTTTTCAGGTGAATGAAATATGCAATCCATAGCTGGACTATTAAGATTTAGTTTCTGAAAAATAAAAAAGCCTCATTCCTTCCCCACGTACCTGCTTTTCCATTCATTCCCTTTTCCTCCATTCCTTGAAGGCTTGAAACCTTGAAAAAGTAAATTGCTGCTGGCTAAATCTCTGAATGATGGCTCGGAACTTCCTTGATGGTATATGAGACATTGCTAATGTCTCCTTAAATTAATCTTTCTGCTTCTCACACAAGAAAATTCATTGTTCCACCAGCAGCCAGTATCTCATTGAGAGATTTCCTGGACAGGAAGAAAGAAGACTTTCCATTAAGACATACACTGTGAGCTTCAGCTCAGTTAGATTTCTCTATCCTTGCCTTTAGCACGACTGATCTGTGTGTTCCAAATCAAGTCAGCTTCTCAGATATTTCACTGAGTTACCACACATCCTATTATTTTCTCTGATCCTGAGAATTTCTTCAGATAATCTCTGAAGTTTATAACTAATACAGTCCATTCTTCAGTAATAATTCAACTACCATGCATTTTTTATTTTCTAGTAAGGTAAGCGTTTAGAGGTTTGGTGTTCCCATCTTTGTAATGGGTGTTGGTTTTTTCAGGGTAGGTGAAATTCAACCTGATGCATATTTTTAGAGGAGGAGTTGATTTCTTCACAGTCAGAAAGTCAAAGGCAAGATGCTGGAGGATAGTTCTTTTTCTGTGGCTGTTTTGTCTCTGTTTCATGTAAAGGTCAAGCAAAGATGTCTTTTCAAAAATGAGCTGTTGAGCCCTGAAGGGTTAGCTCGGAACTTTATGGGTAAACATTTATTTGGAAATCAGCTTTTAACTGGAGCAGGGAGCTTTTGATCTTGTGCATACTGTATTGTTCTTCACAAAAGTCCATTGCTTGCCTTTTACCTTAAAGGTTTATTGACTCATTCTGTTGCTGTCATTTTTGAGTTGTCAGGATGATATGTCTTTCTGAACAGGAAAAAAGTAAAAAGTATACAGAAGGATAAAGTTTTTTATTCCTAATACCTTTTTGTGTCCAGTTTTATTCCTTTATAAATCTGTTAATGATCTCTATAACCAAATTACGTACATGAATTTACCTGGCTTCCAGAAGTGTGTTAAGTTCTCAACAAATAAAATGTACTTGACCAGAACAAGTTAAACCTTGCTTGCAGGTGTTGGCCAGTTTAAGTGGCCATTGGGACACCTTAGATATCAAAATTGCACTTAATGTTCTTAGCTTTCTTGCCTGCTAAGGATTGGAAAGACACAGCAACTGATGCTGATGGTGACACATCATGGTGTGATGCATAAGGGAGTCTTGAATTCTGTTCAGCTTTGTAGCTCTTATAAGCAGTGTTCTCTTAAGGCTACTTATAAAGCAGCGTTTTGGGGAAAGAAGTGTGGTCTTCAGTTAATTAAGAACAGTAATATTAAAAGTATCATTATTGCATAAATATTTGCAGTTGTGTTTTGGAGAACTTGTCTCAGCTGGCAAGGTGTTAGAAATCTTTTATGTGTAGTAAGTGAGCTCTTGAACTCAGCTGCGGTATGTTCTGAGTATCAAATGACATTACAAACTCTTAGGTGCAGGTACATAATCTTCCCTCAAGTTAAGGAGGTTGTCCTTTTACAAGGTGTTTTTGTTTCTGGGCACCTCCCACCCCTTGACCTATGACCTGGACTGTATGTTGTGTGATACTTGGAGAGGCATTACTTTTCCAGGTCATGGCAGGTAGCTTGTCCTCTTGCTTGCCTATTTGTTGGGTTGGTTTTTCCCCCTTCCTTAGTTGCTAGCATGTTTTCTTAAAGCAAAAGCAGTCTTTTCCTAGCTCTTAAGTTACCCATATTCAATACCTTCTTCCTCAATAAACTGCTTGTGTTTCAAATCCCTTTGTTTTCAACCCATGTCCCTATTTTCAAGGATTTTACTGCTGTTCATGATTAAAATCCACATTCTAATAGGAGCCCTGTGACACCAAGTTCTAGTAACAGGAGTAAATATCTGGGACTGGAGTGCCTTGCACAGTTAGCATACAACTTAGGGCCTGTTGTTAGCAATGGTGGTACTATCTTTACTGAAACCACCTAGAGGCCTCTACTTTAGCTACAGATTGTTCCCTCAAAAGTCGTTGTCCTCTATGTTTACAGTCCTCATAGTGTAATGTACATTTAATAAAGTTACCTGGTGGATGCATGAACGTATACTGCTGCTGCACCCCAAGAATGAATTCTTAATCCATAGAAGAAGGAAAGGGACAGGTACCAGTGAGAGACATTTTTCAGCAGAATGGTCTCTTCCCTTCTAACCTCACTTGAATTTTCAAGAGACTAATAAAATCTGTTCAAAAGATGAGCTTTAGAATTAATATTTCCCATTAAATAGTAAGAAGCATGGACTAAGTGGATCTTTCTGGTTTTACTATGTGTTGTAATTCCCTGTCACTTCCCCCAGCATTTATTCCCTCCCAAATTATGGCTAATAAATTATCTTCTGTATGTTTCATTCAGTTGCAAAGGAAAGGTGATCACTCAGCTCACACTCCTTTGTCTGCTCTACAAATGCCATCTACTAGAGTTTTTTTGTGATTTTTCTTTTTTTGTTTGTTTTAATTCAGTCTAATTAAGCTGTTCATTACACCAAGAGTAACTGTTGCTAATATTGAAGTCTTCACTTGCAGCTTTGAACCTGGAGAAGGGGTTTTGTGTCAGAACTTTTAGTTTTTTCTAGTTATATTAGTCTGAAAGAAGGTATATCTTTTTGTTTGTAACCTTGCTTCTTTTATGTTTGAATCACTTTGGCTAATACATTCTTACTGTAGTCCTTCTGAATGAAATATTTTTTTATGAAATTACTGTGCATTGTATTTAGGGTGCCTCCATGTGCCATACCATACCATGTTTTTACGTCCTTAATGTCTCATGAAGTTGCTGCCCTATTCAGCTTGATGTGCCTGCATCCGTACATAAACTGATTTGCCTATAGTGGGTATTCTATGTTTAAAGGTATATCTTAAATATACTGTACACTGTCTGTAACTAATAAGCAATCAGTTCCTAAAGCCAATACCAAATCTAATAGATCGTATGGCATTGTTTATTTTACGTAATTGCTTGACTAACTGATGCATCCCTACTCAATCACAGTGTGTAGTTGTCTGCAGACATTATAAAAATTATGCATCTCATTACCATAAAACATTTTTAAAATAAATTTATTGAAGTAGTAATTCTGTTACTTGATTTGACACTCTCTTCAGATTTATTCCTACCTTGTGATGTTACTCCTTGTTCTTCGTGTTTTAGCATTTCTGCCTTTGAAAAGATGAGCTTTCTCTCCCAAGACAAGACCTGCTTTCTGTTGATGGTGATGTTAATCACAATAAACGAGTCAGTGCTTCTAGGATTCTTGCAGTTTTGCATAATGAAATAATTTTGAGCTTGGGAGGAAAACTCTAAAACCTTGTAACCATCTACCTAGAAACTTGTGTTTCATAAAGTAGACATTTTCACTTGACATTACCTGCTGTAACTTAGGAGTGAGGGAAGATGTTTTTTTAAAAAATGTCACTTTGTATGACTTGATGGAGATGCATCACTCTAAGCAGTTCTCTGTCCTAGCTGATACCATCTGGTGACTGACTTAACTTCATCTTCGATTCCCCCTCCTTTTCCAGATACTTGAGTCTTTGTGGATAGTGATGAGTCGCAATGTGAGCCTCCTGTTTACTACAGTTACAACATTGGTGACAATCCTCTTCCATAGTGGGACAGCTCTTCTCAATTTTGTGCTTTCAGTGGTAAGTGGTATGTCATCGGTTTACATGGGCTGTTTTATTGAAGGAACCTAATTGCATGTTATAACAATGAAAAATCAAACCTAAAGCATTGAAAACATCTTCTAACCTTATCTAATACCAAAATTCTTCAAGATTTTGCACCTTTCAAATCTGTTGCTTGGGGGGCATTCTAGGCAGAGGGCAAGATTTGTAATGTCAGTATTAGGGAGCTGGCAGTCTTCGTATCACTCCATTCATGGAAAGCTCTTGTTTCTGGCCTTGAAGGTATTGAGCTGTAACTTGTGATATCCTGCATAACTACTGAAATGTTATGGCATATCCTCATAAACGTATCCTTAAACAAGGCAATGTGCTCAGAAGAGGTGGAGAATTGTTACAGGGAAATGTCAGCAAAAGTATTTATTTCACAAGGATTACCTTGTATTCCCTTTTTTAATGAAGTGTCTTCAGCAGATCTGCAAGGTGGTTTTTGCATTGTTTTTATTTAACCTCTGTGAGGTCTGAGTTGTGGAATGCTTCTGACACAAAGTTCTTGTTAATGTTATTGCCCACGCTGAGTTAGTAGTCTCTGAAACCTTTTTATTAGAGGTGTTTTGTTTAAAGGGGATATTATTTTTTAGTGTATTATGTAAAATAGATGTTTATAGTTTCTTTTGCTTCTAAATGCCACAGCTGTGTCGAGTATTTTATAATGGTAGAGGTAGCTTCTTTTGTCTCATTTGCTGTGACAGCTGTTACTTAAAGTAAAAAACTCCTAAAAGACTGGCTTGGGACTTTTTCCTGTTTTAACTAAGCAAATGCTGGTCTTGGAACCTTGACTGAAATCCATGTGTCCTAGTTTTTAGTTCAGAATTCAAAAACATCTGTTAGAAAACAAATTGTTTTGCCAATTCAGCTTCATTGCTTTCATTGATGCTTGCTCAGGAGGGAGGTCTTTGTAGACAAAGCTGCAAAATTGAAATAGTGTTTAACAGCACTTCAAGGCAGCTGTGTGGATTCTTTTCAATATATAAGAAAGAATGGATCACAATAAGACAATGGAATGGCTGTCTTGAACTAGAGAAAATCACTGTCACTTAATGTTCTTTAGTTACTTTTGAGTTAGTAAAGAAAAAAATTCATGGCAATATTTCATATCTCTTCTTCCTTTGTCCACAACTTCACCTGTCATGACACATTGAAAACGGTGTCTGAGAAGTTAGTATACTTGAAAGAGACAAGTTTGGGTTGTAATTGCAGATGATTTCAATGTGCTCACTGCCTAGACACAAGATTCTCCTCTAGATGCCTGATGGCTTATACCAAGTTCATTGCATGCTGGTGCTGTGGTGCGTGATCCTGCCTTTTTGTCTGTCAGTGGGTCCTGCAACTTGCTTGGGCACTGTGCAGTCTGGTTTAGCAGAGCTAGTTCGGACATTGCTGTGTGGAAGTTCTTTTAAGGATTAGATGCCTTAATGGCTACTGTTTCCTCCACTTCTGTTTTAGGTTGAAGGTGTAACTTAAAATGCTCATATAAAGCTTTCCCCACCAAAACACATCAGTCCTGCACTCCTTGTTTCTTGGATCTGACCATGTGTTTCCATTTGCACTCCTAGTGGTTACATACATAGGAAAGATTTGTTTTAATAAATGTATAGGTTCTTTCTGTAGATTCTTGATAATGGTAGTTTGAAATGCAAACAGCAGAACTGATAAATTTTAAGTTCATAAACTTAAGTTATGAAGTGAAGAAACACTTCAAATTTTAAGACATAAGGCAAAAAAAAAACCATCACTGAAGAGCATTGTCCTGTTAAAACTGTACTTCAAATACACAAGGGTAAAGGGATATGCTTGTCTCCATGTCTATGCACAGAAAAAGTAATGTATAAGGGTTAGTATTCTTGTAACTGCACTACCTCTCTTGAAGGTTTAAAATTTGAATGTCTGCCTGAAGAGTAGTTATTAATGCTGTTGAACACTGTGGGAGAGTGCTAAACTTAGTCTTGTTTGCACTGTATATTTCATAGGCCATTGTGTCTGTTCCGAGGCATAGTTTCTCATCTTTATGAAAGTCTTTCACAAAGGTTCTTGCTACAAAAGCTGAATGGATTTTCTTAAAACACAAAAAAGTATGTTAATGGAACTTGTGTTAATAGTGTTTAGTGTGGGTTTGTTAGCAGCTTATGATTAAAAGAGAAAGGACTTAAACTGAGGATATTCAGTAAATAGCCTGCGCTAAATGAAGACTAATGCAGCCCATTTGGGGTAAGAAGTAAATGAAAATGCTAGTTGTTGTGAGAACTTAGTTAAACCTTAAAGTACTAAGGACAACTCAACTGAACTGTTGCAGAGTCCATGTAGAAATAACATAACTGCTTCTTAATTTTTCCTTGTGTTTTTTTTTCTCTTTCCCTGCTGCAACAGCTTAATGTTGTATGCAGAGAAAATCCGTATGTGAGCCTTTGATAAATCACTGCAGCTTTGTTAACTTTTGTGATAGGCATTGTTACCGATTCCCATTTGGTGCTATGTCATTGTTACATTTACCTGCTATTCAAGTTCCTTCCTTCAGAGTTAAGGAAAAACACCCTTTAAGTGAGGAAGAAGAGAGAAGACCAGAAGGGACCTTAACGGTTCTTATTCTTCTGTGGTCTTGAAGCATATTTACATCTTTCAACATAGTGAGATTTCCCCCCACCGCCAGTAATTTGCTTTCTAAGGGTGGATATCTTTAATATTTTAGTGTTTCTTTAAGCTGAGATTTCAGCATGAGCTGTTTTCTGCTCTCTTCTGGAAAGTCTTGAATTAAAAAGTTCCTGGTTTCCTGGAAAAATTCTCACTATTCTCCAGAAAGGAGAGAGAGCTTCTGCATAGCGTTTATTTGCCTTGACATTAAAATGGTGTTGGAGTCTTTGATTATTCTAGTTTAGTTGCTGCATCTTTGATGGCTACCTGGCCCAATATAGTTTCCCCACCTCCACTCTTTTTTTTTTAAAATGCAGTTTTGGAATGGAATATTTACATTTTTAATGGACTGAACCCTAAGGTAGGCAACACGTGATCACATTTTGTATGTTGCCGTGGTACAGCCAGCACTGTCAGCTAAAAAAGCTGACTCTTCTGAAAATGCCGTGTCTGTGTTTTGACAAAAGATATATTTAGTGGGCTACTGAGGGAAGTAGTTCTTTTCTAAATGGGAAACAGAAGGAATTCTTGCAAATTATGTCTAGGTAGAGCTGTGTTTATAAGAAAGCACTACTCCAGCTTTAACTGTACTCTTTATTTTTTCATTTTGCAGGATTCTTAGTTGCTACAGAAGAGTTTTTACTCATTTGAAGTAGCACAAGCTCATTTAAATTTTCCAACAAGATAATTTCTGAAGTGCTTAACTTTTTAACTGATTGCATTCATGTCCAGTTTTATTCATCTTGAATAAAAATAGTGAATTTTATTTTGGTAAATGGTTTTAGAAAAATGTGCCTTAAAATACAGAAATAGCGGACACTTTGTTCAGAACCTCCATTTTGAAAAACACATCTACCATTGAAACACTCAGTAGGAAGTTACCTGTGTAGCATATCCATCCATGATCCAGTAGGACTGTATTCAAAGCCTTAACAGACATCTGGAAACTGATAATTAGTTAGAAGATTGGCACTTCTATTTCACTTCTGAATAGAAATTCCTATCTGCACACACATGCACATCGATGTATATAATTTGCCATTGTGTCCACATAATTTGCCATATCCACACATGCACACTCAGACATGTATGTGCACACTCACTCTCTCTGCTTGTACTCAGTTACAAAGGTCAGAAGAGAAGAGCTCCGTTTGGCTGACAGTCAACTACAGTCCTGTTGGAAAAACACAAATTTTTGATGCTGGGGGGAAAAGAAAAGCCAAGAACAAAGCTTTTGTGCAGAAAATTGAGTATGAAAGGCAGATACAGAAATAATTCCTGAGTCTATGGACCTGATGCACAAGCAATTAAGATATGTGTTCCTCAGTAAGTGTGGAAATGAGAGATGCTGAATTACCATTTTAGTATAAAGTGTTTACCTATAGCTTTCTCCTTGATTTCAGTCTGCTCTCAAATTAGAGTACTTAACGATTTGGTCTACGGAACAAATTCTACAGCAAGAAAGTAATCCATTGACTGTTTAACAATGGAATGATGTTATTATTTTATCTTTGTTCAATTCTTCCTCATAGTCATCAGCAGATTCTTGAATTGTTGCTTAGGAAACAATCTGGGAAACATTGGAAATCTCAGCTATCCTGTAAAAGAGGCCTGAAAACTTTCAGGCTCCAGTTGATATAGGGTAGGATGCATCTTTTTGCTGCTGAATGTACTCTTGAGGCTATTCTACTTGAAGAGTCAGCAAGCCACTTGTTAATAAATTATTAAATTCTCTGCTGCTTCATTTTGCTTTTCTGTACCAATTGAGCTTAAGTAAATATATTAATTCCCCCAAATGCAGATAATCTAAAATTCAGTTGAATTTTAATGATGCTATAGAATACATGCGTCTTGTCTTAACAGAAATGGAGCTAGGTTTATATCTTTTCTTGACTTGTAGTTCAGTTTAACACCATTTTATTCTCTTGCCGTTTATCCTCAGCTGTCACTTTGGCTTTTATAGTTCAGGTGGGTATGTGTATGTTGGTGTGCTGTTACTCCCTAAGAAAGCAAGTTTCTTTTGTAAACTGAGGAAAAACAGCTTTTCCAGTCAGTACAGGTGCTGTGTGTGTTGCTACTTGAACTAATCCCCAGCTCTTATTCATAGCCTGCCTCAAGTCAGCCGTGTATGCTTCTCATACCACAGGGAATCAAGCTTTGCCTGTTTGCTGCACTTAATTTGCTTGTTCCCTGGCTGCTGTATTGTTTTTAGAAGGCAACATCTTCAGGAGTGAACTGAGACTGTCCTAATAAAACAAGATCCGGTGGAGCTGTTTTTCACTTTGCTTTTTGTTAGTGTCAGGATGAATGGATATTGTACTTCATGCTGCTTTCTGTGTTGAAAACTGCACTGCAAGGAGGATCTGTAGCTGGATCCCCAGAGGAAGAAAGACAAAACACAACCTGGGTGCCTGCTTCAGTATAGGGAGTTTTGGAGCGAGATAACGAAATACTGAAGTAGCTTAGGAGAAATGGCAGGCCTTATCAAGGAGAAAATAACCATACTTGCAGCATTACAGAGGATGGTAAAATCTGATTAAAGTTTTAAGATGTGCTCGTTTGAAATTGTAACAAAACACAGATAATATTGCTACTGGCAGTGGATTATTTCCTGTTAAACCAAGGCATAATTCAGTTTGGGTTTATTGGTTGTTTTTTTTTAATGATCTCAAAATGATTAACAGTGTGCTGTTTAAATGTGCTGATGTAATGATTTGTTTTGATAGATTTGTTTATCACCCAAGGCAGAAGTTACACACCTGGGAAGATGGAATACAGCCTAAATCTATATATGACATTTTGGTAGGGGGGTCACAGTAGGTGAACAGCTGAATGTGACTTCCAAGTTAAAAGCTGGGAGAGTGGAAGAAAGTAGTAGTAACATTTCACTGAGTAGAAAGGAATTGGGAACAGAGGCCAGTAGACGGCATTCTTGAGACTGGTAATAGAATACTGCATGTAATGCTGTCTGCATTTATTTTTTTTCTGAGTGTGTTCAGAGAGAATGCATGAAAAGGGCATGCAATGTCTGCAGACTGGATAAAATGCTTGAAAGTAAGGGACTTACAGAAGTCAGGCTGTTTGGCTTATCAGAAGATTAAGATGTGGTTTATTCTAGTATACGAGTAGGTTGGAAATAAGGAAAATGAAAGAATTCTTTTTAATCTTGGGAAGAAAGGAAAAAGATCTAAAGGCTACAGTTGAAGCAGATATAAGCCATAGTTTACCATTGGAGCACATAGAATGAATTTTCCTTGTTTGAGATATTCTGTTTCAAGCTGGACACGTTTCTGTGATGTATACATAGCCCAAGAAGTTGCTGAGCCCACTAACAGAAAAATGAGGAAAATGCAGTGGATTGCAACATAAAGGAAGCTAATACAATCTGATTGAATTTTTTTCATCTTCAAACTGAAACAATGGAGCTGCCATCGCTTCTGCTGAGACTCAGCTTCAGAATCACAGTATTGCCAGCCTAATAAATATTATAAATCTTCTGTTTGTGAGTTTTTTTATTTACTTCAGAGTTGATATTCAGCTGCATAATGACTCTTGAGACAACTCAGGCTTATTTGGTGGGGTTTTGTTTGTTTTGTTTGTGGTTTTTTTTTTTTTAAGAATAGGTGTTACTATTCAGCAATTCTTTGATCTGCTGAACATGCTGGGGAAAAACCCAAAAAATCCCAACTAGATGTGACTTTGAGAAGAAGCTGAACGGGGCTTAGAGTTTTATAATGTTTAGCTATAATGGTGAAGCCCTTTGTCCAGCAGGGGAGAAAATTATTCTTCCAGCTCTGTGTGTTTCTCTAAATCCAAGCTTGTGGAATAGTATTTTGTGTCTTTCCAGTGAAGTTCAAGATATGTATTTATTGTCTTTTAATTTAAGACTCAAATTTGTTTTGCAGGTGATTTTTCTGACCACGCTATTCTACCTGTTGAGTTCCAGTGATGAGTACTACAAGCCAGTAAAGTGGGTGATAAGCCTGACACCTTTGTCTCAGCCAGGTCCCTCATCAAATATAGTTGGGCAGTCTGTAGAGGAAGCAATAAGGTATGTTGTTGATTTCTTGCCCTTTCAGGAAAATCCATTTTAAAATTTGATGTTTAACAACAAATATTTAGCAATAGTAACAGCTTGTTTCAAAGATGAGTTGCAAATCTCAAAGATTTTCAATAACCTAGCATTGATGATTCCCCCCCACCCCTCCCACCACCCTTGATTGTTAAAAAAGCAGTTTGATTGGACCTGCCTAAAAAATTTTCAGAGGTCTGTGCCATAGTGAATACTAGTATTTTATAAAACTGATACACCTATGACATCCTTAACCCATCAGGAAGCATGTGTTTGCTGCTGTGTTGGCATTAACAGGTCGTGCAGCTTAGCAGGAGCAGATTCATACAGCAGAACAGTTGACAAGGAGGACCTGACATCTGTGCTGTATGCATGTCAGAGTTACTTAGAACTGTTTTTAGTCTGATCTTGGGCACTAGGTACCCAAGTACCTAGTGTACATCTGAAGTGTATTTGAGGTGCTTCTGGAGTGCATTTTCCAGTTCAGTTTCATCCAAGAGAAATCTAGTTCATGATACACATGAATCAAATTACACTGAAGGGAACAACAGAGGAGCACTGTCCTTACCACACTTAAAACACTACTGTACTGCACCTCCAGAGTGCGTCCACAGTGTTTCATGCTTAGTTACCATTCTTAGGTTTCACTTCTGTACTACTACAGCAAGAGAAGGAGGATTTTTTAGTGTTTTTAAATATGGTTCACTGAGATTTCACAATACAGCAATTTTTGGGGTAGTAGTGTAATATATTTCATTACAGATGAATTAAACTGTTGGCTTTCACCTGTTAGCAGCTTGAGACACTCACATGTTGGTAATGTAATAAATGGATTTTAAATAAGGCGTTTAAGCCATAGCTCCCTTCTTGAAAAGTTGATGGACTGGGCAGAATCAACAGACTCCATGCTAACTTCTGTACAGCCATTGTCTCTTGCACCATTGCTTTCTGTGTCATCTTGCACATACATACAAAACATGAATAGACTTTAAACCAGTGATGTATTAAAAATGCTTTCCAACCTTATTTCCGTATGTTTGCCATTGTTCTTAGGTGTACTTTACAAGTGAGTGCTGTTGTCTAGTACTGGAATTAAACTGTTTCTGTGTACGTTGTGAAAATGAGAGGGTTATGTCATGTTGTGTAAGATCTTGAACAACAACGATAACTGCTGTAGCCATTTCAAATGAAGCAGTAATCCAGCTAGAAAACAACGAATTTGAAATTCTGCCAAAAAGTTAATAGCTCTTCTTTTGAGTGACTGCTGTTGAGTTTTCATTGATCGCATGTTTAATATCCCTGTTCTATCTGTTTTGAAGAGTGCAAGCAGATTTAGGAACTGAAACTTGTCTCACGAATTGTTCTTTTTAGCTCTCGGTAGAGGAGAGCAGTGTCAAAAAATAGGATATGGCTTCTCTGGGCATGGATACTCTACAAAAGAGAATTGTATTAAATGCAGTTTTAAGTGTATAGGTCTGTGACACAGATGACCCAAGGTATTTGTCAGAGTTTAGGATGGTGAAAAGAAAGAGTATAATGTTAGAGAAGCCACAGGAAAATGAGCAGGGAAGAGCCAGCATGCATCAGTAAGTGCAAATAAGATGAGAAAAAGCCAGTGTCTGGAGAATGTGAAATGTAAATGTCATACACAAGGGAACTCTGCGTGTTCACTAAGGTAGCCTGAATCAGTCAGTCATATTTGTTTGTTTGGAGTAGTCTTTAGTTGGTGCCTTATTGAATTCTTTGGACTGCTTCTTCTGAGATACTCAGAAGTTCCTCTCTGTTGTTCAGTTGTACCAAAGGATTTATCACAATGCTTCTAGACTAGCTTGCATTCCATTCAATACTTATTGTGACCTTCAGCATGTAAATATGATGGAGTATAGTAACAAATTCCCATGAGATTATGCATGCCTAATTTGTTGCTATATGATAAACAATTGCCAATGCAAGCTGTTTCTTTTGTCACAAAGTAGCAGCTTTCATTTGTTTTTGAAGATCAATTGTTGCTGGAGGGGTAGGAACCTAAAAATGGCTGGTTCACCTCATCTATAAAAAGTATGCAGAATGGATGTTAATGCTTCGTGGTAGGGTGGGAGGAAGAGGCTCCATTTGTATTATGAATTATTAAATAATGATGTTTCTGTAGTTACTTTCATTATTAGACTTTGACAGCATTACACAACATGAATTCAGCCTCAAGATACTCATGCATTCAAGTTGACCAAAAGTATAGAAAGATTGAAAGTCACCAACTTTGTTCCAGCTCCCATCACCCTTCAGCAGGGCATAGCAGTGCACAGAGCTAAGACTGCGTCTACCTAGTCCTGTCTGGAGGGCAGGGATCCTCCTGGCAAGAGATGCAGTTACATCTCTGTTGCCTGTGGAACACATGAAATGAAAACACTCTTATTCCATGTTATCAGTTGCTTCTGTTGCTCTTTTACTTAAAATATGTTTGTGAAAAGCACTGGGGAACTTGGATACAATCAAGGAAGTCTGTTCCTTTGAGTTCTGTGCCATTTATTTGTGAGCAGAAGAGCAAGGGGGAAAGCAAAGGAGGGCAGTCAGCAAGTGGTTTCTGTAGCTCAAGAAATCCTTTAATTTGAACCTGTTATCTAGCAAACACCTAATCAAACCAAGAGCTTTTCCCACAGCAGTTGCTTTCATTGGAGCCGTGTTGTGATTTTTGCTGTCTGGATAATAAGTAACTATTGATTTTAATAAATATTTTTCTAAGTCCCTTGGTGATGAATTTGCAAAGACAGTGACAGTTCTGTTTACATGGATTGATTTATGAGCTGTATTGGGGTAAGAACAGCTTTCCAGTCGATTTTGAGCCAAGTGTTGAAGCTGACTCCTATTTGTCACAATACCTCAGATGTTAAATTTGCACTTGAGTAGTGGGAGAAAAAAATAGGCAGCTGTGGTGACACAGGAGTTTTAAAGTTGTGGAAGGGAATCCAAGAGTTACCTGCTTCAAGCCATGGGATGAAATGCCCTCTGGGCCTTCAACAGGAAATCTGTTTGTCCAGAATGGAAGGGAGGCAGAATGCCAGCAGCATGTAACAGGTGCTGGGAGCCAGCAGGGATTCACCAAGGCAAATCATGCCAAGCTTGACCTGAGAGCTTGCTTGGCTAGCCTAGTGGTACAATGGCAGAGCAGTGAATGACAGAAGATCGCTTGGAGGCACACAAAGGATGAGGTGACATCAGGGAGCACCCAGTACAGCTTCACCAAGGACCAGAGACTGCCCTTCACCTCTTCTTATGAGCCGTGGGCTCCAGCCCCCTCCTCCTCATGTGCCCAGGGTCCCCTTGATGAGACAGTGGCAGCCCCACGTTCCAGGAGAGTTGGGGGTCCTCAGTGACCCCCTCACCGACCCAACACCCTGCAAGTGGAACGGCCCCCACTCTGAACAGTGGCTGAGAGGTGACAGAGCATCCAGATTTCCTGCTGGCTGGAAAGGGAGGCCCAGCCGGCCTGCGCAAGGGGAGGAGAGGGCCTGCCATCCTTTGGGCTGCTGTGCCTGAACAAGGCAAGTAGCTGCTGAAGCACCACCGAGGGATGTCCCGGGCGGGGGTGGGTTCACTCTGAGGTGCACCCTTGTTCTCTTGGCTAGTATGAAGGACAAAACTTCTCACCACTTTTGCAGTCTCATGCTTACCCGTTCTGATAAAGAGCTCTCCCCTTTTGTAGGGAGCCTCACAGCCACTCCTCAGCTGGAACCTTGCAGCAGGTTTCCAGGAAGAAGCTCTTGTCTTTCTCGGACATCTGCTGGAAGATCGCATGGAGGCACACGGAAGGACAAAAAGACATCAGGGAACACCCAGCATAGCTTCACCAAGGACCAGGTGTGCTGGGACCAACATGAGCTTGCTTTGAGGAGGTGACTGTCCTAGCAGGACACGGAGAGAGCAGTGACTGCCATTTACTCTGGCTCTAGCCAGGCCTGTGACACAGTGTCCCCCAGCATCCCAGTGGGTGAGGCGTGGGCAGGAGAAGGGAACTGCAACACGGTGGGAGGGCCACTGCTTTGTGCTCAGCAGGGCAAACCCCACCTGTGGGGCAGCTGCTAGTGGTGGCATGTGCCAGGTCAGTGGCGGGGCTGATGCTGGCAATGGTCTGAAGGAAGGGCCTGGGTGGTAATGGGACAGGCCACCTTCGGCAAGGTTGTAAGTGTTCCTTCCCATTTGGAGAAGGCAGGAAAGCTCAGCTTCAAAGAACCACAGGAGCACAGATGTTGGGATAGATGCTTGGCAGTCTCCAGTCCAAGCTTCTGCTCAGATCAGCCCCAGTTGGATCCTGTTGCTTGTGACTTTGTTCAGTCACATTTGGGTACCTGGAAGGACAGAAAGCTCTGCAGTCCCTGTGGGCCCCTATATTTTGTCTGGGCGGCTTCATAGTGACAATCTTTCCCTGTTAACTAACTGGGATTTCTCCTGGGCCTAGTGCTGCTCGTTCAGCTGTAGTCACCACTCGGGTACACCGCTGAACCTTCTCCTCTTGATGCAGACCAGAGGCAGCTCCCTCTGCCTACCCTTGTGTGTCCCATACTATCCCAAATGCTTTGGGCTTGACCCACCCCACAACAAAGCTTTCCCAGACTGGGGAGACCAGGAGCGGACAGAGGAGTGCAGATGAAGGTGCCGAATAAGAGAGGAAGCATGTGTAGCTTTTGTTGTTGTTTTATTGTTTGGGGTTTTTTGAATGGTTTCTTTCCCAGTCTTGAAAAGAGCTCTTAATGAAACAGCTAGAAGCGACCTTCAGGGTGAAGCCTAGTACTTCTTTCTGGCAGAACTGTGGTCTGCTTTTCCAAGGCAACAGCTGTCTCTCTAACATCTTTGCTTATCTGTTGCTACTCTTTGCGCTGCCCCAGAGTGTCTGGCTTCATCTTCAAGAAGCTTTTGCTCTTTTAAGATTTGACACTCAGAGGAGAAGTAGAGATGCCAAGACATCAGGGTGGAGCTTCTCAGCCTGGAAACATAATTCAGTGTTTCTAGGCTTCTTCAGGGACAATGAGGCAAAGGGAAAACACAAGGGATGGCCTGCTGCTTGTTTGGTCTTTTTCCTGTGTTGAGAATGTGATTTTGTTTGTGCGCTGGGCATTTGCCTTTGCCCCAGATACATGCCTTTGATGTAGTTGTACCAGTTCTCACAGGTAGGTCCTGCTGGCCTCCGAGTAATCCTCCAGAAGGGAACTGACAGTGTTTGGACTATGGAACAAACAGTTTTGCAGATTGTTTGTACATCAGTTTTCCCAGTTTTGAGTAACTTCTATGATGAAAATGCTCCTGTCGTTTTAGAGTAAGCACCTGTGTGTGCTTTGTTACCTTTGCTCCTCCTGACTGGTTGCATCTTGGGGAAGGCAGCATTTAATCTGCAGGAGAGGGAGCATGAGTATTTCTGTGATAATTCTATAAAAAAGTAGTAAAGAGCCTGGGTGGAAGATCACTGCTGAAGGCATGTGTGACTGCAGGGTTTTCTGACTGATTTGTGAAGTACTGGTGCTACAGATAAAGCAACTAATTCAAAATTCACAATGTCAAATTCTGAGCTGGAATTTCTTGTGCCATTGCCTGCAAATTAGATGGGAAATAAGATTTTAGGGAATTAATAATAATCCTGAATACTGCTAATGCTTAGCAAAATAGCTTCTTTTCTCTAATAGTTTTGGTCTTTCATGCCTAGTTGGTTTATCTGTTTCTCTTTTTCTTTGGTTTGCAATCAGTCTCGGGTTTCTCTTATCCAATTTTAACTTTCATGGTATGGCCACACTGTTACTATTTCTTCTTGATAAATGCTTTGTTTGCCCTTTGCCTTTCTCCCTCCTGTCATTCTCTCCTTTTTTTTCCTATTTTTTTTTCCCTGTTTTCTGCGTTATGTAAGTGGGTTTCAATACGCTCAAAAATGTGATGAATTAAGAAGGTAGCATAGCACCTTCATCGCATGCAAGAGTCTCCCTTGAGTGGCAGTGATGTTTAGTGGCCTGTGAATATAGTAAATACATGATTTCTTTCACTGAAACTACTGGAAGTCAGCTACAGGAACCAGTGGAGAAAGGGGAACAGGGAGGGGACTGGTGAGTGTGGCAGAAGGCTTGAGCTGCAGCATTGTCAGTCAGGGTTAGGAAGATGTCTTGCTTTAGGAATGTGTGGTCCAAGTGGTTCTCAGTCTACTGTATTTAGATAATTTGAGTTCTCAATACTAGTTTATGAAATTTCTCATTGTAGTTATATTAATAAGGTAGTATTTTGAGGATGGGGAGAAATCATTATCTGCACATATCAGTGTGAGATATGCTTTGTTCAGAAAGGTTCTTTAAAATCAAGGTAGTTCCTATGTCCCTTACCTCACTACATACGTAGGAAAGTCCTGTCCTTTACCCCTCAATTACATAGGTGGTACTCTTGTCTTGGATGAAGCAGTAATTCTCCAATTAACAGGTCTCCAAAGTAGTAGCATGCACACCTTTGCCTGAACCATTTTCCTTTCCCCGAGCAGCATGTCGTTCTCTTCCTGAATGCACCATACCCTTCTTCCCTGAAGCTCCCATTCTGCTTGCTCTGGTGGAGATATTGCACATTACTAAGTTGCATGTTCTCACGGCCTCAGTGCAATTTAGTGTGTGCGATACTTTCACATGAGTGCATGCACACGGGTATGGCTGTGGCTTAAAGTTACTGCAGCTTTCAATTTTGGTGGGGCCTAATTACATTGTGAAATGGTCTGAAACCCATATCAGAATTTTGAGTGATGCCTGGAAACATGTGTTAGTGGAAGTTTGTTCTGTAATGCCAGGAAGATGAGTACCGTTTGTTTTCAGTTTGAGAAGGGTTATCATTATTTGCTTCATTTTCTTCACTTGCCATGTACACCTCAAATTTGATCAGATTTTTCATTGGCTATATAAAAGTCTCTTAAAATATTAGGCGTTTTTAAAGAAGAAATAGCAATTGTATCCTTAACTGAAATTTGCCAGAAAGTCAAAGAGAGATTTGATATGAAGAAAACCTATAGCGCCTTGGTGGCTGAAATAGGTTTGTACTGGATTTTTAGCTTTTATTTATTAGCACTTACAGAGATCTGAAATGAGCTACGATGCAAACAAATAATAAAAAATCTCAGCTGTTTAAGCATCTGGCTAGTTTGGTGTGGCATCCCGGCAGTAATGATGGAGAAAATGAGATAGTGATACAATTCCCTCAGAAAACAATAATCTTCCAGCATGTTAAGGTAATGCTTAGAAAAAGCAAAATGTGTGATCTTGTTTATTTTACTGCAACCTTAATAATGTCTTTCAGATTAATTTTTTCAACAACTGTTGACTGATTATGTTTTGACCGAATTTTTGCATGCAATATATGTTCTTTAGTAGCAGGAGTATCTTCTGCAGAAATCTCTTGTCACAGGAATGCATTGAACAGGGCCTTACTGAAATTCTATAAGCTGTACTTATGGTATATGTTACAAGATGGGAATAGAATTGAAAATTATTCTGTCTTAATGAAATAATATCCTAGTGTAAAATTGGAAATAACAGATAATTATTTTTTATTTTTTTCAATTACATGGAGGAAAGGAAAGCTTCAGTTGAGTTACTGACAAAAAGTAGAATGTAGTCTGTAAACAAAGAGATGCCACAAGGTTTCAGTACATATGCAGAACCAAACTGACAGTAACTGTAACTTGATTATCCTAGTGGGATAAATAGTAGTATTTATCAGCTAATTGATTTAGTAGCAATAACCAGAAGGATCACTCATAACACTATTTTAGTCTTAAATACTCTCCTATATGCAAAAAAAGAAAAAAAGGGGAATTTGTCTTTACCTGTATTTCCTTTTTCTTTAATATCAAAAGTACTTGTTATTAAATGCAGCAGTCTATGTATTGCTTTATGTACATGATTTTTAAAAGTTACTCAATTGAAAGAAAATTTCAGAAAATAATTCATTTGCTCATGCTTAATCTTTATACTCTTTTTCCAAATTTACCTGAAATTATGAAAAAATGTTCATTATTGTACATGCATAATTTGGGTCAAGCAAGTCACAAAGTCTGTAGGAGTTTAACAGTTTACTACCCCTAATTCACACGATTATGTAAGTGCACAAGCTGATGCTGAAACAGTTCTGTTCTCTACACCATGCAAACTGTTATACTATATTTTCAAACATGTTGATGGATTATTGAGGGCTTCCTTAGTTTATATCAGGCAGTGCCAGTATTCTGCCATTTGCTTCTTTGGTATTCCAGATGGAGCGTTCTGTATGTTTTAACAGCAATTTCTCTTTGTCTGTTTTTGTAGTTTGTAATTCTGTGACTGTCCAGTTTAAGTCATCTGTACTGAAGGCATCTATAAACACATAGAGGGTGTGGGTTAGTGCATGCATGTGTGTGCACGTCTGCAAATTTAAACATGTAAGCAGGTGAGCGGGCGGTCTTTAAGAATTATGTAAGTGTGTTGCATCTTAGATACTAGTCCTTTAATTACAGATTGCAATTCTGCAATTATGAATATATGCTGCTATTGTTACAGCACCAACTTTTTTAAATGGTTATTTGTATGTCAGAACTTACAGTCTTTATTTGAATGGAAGTGTAGCTGGTATGTGACATAGACTGTACCAGCAAAACCACTGACACTTGCATCTGGAATTCAGCTCAGACAGTTAGTTTTTCTCCTTGCTTCTAAGGCAGGCCTAGTAGCTAACTAGGAGGAATGGAAAGACAAGGATTGCTGAAAGAATTACTAAAATACACAGAAGAGATCTTCTATCGGGCATTTCTAAGAATTCTGGGATACAATGAAAATGATTTTTAATATAACATACTGAAGGATTCTATGCTTTCACAGAATGTGTGTATTTAAGGTTGCAGTATATATTATTATAACCTTGGTTAGATTTCTGCTATTTAAAATACAGATCTATTGTAATGTAAGAAGAAAACGTGAAGGTTGATATAAAACTTCAGGATTTCCTGACATTTCAGACTTGAACATCACAACTTTTTTGTCATATTAGATTGAATTAAAAGGTCAATCCATTATTTGTTCTTTCCACCAGCATAAGCAATCAAAATACCCTCTTTCCTATGCATGTGATTCATAATTTTATAATAGTAATAATCTGAACAGACTGGAAGCTTCTTAATATAGGACTGAAATGGATCTCGAGCTTTATTGAGTCCAGCTAGCTGTTGCTCTCATTCATGAACTTTTCAAGCTAAAATAGGGATCTAAAAGAATTACATCTTCCAAGTGGTGTGGAGAATAATAAATGTTCAGTGTACAGTGCCAGCACATGCTAACAGCTAAGAAAGGCTTGAGTATGACTAAAGGGAAGACTGACTGCATAGCTGAAGAGCAAACTAACAAAGGCCAAGGAAGTGGGAAACCATCCTTTTAAAAAGCTGAACTTTTGGCTAAATGAAGAAGAGGATCATAAACTTTAGCAGATAGGAAATAGACCTAAAGTGGAAGGGAGGAGGAGTTTGATTCATTTCCTCAAAGCTCCACAAAATGCTGCTGAAACAAAATACTATTTTTCATATGCAGCAGGAGCAAAAAGCACTTAGGGCAGCTGAGGGATGATAAGGAGAACTCGGCAACAAGAAGTCTGTTGCAGGGGAGAGGTAAATTGACGCTGTGTTCTTTGTTGCTGTAAAGGTAAGTGAAGGGAGGGAGTCACATTGCAAAACCATTCTTATGGATGAGCTGCACCAGAGTCTCTCAGAATTTACAGTGACTGTAGAAAAGGTTGTGGAAGAAACAGACAAAATGAGCAGTAGCAGATTGCTGAGAGTGGATGATACAAACTCACCAGAGAAAACTGAAGGGCAAAATAAAAATAAAAATATTCCAGGAAACCCAGGAAGTAGACATGTAAGCTGGACGTCAGTACTGTGCAGCTTAGTAGGAACTAAAGTTAAGGACATACCAGCACCTGGTGAATATGATTTAGTTGTGAAGAGTCAATGGAGTTTGTTCTCAGAGTTCTGCCTTACTCCATACTCTTCCTGTTTTTTGAAGTGGTTCAGCAAGCAGGACCATTAAGAAGTCGATCTGGCTGCTATATCCTGATGAACTTTCATAAAGGCTTTTTATAGCATCTCTTTCCAAAGACTTCCAAGGAAACTAAGTAGTGATGAGATAATAGAGAACGTTTCTGCATAGATAAAGAATCAGTTCTAAAGAAACGGAGAGCAGGAGTAAATAATGCTGTTGAGGTGGGGACCTGTACTGTCCTATCTATTCATAATTGTCCTGGGAAGGAAGTAGAGAGGGACACCTCAATGATGCTGCAGAGCTAGTAGGGGTGAAGACTGATTGTGGAATTGCAGCAGGACTGTATGCAAACTCAGATAGCAATGTTTGTGGAATAAAATGACTGATGAAATGTAGTGTAGATGAAAGTGATGCATGTGCTTGAAAACCCATCCTAATTTCACACACAAACCGATGGCCTCTGTGCCAACTGTTACTGTTTGGGAGCTGTATTTTCAGGTAGGCATGCTAGCTCAGTGTTCAGCAATACTGAAGACATCTGCCAGGCTTATCAAACACTAAGTTTTGTTACAGAGGAAACACAGAATGTTCCTCCCATTGTATGAATCTATGGTTTGCCTATACCCTGAGTTGCTGAGTGCAGTTGTGGTTCGTGCATCTCAGAAAGCTAGGAGGGCAACAAGGCCGATTAGAGAAATCAAACTAAATGTCGATTTCTGTATGAGGAGTGACTGAGCTGGTTAGGACTCTTCAGCCTGGAAAAAGGGTGTTACAGAGTTCAGGTTTGCAAAATCAGAACCAGTGTGAAAAGGGTAGCTGGGGTTTGACAGCTCATGGTCTCTTCCAAGATAAAATCTTGGGACCACGAAACAGCAAGCAGGCAGTTTCAAAAATTAAGAAAGGTGTGTTGGTTCACGTAACAGGCAGTAGACATGGGGAAGGTCTTGCCAAAGAATGTTGGTTGCAGGAACTTGCAGAATTGGACAGGGCTAAGAGTAGATACTTAGGATTACTAAATAGACAGCCTGCATCAGGTTCATGATATCCCCTGATGTGCAAATAGAGGCTGGAAAAATGGTGGATTTTTAAATATGTTTGTCCTATTTCTTTTGTTCCCTTAGCATCTGCTTCTGGCCTCTGCTGGATATGGGATGCTGACCGGACAGACCTTTGGTCTGAACTGGTTTGGATTTTTCTGTTATGTTCCAAGATCCATTTTAAGCATTGTGGTCTGCTCACGGTGAAGATCTAGAATGTTAGAAATAGTTGATTGAGAAATAACTAATGCATTCAAATGTGCTTCTCAGAAGACTAATTGTAAGTTTGTGGTATATGTGACTAAACCAGACCAAATTAATAATTAAAAATAATTTTAAAATATTGCAAACATGAAAGTATTGCAAAGAACTAATTAGATGTAGAATTTCTTACAGGTTGGACTATGTGTTAATTGTTCTTTTCCAGAAAATTGTAGACTTTTCTTGGTTAGAGAAGAAAGTCTGTTTTCTGCTGTGTCCTTTGAACTAGTTGCCGCTGTTTAAAAGTCTGAAGTTTTGATAGTCACTGGAGCCATGTCCTGCCTTGAGAGATGTAATATTTGCATCAGTTAAACCATTGCAAGGACCTATGCTTTGTTCAAAACTACGTTTCTTTATCTGATTAGTGTCATTACTAGTCTCCATATGTTGGCACTGTTACCTCTCTTTGTTCAGTTGTATTATTCCTAAGGACAAATTCATTTCAACAGCAGAACTGTTGAAATCTCATCATGGAGTTGTCTCTGAAAATCATTTGCATGTTTATATGGCTCCTGAGATGATCTTACTCTGTCAAGAAATGCATCTGTTATATTTATAGCTGGAATATATTTTAGTGCTCTTTGTTATTTTTATGTGTAATTTGGAACTGAAAAATGAGGGTCGTCATTATTATTAAAAGAAGAGAACCCTTAGAGTCATAGAGCAGCTTCAGAGTTTTCTTGCAAAGGACTTCTTTGAGTTATTTCATTTTTCACTGTTGTTCTGGTGATTGCTTGAAATTTGGGGGATCATTGTAGAAGAATACTTCAGTCCTTGTTAAGATAATAGCTGTCCTTTGATTGCCACTGGTAGCTTGTCATTTGCAACAGATGTTGATGTCTGAAGGAAAAGTGACTTGGTTTTGCAGTTAGGGTGACAGAGACTGTTAGTTTCAGCTGGGATAAGACAGCACTAGTGTACAGGTCAGAGTTCCTGCCCTCCAGCTGTGTGTGCTGGCTCCTTTCCTGGTGGCAACGCAGCTATTTATGCCGCTGCTCTGAGTTGGGTGGGGAGTAGAGAGCTGAGTTATTAAAACTAACGTGGCAAAAAATAATTATTAGCTGAATTCATTGTAAAAATTGTCATGGCACATAAAAGAGACTGTGCTCGCAGGTAGACAAAGGAAAGGTGGTCTGGGGCAGAAATGAATGCTTGAGAACAGGGGGATGGGAGAGCTCGTGTTGTGGCAGTTTTGAGTTAACCTGATTTGAAATAAATTGTGAAACTGTGCTGTGAAATTTAAAATGCATTGCATTTGCTTTTATGCCTTGAACTCTCCACTTTTAAGATGTGAAGGTTGTGTTCTGAAAAGAAATTGAGTAGCTGGTGTTTCTTACAGCAGCATTGTGAATTGGTCGGGTCTGAATGCAGGAAGGTTTTGCAATGAAGATACAGTACAGTCTTTGTAATGTCTATTTAGAGAATATGGGAAAATACAAAACATCAGTGGGATAAAGAAGATGACAAAAAATGAAATTGTCTTTTTCTAATAGTATTTTTGGCTTAGGTGTTCCTTTTATCAAACTGACATTTTAATTGGATTGTAAACCACTGTAGGGCTTGTGAAGTGTTTTTTAAGGTATTTAGGGAAATGCAAATTCTTGCAAATGTTTCCAAAGATAAATACCACTTTTGTTTAGTTTTTATTCCATATGCCCATTCAGCGGCCAGGGTCAATGTACCTTCACTGTAAATTTAGTATAGTAAAGTCTTCTGAACTTACTCTATGCTTACTCTAATCTTATTGGAAACTCCAATTCTCTTCATTTCAGCCCATGTGCTCTTTTTTCCTCCAGTGCTGTGGGAACAGAGAGATCTAGAAAATAAAATTAATTCTGTGGCAAAAAAATGAACGCTATGATTTGAAGGTTGAGGTTATGTTGTGCATCCCAGGAGTCTTCACTTTTCTGCCTCTTTCCTTTCAGCTGGGGTTGTTGCAGTGTTAAGCTGAAACTTTTGAAATTTCACCATGTTGCTAATGGTGAACAGATCTTAACCTGCAGGCTACGCGAAGTGAACCTAAATTCAGGTGGACATACATTTAATGTAAACTTTGGTAGAAGCAAAGGGGAAGCAGTAGACTTTTTTCGGTAAATCAGTAAGAGAGAAAAAACATAATCCACTAATACCCACAAAATCCATAAAATGAGAAGCTGGTCCTTTCCCTTGTCAAATCTGCAAGCAGATTCCCTAGCTTTTCAGTGAAGTGGAAAGAGCTTTAACAAAAAAATATTTAGGCCAGCTATGCAGAAACATTTGACAACTTGATGGAAGTTTCTTCATTTTTAATCTGAGTGATGTGAAGTATGACCCATGTCCTCTGATACTTTTGAAAATTTTGGGTTTTAATTTTACATGCATTTCAAAGCTCAGTAAAATGGAGTATGTATGTCTAAGTATGCCTTACACCAGATTGCCATGAAGTGCTCATAAATTACACATTTGCAGATGACTGTTCTTGCAGGTAAAGTGGTTCATCTGGATACAGTGCCAAAGTGAGACATGAGCAGCAGTTGGATTTTCTGATTTCTGAAATGTGTAATTACTTTTGTATATAAAAGGAAGCTGTATGTATGCCAATGAGGTATTAAGAGATGAAATTAATTTATTGTCATAATTTCACCAGGAAGGTCTGCGTTTTATAGATGGTAATAAATTCATTCAGCATTTCCACTAGTATACCACATCACCTTGAGGTTCTGGTACCGCAGAGGCAGAGTAGGTGAAGCATACTGTTGATGAAGATTGTGATTAGTGTTTGCAGCATTACTTTTTTTAGCTGCCGTAACCATTACGTGAAATGGGTAAGAATTTCTAGAGACTTGAAGGTATGAGTCTTAGTTTTTCTGACAGAAGTAACAAACACAAGTCTTCAGAGACTTGAGAGTTCTCCGGGGCTACACTTGCCACAAAGTAGGAACCCCTGTGCTTTTTTTCTGACTAGTTTAAGCAGGCAGAAAGAAGAAGAGTGAAACTGGATATAGCCTTCTCTCTCTTCCTTCTTGACCACTGGCACCTCACAGTTTCTCAGCACTGTGATGCTTCTCCTTTCAGCTTACTAGTTGTGTGTGCTTAGACGCAAGGAGCTAGAGGGAGTGCTGTACTGTTCCACAGTCTTTTAGAGTTATATGCTATTTTGCTGTTAAAATGTACTACATAACAGCTTGCAGGATGACGTCAGACCAGAATATACCCGTTGGTCCGTGGTTAACTTTTCTGCTATTCTGTTAGTGTATTTGTAATGAGTAATGGACATAAGTGTAACGTTTTCTTATAAGCTGCATGACTACATCGGCAAAAGACATGGAGACTTTGCATTTAAATTTAAATAAAATTAATCTGAAGATAAAAATTATGCTTGTCTGAACTGAAATGTTAAACTTGTGTAAATTAGAATGGCACTTTTGTGTGCTTTCTTATGAATGAGAACCAATTTTGCAGTTACACCCTAACATTGTTAAATTCACAGCAACTAATTCTGGCTGATGAAATAGTTTTTCTGGGTGGTTGTCTTTCTCTTGGTTACCATGATAAGACTGCCTTCTCTTCTTTTGTAGTGTCTGAGAAAATCTGAAATGACTCTTTACAAAGTCTTTTCTGTAGTTGTAGATGGATATTTTAATTTCAAATGAAGTTGATACTTCAGATACCTGCATCAAGCCTTCCTTGCCCCCTGTATATTGAAGTGTTGTTTTGGGCCATACTTACAAAAGTTGTTAAAATCTTGCTAGTTTTACTGCAGCACAGAAAATATCTTTATGTGGAAAATAAGAAGATACTCAAAGATTTTGAAATATTTTTGACAACTGAGATGTATTTGTGGTGCAGTTCCTGTTTGATTGATAGGAAAAATATTTACTTAAAGATTTAATTACAGCATGTTGAAATCTGGGTTCATATAGATACTACTAAATATTTAGATTTAATATTCTTATGAACTTCTTATGAACTGTTCTGGATGTGTGGGATTCTTTTTCTTTCTGGTTTTGTTTTGGAAGGACCTAGCAAATTGCACTCTAAAAAGTTGAAAAAAACTTTGTGTTGCCAAATAAAGAGTTTCAGAAATTGTGAGATACCTTCTTTATAGTGCAAAGGGGTTTATGTGAGACAGGTCTAAGATTTAAGAGACCAGCAAGGCTGAGGAAGGGTTTAGTGGGAACAAATGTATCTTTAGTGCAACCAGCAGAAATGATGGGGGTTTTTTGTTGTTGTATCCTTATGATCATTGCAGTACAGATAGCACTTCATTTATCCAGCTGCCTAGAGGTTTCCGTTGCCAAAGACCCCGTTGTAATTGTTCGTGTTCTAAGTTCTTGGATTCCAACCACAGATAACTTGCACATATGGATTAAAGTGGTATTTAGCCTGTTTTTGTAAGGCATCTTTAAACAAAACGTTGATAGATTGATTTTCTCCCCCTTTTTATACTTGTTTATACTTGATGGCTGACAGAATCAATCAATTAATAAACAGGTTCTTGTTACAGAAATATTATGTTCCTTTGATATCAGAAAGAAAAGGCATGAATTAAATGTCAGAGAAAATGCAGAAGATTAAAGACTGCGTATCTAAAGTATGAAAACATCTTGAGGTTTTTAATGCAAACTCACATTTAGCATTCTTACTGTGGCTTTTTTTGGGGGGGTCGTCTTGCCTTTTTTTAAAATTATTTATAACTAAAACACAGGTCAGTATTTCGCTCTTCAAAATCTCTAGATTCTACATATTTTGGTCTGTGATTTCCTATTTTAATATTCTAGAAGTTTATCTGAACCGTGAAGTATTCAGGCTATTTTCACTGAGGCCACCATATACTTGTAAATATTCCTTCTTCAAGCACCACGTATTTGGCTGTCAAAGGTTGGATTTATTGTTTCAGGTCATTCTTATACACTTGCTTTTTTCCATATTTTCCCTTCTCCTCCTCTTTTTTTTTTTTTTTTTTTGGGGGGGGTGTGGGGGGGTATGACTGACAACAGCTTTTCGTAGTTAATCTGTCAAGAGAATCTCGCATTTCAAACAACAGTGTTGGTGTGTGAGGCTTATTATGCAGTTATAACATCCAGTGGGGTTTAAATTAAAATTATCTTTAAATAAGGTAATTTTGATGCAGCAGTCACTTGGGTATCTATGTGTGCTTTTAGGTGGGAAAGGAGGGCAAAAATATGCAAACTGCGCATGGAAGTAACATTGAGTATATTGCCCAAAGAAGCAAAAACTGGGAATCTTGGAATTCTTGCTGTTAGTTTAGAAGATAAGGTTCTACCTAGTAGTCTAATAGCAGAGGAAGTTTATTTTCTAGAAAGTTTTCTTGATTCAACAAAGGAAAGAAAATTTGCTCTTAGTGGCTTTAGTTCCAGAAAGGGCTGTTTTCTGTGCAGACTGTGTTAACTCTTCGAAGTGCAGTGAAAACCTTTCTGCTAATCGTCTGGCTCCATGATTTCTGTTACATGTCTTCCTGTCCTCTCTGCCCTCCTGCCAGAGTTCCCAAAACTGCAAAGGCACAAGCAGCGTAACTAAAAGCATGACATGTAAAATGGGAAGTTAACATCAGCAAGCTTTGCATTTGTCTCTGCTAAGAGGGTGTGCGTGCCACCACTTCTGCAATGATGTAACTGCTAGAACTGTTTGGGGGAGAGGAACTCAGGGATATGTAGATCCAAGCTACAATAGTGGTTTCAGGAAACTTCATGCCTTTCTCAAATAAGGCTGAGAAACTGGCATAGTAAGATGGCTTCAGAGTATGGTTTTTGTGACTGTAGTCCTAAAGCACAGGTTTTCAGTTCAGTTTTAGGATACTCCACATGTGTAAGTGTGCTGTAAAAATGATACAGCACTTAGCTGCCTGTGTGTCGTCTCATGAAGCTGTGGTCACACTTAAGAGAGAACTTTGTTTTGTGGCCAGCAAGCTGGACATAGATTCAGCAGGATTGAATTAAATTGCCAGATTTCTGTTTGGTTTTTAGTAGTGTAACCTGGTAAGCAACCTAAAACCTGGGAATATAAAGGTATTGAGGCTAAAATCTAGTAATAAATACGAGGTGCTTAATTATTTTCATCGGGAAAGCTGAGTAAGTATGTAGGAAAGTAGGAGTTTAAGCAGTCTAATTTCACTTAGTAGACCAGTGGTTTTAATCTGATGAAAATGAGCAGGTATGTAAGCAGATTAAAAAAAAAAAAAAAAAGAATGAACAGGTAGAATGGGAAAGAGCGAATAAAAAGTAGTTCATACTTAGAATGTTACTGCTTCTCGTAGATAAAATGTTATCTTTATTATAGAGGATATGGTCTGATGCTTGAGCAGTTTCTTTCAAGGAGTTTATCCCTGGAACTCACTACAGCAAAGAACAGTCTGGGGTTTTTGCATCTAAATGCCTTAAATGACAGATGCAATGGATGCTTATCCTTTTCGTAGGGAACAAATGCATAAAGGGTTCAGTGTTACATTTTGAGTTGTGTTATTTGTGGCACTAATGGCTTTGCAGTTTTTAAAAGCAGCTTGTATATATCTTAATAGTTCCCAGAATCCTATTGCCAATAAAATTTAACAGAGTTTCTTTGATTGTTTTAGAGGTGTATTTGATGCTTCCCTCAAAATGGCTGGGTTCTATGGACTCTACACTTGGCTGACTCACACTATATTTGGGATTAACATAGTCTTCATACCATCTGGTAAGAATTTGAACTATGGTAATCTATTTATAGATAATACAACATTATTCATTGTACAAGGGCAGTACAGTAGGATTGAATGTTGCTGATAATATTAGTCTTGAAGTTATTTTTAGAGCATGACTATGGGTCGGGTGGAGAGAAGCCCCTGACTGCTGTCTTACCTCAGAGCCTTGCCTCTTTCTGTTTTCACAACACATCCCCTGCCAGCTATTTTACTTCTGTCTGTTTCTATTCCTGAATGTAATTCTTTTTCCCTTATATTCAGTCCAAGTCTTTCCAGGTTTTAACTTCATTCTGCCTGCCTTGACTTTTGTTTCTTCCATAGTTGGCAAGTGCTGATTTTTCAAGATGTCTAAATGCAGGAAGATGTGGTGTGAAAACGTGTGATAGAGGCATGCTGTCTATTCTCAGTGATGTGGCCGGACTGTATTACCAGCCTCTAGTTTTCTTTTATTTCTTAATCTTAGCTTTGGAAATGTCTGAACAGTTTTTACTGAACAGTCTTCTCTCTTGTTCCTCTTTTCCCCCTCTTCCTCTAAAAATAATATTAATTATAGTAATTTAAAAAATGGTGTACCTTCGTGTACGAGGGAACAAAAGGGGAAGCTATCAAGCAACAAACCCCTATATAATAGAAAATTACTATATTATAAAATGCAGCTACCTTAGAGGCTATTGTTTGTTATGAAGACCTACTTAGAAGGTTATCGGTCGGTTTCTTTCAGCTACATGCAAAATCTTAAAAGTTTTTCCTTGGGGTTAATGACAGCAAAAGAGAGAAAAATATTTTTTTTGTATTACATTCATTCCTCTTGCATTTAGTTAGAATGACAGCAGTGCTGCAACACTTGAGATTACAATGGGTATTTGTATAATCAGAAGGGCATATGCCTGTGTGTATACATCTGCATACAGAAATATGTCATGGATTTGATATTTGCTTAGTTTCTCACAGTACTACCTACTTGCAGTTAACTGCAGGGGATGCCTTAAGTTACAATTAAGACTTTTGCTTGTATGCTTTCTTGCACATAGTTGCTAGTGTTTAGTTATGTGAAAGTTTGAAATGTGCGTGATTGGTAGAACTTTAATTTTTTTATGAATTGGTGCCTCTTTTGGAAGTAGCTCCTTATGACTGGCAGTTAGTGGAGCTTTTATATATGGGGAATAGTGTAATTTTCAGTTTCTTCCTAAACCACAGCTATAAAATGCCAAGAGCCTTATGTGGCACTTCTCCAGTGTCTTATTTACAACAGTTGATAAAGTGGCACTGCCAGTGTGGCAAAAGTGTCAGAATTTAACTACAAATATATTTATGAAATATGTTTCTCTGGTCTTTTTGATACCTCTGCTTCTGTGTGCTCTAGCATTAGCAGCAATCCTTGGAGCAGTGCCGTTTCTGGGGACATACTGGGCAGCCATCCCTGCAGTCCTAGATTTGTGGCTTGTGCAAGGACAGGGATGCAAAGCCATTTTGCTCTTGGTTTTTCACCTCTTGCCGACCTATTTTGTAGATACAGCAATTTATTCAGATATATCAGGGTAAGTACATTGAAGACTTTTCAAAGTTAATATTGTAAAAATGCTTAATGATCATCAACACCTTTAATTAAACTTACTTTCTGAAGCATGCAGAACAGTATCTTCAAGCATAGGAATAGATGAAGTGATACCACCTTTTTAACTGGCCTAAGTGCCTTTACTTTCCCAGGACTCTCTTCTGTAAACTCTGTCACTTCAGAGGTCTTGAACTCACTTTCAAAGTCAGCAAAATCTAATTCTAACAATACTTTTGCTCTTTATCTAATCATTGTCTAAAGCCGTGTAGCATTTTCCTTTACATCACGTAACGCCAGATGATGCTACAGAGCAAACAAGAAATCCATGAGCTGTTTAGGGACCTAAAAATAAATATTTCATTTTTCAGAATGAATTGTGAGAATTTTGAGGATTTTTTTTTTTTAATTCAGCTTTTGTGTTGTGTCACCATACCCCAGTGTAAAAATCTATTGATTATGGATTGATCTTTAAATGTGTTGAGACAGATGAAATTGCAAAACTGGAGGTGGGCTTCTACTGAGACAGTAGCTGTTCTGTCGTGGGAGGTAGGCATAGATTTCTTGAAAAATCTTGCTAGGTATTTTGCTGTCTCTGTTGACTTGAAATGTCTCCTGGTTTTGACTTTGAGACTGTACACAAACGCACTTCAATCTGTGGAGTCAAAGTCAACATTTGCAGTTGTGTATGGAGTGCAACTGAAATGCCCACCGATACTGGCTGCTGCTGAAATACCTAGTGAATCCCTTTATGCAATTCAAGACTAGAAGATAAAGCAGCACTGTTTAACAGAGCTGGCAAAGATATGAACTGTAAAGTCTTGTAAGTGCAAAACAGGTTCACAACCATGTACAACAAAGATAGAAAGCTGGACTCTAGTTGCTGCTTCAGTCTTGATCATCTCTTAAACTGTTTGAATTGAGGACCTGATGGTCCAGACTTAGTTACGTGCTGGTACTAGTTCCTCATTTGTGCAGATTTTTATTACAGTAGAGTTAATGCAGAATAAAGACATGAAATGTTTCAGTTCTGTGTTATTAGAAATTATTATTTTTGTTCACCAAATACAATTACACCGAACAGAGAGAACCTAATGATAATATGCACAATATTATTAATTCTCCTAGGCCATGGCATTAGTTATTTTGCATGAATTAAAGCAAACAGTTGAAGTATAATCAAATGAGGATTTTTTTTTCCAGGAATAAATTGTGGTTAAATTTTAAGCTAGTAGCTATTTCACCAGCCAATAATTGTTCTGCTTACTATAATACATTTTTTGACTGGAGAGGATGCAGGATCTGTCTACTGTCTTCCCCGTAAATAGATCAGTAAGCATGATGCTGTCTTGCAGATTAGATTAAATCTATTTGAAATAGATATAATAGTGTTATGCAGGATTTTCCAGATGCATTATATTTATCCTGTAGCCCTATTTCATCAGGTGATCTGTTGTTTAATGTAGCAAACTAGCCAGAAGAATGTTTGATGCGAATGCTAGAAAAAAAGTATTCAAAGTTTTTAAAGATTTAGAAATTAATCATGTGTCTACTGTTGGAGAAGCAAAACTTCAAGGTCAAGTCTGTCCCCTAAGAAAAACAATCTGGCCCTACCAGTAGGTTAAATTTGATCTAGGTAAGACATGACTGAGGTGTGTATGATGTAAAGTTGCATGGTCTCGTTCCACACACAGTTGTGATGAAGGCAAAGACTGCCAGTGTGGGAGCTGGGTAGAAGTCAAAACCATAGTAGAAACCTGGCAGAAACTGCCAGAGCTCTAAACTGACTACCTGGTATTTTCACTCCATTACACACACAGTTTAGAGCAACTTTCTGAAAATTGGATGCTAGGTTTCAACTGTAGCTTTTCTTAGATAATCCTGTATTACCATCTTTATTTTAGCTATAAAGATTAAGCATGATGAGCAGGTTTTGTGTAAATGCTGTTGATTAAGTTTTGTCTTGTGCACCCAAACTGAAACGTGGAAAAGATAACTGGCATGGCTTACTTGCTGCCATAATAGCTTTCTATCAAAAGCTCCATTGGCCCCAGCTTTCCAGTAAATATTGTTTATAAAAATCTGGTTTTGTTTTTCATCTGAAAACATTAAAAGGTAATGATAGCAAACAGTCTGAGAGGTTGTTTATTAAAAAAAAAAAAAAAGAAGAAATGACTATTTATTTAAAGAATATATGCTTACTGTTCTTTGAAAGATGGGATGCAAGTTGCTGTCATTGTGTAAATTAATGTCTTTGCTCAGTGGTGATCATAGTACATGTTGCGAGTTGTCTTAAAACGTAACAGTTCTTGACCATAAAGCGTGAATAGTCTTTGTAATCAATCATCTCACTGTTTTCAAAATGGAGATGTTTTTGCCATCAGCTTCAGGCATTTTTCAGCAGATGTCTATGAAGTGGCTACCTCATTGTGGATGTTACTAGTGTTATAGGCTACAGTACATTGTTTAATCTGTTGTGCAAATATAGTGCAGAATACAGCTTGGAATATTTGTGCAGTCATTCAGAAAGCAGTTTACAATGTAAATATGGGTTTCTATAGCTAGCTATGTTATTTTCTAGGCTTAATAAAACATTGAGTAATTCGCATTTCATAATTGATAGTGTTGTTTTTTATTGTTCTTAATTTAATTTTATTCTGCTTGTGCCATAATTCCAGAGGTGGTCATCCTTACCTGACAGGTCTTGCAGTCGCTGGTGGAGCATATTACCTGGGACTGGAAGGAGCCATCATAGGACCAATTCTACTTTGTATACTTGTGGTTGCTTCCAACATATATAGTGCCATGTTGGTGAGTCCAACAAATTCAGTGCCCACTCCATCACAAGCAGCATGGCCGTTACAGATTTACCGGTAAGTTATAAATGCCTTACATGTATGCATAATGCTTTTACATGGATCAGTGTATATATGCATGCATATGGGGAGTGTGTGTATGAGTTTTATATATGTGCATACACACCTACACACATATTGAAGTATTTGGAGAGGATTCAGCTATCCTATATTCTAGAAATAGAAATTGTGGTAAAGTAAAACACTCCCTGGAACTTGTAAACTTGAAATGTTTCTTTAGTGTTCCGCAGCCTTCTGTAAGAAGGCTGCTTTCGAAAATTCTCTGATATTGTACCATATAATTTATATGTTGCTGTTGTGCTAGGAGGTGACTGACGTCCTTCTTTCTGTGTAAAACTGTTATTCATAGATATTAAGAACAATGAATGCTGACTATTAGATAATAGGCCTGCCTGCAAATATTGCATTTTCTGTGTAACTGTACAATACTGCAAAATATAAATAAACGTACTTGAACTTTACAAATGGGATAACATGGTATGCCATTATCTCATTATAAATTCGATCTTGATTAATCTCTTTATTAAAGTTACCAAACATGGAATATAGAAACGTACATTTAAACTGTACTGTTAAGGAATGCGATGAATAAACTCCTAATTGAATAGTTAATTAGAGCTGGAAATCGTATCATGAAGTTACTAATGACAGTAGCCATTGTAATGTTTCTACTGTCTTGTTAAATTACATAGGTTAGCTCATTATACATATCTCTTTAAGAGGATTCTGTGCTTGTCAGAAATAATCCTTTGCTTCATTCACATGAATAATGCTGTCCTCTTTCACATGGGTAACTTAGGAGAAAAGCTGCTAATTGGACCTGTCTGTAGTCTCTAATTTGTAGAAGTTATGTTCCAAGATTTTCTGTATACGCAATAGATAGACCTTCCTGCAGTACGCACAACAAATCTGTATGTGTGTTTGTTTCCTGTTTAATTTGTAGGAAACTAGGTATTTGTAATCACTGAAGAAATCTGAGTCTTACTTTTCCCACCCTCCAGGTCACCTAGAGAGAGTCCTGAGGAGTTGAAGATGGCTGCAGAGTGATGAAGGTGCTGTGCCGCAGCTACGCGACATGGGAGAATCGCTGTCTTCTGTCTTGAGTTCACAACAGCCATGGCCTTCTGTCCCTTTCCAGCTGCACCTAGGGGCAGCTCACAGGGAAGCATAGCTTGGGTTTTAGGAGAAAACACTTCTCGAACATCTGCTGGCCTTACATTAATGCACACTTTGCCTCTTCAAGAGAGAATGTCTACTTCCCATGGCTTTGCACACTAACAGAGTTCAACTGCCTTGTTGAAGACATTCTGTCTTCATAAATGGAATAGTTAAGAGGACAGGTATATCCACTGGAGTCGCTGTCTTAACTGCTGAAATGAGTAACTTGGCTTTTATTTATTGGGTTATTTGTATTATTAGATTGTAGTATCTTTAAAGAAAGCCAATTCCAAAATATTTATTCTCAATCTGGTGGCAAAAAAGGTGTAAACCACTCATTGTTAAATGAAAATAGAATATAATTATTTGCTGCTCCTCAGACTATTTCTTAGAGGCTTTGACCATCATCCATAACTCTTAATAACACTTAAATATTATAGTTTTATATGCACTGAAATGTAACGTTGTTAGACTGGTATTATATCTTCCTGCAATAAGCAGACACGCGAATTGGTAAATGTGGGGTTTCTTCCTATTGAAATAGGAGGACTTGTTTAAATAGTTTAAATCTTGCCCTCATTTGCAGTGAAATCTAATAATATTTTGCTGTTTATCCACCATCCCAGTGGAGTCATCTTGTCAAATAGATTTCATCAAAAGCCTTAAGTGTCTTCAGGCAGAGGTAATGTATGATTGTCATGTCTAGTTGCAGTAATAGGAAGAAGTTGAATGGGGATTGTTTCATGCTGGTTTTCAAATGCTGTGGCTAAGTTCAGTTAACTTTTCAAACAAATTTAAGTTTATTTCCAAAGAGGAATAGGAGAGAGCATGGATTTTGGTTCAGGTTTTTTTTTTTTTTTTTCCTCTGTAAGCCTCTGGCCAAATATCTTAAGATATATCTTAATGTTTTAAGATAATAATAAACAGAGCTCCTATATTCCTGAAATGGTGTGTTGCCTAGGTCACAGCATCAGACTCCTCTAGTGCTTTTCTTTCGTATGTAAGTTTTTTTTTTTGAAATTGCAGTTTGGTGGCATTTAAGGCCTTTTGTATTGATTGTTGAAACAGTTTGACACAATGGATCTTTATAAATGGTTCCTGTTTATAAATAGGAAGTGGGTTTTTTTGGTAGAAATTTCATAATTGAACACCTTTTCCCCAAATAGGGTGAGGCCCTGGCTACAAAGTAGCAGATGCACATGCTTAACCAAAGAACCGCCTTTCAGTTTCTAGTAACTTCTCTTGCGTTTATTTCAGTTTGATTGATAATGAGTTACACAAAGTACAGGCATCTCTTGCATTTATTGCTGACGATAACACAGTGTTGGAACAAAAATCCTTATCTAGGGATAAAGATATCTGGGATTTGTGTACAAACAGTTTTCAGTAATGTAGATGTTTTGGTCAAGTTGCAAAAGTGCTGATAGATGTGGAAGGCTCCTGTTTTCATGATACTGCATGTATTTTTACATTGTTTCTAAAAATACATTGCGGTGAAAAGTGATCGGAAGGTAATCTGATACTCACTAAGGAAGAAAGTCCTGGCATAGGCTTGCAGTAGCCAGGCTCCTATTAAGACACAAATAGCCTACTCCTCAGATTCTGAAAATCAGCTGCTGCAATTCTACTGGTGAAATGTTACGCTTAAATGGGGGATTTCAGGTATGCTGTTTTTCTACTTGCAAATTTGCAGGTATGTGTTTGGAGGACAGACTCAGGCTTCGTTTCGTGGTTTGACTCGAGTTCATTGAAATACACAAACATCCCACTTACTATTTTAAATTCAGAAAGACCTCCACATCAATTCCAACTAACTGAAGAGGAAGGCTATATTGTTTGAATTAAGTAACTGTCCTGTGTTTTTATTTCCTTGGTTATGGGGCTCATGGAAAATCTTTAATGAAATGCATTTTTATAACTGTTACTGGCTGGAGTAGAGGATGACAAAGAGCCTGAGGCTGTCCCTATGTATTCCTGCAGCATGCTGACCAGCTTGAATGAGACCACTGTGATAGTTGGGAAACTTCTTTGTTATATTACTTTTTTTAGTTCACAGTTTTGCACTGAAATGTTGTGTTCTTATTATAGCTTCTTGCAGACAGCATTTAAAGAAAATTACTGGCAAGAAATACTGATGTTTAATGGATCTCAAGTGTTCCCTTGCTCCTCTTTTCTTACTGGTCAAGACGTTTCTTTTGTCCACCTTTGCTACCCCAGTTATTTCTGAGACTTTCAGATTCCTATGGTACTCAACATAGTCATTTTTGAAAGAGTCATTATAAGGCATTCTTCTGTTTTAAGTTTTCCTTTTCTCCCTCCCGATTCACCCAACCTTCTTTGATCAAAGAAGGGTCTCTGCAGTGAAGATTAAAACTGTATTTCAGACACAGTTACCTTTTGATAATGACAAATCAGTAAAATCAGCTGAAAAAATGTGTTGCTATTTCAAAATCATCCTTTCCCGGTTTGAAGAGAAATAATTTTGTATAGAGAATTCAGATCTGATGTAGTCTTGTTAGTTCACCCTCCTTTGAAACGAGGCTTCATACTGATGCTTCCTTTTTCAAATTCAGCTGAGACTTACCGTGAAGAACCATCCGTAGTACAGTCTTTCTCACTACATTTAGCTGATGGAGCTCATGCTACATGCTGTGCTGTGCCATGCTGGATTGAGGAACCAGTTGTATGGTTCAGCGGTGGTACAGTAACAGTACACTGCCAAAAAGAAAAGAAAAAAAAGAAACAAACCCTCTATAATAGCATATTAGAAAATGAAACAGTCACTGAATTTTGGCATGTTTAAATAAAAAACAACATACAACAAAAGACTACCTTATGAAGAAGCATACCTGGATTATTTAGGGTTTGTCTTTAGTAAGTGTCTAATTGCCAGTAGAAATAGAAGAACTTGTCCTTGCATATTTAACAGCCTTTTCTAAAAGGACAGCCTCTTTAAGAACAGATGAGTTTAAATCAACTTTGTGTTAATGTGAAATTAAAAAAACTGGTTATTTTGACTTCTCATCATTGTAAGCTACCGGTTCCTGGTTGTATTGCTTCATCTGCAAAAGCAGCCAGCAGCATTCAACTATGGCTTTCTTAGAAGAGGCCATCTTTTTCATAATGCTTATAGGCAAGAAATTGATGGCCTTTCGATTTACTGTAAACAGTTATTCTAGGAGCAGGTATTTACTTGTGTTTAGTATGTTTCGTATTCAATTTGAACATAAACAAATTAGATTTCAGAGGGGAATGCTTGTAGTGAACCAAGACAGTGTAGTCTCACAGTGTTGTAAAATACAACTGTGCTGGGTTTTCTCATTCTTTTCTAGCAAATCAGGCTTGCTGCCACTAAGTGTAGTGCCGAAGGGCTAGTGGTGACTGTTTCTTGTGCTGAGTCTTAAGTTAGCCCTTCTTCCCCTTCGTGTAGCTTAGCTCAATGTTGCTGTGCTGTAGCAGCTGTAGCAGAAGTGAATGTGTGCCAGTTTACAGCCCAGCGTATCCTTCAGGTCACTGTAAATACTGGCTTGTTGAATACATAAAGCCACAGGCTGCAATGGGCGAGAATCTGGCAGACGTTCATTTTGCCAGCCTCACTACAATATGGTGATTTTCAACACAGATGCACCGCGACCAGTTGGGAGCAATAATAACTTATTTTGAGACTGCTTAACATTATAGTCATACATACAATATACATTTTTCAGAAATTAAGTTGATACCCACGTATCTAATAACGGAGACAGCAGTCAGCTATTTCTGTGCGTAATGGTATGTATTTGCACGTCATCTAGGGTGCGTTTAGGCTTTCCTGATTTCAAGGACCACGTGGCTTCTCTTCAAGGCTTTGGGAGGAAATTATGTATATCTTGTCAGTGTTTATTGGATTAGGAATTCCATAATCTGTTTAATTAAATAAAATGAGAAAAAAGCATTGTGTAGGGAAAACTGGATGCTGTCTCCAGTATTATACGTTGTGGATATCATTTGAATAGGTGTATGGCTGCAATGTCAAAACATTTTTTCTCAGAAAACCTGAAAGCACAAAACTGGATAAATTTTTTTCCCCAGTAAAAGCAGCAGCAGAATTGCTATGCTGCTAATCCCTGGTACTGGTGACAGAATACTGCAGTGTGCTGCCTTTCCTATGGACCTGATACAGTAAGCATGGGAAAATACCATTATTCTACTGAGACTCTATAGCTTTGCATCAAGTGGTAGAAGATGCTCCCACAACTGCCTTTAACATTGTGTTTATATTATAATGGTTGAAGTTTGTCACTGCATATAGTGCCACCTTTATGGATACTATCTCTGGAAATGGCTACTGCTTCCTTCCGAAGGTGCTGAAAGCTGTTGGGACTGCAGTTAGTATTCATTATATTTAGTACTTCAGGTGGTATTCTTCTAGAGATGCAGTTGCTTGCAGTTTTACAAGTGAAAATTGATTTTCCAATTAAACAATCTTTACTGAGTGACAGTTGGTATTTCTTAAATCCATGGATGCATCATCTTTACAAACTACATTGGCTTGTATTTCAAAGGGTTTCTTATTATTTTTATTATTTCTTACACTTTCTGGTAAAGCATACTTTGGCAATTTCCTTCTTGTTTCTATTTCTACAAAACTAGAATTGCCTAAAACACTTAAGAAACCTTAGGGAGGCTTGATCTTTAACCTGATACTGTTTGTCACTTTTAGTAAAATACCTTAATGTTTTACTGTAAAATTCTCCGAAATTGCTTATAAATGATAAAACTGCAAATAAAAAAATAAAAATTGCAATGTGGAAAATGAACTTGATATTTTGAAACCAGAAACAATGCCAGAAGTGATGAGCATATTCAGGGATTCAGTGTTGGGTTTGTAAATATGTATGTTGATATGCAGTATTATATAAATATAAACAGCGTCTCTTCTATTAAGGCTTCAGCTGAAATTTTGTCCTATACTACTTTTTTTTAAAAGATAGAAAAGGACAAAATACTGCTTGTATATAGTGAAAACAAGCAGCATTTTCTAGAATTAATGTTTACTGGATAAAGGTTGGGGAAAAGCCAAGCAAATACTGGTAGGGTAACTAGAACTGTGTTGTTGTAGTTAATAGAAAGCTGGGAAAAGCTGTTCTTCCATCTAGTAATACATTGCTAAGAGATTACTGTTCCTGGAAGTATTTGCACATATCTACTAAAGAGCTGCCAAAATTAATAGGTCATGAAATATGTCTTTAGTTCCCCAGTCTCTTAACCCTGTCTGTATCTGACTTAGTAGATGAGACTGTTTCTTCATCCTCTTTTGGGATGTATTCCAGGACCTGAAGGGCATGCTTTGAATGTCCATACTGAAATAGTATGTCCAATTCAGGAAGGAATTACTAACTGGCAAGTAAATGCGTCCTTAATGTGCTCTGCGTATGGATGGACTTGGACAAACGTAATTCATGTTGCATTGAATTAGAGATTATTCGTTGGCTATAACACCATGTGGCAATACCAGAGCTAGGTTTGAGTTAGAAGCAGGGCATATTCGCTTGCTGCAGGATGCATTTGCAAGCTAATAAAGGCAGAGTGAGTGCTCTAGAATCCATGTATATATCTGAAGAATTTTCAGCATTGATGGTTTTAAAGCAAAAATGCTGATTTCTTTTCTTAGCCTCACTTTTTGCCACTAGACTACATCATTGGATGCCAAGAAGACCTAAATTCAAGGTGACTTTTCATGGTACTTGTGTAGATTAAGAGCAGGAGACATCACAGAGCTATAAAGTAGCCACGGAACAGAAGTTCGTTAAGCTTAAGAACTGACATCCAGGCTATGAAGTTGGAAAAACAAAATCCAAATTTTTGGGCCCCTTTCTGCCATTGTCAGCCCAAACCTGAAGCATTTCCAAGAAGTATCAGTAACAACTGTTTTTGTGGTGTTTATAACTTACTGGCTGTGTAGATCAGTGTTTTAAGTTTCCCTCTTCTGTCATCAGTATATTCTGCAAGCATTCAATTTGTTCAGTTACCTTTAAAAACAATTTTTCTATGCTTCAGTGATGGCTAGAAACCAACTTTTTAAACTAATAGTTTGGTGTTTACCTATATATATTTATAAAGTAGTGTTTGATGTTTTGGTCAGAAGACTAGGGAAGCGGGTGGTTTTTTTCCCCTTTGGTAAATTTGACCAAACCAAATCCAAAGAAACTTCTGATGCTGAGTCTTAAGACTGGCTAGACCCTACTCAAAACTAACAGCGGATCTTTTGCATTACAGAGCGCGGGTTGTTCTAAAGCGTGCATTCCTACCCAGAACCTGTGGGGATTTGGAGCAATAACTTCTGTTGTCTGTTGACACAAATTTTATCTGTAAATGTACATGTGATACATCTTCAGAATGGAACTATGTTCAAAAGTAACGTTGCCATAATTGGTTTTGGTACAGTACCTGGTTTTGCATGTATAATACTGAAAATGTAACCCCTGTGTCCATCCATGGCAGAACAAAATGTGTGAGTTAAGACTGAGAAGTATTCATGTAGACTGCAGAGGTATTTAAATAATTTTGATTGTACGCACTAGTCCTCTTCCTAATAAAAACGTTTTTTTGTAGCAGGTTTAAGAAGCTTTTAACTTAATATTGTATTCACACTGCAGTCCTTTGTAAGCACAGAATGGTTAATATATTTTGAAATAAAATGCTGTTAATGTAAAGATAACTGAGTTTGGTTTGAACGATGGGATCTTTGGAATGAGCCACAAAGGCAGAAGAAGTTAATCTGGTGAAATAACAGGTTTGCTGGAGACAAAGTGCAAATATGGTAGTGGACCTGCAGTCCCTGTGTATAACTTATTTCAAAGAGAGAAGCCATACTTCTCATTATTTCTTCACCCTTTCAATGTGGTAATGAAGTACGTGTGCCTCAGCAGTAACTATGGCTCAGCTGACATCTGGCAACTTGCTGTACTGCCTGCAGTAACACAACCATGTGGCCAGACCCTACAAAAGCTTACATTTGGCAGCCGTAGGTAATTCAGGTTCCTGCTGTTGTGGCTTCCTCTCTGAAATGGAAATGGTTGTTTAGCATCTTAAGCATAATTTTAGATCATTCTAATGACTATAAAGCAGAAGTGATCAAACGCTCCCTGCATGACTGCTCGCACCTTTTAAAGAGGGATGTGGCTGATGTTCCACCTCTCATCCCTCGCACTATTCTGTGACCAGACTCATCACCTTGAACTAATTCATATAGCACGGTCAATCTTAGCCAATATCTCTTTAGTTCTCTGAAGGGATCAAACCTTGTCTAGTTTAGTGCTTACAGGGTGGGGGTTTTTTTAGCAATTGATGCTAGTAATGTAATAATGATATTTTTTTTTAACAAAAATTGGGACAGATTTTCCAAGATGCTCAGAATTTCTCTTAAGTTGGAACCAACACAAATGCATCTGTAATCAGGCAGCCCAAAGCACATACAATTCTGTGAGAACTCCTTAACTCTCATTTGTTTTTTCATTTTGGTGGTTATAATGTGCAGATACTTATTTTCTCTTAGGTCAAACAACTGTAGTTCTGTTCAGCACCCATAGCAACTTTATAGCGATGTAGCACCAGTGAAACAGCCTATTTGCTCAGTCTCAACTGTTCCTTCAAAGTCATTCAGGAGGTGCATGCCTGATATCGTTCATTAATATTTTGGGGTGGGAGACTAGAGAATATGAAAATTATCAGGCAGATATAGGCAAAAAAATGTGTTGAAAGACATACGTTGCCGATGTATTTTGAGCGTCACCAGAGATAAAATTTAAAAACTAATTGTTTCATTGTAAGAAGCCATCATCACTTCATCACTGCCAAACTACAAATCTATTCTTTGGAGAATTCAATTGGCTTGTTAATCTACACAAATATTTTCTAGTACAGTATCTTACAAGGCAGTAGATTCCCTTAGAGATTAATTTCTTTCTCATGCTGATGCCCCTCCCCAGTTATGCTTGCTGCAATTTGTTTAGCATTTAAAAAAATTGCTGGGGAAGGGGTGGTAAAAGCCCCTCCATCAGATCGTTTCAGCTGTTAGCATTTAGTTAAAATGTGAGAAAAAAATCTGTGGCAAGTAGCTGGCTGCTACTTGCAAGATAACCTGTTGGTCTTTTGGGACTGGTGGGAATGAAACTGGAAGAGTAGACTTCACCTTATTGCATTTTTTTTCATCCAGTCTAAAATAATTATTGTATGTATTATAAATTGGAACCAAATTTTATATTAGGTTGGTTTCTAATTATTTTTCAGGGTGAGCAGTGACATGTGAATTTCCTCTCTTGTTTAGTGAGGCCAAAGCAAACGACTGCTGTACTAAATGCCATGTCTGCCTATATCAAAATACCCTCGCTTGTGTGTGCGTGGATGTTTATGTGTAGGTATGTTCAAAGCATGTAGTTCGGTTGCATTTATTTTGAGTAGATTGATGATGGTAAGAAATAGTTTTATCCAGCTTCAGGTCTGGACATTTGGCTGTGAAGATGTGTGCTTGGAGTATCTTCTTAGACACAGCCAGTGCCTTACACTTGAAAAATCAGATTGAAACTTTGATTGAACATGAGTAAATTTTCCAAAGGTTCCTTCCAACGGTTTTTATTCTTACTGCTTCAGAAGACTGTAGCGATACACTTAAGCTTGGCTTTTTAGTTCAACAGCACTGAAAAGTAGTAGCTGGTAAGGTGATTTTTGTTTTTCAATCCCACGAACAGTAAAATCCCTGTTCACAAGGCAATTGCAGTCTTTTGGCTTTACCACTCATAAAAGTAGCAACTGGCATTTTGAGAAAAAGTACCCTGGACGTTCAAGTACATCTAGTTGACATACATCCAAACACACAACGAGTGATAACACTGGGATGGTATCTCATGCTGCCATATAAAATTTCCTGCGTTCTTGACTGAAGGGTGTTTTAAGTCCTTTGACATAGCTTTGTATCAAACAATAGCTTTTTTTCTATCGTTCAAAATCAGGAACTACTGCATATGCTAATTACTTTTCACAAGGAAGTTCATGTTTCACATCATAGCAAGTAGTTACTTTTATTTTTTTTTTTCCTTGATAAGAGGTAATCTTTGAAATTACAGTATTAATGCTGCCATCATTTGTGCTGTGATGGGCCCTGATGACTTCTTTGAGGATCTAGTTCCGCTTTTCTGAAATTCTGAGCATGCGCAGACATGAACGTTTTGATCAAGTTGGTGGATGCAAGATGGTTGCAAGGAACGTACCAGAAACGTGTTTAGCGGGTGCGTGATGGTATGAAACAGCTAATTCATGGTTCTGCTCAACTGAAAGAGGGAGTGTGTTTCTGGAAGTTGCAACCTGCCATGAGGTTACTGGTTTGGTGGCTGCAGGGGAGTGCTAGGGGAGTGCATAGCCCCTCGTAGGGCTGAACTGTCTCCAGCAAACAAAGCCCCAGCTGTTCTCGGTCTTCCAGAGCTCCGTCTTGTGATGTTGCATGCGTTTCTGCTGCCTTAGCACAGAAAAACAGGATGGCAGCCGTGAAGCAAAGCGATAATACGATTTTTATGTTTCCCAAACTCCCTTACTGGTCTCTTGGGCTCCTTATTTTATGTTCTTAATTTCTGCTGTGTTCCCTAGTGCTAAGACTAGAATAAGCCTGAGCATAGGTGTGTAGGGTAGGAGCACAGCACCAAAGGGGAGTGGGAACGCGAGTGGTGCCGAGACCAGGCTGTGTATGTGGAAATGCCCGGAAGCAGCAAGTTATTGAAAGCTGCTTATGGAGATGTTGCCCTCGCTGTCACCCCATGCAAAACTGTGTGACCACATGCAGTGGAGCTGATGGTCTGCTGGCAGGGACACACTGCACTAGTCCCCTGTGCAATACACAACCGAAATGAAGGACACTAGACTTCTACGCTTTCTACACTGTTCTTTGTGTTGTTGTAATAGCTATAAAAATCTCCATCCATTCCCTCAGCTAGTTCCTTCTCTCTACCCTACAACTGTTCTAAGAAACACGGAAGGTACTTGGAAGGCATGCAGGTGACAGCTGAGGTCGCAGTAGGTACCAGCAGCTGCGCAGGGTGGGTCTTGTTTATTTGCTTGTAGACTTAGAACAGTGAACACGCATTCTTGGTTCACAGGTGGAATCAAATCCTTATGGCCTAGATAAGTAAAACAGGCTCTGTGCTTTGCTTTTGCCTTTCTTACCAGGATCTAATCTTTTTTATTAATAAAAAGTTTTAAAAATTATCTTGGCCAAATACCTGCTTTTATTCACTTAAGACAAACAGCAGAGAAAAGACGTGATAAAACTTCAAGAACCTTTGCGGCTTTTGTAGTATCTTTCAGCAGAAGTTGTCTGACAAGTTTTAGGGAAACTCACACGTAATCTTGGCTGGCCTTGGTTAAGGCTGCCTTTTTTTCTTTTAATGGGAGAAAAAAAGGTGTAATTAAAATCCTTTGCCTGACCCTGCTGAGCACATCCTTTTTAAAGTGCTGCTGTTGCTGACTGCTCAGTGTGATTGCTCTAAGAACTGGAGAGAGGTTGGGTTGCAAGTTTTGCATCTTTGTCTCAGTTTTCTGAAGACAAAAATTTCCTTGTCAGGGTTGTGAATGCAATTGGGCTTGTTTAGAAAAGGCATACTTCGGTGACTTTGGCTTGTTTGAATTTAAGCAGTTTCTTGGGACATTTGCCCTTATGCTGGTCAGCTAAACTTGCTGCCCTCGGTCTGTGATTATGGAGTGAAAAGCTAAGAGCATTTGATATGGAGATTTGGAAATTAACAAGTAACTAATGGTACAAACAGGTTAATGATTGCCAGATTAACAAGAAGCACTGTAGCAAAGAAGTATTTCCATATAATTCTATTCTACCTCTGTTTTACCAACTGACCTGTTATAATTTAAGTAATTAAACTTTTATAAGCGGCCACAGTTCATGAGTTATAATGATATATATGCATATAATTGCTATTTAAGGGAGATTTTATCCAGGTAGGTTTATCAAACTAAGGGGATTTTCAAGACAAGACCTGCCGTCTGTAGCTTTAGAACTGAAAGTAATGACGGCGAAGTTAGGAGATGGCAGCCCTGCCAGCTGGAACCATCCCGAGGATTTTGGCATTGGACTGACGATGGACGGGAAGGTGTTCTACGCTAAGTGTCAAGGTAACACGTGTCCAGTGAGTGTCAAGACACAGCAAATCCTGAACTGTCCACCTAGAGTTTACAAGTCTGTGGATCTCCAAATAGAGGACAAAAGAGTTGAATTATATTGTTTGATAGTTAAAGGTAACTTTGTAATTTTATATGTGCTGGTTGGGAATTTGCTGCAGTATTTTGTGATAATGGGGATATTGGTCTTGCAGTGAGAACAGTATGATTCTCCAAGGGGACAATGTGGGCTTCTGGTTTAAGATTTTGCTTAAATGTGATGTGTTTCAAAACAATAGTCCGTACAATTCAGAAAGGGAATCTAGATCTGATTTTTATCAAAGGAAATGGTTGCTTAGATCCCTGTCGAAGAAAGATCCTGAAAAAATAATCTTTCCCTGAGGTGTTCTGGAACACTTCTTGGTCAAGGCAGTTCAGTTCTACTCCTTTCAATTCAACCAGGTAAAAATCACAACTTTTCAGATGTCCGAGTAAAAGCCTATAGCCAGTATATTGCCCCATCAGGAGGCAGCAACGTCAGATTTTCTTTAGACAGACTTTTTTTTTTTTTTTCCATTAAGTTAATCTACAGAATTTTTTGAAGAAATTCTGTTCTGTGAAGAGCAAATCTGCTGGCTTTCATCAAATGCTGTTTTTGCTCTAGACTTTCAAGAACTGAATGGCAGGGAAATTGAAAAGCTTACACACTGGGAATGTCAAATATTTTCTTGTATACTTCTCAGTGGTCTGTAACTGACATATAACAAGTTATTTCTTTGCTTTATGAAACACAGTTAGTAGATAGTTGTAGCTAGACTGTCATTGCTATACTATTGCAACCGTTCTAGCAGTGGTTAGTCTACTCGTTATTTTTTGATAGATCCTGAGAAATCATAAGCTGTTTGTACACTGTAAAGCAAATTTCTCTGTGGAGATTTAAACTATTAAAGCTATTTTTGTCTCAAGAATGAAATAAATTTGGTTTTCTCTTTAGAGTATTGCAAATTGATGAAGCCCTGTATCTTTTCCTAGCCATATTTATCAGAGAAAGTGTCAACCTTATGCCTAAATGTTCCTAATAAAGCTGCAGAGATTGCAATTAATGTGGACTCGTTGCCTGCCATCACCACTGGTTTACAAGCATTAAACAGCTTGCCTTCAAAGCACTGCCACTCTGTTATGATGGCAAACGATAGTCCTGTGGTGACAAAAACTTCCAATAAACTTAATTTTCTGGTCAGAGTGAACTACCTTGCGCTGGTAGTTATTAAGTAGCTAAACAAAAATTTCTCAGTATGAAAACATCAGATTTTCCTGTGCAATTTCAAATGTCGTTCATCTCTTTATCTCTCAGGAATAAATATTTGAAGAAAATGATTGAGGTTAACTTCTCTTAGCTGGGAAAAATCTACTATATCCATGGCCGTAGAGCAAAGCCACTTGCTGCTTCCTAGATACAGCAGCTTATTTCTACAGTTATGTCCTGTCTTTTAAAGTAGAAGTGCTCTGAATGTTCATACAAATGAAATAAAATATGAAAAATAATTATTTGGCTAAACTGAAATGATCCTTTGATAAAGTGGATTCCTTTTTTCAGGGCAGTCGTACACATGACAGGTCTTGCCTAAGGAAATACTTCCATTTTGATTGATTAGATGTGAAGAATTTTCTTGACCTGGTAGACTCCTGTGAAAGCTGACAAATGCCGTGTCAAAATAACATCAGGATTAAAAAACTGGTAACGTGAAAACTAGATGGATTATAAACTAGTCAAGTAACTGTAGAAACCATAAATGAGAATACTTGTTCCAGAAAGTCTTGCACTAGGTTCCTGTGAAAAACTGTTCTTGGTCTATCACAATGTTGTTGATTTATATAAAGATAGGAAGAAAAATTCAAATTATTTGAAGGTTAAATGTAATAACTCAGCATTTGCAATGGTAGGTAGAAATTCCTTCTGAGAAATCTTGGTTACTTGTCAAACTGGTCTCATTTTAACAATGTATATGTTAATAAAGGCAAATGCAAGGTGATACATTCAGAATTATACCTCTGTTATGAGAATTATATTTTGGAAGCCAGTGCCTCCTTAAAGCAGATTTAAAAATCAAAGGGTCCTCGTTTCCAGTAGGAAAAAAAAGTCAGTATCAGGTGGCTGGAAGTTGATTCTAAATAAATTTGGCATAGAGTTAAGGCACGTGTTTGAACACTAATTAACCAATGGAAAAATCTCAGTGATGAAGGTATTAATCATCCTTGAGGGTTTAAAATGGTTCATTACACTGGATAGGACAACAGTTTCTGAATGAAAAAACCCTATGGCCTCTGTTGTGTAGGATGGAAAATAGGGGCTAGCCCAATCCCTGCGTCACAAAATTCTGTGAATGCTTAAAATACGGAATGTTTAATTCAGTTAAATCCCTTCGTGTACTTCAAGCATCTGTAGTTGTCTGCAAAGATAAGCAAGGCCTGCTGTCTTGGCAGCTGCAAAATCAGCACTTGAAATTTCATGATAGCTCCTTGCATTCTACTGATCTTTGTCCTTTAATGTATCTTTTTATTGTGACACAAAACTGGTGGTTGCAAAACAGCATTTTACTGGGGGTTTAGGGTTGGAAATGGGTTCATGAGTCATGCTGAAGCCAGATAGATTTTTCAGCTCTGTGTGGTTTTACTTTGATGTTAGCTTGTTGACTTTTATGTTTTCTAAATAAGTATCTGTGATGTCAAGTGAAAAAACATTCTGCTTTTTTGTTGTTTGTTTTTTTGTTTTGTTTTGTTTATTTTTTTCTTAAAAAGATGATGCCTTGTCTTGGTCTCTTTTAACAGTAACGTTTGTTTTGTGGTGCTTGGTGCTAGAAAATGCTGTCAACTTTTCTGGCTTGCTTAGGTGCTTCTTCATTTTCTTCCAGAGTCAGTACTTTTCCTGGAATTACATGCCATGTCCACCTATCCTCCAAGTATTAATTGCTCTTAGGTGAAGCAGCAATCTAATCCACAGCGCTCTAGGGTGTGCAAGAATGGCCTTGTAGCTTTGCTGAGTTGATAAAACTATAGGAAAGTCCCACTGGCACTGACTGACACTTATTCTTGGCTTTCTTTTTTTCCCCCAGTGAAATCCAGTTCAGAAGAGCAACTGGGTAAACTTGCTGGCTGCAGCCCCTTTATCATGCTTAAGCGATACTGAGGCATTGGTGCTGGCTTGGTAAGGAGACTGCTCATGACTAATTGTTGTCTTTAAAACAGTTTTTCCTCGCATAATCCAGACGTTTTATTAAAAAAAAAAAAAAGTGGAACATTTTTGCTGATGCACAGAGTCCGTCATGGAAACAGATGGGATATTCCTACTGCCCGACAGTTCTTTTTCTTTTACTTCTTTCCAGATGAGGATGTTCGGGTAATTTGTGAACAGCTCAGCCCACTGAGAAGTAGGAGACTGTTGATAACTGTTGGTTATTCACAGGTACAATGAGGTAGTGGGAAATTCTGGGTAGGACGAACAGTGTTGATAAACTTTCACTACAAACAGCGGGAGCTTAATCGGATGCTTCAGTGGCATCAGAGTTAAACCAACGTACTGAGTAACTCTGACAAATCCCACCCTGCGGGCTTTGTGTCGGAGAGGGGGAAGCCAGCAGCCCAGTGGTACAAGGAACCGGGGGTTTTGTTTCCCTGTGTGCTCTGCCTGCGTACGGGATACATCTCGTGTCTGCCACATCCACGCACGCCTGCTGCCACCAGAGCTGCTTCATCCGGGAGGGGCTCCGGCACGTTACCTCTGCAGCAGGTGATGTGGGTCTGCGTGAGACGGCGCTGAGCGACCTGGGTAGGTGGTTGTTACGGGGGTGAGGGACCCCCTTTGGTGGAACTGCCTGAAGCCTCCCCTCTTGCCGCCAGCCACCTCCACGTCCCTAGATGGTGTGTGCCATCCCCTCGAGACGTGTGGCAGGGAACACACGCTTCTCCTGCCCTCCCTGCCCTCCGGGGCCGCAGCTGGAGCTCACGGGGGTTAATTATCTTTTGGGGTTTGTTCATCTTTTCCTTTCCAGGCAACCCTGGGCTTTTGTGTGCCAACAGGTCTAAAATACTGACCAGCAAGGGAAGCTGTTTTTTGTGTGTTGATACACATTCATGCACAGACACAGAATGGAGGCACAGGCTAAAGATCAGATCTGGAAAGGGAATTTGGATTTATATGCCCAGTAACACAATTGTTACAATGAATTTTTGAGTTCATTTTAACCCTTGAGGCAGCTAATGTTTGTATGATTACTGTTTTTATTACTGTGTTCCCCAAAACTGGATGAGCCTAGAAGCCCGTAGGCTTGGCAGAGCTGAGCAGCTCGGTAACAGACGTGAACCTGAGCCCTCCCAAACCTGTAACCAAGTGTTGTTCCTCTGCTTCTCTTAGGTGCACATACTCTCAGTGGACCTACTCTGCATGTCTGAATTTGGGCTTTTGGCCCAACAGACAAGTGACTGCTATGGTATTGTAAAGCATGGCCAATATCAGCATTATATATGGGATTTTTTTCCTTTGTAAATTAGCCTGGCGTCTTAAATATTCATCGGGGATGCAAGTTCAGCTTAGTCATCTTCCTCAGAGCAGCCTGTGTGGAAGAGGATTCTAATTCCTTGCTGCTGCTCAGGTACTGACTTCATATGAAATAAGTGAACTTATTTTTATATCTAGGCTAGAGCCTGCTGCTCACTCTGATTTAATTGCTATTTAAATATTCAGTGTGCAACAGCACAGCTCCCGCTGAGAAAGGAAACTGCCTTCCCAGATCTAGATGGAGGAAAGTGAGGAGGAAGGAGTAATGTTTTAGTCTTTTAGGCAGAAAATAGTAATGAATCCTTTCAGGCAGGTGTTCAGACAGTTGGGTAAAAAGGGGATGGATGGACCCTTCTTCATTATGGCTGCTTGATAAGAAGAGTTATTCCCTGCTGTTCTCCATCAGAAACATGCTTTTAGGAGGTCCCAAACTTTTAGTCTTAAGCCAAAAGGTGTTGCCCAAATGGTGCCAAGCAAAATTGCTTAAGCACCAGTGAAAAATGGATGCCAAACACATCTTTGCCATGACTGTCTAGTACACAGTGCTCAGAGCACGTCTGTCCTTGTTGGAAGAGAATGGGAAAAAAAACGACCAAACCCAAGGGTATGATTCTGAATTCGGGAGGAGTTATTCATTTAACTTGCCATTTCCAGAACATCTGCTTGGTGGGTTCTTGAATGAGTTAGAACTTCATGAAAACCAAACATTGCTCTTCAAATAATAGCCATTTCTCAAAAAAAGCAGTGGCATCATGGCATTGGCTGTGTAGCACACCCCATTTTCAGCAGTAGATCTGTTTTCATGGAAGAGTGAACCATCGTAAAGTGGGCTGAGACTGCACAGTTAAAAATGAAATTTCTAATGAAGATCTGCTTGGCAGCTTACGTAACAGAAATTTGCCAAGACCTTCGTGTTTGGTGGGTTCTGATGTTGCTGTTTGCAGATGTGCTGATGACCACATGCTTTCCAGGAGCTGCAGTTCCTTAGGAAAGATGGTCATCGTGCAAAGAATCTGATGTTTCAAAATTAAGTTTTGATTAAAACAGGAAGTGAAACAATAGGAAAACAGTGCAAAATGAAAATGCAAAGTACCAATGCCAGGGAGTTCTGCTGTGTATTACTGTGGTGGCTGTTGACTGTGGGAGAGACATTCAGCATACAGTTTTATACTTAAATGACAGTCTAAAGCAGACTCTGAAGAAAGAGATTTCAAGACTCTGTGTTTGCTTTACTCCACCCTGATTATTTTGACCTAGACTAATACTGTGTGGTCAGGTAAAGAACGTTCAACTATGCTAGTCTGGAATGCAGTGAGCAGTAAAGGAGGAATATCTACGTATTATGAACTAACAAATTCATTCAAAAATACCTTCCTTTTCAGACCAATCTGGAACAGTAGCTAAGATAGGCACGTACACAAACTGTTAAAAAAAATAATTATTAGAAATTAGATATGAATAGTTGTGTGTGTTAGGTGGAGCTACTTGTAAGAAGATTGTAGGCACAGTGTATGATTAGTGCAATGGTTGATATGAAAGAGTGTAATATGACTGATAATAGAAATGTGTATTTGGAAAATATGCAGAGGCTTCAGTAAGTAAAAACAGATATAAGTGATGTCGTAAGAATTCTCTTAAGGCTGGTATTTAACATGCATACTTCTTACTGGCAATCAGTATTGTCATGTTCCGATAACGTTAACTAAGGTCACCTAAGTTTGCACTTGTGGTATATTTTCCTCATTAACAGAACAGAGCTCCTGAGGAAACCAAAAATGCTCAGAAAGTTTGCTGATGATACAAAAAGGGGAGGAGTGGCTGATAGCAAGCTGTACTGTCACTCAGCCAGACCTGGGCAGGCTGGAGAGCTGGCTGGGGAGGAACCTGATGAAGTTCAACAAAGGCAAGTGCAGGGTCCTGCCCCTGGGGAGGAACAACCCCACGCACCAGCACAGGCCGGGGCTGACCGGCTGGAAGGCAGCTCTGCGGAGAAGGACCTGGGAGTGCTGGAGGACAGCAAGGTGCCCATGAGCCAGCAGGGTGCTCCTGGCGCCAAGGCGGCCAATGGGATCCTGGGGGGCATTAGGAGGAGGGTGGCCAGCAGCTGGAGGGAGGTTATCTTCCCCCTTTCCTCTGCCCTGGTGAGGCCACATCTGGGGTGCTGTGTCCAGTTCTGGGCTCCCCAGTTCCAGAGGGACAGGGAACTGCTGGAGAGGGTCCAGTGGAGGGCCATGCAGGTGATGAGGGGGGTGGAGCATCTCCCTGATGAGGAAAGGCTGAGAGAGCTGGGCCTGTTTAGCCTGGAGAAGAGAAGACCGAGAGGGGATCTTATCGATGCCTACAAATGTCTTAATGGTGAGTGCCAAGAGGATGGGGCCAGGCTCTCCTCAGTGGTGCCCAGTGACAGGACAAGGGGCAACGGGCACAAATGGAAACACAAGAAGTTCCTTCTGAATATAAAGAAGAACTTATTTTCCTTTAGGGTGACAGAGCACTGGCACAGGCTGCCCAGAGAGGTTGTGGAGACTCCTTCTGTGGGTGCATTCAAAACCTGCCTGGGCATGACTCAGTGCAACCCACTCTGCATGAGCCTGCTGTCACAGTGGGTTGGACTAGATCAGAGGTCCTCAAACTACGGCCCGCGGGCTGGATACGGCCCCCCAGGGCCCTCAATCCGGCCCCGGTATTTACAGAACCCCCCGCCGGGGGTTGGGGGGGGGAAACCAAGCAGCCGCAGATGGCTGCCTGCCACTGCATCCGCGCACCGGCCCCCTGGTTAAACAGTTTGAGGACCCCTGGACTAGATGATTTCTAGAGGTCCTTTCCAATCCTGACCATCTGTGATTATCTTGGAAGTGAAAAGCACTAGGTCAGCAAAGCGACAGATAGGCTTTGAACTTCGTTCACAGAAGTATTGTTGCAGAAAGGCACTGCAAAGGATCCTCTCCTTAGCTTACAAATAGGTGATTTTCCAGGGGGGTAGGGGAAGGTGATTTGAAAATACCGGTTGTTGTAGTAGTTTACCAAGCTAGGAGTTTCCAAGTCTACTAAATGTGGTGCCGAGGGTTGAGGTGGACTGAAAAACACTATGTCTATGTGGCTGGGTTCGGACAAAATGCCAAAATGGCCTTTATTGTTTATACAAATTGCTTATATATCTTAGACAGTACGTGTCAGACCCTGACAGGTTTCTGTGTTCTTCTTCTTGCTTGCTGTTTGCTGTTGCTGTAGGTGCCCGCATGCTGCGGTTCTAAGTTCCAGTTCTCCACGCCCTGTTTACATACCTGACAGTTTGTGGCTGTCTTAAAGGTACACGACTAAGTCTTTGAAGTCAACTAACTTGTCTGCAGACCCCAACAACTATATATTTAACATAAACTTGTCTGCAGACCTGCTGCAGACCCCAACAACTATATATTTGCCACACTTCTTTAATCCAAAATCTTTCATAGAATAGACGCTTAGCTGTGAACTTAGAAAATGAATATATTTCCTTTTGGTTCAGGAGAAGTGTGGTTTGCAAAACTTGTGTCTCTGTATCATTAGAACAAAGAGTGACTACCAGGGAAAAGATCCTGACTTGAAGTTAGTTTATATAATTACTCGCTGTGGTGTGATAAACTGTATAATCTTTCTAGTGTGTACTCTAAATACCTTGGGAGTGATATGTTGTATTTGCATATCCTACAGTTTTATCTCATTGACACTTGATAAATAATAATAATCTGGTGATCTTCAGCATCAGCAAATAGTTCCATCCTGGGAACAGCTGAGTATCCTATAATCTGGTGCAATTACTGGCTAACTCTGAAGCCGACAGTATTGGAGAAACTGCTACTTCCACTGAATTATTTCAGAATTTAGTATGCAGTGCTGTCAACAGGCTTACTGTTGTAAAGTAAGGCTGTTAGTTCTTGGGGAAAGTATCTCTATTGATTTGCTTTGTCTTAGCAGGAATTTGGAATACTGTTGCCTGATGCATAATTAACACCTGAAACTAAAGGTCACTTGAATGCTTCAGCATTTAACAGATAATGCTGCCATGTATTTGAGTCCTTTTTATTTTGTCTTAATAAAGTATTTTTAAAATCTAAACTATGGCTTTCACATATATAATGAAGCTGGCAGCTCTTCAGTGTACTCTTTTACAATTTATCATATAGGCACATATATTCCCTTGGTGGCTGAACATTTCTACCCCAAGTGGTATGTTTTCCATAGAAAATGTGACATTGCTGCCAGTTTCATTCTTATGTCTGTCAAAGAAAGGGTACTTGAAGTTTTCATTGGATTTTCAGGCATGGCTATAATTTTTACTGTTCTGTTTTATACTGTCTGTCTTGTCTTTGACCAAAAGAAAGGAAGAGATGCAAAGCAGAGAAGACATGAACTGCTTGGTAGGTGATTTTGAAACTGTTTTAGCATAGTGTTCTATCTGGTTATCTTTGGAGAACATCCCAAGGAAACAAGTTAGGAATCCAGAGAGGAAAATAAGTCAGAGCAAGACTGATGTGATTTAGTTGGATTTATAACATGAAAATATGAAAGACAACATTGACTACGTGTTTATATGTATGCTTGAAGAAAGATCCACTTGAGACAAGGAAGAGTGCTCTTCAAGCATTACTTTTCCTAACCCTGAGCAGAGTCCTAGCCTATTCTTGAGCCTAGCAGTGGAGGAGAACTTCTTGTGCAGGTAGGTAGTGTGGTCCTTCTCTGCTTTAGACACAGGTTATACAAATTTCTGCTTTCATCTCTAACAATTAACTTAAGCAGTAGAGAAATGCTGTAGCTACAGACACCCCAGCCTTTTTGATGGTGGAGTTCTAGGTGGAGGGCATGGATAAGAGATATTTGCCTTTTTCCTCAGCCTCTGACTCCAGTTAACATGGAGTTGTCCGACAGTCGCACTGTTGAGGCCAAGCGATCAGGCTTGGGAATGAGTTACAACATCTCTGCATGTCTCCATGTGTGCTCTTAGCCCAGGGCAAATGCAAGGAAAGTCGATTTAATAAAGGCTGGTTCAGCAGAGCTGCCTTACCTGGCATTTTCCCTGGTATTAGAGGATTCCTATCAGCTATTTTTAGTGCTCACAGGACCCATGGTAACTTGGTTGCACATCTGAGCCCTAAGGTGTCACCTCTGGAAAAGAGAGGGGAAAAATAATTTTGCATGCGTAGCAAAGCACAGAAATAAAATGTTTTATACTGTAACTTTGAAATATAATTTCTGCTTTAACAGGAATGAAGGGGTAAAGTTAAGTAACCACTGGATTTAGTTTGTAATAGTTAGATTTTAAAAGTGTAAAAGTTTAAAGATACTGACTTTTCTAAGTACTGCTTGCAATGTTCCCCGTGAAGTATAAATGATGTTATTTGGAGACTGTGTGGTATGCCATGTGAGAGTTGACTTGGGAGCTGCTAACATATATCCTTCCTGTATGATAATATTGAGGTCTCAGGAAAGATAGAATTCAGCCTGTACTTCAGCAAAGGGGTGTTCTGAGGTGCAAGAGAAAGGGGAACTCAACTGAATTGCATGTTAATTTGTCTTGGTTTCCTCTTGACTTATAATACTGCTGCAGAGGTCTAAGGATGACAGAGATCAGGTGGGGGTTTTTTGCAGGGAAATAAATATGAATAATTTTTTTTTTTAAATCAAGTATGTTTATCCAAAATAATAAAGTAATTTTTTGTATTGGATGAGCAGACAACTGCTAAGCAGTGTCCGAGGAATATCATAGCTATTGTGTATTTGTGCCTGCATTGCAGAGAGAATAAAGAATTTTTTCAGCTTTAGTGATCTATCTGAATCTAATCTGCAGTGATAATTACATCTGTGTGTTACTCAAACATCTGCAGATTTTTCCATGTTGGTGAATGCAGCTAGTGCCCGCAACTGGTTATTTGTAATCAACCCTCTGAATCAGTATAATGAAGAGCTTAGATTTTTAGAGTATAAGAATGTGGTTTGCTGTTGTGGAACTAACAGAGTTACATGCTGCCTGATGAAATGTCAGCCAAAAGGTACTTCAGCCCTGCTGTTTCTCTGCGGGAGGGGAATCATCCCCCAATCACTCTAGAATTTTTCCTCCTTCCTTGGAAGCTTCACTTTTGATATAAGAAATCATGGTTTTGCAATCAGGATCTTTGTTGTTTTGTCTTTACCTATTAACTGGATAGCCTGACTCTTCATTTGGAATGCACTTGAAGAAGAATGTTTTTTCCTAATTTTAAGTTACTGAAGTTGCATCTAGGTAATTAAATTTGTGTTGGTATTTTCTATGTAAAGATTTTAGCTTTGAGAAAATTTTACGGGTGTTACAAATATCCCTTCACTAGAGATTATATGATGGAATTGATAAAAAATGGGAAAACAGTAGAAATTCCCATAATTTATACATTTTTGGTTTTGTTTCCCAACTCTACTGTAGATTTTCAAACCTTTTATCACATGAATACCTCTCAAATGTCTTTTCTCTTCCCTCAGCTGATTTATTTCCATTGGTATGAGCTGTTGGGTCCAAAGCTGCCTGTCACCTAGCTGTGATCTAAGTGATCTTTCACAGTCATATACCAGCATTGTGTCAGAACAGAACTTAAAAACTCCTTCTAAAATGAGGGTCAACAGCTTTAAATTTAACAAGAGGGAGGAATCCAAGGTGCAATCGAAAGAATTAAGGGAGATCTTGGTTAGTGATGAAATTTGTAATTACTGCATAAAGTGAAGGGATTCAGTGCTGGTTAGTTGCTGTGTAAATGCTGTCTGTGGTACGCTCCAAAGACTGGTGGAGCATGTGAGATGAAGCTGATATGAATTTCTTAACATGAATCTTGCTCACAAGGCAAATAAAGCTAGGAAATGATGGTTCTGAAGCCATGAAGTGCAGCAAATCATCAGGCACACAAACAGAATTCTCTCGGCATCCCGCTTGCTCTGAAAAATTGTGCAAAAGCAGCACTATAGCAAAAAAAAAAAAGTATACCAAAACACTTCATGCTACTCTTTTTGTGAATGGATTGAATGGATTTTTCATGAGGTGCTGTGGAAGAAAACCAAATCACTGTTCAGTATATCACTGTTCACACTAGATCTATTTTCTTATTTAAAGAGGTTTTTTTTCTCTTACAGTAAAAGATGTTGGTTCATTTTGCCTAATTAGATACAATGTAATTACTATTTCATATTTGATTTTAAAGCTTTCAGTAAAATTTAAATAAGGAAATACAGAGGAAGAATTTGAGAGATTTAAGTAACTTAATGTAAAAAAATTTAAAAACCCTGAACAAACAACAGTTACCAAAACTACCACCATAAAACGTAACGTGTAAAATACTGCAAATTATAGGTGAGCTGGAAACTCTGTTGCAGCATCATCCATGATACATGGTGAACATACTCCACAGCTGAAATGTTTCTTATGGAATGGATTATCAGATTCCTTGATTTTAAAACTTCCGTTTGTTCTACATGAGTATTTGTCAGACAGGAATCTGTGTAAAGATTGAAATAAATAATTCACCTACCATTTAAGAACAACTTAGCAAGTTTTAAAACATTAAAACCAAATAAGGTCCATCATTTGAAATATGTTCAGCTCAACAGACAACTTCAGTTCCCCGGAACAGATAGGTGAAGTGAGGTTAATTGCATTTATACTGTCTTTAAGCCTGGATTTTCAGTACGTTGTGAAGGAGGAGGTATACATGAGGGTGAAAATTAGACTTGATTTTAATAAGAGTTTCTTTGGAATCAATTAAAGCTGATAGATTTAAGAAACGGAGAGAGAAACACTCCAAGCCTCTCTACTCTTCTGAGAGTCTGTAAGTGTAAGTTAAGTCTTTCAAGTGTATTTTGACGTTCTGGGCCTGATTATCATGAGGCACAGGCTTTGCATTTTTTGCATAGTCAGTCGCTTTTTTTCCCTCAGCCTTAGGTATGTAGCAGCTGAGATGGGGTCTCTCCCTGGTCAAGTGAGCCTTAAGAACCAACATTTTTAAAACTCTTCAGAAGAAACTAACTCACTCCAGTGAGCATCTATTCATACATTTGTGAATTTGGCTGGTTTTTGCCGTGGTTCAGTCATGCCACATGAAAGGTTTGTGTGCGTGTGTAGATTTTCCCAACTCCAGGTGTTTGATCTGTCTATCAGTGCCCCAGGAAAGCTGAGACCCTTGTGCCCGACCAGTCTGTCAGCGTCCCGTTACAGGGACCCTTCACCAAACAGTCCTACTGGATCGGAGGGCGATTCAACAGCCGTGCTCAGGGAAACACACCAATAGCATCAGGGGACCCCTTAGCAGGTCCCCCCACTTTATTTGAATGTGTTACCCACTGCCGGCAACTGCTAGCGCCCACAAAGGATTAGTACTAACACACTTTATTATAAAACCATGACAAGTTAAGATTCTTAATGGTCGGTGATAGGGACGGTCTGCAAATGCAAGCTTGAAATGATGATGTACAATGAGATTATGAATAATCAAACCATTGATCACTAATAACAGCATGGTTTAGTTATTTAGTGCACATAAGACAAAGCTCTCACCCAATAGGCATTCTTGTGGGGGAGAAGACAGGTTCAGCCCATTGACTGATCCCAGAAGTTACGATGGGGTCTTCCCTACCTTCCCCCCTCATTCATTCCTTTCTTATACTTTTCTTTACTCTCAGGTGGAGCTGGAGTGACTCCAGTCATACATTCTTTCATTACTGATTGGTGTAAACTTCTCTCGCTTTCATTTAAAGACCTATGTCTTTAAATTGATAAGAAATAGAAAGTGCATGCTTGGTGAGGGGTGGTCATGCCTCGGAGGTTGGTAACTGGGATGGAGGTGTGTGCTAGCATTGTAACGAGGTTATAAAGAGCAAGGTTCATCTAAGGAAAATAGTTTCATCACAGTTGTTGGCCAGGCAACGGACATAATCTCATATGTTTTCTGTTTGGCAGCCGCTATGCAGCTTATCGGCTGTGTGGTACCATCAAGTTCCCAGTCCTGCAGGGAGTACAGAGCCTGGCCGCCGTGCCTCCATCTGCTCCACCCTCACTGCTCCTCTAGGATAGCAGGTTGTGTTGCCCAGGGAACCATGGTGGAGTAGATTCCGTGCATGCCAGCCGTCCTGAAAGTGGCAACTGTATTTTTCCCTAAAAAGGTTGTTATAATACTACAGTTTCTACTAGGTCCTAATTTTCTATAACTTCCGCCCCTCCAAGTGATTTTCCCACAAGTCATGAGCCACTTTCTGCAGAAACATCTTTGCTGGGATAGGTGATGCAGAAGGCTGCGAGCTAAACTGCAGAATGGTGGCGCTTTTGTAACCAACAGGCCACCCTGTCATCCCACCTGCTTTTTTGCCTTTGATTGTAGGAGAAAGGGTGCAGTAAAGTCACAAGAAAAGGAAAAGCTTTTAATGTATACTTTTAGTTTTAGTAGTAAGTATGCATTCGTGTGTATAGCTTAATACAGCTTTCCTAGCTGTGGAGTGGCCTCCGTGTGTGCTTGCCTGTGTACAGCTAGTCTCTGATGCCTTGCTGCACATGCATTTGTCTTGTTAGAACCTTGCATATAGGTGTAGAGCTCAGTCCTGGAAACGAGCACCTGAAACTGCAGGAGTTCAGTAGCAGCCAGGAGTGTTCAGCATTCAGGAGGTCAAGCCCTGGGGTGGGGTGTGTGTGTCTTTCCACTGATGAAGAAAGATGCACGAATGTCTGAGCACATCATGCATATGATGTGAAACTATTTAAGAGTTAGGTATTACTCATATTGTGTATTATTAACATACATATGCATAGTTAATACACATACTAATTTTGGGAGCAGAGGCACTGTAATTTCTTATCATATTTCATTTCGTTTTTGAGAAAACGTAGGCACAAATCCAGTTTGTTAGGTAAGTAGAAGCTTACAAAGAAAGTAAGTGTACATCTTCATAAATCTCTGAGGTGTTTTTCCATTTGAAATCTGGGAAAATGTGGTATTTACTTTATGTAAAGCGTTCATGGCTCTCTTCTCTATTCTGAATGCTGCATGATGGTCCAATAGGCAGTGCAGATGATTTGCTCATACCAGCATAGCAAAAGTAGATAGGAGTCTCAGGGTGGTGGTATGTGATAGGTGGAAGAAGCCTAATGCTTTCAGGCAAACACTTCAGTTACTAATAAAACAACTCTCTGCCACAAGCAGTGACAATACAGTGACGCCTCCTAGAAGCTGGTACAGAATATTCTGATGGAACATAAATTCACTAGCCAGTGCACACAGATTCTTGCAAAAGAATCACCACTGTAAGTGTGTGTGTTTAACAGAGTAGCTGTCCAAGTTGATGTTAATAGCAGACGTCAAGGCCTTCAAAATTCTTAAATCAACTTCAGTGGATGTTGATTTCGTAAAAAGAAATGTATCCTTAGGGAAGCACTTGATTAAGCCAAGGGGAAGTGATCTTGCACTGGAGTGAATGTGAAGAAAGAGAATATTTAACCAAACAGCAATCTCTGTGATCAGTTGTATTTCTAATTTTTTATGCTGCAGCAACTGAAATGTTTGAGTACGTCCCCTGGAGCCTGCAAGCGCTGCTGTCATCAGGGCGGTTCTGCCTTTGAATAGTAGGAAGGCTTCCGCTATTCCTGTGTGGTTGTGAATTCAGCTGCAAGAGCTCAGCTGGGAGAAACGGGCAGGGCGCGTTAGCCTGTGTGTGAACACAAGGCTCTAGTGTCTGCTTTTGGGAAAGGCTCTGCTTCTGTGAGCAGGGGCTGGGGAGGGCACTGAGGCACAGTGTGGCTCTGCAAGAGGCTACATGCCCGATGGCAGGAGCTGTGTGCAGGGACCTCCAGCACCCACCCCCAGACCTTCAAGACTGAAGGTCCAGTCTTCTGCTGGTCTGAACACATGGCAAAAATTAGGAATCGTTACAGACAGACCTTGCCTCAAGTCTAGACTGTTTTTTTCAGCAGCCCAGCTTCTGCTACATCAGCCTTTGGGACTGTGTTCTGTGCATGTTTTGTGGTTTAACCCCGGCCGGCAACCAAGCCCCACGCAGCCGCTCGCTCACTGCCCCTCACCCAGAGGGATGGGGAGGGGAATCGGAAAGGAGTGTGAAACTCGAGGGTTGAGATAAGAACAATTTAATAGGTAAATTGGATGAGTTTTGGTACACTTCTGGTGTAACTGGAGAGCTTTGAGTGATTAGTTAAGGCTGGGCAAGTTGCAAAAGCACCTTGATAATGTAGTTAAGGGATAAAGTGATGTGGCAGGGTACAATATGTGATTATTTTCACCATGTCAACACGATGAGAGAGAAGTGAAACAGATGAGGAGATCAGAAAGGAGGAAACACATACACAGCAAGAGGCAAATAAAGGATTTAGAGGCGGAAAAATGGAAAAAGTGTGGATTTTGTAATAACAGATCATTTTTAAATTATCCTTAGAATTGAAGAACAGAGGCAAAGCTTGTGGAGTATTTTATAAATGCTATGATAAATAAAATATTTCTTTTAAATATCATAACAACTTAATGTTTACTAATAAGATATATACAATAATATTAATAATATTTACTATTTTTTTAATATATATGTGACATGCAGTTGTTTTTTGAGTAAACTGAAATCCAGGTTTTGTATACAGCAAGTTTCAGTGTGGTGAATCTAGGGTAGCTGTATATGTCAATCTTACTAGGAAAGCAGCTGCCTCATAGCTCTAGCAATAGCATAACCCGACCATTACGTAGAAAGTACCTTGCTAAAAACAGCCTGCCTTTTGCAATTCTCTGTTTTATATAGTAGGGGAAAAATTTTTCTGTATTACAGGCTAGAGGAGTTAGGACCATCAGGAACGCTTGGCTTTTGTTGAGTTTTCTGGAACCAATATTAAGCCTCAAGCAAAAACTGTCGTCAATGCTGATATCTTTTTGTGTTGTACCAAACACAATGTTTAAGTGCATTTCAGTACATATAGAGGGCTGGATGCAGCAGGGAACAGGAGGGGAGGGAAGATGTTGTAGTTCCATGTAACATCTACTGTATTCTATGACCCAGAATTTATAAGAGGTGCTGATGGGAGAGGAAGAAGGAGAGGAGGTTTGGTTTGTGTTAGTCTTTGCCTGAGGATTTATCCGCAATAGGGTGCTCAGTGCCTCGGTCTTCCACTTCTGCACAAGGGGAAGTCTTGGATGCCTTGAGGAATGCTGTGACATGACATTTGATACACCTTTTCAAAAGCAACAGTAGCTTGGGACGGGTGAGGCTTTTGAGGGTTTGTGAAACTGCTCTTTGAGGTTGCAGAAGTGGATTGATTTTGTGACCTTCTAATAATAATAATAATTAAAAAAATCATATGTACAAAGTCTCTGTAATGAAGTTGACAGAAATAGAGATAGTCATGGAAGTAGAATGTTACAGATACAAGGTTAAAAAAAAAAAGTCAATAAGGAAAGATCCAGCCCAAGCAATTGCATTTCTTCCATTCCTGAAGCAGGCATTGTTACCCATTCTTGTGACTGTGATGTCACAGTGGTGGTTGGGTTTTGGAGGGCTTTTTGGCTGCTTCTAGTTGACTATAAAGAGCATATTAAAGCACAGTTCTGTGTATCTTCCTTTCCCAGGCAAACAGTGATAATAATGAGAATTTACAAGCAATGTTACAATTAATAAAATATAGGAATTACAATGAGCCGTCCTTAAATTGATCAGTTTATTTCCATCTGTATGTGGCTCATATGCTATTCCATGGATCAGTCAGGCATTCTTTCAGACAGCAACGTTGCTTCTCTTTGCTTATAAATTCACAAGATCTGGCTGTTGCTTTTTGGGACCTTTTTGAGTCTTAGGGCCCTTTACCTTTCATCTCAGGGCATCGCCTGATTCTGCAGACACGTCCTTTTTTGATGACATCTTTACAGAGTACTCTAGCTGTCTGGCTTTAACTGCTGGTTCCTCTGCAAGTTGTGCACAGAATTACTTCCCTGACTTGGCAGCAGCCCATGGGATTCCAAATTATAGTGTCTTGCTTTTCTCTTGCTTGTCTTTTTTGCCTTGAATGTTTGTAGAGCCCTAATGTGTTTCTCACAACACATTCTTATTTCCTGTTGAACAAAATGCCAGCAGTTCCCAGCTCAAGCATCATTCCTGCTATTCAAACCTCACTGTGCTTAGTCAGAGGTTTCTTTTTTTGCTGACAGACTTCCTCGGACTTCTATTTGTTTATTCATTGCTCCTCCGCTGTGTGTATTATCTAGGTACAAACATCTTCCAATCTAATCTAAATTTTAAAAATGGTGCTTATTCACCTTTGCTGTTTACTCACCTGTTTTATCTCACACTTCTAGTGAGGGTAGCTCACTTCTTCAAACCCTACGAACACGTTTTGTGACAACTCTTCATTGCTCATGTCCCTGTTTCTAATACTGCATTGATAGTGCACTTATCAAACTTAAGCCATCCCAGTTGCTTTCAGACTAAATTTGTGTTCATCTGCTGCTGCAAAGTTGTCCACAGCTCTCACTGAAATGTTTTTATTGACCTGCCACTGCTATCACATGTGTCTTGAGGATTGTTAGAAAATTCCAAGTGCATCAACATGTGAGAAGAGTGCCTGTTCTTTGATAGCGCTCTAATCACTATAAATGTGTAAAAAAAGCAATATTTCTGCCACTTTGCTTAGTTTTTTAATTCAGTGTGTTTTTTTCCCAAAGCTTCTTAGTGTTTCACAAATAGAAAACATTAATGTCATCTAAATACTTAATTTGATGTTCTTTCTGATTCAGTAATAAGTGTATGAACTACCTCCTGTCTCTGTGACCATCCTGCTGTGCCTTGCTGTTGATTTTGCCCAAGTTCAAGAAGTCAGTTGTTTATCTGTTTAGTTTCTGTTACTCTCCTGTCCCCTACTGTAAGCTAATGAGAGGACTCTTGACTAACTTTTCCAAATAAAGCTTCTGTGAGGAACATTAACAAAAGCTTTCAGAAACTCCAAATAAGTTCTCAGTGTCAGCATCAGAAATATCACTCTTGTATATTTTGTTACATGATGGATAACTCAAAAGATGTTTATTCATTTCTTCACACTTTATTTGGATTAGGGAATTGTTTTATTTAGACCAAAATTCTGGCATGATCAGGGAAGACTTTGTTTTTACTTTCTCTGAGAAGTTAAACTTAAATGTTCTGGGGGTTTTCTTAAAACAAACTCCACAAAACCCAAACAAAAAAAACTTGCTTAACAAGGAAGTTGCTTACATGCCTCTATGTAAACCTTAATCGCCATAAAAATAATGCTCTGAGACACTACTGGCTTTCTCCCAAGGTCAAAATGAAGGTCATAGATTATTGTCTTATATATATTTCAAGACATGTGCAAAAATATTTATTTCTGAGACTTGAAAAATTTTACAGGTGAGGCATTAATTTTCAGAAACACTCTGTAGATATTTTTATACTGTTTCTAAAGGTATTTGTGACACTTTTCTGGAGAGGACTGACAGGTTGATAACTATGTGGCTGTTAAAATGTGTGTGCACAAGTGCAGCTTTCCATCTAGCTGCGATGGAAATATCTGTATTGCATGACCGTCTTTTTCTACAACATGCTTTGAGTTTACAGTCTTATTTTCCCGCTATCATGATAAAATCATGATGGCAAAGAGGTTTCAAGGCTAATTACGTTAAATTCATTTGGTCAGAACATTTCAAGTCTCACTTCTTTCTGTCCTTTGATGGAAATAAAATACTGAGCTAAAATCAATATTGTTTACTCACTCAATTGTCGTGTGTAAATTTGAATTAAGTCTGAGCTTTTGTGATTTAACTACAACAACCTTTAGTGAACCACTCACCAGTCATCCACTGAGGTAGGCTAATTTTTCCCACATACTTACTTTTAGTTGGAGGGAAGTGAGAGAATGAACTTCATGTCTACCTGAGAGTAGTTATAAATGTACTGTAGTGTTGTGACACCTTTAAGCAGTTTGTACCTGTAAGTAGAAATGTAACTTCCCTGTTTTCACAACCACCTTGCAGCTTAAATAAAGATTCAAAAAACCAGCCATGTATTCCTGAAGGCTTTGGATTATATCAGGCTGGATCAAGATCACTGATGGGATGGCAAATAGTCTAACTTTGGGTTAGGGGCCATAGAAATAAATTAGGTTAAAACATGGCAGTACTTAGAAATTTTCTTTACAGTGTCTTGTTTTTTTCCCCCTTCCCTAATTACGTCTAACTTTCTGGAGAGAAAGATAAATATATTACAATGCTGTGACTTACCTTTTGTTGATCTTATGAAAGAAACAAAGCCTGATGTGCATTGGGCTCTTTTGTGGGACAAACTTTATTTTTTTAGAAGCTGCCTGCAGTGATTTTACAGGTAAGGTGAACCTGCAACACCAGCATATATATCTATACTAGGTGATGTATTTTCTGACTGTGGCCTCTCTTTTTATTCTGGCTGATCCGATCTCAGGAACTTCTCTGAAGCTGCTTAGAGAGACCTCCAGAACTGTTTGGGACCTCTTTCTTTAACTGCAAGCCACAGAAAAATACTCCTGGAGTAATTTGGCTGCCAACTACTGTGCATCTCTGTGTGTGAAATGGTACAAAAATCAGAAAATAATACCCTTCTTGCACTAATGATAAATCTCTTGCACATCACCAGTCATCCCTTTTTATTTAACAGTGTGGATGTAATGCTGGTAAAAGATGTCCTCTTGATAGTGCTGTGGGAGAAGATCAGCTAGGAAAAGTGACTGTCATACATAAATGTGCAAACTTGCCTTTTGGGAGGGGGACGCTTAAGGAATTTTCTTATGAGCAGTAATTAGTTTAATCTCCATGGTCCATATAGGTCTGGTCTCTTCTGCTCGGTGTGTTAATTACTGGGAAGTGCAGTGACGAGCTAGTTTTGAAACACAGAAAATATATTGCATCCGCATACCACCACCTGGCCTAAATGGAAATAGAATTTGATCCTGACCAACAGGTAAAGCACAGACAGTTGGTTCTGAGGTGATTAGCTGTGCCCTTGTGACATCACTGGTAACTTTTCAAAGGACATTGAAATTGTGTAGCTGAACACTCTGAATGGAAGAGGAAAGGTTACCTCTGTAGTCCTTATTCCAACATGGATCAACTCGCATAGTTACAGCCCCTTAGTTCTAGAACATACTGTGTTTTCCACAGTATAGGTGTCCTAGGCTTCTATCACTTAAGCCAACATAACTATGGTAACAGACTAGGGTTTCTCTCTTGTGTGGTTTGCTTGTAGAGGAAGTACCTCCAAACTTTGGCTCTAAGTTTAGGGATTCTGGTAGCCAGCATATTTTCAAACACTGTATCACAAACAGCAGCTTTGCTTTCTGGCAAGGTGTAGTATGGTGTCTGGAGCAGCGCTTACACACAAGACTTGCAGCATATGCAGGTCTGTAGCCTTGGCCTGTGTGGTGGTTTGTCCCTGGCTGGACACCAGGTGCCCACCAAAGCCCCTCTATCGCTCCCCTCCTCAACCAGACAGGGGAGAGAACATGTAACAATAGGCTGGTGAGTCAAGATGAGGACAGGAAGATCACCCAGCAATTACCGTCACGAGCAAAACAGACTCAAGTAGGGGAAAAGTAGTTTAATTTATTACCATTCAAGTCAGAACCATCCCCACCGCCCCCCGCCACACCCCCTTCTTAACAGGCTTAACTTAATTCCTGATTTCTCTATGTCCTCCCCCTGAGCAGTGCAGTGGGCTGACGAATGGGGGTTATGGTCAGTTCATCACGTGTTTTCTCTGCCTCTCCTTCCTCCTGACCTTCTTCCCCTGCTCCAGCCTGGGGTCCCTCCTATGGAAGACAGCTCTCCATGAACTTCTCCAATGTGAGTCTTCCCCAGGGCTGCAGTTCTTCACGAACTGCTCCAGCCTGGGTCCCTCCCATGGGGTCACAAGTCCTGCCACCAAACCTGCTCCAGCCTGGGCTGCCCACGGGGTCACAGCTTCCTCCAGGCATCTACCCACTCTGGTGTGGGGTCCTCCGTGGGCTGCAGGTAGATATCTGCCCCACCGTTAACCTCCATGGGCTGCAGGGGGACAACCTGCTTCACGGTGGCCTGCACCACTGGCTGCTGGAGCATCTCTGCTCTGGTGCCTGGAGCACCTCCTGCCCTCCTTCTGCACTGACCTGGGGGGCTGCAGGGCTGTTGCACTCACATATTCCCACACCTCTCTTTCGCTGCAGTATTTTTGCAAAGATATTCCCTCCTGGCCGGCAGCGGGTCTGTCTCGGAGCCGGCTGGCGTTGGCTCTGTCAGACATGGGGGAAGCTTCTGGCAGCTTCTCGCAGAAGCCACCCCTGGATCCCCCCAGCTACCAAAACCTCGCCACACAAGCCCAATACAGCCTGTTTGTTCTGAAAGCAATACAGCAAAAGGAATTAGATTTGAGTCTCATTTCTGTCTCCAGTATGCCTGGAGTGCCTTTGGGCAACATCTCTCTTGTCCGAGTGGGAAAATCAGTGAGACACCATTGCAGAGGGAGATACAAGCCCTTATTTGTGTATGTGCCATGAGCTGTGCAGGGGCCTTTATATGGGTCTGTAGCATACACTGGGAAGAATCCATGGCTTCCTCCCTAGGCTGGAGGCAGTTATTTGGGGAGATAATGTGAAACATTTCTGAAAATGTTTCTGAAAAATGTTGTTTACTTCCATCAAACATCATGCTGCTGAACCCTGTGAACAAGTTTCAACAAGGCCAGGACAACCAGGGTGAGGTCTTAAATGGGGACTTTTCAATGGAAAGCGAGGCCCTCCAGCACATCATCGTTGTCATGACAGTATCTTTTTAACTGCTTGGTTTTTGTTGCTCTGAGGCTGCATAGCATGTTGCGGTGACACCTTCTCCTTTGTGCTTTATTTTCTTCTCTGAAACCCTGTAAGAAAATATTTCTTGCATATTGTTTGGCAGAAGGTTAAATTCCCATGGCTTGTCCTGTCTTACAAAGATGTGTGTCATTGTTATGGTCCTATCACTGGCTTGCAAGCAGTGAACTCCCAAGGATTTTTGCTATGACCCTGTGACTTCAAAAGAGGAAGGTAATGGTTTTCTAAGTGTCTTTCTCTCTACCACTTAGATGGACTTCCACAAAAACCCCACAACCCTATGGCTCATTTCATAACCTTTTCTATAATTGCAGGATTCAACCATGTTCTCTATGTGCCAGAAAGGTGGTGGTGGGGGGGGGGGGGGGCGGGGTTGTTCCCTAGACATCTAGGGAAGCAAAGATCCATTCTAGATTTTGCACAGCAATTACCATAGCTATGAGTAAAGAATCCAGCAGGGTGGGCGGAAAGAAAATTGAATATCAGCTCTCCATGGAGTTGTATGATTGTTAAGTTGCAGGAGCAATTTCTGGACTACAGCCACAAATACCAATGCAGGTTGCAGATGCCTGTAGCAAAAAGGTAGTGAGAATCTTACGTACATTCTTCTTTTGTTGATTATGGAATGTAAGGTTGGCCAAATGTGGTTTTGTGGGGGTTTTTTTGGCAGTTGTGGCTGGTTTTTGTTTGTTTGTGGTTGTTCTTTTGTTTTTTTTTAAAAAAAAACACACAACACCAAGCAAAGCCCCCAGTGTTAGGGCTGCTCGTTTTGAAGAATTAACACATTATAACTGTCATGCATATACTTAGCTGCCGACTAATTTCTGTTCAGTGAGCATTTATGTTGGAAAATTGGAGAGCAACAGTGCTGTGGGTGGATGTACGGTTAATTCTTGCACCGGGGCACTGTTACCTTGCAATACTATTTTCTGCTGAAGGAAAGACATGAAAAATCAAGAGCAATTGCCCTAGGAATCTGAAGTGCTGCATTTGTGATGCTCTTTATCTCTGTGTGGGAGCCGGGTGGTGTCCCTCAGCTGTGAGAGCTTCCTCTAGCAGCTCTCCTGTCTCCTGCGGAAGCTGCCTGGTCTGAAAAGAAACAGTATGTGAATGTAACCAGGTCTTGGATGGTGGCATACAGGCAGTAAACGGGATTGCAAACAACTGTCCATACATGTGCAGTTTCCTTGTTACCTTAATCTTAATTAGGCACAATTAAGTTGAGTCTAATGACAGTCTGTGAGGCTTTGTGTGCCTACCTCACTTTTATCTGTAATCGATAATGAGTTAGGTTGAAATTTTCCCATTCACAATTTTCTCCCTCCTACTTGGTGTTTTTCTGGTATTTGAATTTTGTTTAGTTGTGGATTTTTTTTAATTAGGAAAACTTTCTCTGTACTGTGTGTAAGTCTAGTGACTTGAATGTGAGATTTGAATGATTGCCACTTGCATCTCCTTGAAAGTGGTCTCGTATTTTGAGGTGGTCTCTTGATTAGATATAGATGACTGAATCTGGTGGGGTGTAGGCATGAAGATGAATGTGACAGGGTAGTGTGTCTCATGCTGCTTTGGGGATCAGGAAGGTGGAGGTGCTGAGGAACTCCTCAGCAGTGTACAAGAGGGGGAAGGCTGGGGGCTGGCACCTGATGGAGGTTGGAATGAGCTGCTGTTTTTAAACCACTTCTTGACTCCTCCTGAACTCCAGCCCAACGTACCTGGTCTCTCGCTAATAGTAGGCACTACGCTGTTAGGCAGCTTAAGGAGGGAAAGTCATTCACTCTCTAATTCTGTTTTCTTTGCTACTATCTGTAATTCAGACGCATCAAATGCTGGAAAGAATCACTGTACCAAATGACTTAGTAGCCACTGTAGTAGAGGCATGAGTTTTAGGCATATATAAGGCATGAGAATAAGGTCTGTGAGCAGATTATTCTTACACTTATATCCTCATGCTAATAGTTGCTCTTCAGTGTTGAGCCAGCCCTGTTCAGTACCTTGGGTTTGTCACTTTTAAAATAGGTGGGAGTTTATGGACATATGGAAGATTACAATGGATTCATACTCAGATGATTGTTACGGCATGCTTGGTTCTCCTGTGTACACTTCAAGAATAACATTGAAAAAGGGGAGAAAGGGTTGCAAGGCCTGACTGGAAAACTGTAAGATACATCTTCCAGTGAAGGACTTCAAGAACTCCATTTGTTCAGCTTTATTGCACGGAGAGGTGACTAGTTGAGTGAATTTCACAAGTACTTCGATGAGAAGAAAATGCTGGGTTCTTAAAAGGCCCTTTAATCTTGGGGAGAGAAGCATCACAAGAAGCACAGGCTGGAAGTTAAAGCCAGACAAACTCTGTCTGAGAGGGAAACAGTTGAGTTTGGAAAACGGTGCCCATGTTTTTAACAGGAAGAGTGATTAACTACTGGGATAAACTGACAGGCTCTTGAAGTTTTCAAAAAAGAATGTGACACCTTGTTGCAAGATGTACCATCGCAAAATATACGTTGTCAGGTGGAAGCAGGCTTGACAGGCTTTCGTTGGGTAGCAGACTGAAGTAAATGATCTAGTAGTCATTTCTGGTTGTAAACCACAGAGCTCTATCCACATAATGGGTCCCTTCATCCATATGTATGCATGCAGTAATTTGAAAATAGTAAATATTGAACTATGTGAGTAGATTATACTTCCACAATAATTAACATTTTTTCAAAATACATAGTACAGAGGAGACACTTGCAATTTTTAATGATTTAATTTACATATGGAGTAAAAAGTATTCACTTTTGGGCATAAAGGTAATAGTCAAAGTGGAAATGCAGTATTGCTCAAAAAAAATCTATGTTTCCAGTGCTTGTAGTTGCTTTCATTGATATTTTTGCCAAAATTTTGCTTTCTTGTAACTTGGGTTTTTCATTATAATGTAAAAAAAACAAAAACAAGCAAAAAAAAAATAATCACAGGTCAAATCATGTATTTGAATTTTAAGAAATGGCGTCCTTCCAGTGTCTCAAGACTGGGACTCTGAAGGGCACTGTGTTCATTTTGGTTTATGTGTGCTTTTTTTCCTTTCAATATCAAAACATGATCTGAAAGTGTAACAAACAAAGGAATTAGCCACATGAGCTCTGTATTTTTGTGACTTTGAGGAGAACTTGCTCTGAGTCACTTGTGCTTTTAACTGAGGTAGCAGTAATCTTATTGTGTTGTCTTTTAAAAAAAAAAAATGGAGGGCTCAGGATAGGGCACTCAGTTTATTTGCTGATTTTTGGTTTAAGCTAAGAAAATATGAAGATTAGGATTACAATAGCCTTGGTTCTATTTATTTTAAAATAATATGTACCGATAGGAATGCTTTCACCTGTTGCCCAGGGGTTTCCCCATCAGACCTATTCTGCAGACATTCACCACCTTTTTGCCAACAGCCAGCTGACCCACCCCCACATAGTGAATGTGGTGTAAATACCGCAGCTACTGGAAATGCACTCTCCAGAGCTGCTCTGTTCTTCACTCTGCCCGCATTTTAGGGTATACCCTGAGCACTGATACTTTTGGAGGTCCTGAATGATGCAGACTGCATGTATGGATCAAGCTTTTTCAGTCTTCGCAAATGCAAACAAGGTGCTTGCATGGAGGTTGTTTTGGATGTTTAGAATTTGAGGTAGGGCTTTGTGACTGTATGTCATCCAAAACGTGCTAGGTTGTGTGTATCGTGAAGAATATGGGAGGAGGCTGGTACTCTCAAGTTTTCATGTCAGCTTTGTTACCTCCTTTGTAGTAGAAAAATAATGAAGAGATCTCTCCATTAGCAGCAGCTGGCATGGCTGTTGCAAACTACTACATAAATATATGCAGAAAAGGGAGAGAGAAATGGCTGTGAATAAACAGAAGTTGAAGAACCGGTGCTTGTGTGTGCATGTGTATATACACATACATGCGCATGCACACACACAGGGAATTTAGTACACTTTACAGCTCCTGTAAAATAATGTTCTGCAACTGAAAAAGCAAAGAATGCTGGCACATGGAAGAAACCCAGAGGTGAAAACAAAACATATTTTTCACGGTTAATGCAGAACATTTCGAAGAAGAATGAGCGGCAGGGAGGGTTTTGGCTTTCTAAGCAGGCATAGAAATATTTGTTAGCTCATAATGAACCTGCTTTTGCCTTGCTTTCTGCCTGAGTTGTTAATGCTTGTGTTTCCCCTTTTTCCTTCCTAGCTGAACTTCTTCCTTGATCAAAGCTCCTATTTTATTTTTAAACTTTTCATTCCTGTAAGTGTTTGGAAGCTTTCCAGCGGAGCTCTGCTAAAGCCAGAGGGGACTGGAAGCAAAGAGCAAGGACAGACCCAAGGACAAAATACAGACACTTGGGGGACACTCCTTTAAAGCAGCCAGAAGCCACACCCCTTCCTCTCCTTGCATTTTAGCTCTTTCCAGTCCTTTCTAAGGAGCAGAGAATTTCATCCTACATCCTAATGCAGGAAGAGATGTCAAGGAGACAGGGAAAGGCCTTGGCAGTGCGAATATCTTAGATGTTTTTAAAGGATGTGAATAGTTATTTTTGGAAAGTTAAAATAGATGATTCATTCTGAAGTAGGCAGCTGCACGTAAGATTTAGACTGGAATGACAGATTTGAATGCAAAAACACTAGGACTCAGCCAAAGGGCACTGTCACCTGAACAGTTTATGCCCTAATGACCAAGGATAGCATCCCAGTATTTACCTGGCAAGAAGCAACAGACAATGGTATCCTTTCTGCTCTGTGTGACTGGATGCAAAGAAAAGCAATGTGCCCCGTAACCAATTCAGGCCCCCCTTTGCTCTTACCTGAGGCATGGAGTGTACCAGGCAGATGGAGAACAGAGTGAGGACAAGGTGCTTAGGTTGTTTACACTGCTGATGCTGGCCTTGCATGACCCCTCTGTCTCAGTTTCTTCCTCTGTGAAAGATCCATGCATAAAGGATGAATGCAGTAATGCCATTGATAGTTATGATGGCAGTAAATTAAAAATGTCTGTTAACATTAAAGCAGCATAAAGGTACTCCCCCAAAAGTTTCTTTTCAGACACATTTAAACAGCAGCTCTATCTTAGTAACTCAGTCTACCTAATTAATCATATTCTTGCTAGCTCTTAAGCTATTTTTTTTTTTTTTTAGGATTGTTTCCCTATTGACCCACTGAACTACCTCCATTTAAGGAATGATATTACTAGTATTACTGCCTTATATTGGCAAGAGAGGAAGAGATGTTCACACTGATGCTAAATGGAAAGCAGCTGCTTTTCATCATATCAGTGAGATTCCCTTCAAAGTATAGTCCTGCTTTTGAGTATCTCTCCATTCCCCTTATTTGTAAAGGGACCTGATAACCTGCTCTCAAAGACAGACAAAGTCAAGCTAGTATGGTATGAAGGAGAAGTTCATATATTTATAGGAATGTTGAAGTTTATTAGACTGTAGAATTAACTAGTCTTAACTTAAGGAGACATTGTCAGCTTAAATTTCACCCATTGTTAACATCTTGTCTAAATAAGCTGTAAAAAAATACTAAGCCTGGTAGGGGGGGAGAAAGATATTCTCATTTTAAAATAAATGAAACATGCAGACATTTTCCTGAACTGTGTGAAAACCCAAATCCCAAAGCATAAAGGACTGACCTGATGTTGACAGTAAGTGTAAACAGAAGTAAAATGAATTTTCTGTTTCTGTGCTGAAAGCAGTGCAGCTAGTTTAAAAAGAAAAAAAAAAAAAAAAAGAAGAAGAAAATAATACTCTATTTTGGAGAGTAACAGGCCTTGGACACCACTGCTACTCTGCAGTAGTATCACAGTCCTGTCTCACTGTGTGGGTATCAGGGAATGTGGGATACAGCAGCTTATGAATAAAAACCATTTCCTATGTTCTGTCCTATCAGTGGTGTAGATCTCTCCCATCCTCCCTGTGGGTGTAGATAGACCAGATGTTGTGCATGAGCATCATCATCCCACAGTCAACCCTGGTCTTGTTTTATCCTGCTGCAAGGTCAATAGCAGTGGTGCCGTAGCCCAGCTCTGTGATAGCTGCTCCTTGACCTATGTTCTGCTGAGCCACTGTGCATCTGTGTCTGGTCATGCAGTGAAGGATGGACCACAGGGCCATACTAGGACTAGGGAGATGTCTTTCTACTCCAAGATCCAGGCTCAAGCAAATCCTTTGAGGTTACGGTATGTGCCACAGTCACCACCTAGTAATGTGGCCCTTCTACCACCTTGTGACTTTACACTTACCTGAGGTCTCTTCCCCTGGCAAATTGTCCTGTATCTTTTGGGTGAATAAAGCTTTGAAAGACACCAAAGCTGTAGTTTCCTGTTTCAAAGAGCTGAGAGATTTGGTAGTGGTACTATATCTATATTGTTGCTACAAGAAATGGCTATTCTTGGTATCCTGCTGCTGCTACCCTTTGTTTCATTTCTCCATTTCGTCAGTGTCTGCCTTCACCTCCAAATGATCCTGTAAAGAAAGCTGTGTCTCTCCCTTGACTGCAGAGAGGACTAGCCTTGTAACTTTTCTGTCATCTTCATTGTTCTTCCTTGGCATTGCATACATAGAGAGGAACCAGAGGCTTTCCTACAAAGAAATGCACTCCCTTGTGTTGCTGTTCAAGTACACATGTAACTCTTGGCTTCAGCCCGTAGTACATTTGAGCTATGCTATAGGTTCCGTGAATTATTTTCCAACAGTGTTGCCATTCTTCGGCAAATTGAACATACTTAGTGTCTTCAGAGCAGGATCGGTGAGTATATCACAGTCTGACCGTAAAGCAGCCACACGGTACTTCCTGAAGGGAAGAATTTGGAGTTACTGAAGCTCTGCTGCAGCTAGAATGCCTAAGACTGCTGTTACCTTGACAACTGTAGACAGGACATAATTTGTCCTGGCCTGCATCTGAATCTTATTGTAATTCCTGGCATAGATTGGTCTATCAAACCTACATCAGTGCAACACCTGTTCTTCACTAAGAGTTAAAAAAAATTAATGTTCTGCGTTTTTCCTCAACAGGCAGAAGATATTTTTTTTGCCCAGAGTTCAGTACTCAGCCCTGCCACTTTGTGCATGACCTTGGGCACGTGCTTAGCTGTATCTCCTTGCCTGTGAAACACAAAGGATGGTCCTGTCTGCTCTTCAGGAAGTACTGTGGAGGTAAAGCAACTGTAGCTATTCAACAACAAAGCAACACACACATGTTATAAAAGCACATGTAGCATATATATATATATATATATATAAACTACATATACATATATATATATATGGGGTGGGGAGAGAAAAAGCAACAGGACTATTCCGTTCTTAGTGGAGAGTTTTCAATTTGCTGCATCCGTGACATTTTTGAAGGAAGCAGACATCCTTCCATTGGGAAATGATGCATACTCATACCTGAAAAGTGTATGTAAATATCCCTTATTAAGTAGCTCATCCCTTTGGTTAGCTTAGACCACTGGTGCTGAAAACTAGTGACAGATGGGAATATACAAATATTACTTTACACAGCTCTCCCTGTTCCTTTCACAAGATACGTATCTGTCCCCTCAGTGAACAAATACAACAGGAGAAGGACATACAAGGTCTATCCCTTTAGCTCCCATTTGCACATCAGAGAAACTGTTTCCTTAAAAGTTGTGGCAGATCCCATTTTAAAATTTAATTTCTTTCTTCTCTTCCCAAAATGGAAGTCCCTGTGACCTGTGTGCTGGTTAGACAGCTGATGGCCTTTGTGCAGCACTTAAAAGCTTGAGGTCAAATTCTAATGGCCCTGTAGGAACCCCACAGCTGCCGAGCATGAGACTTGGCAATATGGCCTTCGGAGGTATTTGCCAGCAGACGTCTGAGTTCCCTACAGAGAACAAGGAGAAGAAGGGGGTTTTTGAAGAGGCCAGGTGGGTTGGCTTCTTAATAGATTCCAAAGAATTTCTTCAGGGTATGTTCCTTGTTGGGCTCCATCATATTATGTTCAGATCTGTGTGCTAACTAATTTTCCTCCGTTTGAAAGCAATCTCCTGTATTCTTAGCAAACAACCTGTCGTACACTGAAAGGGATCAGAAATGCACAAAGTTCACAGTAAAATACAATGTAGACATGTGCCCTTATGGATAAGTTCTCATTAGGCAGATGGTGTATAAATACTGTGTGTGGTTGTGTTCCCTAGACATCGCTTGTTGTATGTCTTGGTTTCTAAGTAGGTGATTTAGACAGAAAGAAATCTACTGTTATTTTATCAGGTTTCCCTTAGGTACAGTGTATAATTTGAAAGCTAATGCCAGAATCCTTTTGTTGTTGTGCGGTACGTGTTCAGAGTGACTATTCCAAGAGGCACTTTTTTTCTGCAACTGCAAATTCTTTGAACATCTAATTTTTATATTGTTTTCCTTAAGGGAAATATTTGAAATTATGTGACTGTATGCTAGCATTTTCCATATAGCCACCTTTTATAATGGTTACTTGTGTTTATCACATTCCTTCCTCTTCAAATTTGCTCTTTAAATTATACCACTGCATACTTACATTCCCTTCTCAGCCTCTTCCTGCTAATGAAGGAGAAGAGAAGCCGTCAGGTTGTTCCAGAGAGGATGAGCATGAATTCTAATTTAATTCTAACATAGCTGGCTTCCTATGTGTCAGCACGTTTTTATCATTACAGTGTGACCTCTCCCATTGGAATGCAAGGATTAGAGAAACCAGGGTATTTTGCCACTCAGACTGTCTGAAAGCTTCCCGTGCTCTGCAGCAAGGTGGAAAAAGATGCCAAGAACAGAATTTACAGCCAGAAAAGTTGAATGTATATTTCAAATCCTGTATTTTAGCAGAAATAGAAGTAGCCTAGATCTTAACACAGTAAAGGCTCATGTCTGAAGGCATGACTGATTTCAGAGTGTCAGTAACATGGAAAGCGCAAAACCTTGCTGGGAGGTAAAACTAGAACCATTCTGAACAAGTTTTTCTCTGTGCTGTGAATTTTCAAAGTTGCTACGGAAACAGAGCTCAGAATGTACTTCCTCCCCTCTCCCTGCCAAAACTATTTCCCATATTCAGCTTTTTAAAACTATTTTGTCCTCCTCTTCTAAATAGCACTTTCTGGGTTAAAAAACCCAAATGGACAAAATCTGTACAGCAAAATTAAGACAAACGCATACTAAACACTGTTCCATGCTGCAGCCTGAGACTGCTGGTGAATTGCCCCAGTCAGTGTCTGGCTGTTGAACCTAGTGGTATAAATTTTTATATTGTCTGCAACGTGGCCAATATTCTGGCAGAAACATGTAGCTGATCCCAAAAGACTTCTGTCATGCCAAAGCCTTCAAATTCTTTCTTTTTTCCACTCTTCCACTTCAGTGATATAGCTGTCCTATGTCCGTGTACGCAAGCCTCTGGAAAAATCATACAGCATTTAAATATTTTTAATTATTTTTTTTAAAAATGGTCATCACACCACTACGACTTCAGCAAAATAATGTTTTGGAGGTTGTTTTGTTCCAAGTTCTTCTTAATTTCATCCCATGAAGTTCCTAAGCTTATGAACTGAATCTGCCATATATATATAATATAAAAGCATGTATAATGTGTTCCGATGTCCAGGAAGTCCTTGCTTACCATAGACTAATTCCTCCTTCAGTGCTGAGTTTCATCTCCGTGATATAAGCTCTTTGGGAGCCCATGTGAACCTACATAATAAGGAGTTGTAGTGAGTGTTCATAATGCCTATGGCACACACCTCTCGCTACCTACTATACCTTCAGTGCTCCACACTGTGGTCCCACATCCATTCTGGCAACATCATTGGCTTTTTTGGATTTGGCATATGTATCCACCTTGTATCCCTTTAACCCTTATCCTTACAACGCCTTAAATAACACTTTGACCAGTCTTCTATGAATAACCAGTGTGAATAAAATGCAGAGGCAAGCTAGGCTAGGTAATTTCAGTGTACTGTGGAAGCTGGTGTCAGGCAATTTATTGTGTCCTTAATGATAATTGTTCTTTTTCGGTTTCTGTCAAGGCTGACATTATAACATCTTCTAGCAAGGTAGATTGTTTTACTTCCTGTGGTTTTCTGGTCACACACAGCTTTTTGGTATCACGCCCTGGACATTTTGCACGTATCCTGTTGTTGGGGAATGATTTTCCCACTGTTGCCTTCACTGTTATATTTGGCGGGAGGCCCCTTTATTTCAGTTGGGATTTTTTCCACCTTGTTCGTGAAACTTCAGAAGCATAGCACAGACTTGATGACTCACCTGTCTCAGGCATTTAATGAATTTTCCCTTATCCCCATATTTAATTTTTGTGATTTGGTCCGTTCTCTAACTACCAACACATCGAATGTTTTTTTTTTCTAGTTTGCATTGAACCTTTCTGCTTTTGTTTTGAGTAGTCATATTTATAGCTTCTAATGATAGCTGGATATTTGTAAGATACATAGCCGTGAGAGAAAGTCCTCTTTCTCCATTTCAGTGTGCTTTTATTCTCCCTGGTGATCCCATTACAAACTGTTGCCAGAAGCCTTGTAGGTGTACAGCTCTGCATTCTGATTTCTTGCCAGAGTATAACCTGGTAGATAATCACAACCACCTTGCAAGATGCAAGTCAACTGTCCGTATGATAAGCAGGTCAGGATATCTGTGTGCTATGTCTTCTGAGGCTGCTGGTTACAAAAAGGAAATAATTTGTGAGATGGGGGTCTGTATATTTTAATTTTAGCAAGCAGTGTTTCAGTCCCCTATAATCTTAAGCATAGCTGGAATCCATGCAGTGACTTGTGTTATGTGTTAGGACAGGGACTATTGAGTGATTCATTTGTGCTGATTTGAAAGAGCCAGTATGGCAAAAAGTGAGGAATTAACTCTCATATTTCTCATAAACACTGACTGACGTGAAGTCCCCTTCCCCATGTCATTGTAATTTCTTATGACTGGATGTGTTGCTTCTATAGGACAGCTTCTTCTACATCAATGATCAGACATCTTGTTTTAATTTTCCCTCCTTTTATTTCTTTTTTGTTTGTTTTGGTTTTTGCTGTTGTTGTTGTGGGTTTTTTTGACTAATGAAGAGATGACAGCAAGAACAGTTTGTGGCCCAAACGATTAAATACAGTTGGGTTCATGAAGGCAGAACCAAAGATAACCGAGCTGAGATAGCCATGGGCTATAACTAGATCATTAAACTCCCATTTTTATTTTTCACTCATGTCATTACAATTGAAGATACTTCTTGGAATCCTTTTTGAAGTGATTTGAATGCAGGATTAGAGGCAATATATTTGGAACCACTGAAAAGAACATGTGATAAAAAAAGAAACCCAGCCCTAATAGGAAAAACCCTAGGTAAATGTCTGCAATGAGAAAGTTCTTTCTTAAAAGGCATAAGTTATCAAAAAAAAAAAAAAAAAAAAGAAAAAGAAAAAGAGAGGAATAATAACTGACCAACAGTATCTTGTCCCACTTGAGCAAGGAACAAAATCAGCTCAACAATTAAGTGCCTTTATTAAGATCTAAAGCAGTGATATTTAACATCAGTTGAAAGGGAAAAAAATAAAATGAAAATGTTCTAAGCAGTGAAGCAGGAGGAAAAGAAACCCCATGCTGAGAGTCATTAAGACCAAAAGGTAATTCATCACAGGCATGACTAACCTTATTACAGGAAAGCTGCATTGTCTTTGTGGTGCAGGCATTGATTCCAAGCTAGGAAACGAACATGAAGGCACCTTTAGTAGTGAAAGGAAAAATATTAAATTGCTCCTGAAAATTGTAGCAGTGCTATTTACTCCATCAAGGAATACTAATGAGACTGTTCAGGGAAGTCCAGCCAGCCAGCATAAGAAATGTATTTTGTTAAATTCTAATTAAAGATTAATTTTTGCTGAACACTCTCCAAGCAGTGAATTGTTTATTAAGAAAAGGAAGTCCAGGGAAAAAGCAAAAAGCCAAGGTATTCCTCTTTAGCTGTCTGGAAGCCACCTAAAATTTTAGTGAGTTTTCGTCTGGTTGCCATAGTTGCTTTTCTGCTATCATAAAAGGGAGTTCTTCATGCCTGCTGCATGGGCTGTCAGGTTTGCCTGTTACCCAAGGGTGTCATCCAGTGCCATGCATAAGCTAATGGGTCTTGTTAGAAAGTGGAGGAGTAGCCTGTAGCAGAGACAACACTGGTTTGTGGAGAGAGTCCAGATCTGAGAGGGTCGGTGCACAGCTCAGACTGGCAAACTGTGCTGAACCCAAGCTGGTTTTGTGTACAGCCGTTGTTGTTCCTGCACAGATTTTTTCCTCTGTGTTTCATAGGAACCTACCAAGGCTCTCTGGGCATTTTTGCTATCTTTGATATCCATATACTACTTCCTGAATTGATGTATGGTAGACTGCAATTGCATGAAAAGATAACCTGAATCGAAACGAAGCAAAACTAGAAACATGATCATTCATCCCAGTTCTGATCGTGAGTTGGCAGCTTAGTTCACAAGCAACTTGGCCTTTGCTTGTTAGACCATGGACACATGTGAATGTGCTGAGTAGTTTAAACTAAATTCTTATGGAAAGAACAGCAGCCATTCCAAGTAAAATCATGACAAATACAGAGACAACAGAGCCTCAGCAACCTTAGACTCAGCTGTGATGTTCCTTTAAAACATAGGTAGAAAAAATATGGGGAAATCAGTGTTGAGATTTGATGGTGAGTATAGACAAGAGTAAATGAGATTTCCAGGAAAACATAGAGGAAGGAGCAGAGAGAGTGTGCCAGGTGCCCTTTAGGATTCTGGTAGGTCTAAATAGTTGGGACACAAACTTATTTAGAAGGTGAGGTTGGTGTAAGTCTGGAATCTCCTTACATATCTAATTGGAGAGCTCTCCCCTTCTGCCACAGGCTGAAGTGGTGGAATGAAGTTGCTTTGGAAGCTAGTAGGCATGTTAGACATACTGTCCTGGACTGTCTTCTGCAGTGCAAGTATGGTTGAACGCTGATCCTTAAAAACCCTGTGTGGGATCAGGGGAGAGATCTTGGAGTGCATGTGGCTCCTTCCTCGCTTATGCTACTGAGTTCCTTCAAGGGATACCAGGGAGCAGCAGGGAATGATGCACATCCTGTTCTCATCCTGATGTGCTATGTGGTTGTGGGCAGAAAATGTAGCTATGGAAGGCAAAAGCTGCTGGAAATGCCAAAAGAATCATAGAAGAATGCATGTCTAAAATTCTGAGTCTCTAATCCAGGTGTTTCTGCGGTTGGTAAGCTGAAGTGAGAGGGCTTTGATTAAAGTGGAGGGTGACATGAGGAGGTATTACTGTGAAGATCCTGAGCCTGCTGCCTACACTGCCATCAGTAAGAACATCCTGCAAGCAAGGGCCTTCTTGCTGTGTCAGAGCTGTGATTGCTTCTGCTGGGATAGGTAGTAGAATACTTAAAAAGTGTGGGCTTCCTCTGTGTCAAGGGACACGTCTGCCTGCACATATACTCTTCCAAACCTGGTCAGGGAGATATAATTAGGAGAGAAGTCTTTTAATGAACCGCTAATACTGGCCTAGCAGCAACTTGCAGATGTTGAGGGAAAGGTTAGGGTCTGGCCTGCTGCTGAAGTATTTGATTCATTATTTGGATGTTCCAAGTTTTCATGGTTTGCTCTTCCCTTTGAATAAAAGCTGTTTGTTTAACCCTGGAATTTTTTGCATGCAGGTGGGTATATTGCTTATCATGAACACTCACGTGGTGTAATTTATTTTCTGAGTGAGGACTATGCAATTTTTAAAGAACTTTGAAAGTCAAACTGCCTGACAGAAAGGTTAGTACATGACAGACAAAGCTGATAAACAGTCACTATACTTGGATAAAGCTGCAAGTAAGTAGGTTGATAAATCGGTCAAAGAAGTTGTGTTTTTTCAGCTTGAAAACTGAACAGGATCATCCAGTTCAGTGCTGGAGAACCATGGATCATAAGGGTCAGTTCATTTTCAAAACCACAGCCCATCAGAGCTAGGAGTTTAAGCATCTTTCCATACAGGTGGCTGCAGTTTCAGGGACCTAGATTTGTTTTTGAACTTTCTTCTCCCCCAGCTGGATCTGTTAGCACCAAGGTCCCCTGAGTGTAATAAAGGTTCAGAAAATGGGCAGTCATACCTCCAGCTTTCAGGAGCTTAACCAGATCAAACAGATTTCAGTCAATGCCTGCTTACAGAGAATCTTTCACAAGCAGCAGATTTGACCACTGCCTTACACATCTTCTGTATTACAGACTAATTGGCTAGAACACATACTGAGAGAGTGTGTGACCAGGATAAACTCCTTCCTCAGCCTGAAGGAATTTTACCTTTTGTTACTGTTCCACCAGAGCAGAGGAAGTGCTGGGTGGAAGCTGTTTTTCCAGCCTGAATCAGGCTGCCTTCCCTTGGACTAGTATATGGCTGAGAATGTAAGAGTCCGATCAAAAAGGAGAGAGCGCAAGGGGAGCCTTGCTGTAGTGATTGGAGCATTCATACGGGAGAAAACCCCTAAACTCTGTGCTTTGGACTATGCTTCTTTTTGCTTCTGTGACTTTACAGGAGGAGGAGGAGGGAGAACTCATGATCACCAGCACAACTTAATGGGCTGGCTTACGTTCTTCTCTGCACTGTGGCCCAGAGTGCCTAGAAAGTTTCCCCCATTTAACTATACTTAGCAAATGGGTAAGGTATGCCTCAAGGAGGCAGAAAATAAAAATTTGAATCCTGTCAGGCTCAGTTAAGTATTGACCTCAGTCTCCTATTCACTGGCTCGGTGTTTTAAGGAGGAGGCAATCAAAGGTAGCCCATGGTGACACCTTAATATCTTGTTTCTCCAAAGAAGGCAGTGAGCCTTCGCTCAGTGTTTTTTTTTATTATTTTTTTCTCAACAGGTAGCTATATCTCATTCACAGGAGAGGATTTGGGACTCTAGACTGAAGAGAGAGGTGCTTGCTCACAGCTCGTAATCTTGTTGCTTAATTTTATTCTAATTAATACATTCAATTATATTAACTAATTATTTCAATTAATTACATTTTAAGTTTCATTTCTCAAGGGAGTAATTGTTTTGCTCATCATTATGTGTAAACTAGCTTTTTTTAGCTCTTTGCACAAACTATAGAATTTAGGGAAGAGGGCTGATGAACTTGGAAAACATTTGGGGATGAGAAGGCAATTGATTTTTGGTGTTGTGGTGGGTTAGCATTGGCTGGCAGCCAGGTACCCACCCAGCTGTTCACTCACTGCCCCTCCTCAGAAGGCTGGAGGAGAAAATAGGATGAGAAAGCTGATGAGCCAAGATAAAAACAGGAAGACTGCTTACCAGTTATAGTCACAGGCAGAATAGACTCAGCTTGGGGAAAATTACTTTACTCCAACTAAAACAGACTTGCGTAGTGAAAAACAAAAACCAAACATTAAAACAACACCTTCTCCCCGTTTTCACAGGCTCAGCTTCAGTCATTCATTTCTGATGCCACTCCACCCTGAGCAGAGCAGGGGGGATGAGGGATAGGGAGGTTGCGCTCAATGCATAACACTGTCTCTCCTGTTCCCTCCTCCTTGTGCTGTTCCTCTGCTCCACCACTGGTCTTTCCTTGGGCTGAAGTCCTTCAGAAAAAATGTGCTGCAGTGTGGGCCCTCTACAGATGTCAGCTCCTTCAGGAAGTATCCAACTGCTCCAACATGGGGTCCTCTGTGAGCTGCAGTGTGGATGTCTGCTCTGGTGGTGTCTCCTTCACTGACCACTGTGGTATCTGCTCCAGCACCATGGACCACCACCTCCCCCTCCTTCTCTGACCTTATTGTTCCTCCTGTTTTTTCTCACTTCCATTTTTTTCTTGTTCTGCCTGTCTAGTGTTTTCTGCCTTTCCTTAAACATGTTTTCCCAGCACCACACATATGGCTGATGGGATCAGCTTTGGCCAGCAGGGAGGCCATGACAGAGCTCCCTGTGTTCAGTACAGGGCAGCCCCTGACCTCTTTCCATAGAGGCTAAACCTGCAGCCTCCTCTCTACCAAAATCTTGCCACCTACATACAATGCAGGTATTCAGACTATGTTGCTGTAGAAGTCCTGTCAGGGCCTTCAGGGCACCACTAGGCATTAATTACCCTGACCAGCCTCACCTGGGACCTCCACCCAAGATCTCCATTTAAGCTGAGGCCTGTGATTTTGCTTGTCCTGAGCTATGTTATAGGTGCACCTAGTTGCAGACCTTTCCCTGCCTCATATTTTGTTTTTTGGCTGAAACTCTAGACAGACCTTGCACCTGGTTTGCTCCCTTGCCATGTCTGGCGCTGTCAGTGGAACCCTGTGTTCAGATGCTGTGGGACTGTGGCCCTGGTTGGTGAGAATGCTGCCTGTGCTGGGATCACCCTTGGCTTAGACAGCAGTCAGCCTTTGCTGCTCCCTGATGCTTCTGTTTTGGTAGGTTTTTGCTTCGTCCCTTCTATCAGCGTAGTTAGTGATATTAATATATGGGGAGTAGCACTGTGTCTCTGTTTTGATTGGAAATCAAATGAGAGATGGTGGTAGGAATGCATTTTTATGTGACTGTGGTCATGGGTTTACCAATTCTTTCATGAGGTGGGGTAGGAGTAGTGAACACACGACTATAGAGGAGAATTTCTGGAAGGGGGTAGAGGGGCAGCCCATTTTGCAGCATTGTGATCTTAGATTACTGTAAGTCCATTGTCAAGCTGCATCCTGCTCTCACGCCTGCTTTGGGAGCCAGGCACTAGAAGTTAGAGACTGCAACTTCTACTCCATGCACACCCAAACCCTGTATCAGATCCAGTCCTCAGACTACTGATGTGTACAGATTTTCTGTCTTAGATTCCAAAATATTTTTCTCTTGTCATCATCTTCTGTCCTCAGCTAATGCTCTGATTGAGAATCTAATTATGGCAAGGTGAGGGTAAATTTGAACACAGATGTTACTGTGCCTCTGAATGTCCAAAGCTGTGCCTTGCTGCTTGAACATTGTAAATGCTGCTGTGCTCTTCAGGCCCCCAGGAATCCCTCTGTCTTTGCTAGATAATGCAACGCTCTACAGACTCACAGTTACTGGCTTGGTCTCGTTTCTAGTCATCAGCAATTTGGTTTTGTAGAGATTTTCCAGATTTCAGGAGGATTCTTGGATTTATTTCCCTGGCTTGTGCAGCCTCACATTTACTCAGTTTAAATTCTCTGGGGCTTTTTTTTTCCTTTGGCACATCAGAGCAACACATTAAAAAGGGTCCCTGTGGTTTGCTTTGGAAGATTCTGAGAGGGTATGCTGGTTGAAAACTCTCTAGTACCTGGTTAACTTAGCTCCTACAGTGGTTCATCAAGGACATCTCATAAAAATATGCCTAGTCTAAAGAAAAAGTAGACTGGCTTATGTATTACCTTCATTATATCTGATGTAGCAAAGTCTTTGGCTTGTGCTTCTCCTGTCTCTAGCTAAAGTTGCTGCTTCATGTTCAGGCCATGAGAGCATGTAAATGACTGAAGAACCTGTGTCTGCTCCAAAAATGCTTTTGAAAATTTTACTGATAATTTCCAATTGTTTTAGCTGTGTAAATCCACCACTCTGTTCAACCTGGCTTGTTACCTGACCTTGCTCAGTCACCATTTGACTACCAAGACAAATTCAGTTTGATTTTACTTTCCATAGCTAGGGGGAGTATTTCTGCTGCAAACATTCATTATTTTAGTGTTAATATGTCCCTCAATCTATCAAACATTTTATCTTTTACATCCATCCTATAGAAAAAAAATCCAAAAAAGCCTACATTGCAATTCGCATCCACAGACTTTCCTTCCCAGCCTGTCTAGACAGGATTTTGGTTCCTATGTATCATAACCAGCTAGCACCTGGCATTTTGATCTTCCTTTGTTTCTTGGACATTTTGCATTATGACAGCCTTTGTTTTAAGAAACATGTTGTTGCTTGAATATATTTTGAGGTTTTGGGCCTTTTTTTTCTTTTATCTTGTGAAGACTTTCCATTTGCTATAAAAAGGATTGAGGGTGAACAGCTTAAACTTGCATATCTAACTTTTAATTGGTTGCACATTTAACTTCTGCTCAGTGCGGGCATCTAAAAAAGATGGGGACAGACAGATCCAACCTGAAAGTATTTGAAGTGTAACTGGGAAGCAGAAAAAAGCAGAATATTATTAGAAAAAAGACATACCACCCCACTGTCTGTTCACATGCCAAGTTAGGGAAAGCAAAGTACATTTGATCTGCTTGCTCTCACCTCTTTTTTTTTTTTTATAGAAAATGGAAATAAAAGGCAATTTCCAGGGTGAAATTCATCTCAGTCAAAGATATGTGCCTATTTCCACCCTCCTTAGCAGTCATGAAGTTTCAACAGGTATGGGTAACATCCTTCTTATGTGGTTTCTCTGGAACCTAATGGAGTTTCATGTCTGGCTGTCAGTGGAATTTATCTGGCAGCAGTAGTGCCCTCTAAAGATAGTAATTTCAAGGTGACTGGAAAAAGTAGCCGTCCTGACAATATACCAACAAAACCCCAAACGTTAATTTTCAGTCAGGTCAGCTTCTGGCCAGAGACCCTGAAAACTGAAGTGCTGGCACTAGACTCTCAGGGCCATGTGCACCAATCTGGGGTAGGGTAGGGCTGCTCTTTCTGGGGCTGCTGCAGCCTTGGGTCAGTTTGACTGTGTAGAGTTTATGTAAATTCAGTCAGGGTGTTTAAAGCAGCTTCACTCATTGTGGACTCATTTAAAAGCCAAAATATTCATGATGTTTTAGAAGGAACCATATTTTCAAGTGACTTTTTATAGCAGCTTGATACCTCTGACTTCTGCATGCAAATATGCTGCCTAATTTCTGGAAGTCCTTTCTTGTTATGCGCAGAGGTGTGGGGGACTGTGCCCTCAACAACCTTATTTGACTCCAGTACTGCTGTTAAGGAAAAACTTGTAAGTGCTGAGAGCACTACCTTCAGTTGTGTCAGTTGCTTTTCCAGAGATAGTGGTTTGTTTAATTTTTTTTTATTTGCCTTGTTCCTTTGATTGCTTCAGAAGCCATTAACAAAGTGATGGTAGGAGACTGAATTTAATTTCCTAATTCCTAAGCCCCTGGCTGTTTTGCTTTTATGAAAGGATAATACTGATGTTGTGTATAAGGGACTAATGTTGGCTGGTTTCAGTAGCTGTTTTGACAGTGCAATTATTGTCAAAGTTGTTACAACAAATAGCCATTTTAAACTTTAAAATATGCATGTAGCAGGTTAAGTTCTCCTGGGCCAGTTAGGTCTTCCAGGAACTTTGCTGCATCACAGAGAGATCTGCAGAATTTAGCAAGTTAGTTTTAAAAAACACAATCTCTACATATGTTCTATGTGACTTGAGTATTTGAAAGAGTCTACGTTTTTATTATAGAGTTGCTTTGGAATGCCAGGACTTAATGAAGCTTTCTCTTCTGCTGTCAGTGAGTATCAACCAGTAGCAATAACCCCTGCTTGAAGGGAAAGGTTGATTCTTGCTCTCTTGTACATAAACTGCTGTTTTGTGATGGCAGAAAGGGCTTTGTGCATTGGCAGTGTATATAAAATTGCACCATGAACGGTTGGTGTTTCTAAACTTCTGCCCCTACTTCATAACACGTAGGCTGTCATCTCTCATAAATGTATTGCATGGCCTGTTCTTTTACTTTACTAAAAAAAAATATGGATTCTGAGATCAAATAAAGACACGAGAAAACATAATTTTCTCTGTCGACAGAGCAGGGTGTCACTGGGGATTTTTATGGTGCCACAACTGCAAAATGCTGCTTAAGTGCTCTCGTAACCTGTGGCAACTGTAATTCCAGAGAGTTGCAGAATTTTAAAGCTCTTGCACTGAACAAGCTTGGCTGTTTACAGCTGCGAAGAACATCTCTTCCTAATGCTAGTTTATACTGCTCAAAATGCAGTCTTGTCTTTAGAACTTTGTGCCTCTTTCCAGCCTTCTGGGCCTTCACTCTGCCTCTCCAAAGGCAGTGGCTATCAGAAGCATTTTGTATAGACAGTACTGGCTGGTCACTGTTGCAGTGGAAGCAAAAGGAAGGTCTGGGAGTACGAAGCTGTTTTCACACTTCTGTGTTCAGCTATTTAAATATAGAACTCACAGGACAAAGCGCTTTTTGCATCACTGTAGAAATGCGAAGTTAATATTCAGTTGTTGGAGAATATTGTTTGTCTGTTGGTTGCTTTTTGAAAAGTTCTTATTGCATCCAGTGGAGAAAGGAAATGAGGAGAGGGGAACTTTTGAGAAAAGTCAGTCTGTTCCCATTGATTCTTGTAAGTGGGAATATTTACTATTAGAGTGACAGTTTCACAATGTTGTGCCTAATTTGTTTTAGCTTTTTCAATTTTTTTCTCTTGCATGGATATAGCCATAACAGTTGTGATTTCCTGCTGTGTGCTCTTTGAAGTAGCAATTATAAATTGATCTAGGTGCCTGTGACCAACAGTGTTGTGTGTGTTCTTCACTGTGTCGTAAAAGTACTTCAGTGTGGCATAGCACCTTGAAAGGGGGTGTTATAAAGTTTTAGCATGGCCTGTAGGTAATAGGGGGTGATGACAGACCAGAGCTATCACTGGTTTTTCAAGGTGTTCTTCCTAACACACATCCAGTTAGAGTCTACACTTTCTGTTGATCTTTTGACTGGAATTTCAAGCTCTCTCTACTAGTCAATTTTAGAGTTCCCTGTCTTGAAGTGGCTTTCCTTTCAAAGCAGATCAGGAGAGCCACTAGACGGAGCACTGGCTAGATGCTCTGGGACTTTGCACAGATTCCTGGTATGACTTTCGACAGCTCACTTTTTTTTTTTTTATTATTATTATTTTATTGCAAGCCTATCAAAATTTCTAACCAGTTTATCTAGGATTATAGAAAATATTTATATTCACAAACATGTACAAGCTTTAAATTCACATTTTCAATGCCTCTGTAGCTATGAAGGGAGATGATTCTCATGTCATTGTCAGAGTACTGATGCTAGTAGGGGGCATGGTTTAAAAGTACCTGAAAAACATGAGAGCTAGCAGTGCTATTTAATCTGCCTTGTTACTTCAGTTCTTTAGCTGAAGAATGGGAATGGTACAGGTAGAAGATAAGAACATTTTCTAGGTAGGGAAGATGTGGTAGACATTGTTGGGGGCCTGCTTAGTCCCATTAAAACATTGTGGTAAAACTAGAAATGGTTTGATCTCAAGATTCTCTATTAGCACCAGATGCCCTGCTTTGTTTCTCCGAAATCAAAGTTGTTTAATTTTGGAATTTTTTTTTATTCTCAGTTGGGTTGGAGTGGGCAAAGGAAGGATAGTGCTCTGTTAGCAGATCTAGTAATGTGTACTTTGTGTAACTAGTGAATGTGCTGTGGAGGGACAAGAGGGAAACAATTTTTTAAAGGAATTATATACAGTACTGATGTAGCACATTCGTTACATCTGTTAATGGTTTTGAAATATTTTGAAACTCATTAAAGAATATCCTGAATAAAGAGAAATCATCTTTAGAGCAAAGTGCAAGTTAAGTAACTACTTTTTGTTTCCTTACAAGTCTTTCCTTTGAGATTAAAGCATGCTTGGACTGATGCTCTAGCAAATGGGTAAATAATCTAGTCATAAGAGTTAAAAAACAGTTTCCCTAACTATTGGACTTTCTATTTAAAAGCACCGGTTATTGACAGAATGTTTTCAGCTGCTCATTCTTATTTCTTCTCCTTCCCCTGGACTCTGAGGCACTTTATGTAAAGATATTTCAGAAGAAACACCCTTATGAAACTAATTTGCAGCATGGTAAAATAAGTAAAATTTGCTTTGAGCAACTGGCCACTGTCCTTATAGTGGAGGTCTTGAAGCAGAGTTGGACAAAATAGTTATGGAAATCTTTGAGATGCTGTAAAGTAGCAGCGCTTGCAGGGAGAAACCTTCTGTTCAGGCTTTTTGTTTCTGGGTGGTGCCACCACTGTCTGATCTTCTTTCCAAAGTAATGTGATTCAGTGGTGGTTCTCGGAAGTTTTACGGTTTACTTTCAGACACTTAGGGTGGTATTCATACCTTCTGACTTGAGATAGCTGAAAATTACACATCTGTATCTAAAGTGACTAGCTACTCTAGCCTCTATTTACGGTCATTAGAGAGAAACTGGCACTTCTAGGGAGGTGTTGCTCTGATTTGCTTTAGAAACCAGTTTGAGAATGAAATTACTTTCCTTCTTCAGGTGCCTTTTTGTCTTCTTTGACTATAAAGGGTGGCTTAGAAAGAGCTCACATTTGACATGTCTTTTAGCTGCATGGGTTAGATGGAGTGAATCCCTTTTTCTGTCTCAGGAGGAGCTGAATTACTCCCCAAATGCAGAGTTACCTTTTTTTTTTTTCTTTTTTTTTTTTGCGGGGGGGGTGGGGTGGTGGTGGTGGGGGTCTCACCATTTCCTCCCAGTAAGGATGGGTTAAGAAAAGGCTTATCGGAGTGAAGTGCTGTGCTTGTGAGACTCTCACAGCTGTGACAAGAACAGAGATAACTTCTGATTTGGAACAGCCTGGCTTCTAGGTCATAAATTAGGCTGATTTATGTCACAGTGCTGTCTCTGAGTAATGTCATTCTTCATTGCTTAATAAACACTAAAAGTCTGTTTCTAACCTCTACAAAACACCAGCAATGAGAAATATGTTGCATTGGAATGACTCTGCTTTGGCTGTAGAGACCAAACCCAACTTGTTCCATTAATAAGACCCATGTTGCAAAGCAGGGCACCTTACGGCTGGGGAAGAAGATTAACTTCAGCTTGCCAGTACAAAGCAGTCTTTAAAGTACAATGTTACTGCTCTTGTGCTGTGCTGAAAACCCCACTGCTAGCAGTCAAACTGAGTTTTGCTTTCAAGAAAAAATAATGAGTGCTAATCCATTGAATCATTCACTTGTCTTTGTGACTTTAGGAGTGTTTGGGGCTACTTTCTAAACAAATTCCTTCCTACATTTTTAATGTGTGATGGCTATCTAAGAAATAAGTTCTGTTTCACTTCGAAAATGCACCTCTGAGTTGGTTAATAGTTCAGCAGTTAGCACCCAGAACAAGCTGTACGCCTGAGTAGAGATACCTAAGATCCTCTAAAGTATGTGGAGGTGCAATGAACGCACACAGTGGTTGTAAGACATGATTAAGCAAGTGAATGTCAGGTATGAGCAATGAGAAAAGCTTAGGTATTATTACTAACATGTTGGTTAATATGAATTTAACTTCCTAAATTTATTCTGCTGTTTTCTTTTAATACATGGAACACTTCAACTTTATTGACAAAAGGTATTAGCATGACTAAAAGGAACTGAATTTATTTGTTTGGAAATTGTTTGACCAGACAAGTAGCAATCACGTAGATGGAGCTCTGTTTCTAGATGGCAGCAAATCATCAGAATAATGTGTGGGCTGTATGGGGAATCTACAGCATGCATGTGGTGTTTGTGACTAAAATGGGAAGCAATGTGTATTTTGCTTCTGCTATTGCTTTCTCAAGGAATTTCCCCATGCTTTGCCTCTTTGGTTCCAAAATACTGTTCTGATTAAGGCATGATAGGGTTTACTGTTAGTGTCATTTTTTTTTCCTGTTTTCCATTCTGTGTGAATCCTTTCACAGACAAAAGCAATGGTGATTGTATTGGAGCTGGGTGCCTGCTCTGTCTTTACTCTGGATTTATTATTGCATTTTTATCAGATTTTGCCTTGCTTTGCACTTCACTGGGTTTGATGATCTTTAGTGAAATCTGTTAGTTTAAGGAGGTGGCTTTCTTAATGACTTATACACCATCTGTTATTTTATTTTCAGTTTATTGTTGCTTTTAATTATAATTTAGTAAGTTCTGCAGATATCTGCTGCTTTAATTATAGTGAAATGTGTATTGCTTTTACAATCATGTTGTCAAACTGGGGTTATTAAGTACCCTAAGGCACCTTGATTTTTGTGATGTAATGGTGCATGAGTATGACTAGAGAACTGTAACAGTCCAACTTCAAAATATCTGAATCTCTGCCTGTTGTTTTGTTTCAGTTACCTTATAAAGCTGCTTCTCATGGACACTTTTTTGTTTACAGCACACTAACACTTTAGTTTGAAATGCTGCAACACAAAGTATTGCATATTTAAATTTTGTGAGTCCTGTTGAATGTGTTAATTGTGCATACAATACTAGATAGTCTGCATGTGACTAGAACGAGATCTGATTAATGCTTTATCAAATGATCATTCTCAAAGGGGAATGTGTTTTAAATGTGTAATAATTTTTTTTTCATTCATACCACGTACAGGAACAAACAAGTGGTAGACTTTCATTTGCTTTTTCCCTGGCTGTGTTTCTAACGTACAGTAGAAATAATTTTTGCCAGGAACACTTCCTGTGAGATTTAGTTTAGAAGAGGCTTTCCACGTCCCTGATTTGTTTGAGGTTGAATCCCAGAATCGCAACATGTATTCAAGAAGTGTCCATCCTGCCTCCTTTCAGTCGTGTAACATTGCCAGTGACAGAGAGGGCGCTGCTTATGTTAATATGAATGATTTAGTTGTTTATCCTGCTGACTTGTGAAGGTTTTATGCTTAGTTCATAATTGGCAAAAACTTTTATGCTCCAAGACAGAAGTTGTGGAGATGTGCAAGTTATTTATGCAGTTTTGTTTGCGGTATTTTCAGGTGTGACTGACCTGACCCCAAGTCTTCTTGAGTCATTCTAGTAAAGAAATGTGAACTGGTCTTTCTTGGTTCTCCACTATGTTCCTTTGAATGTATTAGTGCACAGCAGTTCATCTCTTGAAGGGATGATTACCTTAAGCAGCAAATCCCACCTAAACTGAATTTGATCCATTTTTTCTGAATTGGGTTGCCTAATTATTGTTTTGCCACAGGCACAAATCAAACCACTTCAGTTTCTCTCCACCCATGATACAGTGAAGGTTCTGATATCCGAAAATCAATGACACAGAAAGGCCCACCTCTTGCAGCAGTCAAGAACTGGATGCTCTTTCTGGCTGGAACTCAGGGGGAAAAAAGGAGAGTTTAAGACCCTTGAAAGAAGGGGCACGCTACTCAGGAGGACTAGAAGGATGTTGTGAGGTTATGTAGGGAGAAAATTAGAAAGGCCAAAGTAGTCCCATTAAAACTTAATCTGGCTACTGCTCTGAAAGACAGTAAAAAATATTTCTGTTAATGTTTTAGTAACAAAAGGAGGGCTAAGGAGGATCTCCATCCTTTACTCCAGGGGTCTTCAAACATTTTAACCAGGGGGCCGGTGTGCGGATGGAGTGACAGGCAGCCATCTGCGGCTGCTTGGTTTCCCCCCCAACCCCCGGCGGGGTGTGTGTCTGTAAATACCGGGGGCCGGATTGAGGACCCTGGGGGCCATATCCAGCCCGCAGGCCGTAGTTTGAGGACCCCTGGTTTATTGGATGTGTGGGGAAACTGTCCTGGTTTCAGCTGGGATGGAGTTAACTTTCTTCTTAGTAGCTTGTGTAGTGCTGTGTTTTGAATTTGGTGTAAGAACAATGTTGATAGCACACTGATGTTTTTAGTTGTTGCTGGGTGATGTCTATACTAAAGTCAAGGACTTTTCTGTTTCTGGGGCCCTGCTAGAGGGGCACGGGAAATAGGGAGGGGACCCAGCCAGGACAGGTGACCCAAACTAGCCAAAGAGGTATTCCATGCCATGGGATGTCATGCTGAGTATAGAAACTGGGGGAAGAAGGATGAAGGGGGGAACATTTGGCATTATGGTGCTTGCCTTCCCACGTAACCGTTACGTGTGATGGAGCCCGGCTTTCCTGGGGATGGCTGAGCTCCTGCCTGCCCATGGGAAGCGGTGAATAAATTCCTTGTTTTGCTTTGCTTGTGTGTATGGCTTTTGCTTTACTTATTAAATTGTTCTTATCTCAACCCTCGATGAGGTTTGAGATAACCTCTCAACTTCTGGGTGAAGGGCAGTGAGTGAGAAGCTGTGTGGGGCTTGGTTGTCAGTCAGGGTCAAACCACAACATGAAACACAGTGACAGTCTGAGGGAATGGCCAAGGTACTTAAAGATCAAGGCAAAGAAGGTAGAAGAATAGTAACACCAGTTGTTCTCCAGGTACCCAGCTCCCTGAGCTGGAAGACAGGGATGGGGAATAGAATGAAGTCCCCATAATCCAAGGGGAAATGGTCAGTGACCTTCTACACCACTTAGACACACAGAATTCTACAGGACCAAATGGAATCCACCCAAGGGTACTGAGAGAGATGGCAGACTTGTCCACCAAGTCACTTTCCATCATTTATCAGCAGTCCTGGCTAACTGAGAAGGTCCCATTCATGGGAGGTTAGCCAACGTGATGTCCATCTACAAGAAGGGCTGGAAGGAAGATCCAGGGAACTACGGGTCTGTCAGCCTGACCTTGGTGCCAGGGAAGGTTATGGAGCAGATCATCCTGAGCACCATCACATAGCACGTGTGGGACCACTGGGGGATCAGGCCCACCCAGAATGGGTGTATGAAAAGCAGGTCCTGCTTAATAAACCTGATCTCTTTCTATGACAAGATGTCCTGCCAAGTGGATGAGAGAAAGGCTGTGGATGTTGTCTGCTGAGACTATAGTAAAGCCTTTGATGCTATCTCCTGCAGCATTCTCCTGGAGAAACTGGCTGCTCATGGCTGGGACAGGTGTATTATTCACTGGGTTTAAAACTGGCTGGATAGCTGAGCCCAAAGCGTGGTGATGAATGGATTTACATCCAGTTGGTGGCCAGTGACTGAGTGCACCCTCAGTAAGTTCACAGACAACAAGTTGGGTAGGAGTGTTGATCTGCTGGAGCGCAGGAAGGCTCTGCAGAGGGATCTGGACAGGCTGGACTGATGGGCTGAGGCCAGTTTTATGAAGTTCCACAAGAAGTGCTGGGTCCACTACAGGCCTGGAGCAGAGTGGTTGGAAAGCTGCCTGGTGGGAAAGGCCCTGGGGGTGCTGGTTGATGGCTGGCTGAACATGGGCCAGCAGTGTGCCCAGGGGGCCAAGGCAGCCAACAGCACCCTGGCTTGTATCAGAAACAGTGTGGCCAGCAGGACCAGGGCTGTCATCGCCCCCCTGCACTCAGCGCTGGTGAGGCTGAACCTCAAATAGCGTGTTCAGCTTTGGGCCCCTCACTATAAGAAAGACACTGACGTGTGCTGGAGCGTGTCCAGAGATGGGCAACGAGGCTGGTGAAGGGTCTTGAGAGCAGGTCTTGCGAGGAGCGGCTGGGGGAACTGGCGTTGTTTAGTCTGCAGAGGAGGCAGCTCAAGGGGAACCTTATTGCTCTCTAGAGGTACCTGAAAGGAGGCTGTAGCGAGGTGTGGGTCTGTCTGTTCTCCCAAGTAACAAGAGACAGGACAAGAGGACACGGCCTCAAGTTGAGCCAGGAGAGATTTAGATTGGATGTTAGGAAAAAATTCTTCCCTGAAAGGGTGGTCAAGCATTGGAACAGGCTGCCCAGGGAGGCGGTGGAATCACCATCCCTGGAGGTATTTAACAGATGTACAGATGTGGCACTTTAGGGACATGTTTAAGTGGTCAAATTGGCAGTAGTTACGTTAATGGTTGGACTTGATGATCTTAAAGTTCTTTTCCAGTCTAAACAGTTCTATGATTGATTGTCAGCATTTGCTGTGTTTGAATTAAAGGATCCACACAGGTGTGTGGCAAGCCAAGCATGGACCACAAGTTTCACATGTTTGGACCTTGAGCTGTGAATGTGAGGCTGGTACCTTTCGTAGGCTGTGCCCTTGCACTAGAAAAGCAGCAATCTTCTGGCTTTTATGCAAGTTCACTGCTGTTTGTGGACAAGTTGCCAGTGTAGGTCCTTCATTTGAAGTGAGTTGCCAACAACAGCACCCCTGTTACAATATGCAGTGAATTGGTTTATTCTAGTCAGTAATCTGCATAATTAGGGTGGAAATGAGAGTAATAAATATACTTAAGTCTTTGGGAAAGGCTGTCTTCTTGATGACTTTTCAGAGGATGAAAATTAAGATTAATTCTTGAGGAGGAGAACTGACCTTAAAAGCCCCATTATAATTGACCTCAAAGGCACTATTCTTTTCAGTTACTGAGAAACATTTGCTAAAATTTAATTGGAAAGATCGTTGATAGCTAACCCACAGCATAACAATATTGATACTGGGTTTTGCTCATAGTTTCTCTTCATTTATATAGATGTCTTAAAACTGGAACAATGTCACTTTTGTAATGGACAGTGGTGAAGTCCAAGAGGCAAAGCTTGTGTGAAAGATGTATATTAGTATTTACCATTTCTCTTTTCGATTTTATGTTTCCTTATTTCACTTGTCTAAAAAACTCAAAATGGCATGTTGATTTAGAGGTACAAAGCACACATAGTGAATCCCTTTTCTTCTTTTTTTATGTCAAAATTGTAGGAAGCTCTGCTTATGTAGTTTAGGTGTTTTAAGTGCTTTACTACATCTTTTTTTCACTAGCTCAAATAAGACATCAGAATTAGGCTTTGAGTTACTCAGCTTGTTCATCATGCAGCGGTTTAAAGTGTAATCTTCTCTTGATGTTTGTAACTTTTTTTTCATTGTTTGGATCCCCACTAAACTGTGTCTTACGTATCATTTACTTTTTGTACAGGTACCGAAAACCTCTTCCCTTCAGTGTTCCTTATGTAAAAGGTTTTCCTGCAGTGAGAAAATTATTAAACAGGATTCAATGTAGAACATAATTTAATATTTAAATCTATCCATTTTTGCTCCATTAAAGCTCAGTCTGGCTGTTTATTTTGGTTCTTTTAAGTACCCACAGTGGAAGAAAATGATGTCTTAAATAATGTTAACTTGTCTCCTCCTGTGGCAAAACAAAGGTCAGTGCATGCTGTTGCCATACAAGTGAACTAAGAATAGCTGAAAACTAGATCATTTTTCAAACCATATATCTAAAAATCCGAACTGTACTGGGAGAGCAGGCAAGGCTTGTGTGTTGGCCTGTTTTGGTTGAGCAAAATGTTTCCCTTGCTGCAGCGTGTTTCATTCATTGCCTGAGAAGGCTTTTTCCCAGTTTCATCCTCCCAAAAATATTTTTGAAGCAGACTTTAATTCTAGGTCTGTAACATTCTCATCCTTATCGTCAGCTACTGAAACAACTAAGAGTTGTTTCTGTTCAAGTTCTTTAAGCTTGTTGACTGCAGGAAGCGATAGAGGTGGGGGGCAGGCTGCCTGCTGCCCTGCCGGGTCCCCTAGGCTCTACCAGCAGGGATTTTGCTCTGCAGCCATTTCACTGAAGACAGACAGAAATCAGGAGGTTTTGTTAAAGCTGACGTGGTGCCCTTTCCTTGGGACTTCATGTAGGACTCATAGACCATTTGGCATGACAAGAGTTCACACATGCTTTAGTGGCTTCCTACCAGAGACTGTTAACTCCTTGGTTACAGATGTTAGTTCTAGCCCAATATTCATTCTGTTAACAGCAGTATCAGCTCTGTGTTTCAGAGTTCATACTTCTTTCCTTGATAGATTTTTCTAGGTTTTTCTCATTTACATTTTTGCAACATATAGAATGTGTATCTGCCTTTGTATATGCATGCATCTGCAGTATATACATTGTATATACATGCACACACGTGCAAACATACATGTATTTATACATACATGTGCACACATACACCACACACACTTCCAAAATCCAGCAGTGTTTATTCACAGGAGTTTGTGTTCTTGTTAACTGATGCCTTATCTTTGGAGGAAATAGTAATGTATAAAGATGTTTCACAGATAGCACCGATACTCAGTTGTTTTCAGAGTAAACCATAACAGCTCTTCAATTGTGAACAACAACAGTTAAGGACAGGAAATGTAAAAGGAGGCAAAAGACACTTTAAAATATTGCAGGGTGTGCGTGAAGAGGTTGCTAGTTGGTATTCATACTGGAGTCTGGACAGGTCAGCTAGTTGCACTCTGCGGTTTGGGGAAAAGGCAGCAAACTCTCTGCAATTTTTGAGGTTACAGAAAAGCACTTCAAATGTAGTTCTTTTTCCTGTGAGTCCTTTATTAAATTATTAATATACTTTCAGTTTTGCTTAATGGACCTGTGGAAGTCCAGTGATCCTAAACGTAAGTGTGTGTTTTTTATTATTCTTCCAGATGAACAGGAAAGGTGGTTTGGGGCTCACATATATGGGAATGAGCACGAGCTCTAAAGTAGAGTGCAATATATGGCATACAAAGTAATTTGTTACAAGTTCTAGTACAGACTCTTATAGAGTCTGGATATGCTTATTCAAACTAGTTCTAGATGCACTTGGTCTCCTAATATTTTCCTCTTTGTGATCTACCCAGCTTATAGTACAAGCCTTTGTAAAGGATATTTTGAACAGAATGGGTCCTTAAATTTGGTTGTTTGGGGGGTGGGGAGAGGTTTTTACGTGATTGAACTATCCTAGTTCTGAAACCAGAAATCCTTGTGTGGGCATAATGGCTTCTAAAATGCCTTTTGCAATGGATGACTAATAGCTAATGGTTTCCTGATTTTTGATCCAAGTTTTGGAAAGGATTTGCAGAAGGCTGGGAGAGAGTGTTGGTAATTCAGTGACTGACAACCTTAACTCTAAAAGTTTAGGTGAGAGAGCTGGCCAGAGCCTCACCTGGGGCTCATCAGTTGTCTCTGGAACCATCAAGGGCTCAGCTGGAGGAGCAGGTGCTTGTTGTAAGCAGCCCTGGGAAAAGAAGGGGAAGCCTGAGAAGCCTTTGGAGTGAAGGCAGGGGAATGAGAAGGGTTCAGTATCTCAGCCTATCTGGGGCAGGGATGAGACTCTACTTTTTGAAGGTTGAAGGGGTAATAAAAAAAAAAAAGGCATGATGGAAGCCCTTCTACTTGGCTGAAGGAGGGCACTGCAAGTGGAGGTGTTACAGTTTTGTAAATAAACTGTTCCATTGACTTCCTTATTATTTATAAGACCTAAGTCTTAGTTGACATGGTTTCAGGCACTGCTGCCCTGCAGTGCTGTGGATCAGGAGGTACAGAATGGGCAAAACGTTCAGCAGTCTCTTCATTTACCCTAGTAAGTTACCTGAATGATTGGTGCACCAGAAATGATAAATGGTCTCCCTCTGTTGTGACTTAAGGTGCCTTGTTTTCCACTTGCTACTTCACTGCTGCCAACACGTGGCATGCACTCTGGGAGAAGCAGAGAAACCAGGAGCTGTTCATATCATGCTACTTTACAGATTTTAACCATGTTTGAGAAGATGTGGTCATAGCATGGGCCTTGGCACTGGGCTTACACAACTAGACTGCTTTGTCTGTTTTTACAAGCAGCAACAGAAGCATCAGAAATGTGCTCAGCTGGTACAGTGAGGGACCAGACTGAAATGACAGGTTGACATGCTCAGCATGCTGGCTATATATCCAGCTGCTGAAGAACAAGAAGATAGTAGTGGTCATAAGTTATCCTAACCCTGCTTAAATCAAATTAAATTAAAATGTTCCGTGTTTGTAAAGTTAAGTTCTGCTTCTTCAGTCTCTGAACTTTGGTGGTATAATATGTAACCTATCCTCTAACATGCTTTTTCTTCCATCAGATTTCCCATGAAGGAAGCACAGGCTTTTAAAAAAAGTGTGCGTGTTTTCATGACTGCTGCCAAATTATGATCTTCATAGTGGTGCAAGTAAAACATAGGTATGAGGGGATGCATGTAATTATATGAATAGTAACCTTAACAGTTGACATTGCTAAGTATTTTGTATAGCATGATGTCCTCCTGTTTGGGACTACAAACCCAAAGAAAATGTGGAGAACCCAGAATGTAATCAGCAAGGGAGACCTGACAGGTTTTTGCTCTCAGCAGCAAACTTGGGAGAAGACAGGAATATGAAAAAGACAGTAAGAGGAAAAGAACAGTCTGTCCTCTATCACTGTGGTGAGCAGGGCAAGGAATAATGGAACACATTGCGGCCTAGAGAAATTTCTCATGCCTAGGTGAGAAAAATAGCCACAAAGATAGCTCAGTGCTGGTTTAAGTTGTCTAGGAAAGCTGTGAGGGCTGCATTGGAGGCTGGTGAAGAACAGGTGAGACAAATCTGCCATGAATGTTTTGTGTCTAGCTGGCCTTCCCTGAGGCAGGGGGATAGGCTCGGGCAAACTCCCAGACTCTTTTTTTTTTTTTTTTTTTTTTTTTTTTTTTTGCGATTCTCTGAATATTCAACAAGTTCTGTGTTGTTCTAATGTCCACCGGGAGCAAAGCAGCTGACAAGCTGCCAGAGCAATAAAAGCAAAGTAGGTTAGAGGACTGATGCATTCATAGCCTGTGGGAGAGATGGGAGCAGGGAGCTCTGATATTGCTGCTGCACAACTGTCAGAAAACCCTTTGTTTGTGTGATTCAGGGAACCATGCTGGTATTACATCTGGGACAGTAGCTCAGCAGCCCTCAGCACAGAGAGAGAGAGACAGAAGGATAGGAAGGGCAATGAGAAGTGAATAAGCTATCATTTATCCTCTGCTGCTTCCTCTGTACCCACAGGCAAATAGACACCACAAGTAATCAGATGTATGCAAAGCTAATTGTTACAATATTTACCAACTTTGTCTAGCATGTCCACAGTTGGTATGGTTCCCTTTGAGGAATAGATTGAAAGATTTACAAAAAAACAACCAAACGACCCTCTAATTCCATTGCTTTTGCTAGTGAAAGCCTCTGTAATTTATATTACCCAGATAAATTTCTGTGAAGTTCCTCCATGAACTGGAATTTGGCAGACTTTGCAAAATTTCATAATAGACTCATAGAATCATTTAGGTTGGAAAAGACCTTTAAGGTCATCAAGTCCAACAGTTAATCCAGGACTTTCGAGTCCATCACTAAACCATGTCCCTAAGCACTGCATCGATATGCTTTTCCCACTACTCTGTTCTGCTTGATATTGAGCCCATCTGAAGAAACATCTCTGGGAAGTTCTTCTTATTTGGCAGGGGAGGAGGAGAATTCACACAGAAATGGAAGAAAAGATAATGACAGACCAGAGAAGCTGCTTATTTAAAGCTTGTTCATGTGCAGAAAGGGATGTCAGAGTTGTTTAGTGTGTAAAGGTGTACTGGTGTTGAAGAAACTCTGAGTGCACTAACGGACCCCCTCTAACTCCCTTTGGCAAGTCTGTGGTACCAGGTAAGGGAGAAAATACTCCTAATTCTGTCACGTGAGGCTCTTTTACGAATGGATTGGACTTAAGGGCAGAGCAACACCGTATGTGGATGGGATTATAACAGTTCCCTAAATAAATGGAGCTGCAAAGACATAATTCGTTATTGCCTAGTGGTCATCAGTGCCCCAAAATGATTGAAAGTCTGGATTTTCCTGAGATATGACTAATGCTGGCGAAGCAGTGCAGTATGGATGCACCTGATGTAGCTAACTTGGTGGTGTGGTTTAACCCCAGCTGGCAACTAAGTACCGTGCAGCTGCTTGCTCACTCCTTCCTTGCTGCGGGATGGAAAGGAGAATCAGGAAAATGGTAAAACCCACGGGCTGAGGTGAGAACAATTTTATAATCGAAATAAAGTAACATATAATACTACTACTACAATTAATAATAATAGTAATAGTAATGATAAAGGAGATAACAGAGGTAATAGAGTAAAACTCGAGGAAAACAAGTGAGGCACAATACAATTGCTCACTACCCACTGACTGATGCCCAGCCAGTCCCCAGGCAGTGACTGGCCCCTCCTGGCTAACTCCCCGGGTATATAAACTGACCATGACATTCTATGGTATGGGACATCCCTTTGACTAGTTCAGGTCAGCTGTCCTGGCTCTGCTCCCTCCCGGCTTCTTGTGTACCTCCTCACTGGAAGAACATGAGAAACTGAAAAGTCCTTGATTTAGAGTAAACACTACTTAGCAACAACTAAAATGTCAAATTGTTATCAACATTATTCCCATACTAAATCCAAAACACAGCACTGTACCAGCTACTAGGAAGAAAATTAACTCTACCTCAGTGGAAACTAGGACACTTAAGTACTTTAATTGCTGAATCAGCTGTGCATGAAGCTCAGCACAGGTGTGTCATCCAAGTCCCTCCTTACCTTCAGAGGTGGTCTTGTAGGATTGTATTGAGCTCTAGGTCAACAGTTCATCTGGTCGGCATAAGCTTTCTCAGATATGCCATGCAGTATTGCTGGTGAGATATGATTGTCAGTGTATCCTAAACCAGCTTATATACATATATCTGTGATGCAAGCTGTATTTTTCTGAGATGGACATGGATTTTAGTATTCTGGGGAATATTACTGCTGTAGGGAGAGATTTTTTTAGCCACTTTTGGGGGATCTCTGAACATCAAAACTTTATTGTGACGTTTTGTCTTTGGAAACAATAAGGACATAATGACAACTATACTGGAAACCTTTGTTAACATGGTGTTGGTTACTATAAATATTGCAAAAAACTTGACTTGATAGCCTGGGCTAGAAATCACAAGATTTTAGTGACGTTGTGGGCATTTTATTTTCCTTTTTTTCTTTTGAATGTTGAGAATACATCTTGGTCATGTTTTTGAGCATTTATTTATCAGTATGAGCTTCAGCAATATTTATTTAATTACTTTAAACTGGAGGAAATAAAAGCTTCTCTTGTTAATGTATTAATCTAGGACTTGTAATTTTCAGCAAGTTAAGCCTAGTGTCACAGAGAAGTTGCAGGCTGGTGTCACGCATGTGCATTGTAAAATGCTTGAGAGGAGCTGAGTGCTGCTGCATGCACAGATGATACGCTTCTGATTTAGTGTTCCTGCAGTGTCCCAGGAGCAATATGGATCTGGCTTTTTCACTTTCTATGTGATGGCTGTACCTAATGAAGAGCAAGACTGCTGTTATATATTTGTTAATTAAAAAATGGCTTTTAAACCTCTGTAGGTGAGAGCATAGGTGTTTCTGTCCTCCTCCTTCAGCTGTGTCCCTTCTCCAGTCTCTAGGGCAGCATTATGGCTTCTTTCAACCTCTCCTAAGCTTGTGTAGTGTGAGTGTGATGTTCAGAAAGTTGGGAAGAAATGTCTGTCCTGGGAATGTTTGTCTTACCCCTTGGTGCCTAGAGCTGAACAGCAAGCAAGACATACTGTGAAGTTATCCAACAGTGTCAGGGGTGAGGCTTGTTTTGGAGTTCTTCATGCTGGTAGGCTCAGTATTTATATCTTCATCATGCTTCATCATGAGCTTCATCAGGCTCAGTATCTATACCCTCATTTTAGTAGCCAAGTATCTTACTGTACAGCCTGTGAAGGAGTTCAGGAATGGGATGTTTCTTGAAGCATAGAGGAGGGTATACCATCCATGGCTGTCATGCCATTTCCTGGAATAGCTGTCATATTTTGTATCTCTATTGATTTTTTTAAAGGGAGTGATTTGTGTTCAAGCCTTCTACTATTAGCATCATGAGGCTGTCTTACTTTGTTGAGATTATCAGATCTTACATTCTGTTGGAAGTCAAAGTACCTGTTGGCTTAGCTCTCAGGTCACATAAGCCTTTCCATTGTGTGGACAGCTCTCAAAAGGATTTAAAAAAAATGTTCATTTTATAATACATATATTTATAAAATATATAAATATCTAGCATTTATAAATAATTTATGAAAATATACAACTAAATCTACCCCTTCATCCCCCAAGAGACGTTAACATTTATCACTATATTTCTAGTTCCCTACTTAAACCAAGTCCCTCACTCTGGGACTTTAGTATACTCTGAATATTGCCAGGAAAATCCACCCAGTTCTTAGTGCTATTGACTATTCTAGTATAACTGATTCCTGCTCTACCAAATTTAAGGAACCTTGCTATAGTAAAATGAATTGCAGGTTGTGCTTCTTCCTGCCTTATCCCTTGACAGATGTGCCATTAGCATATGTACTGCATTGTTGTTTTGGAATCAATTATCAAGGTAATTTCAGTATCCATTTTTATGCTAGTGCTTTGGAATTCAGAGCATCCTAGCTGCAATGTGGGCTTCAGTAAATGGTTAATTCAGGTACGAACAGTGGGGCTCAGTGAAAAATAGCAGCACGCTTTTTGAAAATTTTCCTGGAATTTTTCGGAAGTTGAACTGACTTTTAAAAAGTATCTAGAGACAGTCTTGTCTTTTGAAGAGAAAAAAGTAAAAAATAAAGTAGTTAGGCCGAAAATAATTTTTTGGGCTGGGAATGCTACCATGATGCCTCCTTGTTAGCTGGGGTTGCTTGTACTTGTATCAGCCACTGGCTAGGCTTCCCGGCAGGGCTAAGTATCCCATGGTGTACCACAGTGCTGCAGCTTGCTTTTTTGATTTCCTTGTTAACTTAACTCATGGAGTGGGCGAGCACGGGAATATGCACTGCACCTACTCCTGAAATCTTCATGTATTACGACTTCCATTCAAAGATACTTCCCTTTGTAGGAGAGCGATAGTTTGTTTGCATTGTATTACAGGTCGGTAGTTATCATTCAAGATTTCTGTGTGTGTCAGCTCCTGGTGTGATTATGTTACATGCTCCTGTGTATGTTTCATCTGCAGAGGTTATGCTGAAGGGCTGCTAGGAAATCTTTCACTAGTTTGTCAACTAGGATAGTGGCAATGGGAGGAAAACTTTGTAACAGGCGGGAGGACGGATGTTCATCATCATCATCAGTAGGTCTCTGTGTGTGCATGTGCACCCATATCGCTCTCTTGAGCAGATTTGAAAAGCCCTAAGGTGCTGTTCAGAAACCAGGCGATGGCTTTCAGCTCAGCCAGTTGTTGCCAGCAGATGTGATTGCAAGGTTGAGTGTTGAAAACACGGTTGTTCCAGTCTGTGTGGCTGACAGATGTTGTGGAATGGGTTGTTAAGGTTGTTCTTTGGGGAGCAACTGAAGATGTGTTAGAGCCTGGATAAAATATTCAACCAGATTCTCATGACAGGAGGTAATAATGCAGTATAAATGTAGGCAAAAATCTCTACAGAAAACTGGAATTATGTCAGCTGTCTTAAGTCTGCTGTATTGCGAGTCATGGTAGTTGCATGCCTTGTTTCTGGATTTGATGTTATTGAACTAGTACAGTCATGTAACAAATGTTTTAGGAGATAAGAGGTTGCAAATTCCTATTTAAATATGGATTGGTCAGTACCTGCATTTTTTTTTGAGTCTGAGAATAATTGGAGCAGTAGTAAAAATGTTTTCAGGGCTTTTGCATGGAAGAAGTTTTCCTTTTTTGTTTTCAGACTATGTAAGTTCCTTGACTTTAATCAGAGGTAAAATGATCCCTGCTTGAGGCTTTGGGTTGGGTGTGATTCTTTTCAAGATATAGAGGTGACTGGCTTTCCTTCCTGCTTTCTATATAATTCAAAGAAAGCTGCAGAATTAAACTAAGTGGAGTTTTTTTGTCCTTGGGTTTTATTTCCAAGGTTACATGTTCCACCTTCAGAAGTGCGAAGATACCTGCAGTTCAGAAAAATATCAGAGAACAGCTGAAGGTCAAGGAAAAGAAACAAGAGGACTGGTGTTAAAAGATGGATATATATATTTATATCAGAGCAGTAATCAAGATTTATTTATTTATTTCACGTTCTGAGCTAGCCAACGATTTACTCATCTAAATCTGGGGCTATAAGAAGGTACTTACTGCTGTACTTCAAAGACTGTTCTGTGAGCAACATATGGCATTAAATCATGTATGGTTTACTAAAGTTCAAGAAAGGCTTGTAGCGCTCTTCTGCTGGCCTCCTAGGTAGTGCCACCTGGCACTCCTGCTTGTGGAGAATACAAAATGAGGACTTAAGGAAACGTCTTTCAGTTACAATTCTTACTTAATAATAGTAAAACAACAAAAAAAAAAAGTTGAAAGGAAATAATCTGTTCTTTGTTATTTGTCGTTGCTTAGTAAGCATATAAATTGTATTTATTTGAAGTAAGAATTAGCAACTAGCAGACAAGGGAGTGAACTTTTTTGACTCCTTTTACTCTTTTCTGTCTTTCTGTCCCTTAAAAACAGTTGTTCTAGATCTGTTTTGAATCCTCATCCCTGCTGTTCTGGCCAAAGCCTCATATGCAGTAAATTCATTCTGTTTTATTTAGTAAGCTACAGTAAATCAATGAAAGGCCTCATCGTTAATACAGTCTAGCATTCATAGTTACAAGCAATATTTCAAGTCTGTTTAGGTCACCTCTGAATGCCACTGGCTGGTAGAAGTCATGGGGTAGAGGAGGAGAAGTTAGACACTCATGCATTTATCTCAATTTTTAGAGTGCAAAAAAAAGCTGCGAGCTCGTCAAAAAATGTACAAGCATTATCTGTAAATTAGGTTTAAATATTTATCTTAATCTGGTCATATTGGGTTGTGTATGTGTGTGCGTGTATGTAATAGCTTTGCTGAGGGAAAAGTAAGACTGAAAGAAAGAGATTATTCCTGTGGAGATTGTCTGCGGGTAGCTCCTTACCATTTCTTTAGTCTAAAGCCAATTCCATTCTTTCCCCTGTTGTCAGCTTCTTTGCACTCTTGGTGTGTGGTTACTTTGAAGATACAGTGGTAAGGGTGAGTATCCTCTGAGGTCAGTCTAAATCTTGTAGCATAGTATAATAAAGAGTTTCCTGGGTAGATTTATATATTCATGCAGCTCATCACAGGGCTCTGCACAGAAAACGCATGAGGTCCTGGAAGCAATTTGATGTTGTAAGCACGGCATTACTCTGAGCTAATAAACTTTGCCTCTTGGCAAAGATAAAGCAGCAGGCTGATGAGATTTTGTCGTCTCTGGTGCCTCAGCAAATCTGGCTGCTGTTAATACTAGTATCTATCTATACTTCTAGTGAATACAGGAAGAACATCTATGCAGGACACTTCATATCTAGCATTCCCTGGTTCTCAGCTGAATACGCACACTTACATACTGAGATGAAAAGCTTATGGGTCTCTTGTCAAGAGAGTGTTTTGTTTTATACCCACCAGTGTTATTTCTTGTTCACTGTGGCTCCAAAACTCAAGGTGGGAAATGTCTGGCTGAACCTACTGAATATATTGAGGAGCTCTAAAGGATATTTATCTGTATCTATAGATTGTTTTAAATGTGCAGAAGCCCTTTGGAGGTCAGTATAATTCCAGCATTGCCGATTTTTTTAATAACTGAAAATAATGTACCTTTAGGGCTCGGGTTTACAGTAAAACATGTTATTTGCACTGTTGGGAGCAAATATTTTGTCATGTACTAGTTCCTGTTAGGAAGTAACTGGTTTGTTTTACTAGGCCTTTTTAGGTAGGTACACTGAGAGTATTTGTTGCTGTCTCATCTTGTGCTGGCTCACCAGCTCTGACAGCTAGAGATGCGTAGTGGTATTTGGTTTGTAGCTATGCTTTTCCTTTACAAGAACTTTACTGGGTCCAGTACCCAATACAGTCTGGGAAGGACACTCTGTTGTCAGATCCTCCTCTATCTTGTGCTGCTCCCTAATAGATGATTGCAGTCAGTGTGGCCATCTGTACGAAATGTCTGACTTGCTTCCTTCAGTGTTTGTAATTTCTGTGGCTTCTTCATAATGTTTCCTTTTGTTGAGAATTACTAAAGAACCTTTTGATCTTGTTTGTCCCTTTGTCTTCTGTGGGATGAGTGAATAGAGTCTCATTTTCTAATCCATTCATCAGTCATGTAAATGTGTTGTCAAATAAATTTCACAATTCTTTGATACAGCAAAGTCCCAATCTTTGTCACTGACCAGCATTTTAACCCATGCTGCTGTATGAATTGAAAATCATACCTCAGGTGCAAGGATCAAACTGTGATAGGGATAACAATATTCATGTTATGCCTTCTCTAATGCACATAGCCTACTTTTTTGGGGGTTTGTTTGGGGTTTTTTTGGCCAGCTGTCATGGCCAGGAATAAATGCAATTCATTTTGCCTCACCAAATGTCATCTGCTTCTCCTTTATTCACTGTTTTATTGATGAACTTATAGAGCTATTATAGACTGATCAGGCACAATTGTCCTTGTTGCAGGTTGGTCTTGGTTACATTCCATCCTACTGTAACCTAAGTATGCTAGTGTAAAAGCTGCAGAAGGCATTGGTATGAGAAACGTAACCTGATCTCTTTGAATGAGGTGTTTATCTTCTGGAAAGGCTGGTCTGACAGGAAGATACTGAGGCAGAGGAACTTAAAGACATTGCTTTTTTTAAAAAAAAAACATAGTATCTGTTTTCAGGAGTTATTTGTGTGTCTTCCCTTTCTACTTTTAATTAGAAGTATTAAATTCTGAAACTTTTGACTTTTTTAGCTTGGTTTCTGTTCTCCTGACTACTTGCTGAATGGGGTTTAAGTACAAGTTCTTACTAATGAGAATTGTTTTCTCTCATGGAGAAAAAAAGAGAACATGTTTCTTGATTTTTTCAGAGCTGGTAAGTCCTCATGCTCCATTAAAGAGGATCCAGAAAGATATTAACAGTGGAAGAGTTTTATCCGCTATTTGCTGTGATATTCAGAAGATTTTGATTTAGATAATAGGACAAGATTAATTTCCTTACTCTGACATTTGTAGTTTCACAAGAAAGAATTCTTCATGAATCTTCAAGGATGTTTTTTCTCTCTGTGCATTATACAGTTTAGAAAACAGTGCTTTTTTAAAAAGCTCTCTCTATATTAGTATTTGTCTCTTTCTTATTAAATGCATGACTTATAGCAACCTCTGTTAGCAGTAGGGATTATTATTTTTAAGTACGGAAAGTAGAAAGTCTTACTTTTCAGCTCATTATTAAATTTATTTAAAATAATTCACTGTTAATTATATGTCAAATACAAACATCAGCGAGCACCTCTAACAATGACTTCAAACATTCTGAAACCAAATTGGAGGACTGCATACAGGTAGTATGCTTAAAAAAACCCCATTGGATATCAGTATGAGGAGTTTTGTCATTTTGCTATGTTCTGAGTGCTTAAAGAATATCAAACCTGCTTTTCTTTGAAAGATATCACACAAAGATATACAGAGAAATAACATTTTAAGACCCTATGATACTACTGAAATGAGCATTGTGAGGAGAGAGGATCCAACAGCCTCTGGCTGTGTGGGTAAAGCTGTGGTTTTACTCTGTCTTGGAGAGAACTTGAAGGGTCCCAGGTAAGTTTTCATTTTCTTTCTTCCCCATCTTCTTGCTGGTTACTTAGCAGATCAATAGGATCTTTATTCTTTCCTCCACATTTTTCCTTGCCGCTTGTTTATCTTTGCAGAACTAGACTGAACTTTGTCACTCCAAGTACTGCCAGGCAATTCTCTGTTTCTTATCTCTTGTGATGGTTTAATTTTGACCTTCTGTCCTCTCTGTAGATGGCAAACAGCTTTGTAGGCTGTTGTTTCCCAGCCATTTTAGTAGGCCTTCATGCATTTTTGTGAACATTTCTAGAAACAGCTTGTTTCTAGCAAGGCAAACTAGCTATCCCTGAGCAGCTGGGTATTTATGACCCATTAACATGTGCTGAGTTTTGAGACTCTTTCAAATGATGATAGAGAGCTTGAGTACTGATCATGAGGGAGGTATTTGCTGCCTCGGTGCTTAGCACTTCAATGCAATTTTTTATGCTTTGATGTTATATTTAGTGGTGTGTTGGGAAGTGCTTTGTGCTTACAGAATCAGGCTCTTTGCTGTGTGTCTTGTGCTGCTATTACATATAATATCTCTGGCTGGAAATGTTATTGTTCTTTGCATTAGCAGCTTCTCCATTAAAACAAACAAACAAAAAACCTAAACAAACCCCCCCACCCTTGAGACTGTTGTTTTTGTATTTCAGAAAGCTAGCCAATGATAGCTATGTAACTTAGGATAACTGTATGTGACCAGAGCCTTTGACAGCTTGATGTTCTAGTCTGCAGTGCTGCAAAACAGAGAGAGGGAAAAGGACACAGCATCTGCAGATGAAGAAACTGAAGGGATAGGGTCACTCACATGACTTTTCCAAGGGTAGAAAGCTGGTCAATGAAGAGATGGTCTAATGCCAACATAGACATTACCTCTTATCTAAACTGGTAAAGTAAATATATTATTTTCTTTGGGACTGATGCTTTTCTAAACTCTTTAGTTTTAATTGACAATTATTTTTCATGTTATGAACTCGGCAGTGAAGTTGCCATGCTTATTTTTTGCTGACCTCTACAGTATCATTTTTTTGTTAAACATTTAGAAATACTGTTTGGGGTTGAGGGGGGTGAGCAGTGGAAAAAATAAAAATGTATTCATCAAATGTTTCTAAATTTTAAGAAGAGTTGTGTTTGTTTTAAATGACAGATATGCAGGATCCCACTTCTTTCTTTTACCAAATTTACAAATTTGGATGAAATTTTATTTAGCCAGGGTGCAACTTCTGGCAGAGAAAGCAGAGTAATAGTTGGGAGTTATTTAAATTAAGAGCTGAGAAAGGCACACAGGTGTTGAGGAGCATCTAGGTCAGATGGACACATTAATAAAACAAAGATGCTTTCCAGCCTAGTAAGGAAAAGGGCAGGGATACAGAACTAAACGGGAGGCAAAACAGGTGGAGATCATGGAGTTAAAATGTCAGAGCACAAAAGTGAAATAAATGTGTTAGACTAGAAGCTAAAAATGACTGCCATTGTCTGTACACCTGTGTGAGAAGCTAGACAGGAAGAAGAGATGAACTCCTTTACTAGTCGTTACTGAGGCATGGCAGAATGACAGGAGTTGACGGACATCTGGGATTCCTGACGGCTGACCGCACATAGGGAAGATTGGGTCGTAGATCTGAGCGGGAGCTGTTCTGTGCTCCTATGGAAGCAGGAAAGAAGAGCTATGACAGGCATGCCGGCCTGACTGTCTTTTAATGCTCTTTTGTATGGTTATTCTGCCTTGTAATGTATGCATTCAAAGAAGCAGGATTAAGTTTACAGATTAAGCCTTAGGTTTTCCTCTTCTGGAATACTGCAGTGCCCGCTAATATTCTGTTAATACAGGATAGCTGTTTTTCAGTGGGATTGTAATAAATTTATTGTGCACAAGGCTATGTGGGAAAGCCTGAGCAACACTGCACGAACGCAAGATTTTCTACTCTTGTGTGGGTAATCTGTTCTGTTATGTAATCAGGTTGCTGACAGTTTTCTTAATCAGTATTTCATTTTTATAGAGAGCTACTCTGCCTCTGCCATGGAATTTAATAAAGATGTTTTTATTGTGAGACTTTTGTCATCCTAGCAGGACAGTGTTTTCCTTTTATTGGATGGAACTGGAAAAAGTAGTTATGGTGAAAGATACCCTTAGGGCAGGGGATGCTAATTGTGCAGTTAACGGGAGATGCTGTCTTATACAAATGATTTTTTTTCAGAGGCATTGCATACTTTGTAGTTCCATATTAGAGAATAATACAAGAAGAGTTGATTTATCTCCCTGTTGCATGGGGCATTTTGTAAGTGCTGTTTGTCTCTTTCATAGCAGGTTGAAAAGCTTTGCCATAAAACCCACAGTAAACGGGGAAAATAATCTGATCCCTCCAGATGTTTGAGAAGACTATATTATCGTGTGTTCCCTCAATACATGAGGCTGGTGGTTCCTTGGTGCTAGTTAACATTCATGTCTTCCATCCTTAAAAACAAACAAAAAAAATCCCCACAACTGAAGTCCCAAAACAATGCTTGGCTGGAACTTTAGATAAGACTGTCCACTGCTGTCTGAGACAGTCCAGTATCCTCTTAGACATGTGAATCATTTCCAAACACTGTTACTGCACGTTGCACAAAGGCCCTGCTGTGTAATATCATTCCTTGTTTATCTCTCCAGCCAGAAATAAGCTGGTATAGTTCAGGTGTCTTCTGTAGCTAACCTGGCAGCTGTATTTCTAGCATGTTTCTAGCAGAGTGTGGAGTGAGACCGATGTTAAATAATTGAAGAGCTGTCAAACTGGGGTGGTGCTTGCCAGATAGCTGTTGCCTGTTGCTTTTCTGAGAGTGAGGGGGGAAAATGGGAGTCGTGGGGTCTAAGTCACTAAAGTAGCAGGAGGTCGCTGGAGCAATTACTTGGTGTCAGTCTTGTAATGCTACAGCTTCCTCATAGTGTGTGACTTGGAAGGACAAGAATAATTCTTCTGGCAATCAGAAATGGTGCAAATAAAGGTACAGTTTATTTGGAGGCAGCAGGAAATGCATTCTAGTCCATTTAGTTGGGGGGAGAGGAGGTTGAACTTTCACTCCCCATGGATTCCTTAAACAAATTGAAATACGGCAGTAGAGGCAGTGGATGGGGAAGAGGGAAAAGAAAGCAAGGAGAAGTTATTGTCTGTCCCAGGATTATCCATGCCATCTAAGAATAAGTATTCTTGGAAATAAAACCCAATAGGAATTAGTATGGGGTTGTGCTGGGCAGTTCATGGTGAGAACCAAGTGCACCTTCACAGCTCTGTATGTAGAGACAGTGGGTCCTGCAGAGAAGGTTCATGGGAAGCTTGGCCCAACAAAGGTAGCATGCAGCTGTCTCTTCCTAAACATTCGGTAATAAGCAGTAAGGTACAGAGCAAAATGTTATTATTGATGCTTTTGTAGTGTTTGAGGTGATGGTGGTATCTTACTGCTGTGAGTTCTGGACTCTGCTGTAAGGTGGTCTTTCCTCCATGTGTCCATGTGGAAATGGGACAGCTACACAAGCAATGTATAGCATGGTGGATTCTTATTCTCTGGAATTGAAATAAAAATGGAGTGTTGATGGCAAAAAAAGTTGCAAAACCAAGTAACCTTTTGTTCTTGCATTATTCATATGCATGTTAAACAGTAAAGGATAGTTTGCTGAACACATACTCTCAGTAACTGGTAATATGTGATTAACGGGACAGCCACAGGCCAACTAGGTTGATGCCTCCAGCTAGCATTCAAACATGAGATGTTACCTTGAAAGGTTTGAGTTTTTTAATTGTAATTGAAGCATCATCTTCTAAATAACTTTTCATTTGAACATCAGCAAGAATGTTTGAAATCAAGTGGGATATTCTTGGATATTAAGCAGTCTTGATAGCAATGTTAATACTAAATAACAGTAAGCAAATTAATTTGTTTTAATGTGTCCATAAGAAAATGAAAGCAGTAACAATTTTTAATCATTTTTACTTAGTGATCTTAGTGATGGTGCTTATAAAACTTATGTGGCTTTATAGAAAACATGTTGGGTACTAATGTAGTTTTCTTAGCTTCACATTCTGGAAAAATCCTTTGTATTGATAGAGCAAATGAAGGTAATTTTTAATGTATATCCTTGTGCACAACTCAAAATAAATTAAAAAAAAAAAGTGTAAAGTTGTTGCAAGTCTGTACATTATACTGGGTAGACAGCTTCTGAGATTGTAAAAGAAAATACAGTCAGGATTTTTGGAAAGAACTGGCCTCTTTTCTGAAATTGACTGATTTTTGCCAAACAATAAGAGATAATCTAACTTCTTTGGTTACCTGAGAAAAACTTATGTCCAGTGAATGGCCTTCATGCCTTCAGGGAGGGGGATGTGCTGGGTACCCATGTGTGTGAGGAAGGAAGGATGGTTTTGCATGATGTGTAAAGGATACAGAGTGGATCCTCAAGAGAGGGAAATAGTCCACTTTTATCCAAGAGCAAGGGGCAGTATATATGTCATAGAAAAGGCAGGAACAGCATGTCACAGGCAGAGCTTGTATGTTGCTAGGACCTCGTCAAGATGGCAGCCTCAGATCTTGAGGAAAAGCAATGGAAAATTCAGCAGCTTTCCTATAGGAGTCATGGCAGCAGGGTCACAGTGTTTAAATCAGTGAGGTGTTAAAGTCTGGTTTATGACAATTAAGGCAAACATTAGAATTTTTTGTTTGTTTTTTATTTTGCTACTAAGAGTCTAGGCAAGTTCAGGGCCAGGGCTACTAGTGCTGTTAAAGGACAAATATTTTGTATCATCAGTTGAGGTTTTCAATTGGGCGTACAGCTTGAAGGAGAGGGAAGCAGAGGGGTAAAGCATAGGTCAGGCGAAATTAAAATCTCTGATGAGACTAGCTGAAGAGGACCCAGTCTGGTGGCTAATAACTAGAGTGGGAGGTTTTGCATTTATTTTCAGAGCTGGCAGAAAACAGGACTCTGGGGCCACCAGTTTGAACCATCAGGTCAGGGAGTTTGAGAGTGACGAGAGAGTCCCAGCTAGGAGGATGAAGAGTATCTTGAGGCAGGATGGAGTGGTCTGTGTCTAGGTCCAGCTGTTAGGCATAACTGTTGTATTCTTATGCAAAAAAAAAAAAAAAAAAAAAAAAAAAAAAGGTTGGTGTACTACTTAGGCTGAGTAGACTCACTCCAAACTTCTGTAAGCCTTTTAGGCTTTAAGAAAATGCTACCTTTAGGAAAACTCACCCTTCCCACCCCTTTTCCCTGCAGCATACTACAAAAAGAAACATAATGGGACTGTGTTGGTGCTACTGGCTATGCAAGGACATTTGACTTTTTAATTTGAAATTGGTAGATTTGAAGCTTGTTGCATACAGTGATACCAAGTTTTTGATCCTGAGAAGGAAAAAGCCTTTTCCCAAATCCTTATCAAGCCAGGCCAGACTGGCGCCATCTTCTTTTGTGGCATGTAGATGAAGGGCTGCGTACAGCACAAGACCAGAACGCCAGAGTGAAGGCACCTTTAAGAACTGGGTAAGTGCATGTGGTGCAGATTGAATTTCATATTATTATGGTTTTCTTGAGTAAAGCACAAGTGCAAGGTGTGGATGTAACTTAAAGAGGTTCAATAAATCAAATCTGCAGGTAACAAGTTCCTCTGTACAGTAACTACTCATAGAATACATAGCATCAAATTATAGAGGCTGCTGTATCTTAACTGGGGGGGAGCTAGACCAGATAATTTATTTATTTTATTTTATTTTATTTTTGGCTGAAGAGGTGAGAGTCCCTATATACTACTACTACTATGTCTAGAGTAAGTGGACTGGTAGCTACCCTTTGAGGTTCTATAGAAAAAATATAATTAAGAATTTTCTCTAACTGGTCTCACTTTTCCTGCTGATCTGCAGAGGATTCAGGGATTTTAAATATACTATCAGAAGTATTTTTAGGCATTACAACAACAAACAGGTGAATTTTCAAGGATCCATATGTCTTGCAAGAAATCTTTTAGGAAACTTCAAAACCAAAACAGTATCAGCCTTTTTTCTTGTGTTTGCCTTTAATGTTGATTGTGCTTCATGCATATCAACATGTGATATCAGATAATGTAACTTACTATCTGTTTTAGTGTATCTGTTATTATTCAGACGTGGGTTATTCGCTTGAGGATGTTACAAAAGTTCTTGAGGGGGAGGTTTTTTTAAGTAGGCCCTTCAGCAAATGAGTTTTGATTCACATACATTTTTCGTTAGTCCCAGGTGACCCATGCTTGAAAGGAATATTTTGCTTGTTTCAGTAGCAAAAAAAGTCTGCCACTAGCCATGCTGTTTTCCCTCTTAAGGCCAGTGCAGGTTAGAAAAAAACTTAAGAATGGAAGTTCATTATCTTCCTGTTTTAGTGAACAGAGATATATAGCTGCCTCTGCATGCGTGTGCTCTGTTTGGAGCAGTGTGGTGACCAAAAGGCTGCAGTTACGCTGTAGGCCTTGTGCTGCTTTATATATTCTGCCATGGTGCGTGCTCTGCAACTTCTAATCAGAAGAAAAGAGGAGAAGGAAGGGTATCAGCAGTGCTGATAAGTGCCTGCAATTACTTTTGCAGGAGAAATCCTGTCTGGAGTTTGATTAATTTTCCCCTTCTAGTGTAGTGTGCAATGGGGCTTGTTCATGGTGCTGTCTTTTCACACTGTTTTTCATCAACATGTTGTTTCTGATTCCTAACAACCAGGATGTTTTAATGACAAATTCCTGGCCACGTATGCAGAGAGAGGCTATTTCAAGGAAAGTGTAGCAAGCATGAAATGAATTTTGAAAGCTTTTAGCAGAAAACTTTTTAAAAATGTGTAATATTGTGTTTGAGGGGAGGGACTGATGTTGAGTTTGGTGGCTTTTGTTTGGGTGGGGTTTTGGTTTTTTGGGGTGGGGGTGGGAGTGTTTTCTTTTTTTAGACATATGTTAACTGCTCTTTTTTGTAATACTTGAAGAGACAGGGAACATATTTATAGTATATAAAGCAGCTTCTAAAATTACTATCACAACTAACAAGAATGACACTTAAAAGCTAAAATTTTCTTTATTTTTAAGTAAGTATAACCTAACCAAATAAGGGAATCAAAGTGCCTTAATATTTTGATTCAGAGAAGCCTGGTAATACACCTTGTGTCAAATAAATTGGCTGACTGGATTCCACAGGAGGGCATGGTATCAGGATTGGAGTGATTGCCAAAAACTGGCAACTAAAGTTTTGGCTTGAATTGGTGGTTAAAGAGAAAAGTCAAGATTAGATTTCAATACCTTGGGAGAATAAAATGCAGGGAAGTCCAGAGTGTTTGGAAATGTTGAAATGTATTTTTGGTAAATGCCTGAGACTTAAGATATCTGTTTGTTTAACTGTGCATCTCTCTATTTGATACCTCCCCATCAACAGCTTGTCCTCTGACCATTAGAAATTCATCCCTCCAAGCAGAACAAAAAAGTATTTTTATTTTCTGTGCAGGTAAAATTCTTACTTCCATGAAATTGTGTAACAGTGCCTAGAATGCAATACTTTCCATTTAAATAACCATATTACCCATAGTCCTTGTTCTCATGGGAGACTTCAACTTACCAGATGTCTGCTGAAAATACAACATAGCAGAGAAGAAACAGTCCAGGAGGTTCCTGGGGTGTGTGGAAGAACTTCCTGACACAGCTGGTCAGTGAGCCAACCAGGGGAGATGTCCCACTGGACCTGCTGCTTGCAGACAGGGAAGGGCTGGTGGGTGATGCCGTGGTCAGAGAATGTCTTGGGCATAGCGATCACAAGATGATAGAGCATTTGATTCTCGGGGAAATAAGGAAGGGGTCAGCAAAACCTTGGACTTCTGGAGGGTGGACTTTGGCCTGTTTAGGAGACTGGTTGACAGAATCCCTTGGGAGGCAGTCCTGAAGGGCAAAGAGGTCCAGGAAGGCTTAGATATTCTTCAAGAAGGAACTCTTAAAGGTGCAGGAGCAGGCCATCCCCATGTGCCAAAAGATGAGCCAGTGGGGAAGACAACCATTGGGGAAGAAGACCGGCCTGGCTGAACAGAGAGCTTTGGCTGGAACTCAGGAAAAAAAGGAGAGTTCAACACCTTGGGAAGAAGGGACAGGCAGCTCTGGAGAACTATAAGGTTGTTGCGAGGTTTTGCTGGGAGAAGATTAGAAAGGTGAAAGCCTAGCTAGAACTCAGGGCGGCCACTGCCTTAAAAGATAAGAAAAAATGTTTTTACAAATGTGTTAGAAACAAAAGGAGGGCCAAGGAGAATCTGCATCCTTTATTGGACAGGGCAGGTAACATTGACACAAAGGATGAGGAAAAGACTGAAGTACTTAGTGTCTTCTTTGCTTCTGTCTTTAATGGTAAGACCAGTTACCATCTGGGTACTGAGCCCCCTGAGCTGGGAGACAGGAATGAGGAGCAGAATGAAGTTTCCACTGTTCAGGAGGAAATGGTCAGTAACCTGTTGCTCCACTCAGACACGCGCAAGTCTATGAAGCTGGATAGGATCCACCCAAGGGTACACCAAGCACTCTCCATCATTTATCAACAGTCCTGACTCACTGGGGAGGTCCCAGAAGACTGGAGGTCAGCCAATGTGACATCCATCTACAAGAAGGGCAGGAAGGAGGATCTGGGGAACTACAGGCCTGTCAGCCTGACATCAGTGCCAGGGAAGCTTACAGAGCAGATCATCCTGAGCACCATCATGCAGCACATACAGGACAACTGGGGGATCAGGCCCAGCCAGCATGGGTTTATAAAAGGCAGGTACTGACTGATGAACCTGATGTCCTTCTATGACAAGATGTCCCACCTAGTGGAAGAGGGAAAGGCTGTGGATGTTGTCTACTGGGACCTTAGTAAAGACTTTGACACCGTCTTCCACAGCATTCTCCTGGAGAAACTGGCTGCTCATGGCTTGGAGGGGTGTACTCTACACTGGGTTAAAAACTGGCTGGACAGCCAAGCCCTAAGTGTGGTGGTGAATGGAGTTACAGCCAGCTGGCAGCAGGTCACCAGTGCTGTTCCTCAGGGCTCAGTGTTGGAGCCAGTCCTGTATAGTACCTTTATTGATGATCTGGACAAGGGGATCGGGTGCACTCTTAGTAAGTTTGCAGATGACACCAAGCTGGGCAGGAATGTTGATCTGCTGGAGAGCAGGAAGGCTCTGCAGAGGGATCTGGACAGGCTGGACTGATGTGCCAAGGCCAATTGTATGAGGTTCCACAAGAAGTGCCAGGTCCTGCACCTGGGGCACAACCACCCCATACAACACTACAGGCCTGGAGCAGAGTGGTTGGAAAGCTGCCTGGTGGGAAAGGCCCTGGGGGTGCTGGTTGATGGTTGGATGAACATGGGCCAGCAGTGTGCCCAGGGGGCCAAGGCAGCCAACAGCACCCTGGCTTGTATCAGAAACAGTGTGGCCAGCAGGACCAGGGCCGTCATCGCCCCCCTGCACTCAGCGCTGGTGAGGCTGAACCTCAAATAGCGTGTTCAGCTTTGGGCCCCTCACTATAAGAAAGACACTGACGTGTGCTGGAGCGTGTCCAGAGATGGGCAACGAGGCTGGTGAAGGGTCTTGAGAGCAGGTCTTGCGAGGAGCGGCTGGGGGAACTGGCGTTGTTTAGTCTGCAGAGGAGGCAGCTCAAGGGGAACCTTATTGCTCTCTAGAGGTACCTGAAAGGAGGCTGTAGCGAGGTGTGGGTCTGTCTGTTCTCCCAAGTAACAAGAGACAGGACAAGAGGACACGGCCTCAAGTTGAGCCAGGAGAGATTTAGATTGGATGTTAGGAAAAAATTCTTCCCTGAAAGGGTGGTCAAGCTGCCCAGGGAGGCGGTGGAATCACCATCCCTGGAAGTTTTGAAAAAATGGGTAGATGTGGTGCTTAGGGACATGGTTTATAGGTGGATTTGGCAGTTCTGGATTAACAGTTGGATTAATGATCTTAAAGGTGTTTGTTTCTTTGTACTCATGTTTGCTGACTTGTGTTGCCGCAGTGGTTTTTTTGGGCTTTTATTGTGAGTTAGCTATGTCGTTTGTCTGTGGGTTCTTGTGGTGTGTTGCCCTCTGTGTTTATAGTCTCAGTGGATATACTTGCTCTCTCTATCTCTGAATAGTGAACAGAAACAACCTTGAGCCACAGCACAGCGGTGGCTGAGGGGCACTGGCTGTTAAGTAAGCTGGGGAGAGAAGCCTCTTTCTGTGTAAGAGTGTTGCCCAGTGCTTTACAGAGAGTATGACATGAAAAGGTTTCAAGGAACCAGGACATTATTTGTTGTGGGTGTTTTTTTCTTTTTTTCTTTTTTTTTCTTTTTGTTAATTTTTTTTTTATTATTATTTTCTTATGGGAGGTGGAAACCCTGAAGCATGTTTGCTGCTGCTGCTGTACAATTTTCTCTCAGCTGCTCTGTTGTAAATTAACCATACTCCTCCTGGACATAAAAAGCACATTTAATCAACACAAAATGTATGTTCAATGTTTTCTGTAGTAGGAAGGGAAGAGGGAGTTTTTTGTCCAAAAGCCTCACTTAAAGTCAAGTTTGGGAGCTGGTGTCATCAGAGGCATGCTGATTTTTTTGTTTGTTTCTTTTTTGTTGTGTTGTTGGGGGTTTTTTGGGTTGGTTTTTTGTTTTGTTTTTCTTGTTGTTGTTTTTTTACTTTGTTTTTTGGAATTTGTGCCTTTCTATTGAGGTTGAATTTACTTTCCAAACTATTTTCTCATTTTTAGCAGCTCCCTCAGCTCTCAATATTTGACAGGTTCTTCAAAGTGTTTTGTTGCAAATTTATTCTAGGTGTTCCTTAAATGTAATATATTATTCCTGTATATTTGGAGTGTGTGTTTCCTTGCTTGTGAACCTTTTTGCATGTATTTTATGAGCCATGAAGGCTTTTTGCAACTAGCTCTAGAAGCCTGAGAGAACTCCAGTGTGAAGTTTAGGCATTGGATTGTTGGAGAACTCAGGTTTAGTTCTGTCTTCGCTTGTGAGTTATTCAGACCTGCCACAGAAAATTTTCTCCTTGTGATACATTAGTGTGCAAGTTATTCAGCACTTGGATTAAGATGGTTTTAATTAATATTGTTAAATACATAAGTTAGTAGCTTTTTCTAGAGGGTGCAGTTGGCTCCTTTTGCCTCTCAGCCTCTTGTGGTTTTTTTAACCATGACTGAGGGATTCATCACCCCTCATAGCTGTGTGGCTGTGGGAAGGCAGTTCTGATATCAGTGCAGTTTGGAAGCACGTGTGTGTTCTGTATTTGAGCAGTGTCACTAACAGGTTTTTATTACTTCCATCAGCAGGGGCTGAGGCACCTGACTAACAAACTTCCAAGCTCTGGGAGATGTGTTACTTCCTCTGCTGTGGTAGACCTGTTTCTGTAGTTTGTTTTTCAGAGGCTCTCATCTGTCATTTTCTGAGGGCTGAAATAATGAATTAGTCACTGCCCTTCTGGGACTGTAGCTGATTGTCTAGAATTGCTAACCTGGTCATTCTAAAGCAGTTTTTGTTTCAGTGGTTGGTTATTAAAAGGACATTTTCATTGTCTTCTATTTGATACTTCAGCTTTCTGGAGGATTCCATAAGTTTTAATTTTAATAACTACGGATTCTGTAAAGGTGCTGCTTGTGAATTGTTTGCTGTTCTGGATGTGAGATAAACCAGCAGATTCCTGTGCCAATTCCTGTGCAGGGGCCAGCAAATAAATTTTTTTTTTTGAATTTATAACAAAAAACTAAACCTGTAAAACTATCATGCAGCTGCAATCCTGATGAGTTTACTTCGCAAGTACTAGCTGAAAATGGTTCCTTATAGTCTCCAATGGCTTCTGAGCCTCCTTGCAAACCCAGCTAGAGCAGTCCTGAGTCAGTGCCTGCCTTACAGCTTACAGCAGATCCTCAGATGTGTGTTTCTGCTGGCAGCATCACAGAGCTGCTTCTCTGACTAGTCTTACTTTCCATTTTTTTTAATGTCTGACAGAAGAAGCTCCCCCCTTCCAGGCTCTCAGCCTTTAATCGGTGCCTTGGCTCAGGCTGGCCCAAAGCAACTGGGATCTGCACCTGTAGGGCAACATAACTGCTTGGTCAGAAAGCACACATGGGATGCAGGTGGTACTACTATGGTGCTTGTAACACCTAGCAAACTGTAGTACAAACAGGGTTTTTTCAAGCTGTCAGCTTGACCTAATCTAGGATGATGTTTAGGCAGCTGGGTTAGTAACCATAAATCCAGACCGTCCTCATTGAATGTCAAGATGGTGTCTTGAAAACATGAGATGCTAGAGCTTCTAACAGACTACATACTTGGGTTTTTTTCTTAACAGAAACAAAACATGCTGTACTGACCTGCTTGCACAAGTGAACTGTTTTGGCTAAAATTTTCCATTAAACAAAATAAAAATCAGTCTAAGGCAGAACTCTGGCATGAAAACTTCAGCCTGAACAGTTTGATGCAGCTGAAAGTAACTGAAAACAGGGCTTTCTCATGGAAATGCCTGCAACTTTAGTATTTGGCAGCACTGGCAGTCACACTTATTTTAATGGCAATATTGTCAAGTGCTTCCCGATTTATTATGTGCCATTGGGATGGCGATCTGTTTAGCCAAACATTTTAATAAATCACTCTTGGGCAACTGACACAGATGACCAATACTGTGACATTTTTGAAAACTTCTGAACAGCAGATTTATGGTGAAACAGTGCTGATGATTATGTGGGTAATAGAACAGAAAAAGTACATATTGATGGATTGCATTCAAACCACAATTCAGAGTGTGCCCTTGGGCTCAGTACTCCAACTTATTTTATTTGCTCTGACCTTTGCATAGATCTTATAAGTGTTGACTAACCACCTCATGCTGACAAAGTCATTAGGTATTTTGAAGGTATTTTTGTGCAAAGGCAGAGGTATTCTTACAGTTTTCAAAATGCCTTAAATGTTGCAGGCTTTCGTGGAATATCAACATGGTGACCTTTGCTTCATGGCTCTGATAGCTAAGGAAATCTCATTATAGACATTGCAGTGTAACTTTGGCTTGACTCAATGTTGTGTTTCTTTCTAAAAAAAGCAGAACCTGCTAAAAATGTAACTCAGCCCATAAGGCTAAGGTATTTTATCCTGTGGTTGTATGATAGTTTTCTTATTGCTGTGTGAAGTGTATTTCAGAAAATAGTAAAAAGCATTTGTAACAGCTTTTGGAAAGAGGGCTATAAATACTTGCAGTTCTGTAGGCATCCCATGTGTTACCTTCATGGTTGGTAGTTATTAACCTAACATAGATAATGCACCAGGAAGCATAATTTGTCACCTTCACTGCCTGCAAAAACTTCTTAGATGAATGGGATAGCTTGTTCTGATGTTATGCCCTGGGTCACAGCTGTGCAAGCCATTTAGGAGAGCTTCTGTAGTTAACAGGCCACTGTTTGCATGAGACATTACATTGACTCCTATTTGGCTATTGGACCAGCTCTGTAATCTTTTGAAATCATTGCCAGCCACCTAAAAATATCTGAAAGTCTCAGACTCTGGTTTTATTTTGGAGTATAATAAAGGATGTTTTATTGTGGAGCTGGGATCTGGAGCCAGTCTGTGAGCATCACCACAGTTTTGGAACTGCTCACTTTTCAGCCACTGGAGAGCCCTGTAGTGTCGAAGTCCAGACAGAGGAGCTGACCTGTGGGGTTGTGTTGCTTGTAGCCCCAGAAGTGCAGTTAAGATTGTGCCCTCAATTCCTAGCATTTCCATCAGAAACCACATCTGGTAAGGTACCCTAGGACAGGAGTCACAGGAGTCTATTAATTTGTCATGGTTCTGTCTGACTTTGTGTGCTTCTGGGTGAGAAAATGGACACAAACACAGAAGAAAGAAAAGTATAGACTGTCTTTTCCAGCTACCAAACCTTTTTTCTTTGAACCTGAACCAGCACCTAAGTAAAGTGCATTCTGTTTTGTAGTCACCACTACAAGGCCTCTTCTGCTTTTTGAAACATGCTGGGATGGTTCAGATACTCTGAAATAACAAATACAACTGTAGCACCAATGGTCTCTTATTTTGATAATTCTTTATCACTTCCCAGTAATTGTTTCATAGTTCACTGTGCCAGCCAAGTGATGACTTGTTTCTTGCCATAAACATTTGTGTTTAAACAATATGCAGCTCTGGCACGACTGCAAGAGAGATATCTCTGTTATGCTGGGAAGGAAGGAAGGGACTAACCTGGGAGAGCCGTAAGGGTTATTTGGGAGATGGATTAAGAATTAAATGACCTTTTAAGATCCCTTTGAATGGATTTGATGCATCTGACAAAAAACCCTTGAACTCTCTAACATTTTGGAAGGATATTTAGGCATTTGTTATTATTCCCATCTTTGCGTTCTGTTTAGATCACTTGTATTTCTGAGAAAGGACAGCTTGGAAAGCAGTCATACCACGTAGGTGGGTCTGGGAGCCAGGTGAAACTCTGTCTCATGGATTGACCTGCTGGTTTCCTCTTGTACCCTAGGGTTAAATTCCATTTGAAATAAATGGATGCAATTTGAATAGGTTGTAAAACTGCATTCTGGTTTTCTTGCTTCTCTATAGCAGTCAAGCAGGAATGATAGTCTGCTTCCTGATTGCTGCTGTTGGGAACAATGACAGGAATTTGCAGCTTTGCAAGAGAATATAATTGTCCTGCTGATGTTCCCTATCACAGGGAGGAATACCTCATGGCCCCACTCAAGTCTGAAGCAGTCTGGAGAAGGAATATTTAGATTTTTGTAGATATTTTTTGCCTTTTTGTCAGCAAAGCAAACTGTATAAATACTGGAAAGCCTAATTAGGTGTCTTCATGTCCCTTAAGACCTGCTTAAGAGGGAAAACTGCATGGCTAGTGACAGACTTTTTTTGCTGCCTACTTATTTTAGTAGCTACCAGTGAGAGGAACATCTGTTGAAGATATTTGGAAGTGTATTGAGAAATCAGTTTATAAAATGATTTCCTTTTAACATTGACATAAACACTGATTAACAGTTGCTAAGACCAAGCTGAGACTCACCTGGTTTGCCTTGATTCTTCTCTCTCAGGAAAGTCCTGGCAGAAAAGGCAGATCTTAAACTCCAACCAACAGGTCAGTGGATTTTTGGCCTTTGGGTGAATTGGCTAGAAAAAAAAACAAACCCAAAGAGAACTGGAATGGAGGGAGGCAGGAAATTAGTGCTGTGTTGGAGGAAACAGCCGTGATGATCACTGTTACAAGCTCAGATGGGATGGCTTGGCCACTTTAAAGTCATGCCTCAGGGGCTTTTGTGAACTCGGTATCTTGCAGCCTGCTGCTGTTGATTCTTGAACCTGCAAGGAACGTGGGGGAATGGGACACCGTTACTGTCAGGACTGGCCATGTTCAGATATTCTGTTCTCTTAACTCAGAAGTTAAATGGTTGCTAACCTGCACTATGTCACTGCTTAGCTGCTCCACACCTAAGGGCAATGGGAAGACTTTTATCCTTTTACTCCTTTTTCTCATCATATTAATTTTAGTACCTCCAAGGAGTTATAGATTGATGGCCATTTACCTCCCTCTTACCCTTGCTGATTGCAATTCTGTGCAGCCCTGATCTACAGAGGTCTTCTCAGAGAAGAAAAATGGCCCTTTTTCCTCTCCATATTCAGTCCTTGAACTCTGTTAGCAGAAAAGCAAATGAGAATTGGTGCTACATGCTGTAATAACTTCTTTAAGGTCAGTGGTGTTAACAAAGTATTTCTGCTGGACTGGCTTAAAGGTAAGCAACGTATCACAGGAGGGTAGTTGGGTACAGTCACTTGTTACTGGCTGTTGGTTCTCCAAAGCTTTACTTGAGTGAGTTTTTGTGCAAAGTCAGGGTTGTGCATGAGTGCAGGTGGAGGCTAAGGAATGCTATGAGAAGATATTGTGACACACTGGGGACTCTGGGTGGACACAACTTAAAATATGGTTGACGTTTGAAACTGTTCATCTGAAATACTATTGTGTATACTGCTTGGCTGAAAAGTTTTTTTTAATGCATACACAGCAAATGAGAGAATGGGGAGCACTGAACTTTTGCAATTATGCTGTGAGAAGCAAAGTGGTGACTAGAACTAGAGGAACTATGTTTTGCCCTCTGTTTTCAGCGAGAGGGATGTAGGAAATGCTCATTTCTCAGGGAGAATGAAAGAGTAGAGGTGATAAGGAAGGGAATAAAAAGAAACTCCAACGAAGAGAAAAGCTTGACCTTGCCTGGGCAGTCTGGGGCAGGAAAAGGCAGTGGGAAGAGACAAGCAAATTGCTAGAGCAGTGTGAATGCTTGGCATTGGTGTCTGACAGCTGGTGGGCCTCACAACGTGAATAAACTAGGAAGACTTCAGGAGAAAAATTGTAATCTGCCCAGAGAATCCTGGGCTACCATCTGAAGGGACTTGCCACAAGCCCAAATTTAGCTCCAAATGGCCAAAAAGATGAGAGAAGGGAATATGCAAAGAAAGTCTTTTCTTTCTTCTTGACCTGTATTTCTCATGTTAACTAAAGAGCAGTCTTACTTATGGAGCTACTGAGTAGTCAGCTTGAATAAATACTTGATACATAGATTATCTTGATACTCTGTGGGGTTGAATTGTTGTACGGCATACCTGAATAGTAGTCAGAATGTACATATGTAAGCTGCTAGGTAGAAGAGGTAGCACTTTGTGGGGTCAAGGAAGTTGGGTTATGTCTACTCTCTACCTTCCCAACATGAATAAACCAAGTGCCACAGTCTGCCAAGGCTTGGACTAGCTAAAGGGGTCCAGACACGGCAGTCTGACTCATGCTACATGACTGGCTAGGGTGTTTTGTCAGTCAAAATGTCTCAGCTTTTGTTTTTTGCATGTAAAAACATTATTTGGGAAAAAAATAGTGAGTACAAAACAGTTAAAAGTTTATTCAAATAAAATATTTTTTTAAATCCTTCAAGAAAAACTGTATGCCTGTCAAAATGAAGGGAGTAAAAGAAGAAAATATAACTAGTTTCTCCAAGCCAACTGTACCTTTTCAAACTCTCAGTCAAGAAATTCTGCATTTTCTGTGTTCAGGATCCCTTTTTATCTGACTGGGCTGAAGGTCTTTGAATTTCTTCAGATAAATGGTAATTTGATATGTTGTCATAAACTAACAGGAGAGCATATTTGACAGTGGAGCTGTTTTACGCTGGAAGCAGATTTGTTTGGAAAATACAAGTTCATTTAAGCTTACTGTCAGCAGTAAGAGGTGTTTTGCAAAGGAGTTTTGTCAGGAAACTTTCTTCATTCCTGAGTGAATTTTCTTGACAAAAAAAGTTCTGTCAAAGAAAAATTTTTTTCAGAAAGTAACTGTTTTCTGGTTATAATATTGGAACAGGAATCTGAAAGATGGATTGTATTTCCTGATCTGCTACTGGCTCTTTCTGTGGTTTTGGGCAAATCTGAAATGCCTTGTTGTTCAGAACTATCCATAAAATCTAAGCAGTTTGATTTTTGGGTAGGTGTTTAAGGGCAATAGACCTGTGCCGTTCAGTGCTTTAAAACTGGGTGATTTGCCCTAGTATCCTATGTGAAGTAGTTAGGAGGTAAATTCATGGACACTTAAAGGTAATACATAGGCCCAATCCTCTGTTTGTTTTCCCACTATGGAATGTGAACAAATTTGGTTTGGAGCTAGAATTGGCAATCTGTGAGAAATTCTGGGATCTGGAAAGAGAGGATGTAGTTGGTAACTAATAACAGACTAAGAATTTTTTGATTGTAGAAACTCTGAAATGATTCATTTTCATCTCTTACGCTGTAAAGTTTTACTGGAAAATACTTGGACAATGAAAAAGACTATTTGGTTCCAGCCTAAACATTCTGCAACTTTGCTTTTGCTCTAACGACAGTTCCTAGGGTCTTTTATTAAGTGATAATGTCTGGAGGCAAGTTCAAGACTTCAGGAAGCTCCTCTGCCTCAGAAGAACTGAGAGTTAGGAGACCAGAACTGGCTTGTAGTCTCTCAATTTTTCTTGCTTGTAGGGAAAGGATAGATTACTTCAGCTCTTCTAAAGGGATAGCTATGACTGAAATATCAAATGAACTTGGTTTTATTAATAACGTCCACTAAAAAGCTTTGCTGAATTACTGTCTGTTAGCTTATCACTGCCAAAATGGCGCAAAACTGGTCTGGCTGAATGTAAGGAGGCAGGACATCTAGTATCTTTGCTACAGCATGCAAAGGCTGGTAGCAATGACATTGGGAGTGATCCAGCTTGGGTATATGACTCTGCAGAGTTGTATAGCTTTGATGTTGAAGTGTCTTCTGCCATCAATAGCAGTATTAGATTGGCCTACATAAGCACTAGTAAGACAGGAGTCACTGAGTTGTCCCAGTTCTAGAGTTGTTTACACCTTTGCTAATGCAGCTGATGAAGTAACTAGAAAAATAAATTCTAATCCAGAGAATTAAACAAGCATAGCTTGGTTTGTTTCTTCAGCACTGAAAATGAAGGAGTGGAAAATGTACAAGTTTTACAATGCTAGCACTAACAAGAACTGTAAGTTTCTTTAAATAAAATTAATTGTTCTATAACCTAAATGTGATTTTCTTTCCATTCCCCTGTTGGCTGGAGACTTGCTTTCATAATTTTTCTAGGAGTTTCTGTTAACGAAGTTCTTAATTTACTTTTGAAAAGAGTGATGCTTCAGACCAGAAATTAGTTTTGGCAGCCTGTGCCTGCTTCTATGGGAGAAGCTTTTTGTTCGCAGGTAGGATGGGCTGGGGTGTCGATCACTTGAAAGGCTGCCCCTGGCAGGCCAGAAGTTAGTTCAATGAGTTACTGTCAAAGTCACAGAAGATTTTACTTAATTATTTATTCAGTATGGAACAAGTGGAGAGAGCAGGGTGTTGGACAAATATGATCTCTTTGTTAAGTGGGGAAACAGCAAAGTTTGTTGTCACCTTGAGCTGTCATTGCTCCTCAGTTCATAGATAACATCTGAATTTAATATTAAAATTAAAAGAAACATATCCTTAGATGCTGGTATAGTCTTTTGGCTAGCCAGACACAATAACAGCAGTTTTCTGTTCAGCTCATTTATAACGCTGATGACACTGTGTCATGGTTAGCCCTGGCCAACACCAAGCACCACACAGCTCATCCCCCTCCCCCCTCCCCAGTCAGATGGGGGAGAGGATCGGAAAAGTGTGAAAACTTATGGGCTGAGATAAAGGCAGTTGGACAGGTAAAGTAAAAGCCACACACACCAGCAAAGCAAGGAAGTCATTCACCACTTCCCATGAGCAGGCAGGTGTTCAGCCATCCCCAGGAAAGCCGGGCTCCATCACGTGTAATGGTTACTTGGAATGACAAACACCATAATACCGAATGTTGCTTCCCTTTCTTCTTCCCCCAGCTTATTTACTCAGCATGACGTCCCATGGTATGGGAATAAGTCTTTGGCCAATTTGGGTCACCTGTCCTGGCTGTGTCCCCTTCCAGTTTCCCGTGCCCCTCCAGCCCTCTCTCTGGCAGGGCCCAAGAAACTGAAAAGTCCTTGACTTTGTATACACATCACCCAGCAACAACCAAACCCATCAGTGTGCTATCAACATTGTTCTTATACCAAGTCCAAAACACAGCACTGCACCAGCTAAGAAGAAAATTAACTCTCACCCAGCTGAAACCAGGACACACTGTAAACCTCAGGGGTATCACTCCCCACTCTTCTTCTCCTCTCTAGTGTCTCAATGTAAAGCACTTACCCCCTGGATTCCCTAGTTGATCATTTAATTGCCAAGAGGCAATGGGCATAAACTGAAACGTGATATTCCATCTCTTGTAAGAGAATGCTTTTTTGCTGAGGGTGGTGAAAATTGGAACAGGTTGCCCAGAGACTTTGTGGGGTCTCCATTTATAAAGATATTTTAAACCCAGCCAGACATGGTCCTGGGCAACCCGCTTTAGCTGAGCCTGGTTGAGAAGGGGAGTTAGACTAGATGATATCAAGAGGCCCCTTCCAATGTCAACAGTTCCGTGATTCTGTATCTGACTCAACCGTATCCTTCTTGAGATGAGAACTGCATGCAATACATGAGATGTAGGAATGCAGAAATGTTACGTAGTGGAAGAATAACCTCTTATGTCTTGTTCTCACTCCAGTTTTCTCACCTGCCAGGTGGTTGTTGGTTTTTTTGTTGTTTGTTTGTTTGTTTTCTGCTCACTTGGTTCTGTGAGCTGCTTCTGAAGTTTCTTGCTATCAGACTGGCATTTGACTGTTTGAAAGTGTTCAGGAACATTCACAAACTCAGATATTTAACTGTTCATTCACCTGCCCAGGTCACTGATGAGGATACTAAGCAAAACAATTCTCAACTCTGATTCCTGAAAGACCCCTCTGCCTACTCTTCTTCATTCTGAAAAATGATTGCTAGGCTTGAAGGCTTATCCTTTCCTCCTTGTTTCAACCTCATATGTGAAATAGCCTTTATTATCCAGACCTATGGCATCTTAATCTGGTGTGGAAGATTGCTCAAGGCTTTTTGAAAATCTAGATACATTGTATCTGCAGGATACCATTTATCTGTGTGGTTACTGACACCCCTATAGAACTCCATTTGATGAAGCAGGGTTGCCTTTTGCAGAAGCCATGGTGACTCCTCAATACAGACTCACTCTGCCAGTGTGCTTGCTGGTTTTATTGATTATTATAGGCTGTATATATCATGTTGCTGCTGGAAAGCACCCTCCAGTTGTTCCCATTAAACTATTTGGAGCCCTTTTTGTAAATGTGAGTCCATTTGCAGTTGTCTGGCATAGCAGCACTTTGTGGTTATCAGCTACAAACCTTGGCCAGCAGTTCTGCAATTTCAGATGAGTTTCCTCAGAGCTCTCAGGTGAATGCCATCCACTCCTGATGATGTCCTAACTCCAGATTGTCTATTTGGTCTAATACTTTCTGCATACTTGCTTTAAACTGATCCAGCTCCTCTGAGCTATTGGCTGTGATGAACACATAAGGTGTGGGAGCTCTCCAATACCTTTTGTGGTAACAACTGACCAAAAGAGTTCATTTCACTTCTTGGCTGTGGCCTTATCGTTCCTGAGGGCCTGTTTGATAACAGTAGTACTACTTGCTCCCTTGCACTGTCCTTTTTGCATTGTACCTCAATTTGAAATTATGCCGTACACTACAAAAAATTCTTGTTTATTGTTACAGTCATGGACAATAAGTTTTGTTGCAATCCTGGACCACCTGGAATCAGGTGAGAATCTTTTTGGCATCTCCCCAACACATACTTTATGTTATTATTGCCTTTGATTTGGGTTGCTAGAGTGCCAGTGCTCAGTGTGCCACTTGGGTGCAGCATGCCTGTGCTGGTTCTGGAATGAACAGCTGTTACTGTTGTGGTTGGTTACAAAATGAGCTTGTTATAATGAAATGGCTCAGTGCAGTTATGTTCACAGCACACAATAAAAGAGGAATCCCTGGGAGCTGGGAAGCAAAGAAAATCTGAAAATAGAGGATTGAAAAATATTTTAGATTAATTTTGTGTAAGGCCTGAACAAGGTGGTATACCACACCTATCTTTCACTCTTTAGTTTCATGGCACCAAGTAGGCTAAAACAATCACCTGATAAAACTGAAGTCTTCTGCATTTCAACAGGTCAACAGTAATGGATCCATAAGAGAAATTAGAGTCAACATATATGAAAAATAATTAAGTGTTAAAATCCTAATTATTTTTTTTAATGGAGCTTTCTGGATTTTATTTGCAATGACAAACCCTGACTTCCCTAGTGTAGCAATTGAGAATACATGAAATGAAGATGAAAAACCTGATATTCTATGGGAAGAAATCTAAATGGCTTAGGTCAGCGTCTGTGTGAGAATGAGCTGTGATAGACATCAAAGTTATATTTTAATTTAAAGCAGAATAACTGTTGACCAACTGGATGCACTGTTAGTCTTCAATTTTTTTCTTTCAATTTCCAGTTGAGTGTTTTTGTCTGTGTTATGTACATGTACTAATTTAAACAGAAATGTTGAGAGTAAAAAATACACATTGATTCCAGAGGCAGATTAGGTCGATCTTTCCACAGAAAGTAATTCAGCTGGCACAATTGAAATAGGCTGATTCCTCCCTCACAAGATCTGCTAGGACCTAACCTCACCAGAAGGAGTAAACACTGCTGGATGCTTATCTTCAATGCTTAGCATCTCACAGTGTTCTTGAGGAAATTAAATATCACACTAAAGAGCAGGTTTGGATCTGGCTTTGGTTCTGACCTTGTGTGGTGACTAGTGACTTGTGGGCCACTGTTGCCATTTGGTAGCATTTTGTAATCCTCAGTTTCCATTAACAGTTTTTAAAGAAAACCTTACTGGGTATTTGTAGCCCATCCAGACGTTTTTCAGTGTTTGAAATGCACACATGTGCCAAGTATAACTAACTTTGGAGTAATGCTCAGTGGCAGCAACTCTGGGTGCTAATTGATTTAAGTGCTAGCCACCTGGGTCCATCTGAGGTAAATTCCTTCCCACATTACCTTCTTGAGGAGCTGAGGAATGGATGGAGTCCTCTGGTATCTTTTCCAGTAAAAACTGGCATTTGCGGCCCATCTCACAGGTTTATGTAGCCTGTGAGAGATGGGGCGTGGGGTGAAGAAGTTAAAAAACCTTTTTAGACTTTGAAATTCAGCATGGGTGAGGAGGAAGGGGTTGGTTGGTTGTGGCTTATTTTTTTTTAATCTGCCAGGTGTGTATACGTTGCAGAAAAAAGCCTGCATTTTTCTTGGACATGAAATAGGGGAAACAGCTTTTATCAGACCTTACATCTGTTGGTGCCAAAGCATATACAGACAGTAACTAATGCCAGAAAGCCTGGAATGTGACAAAATACTGGCAAAGTGTATTTTATCCAATTTGTTTGTTTGACACTGTGGTAGGAGTATCAATTAGCAGAATGACTGCATTCTAGCCAAATAAAGAAAAAATTATGATAAGCTAGCGTCTGCAACCCTCTTTGCTCCTTTGAATGTGTCTGCCCTGCAGGAACGTATGTCTGTTTAGCATGTAAAATTTTAGATCCTTATGGCTGTTCCTTACAGCATGGGGCAGGTGTCTGTTTCTCCCAAAACAGTTAATGGAAAATATACTCTAGGCTGTTGGTATGTAACTGTCATGCATTGCATAGCTCCTGGTTGTTTCTGAAGAGCTCAGAAACAGTAATGAAGTTGCTCTAAACTTAGGGCTTTTTCTCCAAATCCTCTTCTTTGCTACCATGGTGTGTAGAGTAGTTAAGGCGGAGGGGACAGACCTTTCATCTCTGCATCCCCAATTACAGTGTGCTTGTTTTCCCTGCAAGCAGACTTCAGGGTGGCTGGCTGCCTACACTCCAGAAATACAGACCCAGGATAGTCCGGAGCACAGGAGTGGTGGTCTTTAGAACTTGTTCTTTAGATATTGATGTGCATGTGTAAAAAAAATTAGCAAGATTTCAATATTTTTTTTTTTATTGGAACTGGCTGTTTTAAAAGCTTTAAGTATATGGAAATACTACTTGCTATTCAATTGAAACAGTACAGAGAGAATCAGGTTGAGATGTGCATTGGAGCAGATAAAGAATGGGGTAGTGGACTTAAAACTTCTTATTCTGAAACAGTGAAATAAAATTAACTCCCAAATCCCATTAGTTATCCTGTATTTATGGCAGCTGGGGAATGTAGGGCATGAAAATTTAATCTTGATTTTTTTCATGAGATAATAAAATACCTCAGAAGTCTATTCTATATTTGTTAGTCCAACACAGTTTTTAATACTTACTTTTTGCCTGACAGATACATCTGCTCTATCCCAAGATTCCCCTATCTGCACTTTGCTCTCTGGAATGAACAGAAAAATTCTTGTACATGTTGAATGGTGTTTTGGGGTTGACAGCCTCTAGAAAGAACTTTCTAAAAATGGGTATCTTAGAAAAATCTTTGTTATTTGTTATACTCAATATTACAGTCAAAACCCTTGATCTTGAAACGGGTGTTGTCAGCTAAAGCCAGAATAACTGATCAACCGTTAAACGAACCAACCCACCCTTGTGGGCTCTGGTCAGGCATTAACACATTTTGGCTTTTTATTTAATAAGGTGTGGTTACTGATCAGTCATTGGCATAAGAAAGTGTAGGAAAAGATCAGTCCTTTTCCAATAGACAAAGAAAATGAATATTTTTTTCCATGACTGGGGGTGGTGTTGGGGGGAGGATTCTGCAAAGCTTACCTTGAAGGTTAGATAAGAGTCTGCAAGACAAAGGCAGTGTGCAACAGCTAGCTGTAAAGCTTTTGCAGTTTCACAGTTCACCCACATCAGTGATGAAGGAATTGATCTACTTGGCCATTCTAGGAAAAGGAGACATGTATTTGACAGACTTTGTATAAACTCGCAGGTTGATCCCTTTCTGTCACTTTTGGCCATAAAAATGACAGGTAGTTATATCTCTGTAGAGAGTTCAGCTGACCCACTTTTTTAATGTAAAAGACAGACACCAGACTGCATCCCCTAGCAAGGTAAAGGTCTGCCCTTTTTCTGTCTAAATACTACTGTTTGATAGACAAAATAACCTACCTTATCTCGCATCCTCACTCCAGGACTGTTGGAGATGGATACAAGCCTACTACCTTGTCTAGAGTTTTGAACTGTGTTTTTTCCCACACCTTGCCCCCTTTCCCCACCAGGGTAACGCACAAATGTAATCCTCGCTGACACAAATCCTGCAGTCAGGTTTCTTGCATTTGGGGAAAGCAAATATTAAGGGAAACAATTGAGCATAGGTATGATATGTGTATCTGTTACCTGTAACAAGTCAGCGTTAGGAAAGCCTAACTGACAGCTATCAGATTGTCTTTCTGCCTCTGTAGCCCATAGCCTTTTCCTTCCAGCTAGGAAAGAGTCATAGCCATGCCCAAGTCTCTTACTATGGCTAGTTTCCTCAGCATTAAACTACAGAAGCATCCGTACATTAAGAAAACAATAATAATAGTGAAGTGCAAGAAGAAAACACTAACCAGTTACTACCTACCTGCGAAATAATAGGGGTGTCACTTGCCAAGGAATGGCCTTGCAGTAGTTAGGGTCAACCTCTTGTTCCTGGGCTGTTTGCCCTCTGCCAGGACAATGCACGTGGCTTGGTCCTGGCTACCAATGTTTCCAAAGGTACAATTTTATCAAAGGTATAACTTGTAGTTTATATACTGCACTTCTAGGGAAAGGTCTGACCTACTGCACAGGTATAGACTGACTCTACAGTGCATGTACAGTGGCTTTTGTGATGGGAATGGAGCTATGTGATCTGCCAAACTAGAAACTTCAGACGCTGACCCTTGGAGCAGCTTGCTGTTCTCACAGCAGGAGAAGCAGCAAGATCTGGAGAGTGTGTTTTCAGAAGGACATCAAAGTTCACAATGTTTTTATTCAGGAGTTGCTGGATGTAGAAGTTGTAGCATAGTAGAGGGACGTGGCTCAATACTTAAAAATCAGCAGTGTAAGCATGATGTTTAATGTATGTTTTCTCACTTTTCCTGTTAAGTGAGAGTAAATGAGAGAAGATCACCAACTAGCTAACTGTTTATAAATATCCTGTATAGCCGGTAATATATACAACTTTGAGCATCCTCTCTGTGTTGCTTGAGAATCTACATGGCTTTAAGAAAAAATGGTCATTCAGAGGATTCACAGTGTATTTTAGGACTTGAGTAAACCCAGATAAAAATCAGTTACTCGTGTAGGAAGGCAAATAAAGCAAAGACAGACCTTTAGAAAAAGTCAGCAGGAAAAAGCAGTGCTACTCATCTTTTTAAAATGTATCTGTTTATCTGTTTTCTTTCTCAGTTTTTTCAAGGTCCCTTTTACTGTAATAAAATTTCTCCTACGTGAATGGAAAAATGTGAAATTAATGACCATTTAAACATAAAATTAAATTAAGGTTCTTGTTCTCAAAGAAAAGACTAAATTTTCTGGCATCTGTCATTTAAGGAGAGAAAGCAAAGTATTATGTTGTTGGAAGGGAGTAAATCTTTGTTACTTAGATTCTTTTACAAATAATTTTTTATTGCTTTATCCTTTCTTGATAGAGTTTTAGTGGTAGCACTCCTTATGTCACAACTGGTGGGTATTTAATTGAATTAATTCTCTAGGTAGTTACAGGCAGGGAGATATATGTCTTTTACTTCAAGGTATTTTAATTGTATGTTGTCAAAACATAATTTAGATCAAAACCCATAGAAAAAGCATGGCCAGATATGAAGCTTGTACCTTATGGGCAGAAAAAAAAAAAGAGGAAAGGAATTGATGGGGAAAGATTAAATTTGCTCAGGGCCAAAGCAATCACTTGAGGTGCAAGTGCTTCCCTAGTTGCTGGACTAATCTGTTTTTGCCAGAATTACATTTTCATGCTTTATCTTGAAGAGATTAGTGAAACTGAAAAAACACATGGAAATTCAGTTTAGATAGCTGAGTTTGAAAAAATTATTCAGTCTAGATCAGTCTAGAAATGAAGAATTATTAGCTGTAGCAGGAGTCTCATTTATATTTACAGGCAGGTGTTTTCCATGTTTTAGGACAGATTATTCTGTAACCAGCGTTAATGAGAGGCATGGCTTCCATGTCTGGTGGGAGAGAGAGATCAGTCCAGGAGAGAACACCAGTGTGTCAACAGAGTGGGTCCAGCTATGAGGTGCACAGTCCTGGATTGGGCTGGGGGTCTCCTCTGCTACTCCTTAGGTGCTCCTGAGGGTCTCTTCCAGGCCCTTCCTGCAGTGACTTCTGACCCCTTTGCTTCTGGGATCAGATAGCAAAATACCCAAGCCTGAGTCTTTCGGGTTCCCGTGACATCTAGCCACTGGCTGTTGGCATCACTGGTGCTCATCCTCTGCTGCTGTGGAAGGCTTTCTGTAGCGCTGTCAGCAAGGGAAAAGCTATTGCCCCGTTCTGGTAACTGGGTCTGTCCTGTCCTCGCTGCCAGGGTTTCCATCTCCTTTCATGTTGGCTTGAAACTGGCCTGTGAGTTTATGGTTTATTGGGCTGAAGGGGAGTGGGTGGTCTGAGAATGACAACAGTCAGCCTGGCTTGCATGATCACAAGGAAAGGAAGAGTTCTGTTAAATGTCATTCTGACCATATGTTATATGCTTTCAAATGTAAATGTGTTTGAGTAATAGGATCCCTCATGGAAAGACCAGGAAAATTGAACAATTTGAGAGACAGGTGCTCTTCAGACACTGTATTTCTTCATGTTCAGTAAATAGCGATGGTGATGACAAATTCTGCTCTTCATGGACAAAGCAATGCTCTAAGCAAGAGGGAAAATTAAGAGGCATGCAGGTTCTCACAATTTTTTGAATGGCAGTTTATACTAAAAGCGTATAATTTTACATTAGGGAGCGATCCCAATCAGTACTGGCCCACTGAAATTTTTCTTCAGTTTCCTATTGGTGATTCGTTTGTTGTAATGATACCATTCTTCCACTTCCAATAGGAATGCAGGAGGAATAGCAAAAAATGGGATTTCTGCAGGTTTTCTCATTAGCAAACCATCGCACTGTGTCAATTTCGGACCCAAAAGCTCTATCTGGCTCACTCATGCTGGCAGCTTATTAGCTGGAGGCTAGCAATGACTCAAAGTGGATGGGTGGGGTGGATGGTTTCTCAGAGTGCAAGTCCATCCTACTGTGCTGGCTGAGCTCCAAAATGTCTGTGCCCAAAGCAGGTGCGGTTTGGCTGCTTAGGGAAATTTTTCCTGAGGATGGTGGCACTTTCTTGTATTTTCCCGTTGGCATTGTTATTTTTACAAAGAGGCATAAAAGCAAGAAGACATTGCCTAATTGTGAACCAGACTGTAATTCTCTTTAAAGTGGTAAAGTACATGTGTAGGCACCTGTGTGACCCTATTGTTTCCCTTGGAGGAAGAGGTACTGCCCAAGGTCTCATTTAAAGTACTATTCTGGGGAACTTGCACCAGAAATAGTGTAGTGGCTCCTCTAATTTTGCTTTGTTTTAAAATATCACAAGTTGAGCTCCCACAGAAGAAAAGGAAATCTTGAGGTTTCCTCTTCTATATGACTCTTTCTAAATCCATATTGAATGTAGGTAGGGTTGAGGCCTTGCTTTGAAACTTGCAAGTGGATTTTGTGATTTATTTTATTGGTATCTTTTTAATCCAAAGTAAAATTCTTAGGATCCTAAAATACTTTCCTGCTTTATGAGTTTAATAATTCTGGGTTTCTGAAAGTGGTATAAGGTACCTGTGACAAATCCTCTGCATCTTTGGCATGTGAGGTAAGGATTGAAGTTTACTCCACCTCTGGTCTTGTCTCCTGTAGTGGCCAGTACTTGATTGCCACTTGCTTTGAGAGCTAGTGCTGCAGCAGGCAGCTGGAACACACTTCATCTTTCCAATTGCAAAAGGAGTAGAAAGTTAATCAGCAAGTACCTGGGTAAGTTTTGCATGCAACTGAAATCCAAGTAAATTTTGGAGCTCTAGCTTTTGATTTTTTTGCAGTTACAAGTATTCATGATTGTTGTGTATTTTAGTGGAAGGTGAAGCCAGATGTTTGGGCTTTGTCTCAATGCTGGATGAGCAGGTCTAAAATCAGAGATCTCATCTTCTGTTCAGATCCATCTGTCTTTCTCAGTCTTCTCACTGGATGATAAAGTCAAGCCAGGTGAGTCTGGGCTGGTGAGTTGCTTGCTCAAAGCTGTTTTAGTTTCTGAAGCACTGAGAATTTGGCTAGCCTGTGTTTGAGTTTTTCCAGCTACCTCTCAGTTTTCCTGCCAACACTTTTTGTTCAGGCAGGTGTTGTGGACTGCAGATATTTCACTGACACAGAGGAATCCTAGCCAGAGCAGCTGTATGTTTGCATGGAGGTGGTGTAGATCTGCCTTCTTTTGCTCTGTTGCAATCCCATACAGATTTCTGTCCAGGAAACCTGAAGATAGTCTTGCAGTCTAAAGATAGATGATCTATCTAGTGCTTTGCTATCTTTGCTCATTCAAAACTATATGTTATAAAATCTGAATTTGCAATTTAATCCTGTTACTTATGTCACAGTTATAATGAGTTGGGTAGAGCGAACAGATGACTGCCTCAATCTTTGAAGCAGCAATTGATGAAAAGCATTACTGTGTTGTCCAGCAAAAAAAGTTATCATCTGCTCCTGAGTAGTCTCAGTGCATTGTCTTTAAAACCATCTTTGTATCCACACTTCTTTTTCTTAGAGTTCTAAGGCATAAATATCTTATCTCACTTGCAAATGAAAAGCTAAAATACAAAATGCTCAAGAAAGATCTTTTTTGTTGACAAAAGTAGGATCTGCTGTATTAATTGCATGACATATCTTTAAAATGATCATATAGAATAGTTCAGTATTAGTTGAATGTTGCATGGTTATAACACTGTAGATATGAGGGGATCATGCATACATGGTCTCTTTGCTTGTCAGAATTTTCATATATTTGAGGTGTTTTTTGGAGAAGCAAAGGAGCTGTCACCATTTTAACCTCTGCTGGGATTAAGGCGGGTTTGCTCCCATTTTCTTTTGGAACAGGAACAGTCTTCTCAGTTGCAACTTTTTTTTTTTTTTTTCCCCTCTCAAGATATGGCCAGTTGTCATTGACTTCACAATAGTTCCAGTTTAAGGGATAGTATATCTTCCTTGTGAAACTCAACACTTCTCTCTGATACCAGTAGAAAAGGTGGAATTTTCCTGTGTCTGAAAGAAAAAAATTGTAGAGGATCAGTTCTCCTTCAGAGTTATACAGATAAGCAGCTCTGCAGTGTCTCTCAGCTGATGGAGACAAGTGTATATCAAGCCTGATTATATGCGCACAACAATTGTTTGTCTACACAGGTTTACACATGCTGTGTGAATGCTGTGACATTGTCCATGTGTACAGGCAAGTGGCCTGGTGACCAGATATATGTCCAAAAATCATAGGAAGCCAATTGCCTTTCTAAACGTAGTTCTGGCTTTCCATAATAAAGAGCTATCGGAAAGCGCTTTGCAGTGTTGTGTGAAATGCAGTTGATAAAGATTTTATTACTGGCTTTATGTGTTTCCTGTGTTAAAGCTTTACAAGGTAAAACTAAAACCAAGTATAATGAAAAGCTGAAACAAGTGAAATAAATTATTCCCCCTACCTCAAAAGGTATTTTTTGTTTTACTATATCAGTATTATTGGTCAGTTTTCTATCATGGATATTACAGAAACAGCCTAAGAACATATTTTCTGCTGTTACGTGTTCTGCATCCTTTTGCATATTTGCATAATATTTGCAAAATATTACATATTTGACATCAGTGCAAATACGTGTATGTTTATCTGAGAATGAATCAGACGTAGGTAAGAAGTTAAATTCCCCTAATGTCTTATTTATTCAGATAATTCACTCAGTGTAGAAGAACTACACATTCAATTTATCTTTGACAGCCCTGAAAAGCCTGCCAAACATCTTTGTATAAATCCCAACAATCTAATATATTTTCATGATATTTATTGGAAAAAAAAAAAAAAAGAGAAGGTGTTTCATCTTCTAAATAGGGTATATGGATTAACTTCTGGGAGCAATGAATATTCCAGAGGAAAACATGTGACAGTTTTCATCTATTTCCACACAGACCATCTTAAATGTATAGAGGTGCCTTTCTTTGACGAGGATTAAGGCATCGGTGTGAGCCACAGTAACTTCCAGAATGAATAGTGGAAACCTCGTCACTGGTCACATGATGGAGCCCTGCTTTCCTGGAGATGTCTGAACACCTGCCGGCTGACGGGAAGTGGTCAATGAATTTGTTGGTTTGTTTTGCTTGCATGTGCGGCTTCTGCTTTACCTATTCAATTGTCTTTATCTCAGCCCATGAGTTATCTCACTTTTACTCTTCCAGTCCTCTCCCCCATCCCACTGCGGGGTGGAGTGAGTGAGTGGCTGTGTGGGGTTTGGTTGCCAGCTGGGGTTAAACCACAGCAACACCTCATAGTCAAAGATGGCTCCTCCAGCATCCATACCTGAAGGAAGGTCAGGAGTGACTCGCAGAAGACACCGTTGCTTCCATGTGATCACCAGCTCACCAGTTGGGTCACCTCATTCTCTGTGAAGCCTCTGAGCCAGACCCTGCCTTGCTTGTGAGATTTAGCAAAATTTCAGAAGGGGGCTGTGCTGCATTTTGAAAGATGCAGATGTTTGTGTTGTTAGTGACCCCATTACCTTTGTGTCTCAAAGGGACATTGGCTCTGCTTTTAGATCAAGTGGTTTGCATACTTCAGTGTTGTCTTATCCCACTGAGTTGTCTTCTGTTCAACAGGCTCTTCTAAGCACTCAAGATCTTTTTCCTTGCACTTGCTCCTTCCTTGCAATTTGTTTATTTGCATTCTTTCTCTTCCTTGCAAAGTGGCTCTGTGTCTCTTTTCTACCTTCTGCTGCTTTCACACTTAATTATCTTGCCAGTGTTTTACATTTCAGGTATGTTCCCAACATCTCTCCCATGCTTCCAGATGTTTCTTATTTCCCTTGTGTATCAGGGCTTCTTGTCCCCTTTAAGTTACTTCTCTAGCCATTCCCACCTGAATTACAATATCTTGTCAAGGATGAAAAGAATTTAAATGCTTGCTCTCTGTAATGTGAAATCTTTGCCAAGACATTATTGTCTTTCTACTAGGGGTTGAAGATTTTTGTGTGTTTTTTTGGTTCCTGCCCTGCCCCCCCCCCCCCCCCCCCCCCCCCCGTTCTTTTAATGAGAAGGGGGAAATGGCCTTTTCAGAAGAAGTGTAAAATGATGAATAACATGCACTAGCTATTGCTGAACTATGCAGACAAAATCATGGGGTCATGTACCATGTGCATAACTCTTTTTCGTGCCATGCCTCCTCCCCAAATACAGCATTGAATTGAGATCTACAACATACCTGGCTAAAATAATATCTGAACACTCCGCTTACTCCCCACCCCTTTCCTCCTGGTTGTGCTAAGCAAGTTGAATTCAGTCTGAGGGGGAGAAAAAAAAAATCCTGTTGCTTTCCTCATACTGGTTTACACATTATCAGATTGAGTCTGTAGCTGATGTAATGTAGCATTCTGGTGGCGTTACCTGTGCATGTGTTGCCTGCAGTGAATTTGGTTGACAGGTTGTCACTGGGCATTTATGACTCAGTAGTACAAACTGATTGGTAAAGTCAAGCAAAAAAGTTGGTATGGAGCTTTGTTGCCAAAAGATGCAGTTTCAAGTCAGCAAAACCACCTACGGATTTTGGTGAAACTTGGAAACAGTCTCATCTGCAGTCAAAATGGCAAGAAAAGTGAGGAAGTGAAAATGCTCTTTTCTTTTTCTAAATTATATTTTTTACAAAAAGCTGTAGTAAACGTAATTTTTTAAAAGGAAAAACATTCTGAAAGGAAACAAAATGTCACTTTTCAACCCCAACCAATGTATTTTCAGTTTGCCAGCTGAAAGTGAAAAACATGTTAGGAGTGATCCTGAAACTGATTTCTCTGCCCCACACCCTTCCATTTCAGCTGCTGAACCAAGAAATCAATTTGTTCTGTAACTCCAGTTCTGAATACCCTGAAAAACACACTAGCTTTGATTAATTCAAGGATTAAACCTTTTAAAACACACTTTTGAAAAATAATTGCATGTATTTTTAGTAAGTGTTCTTTGTGAAAGAACTTTAGATTGTTATAATACTCTGGCTGGCTGAAATCTTTCTACTGACATAGCAAAATTAAAGTAAGCTGCTTTTGATTTCTGAATGAAACCAAGCCCAGTTTGAAAGTACAGATACTGTTGTAAGCATGATTGGCTATACATATTAATGATTTGCTGTATGCTTTTGAGACTATTGAATTATGTTCTGGAGGTTCACTGTGTCAGTTCTGCAGTTGGCTTTGAGTGCTAAGACGGCAGCGCTGCATCTGCCCCTAAGATGTTACAGACTTGGTGATATGTCTGCTAGAGCACAGGTTGCCCAACACAGTAAAATTACTGACTATAATGTTTGGGAGTCAAGGGCTGTGAGTGGTGTTTGTGTTGCTCATCTGAATTACAGGAACATCTTCCTGGGTAAGACATAAATCATTGCAGCTTCATAGTCCTGAAGTGCTTGTTTTTGTGAAAAAATACACCTTGTCTTATTTCTGCTGCTGCAATTGATTCTGAAGAGATCATGACTCCTAACAAGACAGTAAAAATAAAATCCCTAGGAGTTAGCTTGTTAAGTTTGTGTTTAAGAATAGAGGTGGGGGGGGGGGGGCGGGGGGTGGACAGGCAGGAGACAGACGCGGTTTTTTGTTGCTTTGCTTTTTTTTGCTTTTTTTTCCAAACCACTTGCCTTTTTGTGTGTGTGTGTCAGGAACCAAGCTGACAAAACTATGTGTACCATTGAAATCTAGAGTGACAGAATGAGGACATGGGGATATTACTTTCTTGGGAGTATGAGACTGAAGTCATACTAGTTGCCAAATTAAGAAGTGGCTTGTGTAGACTTGCTCTGAATCTTGCTGTTTTGGTGCCTTGTTGTTGCAGACTTGAGAGCTAGCACATTTTAAATTCCCACCTTAGTTTCCTCCTTAAAAGCTGGTGCTTCAGGTTGTAGCCCTTTGTGCTTGAGCCCTTTGTTAAATAAATACTGTATTTACTTTCTGTTAAGAGTTGCTTTGAAAGCTGTAATGAGCAAATTAATCTGCTGTTCCCAAATCTTATGGCTTTGATGATCCCCAGCAAGAATCGTTGCTTCAGAGGATTTGTTTTGCTGACCTGGTGGTTGAATCTGGGACTTGCTTGGCCCTGAAAACACTCAGTGGGTTGAGATGAGAAGTAGTGAAATTTGTAATCTCTGCAACAGCTGTTGCTTTCTCTGACCTGGTGTTTCCATCTGGCCCTGGGCATCTTGCTGTGAAATGCAGGCACCTCCTTGGCCTGATTCCGGTCTGTATTGTCAGTGACTGTGTGTACGTATCTTTGTATCTGCTTGGAGCCCCTTGACCCTACGATTTTACAAGGTGCTGGTTTACCTTATTTTCCATTTTCATGGCAAAGGTCACAGCACAAAACAAAAACTCTCCCCTCTGTGAAAACAGCAAGCTCCACATCACTACCTGTAGTACACAGATCTATGTTAACTTTATTATGCTGGATAGCATTAATATTGATTATAAGAATGAAATATTAATAATTTAAAGCTAATAATAAAACCTTGAAGTCTTAAATTTGCATCTAGCACAGGGAAGGCAGGCAAGATACGAAGGGGAACAGTGTAAACTAGAAGGAAAACCTGAGAAAGGGAATGGCAGAGAGCAGGCCTGGGTAATGAGCTGCTGAAGCTTCAGTTCTTCCAAGCCATGATCCCACATTTCTTCATACTCATGTTTTCAGGTTTGCTGTGGAACGCGACCCTTCCCTGTGGAGTGACATCAGAGAGGCTTTGTGGCTGCCTCTGTGAGTGTTATGAGGCCCCAGTTCATGGTGTAGATGCTGGTTGTGTGTTTCTTGATGGACAAATGATTGCTAAAGACCCAATCAACCTTATTCTAGTGCCAGATGCTTTTCCTATATGTTTACCTGAGGATATTCCTACCGCACATTCAATAGATTTTTTTTAACTTTACTGTGGCACCAGCATGTGTATGGAAGCTTTGCCATGTATAATACATTCAAGATAGAAATAATTCTTGAATTTACCATAGCTATCTAATAGAAGTACCTTGGGTGCTGCATCGTACAAGTTGCCAATTTTGAAGCCTGTAAGGCACTCTTCATTACACTGTCCTGCATCTTAATAATATCTTCAAGATGCAGACAATCCTTTTTTGATTTAGGAGTGTGGTAGATACTGGTGAGAAGAGCTGATGGAACATTTCTGCTGTATCTTGTTCAGTTCAGTGTATAAAATATTGATATTGGCGCATTCTACTGGATTATTTTTTTTCTCTCCTTCTGCAATTAGAATTTCTACTTCTGTAATGGATGGCTTTTATGCTTGTGTATGCTTGGCATTTGGACACTGACAGTGTATTGCATATATAATTAGACTCCTTCCAACTAATGTCTATATTCTTCTTCTGAGTTCTGGTGTTAATTTATCTAATTGTGCAGAGCTTACATAAAACTTTAGAGAATAAATTAATTTACTCTTTGTTGTTGGATATTGTACAATTTTGGTAAAAGGTAAATTTTATGTTCTGGACTGATTCCAATGTGAAGAGTAAGAAGGATGAAATTGATACTAGTGAGCTCCAGAGGCTTCATTATGCTTCTGAGATCCCATGATGCATGGCACAGTGATCTCTTTTTTTCTGTAGTACAGAGCAATGCAGTGATATGGAGAAAGACAACAAAAATATTTCCCACATGCCTGATTCTGGGGTTCAGTGAAGGGAGTTGGTGTATGTACCACAGAAGAATGTTGACAAACTTATATAAAGTGTCTTTATGAACCTGGGACTGTCATGTTGTAAGGTTGTCTGGATGTTCAGCTGAGGAGGAGGGACACCCTGGGCCTTTTAGCTCTCTGTGGTAATTATAAAAATGGATGCGGCTGCTGCATGCTATCCCCTGAGCTGAGGAAATCCTGCTTGGACCAATTATAGTAGCTTCAGGGCATCTTGCACAGAGAATGCTTCTGCACTTACTGTGCTTTGTTGTCTCAATGTAGAAAGTCAAACTGGGAAAGAACTTCTAAGAGCACTGGGAGCAGTGATGGTCCATTGCGAGTCTTGAGTATTCAGGAGCTTTGATCATCCCCTGAGTAATGGCAAGGGGTTGGGGCCTGGGAATAGCTTCTGCTGTTGGATGAAGCCCCACTCCAAACAAGCTTGAGAGCTACTGGTCTAGAAGCATTTGCTGGGTTTCCATATAAAGTAATTATTTTCTTTTTTTATTATTTTTTTTTATTAAGTGTTGCATCAAATTCCGACTTTTCAGCAGTGTCCTTTCTCAGATTGTTCAATTTTCCAACTAGAAGTGCCGAACTTCCCCCCACCCCCAGTGTATTTTTTTTCTCTTTCCTAGTTTTAGGCTATCTCTGCTCATTGTTACTTTTTACTGTATTTATATATTATCTTCTTCAATTTTCTTCTATCTCTTTGAAGCATGCTGAATTTTAATGAGTATGCAAATTAACATTAGCCTTCCCTATCTACTTGCTGGCCTGCTGCAGTTCTAATGCCCTCTCGACATTTTAAGCTTTACATCCAGATGGTGTTGGCTAGAAAAGAGAATTTCTCCCCCATGTAATTTTCATGGGGAAGAAAATATTCTCTGTAGCTGCTGAAGAGGGGAGGGGTTGGAAGAAGGAATTATTTTGGTACCAAACTGGATCAAATGCTTATAAAAATAATATTTTAAGGTAGTTTAAATAGTTGTGAGGAGAAACTCAGCAAAAAAAGTAAAATAAAAAAGAAACCCCATTTTTTTTTGTTTTAAACCATTCCCTTGGCAGCAGGCTTCCTAGGCCATCAGGGTATTCAAGGTTATGGGCACTGTGGGAACCTGATTTCCAGCTTTGTAGACAGCTGCCAGAATGCAGGTTTTCCCAAAATTTTAAGACAGCTTTATTTACAGTAAATGCAGAGTAATCTTTTAACTTGTTTAAAATAGTGGTGGCTTTAGGGCTCAGTGCTCTAAACTGCCCATAGATCAGGGTAAGGAATACTGACACAGAAGGAGTTCTGTCTGGAGACACGTCCTGTTTTTCTGGTAAAATGATGCCCTTTCTTAAATTTTCTGCCTAACTCTTTTTCTGCACTAGGTGTACCTGGAGTGTGGCTTAGCTTAGTTCTGACTTACAACAGAGCTTTTTCTTGCAACAGTGAGAGGACCACAATGAAAATTACAAAGCATCAGTATGCGTTTCCCATGAACAAACGTGCCCAAACATTATAGCGACCGTAATAGTTATTTACTAAAGGAAGCTGTAGCAGGCTCATAAAGTCTCAAATCAAGCAGACAACATTTTGTTGGGAGGTCAAAGATCCTGCAAATTTCCTGAGAGATACTGTGCATCCCTGTGTGCCACCAAAGGAGACCCTGCTCTTTCCTTTGGTGTTTACCAAGCATCAGTACTTCCAAAAACTGCTTCATGCCCAGCAAAAGAGAAGGCTGTCTTTGAAGTGGCTCTTGCTGGTGCTGCTGGCAGAGTAACTGCAGCAGTATACTGCTCGGTTTGCAAAGTTATTTGCACATACGTAGCAAACACCACTGGAGACAGCTAAGGGCTGTAACCCACAACTCATGTGCATGCTAAACTTCCACGGAGCATATTCTGTGCATCTAAAAGCTGCGGGAGGCTACAATTACGGTCAATTCCCCTTACAGACTGGAAGCAGTTTGTAATGAGATGTTTTAGGTTGTGTGGTTTGTGTGTGTGTTTTAATAGCAATCCAGTTAATTCATGAAACAGACTTCATATAGAAAAAAAAATTTACCCCTTCTTTACCTGAACAGTTTGTCCATGTTGTATGCGAGTAGAGGAAATATAAGACAGTTATGCTTTTCTATCCCTTTTTTTCCTTGACTTTCTTCTGTGTTTGCACCCCTTTTCTTCACTTTTCCCAGCATTATTTGAGAGTTGGGAACTGAAGAAAATGGCTTAGATGAGACATCAAATCTTAACCTTCAGTCAGCTGCCAGGTTTGGGCATGCACGTGTAAGATCCCTATAAATTTGGCAAGCATTAGCTTCATTACCAGTACGAGTGCCTTGACTCTGTTGCAAGTTTTACTGCAGTTTTTACTGCAAACAGTAAACAAAATTGTTAGAACCATTGTGTTAGGCTGTTAGATGACAGCCACATTCTGGTTATTTATACGTAAAGACAAACACTTCTGAAAGCATTAAATTATTTAACCAAATAAGATATTGTGCACTTAGAAAGCAACACTTATTTTCTTCCTCCAAAGTATTTTTAAACATGAATTTAAAAATACTTTAGAAAATACTTTAATTGTCAGAGTTGAAAAAAGAAGAAAATATATAGATACAAACTGATTAACAC